>NC_041404.2:2957500-4297500 GCF_900747795.2 Erpetoichthys calabaricus | reverse complement strand
TTTCAGACTTCTACCTACACGGGAAGTTGGAGAATTAGTGATGTGTGAGTCAGTCAAACAGGTTCCAGTTATGACCATTACGCGTAGAATTTCGAAATAAAACCTGTCTAACTTTTGTAAGTAAGCTGTAAGGAATGAGCCTGACAAATTTCAGACTTCTACTTACACGGGAAGTTGGAGAATTAGTGATGAGCGAGTCAGTCAAACAGGTTCCAGTTATGACCATTACGCGTAGAATTTCGAAAAAAAAACCTGTCTAACTTTTGTAAGTAAGCTGTAAGGAATGAGCCTGACAAATTTCAGACTTCTACTAACACGGGAAGTTGGAGAATTAGTGATGTGTGAGTCAGTCAAACAGGTTCCAGTTATGACCATTACGCGTAGAATTTCGAAATAAAACCTGTCTAACTTTTGTAAGTAAGCTGTAAGGAATGAGCCTGCCAAATTTCAGACTTCTACTTACACGGGAAGTTGGAGAATTAGTGATGAGTGAGTCAGTCAGCCAGTCAGTCAGTGTCAGTGAGGGCTTTGCCTTTTATTAGTATAGATTATTGCATATAACATCCCCACCTTCCCTTCTATATCTATAACCTCAGGCAATTAGATGTAGTAAAAAGACAAGCAGAAGTTAAGTTACAACTAAAATAATGTATTATTGATAATATTCATAAATAATAACAAAATGCAAAGTACATTTGAATATTGGCAACCATACTACCTGATTAAATGGTGATATGTAGTTCAGGTGGCACACAGACTTGTAGTTACTTAAAATGTCTCTAGTTAAGGCATCATTGTTGCACAGCTTTCAGCCACATGTCTGTTCAAAATGGCTGCTGAGCTGTGCTCTTCATTGTGTTGTCTTCATCATCACAGGTTAGTAATAGAGATGCTTCTTTCAGATGTTGGTTAGTAAGAGAGAGATTGTGAGGTTAAACACATACATTTATAGATGTTCTGTCCAACCCCTAGAGCCAATAGGACATCATGGTACTTAAAGGCCTCTGAGACAAGCCAATTCCAAACAGCCATACCTCAGACCAATGGGGGAATAGAACATCTTAACACATGCCCCCAAACCATATGTTAAAGTATACCTTAGCCTACTTGCTTTTGGGGGGGGGGGGGTAGAAATGAGTTTAGCAAAGAAACACTCGGTAAACTGGTTTAAGACACAAATCCTGTCGTAAAATTCAAACACACCCATTTCCTAAGGGGGGGTAGGGTAAACACTAAACTACATTGCTTTGCCAAAATTACAAATAAAGACATACAAAATATTTATCAAGTTATATGTAAAATCTCACATCACAACACTTACATACACACACACACACACACAGGCAGACACACAGACATAATTCCAAAAGACTCGGGGAGGTCTAAAACATTGAACTTCATCAAAATCTCAACATCAAATCTTTGGACAATTACAATAGTTTCCATATACTTCATATATGAGAAAGTAACAAAACATAAAAACATGTACCTATCTTGAGACTTATTCATATCTGGGCAAAGCTAACAGCACTGTGAGGATTATGTTTGTTTGTTTGTTTGTTTTAATTTCTCCAGCACCTTCGATAAGAAGTAAACTCATAGATCTGCAGATGAATGAGCCTATATCTGTCAGAGAGACTGCAGTTTGTGAGAATCAAGGACTGCATTTCTGATAAGGATGTGAATAACACTGGCTGTCCTGTCTCCTTTTATCTTCACTCTGATTCTTTTTTTATGGGGTGTATTGATAAAGGGGATGAAACGGAGTATAGGAGTCAGGAGGAAAAGTTTTTTCTTGGCGCAAAGAGAATTGTCTTCATCTCAACATCAGTAAAACCAAGCAGCTGGTTATTGACTTTTACCACTCCAAGGAACCTTTATGTCTGGTCACTATTTCAAGGAGTGGATGTAGAGGTGGTCCACTCCTATAAGCACTAGGGGTCCACATTAATGACAGGTTGGACTGGTCTTGGAACACAGAGCAACTACATAAGAAAGGTATATAAGAGCATGCACTTCCTCCTTAGGAGATTGTGTTCCATTAATGTGGAAAGTGACATCCTTCACATCTTCTACAATTCTGTGATGGCCAGTGCAAATTTCTATGCTGTGGTGTGTTGGGCTGTTAATATCACTTCAAGAGAGGCCCTCCGAATCAACAAAATAATAAAAAAAATTGCAAGCTCAGTTGCAAGATGCACTGTGGATAGCCTGAAGGTAGTAGCGATGGGGAGAACTAAAACAAAAATGAGTGCCATTATGAACAATGATGCACAATCTCTCTCTGACACACTAACACTAAGGACTTTCAGCCAATGAATTATTCAGCAGACGTGCATCAGGGAATGCTACTGGGAATCCGGCATAATGCCTTACTGTTACTGTGTCAGCCAAGTCAGAACTTTTCGTTTGTTTCAAATTCTCTTGTTTTATAGTCATTCTGGTGTGTTCGGACCAAAGTGTGTGTATATTTATTTATTTATTTAAAAAGCTTTTGTAAAAAAACAAATTTCCCCCTGGGGACAAATAGATTTCTCATTATCTGTACTTCTCAACACCAGATAATAGTAATAATTCTTTACATTTATATAGTGCTTGTCTCACTACTCAAAGTGCTTCAGTGAGTGGGGAGTCACTTCAACCTCCACGAATGTGTAGCATCCACCTGGATGATGCAACATCAGCCATTTTTGAACCAGTATGCACACCATACATTACAGTTAGGTGGTGAAGTAGTGAAAAAGAGAGACAAGGGATGATTAGGAGGCCACAATGACTAGACCATGGCGGGCAATTTAACCCGGACATTGAGGCAAACCCTGCTGTTTATGTAAGATGCCCAGAGCTCTTTTATGACCGCAGTGAGTCAGGACCTTTGCATCTCATCTGAAGGACGGCACCATATTTACAACACAGTGTCCCCATCACTGCACTGGGACATTGGGATCCACATTCAGACCACATGGTACGCGCCCCCTGCTGGTCTCGCAGCAATAACCCAAGTTTTTCCTGGCTGGTCTTCCATTCAAGTACTAGCTGGGCCCAAAAAGGTATTTGTTTAAGGTATTGTGTGTCATGTCAGCAGCCATCTATGATGCAGACTGCATGGTAATTGTGTCTTAGTTGAGGTAGCTAAAGTGAGCATTTGTAACACTTACAAAGTTCTGAAAATGTGACATTAAAGCCAATATAATAAAAAAAGAAAATTTTCATTAGAAATAAAGTACTGTATAAAAACATTAAAATGCAAAATGTTTACAAATACTTGAAGAAATTCAATTTAACTTGTCTCACATTTAACCTAACATTAAAGACATTTGTTAAACCTACCACCCATATGTGACTCACTAACTATAGAAAATCTTGAATTAAAAAATCAGTCTGTACATGTAAATAGCCCTTTTTTCTCTGTTGATCTTCTAAAATCTAGCTACGTACAATATGTTCTGTACATACACAGGTCTATTATGCTGGGATGTCAGGCAGAAGTCTTTTGCATGAAAAAACGCTGCTCTAAATTCTACTCCTGATGTTGCTACATAATAAACATTATATGTAGTATCCGATTACCTTTAGTAAAGTCATACTACCGGTATTTATTATATGTGCTAAATAATATTCTTAATCTATCATTCATTAATCTCTAATACTTTCATGAAATGTTCCATTAACTTTACTCCATGAAAGTTTGCACAATCCACTAGTGTTTAAAACAAAGGAACCAGTTGCTCTTTATCCAGTCACCTAGGATTTTTTCCCCATCCCATATCATGTCTGTGTTTCAGCAGCCAGTCCTCCCCTTCTTTGTGCAATATTTTCAGCATTTTAATCTGTACCCCTGAGGGTCCATGTGCCTTTTCCTGCTTTAATTATATCTAATGCCTTCTAAATTTTCCATCTTTGTGTTTCCATCACTGGTCCGCCTACCTATTTAAAGTGGGCTTATAAAATGCCTAGCATTAAAAAAAACAAGTAAAAAACAGAAAACTAAACGTATTAGACCATTGGCTTAGTTTTATTTGTGTTCTTACATGTTGGGTGTGCCAGTTTCGAGGACAGAGATTACAAAGCAGTCCTTCAAAGTTGCCAATTAGGATGAAAAATGACCTACCCCGTTCCCACATAGCTTTGAACCTATTCCAGCCAGCAGTCTTTCTAAATCCCTGTCCTTTAACCATCAATTCCTGTTTATTGTATTAAATCTGACAATCTGCTTCCAGCCGCACTTCTGGTTTAGATCCCCCGGGTTCTACGAATTCCCTTAGAAAATTCACTCTGTACCTCGAGGCAGCTGTAAACATACAATGTCCTGTGATCTGAAGCCAGAACCTTTAGATTCTGTAAGGGGGAGGTGTCCCTGAATTAACAACAGCGATGACACTGAGGTCACTGTTGGAAGAGTGCTAAACCACAGCAATAAACTTGTATTTCAGATGCCAAACTGAAAGAGGTTAGAATTAAAATCAAAATAAACCATTTGTCACTCATGAAAGTACTGTACACTGGCATAATAACAACATATCACTTCCATTTTGATTCCGCATGCTCAATTTCCAAGAGTCATAACCTGTCTTATTAAGTATTCTTTGTAACATACAACAAGACTGTGCCATGAATGATCGGGATTCTGATCCTAAATGCTGACATTCTTCATTTTACAATAGCAGTCTCTGCGACTCTAATAACATACTGCGGCTCTTTCTGTTTTCTGAATCTGCCAATGAAATTGGATTTACCATGTACACCTGCTGTTATACTGTGAGGCTTTTCATTGTTAAATTTTGTTACCTTCACATTTTAAGACTCTTATGTGCTTTTCACAGCTTACCTTCAGAATAGAATAGATTTGTTTTTCTTCTTTGATGCTAAAAAGATAGGAATGATTTTATTTTGTCATATATTGTGCATTGACGGTATTTTTGACCAGTAGGATGCTTCATCTTATAAATCAGTGGATTGGACATCTCATCCAACCACCAATTTTGTGGACTAAGTGTTGCAATTAATGGTTACTGGGAGTCAGAGAGTAACTTTGTTATTGTTGGGTACAAGACAGAAACCACATATGGACATATTCAATTTAGTTGTAGCCAGTTCTTCACCAAGTACAGGCTCAGAGCATTCTAACATGTTTAAAGGTTCAAGGATCAGGGTTTTTATTTAGTCATGTTTACACAGCAAAACATGAAATGTCTTTTCAATTTCATCCAGTACCAAATAGAAATGAAATAAAACAATCCAGGTTAAGACAGGTTAAAACCTACACAGAAATTCAAAAATGTTCACATCATTTGAAGACTAATTTTTTTATTAAATTACTTTCAGCAGTTTGATATTACATTTTATCTGAAATAGTTACATAATTCATAAGAAAAACTCTACACTTCTGGAATTTTTAAAGTTATCTCTAAATAATTAAATAATGTAAAGTTTTTAACCAGATTGTTTGATGGAATCTTGGAAAGTAAGAGGAAGCCTGAGGAGTGGAGAAGAAGTGTACTGGTGCCTATTTTTAAGAATAAGGGGGACGTGCAGAGCTGTAGTAACTACACGGGCATAAAATTGATGAGCCACAGCATGAAGTTATGGGAAAGTGTAGTGAACGTTAGGTTAAGAAGGGAGGTAATGATTAGTGTGCAGCAGTATGGTTTCATGCCAAGGAAGAGCACAACAGATGCAATGTTTGCTATGAGGGTGTTGATGGAGAAGGCCAGAAGGAGTTGCATTGCGTCTTTGTGGACCTGGAGAAGGAATATAACAAGATGCCTTGAGAGGAGTTGTGGTATTGTATGAGTAAGTCGGGATGGGGAGAGAAGTACATAAGAGTTGTACAGGATATGTACGAGGGAAGTGTGACAGTGGTAAGGTCTACAGTAGGAGTGATGGATGCATTCAATGTGGAGGTGGGATTATATCAGGGATCAGCTCTGAGCCCTTTCTTATTTGCAATGGTGATGGACAGGTTGACAGACGAGATTAGACAGGAGTCCATGTGGACTATGATGTTTGCTGATGACATTGTGATCTGTAGCGAGAGTAGGCAACAGGTTGAAGAGACCCTGGAGAGGTGGAGATATGCTCTGGAGAGGAGAGGAATGAATGTCAGTAGGAACAAGACAGAATACATGTGTATAAATGAGAGGGAGTTAAGTGGAATGGTGAGGATGCAAACAGTAGAGTTGGAGAAGGTGGATGAGTTTAAATACTTGAGATCAACAGTACAGAATAACGGGGATTGTGGAAAAGAGGTGAAAAAGAGAGTGCAGGCAGGGTGGAAAGGGTGGAGAAGAGTGTTAGGAGTAATTTGTGATAGACGAATATCAGCAAGAGTGAAAGGGAAGGTCTACAGGACGATAGTGAGACCAGCTATGTTATATGGGCTGGAGATGGTGGCGCTGACCAGAAAACAGGAGACAGAACTGGAGGTGGCAGAGTTAAAAATGCTAAGATTTGCATTGGGTGTGACAAGGATCGACAGGATTATAAATGAGTACATTGGAGGGTCAGCTCAGGATGGACGGTCAGGAGACAAAGTCAGAGAGGCGAGATTGCATTGGTTTGGACATGTGCAGAGAAGAGATACTGGGTATATTGGGAAAAGGATGTTAAAGATAGAGCTGCCAGGCAAAAAGGAAAAGAGGAAGGCCATAGAGGAGGTTTATGGATGTGGTGAGAGAGGACATGAAGGTGATGGTTGTGACAGAGCAAGATGTAGAGGACAGGAAGATATGGAACAAGATATTCGGGAGCAGCCAAAAGCAGTAGAATTTCAGCATGTAATGGACATCTGTCATCAATTGAGATGATTTTCAGATTATTATTTTTTTTTATTTTATTGCCCACTGACACACACTTACCAGATTATCTACATCAGCCTCAATAACTTTAACTGCATATTTGGCAATCTTCTGGAGCTTTTAAAAATTTTGGTTTGTCAGACTATTAAACTAGGCAATGAAAATGAAAGTGATGACAGACTGGATACATGGCGATAAATGGACAACATGAGGTACTTGTCCACTTAAAATAGTTTAGGTTTACAGAGGTGAAATAGAAACTAATTTTATTTAGAGTACACTTTTTTGGTATTAATATTACAATTAAGATTGTTATCTAGGGTAGTTCACAAGTATTTATATTCAGTCAAAAGTTCTACCTCCATTCCCAGAACAATGATGGATGACCATGCCGTTTTCTGCCTGTTAAAGTCAAATATCATTCCTTTGGTCTTTTTAACATTCAGAGGAAATCCGCTGTCACATTACACAAATTTTTGTTGGTGGAGTACATCAAGGAGTAAAGCTGATCGTAGTTGCCAATCTTGTCACTTCACTATGTCAAAATACACAACTGAAAATTACATCTCATGTCACATTTACCGACTGGGCGTTCTTGCCCGTATTTCTGACATCCAATATCATGCTGCCTAAAAGAGCAGGCATTGTATGAAATGTTAACAACGGCAGCAAGTTCAGCAGTAGTCTTTACCCTTAATTTATTTTGTCTATTCTGTTATGGCATGTACAATATGAGACATCAGACAGATAAACATCTCTTCTTTATGTGTGATCCAAAGCCCCTGTGCTATCTGTGGAGCAGTACTTGTGCTGTGTGAAGGGTTAATAGCTGTGATGCATTCAGCCACAGTCTCTGTACTTTTTTTTCTTTTTTTCATTCTGTTTTAATACATAAAAGTCAAAGTATCAGGCAGACGTGCTTCTCTCCTATTTGTGAGGTTCAAAAGATGTGTTCCTTATTTCTCGTTGCGACATTCTATGTATTGTACTGCTGGATGAATGCTCATTAGTTCTCAACTCTCACACGCAAACAAACTGCCCCTTTATACAAACTGAAAATCAAACATGTTTGATTTTATCCTAGCCAGTCACAGACTAGTTGGTCTCAGTGTTAGGTATGTCATGTTAGACAATTGACTAAGATTATGTAAGTGAAAGTTAAGACTGAAAATTGCTGGAAAAGTCATCTAATGTGACATGGCCTTAAAATGGTTTCCTATTACACCAGTTTACTAAACGATCCACTTGATTTAAGTAATGGCTTTCATCCTCTGCAGATATACTGTATGTCCTATCAGCATGGTGTCATCAGCATATTTTATAATGGAACAACGGTTATTGTTCTGTCTCAGGTCAGTTGTGTACAGAATAAATACTTATGGAGAGAAAACACAACCTTGAGGCGTGTCTGTATTTGAATGAATAAATGACTTTTGTAAAAGTGTCATGCATTTTTACTCCCTGTGAACAATTTAAAAGAATACTGTTCAATTTCTTAATCTGTATGTGAGGCTAGATGGTATTTATTCTGTGCAGAGGGCAAGAGGAAATAGCGACTGGAAGAAAAGACGTACATAAAACATAGGTCTGAACCAATGAGACAAGAACAAGAGTTCAAAATCAATAAGAAATCAAACATGAATTAACAAAATTAAAGCGTAAGAAGGATTTTGGAATCTGAGTAGTCAGATAAAGAAGTGAACCTAAAATGACCCTTTCATCCAGATGAGTATAGACAGACAGGATCACGACCTCTGAAGCCACGCCCCTACTGGGCAAAGCCTGGCAATTTAGCACAGCTGAACAAAAAAACAGAATGGTGGCAGAAAATGGCCCAAATCAAAAATGAAGTTTAAAACAAAGCATTGAATTGAAAAACAAACAATTTCATCAGATTCCTTGGTGTAGAAAACCAGTATAATAATATACAGCTCAGTACTAAAAACTGAAAATAGCCTGTCAATATTTTACAAAAAGTTTCAGTATCCTGATAGTATTGAATACTATAAAATTTCCAGAAATAATGCTCTGACACATGAATCTGGGTTATCGAAAAAAAGTGTAGATTTGATGTGGGATAACTAGCGAAGCATCTTCCACACTTCTGTTTGCATGGTAAGAAAATTGGTGGCCATCTTGAAATAACTTTGTCTCTGTCATTAAAATGTTTTCTTTTTTTTTAACAAGTGTTCAAAGAATTTCATTTCATCTTTTACAAATATCAGCTATCCATCACAAAGCACACTCAGACATACACTTTCACTGGACCAATTTTAAGTTAATAATTAACTGAACACTTTCGGAATGTGTGAGGAAAACGTCAGTTTCTGGAGGAAAAACAACTGCATGCATATCAGAATCAGAATATCTTTATAGTCATTGTAACAAATACAATGAAATTAGGTGCAGTCCCTGCGGTGTCAAAATATAAATAAAATATAATTAAAAAAGGGATAAGAAAGGATAAGAAGAAATAAGGTAGAACACAAACATTCAACATAAGACCTTAATTGCACATGAACACTATTGCACAAGATGTCATCTATTGCACTGCTGCATTGGAGGTGATTAGGTGGCATTCAGTGCCCTAATAGCAACAGGGTAGAAACTGCCCTTCATTCTATTAGTCTGTTTTGATGCTCCTATACAGTATCTTCTGCCTGATGGCAACAGTTGGAACATGTCATGAGCAGGGTGTGAGGAGTCTTTTAAGATGTTTTCTGCTTTCCTGAGGCAGTGGTAGCTGTGCAGTTCATCCAGAGAGGGTAAAGAACAGCCGATGATCTGCTGGGCAGTCTTGGCGATCCGCTGAAGTGTTTTCCTCTGCACTGTTGTGCAGCTGGAAAACCACATGCAGAGGCAGTAGCACAGGATACTATCGATAGAGCAGCGATAGAAAGACACCAGCAGTTTTTGGGGGATGTTATTTTTCTTGAGGACTCTCAGGAAATAAAGTTTCTACTGAGCCTGTTTTGCCAGCTCAGCTGTGTTCATACCCCAGGACAGGTCTTCCATGATGTGGACTCTCAGGAAGTGGAAGTCTGACACCCTCTCCACACATTCCCCTCTGATGTAGAGTGTTTTGATTTCTGTTTTCTTTTTCCTGAAGTCCACAACGAGCTCCTTAGTCTTACTTGTACAAGTTCAGGAGCTGGTTGTTGTCAGTGCACCATGCTGTCAGCCGCTCCACTTCATCCCTGTAGGCGGATTCATCCTCCCCAGAGATGAGCCCCACCACAGTGGTGTCATCTGCAAATTTGACGATGGTGTTACTGTGGTGGGTGGGGGCGCAGTCATGTGTGTACAGCGTGAAGAGTGGGGGGCGCAGCACACAGCCCTGAGGAGAGGCGGTGCTGATGCTGATGGCCGAGGAGATGTGAGGGCCCACCCTAACCCTTTGTGTGCAGTCTGTCAAGAAGTCTTTAATTCATATACAGGTGGAATACAGGAGTCCCAGGGCTAGCATCTTGCCCACCAATCTGTGAGGGAGGATGGTGTTAAAAGCAGAGCTAAAATTAATAAAGAGGAGACGTGCGTAGCTCCCCTGGTGCTTCAGATGGGACAGGGTAGCATGGTGAGCAGCAGCAACAGCATCCTCAGTAGACCTGTTAGCCCTGTAAGCAAATTGGTGTGCATCAAAGGTGGGAGGGATGAAGGACATGATATGACTCCGGACCAGTCTCTCAAAACACTTCATCAACACTGGGGTGAGCATTACTGGCCGAAAGTCATTCAGGCAGGTTATGGGTTATTTTTTTGGTAAAGGGAGTAAGATGGAGGATTTCAGACAAGGAGGAACTGAGGCCTGGGACAGTGACAGGTTAAAGATCTTTGTAAAGACCCCAGCCAGCTGCTCTGCACAGCTCCTCAACACACATCCAGGGACACCGTCTGGACCTGCTGCCTTTCTAGGACTGACTGCCTGGAACGAGCGTCTCACTTTGTGTTCCTCCACCCTAAGGGAGGGGGTGATGTTCTTGTGAGTTGCTGCTGTGTGTGTAACAGCTGCCTCTGGTAGTTCCACCTCAAAGCGAGAAAAGAAGTGGTTCAGCTCCTCTGCCATTGAGGCATCACCTTCAGCAGCTCCATGGCTGGTCCTATAGTTGGTGAAGTGCTGGACTCCCTGCCAAACCTGCCTTTTGTTATTACTGTCCATGTGCTCCTCAATCCTTCTCCTGTAGTCCCTCTTAGCCTTTCTGATGCCTTTCTTCAGGTTGGACCTTGTCATACTGTAGAGAGCCTTGTCACCGCACCTAAAGGCAGTGTTCCTTTCCTTTAGCAGCCGCTGAACCTCTCTTGTCATCCAGGGCTTCTGGTTTGGATAGACACAGATATGTTTTTCCACTGTGACAGTGTCAATGCAGGTTTTGATTTAGCACAATACACTGTCGGTGTAGAGTTCCAGGTCTGAACTTTCAAAAATGTCATAGTTAGTCCTGTTGAAGCAGTCCTGCAGCTGCAGAGAGGCATCATCAGGCCAGGTTGTGATGGATCTTGTGGTGGTAAGAGCAGATTTGCGGAGAGGGGTGTATGCAGGAATCATCAGCTATAAAAGGATATGTAAGCCATAACAAACACCAAACATTAAAGAAATTAACGAACAGTACAATACAAACATCTTATACTAAGGTAACATTTGAATGAAACAGAACTAATTTCTCTGTCTCACTCCCCAAAAACACCATTACCCCGTTCCCATATGGCTTAAACCTGTTCCAGTTTACTCCTGCTCTCTAGCCACAGGGGCATATCAGAGACCAAAAGCAAATTAGGAAGACAAGCAATTAGTACCAAGAACTGAAGTGCTACTCATAGATGTTGAAACAAACCGCAATGGCTTAAATGTGGCTTACTGTCTGAGGAAATTAAAGGGGGCATATCTTATACAGAGAAGAAAAGTTCTAAATGCTATCCAGTTTTTATTTCACTGTATGCATTTGTAGTTTTTTTCTTTTTCCCTGTCTTTTCATTTCTTCGTATTAACACTGCCGATGTATTTTGATGTATCACCTTCAAATTAAGCAATTAATGAAAGACATAAAATTTTTATTGTCAAGGTTAGGTTTTTTAGGTACCTCTTGGAGGTGTCCTCTTTAACTTTTCAAGAGACAAAAGCAGAATAATTCCATATTTGATATACAGTAGGGCGGCATGGTGGCGCAGTGGTAGCGCTGCTGCCTCGCAGTTAGGAGATCCGGGTTTGCTTCCCGGGTCCTCCCTGCGCGGAGTTTGCATGTTCTCCCCGTGTCTGCGTTTGTTTCCTCCGGGCGCTCCGGTTTCCTCCCACAGTCCAAAGACATGCAGGTTAGGTGGATTGGTGATTCTGAATTGGCCCTAGTGTGTGCTTGGTGTGTGGGCGTGTTTGTGTGTGTCCTGCAGTGGGTTGGCACCCTGCCCGGGATTGGTTCCTGCCTTGTGCCCTGTGTTGGCTGGGATTGGCTCCAGCAGACCCCCGTGACCCTGTGTTCGGATTCAGCGGGTTGGAAATGGATGGATGGATGGATGGATATACAGTATACATTTAGAATTGTGTAATAATGTGCTAAATAAAACAAACTATCACAGATTGAACATTTGCCTGCAACTCTACTATTAATATGCCTCATACGAATGACAGATGAAAGTTTACCTAATTAAACATAATTATATTATTGTTTTGGAGGTTGTATGCAGATTTCATTAAATTGTATAGTGCTCCATTGATTACATACATTATCATGAGAGTAGAAAGACAGTTATTAAACCCACATGTTCACCTCAGAATTAACAGTCTGCTTATAAATTGAATTTTCAAAATTGCACAGTCTATTACTTAGTCAAAATGAACACATTATAAATTCATTAAACTGGTAAAAAGAAAACTAGAAAAATGTAATTAGGCAACACAACTTTGAGAAATGGCAGTTACTCTGATCTCAGTCTTACCAAATTGTATATCGAATGTACATGTCTAACCAACAAATAGAAAAAAAAGGACAGAAAAGCAGACAAAGAAGAAGAATTTAATAATCCATTAAAATGAATTAACATAAGCTAAAAGGGCACCATTTAGTTATACAACCTGCAACAGTACATATAGACTGCATAAGTGTAGTATCAGGCAGAAATAGTACTGCATTAGGATTAGGTTTAGGGTTAAGGTTCATTAATCCTTCTGCCTAATTTACTTAGAAGTAAAATCATCTAAACAGAAATACCAAAGATTTGTATATATATATATATTTTCCAAATATACACAGTAGTGAACCCTGTTGCATCCATTAACTACTTATTTGTTACAAATTAATTTCTGTTTAATTGTCTTTTTGTTAGGAATCAGCAATACTGTACATGCAATTTTTACTTTGTAAATTCTGCAGATTGTTAAAAAACATATAAAGTTATATGAATATATATGTTACCGGCAATGTATGAAAAGCAGGTATTGTATAGAATACCTAGGCAATGTATACAATGCCTGTTGTTTTTAGGCAAGGTATGAAATATCTGCGTTGTTACATACTTTTCCTAGGCATTGCATAAAATGCCTAGGCATTATAAAGAATGACAAGTATTATTTTACGCAAGTGTGAAATGTCCAGATTGGAAAGGTCTTTAATAACAAAATGTCTAAAAATGAAAGAAGAAATACAAAATGAACTACAGGATATGCTTACTGGAAGAACAAAAGAATCAGAAGTGTCATTACTTAGCCTAGTATTTGTTGCAGCAAGGAAGGCTAGAAAGGCATTTTGAATTGCACTTAATTTTCTTTTTTACGCAAAGGCATTTGTTGTTTTGGCACTTAGTCTCGCACGTACACCTCACAAATCCTTTTTTTACACCTTTTTGTTTCTTCTGGCATGGCTCACAAAGGTGAATATACAGTTCAATGTCATGACGGGTAATGTTCTTGTATTTGGGTGCAAGCTCTTTCAACATTCTGTCTCGTCCTCCATGGCCAATGGCCAAATGAGCGTCGTGAAGTACGTCAAATAATTCAGAATCTCCGACGTAAAACTGGATAGCACTGATGCCTTCTTTAACAGGATAAATCAACTTGCTTTTGTTCTCAACCATCATCACATCGTAGTGTTTCAGCATCCAATAGTCCCGTGGTTCCTTCTTAGTAGTTGTTTTAGCCTTAGTTACATCATTCACTAACTTCTCGTAAGTGGCTTCCGTTAGAAAAACACAATTTTTAGCAGCGTTGGCTCGCATTTGGGATAGTTCTTTGTAGAACCGTTGTCGCATGTCAGCATGTCGTGATTCTTGCCCGTACACTACATTCTCTTCTCCCATCTTCACACAGCACAATATGGGTCAGCTTCTGTAGTGGTACTTCACCCACCACAATATATGGAACAGTCTCTGCTGCGGCACAGCAAGCACACGTGCTTCCATACGGACGAACAAAATCCAGGCGCCACTGACGAAATGTTCTGGCGAGAATAAGCTTATTCTACACTCTGCTGGTTTGCCGTTTAGGTATTGTATAGAATGCCTAGGAAATGTATGAAATGGGATGTATTTCATACTTTGACGTCCTATTTCGGGCATTGTATACATTGCCTAGGTATTCTATAGAATGCCGGTTTTTACACATTGCTGGTAACATATATTATATATAAATATTTTCTTTACATGTATTTTTAAATATTTTTGTATATTGCAGTTATTTTGTGTATGTTAATTATTGATGTTTAGCAAACTCAATGGCCCCTGATCTACTTGCTTACAAACTCCAACTTTTTTATTGATTTTTATTTGTTTAATAAATCTCTTAAACATCTTAAAACTATAAAGACTGCATACTCCTGACTTTTTTAATGTTGGCTCAAGATTCAGTTACTGTATGTGTTTAGTGCTGTCCAATGTTACCTTCTAACATGTACTTAAAGCTGTGACATTTCTGCAGTAATTGTTATCACATCTATGGATCTGTTTTTTTTTTCTTTATATTAAAAAAATGGCAGGAGGAGGGAACACTACCTTCTACATTGCCTTCACCTTTTTGATCTCTTTTGAGTGACTTTTCACAGATATTTAGTGATAAAAGCAGTCGCTGCACAAGCATGTTATCCACTGTGTTATTTTGACAGGGCTTATAAACATATATTATAGCAAAAAAGCTGGGTGTCGGCATCTCTTTTGTATTTTGAACATGCTGTGAAACATATATTGCAGCAGAGAGTGGGGGTTGAGGTACTGCTTATAGTATTGAGTCCAATATTTACATTAGGTCTATAATGTTTAAAAAATGTTGTCCCCAAAACTTTTGCCATCCTTGGTAGGGCCGGTCCTGCCCCTTGCTGTATGCTTGCTTACACAAGCACACTTGCACTGCACAACTTTTACATGTTTCTCAGAGATACGTCAGATAAAATATCCCTTAAAGTGAAAAACCAGTCTGGATACTGAACTTTTGGTATAAAAAAAATTACAATTAAAATTTGCTTAAAAAAAGATGAACAACGACTGTACTTGAACCATACTGGTAATTATTTTTGAATGCTGTAAGGGAAATAAAGAGATCATTATGAGGCTCACCCTGGCATTTTACCTCATTGACAACAAAACTGACATGCAATCATTATCTTTAAGAATCTGTTCACTTCAGTCTGTGTCACAGCTTCCCAGAATACGTACTACTTATGACCTGACGGGTGAGTAAAACAAGAGTGGACTTCATTTGAGATGTCTGACTAGTTTTAGCCCTGCATAAAATGAGTTTGCTTGACCTTTATTTCTTGGCACACTATCTTTGAAGACTAGTGAAAGAAATAAAGTGCCTATTACTGAAGACATACATCTACGAAACAATTACTGTATTTCACATGATAATAAACTCCTATCTGTGATATTGCTGTGATAGTGAAACATATTGAGTTACTTTACCATGAATCTGGTTTCTTCTGTGCAATGCCTCAATCTGTTGATAAGCAAGTCCTGTGTATTTCTGTTGCTAAAGTTAAACTTAAGACAAGAGACAACCACACTTTTAAATAAATGTTTGAAAAATAATACTGACATATGGCCAATGGGTAATTGTAATTATTTAAATATCAGGGCAATTACAATTTTTTGCAGCATAGTTCCAAAGCTGCAAAAAAGTATTGTTTGACAACTGACTTTGTAACTTATGTCTCGAATTTATGATTTTCTAAAAGAAGAAAAACATTGTAACTTTCAGAGTTTTCCCTTGACCAGTTTCAATCTGTCTGCCCCATTGTTCTTGTTGATGAGCTTATATTTTAGTAATAAGCAAAAACCCACCAAACTAGTTCTTTGAACACTTGTGTCGTATCCATTTGCTTAAACACTAAATAAATGTTCAACTCCTAATCTTTCCCCAAAGTTCACACCTCATACTAATGGAATCAACCTAGTTGCTCTTCTCTGGACTTTCTCTTCACTTCTCTGGCCAAAACAGCATACACTATTCTAGATTAGTGACGGCAATCACTGAATGCCTTTGTTTTTTATCTTTGAGTTGTCTTTCTCTTATAAAATAGAAGGGTGAGCACAGAAAGCGGCACAACACTTGAACTTGTTTCTGCATTATGTTTCCACACATGGTACCATTTTCAGCTCCAGGAACATGAATATAATTGCATGCTCACTCTCCCGATGTCTGCATGGGATTTTTCCAGAAATGTGTTTAATAAGCTATAGCTCCTTTCCCAGATTATGTGCTGACTTGTCAAGTCCAGGACATTTTGTTTTAGAACCTGTGGCCAACTTCTTCCACTTTGACCCACACACAACAAATGCCAATATACACATAGACATAGTGAATATGAAATTTAGTAAAGATTGCCAATCACAAACGGATTACAAAAACATATAGAAATCCCCTCAATGCAGTGTACCTTCCCCAATGTATGAGGGGGTACCCAAAAATAACCGGAAATGAAAAAAAATTTGTTTTAATAATTTTTACTTACCAAAACTTTAGTCTCCTTCAAAGTACTCTCTCTATATGAATTAATGCACTTGTCCCAACGGTTTTCTCACTGGTGGAAACATTTTTGGAATTGCTGAAGAGGAACATTGTCCAATGCCTGCAGCAATTTTTCTTTGACTTCCTCCATGGTACAAAAACACTTTCCTTTGAGTTCTTTTTTCATATGCAGGAACAAGAAAAAGTCGCACAGAGCAAGATAACAACAACAACATTTATTTATATAGCACATTTTCATATAAACAATGTAGCTCAAAGTGCTTTATATGATGAAGAAAGAGAAAAAAGACAAAATAAATAATTAAAATTAGGGAACACTAATTAACATAGAACCTTATGGCCAGGGAGGACACAAAAACAAAAAAAAACTCCAGATGGCTGGAGAAAAAAATAAAATCTGCAGGGGTTCCGAGGCCACGAGACCGCCCAGCCCCTCTAGGCATTCTACGTAACATAAACGACCTCAAACAGTCCTCATTGTATTCAGGGTTCTCATGGAAGAATTTGATGATGATGGTCATGTGGACTTCTGGCCTTTAATCCATCAATGTAAGATCAATGTAAGATCAAGTGACATTTCCTCTCGTTTGAAATGCAAAAAAAACACTCGTAGACCTGTGTTTTACTTAAAGCTTTCTCATTAAAAGCAGTTTCAAGTAGCACTACAGTTTCAGCAGCTGTTTTCTCTGAGTGAAAACAAAGTTTAACGCAGACTCACTGTTCTTCATGATCACCCATCACAAAAATCGCAGAACACGTTTAATAAGCACGAAGAAAAACCGACACGGAATGTCATATGAACAATAGAGAGCAATGCCACTTGGCAGACTGCCACAGAATACTGTAAGTATGCTACATCTAGTAGCAAAATTCACAACTAAGTCTAGATTGCACACCAGGTACAGATTCCGGTTATTTTTGGGTACCCCCTCGTATGAATCCCATATCTACATAATATTTGGACATATGACAAACAGATGTAATATGGATGTAAAAGCAATTCCTAATGAAAGCTTTGACTGTCCCAAGTGAAATAATTGCAGGAAGGAAATCACATGTAAATCAATAGACCTGTGACTGTTCTGGATCCTTTCTCTCCAATTCTTTTGCCTGGCCAGGCTTTCCTTTTCTTCTGCCATGAGTGATGAAGAAATGACCAGGATGGTAACAAAAGTGGATTTGACAGGAAAACTCCGTATACTGTACTCTACTATTGTTGACTTGTAACTCTTTTCCCCCTTTAATAAAATGTATTTATTATTAAAAAAAAATAAAGTTAAATTTAAAAAATGTATTTATTAAGAAAAGGTTTATTTCATGGTTTATTTCCTGTCTTGACCTGGAAGTCCCTCCTCTGCCAAATATGAATCCTTATATTTGTAGTTGATTGACATACAAAGTGACCACAAAAGGAGCAGGCAAACAATCAAAGTCATACAGACACGTAGATCGCTACACGTGTAGGTTGGGTTAATGTTTTGACCATACAGTGTCTGGTTTATGTGTGATGATGCCAGAATAGTCTCTAGCATGGAATATGTTGGTTCAGGAAATGGACGAAAGGGTTTAATCTGATCAGGCTCACAACAATGCCAGTGTTTTGCAACTCCTGTGATCACAGAACATTTACTGCAGCCCTACACTCCATTTCTATAGCAGCTCTAATCTAAGCCCTTGTTAAGTATGGACCATTGTTTTTATTTTGACTTTACTAGAAAAAATAACCTATTTAGAATTAAAGGTCAAAACTATACCATGCCATAGAAAAAACATTCATGAAATGCCTGGATTTTTTGATAATGGTTCAGCCTAACAACTCCAGAATCCTGGGTTTGATTAACAGATGGGGCAGTTGTATGCAAATGTTGCACTTCCTCCCCAACTTTGTATGTTTTTTTTTTTTCCAGGATACTCTTATTTCCTTCTACATTCCAAATATACAAATGGAAAAAAGAAACACAACATTCATTTTTGTTTTAAAATGCAAACCTTCATTGTTGAAATGCCAGTAAACAAATGAGAATAACAGTAAAACAAAACAGTACAACAAGTGAATATGAACAGCAGTTGTCTTGTAGTCACACAGTATCATGTGTGGTAGCCGTCATTGTTTGATATCTCTGGCTCATGGAGCTCACAGAGCCAAAGACCCCTGCTTCTGAAGTTGCAGAAAGGTGGGATGAATTTGTTGGCCATTGGTGAGCAGAGGGTCACATCTCTGGATGCTGTGGTACAGCATATTGCAAAGGTGCTCTTTGGGAGAAAAATCAGGAGAGAAGGTATGCCATGGAAGCATCCACTCACCAGCTTGGCATTGTTTTGCTGTAGGATCAGATGTCTATGAGGTGTCAGCTAAAGGCCTGTGTCAGGTCACCTCGCTCTAAGGCCAGCAGCATGGCTCCTGTCCCTCACTAGCATTAATATGGATGTTATGTCTATCAATGGCTTCAGCAGTATTGTAGGCAAATCTGAAACAGTCTCTCAGATGGAACAGTATAATGTGTGTGTTCTGATTTGGTGTGGTCACTTAGTGAACAGTCATTCTCTCTTGCTGATCCGCTGAAACCCTGCCTCCTGATAAAACCTGAAGCATTGTGGAATGCATAAAAAACTAACAAAGTTTGGCCTTGTCTTGTGGTGATATAACCTCTTGTGGTAAAGTGATATTTTGTATATAAGGGTTGGGAACATGCGTTGATAGCACATTTCCACACCCACCATATGATGAACCACCTGGATTGGGACCCGAATGCAACAGGTGACATAAGTTAATAAATAGTTTGTACTGTATGTCTTTATTTGTGAGTCAGACAAAACAAATGTAATGTTAAAGTTTCAGGAGAAATGTTTGATTTCATTGATGAGAACAGTAATGCTTTCATGCCTAACCAACCCCTGAGTTTTAGGACTGACTCAGAATGTAAATTTATTGCAGGGTTGGGGGAGGTGTCTAAAATTGGTTTGGCAAGTGATTCAGTGCAGGACATTCTTATAATCCAAACCCTACTTGAAGGCCACAAACCTACAGTAGCTGGCAAGCTTCAGCTCAACAAATGGTATCTACTACTTGAGGGCAGGTGTGAAAAGGCAGTGTGTGCACCCACTGGTCTGAAGTATGGCTGCTTGGGATTGGTTTTGAACAGGGGCCATTCTGTACCACACCGCCCTTTTGGCCTAAGGATTTGGACAGAGAATGTTTAAATTTGGTAGCTTTACCCCACCTCCCAAAAAGCCCCCCCTCCCCACATACACACAATGGCCTTGAAGAGCATTCAATGAGGATCACAACTCACCAGCCATATTAAGACAGGCATGTGGCCTGTCCTGAAAAAAGCTGACTAGAAATGATGACCATAGACATTTATGTAATTACAAGTCTTTGTGCCGCCTGAAACTACACATTTAGCATTTATCAGGTTGTATAGTTGTCAATATTCACATGTACTCTGCTTACTTATTATTATTGTTTTATGAATATTATCAATAATACATTATTGGAATGTGTAACTTAACTCCTGCATGTCTTTCCACTCTACTTAATTGCCTGAGGTTAGAGAAGTAGAAGGGAAGGTGGAGAGAAGTTATAAAGTAGAATATCTCTTAAACAGTGGTAAGTCTAGGTGGTTTGAGACTTTCTGATAAAGTGTACACAATAAAGAACACAACAGGCAAAAGCAGAGTAATATAGGACTCTACCAAGACAAAACATCTGAATTAAGGCCTTTTGAAAGGTGACCTAAGCAGGCCTTGTTCCACCAGAAACCTTGATGGGTATTGCTCCCTCCTTCAGGTACAATGCTAAAATAATAGACAGATGCAGGGAAACTTCCTCTCAAGAGTGAATATTCCCCCAGTACACCATGTGGCAGTACTCCTCTAGCATTCTTCCTGTTCGGACTCCTGCAGGAATTCATGGAAATTGTAGTTCTGATTAGCCCTGCTGGTTTCTTTGGGGACCACCAGAGTACAATGCTGGATAAGGACTCCCTTGTTTCATGGCTGTCCCACATGTCCCAGAAGTGCTTCCTGGGTTCAATGCTCTGGCACTGGAAGCTTGATATAAAAATAGTTTGGCCACTCTCTCTTACTCAAGGAGTCAGAGTCAGGAGAAGGTGGACAAATCTTGCTTTAGAGAAGTGGGGGAGGATATGAAATGTGTTGTTATTGCATTGATTCATAGCTGTAGAAGTGTGCACATAAAAAGACTTTTGAACCTGGGACTAGTGTATGCCTAGTTGTGTCTGGGATTTGGGCTATGAGGTGCCCCCTAGTGGCTACAACACACACACACAACCAATATCATATAAACTCAACATAAAAAAAACTTTAAAAGGCTGGGATCCCTACATTATGATCCTCTGTGTCACCATGCTACAAGTCAATTTAATGGAATAGGAGCTCCTACACTTACAGTTAGCTGAACTTTTTAAAATCAGGACACCATTCTTAAGCAAATGAACTTGATGATCTGCAACAAGTTTTAAAAATATACTATATAGTAGCGGTACAGTCTGTGTTTTGTATGTCTGTAGTACTAGGGTGTTGTACCGTGTTGCCTGAAGAAGGGACCTGAGTTACCTCGAAAGCTTGCATATTGTAATCTTTTTAGTTAGCCAATAAAAGGTGTCATTTTGCTTGACTGCTTACTACATTCATAATGGATAACACAATAGAATACCCTAGTACTACAAAAATATACTATAAATTTAAGATTTAGCTAGGTAGCTGGCTGTGGCATTAATATGCAGACACTGCTGAACGATTTTAATTGCATTGCTCAGGATGCATACAAACACAGGAACAAGTGTAGTAGCTCCCTGTTTGAAGAAAGTGCATTTAGTGCATTCAGATTTCCAAATGAACATTTTTATAGCATATTTTGCATATTGTATATAGCTTTAAAGCTTCTTTAAGGGGACAAAGAAATGTAAAAGTTCTGCAAAAGTCCCTAGTCATAGTCATTGTTTTATTGTTTTTCATTCTTGTAATTACTTTTTTTATTAAGATGAACCAACAGTAGAAATTTACTGTAATAAGATTTCAGGATTATTTAAATAAAAAAAAAAAAAAAACAGAATTGGTGAGGAAATTGGAAGATGTTGTAAGATTAATTGCATCCTCCAATTGGCAGCTCACAATTGGGCCAAGAAAAACCAAATGAAAAGAGAAAGATGATGGCTAATGGACAGAGTAGGTCCTCGGACACCCAGATAACCACTAGTTTAGTAAATGAGATGCAAAATTAGGACTGGAAAAACCGTTAATACTCAGTGCAAAAAGTTACAGATGTACCAGCATTATAAAAAGAAGATTTGCAAGAATCAAAGGCCAGAGAGTTAGGGACTTTCCAGTGAGAGGTCAGTGTGAGCTTGGGAGTGATGCCAAGTAAGGAAAGGATCCTCTGCTGCAGATGAGTAGGAGGAAGAGCAGAGAAGTGCAAAAGAAATGAGATGTGAAGAGACAATGGAATGTAAATAGAAGTATTACTAAAGAAGATTCCAGATTAATGATTGAAATGAAAGGATATAAGAATGGTCTCAAAACATGTAGAGGAATGATGCAAGGTCATTCAGTTCAAATCAGTTGATTTTTGTGCAGTGCTCTTCACTGAGTGCTGACTGTAACAAACAATGGCATAGTGGATCATCTGATAGTCCCATAGAAATATGTTTATGTGATATATAGGTGCTCTATAAATTTAAAATTTTTGTGCTGGTGTGTCAGGAGAAGTCTTTAAAAATAGTCCTCTAGGATAAGGGGATGGCAGAAGGAAGGTCCTAGTGCCTAAATGCAGAAAAGGGGTTTGCAGTGTGCTTTATGAAGTTTGATAATGTTTGTTTTTTAATACAAAGTGATTCAAAAAGAGCTGAACACTTTCAAATATTGCTCATTAACTAACTATCATATAAACATGTAGTCTAAACCAATTTTTAAACAAATTCTCAAAGTATTTTTAAATTTTACAAATGCTCAGTATATGGATTTGCACACCACACAGCACATATCACTTGTAAGATATAAGACAAGACAAGGTGTTGGAGTACCTTGAAGGTGAACCCTGTATAAAAGATGGAAAAACAACAAAATATCAATAAGGTCTTTTCAGACTGGAGTCAAACAACAGACTGGCTCAAAATGAACCCTTAAGAAGAAGCCAAATTGGAAGGGTCAATGCCAGGAAACCATGACCCAGAAGTAATGTCATTGGGACTACTGGTAGACTGAACTGTATGGGAAAAAGGAGGAGAAGCATTAGGCAACAGCGCCAACAGTACAACTCGGGGTAGAATTACCATTAGATTAGCCTTCAAATTGTCTCCCAAACACAATCATTCAAAATCATTTGTAACATGCCATTGTAGAATGGCACTACAGCCATAATGTACTCCTTCATTTCCTGAAGCACTAAAATCTGTAAAAAAAATTAAGGGTAAATCTACAACTCTGTATACTATATGGTAATATTTTTTTTTCTTTTTGAATCAACCTTTAGGTTCTCTTACAAAGAACGTAATAGGAAAATGCATTTTAATACCAATTAATAATGGCTTCGATAAAGACATAGCGGTACTAGAGAAAGTCCAGAGAAGAGTGCTGGGACTGCTATGAGCCATTTCAGTTTAAGTAGCCAGACAGTAACAGGGGACATGAATAAAGTAAAAATTGATTACAAAAAAAAAATCATGGAAGTATTTACAATTATGAAGGGAAAGGGAATTAGTACAGTGGATCCTGGCTTTTACTTTAAAATTTGTTAAACAAGGACACAGGGTCATAGTTGGAAAACGTGTTATGGTTAAATTTCATAGACAGCCACGGGACACATGGTATAAATTACCAAGTAGTGTGGTAGAGAATAGAAGGTTTGGGACATTCAAAACTTAACTTGATGTTATTTTGAAGAAAATAGGTGGATAGGATTGGTGAACTCTGTTCACCTTTTCTTGTCAAAATGGTTCAAATATTTTAATTTTCTAAGAACGCAGTATATTATTAGACAGTATAAAGAGTACAGTAACACCCAGCAGGGTGTGTGCGGCCAGATGGCCTGGGTCTTCAGAATTGTGATTTTTGTCTAACTTTGACTATGACTTTGTGTTACAATCAAATGTGGACACCCCAGATGTTTATTTTCTCCAGGGATGCTACTGACTGGAGTTTTTGTTTTCCTTTTGTCTATTGTCAACCGGCCATATCTCAATGACAATATTAATTATCAAATATTGTAAGGATTACTTCACTTACGTCAGTATGCTTTATTTTACTGTGTTTAATGATTCTTTATTTTTACATCTGTACATTATATGTTTTGTAAAGTTTATAATTGCACTTTACCCCTGCACAGAGTGAACACTTCTTTACAAAAATAAATTGAATTGATATTGAAGAATAGTTGCATTTTTCGGAGTGAACAGCAAAAGTTTATACAAGGGTTGAGCAAAACTCAGGAGTACAGTAACATTTTCACTTGCATATCAAACTAACATGCATAATCTCCAATCTTCAGTGCCATAATACACAAGCATATGTTAAAATACATGACTTCATTTTAATTAGTAGAAAACACAACTCAGCTTACCTGATGTACTCCTCATTTCTGTTTGAATGCTCCCATTATCTGAAACCTTGCAGAAAAAAAATAAAACTAAGAAAAATTCCATTAACCTTTAAACGTTAAAGAAATCACTTGATGTGAATGATTTTTAACTTTCATTTTTACAGCATCTGCTGTAGCAGAGCCAGTTTTCTATTGTTCACCTATACCCATTGCCCTTTTTCTTTTAAACAGACTAGACACTCACCATCACAAAATAATCTTCAGCGTTCTTCTATAATCTGTAGCAGCGTGAAATGCACTATTATGGGAAAATGTTATTTTCACCGGGTCATCCTGTGTACTGCTTTTGTTTGAATGTAGAAAAGAAAGCTTGCCCTGCTTAACAATCAAAGGGTAATCCATTCAGGTCATTTGCTTTCATTTCATTTGCTTTTCAACTCCCTGCCATTTACTGATGGTAATTTGGATGTTGACAGACTCGGCTTGCTTCTAAAATGAAGAATCAACCACTATGTGTTGGCATTTCCTTTTCTGAAATGTAAATGATGTGTCAACAAAATTCTGTCAAAACACAAAATCTTTAAAATATTAACTCAGCCAAAGCCATCATGTGAGTACTGTTTTTCTCTCACCTTGCAGGGTTTGGACCCTTAGACTCCATTAGCATGGTGAAGGTGGTGACTTTAAATTTTCTCAGTGTGTATCCTGTGATTACAGATTCTTACTTTGACCTGTTCTTCAATCAGATGAACGGGTTATTATGATGGATGAATTGCTCAATGAATTTTTATGCAACAATAAAATGCACTTATTTCATTAATGACTCCCTGCTGTATAAGTGCTTCATAACCCTCCCATTAATTTTAGGTAGGATCCCGCCCTGGACATGGCTGAGCTCCATCACTAGTAATTGTTCAGCAAACAGCCATAAATGAGTTCATACAGAGGTGCCAATTAACCTGAAATCATGCCTTCAGGCTGACACGGCACAGCTCGAAATAATAACTGCAGCCAAATTGTACTGTAAGCTTAAGTCAGATTGCTTTTTCCTTTAAATATTTACTTTAATGACACATCCATTTGCCATCCAAATGTACAAAATTAGACAACATTACTTATTTATATAATAAAAAACAAACACATGAGGGATGCACAAGAATCTGCTCAAAAAATTGGAGGCAGCCAGTCTATGGAGCTTTTTTGGTTCACTAATGGTAACTTATCCCATGAATTTCAGTCAGATTACATGAATCAAAAGTTACTTATGTTTTGAAGGCATTTCTCTTCACTTTTCACCAGTGTCCCTGAGCACACGATTTACATGGTTTTTCTATTTCTACTGTCTTTAAGAATGTACACTCTTATTTTTTCAGGCAGGGAAGACAGAAGGTTCAAGGTAAGGTGGTTATAGTTGCTACTCATGGCAGCAGATAGTGGTGACATGTTGCATGTTAATTCATTAGTACATTCTAGTAAGAATTTCAATATACTCTGTAACTCTGCCTATAATGACCCTATACACCTATAAAACCATTTACATAATTTGAAAGAATTCCACTGGAACTCCTATATTGATGCTTAGGAAAATTTTGAAGACCATGGCTAGGTTCCCACCTGGCCCTCTCTGTTCAAGACTAAACAAGTTTTGTTTGTTTCTCCTGCCAAATTAGGACATGACTTTTAGCCCTGAGATAGATCTCTGCACAGGGTGTGCTAAGGATGTTTACAAAATGTGGCTCCCAGATGAAATCCTACGAGTGCATTAGAGAATCTGGCCCTAAATTAGTTTTCAGTCCGTTTTGCAATGATGCCCTATGTGTAAGTGCACTGTTCATTACATACAAGATAACACAGTGGCACAGAGGGCCATCTATGCTATCCTACAGGTCAAGGTTCACATCTGATAGAGCTTGAGAGGATCTGCAGAGAATGGCAAAAAAAACCAAATCCAGGTGAAGGATCACATTACCTGGACAATAATAATATTGTATTAATATAATACTGTAAATGATTCTTGGAGTTTGCTTCTTGGAAGAAATAGCAAAAAGTACAAATATATTAAAGGACGTAGGAAGCTCTGAAGCCTCCTCAGGCCTCACTACCCAAAGGTTTCCTCAATCAGCTAATGAGGTGGATCTCCAAGTTGCCCGCAGTTTCACTTCTGTCCTGAACACCGCACAAACCCCTTGCTGACTGTGACCTCACCTTCCAGTGGTAAATGCAATGGGAAATACTGTATATGGGAGAGGTCAGTTTTATCTCATGTTAGGGGTTATTTTTGGGCCAGCTCATTCATAGTGCCTGGGGACAACCTAAATGTAGATTAATATACAGTAGAAGGACTTTGGTATAAATAAGTACAGCACCAGCAATACTGTGTGATTGAAGAATTAGGGCGAATGTTAAAGGTAAGGTCTTCAAGACAGTTGTTAAGACCAGCAATGATGTATGGAGATGAGACATGGGCAGTAAAGGGAGCGCAGGAGAAGAAGTTAGATGTGGCAGAAAGGAGAATGGTGAGATGGATGTATGGAGTTACAAAAAAGGACAGAATAAGAAATGAGACAATCAGAGGTACAACAAAATTGGGAGAGAGATATCTAAGAAAGTACAGGAATGTAGGTTGAAGTGGTATGGACATGTGATGAGGAGAGGCAATGAATAGGTAGGCAAAAGAGTAATGAGAATGGGGAAGAAAAAGTGAAGGAGGGCAAAGCAGAGGTGGATGGATAAAGTAAAAGAAGATTTGAAGGAAAGGAGTTGCAGGATGGAGCTGTATAGAGAAGGTTCAAGCACATCAACCTCGTAAAGAAGTGGGAAAAGATGAAGAGGAATAATAAGTATTAAAAAAAACATGAGAAGTGATTAGACTAAGTAACCTAGAGGTAGGGAGAACTTTAAACAGTAAAGTAAGTGTAACTGAAAAGATGAGCAATATCTGATCTTTGTGGATTTTAGACAAATCATAAAGCTGTAACCTTCCCTTTAATGCTACCACTTTTCAAAATAATGTGGACCACCAGACTGGCACTGCCACCTGAACCTGACACAGACAGGCGTGGGAAACAAGTTCAACGCACACACCTTTTATTTTTTTCTTTTTACCTCGTGGGAAACTCTTTCCCCCTTTTCCCACAAGTACAACACAGTCTCAGCACAATTACAACACAATGCTTTTCCTTCTTGCTTTCTTTTCTTTTCTTTCTCCTCCACTCCTCTGGTCAAGCTTCATCTTCCTCCTCCCGACTCTGGCTCCTCGAGTAGTGGCTGCTGGCTCCTTTTACACGGCACCTGGAAGTACTCCAGATGCTTGATGACCTAGTTTCCTGCAGCACCACCTGGCGGCGCCCACGGATCCCAAAAGGTCAGCACCAAACTCCATGAAGCCCTGCAGGAGTCCGAGGCACTGATGCAACCCAGGGGGGCTGCCATCTAATGTCCCGGGAGAGGTAACACTCTGACCACGCTTGCTCCCTTGGAGGCATCTTGGCCGGGCAAGGGCCCCAGCCGCACGGTACAAAAGTTATTACATTATATGACCTAGTAGGCCTTCAGGAAGAAATATGAACTAGATTTAGATTACTTAAAAAGCACCTTTGGAAAAACAAATTTTATATCTTTTAAATAATTCTACTCTATAATGGAACAAAGCCAATAAGCCACATGAAATTTTACAAAATACATTACGCCACATAAACGGCCCACCCCTTTCTCAACTGTTCTGATGGGAAGCCCTTCAACCTAATCAATTTAGAGTCCGCAATTAACAAAATCTGATCATTGTAGAGACGCTGCAGAAACAAAGGAACTGGTGTGGAAAAATAGGGAAAGTTCAAAAATCCACAAAGTTCTGAGGGAACATGCAAACATTCCTGCGCTCAGGATGGAAAGTTCAATTCAGATTCCTAGAGTCAGGTGGCCTCAGCGCTAACCACTAAGTCACTGTGTCATCCCAGCTGTCCAAGACTGTGACTGTGTCTGACTTTGTCTGTTATAACTGACCATGCACCCCCAGGGTCTTTTTTTTTGTTGACTGGATGTTTTGGGTTTACTGTTTATATATGTACTAATAATTATAAAAGTAGCTATTTAGATAGATAGATAGATAGATAGATAGATAGATAGATAGATAGATAGATAGATAGATAGATAGATAGATAGATAGAGTACATACTATGGTCTGAACACACAATCAGAATGACTAAAAAGAAAGAAAACTTCTGACTTGGCAGTCACAGTCACCATGAGGTATTATACAGACATAATACTGCTGGTACAAAGGAGCACCAGTAGCATTTCCTAACACAGTTGAGCTGAATGATTAGTAGGTAGGTAACATAAAATAATACCATTTTTGGGTTGAGTACTCCTTCAAACAAATCTGCGTCTTTTCATGTATATATTATGTAATTAGTGATTTGGAAAGTTTCTAATCGCATTTACCTGGGAATCTCTTTTACACAAAAATTAACTGACTTCAAACAAATCCTTCCTACCATCAGGTTGTAATTGACACATATTTTAAATTGTTTATAACAATGATTTTAATTGTCAGATAATTTGGCAGATAGTGTCATATTACTTGTGCTCCAGTCCAAGTGAGATACTGTCCGTGTGAAATTTGCACAGTCTCCTTGTTTCTGTGCCTCCTCCAACAGTCCAAACACTTGCTGGCCCACCCATGAGTGTAGCACAAATTTCCCATTCGCATTAGTTTTAGGCCAACAGAAGTGCTACCTGCCAGAGTGTGACATCCATCAGGTGCAGGGGTCTTATTTATAAAACTTTGCGTGAATTTGAGTGTGGAAACATGCGTACTCTAAAATGCAGGAAAATTAGTACACCAAAAAACAACATAAAAAATCTGGCATATGCACATTTCTATGTAGTTTATCTTTATAAATTAGAGTCATCTTGTAAATGTGCCTGCGGGAACGCACTTCAAACCCTGCCCAGTTGCCACCCTGAAATAACCATATATGGGCTATGCTAATTAATTTTTTGCATTTGCAATCACAATACTACAGACTTTCACTAGCCTCTCACCTGATGCAATCAGCTGTGACCAACTGCATTTCAGAAGTTCTATGGTGTGGCACTGTAGCGCCTCTCCTTTGTGCTCTGGAGTCAAGGAAAGGCACACGGCACCAGTGTCTGAGAAGGCAGCCACTATCCCCTGGCACATGTAATGGCCTGATTGCTGATACATTGAACAGGCCATAGGCCATAAGAAGCACTCAGCCAGTTAACTTACCATCAAGCTAGCCATCACATACAGCACTATTAGCAAGTGGTCTGATCAACACTACTTTGACTCCAAATACTGTAAATGAATCATGAGTTTATCCTCGAAACTGAGTCATTCTCATCTTGGCATCACAGAACACTTAAGCATTAATGGAATAAAATTCCATCCATCCATCCATTATCCAACCCGCTATATCCTAACTACAGGGTCACGGGGGTCTGAAGCCAATCCCAGCCAACACAGGGCGCAAGGCAGGAAACAAACCCCGGGCAGGGCGCCAGCCCACCACAGGGTACACACACACACCAAGCACACACTAGGGACAATTTAGGATCACCAATGCACCTAACCTGCATGTCTTTGGACTGTGGGAGGAAACCAGAGCACCCGGAGGAAACCCACGCAGACACGGGGAGAACATGCAAACTCCACGCTGGGAGGACCCGGGAAGCGAAATAAAATTGCTTATTACTAACGAAATCAATTTTATTCTCACTAGGTTCCCATAATACAATATGAGCGCTGTCAGAATACACAATTACATTAGGAAAATGGGACACTACTACAAATTTCCTTTTTATGTAACCTGTATAGCCACACCATATGGAAACTGAGTGTAGCGCATTGAGATATTCTTGACCTGTCAGCCAGTTCCATCTAGTAGCTGTCTGTTGCCAAATAGCCAGCCATTGTTAAATGCTTGATGTGAACAGGTGTACCCCGATTTCAGGCAGTCTGTCTTTCTAATGCTGGACCCAGTTCAGCACATAGTTCAAAAAGATTGGCTCCTGGGAGCATAAATTTGCTCATACGCCAGTCAACATCATGGGCAAAAAATCCTGCCCAACTCTAAAATCTTATTCCCTCTGCCTAGTCTTCAACAAGCTATGCTGTATAAAACCATTGGACTATGATTAGGCTACAGGGCATTAGATTTAGAGCTTTTTGTACGTACGGCACAGATGAAAACTTGTCAAGAGTAAACTTTGCACAAACGTTTGGATCATTTTCTTCCTACAAAGAACCGCAGACAGTAGACCTTGAGGGACCTTCAAAACTGGACTTGGCGTTATTTTGGAAGAATTAAGTGGATAGGACTGTGGGCTGAACGGCCTGTTCTAATTCAATAGGGAGTGAATAATGTTGATGTTTTTACAGCGCTATTGTTTCTAAGCCTTAGAAGTGAAAACATGTAGCCGATAAACTGATGATTAAATTAAAAAAATGCAAACACTGCAGTATTGACCAGCTTAGAGGAGAACTAAAATAGTCAATGCATAATATTTATCACTGAGATTAAATATGTTTTTCACATCAACACACATTATAGGTGTAACACATTATTATAGGTCATTTAGCTTGTTTGGTTTCCCATTTCATCATTTCATGTCATCATTTCCCATTTTCTCCAAAAGGTTGAGTTCAGATGGGTCAGAGTGTCTGTAAATATATGTAACCTTTCCCACCACCTTCTCTTTTATAAATCCCAGACTTTTGTGTGGAAAACTGCGTGCTCACATTTTGAGTCTTTTTTTTAACGTGTGCAAATTTTAAAAGTCTGACCCCAGGTCTTTGTTTAACATATTCCTTCATAGGCATCCATGCTTTCTTCTCCATCTTCAGGCACTGAACTTATTTTTTATTGTACAGTCAGTATGTTTTGTAATATTTATTTTAAATGAAAAATACAGTAAGATATCTGAATTATGGTTTAAAATCAAGGAAAGACCCTAATAATGCAACCACTACTAAACTCAAAGACACCTTTACTTTGTGCTTTCCAAATTTCAGCTTTTGTTTGTTGTTAAATCTGATGACTTCAATAACATTTTGCTACCACACACAATGTCCACTAGGGATTGGTTCACACATTTTAAAGGCAATGACGATATCTTCAACTTATGCCTTAACTTGGTCATGCCCCACTCCGGCAACCTTAAGAAAATCTTCACAATTACCGATCCTTCTTAAAAGTGAGCTTATTGCTGTAGTCATTAGACATCTTAGCCAGCAATTCTTGTTGGCTGTCTTCAGGTAGTCTGTGTGTTCCCAGCCCACCCCAATCCATCACTCCATGTCAAGCTTTGACCCCTGACCTTACCTTTCCCTTAACATGTTGTTTCTCAGATTTCTTTCAACTTTGCTTTCATCTTGCTTTGAGATGTGCGGAGGCCACTGCCTGAATATTTCTCATCTCTAATGTATCTGCCACATGCCTTTTTCAGATCTTCTCACTTCACTTCCTGCTCCACTTACTTCTTCCCCCTTTCCAGTACTCTACCCGAACAAAGATATAATTGGAAGAACCCAACTATTAACAGACTCTGTAATATTCAAAATGCCCTTCCTTCTCAGACACCCACAAGCCTTGTAGCAATTAACTGTTACTTATCATGGCTGTTTTCTACAATATTTCTTAAATCTTAGTATGCAGTTTCTGTATAAAACTGAACATTTATAATATTTTTACAATCATAAGTACCAAGCAGCACTGCAACAGAATTAAAATGTTTCATTCGCAGGTGACTATACAACAAATCCAAATATCTATTCAAGGCTGAAGGGATAAAAAGATAATTCCAAAATTCCACTGAGCTTTGCTGCTGCTTTTCTTAACTTCACATATAAGACAGGATATGACAGCCAAATGTGGCTCATTTTTGACCTTTCCAAGTGTACAACAGTACTTTCATCTTAATTGGCAGTGACCTTCTTATATTTTAGTGAAGGCTCACAAAAACAGCGAGCAAAGTGGTCTGTCATCATGTCGTCCTTGTATTATCTGCCCTGTTGCGTCATCGTGGCATTCTATTTTGTTGGCCTGCAAAATGGCAATCATTCGATTTTATCAATCACATTAAAAAGAAAGTTTAACCCTTCGTGAGAAATTCTTCAATAAGATTTGGACATAATATGTCTTCTTTAATTGGGAAATTGAAAGTGAGGAAAATGTTAAAATTTATAAAAGCTGAGAGAGCAAGAACTGTGTCTGTGAAAAGCATTCACACCAGTGAGAGGCGAGAGTACCGTGTGCGTGGTTGAATATGGTTGAGAAGAGGGCGTCACTTGAAAACATCTCATGGCCAAAGTCTCGACTTCCAAAAATAATAAATAAATTATAGGGTATTGTACCGTGTTAGCCATTATGAATGTAGAGAAAAGCCAAGCAAAATGACACCTTTTATTGGCTAAGTAAAAAGATTACAATATGCAAGCTTTCGAGGCAACTCAGGCCCCTTCTTCAGGCAAGATGTATATATACTAGGGGGCTTACCACCTGCTCACTTTGCTCACCATAAACCCCCCCCCCCCAATACCCCTCCCCCGGCCAGCGCTATGTGCAGGCCACTTCATGTTCTCTGCCACTTGTGTTGTGAAGAGGGGGGGCTGAATGCACCCCAAGAACATGTGGTCGCTCCCCCGAAACCCCCTCTTAAACAGTAATACAATGGGAAACAAATACTGTTTTTTTTAACTCCTTTTTGCTCGATCTGCTGCTTCTTCTTCTTCCTCTTCTTGCATGGCACTTCAAACATTTAAACGCCTGCACAGCAGCTGTCTTTGTCATCTACTCTTTGTCTTTTATTTCCGGCCCTGGGTGTGGTTAAATCTGTTGGCACAATGTCTTGTCTCATGGGATGTGAGTTCTTGATATTTTAGTTTATAATTTAAAAAACGGAATAAGAATCTGAAAATCTAACAACATCACATTAAAGTTCGATGAAATCTGAAAAGAACGATATCAAACATATACACAGTCATATGAAAGAGTTTGGGAACCCTTCTTAATTCTTTGGATTTTTGTTTATCATTGGCTGAGCTTTCAAAGTAGCAACTTCCTTTTAATATACCATATTTACTCGTGTACCATGCGCCCTCATGTAAGATGCGCACCCTAATTTTTACAAAAAACAAATCACGAAAAAAATATTCCCAGTGTACGACGCACGTTGTGATTGTATAGGAAGAGTTTAGCGCACGTTTTCCACGAAATGCCCTTCTGTTTTTGTTGCATGATGAAAGAGCGAACGAGCAAGAGAGACAGAGAGAGAGCACGTGAGAGAGAGCGCGAGCGAACGAGCAAGAGAGAGAGCATGAGCGAAACGAGCAAGAGAGAGAGAGAGAGCACATGCGAGCGAACGAGAGAGAGAGCCCAAGCAGAAGAAGTAAACATTACAGAAAGAAATTTCCTCGTGTATGACGCGCACCCGATATTCTGATGCTAATTTTTGGGAAAAAATGTGCGAGTGGTACACGGGTAAATAAGGTATGACATGCCTTACGGAAACGGTAGTATTTCAGCAGTGGCATTAAGTTTATTGGATTAACAGAAAATATGCATCATAACAAAATTAGACAGGTGGATAAATTTGGGCACCCCAACAGAGACATTACATCAATACTTAGTTGATCCTCCTTTAGCAAATATAACAGCCTCTAGACGCCTCCTATAGCCTTTGATGAGTGTCTGGATTCTGGATGGAGATTTTGTTGACCATTCTTCCATACAAAATCTCTCCAGTTCAGTTAAATTTGATGGCTGCTGAGCATGGACAGCCTACTTCTAATCATCCCATAGATTTTCGATGATATTCAAGTCAGGGGACTGTGACGGCCATTCCAGAACATTGTACATTGTCCCTCTGCATGAATGCCTTTGTACATTTCGAACTGTGTTTTGGGTCATTGTCTTGTTGGAATATCCAACCCCTGCGTAACTTCAACTTTGTGACTGATGCTTGAACATTATCCTGAAGAATTTGTTGATATTGGGTTGAATTCATCTGATCCTCGACTTTAACAAGGGCCCCAGTCCTTGAACTAGCCACACAGCACCACAGCATGATGGAACCTCCACCAAATTTGACAGTAGGTAGCAGGTGTTTTTCTTGGAATGCGGTGTTATTCTTCCACCATGCAAAGCGCTTTTTGTTATGACCAAATAACTCAATTTTTGTCTCATCAGTCCAAAGCACTTTGTTCCAGAATGAATCTGGCTTGTCTAAATGAGCATTTGCATACAACAAGCAACTCTGTTTGTGGCGTGAGTGCAGAAAGGGCTTCTTTCTCATCACCCTGCCATACAGATGTTCTTTGTGCAAATTGTGCTGAATTGTAGAACGATGTACAGATACACCATCTGCAGCAAGATGTTCTTGCAGGTCTTTGGAGTTGATCTGTGGGTTGTCTGTAACCATTCTCACAATCCTGTGCATATGCCGCTCCTGTATTTTTCTTGGCCCAGCAGACCTGGATTTAACAGCAACTGTGCCTGTGGCCTTCCATTTCCTGATTACATTCCTTACAGTTGAAACTGACAGTTTAAACCTCTGAGATAGCTTTTTTGTAGCCTTTCCCTAAACCATGATACTGAACAATCTTTGTTTTCAGATCTTTTGAGAGTTGCTTTGAGGATCCCATGCTGTCACTCTTCAGAGGAGAGTCAAAGGGAACCACAACTTGCAATTGACCACCTTAAATACCTTTTCTCATGATTGGACACACCTGTCTATGAAGTTCAAGGCTTAACGAGCTAATCCAACCAATTTGGTGTTGCAAGTACAGTGGAACCTCGGTTCATGAACGTCTCGGTATATGTACAAATCAGTTTACGACCAAAAAGTTTGCCAAACTTTTGCCACGGATCACGACCACACACTTGGTACACGAACAAGCCAGTTTCCCTTTCGGTTTGTACATGTTCAGTCTCTCCCTGTGCAGCGAGCAAAAGAGAGAGAGAGAGCGCATGCACACACACACACACACACAGGCAGCGCGAGAGAGAGACAGACGCACACACACAGGCAGCACGCGAGAGAGAGAGGGGGCTGGACGCATAAGGAAGGAAGGCAGTTAAAGAATGCACTGGGCTTGATTTTGTTTTCACTTCTGTTTACAGCGATCGGTTCATAGCGTGCATTGTTGTAATGTTACTTTTCTTGGTGGTTTATTAAATTACGGATTTTTTCAAATGTTCATTTTTTTCCCTGTGCTTAAAACTCATTAAAAAAAAAAAAAGTGTTTTTAGCCAGCGGTTGGTAGCGCTATAGCGCGAACTATTACAGTGTTAGTTTTCTCTGTTGTTCAAGGTTTTCTCAATGTTATTCAATGTTTTTACATTTAGTTTACTATTACGCTGTGCATTCTATGGTTTAATTAACTATATTTGTGCTTAAAAACTTACAAAAATATATATTTACATACAGTTTGTATGGTCTGGAACGGATTAATTGTATTTACATACAATCCTATGGGGGAAAATTGCTTCGGTTCACGACCAAATTGGTTTACGACCAGAGTTTTGGAATGAATTATGGTCGTAAACCGAGGTTCCACTGTAATCAGTATTGAGCAGTTACATGCATTCAAATCAGCAAACATTACAAGGGGACCCAAATTTTTGCACAGCCAGTTTTTCACATTTGATTTAATTTCATACAACTAAATACTGCTTCACGCGACACAATGCATGCTGCAGCAGACACTCCTGCTACGCAAGGTTTTTACTGTTTATACTTGCGGACGTACTTTACGTATATCTGGTGGAATCCAGCAGGTGGCAGTGTAAGATATTATCACGGTGAGAACAGGTTCGGCTTCTCTGTGTTGTGAATTGCCTGAAGCACCCATTAAATTCCAATGACACCTTACTACAATATCTCTGAAAAGGATGTTTAATGATTAAATCCATCAATCCAGGGATGTGTCCATTCCAGCTAGCATTGGGCACGAGGCAGAAACAATCCCTGGACGGGGCCTCAGCTCATCGCAAGGTGAATACAAGCACCCACATACACTAGTGTCATTTTAGCGGCACCACATCTGCATATCTTTGGAAGGAAACCGGAGCACAATGTGGAAACCCAGCAGGAAATACCAGCGACGTGACTCCCTGCGAGACTGCAGTGCTACCGCTTTGCCACTGTGTCACCCCCATGTGTGTAATTATTAACTGTATTCAAAATTTAAATGAAATTAACGATTTATCTGTAAAATGTAACATACATACTTTAATGCATTTCATCATGAAAGTGATATCAAGTATAAATCTAAAGATTCTAAATTTGCGGAGAGTTGGAATATCATACATTTAATGTGTTCTGTCTGGTGATCTATTGCTGCTTGCTGCTATCAGGTCCAAGAAGCTTGTAACGATTAAAAACTGGGATGACGTTTACAACGGTCTGCTTTAATGATAAAGTAAACTACGAGGTTAAAGTGGACATTTTGAGATTAAAGCCGAAATTTCCACTTTAATCATAAAATACACGTTTTAACCATGTCCTTATTTTTTTTCTCTGTGGCTCAAATACAGCTCTGTACATTGTGTTGCTGTTGTGAAGTTGCTATTAAAAAAAGACGGCACAAAAGATGGAATGTGAGACTTTTAAAATGTATCGTGTCATTACAATCGGGAATATGTGACGCTTGAATATAAAAGCACCACGAATGCATCTGTATGTCGGCATTCTGTTTCACCACATCGAACCATTCATCAAACATCGAAGCACGCACATCGATCTTATAAGATCTGCAAAGCAGCTTCCTGTCACATGTAGACAGTAAACAGAGACTCTGACGTCACATTCCGACTTTTATCACACTGCGCCGCCCCCCACTTTTTTCTGGTACTGTAACTCACGCATAATTCCTGAGGGCCTGCTCAGAGGACGCATCAAATGAACAGTGGGAACGCGTGGCAGCCATGATGCGTGTGTGTACGCGTTCTGAGCGTGAAGTATAAACGAGTCCTTACGAGTTATATTTACAAAGGAAAAACAATCCAAAAAAGATTCATTTTCTCAACAAGAAAAAAATGTTACATGTAAAAGAAAAAAGTAATACCAAAATGTGAACACACATGAAATAAGAAAGGTATCTGTGGTGTCCACTGCTGTACTGATGCAGAATTGTCGCCACTATTGCTTGATTCAAATACTGATTCATTTTCAGTTTGTTCTAAAACTGGCTTTACAGCTTTGTTTACACGAAATTGTGTGTTTTGGTCAAAAGCTCCATCCCACTCATGAATACTGATGAGTTATCATTGAGTGGAAAAACATATAAACATATTCATGATTTTTTTTTTGCAGCATGGTGTTACTTAATCCACTAGATTACAACAGACCACTGTCCTGAGCATTATTCTGGCCTAACATTTCACAAAGGATCAGAATGTCTTAACATGAAAGACTCTCAGGCATAATCATTTTTACAATGGAATTTTGAGCCCAAGAGACCCTCAGGGTTAAACTGGTGCACAGCAGTTGAATATTAGGTTAATGCAGAGGATGAATGTTGGCATTGTGTCCTAAAAAGATAAAGTTTGTGTTTTAGGTGATACTACCCAAATTGTACTGGGCTTAAGAATTGCCCTTTTTGAACAGGCTACACACCAACTGTCCTAATTTCACTGGATATCCTTTTCCAAGTTTTGCTTCCTGAAAAATACTTGATGAATATGATTGAGTATATCAGACGGGAATTTGGAGAAACACAAAATTGACTTTTATTAAATTTAGCATGTTAAGTCACTTAATACTGACACTCTGCATTAGCTCAGCTGACCTAAAAAGTTTTGCTGCTTGTAATTAGCATTTGATACTGCCCTTTTCACTGTACAGCAATAGTAGACCAGCACTGATGAATTCCTCATGTCCCAAATCCGCTTTACCTTTGTTGCAGAGTTCCAGTGAAACCTTTCACCATGATCATCATTGACGGAACAAGAATAGGAAGGAAGAAGTGAATTTGTGAATTCCAAAAATGAATCTTTAGTTATGTATTGCACTTCATGGCTTTGTACCATTGAAGCATGTTGTCAACCAGCAGCCAAGACAACCCTCAACAACATCCTTGAATGCCTTGCAAGTGCTTTCCTCTGGCCTCACTGGCAGATCTTTGAACCGCTTGCCACTAATGCCATGTCTGATTTGTAGACAAATAAAAATGCCTTTCTTAATCTTGGTATTAGTTTCTTCTGGAAACATCTGTCTCAAATATGGAAATCCTTCACCATCATTGTCCATTGCATTCAAGAAGTTTTTCATCAGTCCAAGTTTTATATGAAGAGTAGGCAAAAATATCTTTGTTAGAGTGGTTTACATGCCACACCTTTCTTCTCTGGAAACAAATGCTTACACGGCAGCCAGTTCTTTTAATGTAATGAAATTCCTTAATTTGCAAATGGGACAGCTGAGCTAAAAAGCAGTATTTAGTATATCTTACTGTATCTGCATTCCTAGGATCACTACTGGATATTCCAGTTTTAGCAGTTTTACTGTATATTTATACTTACAATGTGAGATGAAATCACAAAAAATAGGTGATTGCACAAAAACTATAATGAGGTAGGAAGATTTAAAGGTGATTTTTTTGATCAGCAGGCAAACAATCCAATCCGTACGATACAACCTAAAGTGTTCAGGAAGCAAAATCATCATTGTCCAGAAGTATTCCAGAATTTTTTTTTGGAATGTATACAATTTGTGCAGTTAATAGTAATTCTTTTGACCATCTTTGTGTTTTATGTTCCGTTCAAATACAACATAAATTTCCCTTTTAAAATATAGGAAATCTAACCCAACAGACACTAACAGCAACATCTATTAAGTAAGAAGAAATTAAACTAAAAAAATGTGCCTCTTTTAACAACTCGCTTTTCATTAACATATTCTATTTAATTTGGTTTGAATTATAACATATTACATATTCTATTTAAGTTTATATAACCATTCAAAAGCTATTTGTGATCTAATTTTTGATTTCAATAATGTTAAAAAATGAATCTATGAACTTTCATGATAAATATTTACTAAATGAATGTAAGGCTAATGTATATCCAACATTTTAGTTAATTTCTCCTCAAAATAAACAAAAAGAAAAAAAAAAACACAGTTATGACCTGGACCACCTTTTTTTTTTTTTTTTTTTTTAAATCAAGACAATGTAAACAGTGACCCGATTGCGGAAACAACTTTGAACACCAGAGGTCAGCAATTTCTCTCTATCATCTCTTTCTCACTTGTTTGGCATTTCTGAAGAGCAGAAAGTCTTCTGGATAAACATCCAAGGAAGCAAAAAATTCTTTTGTCTAGTAAATTGACTCTAAGGATTCATTAGTTTTTTAGGTTTTAGTTTTTGTAGCAGAAAATGTAACTTATGTTAGTAACATCTGAAAACTGACATTTATTCAGTAAAGATTATTTATTATTCATTTAAACTAAAATGTAAAATTATAAATTGCTTGTCCTTGCTATACAGATTGGACCTGAATTATACTATAAACTAAGTAAATTCATCCACTTTGTAATTGTTTACGTATAATTTCAGTTTACAATTGAAAATAACCCAGTCAAAAGAACTTGAACAATTGCACAGATAAATTATTTTAGTGTTTAGAGTATCTCTGTTTTGTTTTTTTTTTTGACACCGTAACTGTCCTTCTTAAAAATATACAGTTTTAAGAGAATCAGATTAATGCAAAATATGTTTATATTTAAAAATCACCAACATTTCTAGAAAAAAAAAAAGCCTTAAGAGAATTCTAATGTATAATGGATACTTCTATTTTAAATATACAGTATAACATACTCCTGTTTTAGTGGTAAACAAAACACAAAAATTGCGAAGTTTAAGTTAAAAGAGAATAAAAAAGTAATTTTATTTTTTTTTTTTAAGCAGAAAAACTGAAAATGTAAACTGAGGGGAAAAATACTAACAAAGATGTAATGACCACAAACTCAATATTAAAATACATTCAATCAGATCTGCTGATGCATATTCTAGACCTGAAATTAACAAGACACAGCTTATCAGTCAGTTAATTTATATTGAGTTGTTAATGACATACAAGATATTAGGAAATTCAGCCTTGCTCACAATTATTACTATATCAAAAAGAAAAATGTTACAGTGAATGCTATATAACATTCCTCTTACTATGATACAGAAGAAATAGGATTACATGGGGAGTCCATTTGTTTTAATACTTTATCCAGCCACTGCAGAGGACCATGAAGGTGAACTTCAATCCAGCATGGAGTACTTGTCACATCTTGTCGATGATATTCTGCTCCCCATCCCTCAAAAATGACAAATAATACAGTAAAATGAGTATTCACACATATAAAGATCATACAGTTTTCACATGTAGTCTAAACTGGTTAAGACACACTATGGTTAGATCCAAAGGGCAAAAGTCTGAGTAATGCACCAATGTGTTATGAGAACCCCAATTTTAAAATTGCCCTTTAGATATAAAACTACATTATTTAAAGTAATCTGCTCTTTAACAACCTGTATGCTATAGTACAGTAATTCTTAACTCAACAATCCTGGGGCAGTCTACAGGAAGAAACTGACGTATAAATATAATTATCCATCTTGTCTCGTTTGCCTTCATTCCAGGGACAAGAGAATAGTGACAAAATAGCAGATGGCTTAAAGTGTCACATTTGCAGTAACTTATGACTACATCAAGCAGAAAAGTTCTTCTACCTTGTATCATGTGAAATGTAAAGTAGAATGAAAATGGAAACCATACATTTTTCATACATTGTTTTTTTTTAAATTAATAATGCACGGTAAAGTTATATTCTTACATTCCTATTATGTTGTACAGTAATTCCCAATTTAAGTCTCTGGCATCCAAAGATCGAGAAAATTGGCTTTATGGTTAACACCTGGACTTTCTTTTCTTTCTTAATGTGAAATACAAAGGATGCACCAAATGCTCAGCCAGCACAAATATTCAGCCAAAAATGGTACATTTGATATTCTACCACATCCGCAATCATGTCAACATTTTAGGCTGAATAGGTGATGCCGTTTTTCTGCACTGGTTATGGAAGACACTCTCAAACACTGCCTCCATTCTATAGGGAATAAGCAATATGTCACACTGTACTACAGATTGTATTGGCTTGTTTACAACAAGAAATGACAGTAGCAGTGACACACTGGTATAAAAATAGGTGAAAGAACTTTAATATATGATGTCAAAACAATTTTTAGTCAGACTGACTCTGAACCTCTGTACTGCATTGTAATTGTACTTGATCCAAGGTATAAAGATCAGTACTTTGATCTGGAGGAAAAGCAGCATTCACGCAGAACAATCCTAGCTGAAATTAATTTAATAGAAATGTTGGCTGGGAGTGTGAAGAGTGTATGAAGAGATATACTTTGAGTTCATTGTTAGTGTTTACATTTCTCACACAAAATAATAATGAAATGATGTATTAGAAAACACAAATCTATTCCAAACTGAGGTTCTTTATTGAATGTTAAAACTGTATTGAATAAGCCTGAGACTTGCTAAATTCCAGTGAATTGTCTTTGTACATACATACTCCTGGACCCAGCATAAGATCCTTTTACTGTTGCTTTGTATGTTGTAGGCCTATACAACTTTCTTTGTTGAGTACATTATGATTTTTGGAGGCCTGATTAGTACTGTAAAATTATATTTGTTGATGGACTTATGTATTGTAAAGTTTATTTTGCTTTTAACTTACAAACTCTATTTTGATACGGTTTTTATTTATTAATTTATTCACTTATCAATTTTCACTTCACCTTTTTCAAAAATATGTCCTTTGGAAAAATTGACTTCAATAATAAAAGGAACTTTTTCAATTTTCATGATTTAATTAAAAAAGCATAAACCAGAAGTCAAATCAATTTACTTATTAAGCAAATCCACAAAAATAAATTGACATAAAATAATGAAAAAAGGTACTTGGCATGTAGTTTCAGTCAAGTATTTTCATTTCATTTTTGCCATTAAGAGATCAATTTCCTCATTTTATGTGCACTTTTAATTTAATGTTAGAAGTTTTTATTAAGACAAGATACATTTGGGCTGAATAAATGTACCTCATTGAGGCATACAGTGTAGAGAATTATAATAAAACAGGTGGCTCCAAAAAGAACACTCTATACTGTAGCTTTAGCGTTTCAAATGGAAACTGTATTTCAAAAGACTTTCCTAGAGGCTATTCACAGCTGAATTAACCATAGAGCAGTTGTATCATGTTGCAACTTTTAGATATTTAACAGAATGAATGTTGTTGTAGAGATCTGGCCCTTCCAGTGCTTTCAGGGATATTAGGAATGTTTTTAATTTACGTAGTGTTTTATAGTTGCATGGCAATGCTGAATTGTGAAACACCAATTACAATTTAAGTATAATCGTTAAGTGTGCAAAGTCTACTGAATTTACATCATTTTTGTAGACTCTATGGATAATGCAAACTTTGGTAAATGTAACTAGGTCTACAAGTCTACAGCTATTTAGTATGCAAACCCATTAAATTGCACCGATAACATTGTCTATGCAAACAACAAAAATTCTAGCCAGTTGGGTCAAGTCAAGTAAAGTTTTTCTTTACTTCAGAAAGTTAGATTACTATGATCAGACAAAGAGCAGAAAGGAAGAAGTCAAGACTCAGGTCAGGGAAAGTTTGCAGGAATTCTGTTACAATACATTTGACGCTAAACTATACATTTATTTTGTATTAATTTTTTAGACCAAAAAGCGTGGCTTATTTTTAACAGAGTATGATCCCCTTAAAATTTACATAAAGTACAGCATATTTACCTTAACAAAACTCATTCGAATGGTGCACATCTTGGTGAGCTCATAGACTGCTTCAAATCCATGGTTGACAGACTGAGCTAACAGCTGAGCAAACTCCTGATTGTTAAAGATTCTAAGGCTGCAGCCACTTGGAATCTTGCATACTGTAGTTGGGTGAAATCCATGGTGGTAGTTACAGTTTCTGCTTTGGACAAAAATGCTGGCATCGCTTAGGCATTCTGCATAGACTTCGCCCCCCACATAATAAAGATGCACTCCTTGCAAAAAAAAAAAAAAAAAATCAGTTGCTATTAATTTTAGATGCCTACTTCAATTAAAAAATATTCTGTGTACATCATCAATCAACAACATACAATCAAAACTACAACTGAACATTTTAGATGGATACTCATAATGGCAACTGACAAAAAACTTTTTTTATAGTGTTTGCCAATTATAACGTAAAGAAATATTAAACCCTGGAAACCATGTCCCTTTTATTACACTTTAAAGTTAATCTTGCAAAACACACTGCAGAGCACAATAAACCATCTACTAAAAAGTATTCCCAAAGTACAAAGCATGTGTTATGCACTCAGTTTCTCTAATCAGTCAGCTTCTTTAAAGTGAACTTTAAATATTCCACAAGGCAGTGAAATCAACACTACAATCAATGACAAAACTTCTTCAGCATTTAAAATCATCCTAACAGTGCAAAAAGGTTTTATACCTTTACCAATATGGCGACGTGTATTTTCTATGGTGGAGTTACGATTCACATTGGAGAAGAGGCCAAGGCAGAAACGATTCTTATCATTAGAAGGATCAGTGAAGCCATCAACCAGCACACTCATAGAAGAAGCATAGAAAGCCTCCCCTACTCTGTTATTCAATTCATAATAGACAATGGAACACCAGTTTTTTGGCTCTTCATATTCCACGGGCTGCATATCTGAAAGAAAAATTAATTTAACTTTGAACAGAAAAAAAACTTTAAGTAATTGTCAAATTGTTACAATTTACTTCACTGTCTCATTAATTTCTGGTTAGCCTCTGAAATCAGACAGCACTGTTCATCTCAGACTGGTCACTTCAAAAACAGTTTATGGGGGCAGTTTATATAAAAAGAAAAGGAATACTGAATATAGATAGATAGATAGATAGATAGATAGATAGATAGATAGATAGATAGATAGATAGATAGATAGACAATATTAATTAAAGAGTGATAAAAACGCTGTGCAAGTCAAAAAAAATGCAAAGTTGGGAGAGTGTGAGGCAGAATTTGAAGGAATATTTAATTTTTCACTAATACATTTTCCTTTAATTTATACCATAGAAGGAAAAGAACAAAAGTATAAGCAATAAATTCATATTTTGCCTAGTTAAATATTTTTGATCTATTGCAATGCTTAAAAAAAATAAAATAAAGGTGCACTTTGTCAGTTTCAAATTTCACCTTTATTGTTGAAATGCGATGCCTGGGATTACAGTTACCCTATATTTATTATTTTCAGGTCAGGCTAAACAAAGTACAAAAAATAAATATCTGTAGAGCACAACATGCTGGATTATATCACTTCTTATTCTACTTCTGATGACAATACACCTTAATGGAAGCATCACTCAGATGAGAACTGCACAAAGTGTATCTAGTGGGAAGCTGCCTTTGTGGATAGTGGACTGGCAGGTGTGAAATTAAAATCAATATAAGGCAGAGGTCTACTTCACTTCCAGTCACCACCCTGAATAACAAAGCAACAGTTCACAACCCTCGAAACCAATGGAGGGTAATGCAATTTTAACTAATTACAGGAAACCCTGATAAATAGAAATCAAGCAATGTTATGCCCCAGCTTTATATTTTGGCAGCAACATATCTTGACTGCCATGTCCAATTTTGGTCATCATGAAACAAAAAAAATTATACCACAACTAAAATTGTAGCAAAAGGGCAGCACAACATCAATGCTAAAGAGGAGATGTTTATATGTTGCAGAACTGCAGAAAGCATACTATAAAACTTTAATCCTGATAACACTCTGCAGAGCTACTAAGGGAGCTGGTGGAACTCTTTTCTAATATTTCATGCTGTATGGGCCGCCTAGTTACATTATAGATTCAAAATAAGTCAAGGCTACAGACTGCGGTGGGTTGGCACCCTGCCCAGGATTGGTTCCTGCCTTATGCCCTGTGTTGGCTGGGATTGGCTCCAGCAGACCCCCGTGACCCTGTGTTTGGATTCAGCAGGTTGGATGATGGATGGACGGATGGAAGGCTACAGAGGCACTGATCAATCATCCAATATTACTGTAAATATATGAGCTATGTACAGTACAGAAATGTCAGCATATTCATATGCAAAAAAAGAAATGTCTCTCTTCTAACAGCAGTAAAAAAAATTATATATATTTTTTCTTGAACATCCTTTATGTTTGCCTACTCTTTGCAGTGTCTAAGCAACTTTGGTACTGCTGATATCAGCACAATCCTAACAGCAAGCTATTTCACAAATCCAAATATGTTTACCCGCAAGAACAGCCAGTATTATGAAGTACTTAAAAAGTATAGCTTTACAGCTTAAAACACTGACAAATATTACTTCTCAACTTAGCCATAAATATACATAGTATGGCTAGATGTTTAGATTCTAAGGGACAGTACATAAAAATAATTTTGCATCAAGTATCTTTCAATAAAGAGAACTAATTCTGATGTGTATATATAAACAAACAATAATTTCCTTTTGAAGTATTCATCACTGCTAGTTTTGTTATACAGGTGTAGTCATTTATGTAAAGCTGCTGTGTATTTAGATTAATTTGTAAAATATTTATCTAGTAATAGATGTTTATGCCTAAAAAGGATCAGTTTTGTTATTCTATCTTTAATAGTGAAAAGTACTCTTTCATTTGGCACTTTGAAAAAAAATTGCATTGTGAAACGATACAACCGTTTTCACATAAACTGACAGAAAATAAAAAACTGGTGAGGCCACTGGTCTAGTACTGAGTTGGTGGAAAATCTCAAGAATCAATACAATGGCACGAGTTAGGCTGTGCACAGCCAGCCTGTCTGTTAATCGCCATGTTGATTGTTACTTGACCATTAATTGCACTGGTCCACTCTTCTCTACTCATTGACTGCATACCATGCATCTTGGTTTCATCTACAGAGAATGAGGTACCTCAATGTATCGAGCACTGCTTACAACACAAAGATGTAATATATTTAAGAAGTTGATTATATGTATTTTACATATACTTTTTCAAGTTCATACTTTTTCCCACCAAAAAATATGGCTAAAAGTGGAAAAATGCTTCTGCACGAAAATTCACATTAGGTTAAATCAAACCCATGCAGAACTCAGCTGTATAGCCAGTTATTAACAGGATATCACTCTCGTATCACTGGACTGGACTCAGTTATAAGAAACCTTACAATAAATTTGCCAGCACCAAAAGATCGTCCATCACAGCACCTAGACAACTGTTCAATTTTCAGGCTTGGTAGCCCTTTACATGATGTTTGCATATTCTCATTTTGACTATTTAACTTTTAAAATAATTGTATTTGTTGCAATGTGGATAGTGGCTAAAAATAGATTTTTTATGTGGGTCTGAAACATTCTACTTTATTGTTAACACTAGAATTACCACAGCCTACGAAAAAACTCGTAGATCCGGCCCACCTTAAATCGCTTCTTAAATCCATTCACTCCTCTCCGCAGGCATCTTTTTTCCTCTAAATGTGCTGATAAAGACAAGCTGCCAGCAGCCGGCTATTCCATCCCCATTCCGACTTAGAACGTACACGAACTTCTCCCAGCTCATGCCTTGATTGATTATCTGGGAGTGAAGTGGAGTTTTAGAGTGGAAAAAATAGATTGTTATTTGGTACACACGCATTTCACATGTGTTCCGTTTCTACAGCAATCTGTGTAGACACATTGTTAAAACAGAAACTTTTTCATATTTTAGTAATAAATGTTACAAAATGTAGGCATAAACAATAGAATGTGTAAAGCCTGAGTTCCAAAGATCAAATAAACACTTTCACAAAAGCTTCAAGGATGATACAACAGTTTCCATGGCCTAGCGTGCTAAGATTTGCTTTTCAGATCACAGCAGCTTTGCTGTTCGATTCCCCACTGGGGAAAAAGTGTTACTTTTTTTTTTTTCTTTTTAACCTCAAACGGACATAAAATTTCTAAATTGGTATGCACTGTCAGTTAATGAGATCGTTATATATATATGTGGGATGCTCCTTTTAAAATATCTTTTTAACAATTGAGACTGCAATTAACATGAACAACTGTCCTTATAACTGTTATTTTTAAGATCCATAATGCACAGACAGACAGAGCACTGCGTAATAGAGAGACAGACAGGCAGAGATACATAAATAAACAGGGAAGGCACATGTACTGAAAGAAAAGAAAGATCAACATGTGCGTTGACCCTGCTGCACTGAATAAGGCTCTAACATCACCCCTCCCCCCGATCTGACTCTCTAAGTAACAGTACAGGTACAGACGCAAACCAAGTGTAATCAAGAGTCCCAGGTTTGATCCCCACTCACTCCTATATTTGCCATTTTCAGTAGTAAGCTGCTCTTTTTGTTAATATTATACAGTACACACATGCACTTGGTTTGCGTCTGTACTTGTGCAGAAAAAGCAACACTTTATGCCCAGTGGGGAATCGAACTCTGGTCTGTGAGGCATGGCAAAGCTGCTGCGCTCTAAGAAGCAAATCTTAGCGCGCTACGCCACAGAAACTGTTATGTCATTGTTGAACCTTTTGTGAAAGTGTTTATTTGATCTTTGGAACTCAGGCTTTACACATTCTATAGTTTATGCCTACATTTTGTAACATTTATTACTAAAATATGAAAAAGTTTCTGTTTTAACAATGTGTTTACACAGATTGCTGTAGAAACGGAACACATGTGAAATGTGTGTGTTCCAAATAACGATCTATTATTTCCACTCTAAAACTCCACTTCACTCCCAGATAATCAATCAAGGCATGAGCTGGGAGAACTTCGTGCATGTTCTAAGTCGGTGGGGGGATGGAATAGCCGGCTGCTGGAAGCTTGTCTTTATCAGCACATTTAGAGGACAAAAGACGCTGGCGGAGAGGTGTGAACGGATTTAAGAAGCGATTTAAGGTGGGCCGGATCTACAAGTTTTTTCGTAGGCTCTGGTAATTCTTGTGTTAATTAACTCTCTCTTTGATTTTTCCAATGTCTTTCATGACCCTTAGTGGGTAAACATATCACAATGAATTAAGCTTGCTATAGAAGACCATGGAAAATCAAGCAGACATTTAAGTACAAAACAAACAAGCTTCTCACAAAGTGTGTAAGTGCACATTGAAAGTACAGGAAGAGACACTTTTTTATTGTTATTTTATTGTCTCAGGCTCACAGACTAGAGTCTTTACAGTAATTCTTACTTAATAGCTTTCTAAATTGCCACCACTTTGTTTAATTATATTATAATAACATGCTCAAAGGGTGTGGGCTTTGAAGACCTGCAGAGTTAAAATATGTACCAGCCAGTGCTAAAAAGGTTATGTATTAAAGACTTCTCATTGTAATATTTTCATAAGGATTAAAGATAATATTAGCAGATAAATTTTGTAAAGATATTCTCTTAATATTCATAGTTGATCCAAAAAGGGAATTACATTACTGGTTAGTTAGTCCAATGTTCTTCTTATGCAATGACAAAGACGCTAAATCCATGGCTTAGCTATTTCATATGTATGAGGTGGTTAATTTTGGTAAGACTTAAAAGAAATTTTCCACTTCCTACAATATTAAAATATACTTTTTTCTTTTTTTAAAACATGTCTGCTTGATTACAAACAGGTCATTGTTTTTCCCTGGTCAATGCCCTGCTAGATACTGTACTATGACATACTTTTTTGTCTATGTGATGTGTATGTGATAACCCAAACTAGATGGATGTTACAGAATTTAAAAAAAAAAGAAAAGTCGTTAAGACAAGAAAATGCATTTGTACTTTTTTTTTTTTTTTTTAAATATGAATTACTTTCATCAATGTATACCTGAAATATTTATTGACTATTTAAAGACATATTTGTCAAGCTTTTTAACTTTGGGTTTTTATGAATGTATTACTTACCTCCCCAGGAAATGTTGCGGGGAACTGACCCGTTTCCAGTATCCATCGGCTGGGAGTTATCCTGCCCTGTCTGATCATCAAGTGGATTACGGACAGGTGGTGGAGTGTCAGCTTCAGGGAATAACATTATCAAATTTTAAAATCAAAACGTCCATATTTGTAAATAGATAATATACCCAAGCAGAAATGTAAATTAAGCACAGATGCATGGTGATAGCATAAAAACATCAAATCTAGCAAGAATTCAGTGTACTCTACAGTCAGGAAAAAGTCTACATTTCATATGACATTCAGCTCAATTTAAAGCTTATTATGGTTACTTGTAAGAGATGAACGTACCAGTAAATTAGGTTTAGTTCTCTACAATAATCATAAAAAACCTTTATATTACATTAAAGATGTGTATTGAAAAAGTTGTATACCTTCTGACTACACTGAAGTAAACAAAGAATAACTGCCAGGTTTTTTCTTCTTCAAGAAAAGAAACTTGGAAAGAGAAATTTACTGCATACACTCTTAAGACCAGCAACAAAATAAAAGCCAAGTTTTGAATTGGAATGACTGAGAAAAATTGAAGGGGACCAATTTGATATCTTGGACCACTTAGCATTATTTAAATACAAAAGATGATTTTATGTGGTTTGAGAGGAAATGAAATGAAAATACCTGAAACAGAACAAACAAAACTGAACTGCAACAAGCACCATAGCTAAAATATACAGTTACCTATCTTCTGAATTGCTGGGCTAGTGAAGCATCTGCTTGTATAGCCATATAACTAATAAGATGTAACATTCTGAAAACTTCTATTTGTTTCACAGAATATATAAAATCCATCCATCCATCCATTTTCCAACCCGCTGAATCCGAACACAGGGTCACGGGGGTCTGCTGGAGCCAATCCCAGCCAACACAGGGCACAAGGCAGGAAACAATCCTGGGCAGGGTGCCAACCTACCGCAGAACACACACAAACACACCCACACACCAAGCACACACTAGGGCCAATTTAGAATCGCCAATCCACCTAACCTGCATGTCTTTGGACTGTGGGAGGAAACCGGAGCGCCCGGAGGAAACCCACGCAGACACGGGGAGAACATGCAAACTCCACGCAGGGAGGACCCGGGAATCGAACCCAGGTCCCCAGATCTCCCAACTGCGAGGCAGCAGCGCTACCCACTGCGCCACCGTGCCGCCCCATATATAAAATCTTTTTCTATATTTTAAAAGATGATAAATTTTTAAATTTCTACTTTATCAGCTATTTTTACATCAATCATCTTAAACAAAACAATGTTTCTATTGGGAATAGATGCCAAATTACTATGCAGCAAACAATTGTTTTATCAAGAGATTACAGTCTTATAGCCAAAGGGCTGTGTGCGTGGTCAGTTTATAATAAAAACAAAGATACAGAGTAACAGCTACTTAAATTTGGTTCCCCCTATCTCTTTCAAAAGAAAATATACAGAATGTATAAAAAAAGTAATTTATTAACCATCTGAGTACCTTCATAAATTTGAAAACTAACCAACAACACACCAACATGGTAAAACATTTAGAAACTTTATATGAATGCCACAATTATTTTTATACCTGGAAACTCAAATGGACTTGATGGTCCTGATGTAGGAGAGCTGGAATATGTGCCACCAGTCACCAAAGAAGCTGAGTAGGGAGAAATGGTTGGGGTTGGAAATGATGAGCCAGACCCCTGCATTTGGAAGGACTCTGGGAATGTTGCATTATGAGGCATTAGTGGTTCATTGTGGCTCATGTTACGAAGACGGACCAGAAGACTGTGCTGGGTATTAAACTCACTGTGCCTAGGCACTAACACTGGAGGCAACACTAGAAGACAAAGACAGTTGTTATAAAAATGCATAACAAAATGCAAATATATTTTTAACTGACCACAAACATTTTGCAGTTGATGACTTAATTGAATTCAAAAAATGAATGTGAACACTGTTACACACTTGAAAAACCTATAGATATACTGACCTACCAATCATTCATATTTATTGCAGCTGCTTTAACTTTGTTATTAGTTTTCTTCTCCTTTGAAAAAATGTCTATGAAACACTTTTTTGGAACTATGAAACTGTAAGAATTAATACAGCCAAACTACTACCTTCTCTGTGTATTTGATGATGACATAACTACTGTTTGTTCTGCCCAGGCAAGGACCAATATCCACAGAAAATTCTTAAACTGTGTATTTGTCAAACATGATATTTTCTTTACTATTGCCAAACCAGTTATGACTGTATACAAATAAGCAAGCTTTATTAAAGACAAAAAATTGGATGGTTTGCACTTACTGACCTAGCAAACCAGGTTCAAAACCCAATCCCAATAGCTACCAGCGTCGAGTTTACAAGTTTTTCACCTATATGCATGATTTTCTCTAGGTACTGTGGTTTCTCTTCCACATCCTAAAGACATGTTTGTTGCTTTAACTGAAGGCCAAAAATTAAGCCTGGCTGGTTCCATGCCTTGCACCTGTTACTACTTTGACAGCTTCTGGCCCCCACTGTCATTGAACTGGATTAACAGAATCTGAGAATATTACATAGTGAATAAAAAAAAGCTATTCTGTATGCTCCCTTTATATTTTTTTAAAATCTTGGACACCAGTCTTAAATTTGTTCATATTCAGTGTTTTAAAACCAACAGTAAATTATTAATAAACACATTTCTTATTAGAGAAGGGCCTGTGATGAGAATACAGCTCATATTATAGAAATACACACATAACACTTTCAATTCATTTCAATCTTGTCTTGTGTACCCTAAGTTCTTGTCAATAAGCCGCGGCTTATCTAAGGAAAAAAGTTGTGAAAATGAAAAAATAGAATATCGGCTTATACATAAGTCCGGCTTATACATCCATCGCGGGGGTTGCGTTCCAGAGCCACCCGCGAAATAAGAATATCCGCGAAGTAGAAACCATATGTTTATATGGTTATTTTTATATTGTCATGCTTGGGTCACAGATTTGCGCAGAAACACAGGAGGTTGTAGAGAGACAGGAACGTTATTCAAACACTGCAAACAAACATTTGTCTCTTTTTCAAAAGTTTAAACTGTGCTCCATGACAAGACAGAGATGACAGTTCTGTCTCACAATTAAAAGAATGCAAACATATCTTCCTTTTCAAAGGAGTGCAAAGCAAGCAGTCAAAAAAAAAATCAATAGGGTTTTTTGGCTTTTAAGTATGCGAAGCACCGCCGGTACAAAGCTGTTGAAGGCGGCAGCTCACACCCCCTCTGTCAGGAGCAGGGAGAGAGAGAGAGAGAGAGAGAGAGAGAGAGAGAGAGAGAGAGAGAGAGAGACAGATAAAAAAAATCAATACGTGCCCTTTGAGCTTTTAAGTATGCGAAGCTCCGTGCAGCATTTCTTTCAGGAAGCAGCTGCACACAGCCCCCCTGCTCACACCCCCCTACGTCAGCGCAAGAGAGAGAGAGAGAGAGAGAGAGAGAAAGTAAGCTGGATAGCTTCTCAGCCATCTGCCAATAGCGTCCCTTGTATGAAATCAACTGGGCAAACCAACTGAGGAAGCATGTACCAGAAATTAAAAGACCCATTGTCCGCAGAAATCCGCGATATATATTTAAATATGCTTACATATAAAATCACAATTTAAATGACCGCTACGCGCTTGTGTTGACTCGGCGACGCCCAGAGCAGAAAGAACGCGCTCCGGCCGCTCCAACCGCGCCATGCGGGGAGTGAGAGAGACGGCAATATCTCACACTCTCTCCCCCCTTAAAGAAATTAAATGGGCGCGAGTGAGACCACTGACCTCCCTCCCTTCTATTAGTTATAGGTTATAGTACGTTCGGCTTATCCATGAGTCCGGCTTATCTATGATACGATTTTATTTTAAAAATTCGTATGATTTTTGGTCTCCGGCTAATACATGAGTCCGGCTTATAGACAAGAACTTAGGGTACTATGAGTGCTTGGTATCTCATATTGGGAACTGAGCACATCTTTATTAACCAGGGCATGCTATGCATATTACTTTGGGGTCATATTTTCACCACATGCAATTGGGAAATTTATCTTCTAGTGACATCAATGACCACTTCATGAGCACCTTTAGTGTCCTAATGTTTGTTTCCTAAGAATATCATCTGCACTTATGAGTAAACAAATAACTGTCTTAAGAATTATTCTTAATCTGTTCCAAATACAGAGACCTATGGTTAATTTAAAGCAATTTTAAAACTCCACTCTTTGATCAATACAATTTTCACTGATGCATAATATAAAATCATTAAAAACAAAATCTATCAATCACATAAAAGTTGATTAAAATGAAATAGAAAATAAAAGCATTTGTATATATATTGCTGTTTGTAACTCAAGAAAAGATTTATACATTATGAAATTTTCTTAACTAACAAGAGTAGCCAAAAATCTTTGCAAATGACAAAGTGTATTAAATTATTCAGTTTCTAAAATGCAAATTTAAACATGCTTGTGATAAGACAAGTGCCCTGTCCACAGCTGTTTCCTGTTTTCATCTATATGCTGCTAGAACATGCTGTGGTTCCCCATGTCCCTTTACTGGATAAGTGGGTTAGAAAAGAAAGAAGCAAATGGGCAGAAATGTATATTATGTACATGTAAAATCTTTGCAGTAAGGACATTTTTGTATGTTGCAAATTTGGCTGAAACAGCAGGGATTAATTTTGTTTACATAGCCCTACTCAACAAACTTCATACTAATTATATATCAATATAATCACTAGCAATTGTTCCATTACTTTCTTAACAACACTAGACATGTTTTCACAATGTTTTGTTTATACAAAAAAAAAGTGAATTACTATACTCATACCACAAAAATATACAATACCTGGACTCTCCACTCTTTTGTAGTGGTAAGGATTGATGCACACTTCTGTTTGCCTGGAACCAAAAGGATATTTGCATATCTCCAATGGTTTTAGCTCATGTTGGCTTTGGAGGTCAGGCCATCTCCAAACACGGCAATAGATAACATGTGGGAGACCCTTACGGTGAGAGACCTGAAGACGTCCATCTAAAGAGCGAGGTATTGTAACACATTTTGAAGGCTGTCCAGGACTACTCAGTGCTCTCTCCAAATCTTCCATTGCACCTTGCTTCTTTTTCAGTTTCTTCACTAGGGCCTCCACGGCCCTCTCAGCCCACATCTCTTCCTCATCCCCTTGTTTCCACCCCAAAAGTCGTTTAACAGCTGGACTTGTGAATGAAAAAAGGCTGGACATTGAAGTCATTGTGTAATTTGTACAGACAATAGCCAAATATGCTATAATAAACTGGCTTTATATAATAAAATTGATTTATAAAATATTATATTTGGAAAGGTCCATAATCCAGTCAAGCAAGATTAACTATTCAAAAATGTTAATTATATAAAAATAAAGTTAAGTGCTATTAGGTGTTTCAGAAAAACAGTCTGAGAGTAGTCAATATTGCAGTGTCCAAAAGTATAAATTAAACGAACATCTGATGTCACAAAGTTTGCATTGTATGTATGTACGTATGTATGTAATTATGCCATCAAGAACTGACTACGCAAAATAAGCATGCTTTGCAACATAGGAAAGAAAAGTTTCCAAAGCATATCCTATTGCAGTAAGTCTTTCAGGACACACACCAGACCTAAAAGTTCTAAAAAATGATTAAATTCCTAATATATGCCACTTAAATATCCACTACTGGTGTATTTGTTTTCAGTGGAGACATGGCTTCTTCTTCTTCTTCTTTTTCTGCACAGTTTACAAATGTGCATTAATAAACAAATCTGTAAAGAAATAAAGAAAAATATACTTTTATAAGTTATTTTATTACATGGCCTACTTTTTACCAAAAGGTTCTCTCTATTAAGTTTTATTAATTTTTAATTGTACTTATTTACGTTAACAACAACTAAAGAAACTATGTAATCTTAGTCTAACACATAAAATGCTTCATGTTCAAATTAGTCATCAGATAGGTTCTGCCAAACAAAAGGCAAGTCATTTGCTGACTGGAGACAGTTGATTGTACCCAGAACATGCCCAATGCTAGCTTACTTAACTGATATTTTATGTGGGAAGAATTATCTGAGAGGGTCCTTGCTGCCCCCATTGCTTTATTAACTCAAAAATAATATCATTAAACTTTTCAAATGGTACATACTGTAGCTAACACAAGATCTGAACATCAGAATCCTGAACAAAGTGGAAGAAAAATACAACAATCAATTCATGATGTGAAAATTTCTTGAAGCTAGCCTGAACAAAGTTTCTCTTACTGATGTATTGTCAGATGTCAAACAAAAACTGGAGTTGGAGGTGGCAACTGTCCAAAATCAGTTCTTTCATAGTGAGGGTTCTTCTAAAGAGTTTATGTAAGAGGAACAGCATTTCTCAGAAAATGAGACACTGGGTGGTCTTCTTGAATGAGGTAAAACACAGGTTATCTCAATGCAACCATATAGCACTGAAGACAGAGTTGCTGCAAAAGTCGTTATCTGCAGAAAGAAATGAGTGATGGGAAGGGGATATCCATGTATGGTGATGCTGCTACAAATGACACTACCCACTTATGCCCAATGTTATGCAAAAATACTATGAAGAACGAGTATCACTAGGAATATATTTAAAAATGTATTAACTTACGCTATCTTAGCAAATAATATGTATGCTAAAAGAACATTGCTTTTTCACAGATCCCGCATTTTTACTTTGGAAATGGTACACTGTGACACTATTGTAGAACCTTCATTATCTTTAATAGGCAATGAAAAATAAAACTGAAAAGGCTAAATTATAAGGCAAAATCCACTGATATATACTTTTGCTCCAAGATACTGTTAAATTAACATGGTAATGCTTTTTTTAATACAGGTGGCAGGGTGTTGAAATGTTTAGCACTACTACCTTAGATCTTCAGTAAACTGCCTGCCTGGAATTTGCACATTTTGCCTTTGTTTTCTTGGGGTTCCTCTCGTAACTTCTTCCTCCCACATTAGCCTAACTACTAAGAGCTTCATGTGTTTTATTATAACTTTGAATTGGACTGAGAAGGACCGAAACAGTCCTTATATAAAATGTGTCCATTCCTCCAATTTCTGAACCTGCACTATCACAGAAGATAACAAAGGATTGCAAATAGGTCCACATTCACTTATACTGGGCCAATTTAAATCTAAAAACAAGAATAATCCACACATCTTTAGGATGTGGGATGACTCCAGAGTACTTGAAGAAAACCCACAGAGACAGGAGAAGTATGTACAAGCTTTAGAAAGACAAAGACCAGGATGGGATATAAAGCTAGGTCACAGAGTTCTGAGACAGAAATACTGATCACTGTGCCAGAACTAATCAAAACTGACAACTATTTATCTTACTAGCAATTTAACATCCTCTATTAAAAATAAAATACTGTAAAGTAATTTAACATTTCAGGAAACTCAAATTTTGTTAACATAATAATTAACAAAAACTGTATTCTTCTTGGTCATTTTGATTATGGAATAATTTTAAAAAGATCAAGAATTCATTACTTCACATAAATTTACACAATAAAAAATGGACCTCTCTTGCATTTCACACATGACTCAAAGAAACTCCACAGACCTTTCGTTTTCCAGCACTATATCTGCAAATAACACCAAGCAGTATGTCAACAAGCCAACCTGGAATCTACGTGTAAAAATTCGAAATTTGTCAGATCATAAACTTTCTATGGCCTACAGAGATTTATGGTATACTTTGTTGAAATTCAACTACAACAATGGATGAAGACTTCACAACTCTATGGAATAAGCAAAATTTAGATGTATTTAAACTAAACAAAACAAAAAAAAAAACACATTAAATTAAGACTTCTGAAAGGGCACAATAGATCACACTATACAATTAATGGAGTAATGTGGTCACCATAGTGACAATATTTAATTACAGACAAAATGCCAGGCACAGCAACGGAAAATCATAAATCTTACTTTATGACAATTACGCAGTTACAGTAAATAATGAAATAAATTTTAAGTGATATGGATTTCTATTTGCTCAGGAAGATTGTTGTATTACTACTTCACAATTTATAAAATGACCGCAACAAACACCATGCATATAGCTTATTTTCAAAGAATAAATCAGTTTGTACATAATTATGGGGATATGAAAATGCAATGCTGAAATTTAAATAACTGTAAATGCAAAATGAAACACTTTAACTGTATTTCTCACTTCCAAATGAAACTTTACCGTCAGTAAAGTTCTCCAGGTTATACAATGAAATAACCATTCAAGTATGGGACTATCTTCATCTTTCATTAATGATGACTTACACTAATCAGACATTGTAGGAAGGGAAATTAGGTTCAAGATTCACCACTCATGTCATGGAAAAGAAAAATCACAGCTCTAAAATAACAATAAAATTGGGAAAACCCCATTAAAAAACACACAAACTCATAATAGCTATAAAAACATGTAAGCATATTATCAAAGAGCCAAATATTCATGAAAGACTACTTCTGATGTAAAGTAGTAGTAAAAATACCCCCAAAAAAAAATTAGGACACAACTGATACCTTCAAGCAAGTTTGACAAATATCTGTATAGGTTTCAATCACACAAATATAAAACCAAGTTTTGGTCTTTTTAAAGTCAAAAATCACAGTTTTACAATAGTGATGTGCTATCACTTACCCTAGAAAGCTGCTCTGTTGTCTAAAACTACAATAAATAATATCACAAAATGCCACTTCCACCCGAGGATGTAGCCAAGTCCAAATATTTTAAACATTAGCTTTAAAGAAATTACATAGCTACTGACAATCATGTTCTTGGGCTAAGGAATCATGTAGCACAAAGGGAGACAAGTTTCTAAATTATAGAAACACTAATAATTATAAACTCATAAACTGTTTTGTCTGAAATATGGATGTGTCATGTATTTTATATAGGTTAGAACTTTTTTGTAGTCACTCAAAACAATTAAAGCATCAAGACAGGTCTTTAACTATTTTCATCTATATGTCACTTTTATTCTGTGCTGTTCATTCAGAGGCAGCACTCTTTAATACTATAGGGCTTTGTTGGTTCCTCAATTTTTATACCCTCGCCGTGAAGTCTGCTGCCACAGTGCGTTACTTTCTTTTATTGCGTACAATTTTAAAATGATATTTTATCACATTTACTATATAAGGCACTATAACTTTTCAGTAGTTATCTGCATAAACAGGGTAGCTACTCCTCCATATGTTCAAATATTTACAGCTGTGCTTCACAGCGTGCACTTATGCCGTGTCCCATTAACTTCGGAAGTTAGATGTCAAAGCTGGGAATGACGCCACATCGAAGTTGATCACATTCCAGTAATCAGAAAACCAATTTGGACGCCTCCAGGAAAACCTTTGTTGTGTTTACTCTTACGGACTACAGACAACTACTGAACAACACATTGCGTGGTATTTTGTAAATCCAAACATGACTGCAACATGTCTTCAGATAGAAGTTGAACAGTACTGTATTTACAACTGATTTAATAAAGCACAAATAGATTATGGTAATAAATCGTATAATGCTACAGCTGTCACTTGCTGTTGATGTGCAGTGCAGCCTTGATGGATTCTGAGGTCGGGGTTGGCGAGGCTCTCCCGCATTTCTGAGTAGGAAATCCAAATTGTGGTATTATTCCAATTGAAACTTCCCCCTGGGAACTTGTAAATTCCAATTTTCCAGTTCAAATGGAAAGCAGAATTGGTTTGTCAGGGCTCATTTTCAGCCCAACAAAAGATACGCAGTGGCCTCATGGAAGAGCATGTTGACATACTAGTCATCCTTGCAAAAAATCTAGAAGTTACAAGACACTGTTCACATTTTTGAAAAACCTGTATTAAGTGTGTTAAGGGTCTGTTTGTGTGTTGCTCTTCTAAACAATTGTTTGAATGTTTAATATTTTTAAGTGCAGTATATTGTTGACAAAATGAATTAACATTTAATGACATTCGTAATATTTTACTGTACCATCTTAGTAACAGTATTTGTTTTCATCAAAGTACAAAAACTGTTGACTGGATTTAAACTTTACTTTTTATTGTTTACAGAACTTTACTCTTACCTTTTACAAAAGAATGCAGCAATTGAAGTATTTGCATATAATGACTAAAATTTTAGTTTTCATCAATGTTAAGATTTTAATGCATACTGAGCGGCAAGTTATTTAAATACGTGTTTTTATCGAGGAATATTACATACTGTATTGAGTCTCAAAGACACTATCAAATTTCAATACTTAGTATCATATCAAAGTTTAAAAATTTGTATCATGACAACCCTATAACCAAATAATTAGTGAGAAATGCTTAACACTACATAAATAATTATAGGAAAACCTCTCTGTTACGTAACATTCAGTACTTAAATTGTACTGTAAGAAGACTTATGATAAGTTTTTTTTTGCATATAAAAGTCATGTTAAAATAGTAATTATTACAAATAATTAATATTTTTAGTACGGAAATGTGATAAATTTTCCTTTTATGTTAAAAGGTTTTTTTAAACACACTGTTCAGTTCCTACTAATTTTCAATGAATGCAGATTACCAAAGAATTTTTAACTTTTATGTTTATCAGGTTTGTATTTCTTTCTGGTACACAGTCACGTTTGCTTGCAGAGGCCACTTTTGTATCTCTTCCATATTTAAGTAATGTGCGCATAATACTCACACGTGAGCAACTACACTCAAATAATCCCAATCCCAAGTAAATGCTAGGCAAATATCAAAAGATCCATAAATCTTAACAAGAAAAGCGTAACTCACAAATCATTCAGATATAGTTTGGATTCAGCCTGTGTCACTAAAAATGAAGCAGCAATAAAACTTTAGTGGATAACATGAACTAACAAACAAGTTAAAGAAATGTTTTACCTAAAAAAATATTTTTATTTGATACTTACCTTGTGTTGCTTGTAGTGATGGCCGAGAAAAATGTTTTATCTCATGAGATCACAATGTTTGCAATATAACAGGCTTCAATGGGCTACTAATACTGACCAAAACCAAACAATATTAATAAGTTTCTTCTTTCATATAATCCACATCAGTTATCCAGTCATTATCCAGAATCTCTAAAACGCATTATTTTTTACTAAAATATTGTTAAATAAGTCTTATGGAAAATCAACGTAGTGCAAAAACATTAAGTGTACAGTAATCCCTCCTCCATCGCGGGGGTTGCGTTCCAGAGCCACCCGCGAAATAGGAAAATCCGCGAAGTAGAACCCATATGTTTACATGGTTATTTTTATATTGTCATGCTTGGGTCACAGATTTGCGCAGAAACACAGGAGGTTGTAGAGAGACAGGAACGTTATTCAAACACTGCAAACAAACATTTGTCTCTTTTTCAAAAGTTTAAACTGTGCTCCATGACAAGACAGAGATGACAGTTCTGTCTCACAATTAAAAGAATGCAAACATATCTTCCTCTTCAAAGGAGTGCAAAGCAAGCAGTCAAAAAAAAAATCAATAGGGCTGTTTGGCTTTTAAGTATGCGAAGCACCGCCGGTACAAAGCTGTTGAAGGCGGCAGCTCACACCCCCTCTGTCAGGAGCAGGAAGAGAGAGAGAGAGAGCCACAGAAAAACAAAGTCAAAAATCAATACGTGCCCTTTGAGCTTTTAAGTATGCGAAGCACCGTGCAGCATGTCCTTCAGGAAGCAGCTGCACACAGCCCCCCTGCTCACACCCCCCTACGTCAGCGCAAGAGAGAGAGAGAGAAAGTAAGTTGGGTAGCTTCTCAGCCATCTGCCAAGAGCGTCCCTTGTATGAAATAAACTGGGCAAACCAACTGAGGAAGCATGTACCAGAAATTAAAAGACCCATTGTCCGCAGAAACCCGCGAAGCAGCGAAAAATCCGCGATATATATTTAAATATGCTTACATATAAAATCCGCGATGGAGTGAAGCCGCGAAAGGCGAAGCGCGATATAGCGAGGGATCACTGTATTCAAATGGGATTAAGATTATGAACTAAATATGGGACTCTTGACCAACAAATCATGGGAGCAGGTGTTCAATATCCATTGTACCATAGACTCCGTGATCCCTCTTCTCCATGAAAAAACAAGATTACATTTTTTTCTTGGCCTTCACTACAAACAACACAGTGTAAATAACAGATGACATTTTTGTCTGGGTGAAGTATTCTTTCAAGAAAAAGCTTATAATAAATACAATTTGAAATACTAGATACATCATGCCAAATCAACTACAGCATATGATCATTTTTTTGGAAGTGGAAAATAGAAGTTCTGATTATTTCTGTATAAAAACTCCAAATACACAAGCCCAGTACATGCTTTCCCATAGCATTCCAGCAATTTGTAAAAGGCAGGATCAAATGTAAAATCTTCCTACTTATAAGCAAACATATTTTCACAAACACACCATCAACCATTCAAATTAAAAATGACCAGGCTGGAATGTGTAAATCTAACTTAAAAGGATGTTTTTCACCGCTAAGGAATTCTGAAATCCACAAAACGCACTTACTGATCTACTCAATCAGAGAATTTAGTTTAGGGATGGCTAAAGTCTAATATCATCAGAGATAGGGTTCAGTGTCTCACCCATGTCAAGGTTAACCCTCTTTTATATTGTCTCAATCTGTGCAAATGTATTGATTTATCATGGCTATTTATTGTGCTATCATGCTGCCCAGAAGACTGGTTAAACTCCCGACTCAGTCAAGACCAACATAAATTTTAAAAGTTCCACATTGTTTTTTTTTTTTCAGGTACTCCAATTTTCCTCTTGTGTAAAATGTGTGTTTTTGGTTTACTGTTGAAGTTAAAGTGGCCCCATTTCAGCAAGTGTTGGCATGTACGCAGCCCCATGACCATGAATTTCTTCAAGGGTATAAAAATTAAATGGATGTTTTTGTTACTAAAAGTTTTATAAGTTAACATTTTATTATTTTAAATGTTTCTGTGTATGTCTGGTTGTAGTTGCTTGAGGTTTATGTTTTTGGTTATTTGTTCAGCACTGAGCCATGTTAGCATGTCAAGTCCATCCATTTATCCATTTTCTTATGCAGTTCTGGCTCGTGGAAGCAAGGTGGCAAACAACCCTGATGTGGGCATCACTCATGCAGGGCCACTTGGGAATCCTTGTTGCAAGGCAGGAGCATGACCTCTGTGCCACCGTGCCCAGGGTAATATAATGGAAAATAGGCATGGGAAAACCAACATCAACAGACAAAATGCATACAGTTATGGAATGAGACTTCAAATGAAGGGCGGCACAGTGGGTAGCGCTGCTGCCTCGCAGTTGGGAGATCTGGGGACCTGGGTTCGATTCCCGGGTCCTCCCTGCGTGGAGTTTGCATGTTCTCCCCGTGTCTGCGTGGGTTTCCTCCGGGCGCTCCGGTTTCCTCCCACAGTCCAAAGACATGCAGGTTAGGTGAATTGGCGTTACTAAATTGTCCCTAGTGTGTGCTTGGTGTGTGGGTGTGTTTGTGTGTGTACTGCGGTGGGTTGGCACCCTGCCCAGGATTGTTTCCTGCCTTGTGCCCTGTGTTGGCTGGGATTGGCTCCGGCAGACCCCCGTGACCCTGTGTTTGGATTCAGCGGGTTGGAAAATGGATGGATGGACTTCAAATGATAACAATAATCAAATTACTTTGATTTTAAAAAAAAAGTACTGTTATGTATGCATTTACTTGTCACGTGTATGTGTTTCACTTTCAAATGCAATGAATACCTGTCAAGGACTTGTTTCCTTATGTTTTATGGAATGCGGTGTCGGGACACCTTCGCTACAAATACAGTGTAACAGCTTTTGAATGAACTTACATAAAAGCCACTGCCATAATAGAAGATGCACAGTTGAAAACCCGCTTATGACTGATACTGTAATGCCCTTGAACGGCAGCGCGACAGACATTACAATGATTACCCACGCCTAGATTCAGCACTCAGCAAGCACTATATTGTTCCCACTTTGAGTGCAGAACAAGCAGACAAAAAAGTTGGCAAAGTATTACTAGTAAGTGAGCTACAGAGTACGATCGTAAATCGAAAAGTATAACATTGCTAAAAACACGATGTGGAGCGAAAAAAGAAAGAAAGAAAAGCGCACGCTACAGGTCACCTCCAGATGCATTCAAGCCGGATGATGTCAATGTGTCTATGCTAATTCTCAGAAGAAAACAAATTAAATCCCGAACTGGAGAAATCAACTTTGAAGGACCATTTTTTAAACCAAACTCAACAAAAACCCCATGCAAACTGTCTTGTTTTGGAAGGGACGCTGTTCTGGAGCCTCCCCCGACCCCCTCCTCCTCCTCCTTCCCCTCCATCATCATCACCAGAGCGCAGCGGCGGCGAAAACTCGTAAACATCCACTACCGAACACTTCCAGACAGGCCGGCTTACTGGGAAACAGAGTCTACATGTGCCAAAAACTTCAAGAAACGGTTGGGCTGACCCCCGTTCCACTTTAAACTTAGTTAAGATTTGCCAGACGTAATTCCCAAAACCGCCGCCATATCTTTACATCACCACCAACCCCCCCGCCTCCGCTAGTGTCTGTTTAAAAAAAAAAAGTTTTGTCTCACCACACCCTAAGCATGGATTATTCTCTCTTTAGTGTAAACCAATAGCCCAAACTACACCGGAACTGTGTTTGCCTTGGACAAAAGCGCACACGTTGGTCTTGGCGTCGTACCTCTGAAGATGCGGTAACAACTTCCTTAATTTCGGTCCCACTCGCGTCGAGCAATCGCTCTCCGGCGTCGGGAAGGCTGGAGGCGAAGCACCGCGGCGTGTATCCCTCCGCTAGCCTCTTGCTGACACTTCCCAACAGCCTGAGCCCAACCCTCCTTCTGTGTCGCGCGCACGGTCAACACAATAGCAAGCGTGAAAGAGGGATCTCCTTTAAAGAAGCCGTGCATGTCCATGTAGTTCATCCTTGAAAACTTCAAACGGTAGACAGCAAACTGCTCTCCTTAGAACAACGAGTTTATTAATTTCACGGGGAATATGCAGCCTAAAAAACAAGAACTACTGGAGCTGTCCGTCCATCCATCCATTACCAAAATCCGTTAATCAGGACAGAATATAGCGGCTGCAGGAGCCAATTTGGACTATTTTAGTGGAGCCGTGTTGTTTTAAGATTATTTCAAATTCAGCATCAGGACTATTTGATATTATGTTAAATTAAAAACTGAGCAATATCAATGTTTATTAGCGTATATTGTTTCCTTTTTAAATTTATTTTATTTTCGAAAAACAGAACTTCACAATGACATGCTTCTCAATCAAACACGTAATACAAATATAACAGATACAACCATTTACTTTAAAGAAAATACAAAGGAGGAAAAAAGCAATACAAGATTAACCTCCAATCAAGAGAAAGAGAAAGAAAGAGGTGGGAGTCATGAGCAAAAACAAAATCAAGTTTGAATTAGCATAAGCCATCCTAACTCTGGGTGTTCATAAGAAACGTAATGATTTACAGTACTTCATGAGGTAGAAATACTTAATAAACAAGAATAGTTGCATCAGATATATTTGCAAAGCAAGATTTGACTCTCACCCAAGAAAAAGTGAAAAAGACGAGAGACACAAGCAAAAAAAAATAATTAAAAAATAAAAAATCTAACTTTTTAAAATATAAAAAAACAATAACATAAGGCCCAGCATGCTGATTCTAAAATAATATTAATGAAAAGAGAATTAGATTTTTTAGAGATTTAAGATAATATACAATACCACTTACCCAGTGAGTTATAGAAGGTGGGTTTGGAATTCTTCCAGTTGAGCAAGAAGAGTCTGTGGGCTAAAAGTGATATATAGAGTATTACAATCAACACAATCCAATTAATTGCCATTACAGAGCCCGTATTTTAAACTTTGTAGTACTTTAACACCATATGGGAGTACACCAAATATCACTATTAGTTTGTTAGGAGTGATTATGATACCAAGGCTGTATGAGAAATACGTAAAGATTTTTGACCAAAATTATGTTTATTTAGAGTATTCCCAAATCTTATGGCCTAGTGATGCTGGAGATAGATGGCAATGCTCACAGTCTGGGTGCATATTGGACAATTTTTAGCATCTTTAGTAGAATTATGGAATGCTTGGCGCTTATGGAACTAGAGTATATTCTATTTATGGCTGCGTTTCGCTCAGTTTTCCATCCATCCATCCATTTTCCAACCCGCCGAATCCGAACACAGGGTCACGGGGGTCTGCTGGAGCCAATCCCAGCCAACACAGGGCGCAAGGCAGCGAACCAATCCCGGGCAGGGCGCCAACCCACCGCAGGACACACACACAAACACCCACACACGAAGTACACACTAGGGCCAATTAACCCACGCAGACACGGGGAGAACATGCAAACTCCACGCAGGGAGGACCCGGGAAGCAAACCCGGGTCTCCTTACTGCGAGGCAGCAGCACTACCACTGCGCCACCGTGCCGCCTCACTCAGTTTTGTCAATCTTATTTGAAAGGTCCCTTTTTCAACATTCTGTAGGATCTTTTAAGGTTAAATTATTAATTGGTTTTATATATTGTTAAAATGTGCTTTGAGCCTTCATCAACACTACTAACCAGTGTGACCTTTGGAGTATAACTGTTCATAAAATACAACTACATTGTCTATACAAAGTGTTTCTAAGTGTCCTAATCCCTAGCATTATCCATACACAAGAAATTCATTGTGCTCTTGCAGTGTATGCAACAGTAAAGATCTCTAACATCTAATCTCTAAATTAAACACTGAGTAGGTCAGAAAACGTGAAAAGGGTGGTTATCATGTATAGGAACAACAATTTACTAGCAATCCAATCATCCACCACATACTTAAAATACGGAACCAATACATGATATATTAGCTAATATTTTTGTATAAAACATAGTAAAACAACATTGTAGGGACAGCTCCCTCTCATGGCCCTGGGTGGTGAGCTGACCTCAGCTGAGCCTTTCAGGGGATCCCCAGATGCCCATGCGTAACATGGCTCCACTCCCTTAGCTCGACCTCTGTAAGACGAGCAGACCTAGCTGCAAGGTTGTAAGCATGGTACTGGACATCAGTGTTGGTGAGGAGTGACCCACACTTATGATGAACAACAAACCTGTACTGCTGAAGACTTGGGAACCAGTGGGTTACTCAAGGATTGGATTCCTTACCTGAGCAAAACCACTGGAGGGGACTGTAATCAGTTGCCAATAAGAACTCCATCTTTACTGGTAGTACCTGAGTTGTGTAATCGCCCACTTGGCCAGTGCCTGCCATTCAATTGCCAGAAAGCACTTTCTGGTTTAGGTACATAATGAGGTGTTCTCAAATGGTGGCAACGTTAGTACCCTGTGACTAGAAATACATACCAAATATTTGCCCTTGGTCGGTCTCAAATAAAATTTCTTGTGTTTGATCCATAGGCCAGTATCGCTGATGGTGTGGAGGATGGCAAAGACGTGTTATAGATGTTCCTCCCTGGTGTTGGAACACATGACTCTATTCTCTAGATAGGCAGCACTATGGGCGTTATGGGGCCAGAGCAGTCTGTCTTCCAAATGCTGGAAGATGTCTGGGACCCCATATAGCCCAAAAGGGAGGATGTAGTACTACCCCTTCCATGTCAGCACCCCTGCCAGTGAGCCAGAATTTTGGAATGGGAGGTGGATACAAGTACCATGTCCCTGTTCCCTGGTTAGAATTTATGGAATTCACATAGCTGGAACTTGGGTGCACATTGCATTTACGTGTTCCTTGACTTAGGGCCACAATTTAGCGAAATGTTTTCACAGGCATGAAGTATTGAATGAGGGAGGAGGCTTTTCTTCTTCTGATTTCTCTCACACTAGATCAAGCAAGCTTCGTGGCCGTCATGTATGCAAGAGCTCACATGGGGACCTTGCGGTGCCTCCCTGAAGGCAAATAAAGCAAAAGGGAGAAGATAATCCCATTCTCAACCACCAGCCTGCACCACTTTCCTCAGCATCTGCTTAAGCGTCTGGTTAAAATGCTCAATTGGGCCATACCTCTGGGGGTGGCAAACAGATGTTTTCACATGGTTCAGAGCAGTTTGGAGACCTCCCTGAACATCCCAACTGTGAATGGCATCCATTGATCTATAAGGACTTTTTTTGGGAAACCAGCCACCCTTACTATGTTCCCTGGCAATAACTTTAAAAATAGCTGTTTGCAATGGGATGGCTTTGGGATAGTTGGTAGCATAATCAATGAGGACTGGAATGTATTTGTGTCCCTGTGCTGATGGGTCAAATGTACTTCGGGGACATCAGATATAAAGAGGGAAACAAGAGGTGCATGGTCCAGTCAGAGTATTTAAATTAACTGTCACTCTGGGCAAGGCCAGCAAAATTGGTACATCTCATCATGCATGCTAGCCCAATAGAATAGAATTTGGGCATTAGCCAAGTCACAAATCTCATGGAAGTAGGTTTGTGTTATCAGAAGTTGACTGCTTATTTTTCCTTGATGTTCCATATTCCAATACAATAAATCATTCTCAAGCACAAAATTCAGGCTGGGTGGCACAGAGTCCAAGGCAGGTTGCCCATTGACAGAGAAAACAACATTCCTTGCAAACTTCAGTGAGTCATCATTCCACTGCTGTCTTTTAAAAGAAAAAGGCAGGGAGCAATACTAAAGTTGTAGGGAGCTGAAAGGGTAATAGTGTAGATGACAGACAGGACACTTGTACTTCAGCCAGCATTTACAAAAGGGTCAACATTCGGAAAGCACATAAATATTTTCTTTCCTATCTTTACCTATTATATAACACCGTGTACATTGGTTAGTCAGGTGTTAATCAGAAAGCTGGATAATATGCAATCCATTACAAGGTACACTCACACACCTACCCAGATTCTTACTTATCTATCAATCTAGCAATGTCATTTTCAACACAAGTTTGTGGCCCATAGCTGCATCCCTGTTAGCCTAATGTTTTTCCATTACACACACCTAAAACCAATAAGAGTGAAAATGATTACACCAGATCTGCTTGATCGCAGTGTTATTTATTACAGTATTTATAATTTTAACATTCTGTTATGTATTTATACTCCTTGTACTGCTGTCTTTGGTGTCATTTGATTACTGTTAATTGCCTTGTCCCTGTATGCTTTTGGAGGCTCACTGTTACTTATTTTAACATTGTTTTTATTTTGCTTGTTTTTCAGTTATTTTTCATCAGTTTTAGGATCCTGAGAAAATCACATTGTAATGGATGCTGCCATCCCCATGTGTGGAAAAGTCATTTGCTCCCACATACTACCTGCATTAAACTGTTTGAATGGTGTGACTATAGAAATAAAGATGAAAGTTAGAGAAATCCAGTAGTGGTTGATCTATTGCAACTGTGGAATTACAAACAAAATGTCTTTGGTCCTGTGGTGGGCTGGCACCCTGCCCGGGGTTTGTTTCCTGCCTTGCGCCCTGTGTTGGCTGGGATTGGCTCCAGCAGACCCCCGTGACCCTGTAGTTAGGATATAGCGAGTTGGATAATGGATGGATGGATTTCTTTGGTCTATGGGTGGTAGCATGAATCCTTTCAAAATGAAAACCAGAAAAATATAAAGACATCACACTGAAGGCATGTCTTGATAAGAAATGGAACCAGGAAACCAGTGCTGTAAGGTGAGAAAGCATCTTACTGTATCTTTGTGGTGTTTCTGTTAAAAGTAAAAAAATATATCATTCATTGTACCTAACTTTTCTGTCTTCTGTCTTAGTTAGTTAGAGATTAAATTAATTTTACCTGGATACCACAGCTTCATGGAAATGCCTGAAGGCTTTTTACAGTAGGAGTCATCCCTCCACAAACTGCAGTACCTCCTGATAAAACATATAGGGAAGGAAAGGTTAAGTTCTAACATGATATGCTGCAGTGACTTAGAAACAAACATCTAATAATTATTATTAGTTTTATTCCAATACTGGGCTTTGTAGAGCTGAAGCCAGGTCCAGCAGCATCATGTTTAAGGCAGAAACCCAACCTTGTCTGAAAGCTAGTTAATTTCAGAATCCACTCCTACTTGCACAATCACTGATGTTTGATGCAGTCCATACAACTCACAACTACACAGGGAATGAAATTTATGTCTTGGGGGGTGTAGGACCATAGCGTTAACTGCCTTGACACTTTCTACCAAAACTCATAATCTGTACCTTTTAATTAAAGTAAGCTGTCCTTTGAAGCAGTTTGAGTATTTTTTCTGTTGATGCTCACTAGGCTTAATTTCTATTGTTTTCTACTGTTTAAAAGCACAGAGCTGTTTTCAGCCACTTTCATTTGAACCTGTTACGTTTTCCTATCTATTATGAAACTGCTGTATGTGTTAGTGTATCAATGGTAGTGAGCTTTTTTTTTTTTTATAAAACCTGATTGTTTAATCTATTTCCAGTTGATGAAAAACAGAATGGGCAGGTAGCACAGTGGTGCATCACAGCTCCAGAACCCTGGGTTGGAATCCTAGCATGGGGGCACCTTATGTGAAGTATGCATGGTCATTCTTTATCCGTCAGGTACTCCTATTTTTGTCCAACATTTCAAAGATGTATGTGCTGTGTTAATTGTTCATGCCATAGAGACCCAATATGAGTACCTAGGGGTATGAACGCAAGTGCATAGCCAAAATTAGTTTTCAGCTTGCGCCTACTGTCACTGTTACAGACACTGGCTCAACAAAGAGGTTAGACAATGAACTGATTGACAAGAATCAATTGAATGATGCTGTAAAAAGTTATGAAACAGAAAGAAACTATGTTATCTAAATGCATTTTAAAAAAGTATAGATAAATAACAACAAAGCAAAATTAAATAAGAAATTAATTAAACACTTAGCATGAAAAGACCATAAGAAACAAGTTATAAAATATATACATGGTATGTAGGCACTGTAACCCTCAATAGACGGTGATCACTAGGTAGTTCTAGAACATTTTCAATCCATTTCAGAATTTCAGAAGGCAAAAGCTATCTCACTAGGTTTGGGTAAAAAACTGAAAACAGGATTGGACAGGAATCCAGTCCATCACAGAGACCACTCTCACTCACACAAATGCACATCCCATATTCCCGCACAGTGACAATTTGCGACTGTCAATTAAAATAATAAATAAATAAACAATTATAATGATTAAAAAGTCTAAAAAGTGTAATTAATTCCTTGTTTGCTTGAGTATGTCTGGCCGTTGTAATTTTCATGAAATGGGATTTGCAGAGTTATTCAGTTATGAAAAATGTTAGAGAGTAAAAGAAGTGAAAGGCAAACTTTATTACAGCAACTGACAATTATGAATAGCAGATGAATGTGGAACACTGATGGTAAATTTTAGGGTGATCAGATTTTTAAAATTCCAAAACTGGGCATAAAGCCTGACCTTATTTGTTTAATGTCTTCTTTATCTCATCATCATTAGAGAGGGATTATGTCATGGAAAAAAAACTGTGCTTTATGTGGAACCAAGCAAATGCCAGTACTCTCCATTTTTGTCTGCTTCTTGGTAGTCCCCATGAGGCTTTGTTAAATTTGACACAAGTTCTTCATCAATCTTTCCCCTTAGCAGTTTTGACTACACTACTATGTGTATATTACAATGATGGGGTTGAGGATGGGGTAGTTCCTTTTGGAGTTTCATGCATGATGTCCTAAAAATATAATAACTATGTTTGTTTTGGTAGAGCAATGTTTTATATGATGGACAGATTCTACATTTATTTATCAGGACACATAGCTTGAAATCAGGACTGTTCCTGTCACCTGGAGGTCTGGTCACCCTAGAAAATTATACTGTCAGTAAAATAATGAATAATTGTAATCTGCAGATAATAGTGCTGTGAGTTTGGTTCAGTGTAAAGTTAATACTGAGTTTATTTACTCTTGTGCCAGATACTTCATTCATATCTAGATAACCCTTTGTTTTCTTTGATGGCATTTTATATTTTTACGATTAGGAGGTCATTTAACTTACCTGTTACAACTTAAAGCATTGGAAAAAATGAGGTGCTGATGCACTTGTTCCCTTCTGGTGGCAATCAAGGTGGTGGGTAGACTTCATAAAGCAGAAAAAAAACCTTGCTGATTCCGAGGTTTAAATGCTCAAATCCCTGGACTTCCCGATGGAGAATTGCCATCTTGCTGCTTCCTACCTGTGCACACAGTCTGATGGCGTTTCATTAACTTGTGCTGGGGATCTGTTTGCCATCAGTAGGAGTTATTAGAGGTGAAAAAGAGGAAAATATACAAAATATACAAGCTGATGTAGCCGCTATCAAAATAAACATGAGACAGCAAACTAATTTGTAGTTGAAGTAACACAGAATGCTTTTTCATTTTTCCATTTTAAAATAGACAAGTTCAAAAATTTCTCAATGCTTTTCTATGGGAGATTTTGAAATTGTAAAACAGTGTACAGCACAATCTTTTCAAGATTCACATTAAAAATAGAACTGAATTGAATTGAAATTTCCTCAAAGAAAAAGTGTGCCACATTTGAACAAAGTTCACCCATGAGGTTGGGGTTATTTCATGTGGACAGACAGACAGGCATGGCCATCACAGAAGGTGCTTCTCATATTATATGTGAATGCACCTAAAAATGCTCATCAATGAAGCATGAATTCATTTTATGTTTTGTATTCTTAACATTCCAAATATAATACAAAGAGACCACAACTTCATAAAAGGCAAAAATTTATTATCATTTTTTTTGTTGTTATTGCTTTTCTTCTGATTGCTGTAACAGAACGGCATCCTGTTCAGAAGCTGCTTTTGTACAGCAATAAATATACAGTACATAAGTATCAAAATAGGAATACAAATGTTCAAACTAGAAATGTGTTAGAAAGCTGTTTTTAACTTTAAAATCCAACCAGGCAGTTTGCTGTAATTAAAATATGTTTTATAACTGCCTAAACTATTTTGTTTTTGTTACGTTTTGAAACTCTCTTATCATTTATACATATATAGAGACCCAAGGTCAGAAGCAACAGATGTTGTTGAAGCAAGTGACATGCTATCTGGTAAGGAGAATGTTTTGTACATGGATGAAATACAGTGACCTGGCAAGACTGATAATAATATAAATTTAACATCCCAAAATGCACAAGGTACTGATGAATATACATTCTTTCATTTAACCACAGTAAGTCATTCCTAAAACTAATGGTTCTCCAAGTTTAAAACATCATCAGTATTAACAGTAAAATACATAAATGCATCTGATGTGATTGCACCATACAAAAGACTGGCATCCAGTCAAAAGCCGATTCACACCTTTTCCTCATTAGCTGGCAGAGACCTCCTTCACAAGCAAGCACAGCATGAGGAGAGAGTACTAATGAAATGCATATGTCTGTATGGATGATCTGCACAACTTTTAAAAATTTGCTACACAAAACCAGACATAGAATTTGTATGCAAATGGATATAAGTATTTCATTTATTTTTAAAATATCCCTATCTCAGTGGCAAAATATATTTTTATTATTATCATTTCAACATTGTATTTTCAAGTACTGGATCCTCATTTACAGAGTATGTTTTTGTTTATTAAATAGAGTTTACAGCGTGCATGGTTTTTCTTTGCTGTTTGTCAAATATGCTGCATTTTATTTTCTTTGTGAATTGACTTTAATAACATTAATTAAAACATTGTATACTTTTTTAGAAAAAGAAACATGCGTGACAATGGAATCAAGCCAGTGTACTAAGGTGTTTTCAGGCTACACGTATGCTTGTCTACATTGCCTACTTCTAGGCAACAAGAGGTGGTAAGTAAGCATACAGTAACTCCTAATATTTATTTCATTATCCTTATAACATTATAGGTCATTTCCCAACTTTCTTGGCATATTATCAGTTTTAATTACCCTGCTTAGTTTTCCAAAGACCGGATAGATTCAAGTTTCCCATTAACCCTGAGAAACTACTTAAAGAAAATGCATGGCTGAAACAGATTATTTTAGATGACTTCAACCTGCAGTTATTTCCTGGGAAAATGACCTTGAAATTGGAGTTTATTACATATTCTAGGAATAGGGGTTGTCTTCTCATCCAGCATTGTAAAAAATGAATTATGAAAAAGTTCAAAATCTCCTATCAAAACTGCATTCTTTCATACTTCAACTAGCCACAAGAGGTCACCATTGCATTTTGCATAGATACGTCTTAAGTAAAGTTTTGTTTTTCAAAGCATAATATTTAAATTTCCTAGGAATAACTTGAGCAGAAAAAAATATGGTGACATAACCTTATTTTTCATTTTCATTATTTATAGTGTACATTGTTCAGTGGAGAGAATCAAATAATAAAAAAAAAACCTCATGCAAACTAAATATTGTCTTTAAATGTTGTGCTGAGTGCCTGGTCTTAATCATGAAGACAGTGGGATAATGAAAATTTGGAGAAATAAGTTTATTGTTGATGGTTCTGAAAGTGACAGATTTTCTTAATGTTTAGGTTTTTGTAGGCATGAGGACTATTTCCTTTTTTCAGACTTCAGCCTCATTAGTAATTTTTCTATTAACTTTATTGTAAATCTGGTTGACATGTTTATTCAAACAGATAAACAGACTACAATTGTGTATTTTTACAATTGGAGCAATTGTTTACTGACCTGCAGAGGACCAAACTATATGACTCAGGTAGAGTTTGAACAGGCAGTCTTGGAATTTAAAGTTTAGTACCTGAGGCACTCCACCTAAATAGAACAGGGTTAACCAAAGAAAACACAGGGATAATGGGTAAGCTCAACTCTCACAGTAGCCATGCAAAGATCTGAAGATACAGCAGGACTCTGGAACACAAACTAGAGTACCACTAGGCTATCTGTTAGTGTCGTTAAGTTTGCAAAAGCATTAAGCACAACTGTTTCATGGATCATTAAACTGTTGGCATACACTTTTTACTATGTTTTATCTCAGAGAAGGCCTGCAATGCTTTTCTTTTGGGTTCAGTCTGGTGTCCTTGATTGGAAGTGCCCTTTCCCTCAACAAAATCCTATTTAAGAACTATGTTACATTTCCACTCTGGCTTAAAACCATTTTTCTGAATGGTGGATGATAAAGTTAGTATACATTCATGTCTTTTGTTAAATTAGCTTGCCCTTCTAGTCATCTAGCTTAGAATTTTTAAACAAACCTAACCCATTTATCATCTGAGTTTAAAGCGTCCCATACATTTTTCTCACTCTTGTTCTGTCTCTGCTTCTGGTTAATGGATTTACAAAGAAGGGCATCTTCTTTTTAAGAACACTGGCTAAGGTTTAAACAGCAGGTCTAGAATTTTCCAATTACGTCTCACCACTGTATTAACTTCAAAAATCAATGCTCCAGTTGTACTGCATGGTCTGAGTTGTAAATCACATTAGGTAAAAGTTTCAGATAATTAAATGCAGATAAAATCATTCACTCTGTCCAGCAAGATATTATATGTACAGGATAATATCATTTGTTCTAACTTTAAATAATAAAGTAACTGACCATTTGGGTCACATAAACAATTATAATAGATGCAGTGTGCAATATACTGCACTAAAATTCTGTATTCGATTAGTAGCTTTAATGTAATGTATGTTACATCTTTATGACTTTTTACATTTTTACAAATTTCTTGCATTTTCTAAGATTTCCTTACATATTCTCAGCTTTTTTATGGAAAATGACTTGTTTTCAGTATTGTTGGATAGTTCACCTCTGAGCAGACCTTCATCTGCGTTAGAAGTAATAAACAGATTTCTAGTTGAAAAACAATAAAGGACAGATTTGTTAATGCCTCCCTCACTTAAATACTTAACACTCAAGTAGGGCACTTATTCACGTTTAAGTTTACAGCTTAGCAAGTATGTGCTTCATATAACATTTCTGCTTGAGCAGTATAATTCAGAAAACACTTTTTGCTGAATGTATGCCATTTCTTATTTATTCAGTGGATGTTTTGTGTTTCAGTTCTGGGAGTTATATTCCTTCAGCCTGGTCTATTTCTGAATGAATCATTTTTATGTCTGTCTTGGGAGTAGGGCAACAGTGTCACATTTCAGCCAGGTACAATCTTGAAATTTAATCTCAAAATACTATTCATTTTTCTTCAGTATGTTTCATAAACGCATTTATGTTTTGTAAGAGGGTGAGCATTTTCACATCTTAATATGAAAATATCCTGAATAAGTGGTGATTCAAAAGAAATGAGCACATTCAAAAATGTATTACTCATCATCATATGAACATACAGCATGCTCTTAAAATTGTAGAGTTACTCTTATTTGTTTTCCAGATTGTGGTGTTTCAGGAAATAAAGGAACGCTTCATGGCTTCCATGTCAACCATCAACAATAATATCCTACAAAGAGTCTGGAATGAATTAGATTGCAGAATTTACATGTGCCATGTAACACGTGGGATTAAACATTTGTAAGGTTAAGAGAGTTTCGTTGCAAAATGGTTTAGTCTGCATGTCCATATTATTCTTAGTTTGTGAGTTATACATTTATGAAAATGATCAGTTGTTTTTAAATCACCCTCTACTAGTATAATACATTTATTTTAGTAATCAACTATTACACTAGAATATAATATGAAAAAATTTAACTTTCAGGCATTAACATTACAGTTTTAATATTGATGGAGTTAGTGTAAGGCTGTATCAGTGAGCATCTGCAAAGGAAAAAAGGTTAGAGGTTATTCCTACACTGAAAAAGAAGGAAGATTAAAGACACAACCTTTTGGCAGTACAGCCGTCATCAGGGCACAACTGATGCAGGCTATACGGCTAAAATTATGTATCTTTAACCCTGTTTCCTTTTCAGCATGGAAGTAATCTTTAACCTTTGTTTCAATAATAATGTCTGCAGGTACAGCTATAGTATATGCTGTCTCCTTGAAGTTAATTTTACCCTTTGCTTTGTCAAGTTTCATTTTAAATTGCACACTTGGATGATATTTTCTCTCTTCTCCTTAAAAATTCTGGTTCACTAAATTCTTGAACCGAATGACTGCATTTACTGTCTATTTTTAGACAGTGGAATTGTACTCTTGAAAGTAAAATCCTTATCAGTTTTCTCTTTTTGATGTTTAGATAATGTCTGGTATGCATGTGGGATGTGGGAATTGACAAATATCACTTATTTTATTTCACCCCCATCATTGTTTATTTTATTTTTAGCGTTTCACTAAAGTTAGTTTGGCAGCCAAAAAAAGGCAGCAAGTGAAATTTGTCTTAGCAGATTTGGACTCACTCTTGGAACTAACTGTACTCTTCCATTATCAATTTTGATGTTGCTATTAGATAACCATAATACAATTATTTCTTATAATTATTTTTCCAGCATAGTATTTAAATGATAAAACTGAATGAAATAGTCCAATAAAACATTTCAGCCATTTTTCTATGCTTACGTAATCCAAGATAGCACAATGAGAAGTTATTTTGTCAGCCACATTTTCAAATCAAGATCTCACTTTGCAGAAGTCACTGATGAATTTCAGAGTACAGAAAATAACCCTTCATCAAGGTATATCAACATCACCACTCAGCAGCAATCAGTACACTCTGGAAACAAGACCAGCTTGGGATTCAACTGGGGTACTATGAGTCAGTTACACTACCCTCCATGCTATCTGTAAAAAAAACCAAATTCAGAATATGAAAACATAGCATAACCTAACATAACCTAATCCACTTAATACAATTCTGAGTTATGTAGAATCAGAGCCTAACCAGGAAACACTGAGCTTAAGGCTCAAATCTGTCCTGCACAGGGCATTAGTCCATCATGAGGTTCACTAATGTACACACTGAGCCAATTAACACAAACATGTACATCTTTGGGAGTGAACCCAGAATTCCTTGAGCAAAACCTATAGAGACTATAGAGCACAAGCAGACTCCACACAGTCAATGACTTGGTTTTAAATGCAGAACTATGGACATGTATGGTAACAAACAAAGTTATTCATTGTGATGTTTTAAAGTTTTATTTTTAAAGAAATTAATTTGTTGTAATTAGTTTCCACTCTAAGTTTAAATTAGGCTGGATGTCATATGCATAATGAACTATAATCAGTTGTAATCATCTGACATTATGTTTTGCTGCTCTGCTTACCACAGTTGTGTTTACTTCTTGGTCAGAATTTCTTCTCTTTCAGCTTTCATAGCGCCTCCTCCCTTTCACGAATATACTTAATCTTGTCCTTTCCCTTTATTGCAGATCCACCTCTGCTCCATTTCCTCCAGTGATCACAACACCTTTTCCCTGCCCTGAACCCATCTCTTTTCAAGTTACACCTCCTTTACAGTTCCTACTGCATTCTTCAGTGATTTAAAAGTCTGGAGAAGTAGACATAGAGAAGCTAAAATAATCCAACTTTATCCAACTATTGATTTTCTGAACCTACGTATCCAATTAGAAGTTATGGTTGTCTAGAATCTTTCCTGTCATTGGAAACATTGCAGAATCCAACCTGGTGGGTCTTCGTGGATTACATCTTTCTGAGGTAATTCTCAATTTGCAATACTCATTTTCACAACTTTATGAAATTTCCAATTTGAGGACAGTACTGTAGAATACCTGACATGTATCTTGCAATGGTAACTATTCTTATTTCGAGATAATTTTATACAAAATAACTTTATATTAGGCGGCATGGTGGCGCAGTGCGTAGTGCTGCTGTCTCGCAGCTAGGAGACCCGGGTTCGCTTCCCGGGTCCTCCCTGCGTGGAGTTTGCATGTTCTCCCCGTGTCTGTGTGGGTTTCCTCCAGGTACTCTGGTTTCCTCCCACGGTCCAAAGACATGCAGGTTAGGTGCATTGGCGATTCTAAATTGTCCCTAGTTTGTGCTTGGTGTGTGTGTGTGTGCACCCTGCGGTGGGCTGGCGCCCTGCCCGGGGTTTGTTTCCTGCCTTGCGCCGTGTGTTGGCTGGGAATGACCCTGTAGTTAGGATATAGCGGGTTGGATAATGGATGGATGGATAATTTTATATTAACACAAAATCCTTTCTGGTCTTGGCTTAGTAGCTTTCCATTATAAATCTCACAGTGAAAGCAATTTCAAAGTAGTCTCTACCAAGCATAAGCAAATGCTACATGCCGTGGAGATGCAAATGCTGCAGTGGGTTCTCAGCCTAACCATATCTGACATTCGGAAGATCATGACCACGGCACCAATTGACAAGAAGATGCGCAGTGCATGTCTCCAGTGGTACGGCCATGTCATCCGCAGCGATGACAGCTCAGTGGCCAAGACAGTTCATGATTGAGCCCGTGCAGCAAGCAGACAAAAAATAGCTGACTCAACCGAATCAAGGAAGATATGTGACAGATCAACGTTGCCCCCGAAGATGCCCTCAATTGAAACAAGTGGCGTAAGTCCTGCTCAATAGCTGACCCTGCACAAACATGGGATAAAAGCTAGGAAGAAGAAAGAAAAAGTCAAAGCAATTTCACCTAAGACATTTTAGTTACTATTACTGGTGCTACTGAGTTGCTCCTCAACAGAAAATAACAAGGAGGTCAAAATAGACAACAATAGTACATTTACTAAATTAATAGAAGGGTAACATGATATTAGAAGAAAGTAGGTGCACAGAATAAAAGAACAGCCTCCCAGGATTTCTCTACAAAGGGATTCCATGGTCTGTCTATCTATGTAGTATGGCTGATAAGCATTTCTATCTGTAACAACTTTCTCTCTGGTCTCCTTGTGTTCTCATCTGCCACCTTCCTTTTATCACATCTCTGGACTTTCTTTAGTCCATCACTGAAGCTTTTAACAACTCAGCGCTAAATTCTCCAGAGGTGGCTTGTAAGTCCCAGTTACACCACACTGTTTTTATACATTATTGTTTATATTGGCTTCAAAGGGTGACAAAGTGTTTTGGTTAAACTTAATAAGTAGAAACTGCACTACCAACCTGGGCAAATGCAACAGACTCCTTCTATGCCGAATTTTACAAATGATCATCAAGCTAAAGATTACTTCAGTAAACAGCATCTTCCTTTGAAATCAGTGCAGTAATATTTGTATAATGATATAGATTTATGCAAATAATTAATGCTAAATTGCCTCAGTGAAGAAACAGATGAAATTTCAGCTATGATACGTATATTCACTTGTAAAAGTTCTTTCAACAAATCTCAGTGAGTGGCTGTTAAGATCCTTGGAAGCAACTAATGGAAAAATTAAAAGGCATATTTTGGCCTTGGCTTCTGCTTTCTACTGTAGCAGCACAGATTTTAGTTTGATGTGAAGGATTTTGATTTATAACCATTTATCACTGCTTGACCTTGACTGTTACATATACAGTTGTTCCAAGCAAAGAATAACAAGGGAAAAGACAGATTAAAAAAAAAACAACTTCTAACTATCTTGCCATCATTTATCACCTTGACATGAATGCAAAAACAGAACCCAAACAACAGCAGGTTTTCTGCACATTAAATGGAGTCTGAGAAACATCTGATAGACAAGAAGATTTCATCAGAGAAGATTCCTGTAAACATTTAGTTGAATAAAAAATGAATGATGCAAGCTTTCTGCCACTGCATTACACTTTATTAGTTTCTTGGGAATGGACTGTTCTATGTATTTAATATTGAGGCACATGATTTAAACCTTCTAAAACATTTTGATTCTTAGTATTTTGAGGAATGTATTATTCTTCTATACTGTATCTTGGCAAATGTATACGTATACCAGCTGTTGTTTTCATTCTTCTCCAACAGAGGTCGACATTACCTTTTTGGCATCAGGCAAGACAGATTAGGAGAATTTAGATACTCCTTTCAAATTTGTAGCAAGTTAATTTTTCCAGGTCATTGTTGAATTAGATTTTTTTGTATATAGCCTCTTTCTTAACACGTATAGCACTTTACACATATAGTATATTTTTTATGTAATTTTATATGTTAAATGAATTACCCAAAATCACAGAGGGGAACTCCTTGTACATGAGATCACACAGACATATTTCAAATTATCTGTACTGTGTTGAACTGTTTTAATGCATTTCTTAATCAGCATTTAGTCTTTGGGAAAAATGGAAATAGTGAAGATCTTAGAAATAAACTTGACCACTTGGCACTAACAGTCGAGACAGAGGTTAAAACTTAGGCGTGATCAGGGACTGTGATCTAAACTATATTAGTAGGACTGCATTTTTTCCCTTAAGAAATATTACAAAAGTTAGCTCTCCTACAGTATAACATTGCAAGACTCTGAAAAATTAATTCATACTTTTGTTTTTAGATTACTGTAATGCTGTCCTAACAGGACTACCTAAGGAAGACATCAACCAGCGGCAGTTAGGTCAAAATGCAGCAGCCAGAACCTTAACCAGCAAAAGAAAATCTGAGCACATCTCACTGGTTTTTGCTTTGTTACATTGATTACCTATGTCCTTTAGAATAGATTTTAAAATACTATTAATGGTATACTGTGTAAAGCTCTGAATAATTTTGCTCCCTCATGTATTTTGGAGTGCCTGTCCCCTTACATTCCCGGTCATTGCCTAAGATCGCCTAGCACTTGTCTGCTTATTATACCGAAAGCTTAGCATAAAAGAAGTGGTAAAGCGGCCTTGGAATTTGGAATACTTTACCGATAAAGATATGCCAGGTACAAATTGACTAGTATGAAGATTTAAAAATAATAAGAGTGACTTTAACACATTTACAGTATCTCTGGTAGCACCAGTAGGGGCTGGGCAGACTTTTGGCCTGGAACCCCTGCAGATTTTGATTTTTTTTAAGCATTTTTTATTTATTTATATATAACTATCCATTATATCTGTTCTTCTCTTGTAACTCTTCTTTTATACTGTGTAAAGCACTTTGAGGTACATGTCTTGCTATGAAAATGTGCTATAGAAATAAAAATGTTGTTGTTGTTTAGTATGTCACACACATGTGCATGGGAGGCAGCTAAAGGGCTTGAGTAAGGGCAATTCCGAATCAGACCGGGATGTGGCAGAGTGCACTGACTCTTTTTCTCCCTTTCCTGCAGACCATTCAAGGGAGATTCCAGCTGGCCCTCTTGACGTCACTTCCGGTTCCGAGCCTATGGAAGAAGACCTTGCTGGCTCCGGCCCCTGTGATGTCACGTCCGGGCTCGAGCCTATGGTTGGACCCTCATGAGCCCGGCCCCTTTGACCTCACTTCCTGTCTTCCCCTTTAAAAGCCTCCACCTTTTCCCTATTCCCTCAGTTCTGTTTTGGACTCTGTGTTGTGCACAGCAGTGCTATCATTTAAACCTCAATTTGTAGCCAGGAAACCAAATACACGGGTGGCTGCCCCAAACCTTGCTATGGCTCTTTGTGGAGTTTGTGAAAAGTAGTAATCCCAATAATACACCCAGCAGTGTGACACTATAGTATGCAGCATTTGACATGACAATCTTTGAAAAATTCGTGACATACTTCATGGGAAAGGCAAAATATGTACTAAGGTAAACCAAATTTGTTAATGCTGAAAAAAGTGATCCAAAGGCTCACAAAAACATCAATTGGTGTCACTAATGAGAAAACACCAAAAAAGATTGCTTTGTATGCTAAATAAAAGCAAGGTTATATAAAAATGCAAAAATAAATGATCCTTCAAGTATATAAAAAGGAGCCTTACAGTGATCAAAGGCAAAGTTAAAATATATACACTAGAGAGCCAGAAAAGAATTAATGGAGTGAAACTGAAGAAACAGCAGTTCTAGACGGACTGTTGCAGAAATTCATTTATACTCCTAGATAGAATGAATTCCTTTATACATTTTTGAGGTACTTATTCCATTTCTCACATTCATGTTTTGTATTCACATTTTTTCCAATGCCATTTTTTTCTAAGGGTGCCATCATTTAATAGATCCTTTATGTACTGTACATTATCTGGGGTGGCTGCCACTAAGGGATGACCAGAGGTTGTGACCTTGTATGTAATCAGGTCAACAGTATAAAGGTTATTACCACACACTTCCTGATTATCTGATATTTCAGATTCCACTAAAGACTTTTAATGTATGATTCTTTAGCTTAAGAGTTCCAGGTTTAGTGTTTCTGGTTTATGTTTCTTGTTTTTCCTTGGCTCTGTTTCATCTTCTGGTCAAAAATCAAAACCAAATTGCCTCCCAGTATACCGAGGCAGGACAGTTGTATTCTGTTGTAGTCTGTTTTTTGATTTTTCTTTGTTTTTTGTTTTCTTGGATATCTCAGTTTGATTGTTATCATATGTTTAATTTTTGGTGAATGATAGTGTATATACCCTTTGGGCTTACTTTTTTTGACGAATTTTACTTTAGTACATTACTGTTTAACATGACAATTAGGGCTAGATTAAGTTAGGGTAAGGTAATGTATTGGTTGGAATTTCCTTGTACTTTATACATAAGACAATGCTACTACCACTACTACTATTACTGCTGTGTTAGTGCATGCCTTTGACTTCTTGCAAATTTTTGAGTAGTTCTTTCAGATCATAAAATGAATACAAATTAATTTACAAAATTTTGATTTCTCTTCAGTTTCCTATGGCTCATTAAGGGTTTGCATTCTTTATATAGGTTGCGCTATATGACAAATTTGAAGGCATATTGCTAAGAGCTCCATTCTTACAGGTCTGTCTGTGTATGATGAGCGCTGTTTTCAGGTGGAAGTACTGGGAAGACACTCACTACTGGAGAAGTAATTGAAGGGTGTGTTTCTTTCAAAAACTACAACCAAGAACTTTCACTTTGAAAAAAAGGCAAATCTTTATGCCTCTCCAACTAGGCATAGTTTAGCATTTTTTTTGACAGTAAAATTGATGCTCTGTTTTGCCCATTCTAATGCATACTTGGTCTCAGTCGGTCCCATTTTGATGCTCTACTTTACTGTACGTTCTCCACATGTTCATTTGCTATTTTCCCTCTTATATCACTGAGCTACTCCTTATTCTAGGTCAACTACCCTCCTTCAGCATCCTATAACTACAATAGTACTTTTTCTAAAACCTTTTTGGCTGATCTTATCACACTTTATCATATACACTATCTATTTATCCTTTCAGTCAATTTCTGTTCCTAATTCTTTAAAGCATTTAGGAGCTGTTCCTGTAAAGACTAAACCAAACTTTGATCATTCTGTCCAATTGATTTATTAAATATACCATTTTTGTCTAGAACTCTAGAACTCATTTTTCCAGCTTATTTAGCATTCCATGTCTGTTTAAACGCATTTTGATTTCTTAACAAATCACAGCACTGAAAATGTACTTTTACAGATATTGAGCAACTGGCTGATACTGATGACAGGTGCATCTCCTTGACCTCACTGCTGCTTTTGACACCATTAACCGCAACACCCTCTCAAGAACTCTGCTAGACTGACATGAATCAACTACTACTGGATGCCTTTCTGCCTCTCCCAGTGCATGTAGTTCAACCCAAAGATACATACCAGATATGTGACTGAAGTTTGGCAGAGAATTAAATACAAGAAGTTACAAGCTATTTTAACTGTGTGAGACAGGAATGTTAGGTCTAAAATGGTCTACTGAATAGTTCTTTTGTATAAGGTTTCTGTTATAGCTAACAATACACAGAACATATGTGATTTGGACTGAAAAGATAAACTGAACTAGTAAATTTATCCTGGCTGCAGGACACTAAGCAGCTGGTGGCATGTCTAGCTGTATGACCTTTGACCACCTGGCAAATGTTGTAATGGATCAAAACATTGGACACCTGGTGATGTCAGTGGCAGCATAACTCTTTAAAGTCTTTGCATTGATTTTGTGGTATGTGACTCAGATACATTAAAGCCTTACTTCTGAACAACTTGTCTTATTGAATGCTCTTTTTCTGGTTTTATATTTATGATTTAGGCCTTTGTGAACCTGAACTGGATTAAATAAACATTGTTTAAAACATTTTTTTTTATTTATCCATCCATCCATTTCCTTAACTATCTTATCCAGTGTAGGGTCATGGGGTAGGATTAGGAAAAAAGATCAGGAAAGAATCGTGAACTGAAAAAGAAAGGAGAAAGGAAAATAATCAAGGATGAGTGTTTTGAATGGTTGAAAAAGCCAGTATGATTGGCCAAGCTAACCAGTGCATCAGAAAGGAGGCTTGGCATTTGGGAGTTGGGCCCATGGAGAGAGAAACAAATGTCATTCTTGGGGTAGGGCTGCTTCTGTTGAGCATCCAGGAAGCAGGAGCGATCAAAGGGCTTCAGGAGATCATCCTACTGAGGCCAGAGTGAAGGTGGTGGGATGTTGGAGCCGGGCTTGGGTGTCACAGTGATGACTGGCTGAGGTGGCTGGGATGCAAGCCAGTTTAAAAAGCTGACAGCACTTGCCAGTGTCTCAGCTCCTGCTGAGTAGATCTGATGGGTGAGTGGGGGTTGAGAAGAGTAAAGTGGCATCGAGGCTCAGAGAACAGATCCTGTTTTTAGTCCCATGATTTTTATTCCTCTTTTTATTTTCTTTTGGATTATTTATCAATAACATGATTTTACTACAACATTGAGTATTTATTTTTATCAGGATTATGTATTTATGTGTATTACTCAATTTTTTGCACTCAACATTTTTTTTTGGACACTGCCTTGTTTGGTGTTAAATAACAAAGCACTATGTACTTGATGCACCAAACTAGGTTGTTTTATGTGTCCTCATTGTACTAGCCCTCCTGATCATGAGTATGGATGTCCGGGTTCAAGGATGATATGCTAGCTGCGAGCAGCCCAGACATTACAGGCATCTCTGGTAGTCGATGTTCACATGGTGTAGCATGAAGATAATTAATGTCATTATTGATAATAACTAATACAGTTTCTTCTGCAGTGCCCTTGGAGTAATCATGTAGCCTATCATCCATACATTCAGTATCACAGAAAGACAGAGGCTATTCTATCCACCCATTCATTTCATGAACCCACGTGGGCTAGTTCAGCATTATAAGGTATCACAAACCAGTTCAGTTTACCTACCCCTCTGTCCATTTTCCAAATCCACTTTGTCCACAATAGAGCTGCAGGAAGTCAATGCCTTTTCCTGGTGGAATCAATTAAAAATACTTTAGTGAATATTTTTGGTTTAGAAACCAAATGTATAAAATTTAGTGGCTGTAGCAGAAGCCCTAAAGAGATTTTTTGACACTATACTTTTACTAGCACATGAAATAAAAAAGTCCTGTCATCACTGGGCAGTGTCAAGCTGTCATTCTGAAAGATAGTAAAGCAGTGCAGGGTCACGTGAAATGCACATTTGGGGATCCACGGACTCATAAATACTTCTTGTTAGCGCTCAGCTCAGCATGAAACCTGCCTTCCATTTATCACAGCTACTGAAAATATAAATCATCCTGTCATCAAGAACTGCAACACAGAACTCAAAACATTAAACTTTCTTCCATATGAAGGCAGAGACAAATGCTAGTGGACTGCAGCAACTCTGAGTAACGTAGTGGATCAAACACACGCAAAAAGGAAATGAATTCTTAGATTCAAATAACAAGACAACAATTTATATTTGAAGGAAATAAAATCACATTACCACTCATAGGTATAGCCTTGATTCCACATTTGAAACCCCTTGAAAAATATTTTATGACAGTTCCAACTAATTGATCTTAGCTGGATTTTTGATTCATATGCTTTTGTATCTCTCACTGAAATCAGTTCCCTGCTACACCCCTGTTAGCACTAGCTTCGCAGTTCTTTTTTCTATTTTTCTTTATTACTTTATTTAGTTTATATTTCTCCAAGTCCTGTATTTTAGGTCCTACATCTCCAAAGACATATGTTAGGCTAATTGGCAACTCTCATTTTGCCTGTGTTGCTGACAAATGAACATCTGTGTTAATGGGCTCTGTGATGAATTGGTGTCCTGTATCCAGTGCTGTTACCTAATTTGTGCCCAATGTTGCTTGAATAAGCTGTGGCTTCCTATTGCACTGAATTTCATTGAAAGGGTTTGATAATGTTATATTAAATTGTATATCTAGGACCTTCAACCAGTAAACAGAACAGGTAAGAATAGCAAGAAAACAAATGCTTACTAATGCTAATCAGGTGGTACGAAGGTGCAGTGGTTACCACTTCTGGCTTACAGATTCAGCATCCTAGGTTGAAGTCTGCACTTGGTCTTTTAGCAGTTGCATTGTCTTTCCATGTCTACATGTTTTCCTGTGGGTACTACACTTTACTTGACAAATCCCAAAAACAAACATAAAAAGCTGAATAACAGTTGGCCTAATGTGTGCGACTGTACCTTGTGATGAGGTGGCATTCTGTCCAGGCCTGATTCTTGCCATGAACCCTGTAATGTGAGCTTTAAAAACAGTAAAGCATGACTTGAATTGCTGGTTCAGCTAGGTCTTATGTGTGTAAAGTCTTCAGAACTTTATAATTTTCCTTTCATAAGCATATTTAATAATCTGAAGTGGGTGCTGTTGTGGCCTTTGAGAAATAATCCACCATAAAAATATTTTTTTTTATATTTACTTAACCCATGTACTTGGCAGTTATGGCCAAAAAAAACAATTAATTTTCTGTTTCCATTCATAATGAAGAGAAAAAAAGATTATGACATACAATAATAGTAGCCAATAAAGACCAATGATTTACAATGGCAAACAATGTGAAAAATGTAAATGAAAAAAAAAAAATCTCATGTTATCCAGTCATATTCTCAAAACATGCAACACGCATGCTTTTTTGCTATTGGTAAATAATTTCAGAATAATCAGTGCACAACATAAACAGTAAACTAAAGCAATTTGAACTGAAGACAGGACTTTTGACCAGTGAATAAGAGGAAGAGGAAGGTCTTCAACTCAAAAAGTCAATCGCATGCAGTTTTACTTTACTGTTTATGTTGTACAATGATTATTTAACAATATTTTAGCAAAAAACATCTGTTTTACAGGTTTTGAGCATGCGACTGGATAACTGATACGTGGTTTATGCAACATGAGTAACATGAGATTTTTTTTTTACTTTTTTCCATGGATGTTTTTCACACTTTTTGCCATTGTACAACATTGGCTACCATTGGCTTGTATTATATCATAAACATATTTTTCTCTCTCATCTGCATTAAAACCTGAGATTAATCATTTTTGTCTGCCATTCATTAACAGCTACTTAGGATAAGTAACGTATTAAAAAATATCATTTTTGGGTAGAGTATTCATTAATTGAGAAGTCCTTTTCCACTGGAGTTGCACAATGAGGCCGCAGGTCATCTCCCACAATTAACACACTCAGTGCTGCCCAGAAAACCTCCAACTTGATGCAACTCTGGATTGTGTTAAGCATGTTTGAAAATATTGTGCGTATTACATTTTTATACTGTATTAACGGGGAGAGTAGAGCTAATTATCTAGAAGAAATTGAGATGGAATTGCAGTATTAATCTTCTTGTGGTCATCTTTAAAATGTTGTTCTCTTTTGCTTGTTAACTTTATACTTTCTGGTATAAACTCAAAATTATTTCATGTAAACTGATTTTCCATTAGTCATCATAGGTTATGTTATACATAGATTATTACATAATAATAATAATAATAATAATAATAATAATTGTGGTTCAGATATCAATGAGCAAAGCAGAAAGAAATTAAGTGCTCTCCATTATAGCTATAATCTAAAGATTCAGTTTTTGAAATTCACCTTAAAAAACCGTCTAGCTGCTTTATTAATTCCTGATTGTCAATGCTTACTTATTAGCTTTTTAAAATCCTTTCCAGTTTTATTTTATTGTTTCATATAACATGGACTGGAACTAAAGCGCTTAATGATTTAAAGTACTTAATTAGTTAATCCGCACTGTAATTCATTGTTCTGCCCTTTGAAATTGCAAAAAGCCATAAAATCATTTATGGGCTTTTTTCTTACCACCAAAATCTGAATCTTTTATGCCAGTTCTTTTGACATTTTTTTAATGTAACAATAACACTTTGGAGAAAGAGGAATTAATTCAAATTTTACAAAAAAATTATATTGCAAAGAATGTTCTTTTGTATGCAGTGAAAATTAGAAATCTTCCATACTATTTGCTTGCATGGCAGCCAATTGAAACCTTATGCATTAACTGACAAACGTTTCCCTTTTCAGTACTTCTGCCATATCCGCATCTGCCACACAGATTGAAAGCTGTGTACTGAGGCCTTTGACTTCACATTTTTCTCACTATGCAAAACCTCTTGGCTAAAGCATGGTTATTTATTATATTGTAGTTGTCATTTCCCTTGGGAAAAATGCTAATAAACTAAATATTTGTTGCAGCTTCTGTATTTAATATGCCTGGTCCAGAAAGAAAGTTTGGTGTAAATGCATCATAAAGCAACACAAACCATTAGATAGATAGATAGATAGATAGATAGATAGATAGATAGATAGATAGATAGATAGATAGATAGATAGATAGATAGATAGATAGATAGATAGATAGATAGATAGATAGATAGATAGATATTGATAACACAATAGCTTTAAGACCAACTGGTTTGTCCACAGAGAATGTGACAGGGTCGGCTAAGCTCCTAATAACAAGACGTCACTGAAGGGTTGAATTTGTTTAGTTCTTCTAACGGATCATTTTGTTGAGTGCAAATCTAGTAAAGGAATTTCCTTCTCCACTTTAATTGATAATAGAACTTAATTGTGGTATCAGGATTTTTCTCTTTTTCTTTCTCTTCCAGTCCTTAGGAGTAAAAATGAGAAAAAAAATATAGATGTGAAGAAGGTTTCTGTTATATCGCATCCATTCCATGTGTTTCACCATGCATGGAGAGGATGTGATATTGTTTTTTATCTTCTCAAACCAGTTCAGAGTTGTGGAAAGCTGGTATATGTCATAACTGGACACCAATTCAGGACAATGTGCCAGTGTATTACCAACCACACTTACAGTATTTATAGACCCGTTATACCAGTTTTTGCCTGCCAGTGAACCCAACATGAGGATCAACACAGGCAGTCCCCGGGCCACAGTTTGAACCCAGCTCTCAGGAACTGTAAGGCAGTGCCATTAGGCACTTTGTCACCCACAGTTCAAGTCTTTTATTCTTAAATAGCACCATGGCATGATCAGAGTATTTATATTGATTTATAGTAGCTATGCCTACGTGGTGTGATCAAAAAATATGGTGAATGGTTTAAAAAAGAAAGGTTTATTGCAGTAAAAGATATACAACTACTAGTCACCCTCAAAATAATCTCCTCCACTTCGAAAGCACTTATCCCAACGCTCCTGCCACTTTGCGAAGCAGTTCTGGAAGTGTTCTTTCGAGAGTGTCTTTAGTTGGGCTGTCGAGGCTGACTGGATGTCCTCAATGGACTGAAATCATTTGCCTTTCACAGTCATTTTCAATTTAGGGGACAGCCAGAAGTTGCATGGTGCCAGATCTGGCAAATAAGGTGGATGCGGACACAGCGTAATGTTTTAATTTGACAAAAATTGTCGTACTAGAAGGGATGTGTGACAAGGAGCATTGTCATGATGAAGAATGAAACCGTTTTAACATCTTCCTTGGTTATTGATGTTGAAGGACATCCTGATCTTTTCTCATCTTCAACCAAGTCAGATCCATTATGAAATCGATCAACAGTCTTAATTGTCAGTGCGGTGTCACCATAAACCAATTTTAACATCTCATAGGTTTCCTAAGCTTTTTGCAATTTGAAACAAAATTTCATGTTAATGCGTTGCTCGATATCCATTATTAACAACAAACTAAAAAAACACACTTGAACTCAACAGTGGCTCACAAACGACTGACAGTATCAAACAAGTTGAAACTTGTCAAAAACTAGGCTCTAGGATTGACATGTGAGAAATTTCATTGAATTGTTTTGCGTTGCTCTTGGATGGTGCTCTGCATCAACATTCACTGTACTTTCTGATCACACCCCGTATATTCACAAATATGGCTAAATGAATAATGATAGTAATAACAGTAGTATTAATAGTGCTATTAGCAGAAGTATTGCCACATGTAAAGTGAAATTCCTATTGCATGTACAACCAACCGGCACCAGGTATGCAAGAATGTTTTAAAATAAATAACTTAATTTAATTTAAAAGGAAACACATACTGGAGTAGAGAGTTCATTACACTTTGCTTAAATGCAAAAGAAATAATAATAATTTAAGATCTTGTTAATGGATGATCTGGCCTGGAGGCATCAGAAGAACAGAAAAGAAAAAGTGCAATTAACATTGTTCCTTGAGAAAATAAACCACGTGGAGGCCTTCAGTCATTTAGAATAAAGAAAGCTGCAGTTGGCTCGATTCACTGGCTGCTTTCTCCCTTCTTGAAATATCATAGAGTGATATAATGGTAGAAGAACATTGTTCTCAAAAGCAATTTCTACTCACTCTAAAGCCTTGTTCCATAACCTAGTGAAAAAGCTCCTTCAAGGTAGCAGTGCCAACAGGACACAGAGGAGAGAAACAGAATTTTAGAGGGCTAGTAACGGCTGGTAATGACAGCTGACACACTCCTAGTAAGTGAAATACTTAACAAACTTTTTTTAGCAGTTTGAACAGATCTAATAAGGGTGTGCTGTGTTAAAGAAATGGACCTTTAGAATGGATGTACTGTTGACGGGGAGACAGATGGGCCATTCCTTACACTAGCACCTTTTTACTAATGAAGGAATGTAAGGCTAAGCGTGCTGCAGAACTTGCCAGCTACTGTCACTGATTAGCCAGCACACGCAATGATCCTTTAAAAGTGCTTCAGCCAGCACAACATGCACAGGAATTTGCCAGGCAGTGGCTCTTCACCACACTAAAGAACAAACTAAGAATTATGCATATGTTTTACATTACTGGCTGCCTAGTCTCATACAGCTCACAAAAAAAATCAAAGACTCATAAGCTGAAAGACAGTGAGGGAAGCAGATTTAAATAACGAGGATCAAACAAAAATGTATGAAATCTAACAGTATGTGGTGCATTTAAAATATTTTTAATGTTTTCTTGAAATATTCAAAGTGAAAATATGTGAACAAAACAGAATTTTACCTGCTTTAGGACATCTAAAAAAAGTTTTCTTGAAATGTAAAAACCATCGTGGACATATGAATGCAATAAAATTTAGTTCTTTTGCAGGATGTTGTTTGCCTTGCATCTGATGCTGCCTGGATGGTCTCTGTATAACATCACACTCTGAAGCTGGAAAAAACTGGTGGATGCATGAGATATTGGATCAAATTATCTTTTACTTACATATGCAAGATGGATTGTCTGAATGTTCTTCTCTTATTTTATTAAATGTATTGTGCAGTGAAATAAAGCTAAATATTTATGAGACCATTATTTTGGTGGCTCAGTGGATATGTGGTTAGTTCTGCTGCATCTTAGTTCCAGGAACCTCGGTTCATTTGCCAGCCCAGTTGCCTTTTGTACATACAGCAGTTTATGTATATTTTTCTCTGGGAACTTCAGTTTCCTCTTATGTTTCAGAAATGTCAAATTGGTTAACTGGTGCCTCTAAACTGAAATTGAATTCTTAGTCATGGACTGGTGTCACATCTAGGACCAGTTCCTGCTTCCTATGACCATGTAATGGAAATAGCAAGTTTAGAAAAGGGGAAGATGCGTGCATTTAGATCCAACAGATTACAACTATAGATAGACATCTAAATATCTATTTATCGATGCAGTTTCCAATTATATGTATTAAGATGATGTTTAAGATGTTAAAACATCCATACAATAATTTTGGAAAATATTTTTCCTTCCCAGGATGCAAGGATTTTAATAAAAGTATTATGATTTCTAATAAAAGTGAAACAATGCCTATTTCATATCATGGAGCAATCAGCTAGGCGAGAACAACAGATGTCTTATAAAACTGGTTAGAAGGTTAGGCCAGATGCCTTGCTTTTTATGTTTTTATTTTCTTTTTTCAGTTTCCTTTGCAATAAAATATTGGTGTTAAGGTTTTTGTTTCTTCTATGAAGTGTGACCAAGTTCCAAATCTCCAGAAACAGTGTAATATAAATTAAAGGAGGTGTTATAAAGAAATAAAATTACTTTACTTATTATAAAGTGATGTGGGTAGATGTAGTCACCACATGAAAAGAAGCACATAGAAGCACTGAAAATAAGGACAGGGTGTCCAGCACCTAATTTATAAAATGAAAACTCCATCTCTTCAGCCAAAAATAGGAAAGTGTTAGAGGGAACTCTAATATAAATGTAGAATGTAAACAGCCCTACATCCAATGGGTTGGAAAATGAATAAATAAATGGATAGATAGATGTAATATAAAAAGGAATAGAGGGTGACTGTGGTAATTACATATGGCTACTAGTAAGCAGTGGGGTAGCTCGAGTTCATACCACTTGGGGCGGGGTGGGGCTTCAATTTGCCGCCCTCCAACGTATCTAAATATGTTAACCTATTTAAATTAAGATACATTTTACATAGATTTATTTATATACAGTAATCCCTCACTTATTGCGGGAGATAGGTTCCAAGGCCGACCGCGATAACTGAATTTCCGCGAAGTAGGGACACTATATTTATTTAATTATTTAACGTGTATTTGGACATTTTTAAACCCTCCCTGTATTGTTTACAACCCACCATTTACTCTATTAAAATCAGGGACAACTGCTAAGCAATATGAAATCGGTAGATAAGTTTACACTTACTGTATAGCGAAGTACACGTAGCAGCTTGTAGGCGGTCATGACGTCGTCGACCTTGTTGCAAAGATTCCTAAAGCAGATTCCATCCAGACTTGTATTGCCTTATCACGTCCACTTGCAACTCGTTTTGCACCCTGGTTAAAGGACACTGCGGCCGTAGATCTTATATGCTTTTCCTCCTTTTTAAATAAAAAGAATCGATGTCCTGCAGCGGTGTAGCTGTTCCCTTCCTTCAACATATCCAAAACTTTTACCTTTTCTGCAATCATTTGCATCTTCTGTTGCCGGTGCTTGGACACGGCCCCTGAAGCATTAGCACGTTAATGATGAATGAGTGAGATGAGACTTCCTGGTTAATGCAACACTCCATCGCTGAGCCAATCAGCAGCACACAGGAACTTAACTGCGTGCTCTGATTGGGTAGCTTCTCAGCCATCCGCCAATAGCATCTCTTGTATGAAATCAACTGGGCAAACCAACTGAGGAAGCAAGTAAAAAGACCCATTGTCCGCAGAAACCTGCGATGCAGCGAAAAATCCGCGTTATGAATTTAGATATGCTTACATATAAAATCCGCGAAGTCGTGAATCCGCGAAAAGTGAACCGCGAAGTAGCGAGGGATTACTATATAGAGAAACAGCAATATTTTTTTCACATATTATTTATAAGCATCAACTGGATAAGAATATAGTACAAATGCACTGATAAGCAGTGTTCTGATTATTAGTTTAGTATAATTACGCTGCGAAAACCAGAACCGGTGTGGTGTACAAGTGATAGGTGGGGATGAGCAAGAACGCATTCGGATTGTTAACGAAATAAAATTATAAATTGTGAATGAATTGTTTATCTTCCAAGAAATTATTATCGGTGTAATGAATTTGTGAATTTCCCCTTGGGATTAATAAAGTATCTATCTATCTATCTATCTATCTATCTATCTATCTATCTATCTATCTATCTATCTATCTATCTATCTATCTATCTATCTATCTATCTATCTATCTATCTATCTATCTATCTATCTATCTATCTATCTATCTATCTATCTAATGTTTCTGTTTATTTTTGTTATTGCCGTGTCTAATGCCGTCACAGAAGGACCGTCTGAAAATGATTTTTGAAGCATTTGTGGATGAAAATCAGAGAATTCATTCATGAGTGATATTTTTCCGAACCCTGCTGCTTACACGTGAAGTGTTCTGAGCCTTTTGGCCAATAATGCCACCCCCAAAAATCTGCCGCCCGGGGCGGACCGCCCCCTCCACCCGCCCCTAGCTACACCACTGCTAGTAAGATGCTAGGTATACATTGAAGAAATTAAGAGTCATCAAGTGACTAGTCCATTAGTTTTTAAGAGAAAAAAAACTGAAAAGATATCCATAGATCCATAAGATATCTGTATTCATAAATGGAGAGGCATGTAAAATTCACAACTTTGGCAGGCCTCGCAGAGCCAGAGAGCATATCACATATTAACTGCATTTGTTGGAACTCACTGCTTTGAAGATGTCATATTTTGCAACAAAACAGGACTTGCAGGGTAGAGTGGATTAAACGAATTACTCCCTCACAATTTATCAGCACAATTTCAACTTTATTGTGTTTTGAAAAAAAGTTTTGTTGAAGCAAATCAACATGAAACATCCTTTTTCTTCCTTCACCCTGTCCTGATATAACAAAGAGGAGATGTTGAACAGATCAGATCAACAGTTCTGTGTGCCTCTCCTCTGTTTTTGTGGTCATGAAAGCCCATTTCTTCAGTTTCTTGATCTCTTGTGTTGTAGATTCATTGAGCTTTTCTCTGTTTTTGGGCACTGTATGCATTGTATGCTGTATGATCTCTGGTTGTCAGCTCTTGCACATGTGAGAGCAAGTCTGTAAATTGTTACATGTTTGATTTTGTCATGGCTAGTCACAGAGTGCTATGACTGCATTAGTTGGGATGGTCAGTTTATAGATGTGCCCCACCACTGTCCATAACTCACTATGATTATGAAAATGGAGACAACATGATGTGGTTTAACTGAACTTGCTTAGCCAACATTAGAGAAGGTAAGCATCCACAATATGTTCTTCTTTGACATCCTTTTAAGCTGATTGCTTAATTTTGCTTTAGTGCAAGATGTGGCATATGCATACACAGTCTTGATTGCCATATAAGAAATATGATTTGCTAAATTAACAAACAGCATATTTCGAACAAATACACAATTATTATCCATCCATCCATCCATCCATCCATTGTCCAACCCGCTATATCCTAACACAGGGTCACGGTTGTCTGCTAGAGCCAATCCCAGCCAACACAGGGCGCAAGGCAGGAACAAACCCCAGGCAGGGCACCAGCCCACTGCAGGGCACACACACCCACACACCAAGCACACACTAGGGACAATTTAGGATCGCCAGTACACCTAACCTGCATGTCTTTGGACGGTGGGAGGAAACCAGAGCACCCGGAGGAAACCCATGCAGACAACAGGGAGAACATGCAAACTCCATGCAGGGAGGACCTGGGAAGCGAACCCAGGTCATAATTATTATTGATTTCCAAAATTCTTTACATGTTATGGTAGCTTTGGTCATTATTAAATGTATAGATATAAATGAAGCTTGACTCAAAAAAATAAAAACATCATTATATATACAGTGCATGTAAAAGGAAACTAAGCATTTAAACATAATTTAAGTTCTTTGAAAAAAAAATAGTTTTAATGCCTGTGGTAGATGCGGATATTCTTGTATGAATCTCTCAGGTGCAATTTTCTTTCATAATTAATTGGCTTACATTTGTTCATCCATCAGTCCATCATCACTTAAATCGACTTAGGTTTGTGGTGACCAACTCTACGCTGGGTTCCAATCCACCACATGTAAAACATAAGATATAACTACAGGTTATCTCAGCTACATAAGTAAAGGTATAAATGACATATTTCAAAATGAGTAAGTTGGACTTTAGTTAGACATTAGTGGAGTGACTTACTTCACAATACAGAACATGATAGACACATTCATTTTAAATAATAATGCAATAAACTAAAGATTAGGAGTTTAGAATAAAATTTATGTTGAGAGTTAGATAGTTACTACTACTATAGAACTGATTTAAGATATTCTGTTGGTATGTTGAAAATCCTGTAACCCTGAAGTTTGATTAAGAAGGTTCCATTAATAGATGGATGGATTAAAGGACACCATAAATATTGTTTGTTACTAAAGGAAAATGTTAAAATGGACATTTATTCATTTTCAGATTTGCCGGACTACTCACACTGAGCCCTCATCTCATCATATTCATGAGACCTTAATCCCTGTATCTTTAGTTTTTGAGGTATTGAAAGTGATCCCACACATCTGAGACCAATGTCACACCAAGGCCTGCTGACTTCTAAGCACTCACGCCACAGAAAAAGTCAGTTCTGTGTCAGAACCTCTTTACAGTAAATCCTCCTAAGGTGGTTTTTGATGCAGATTCAGGACAAACTGGAAAAATTGTACCATACAGCTGGCCTTGTAATATCTGGGGACCCTGTGACAAGGACACAAGATAGGTACTTCACAACATGGATGGAAAAAGGAACAATTGTTTAGAGGATGAAAATATAAGATCAGTAGAAAACCATGACTGTAGGAATTAAATGTCTGCAATGGTTAACTTAGAACAAATGTTATACAGCCTGCAGCTGTAGAAGTCTGAACTAATAAAGATTTAATGGGAAATTGTTGTTGATTGTAATGAAATAATTAGTGACTAAACCTTCTTAGAGACATATCTGCTTGGAAAGAATGTTTTCATTCAGTAGAAGCAGGGAAGGTTGAAGCCCTGCAATGGACTGGAACCCAGTGTGTCTGCTATATGCATCCTTTAATTAGAATAATTAGGTTTAGTAAATGAATGAATGAATGACAAATATTCAAGTTTATAATTAGCATCAAATAGAGTAAGGCCTTTCAGAGGTATCCTGTTTATGAATGTATTCATAAAAATTGCTTTTTCAATTTTAATAACCCAGGGCTAAAGCGATATGGTATACTATGCTCAGTATGCTTTCCAAAGACAAATATCATAATGGTAATACCTAAAGTGAGTCTAACAAATTAGTCAAAGAATTGAAAACAAAACCCTGGTACTGAAAATTAACATACATGCTATATTCCAAAAAAATGTATGCTGTACTTCATAGTTCTTCACACCCTGGACATATTTCAATAGGTTTGTCTCTCTCACCATTGTCATCTACTTATGGCCAGTACTCATAACAGGTGATGAGACCATGTCTGATCATCGGTATGGGCAGTCCACAACTGACGAACAAGTAAAGAGAACCAAGAAGAATATATACATAAAAACCACATGACTGAATTGACTGTTAGTCCCTGAGATCTTAAGGCCTGCACTGAAAAACCTGGTGTCTTATCTCACCTGTTTAGTCTGTCACTAAGGCTGCAAAACATGCCACTGCTCTGGGAAACATCCTACACTGTCCCAGTTCCAAAGAAGGCAGGTGCCTCTTCATCTAATGACTACTGACCAGTAGCATCTACATCTAAATCATGAAAACCTTCAAGAGGCACGTTCTATACTATAGGAGTTGTGTAAGACTACTTGGACCTTTGGAAGAGGCAGCTATCTATCTGCTCCCATCAGCAAAAAACTAGCAGCACTGTGAGGATTATGTTTTTTGATTTCTCCAGTGCCCTCTATACCATCCAGCCTGAAATGTAACATTTTGGATTGATCAAGTTGTCACTTTTCATTCCTTCCATATTTCTTCACTAAAGGCAAAGCGTTAAAATTTTCTCCTGGTTACAATTTGCTGAAATTATGCCATTTTACAGAAGACAGAAATTTATTAAGTCACATACTTTATAAGGTGTGTCCAATAAACAAAATATATCACCTAACATGTTTAATGCAAGTGCTTATTATGTGAGACTGATGAACTGAATGGTCCCCCCTCTTTTTCTAACTATATACAATTTACTTATCACTTAACATGTCACTTACCAAAGACTTATTGTTTTGATCATTTGGATTATCTTCCAGCAGCACTCCCCAGTGTGACGGAAGTACCGGCTGCACACACGGAAGTGCTGAGGGCCAGGGCTCTACAGGCATCAGGGCGCCACGGTGACCACAGGCCACTACAGGGTTGAGCTTCAAAGCCCTGCACCAGTGGTCCTGAAAGCCACCTGGGCGGCTGCCCCCTCATAGTCTGGAGGAGGCGTAAGCCCTCCTCTGGTCCTCTTGGGCATCCCGGCTGGGTACCACACCCAGCTGCGTGCCACACTTCCTAAATCAGCCAAAATATCTATAAATTCAACTTTATTTCATAATTGAAAGAAAAGCAATTTGAATAACTATAATTGTTGTACATAAAGTTCCATCACAATTCTTCTAGTATTTGTGCAATTTAAGATTGGACTGTGTCATCTGCACCTGTTTCTGCTCATTGTTTTTCAAGCCTAATGATAATCTAACAAATGGTATGCTATAGTCTCACCAGTAATCTTACAAATAATGCTATTGTCTCACCAAAAGCATAGAAACGTAAGAAATGTCATAAATGAAAGGTGAACATTCAGACCATCAAGTTCCTTTGTAGAGGCCCCAAAAGCTCATAAATCAGGGTCTCTGCTTAAACTTTGTGATTTAGTAGTTTGTTTCGAAGTTCCAACAAACCATTTGTTTGATGATGCACTTCCTGGTTTCCATCTTCCATTCCATTTGATATCATCAGCTTTACTGATACCTCTTAGAATTTGGAAGACCTAACCTTCACTGTTCAGAATTAAAAATGTTTGTTTCTTTCAGCCTATAAGGGTAGGGCATGTCCTTTTTTTCGTTTTCTTTGTACTGATTTTAATGGTGTGTTTTTTTTTATATGAGGATACTTATTTTTTGTTTGTTTTATTATATTTTTCATTTTTGAAAATTTTGTAATTTTCCTGTTGCTCTCAGTTTGGCTGCTGAGGTATTAGCTACTTTTCACCTGTTTCATTTGGCACATTTTGGGCCTTTAACTTGGTAATTGATTTTGTTTTTGACTTTCTGGCTTTTGAACTTTTGCTGTTGTTACTGTTTTTTCATTTTTGGATTTCAGACTAGTTTTTTTAAGGTTTAGTTCTTGCAGGAGTGTTATTTATTACTGTACTGCATATCATTTTGGGAAGTACAGTCAAACATTTACTGTACATGCTTTGCAGCATATGCTGTTGATTTGCTGATACAATATCTATTGGTAAAGTCAGTGCCGGTCAAAGTCTCTTTTGGGAGGGGGGTTAGACAGTGCCCCAATGTGTCCACAGAGGGCACAGATTAAGGGCATAATGCCCTTTAACTTTCCTATTTTTTTTTTGGTTAGGCCTCCCTATGCCACCCTTCCGGCAAGATGCTACCCTGGGTGGCTATCCATGTCACCCATGTCTAAATTCACCACTGGATAAAGTTGTATGATAAATTTGTAGAGTGGCCACTTTGTAGTAAAGATAAAGTCTTGTGCTATTAAATGCCAATAATGACTGCAATAATCAAATGCATTGTGTAAGTTCTATATGCTTCAACCTATTTATCTTACATGATAATATAGTTAAAGAGTGTTAGAGTTAAAGCGATACATGGGCTCTCTTCAATCATTGCTGTATCTTGATGCGTGTCATAATGTATGCAATAATGTTTGCAAAACAGCACGTACAGAAGAGATACAGTGCTTCATGGTAAGGACTCATAGAGCTTTGCCTGTGTGGAAATTGTAGAAGATGTGTTCGAGGAGGGTGGTGGACTGCACAAATTCCAGAAGATAAAGAATTTGTATAATATTCATGCTATCTCCTTTTCTTTTTTGCAGTTAGATTAGATTGAACATTTTTTGTCATTTAAGACAGTACAAGTACCATGACAACAAAATATAGCTTTGCATTTAGCCAGAAGTAGTTAATTGAAAATCATCAGATAAATACAAATATATATTACAGTAATAGATTGTACAGACAAGAATAAATCAAGACTATACACAGATTGATTAATGAGAGAAAAATACATTATAGACAGTGTATATTGTAAATACATTATGAATAGAATAGAATGAGTACAGTAAAGTATAAGAACAATTTTAATAACAGAAACCATTGTATCGGTACAAGTACAGTAGGACTCTGATAGCCCTGAGTTAGTAATAGTCCAAGACTATAGTGCAAACACGATAGACCTGAGGCAGTTACAGAGTTCTAGGGTGTACATTTATGGATTTAAGGAGAGGTAGGAAGGGTTTAGGTGGCCCACTGCTTGGATTTTGAGTTCATCAGGGTGTCAGCTATAGTGTAGAAGCCATTCCTGACCCTCCTGATGATTGCACTTAGGCTTCTGTACAGCCTCACAGAAGATAAAAGGCTTAACAGACCATGGCTCAGGTAAGAGGGATCCCCGAAAATGCAATGTGTCCCCTGCAGGCACTGTTTGCACTGAAGGTCCTCAATGACAGGTAATTGGATACCAATGATGTGCTGAACAGTTTTTGCCACCTACTGTGGAGACTTCCAGTCTGAGAGCATGCAGTTACCATACCATATTGGAATACAGTTGGTCAGAATGCTCTCAATGATGCACTGGTTGAAGTTCACCAGAATCTAACATGACAGTTGGACTTTCCTTAGCATCTTTGGAAAGTAAAGACTCTTCTCTGCCTTCCTGACCAGAGCAGAGGTGTTGAGGGACCATGAAAGATCCTTGGAAATGTGAATGTCCAGTGGCTTAAGGCCAGAGACATGCTCAGCCACAGTCCTGCAATTACAATCTGTGGTAAAATCACAAAAAAGTTAGATAGATAGATAGATAGATAGATAGATAGATAGATAGATAGATAGATAGATAGATAGATAGATAGATAGATAGATAGATAGATAGATAGATAGATAGATAGATAGATAGATAGATAGATACTTTATTAATCCCAAGGGGAAATTCACATACTCCAGCAGCAGCATACTGATAAAAGACAATATTAAAGAGTGATATTTTATGTGTTTTGTATTTCATTCCTCGCTGACAAAGGGCTAGTCTCCTTTCTATACTGAATGCTTTGCAATTCTTTCCAGAAAGGTGTATGTATTTTCAGATTTGGTCCTATAACCATGCTATTGAAAATGCTCATCACCATTACTTTTGAACTACTATATGCTCATGAAATCCTTTCAAAAATATACACAACTTCAGTGATTACTGCATATAGGTTATATTTTACTCCCTAGAAAAGATTTTATATGAAGCTCTCCTTGATACTATTTACCATCTTTGTTCCCAAAGGCAAATTGGGAATATTTTACATACGTTCTGGCTTTGTCTTTCAGTACTCAGCTTTTGGAAATGTATTTCTCAGACTTCCCCTAATGTAGTTTTCATAACTGCACTTCTTCCTTGCACTCCTCATGTCTTTATCTTTCTAAATACTTCAGCACTGTCTCATGGCACCCTCCAAACGCAAATATTTTTACTGCATAATGTTGCCACCATAGTTTGTATTGCTTCTGGAAAGAAGTCCCCAGGTAATCAGTCATTAGACAATGGTATCTATGGATTTATGATCTAACTCATTAAGAATTAACTGCAGCCAGGAATGATAATGCTTCCATGAGTTGTCTAGAGAGATGGCAATCAGGGGAAAACCTTCTCTCTAAGCAAAGATAGATTCTATTTAACTTTTAACAATGCTTCTTCTTTCTTTCCCTTCGATTCTCTGAGTTGGGTAGGTGTGTACCCATTTGGGTAACAGTCTCATTTGATGACTAGCTGTGTTACCTAGCGTCTTGTTCTAAAACAATGGGCCTCAGATATAGTGCCATCAGTTACAGTAAATGGATATATCAGAGGCACTATGTAAATAACTACTTTTCTGAATACAAGATTTGTAGTTTTTTTTTTCCTTTTTATTATTTTAACCAGAGGCTTATAATCTTTAGTTCAATGGAGCTACTTACTCTTGAACATGCTACATAAAATTGCCTCTGGGTAAAACATTCCTTCCATAGATCAGTTACTGGTTTTCTTACTGACTGACCTTGGTTTTTGTTGATGGTCATTAGTAAAAACAATTTTACAGGAAGCTGTACTCTTTTGAATTCAAACAAGTAGTAAGCTGAATAATGGAAATTTTGGGTATAAATATAATTTCACCCTGTAACACATCCTGTAAAAATTGTAGCTTCTATCAGATTTGAATATATTGCTTTGATCTGTAATTTAGTACAATTAGAATGTTTTGGAGGGATTTGATCAAAAGCAAGACACAAATTGAAATAGGCCTAGTGTACAGGAAATATAATTTATCTCAGAGAAAGTACGGAACCCAATAAGAACAGAAATAAACCACAAATAAATGTACAAAATTGAAAACAATAGAAAGTGAGATAAAAAGTAGAGCAAGCCAAATATCCTAATCTTGCAATGCACACTACTTACGTAGCACATAATGATAGCAAGCAAAATGAACTAAACTCAGGTTCAGATGTGGGTTTTTACTTTGTTCACTCAAGAACTTATTTTCAAGTTTACCACCAGTTATATGTTCACGGGGGAAGGGGAAGACAGTACTATAGTATTATTATTATTTTTCATGTAATTATTTTTGGCTTTACCTTGAAAGCCATATTGAAGCAATGAAGTTATAACACTAAATTGTGTTTTGGCTTAATAAAAGATACTTCCGGGCTGCACTTGAACATTTTAGGAATTGAAAAGAACAGATGAAAAGAAATATTATTGTGAACTATGTACAACATTACCCACTGAAATAATTTACAGTGAAATTGTTGGAGTGGAAGAGAATGCAGCAGAATTCCTATATTACAGGACATCAACAACAGAGGTATTGATAAAGGTGATTTAAAGTTGATTCATTCAAAGTTAAAAACTGCTAAAAATTTTGACTCAAAGCCTAAAATTAGTACAGCCTTAATATACTTTGGGCATGAATAAAAAACTAACAAGAAAAGTTACTATTTGCTTTTACTCAAAATGTAACGTTCAGTTCTGCATCACACTCTGTATAACAGCATCTACTGTATAGCGAGTATAGAAAAAAGTTTGGATCTATTGGTTAATTTTTTGTTTTCTTTTATTATTTCCAATGTGCTTTTTTAAATTTTTGACTTGCATTGCAAATGTAATGATGATATGCAAGTGGACAACAAAGTTGGCTTTTTAAAAAATGCAACCTTTGATTAAAAAAAAATTGTTTCATCAGTTTAGTTCAAATTCATTGCCACATATGGTGTACACAGTAAAATGAAGTGCATGCTTGGCCAAGTACATCCTGCCACCACTGTCCAGTTGCTGAATCTCACTTCAAAGATTATGTCAAATATAACATCACAATAGATAATTATAAGCAAATCTTTTGAATGCATTACGCATGCTTCACTAAGGTAGTGTTTAAACTGACATGAGGAAACTACTTCCTGCTGTATTTCTCTCTCCTTCTGTGTGCCAGTCTTCATGTGCGCCCCCATCTCATCTGTGGCTGCCTTCATTTGCATACAACAGGAGGCCACATTTCTGTGTGTGCTCATGGCACAGAGTGAAAAAAAGGACCTGGTGCCATAGAAGAGCCCACTTGTTCCAGCACTGTTATTGACAAGTATCAACAAATTCAAAAAATATGTGTGGAAATATTTTCTTTTTTCTATAATATCACCATATTTTAACCAAATCAGTCAGAGAATTTTCGAGATTTTTGGGCATTTAGTTTTTTTACTGTTCTTTCTTAGTGGGTATCTACTAACCTAGGTGTACAATCCCGCCCAATTTCAGCTTTTTAACTAAATGGGGAAACATGTTTTTGTTTGTGGGTGGGTATGGGAATGAGTGTGTAAATCAACCTAAAATTTGGGAAATGGCACTGTCCTTAAAAATTACTATAGTAAAAAGGACCCCTTCCCCACCACACCAATAAAATTACATTTACAATTTTTTTTTAAATTTAAAAAGTCAATGTCCTTAAAACTCTCCATAATAAAATGGAACCTCCCACCAGGGTACACCCAGGGTCAAAACTCTGGGTTCCAATCTAGTCTATTCTCTCTTCCTGACAACAACAATAACAACATTTATTTATATAACATATTTTTATACAAATGGCGTAGCTCAAAGTGCTTTACAAGATGAAGAAATAAAAGATTATAAGAAACAAAAATATGATTAGGCAATACTAAGTAACAAAGAATAAAGTATGGTCCAATGGCTGGGACAACAGAAAAAAAAAAAAAAAAAAACTCCAGATGGACTGGAGAAAAAAAAAACAAAATCTGCAGGGGTTCCAAGGCCACAAGACCGCCCAGCCCCAACTGGGCATTCTACCTAATATAAATGACAAAGTGGGATATTTGTGCAAAATTTTGTTGAACAAACAAACACATTGACCTTTATATATTAGATATTCTCACTCCCTAATTAGGCTGTTTAGTAAAATAATTCTACATGGGATCTCATCTGTTTTAATTTTGAAAATAAAAAATGATCACAAAAGTTTGTCTGAGCAATACTCAAACTCAGGGTGCTGGAGTAATAATGCTAACCACTGTCTATCCAAGGTTGGCTCCTGGCTCGCATATGATGTTGGCAGAAAGTTTGGGCTCTTTGTGATACTATAACAGAAAAAACAGGTTTTGAAAACAGATGAATGGAAAAAAAATGTACTGTGATGACAGAAAACAAAACACAATAAATATTACTTAGAAAATGAATTACTTTTATTTTCAGAGGCACAGTTCTTTTTGTGGTGACTTAAATGACAGCAATATATTACAAAATAGGTGTGCATGTGTATGCTTTTAAAATTAAAAAAAGAAAAGAAATAAAAAAAACAAAACGCTTTTGAAAACCTCATATGCTAGGCTTGTTTAGATCTCACTTAAAAGAAACACAACAGGTTTTGTCTTAGCTTTAGTTTCAGCTTATTCCATGCAAAACATGCTAGAGTTATAAATACAGTACATATTGAAAAAAATCAAATAAAATAAAAGCACACACACACACATGCACACTCCAAAATGCTGCTAGGTGGAAATGGTACAAAGACCAAAAAAAAAATGTGTATTACCTAACTTTGCAAGTAAAAGTGCTGAGCACTAATTCTCACTTTTGTAAAAAAAATGCTTTATTTCACTGAGAAATTTTCAATAAGGCAGACCCAAGATCTCCAATATATTCGTGACCCTGACATGTGAGAAAAAGTTACAATGTCTCACACATACATATATATATATATATATATATATATATATATATATATATATATATATATATATATGTGTGTGTATTTTTCATAAAAAAGATGTTGATGGGTGTAACTTTAAAAAAAAACAATAAATTCAAGTGTAAGAGCATGTTCCATAATAATCAGAAACAGCTTCCAGAAGAACAGCTGACTGTTTTGTTGTCCATGAAACTTCTAAGTATGCATTTTACTGAGTACGAGTAGCATGCCTGCGAGAGTGTGCTTTGATCAGCTTCTCAGCATAGTCACCTAAAAAAGAACATGTAGTAAATTGTGTTTAAAAACAATAATAAAAAGTGCATCATGATATAGCATTACATTACATTCTCAAATTCACTTAATTCAGTTCATGGTCATAGTAGCTGAGCCTATACCAGCAGTACTGGGAACAAAGTAAGAACCAGTTTCAGTTCTAAGGTGAAATGTGTTTGTATGGTTGCACTTAACATGATCTGTCTAATGGTTTGATGTCTCAGTAGGGGTCATCACCATCAGCAACCACCATATAAGAATTGAAGAATTAAAGTTGTCTGAATTGGTTCTGAAGATGACATTGCCTTAGTCTCCAAGAAAGGAAGAATGTTCTGGCAGCTACAGTACATTGGAAGCAGATGTGGGAATTAATAGTCAAAAGAAATGTCCATCCATCCATTTTCCAACCCGCTGAATCCGAACAGGGTCACGGGGGTCTGCTGGAGCCAATCCCAGCCAACACAGGGCACAAGGCAGGAAACAATCCTGGGCAGGGTGCCAACCCACCGCAGGACACACACAAACACACCCACACACCAAGCACACACTAGGGCCAATTTAGAATCGCCAATCCACCTAACCTGCATGTCTTTGGACTGTGGGAGGAAACCGGAGCGCCCGGAGGAAACCCACGCAGACACAGGGAGAACATGCAAACTCCACGCAGGGCGGACCCGGGAATCGAACCCAGGTCCCCAGATCTCCCAACTGCGAGGCAGCAGCGCTACCCACTGCACCACCGTGCCGCCAAAAGAAATGTTCTAGTAATAATTATTTGCATTTATATAGCGCTTTTCTCACTACTCAAAGCGCTCAGCAATTGTAGGTTAAGGGCCTTGCTGAAGGGCCCAACAGAGCAGAGTCCCTTTTTGGCATTTATGGGATTCAAACCGGCAACCTTCCGATTGTCAGTGCAGATCTCTAGCCTCAGAGCCACCACTCCGCCAGTAGAAGCAGGGTGAAGGAGAGTGAGCTTTAAGCAGCCATCACCACAGAATCTATATGTGGTCCTAATTGCTGTTTTCTAGACCCCTGCTTTTTGTGACCTATGTTTTACCTACAAAAGATGTCCTGCTTCATTTTAATACTAGTGTTGTTTGTTACATTTTATGGAAAGATTTAATTGGTCACAACACAAGTTTAAATATTAAGGAAGTCTATACTCCTGAAAACTGGATCTCTCTGCCCCCTTCCCTCTATATACCCTAGAGTCGGAGTATCTGAACCAACTGGCTAAGCTTTTAAACTTTGAGATACTCCAGGTAGCTTTTAGGCAGTCTGTTGTTTTTAATGGTGGCAGGGTCCCATCTGTCTCATGTGGGTCTAATTTGTTGTGATCTGGCAGCTTACAAGGGTTTCACTGGAGGTTTCCCACTATCATTTTATGGTCTGTTAGAAGGTCAGCAACCACTGGCATATGTTAGAATGTCTTTTTCTCTAACAATAACAGAAAGCCACTAAACCCTCGTGGAGCTTTCATGGTGTCTTACATGATTAAAATAATAATAATTCACAAAAAATGCAAAATAGAAAAATCAATACAATAAACAATAAAATAAACTTTTGTTCTCATTTAATTTTGACTTTGAGTATTAATCTATTAAAATTACCAAACATGTTATATTAACGTTAATTACAAATTGGCTCGTTTGTAGTTTGAAAACAGCTACACAGGTATCAGTTCCTAAGTAAAGGTGCAGAATGAAGCATTAATATCCTTTTCGCAGCACAGGTTGATTTTTTGGAATCATGTTGATTTATTTTAAAGTTTCTAAGCTTTTTTACAAAATAGTAAGCTAAAAAAGAATTTTCATATGCCTCACTTTGTTCTATGTAGCAAATAAACAAAATGATTATAAAACCATAGTATAAATACCTTCTTTCAAGATGGTTCCAACCTAAAAGTCAGAAAGGAAAGAAAACAACGTGAAGCTTGTGAGAGATAATTTTGTCCAAAGAACAATTTTTCCTGAAATATTTTCTTTTATTGACTTTCAAACCATCAATGTCTTTCTAAGATACAGTATTTGTACTTTTATAGGGTAAAATAAATCGTTAACTGCATTTACTTTTAGGAAGAATTATGAAGAATTGATAATTGATGTTATAAAACACCTGGGTTCACATCCTGGGTCCTCCCTGCGTGGAGTTTGCATGTTCTCCCCATGTCTGCGTGGGTTTCTTTCAGGCGCTCTGGTTTCCTCCCACAGTCCAAAGACATGCAGGTTAGGTGCATTGGTGATCCTAAATTGTCACTAGTGCTTGGTGTGTGTGTGTGTGCCCTGCGGTGGGCTGGCGCCCTGCCCTGGGGTTTGCTTCCTGCCTTGCGCCCTGTTTTGGCTGGGATTGGCTCCAGCAGACCCCTGTGACCCTGTGTTAGGATATAGCAGGTTGGACAATGACTGACTGACTGACTGATGATGACTGTTATAAAACACTGAAAATGTATACATTTTTAAGCGTTTTTCCTCATGCAATTTTTATTTCTTTCTTCCTTTAAGCAGAAAGAAGTACACTTCAACCCAAAGTTAAAAAGCAGCTTCAGTTTTTATTTCATTTATTAATCTTCCATTGTTACATTTTCTCTCTTTTTCAGTTTCAGCTTTCTTCGGCCACTCCAGTTTTGTTGCACATCCCAAAAATGTGCTTAGACAATGACTACACACCTCTTAAGTGTTCAGTTGTGACTGAAAGATATGCGTGTGTGTGCTCTATGATAGACTGCCTATCCTTTTCACAGCTGGTTACTGGATCGAACTCTGTTTGTGGATACGCCAACCTACCTGGAAAAGATGACTGTCAATGGAAGCTTAATGTCCAGAAAAGCAATGCTGGCTATTTTTGGACATTATCTACCAAGGTAGAAAATACCAGCTCAGACAGTCACCACTTTTTATACTTTCAATCTTTTTTTTTTGTTCCATTGTCCCTAGTATAGTTTCTTAGTTTCTACAGACAAAGGTGTTCTCATTTATTGAAAGAAGGGTATCATCATTTACTTACTTTCATTGCAGAAGCTTTACGAGAAAATGAAACTTCATCTGCCATAGGCCGGAAAACTATATTACAAAAAATAAATAAATAAATAAATAGGTGACAGATCATAGTAATAACCAGTAAATATATAAAAAAACATGGTGTCTTCTCATGTACTCTGCACTATCAAATTATCCATTCTTGCAGAGAATGCCATAATGAAAATAAACTTAAGTCAAGAATAAGCTGAGTTTAAATCAAAATTTCACCCTAAACAGGATATACATTAATTCTGGTTTTACACTAAGAACCCGGGAATTAGCTAAACCAGGATAACTATGGTTTCTGAATTCAGCTATGAAATTTTTAGCATATTTGGTTCCCACTCAGCATGTGGCTCAATATATGCCATCCTGAAAAAACCTTAGCAGGGCTGGATGTCTCCATAACTTTTTATTCATAGAAGCCATATGAGAATTCTGTAGTAGAATTATTATTGCTTTGACAAATGTTTGATAAATCTGCTTGAATTGTTTAGTATTTGATTTTTCTGCAGACTGGAATCACAGGTGAACTGGGCAGCAGATAAAGTGCAAGGAATTTCTTACAACGTTCAACACAACTGAACAAAGCACCACATACAAAATGTCAAAAGAGATCAATGAATCTGGTGTTCTGAGAACGCAGATAGAATGCAAAAAAAGAACACAGTATTAGTCTCTATGTTTACTGTAATAAATTGTTGGCCTCATTCTGGTTCTGAGCAGTTTCGGATTATAGAAGTATAGCAGTTTTACTTGTAAAGCAAAGAAAATACTGTAGAGAATACCATAGAATTAATTGAAAACCTTAAAAAGGATGTGGTTGCAGTTCTAAATGCCATACTATGATGTATTAATGAAAAAAAATCTAATTCAACTAAATAAATAATATGAAATATTATAGTGAGGCCACGATGGAGCAGTGTCCCTTCCATGGTTAGTTCCTACTTTTGCCAATCCTACCAATGTGCTGCATGCTACAGCTCTTTCCAATCCAATGCTTGGAATAAGTGGGTGCAGAAATTGTATAAGAGAAAAAATTAAAAATGAGAAAGTTAAACAGGTACATTTCTAGAAGACTAGCTGTGCTACACATATTAGCCATTTGGTATGGGATTCGCAAAAGCAGTGTTAATGTTTGTGATGTGCCATCTTTTGGAATGACAAATACAATGCATTTGATTACTAAAAATGGTTGTGATGTGACATCTTTTGTAATGTCAGAGACATAGCAACACGACTGGCACACAAACACTTATCCTTTTATTAAGGTGGATGGGCTAGGTAATTAAGTAAAAGAATAAAAGGCAGCAACTGTTTTTTTTTTACTCAGTGTAATGGAAAACTAGTCATTTTCCTGATGACCTTAACCCAAAACACTAACATGTTGACATGCTTACAATTGCTTTTTTATTATTTTAGCTGAATTGATCATTTCCAGAACAGAAGGGTGCTATAGACACTCTTTGGACTATTAGCGATTGCTGAGCTCTTGAAGTGGTGTCATGGGGTTCCTGAACATAGGGAAAGATAGCAAAAGCCATGAATAACCGTAGTAGGTTTCGAAGTATGGGAACCTACTATATGCAGATGTACTGTCAGATGGCAGCGTAATTGGGTCAGAATGTGCAACAGTAAGTAGAACGGCTTGGATTTTTTGTTTCTCACTTAGCTAACATGGTGGACCAGCTCATTCTGTGTGGTTATGATAAGCAACACATGGAATTTTCTTGATCCGTTGAATGTATTAATTATGTTGAGATTGATGATAGCAGGAGTTGGTGCCAGATGATTTTTTTTGTGATCAGTTTTTTTTTATAGATTCAAGGAATTTAACACATATCAAGAAGGTCACTGGAAAAAGGGAAAAATGGTATACCCCAAATGGCATCCATGCCAGGTTTTTTAAAGCAGTTGCAGTGATGAATTTCCCATGCCTAGAGTCATAACTTATAATCAAATATTATAAACATTATACAGTACCTAATAAGCAAGTTTGTTTGCATACAGATACTCTAGCCAAACACCCATAAAAAGAAATAGAAAGGTGATAAACAGGTAATTTTGAGTTGTAATTGTGGAAATTGGGTCTCTATAACAATTTTCAGATATACAAGCAATTTTGTAGATGACACTTGGAATACATAAAAAATTACTACCAAATACGGTATTACAAAAATTGTTGCATTTTTTTATTCAGTCAATAAAAATGTGCATTTCAGAATTTTGCAGTGTAGTATGTGTCAAAGTGTCAAAAATGATTTAGCTCATGGGTATGGTTGTACTTTGGATATGTTGTGCCTGTCCATTTCATATTAAAAGAGTGTATAACACAAAAATCAATATTATTAATAATTTAATCATTGAAATATGTATGCATTGTCTGAACCTAAGTATTCTGAGGTGACCATGACCTTCACTGGAATGTTTAGTGCTGTACTGATTTTATTTTTACTTTTATCTACATTTAGCAAAATACTTAAAAAATAACTCCGAATGCAAATGTTTTTTACTAATTAATATAAAGTACTGTGTAAGAAGTGGAGCTTACCTGGAATCTGTAAAACTGAATCAATGGCATAGACAACTCCATTGGTGGCCATCATATCTGATTCAGACACTGGCATCTTGTTCACGTTGACAGTGTAGTTTTTCTAAGAATACATTTTTAAAAATTACAAGAAATGACTGACTTATGAGAATTTTTGACAGAAGACGGTGAATTTAGCCATTTTTTTAAACTCCAGTTGTATCACACAACACTAAGCAGAGAAAGAAAAAACATTTAAGAGGAATTGAAGAAATATTAATTTTAAGTGGTATGTACCTACATGCTGTGTTCATGTAATAATTTTCCAAAAAATATGCACACAAAATTTTGTACATAAAAGATTTAAGAGTACAAACCAAATCATGTATTGCACAGGTTTATCTTTCTATTAGAGCAGCCGATACCTCTGGCAGAACAACATAGAAGCAAACCATCAAGCCATTTTTTTATCAAAACATCTTCTAATTATAGAGAAATTACAGTTACTCACAGGCCAGGTGAAAGAATAATAATAATTTCAATGTTTTTAATTTCTGCTGATGTTTCTAACAAGTAAACATTGTTTAAAATGATAATTAATATAAATAATTAGGTAAAACTGATGATTCAAAAGGATTTTATCTGCTAATATGGAAAGTTAGGTCAAACTCAAAATAATATCTTAAACAAAATGAAAGCTATAAGGAGGAATTTTAAGTGGAATCCTACCATGTTTAGATCAAGTCTTTCTCCTTGAAGTGATTTGAGCCTGAAATGAGATCCCACTCCTCCACTGACCACTAGCTCCTCCCCAATGTGATATTTCAAGATATTGGCCAGCTGACGAGGATTGCCTGCAAGAGAACACAGTCTTTAAAAGCTGACACGTAACAGTAGGTATCAAAATAACAGTAGCACTACAGCATTGTTGATAAAGTTGGTTAAAGTTCAAAGACAAATTTAAAAATCGTGAGTGGTCTCCCCTAGATTTTCTCATATACTCAGATATGGGGATGGATATTTGAGAAGTAAACCGCAAGACAATGATTTTATTTTTATATTATGTACATTAAAGAACCATCAACAAGAAATCAAATCAAATTAATAATACTATATATTGAATAAGGGCAGCATGGTGGCGCAGTGGGTAGCGCTGCTGCCTTGCAGTTGGGAGACCTGGGGATCTGGGTTCGGTTCCCGGGTCCTCCCTGCGTGGAGTTTGCATGTTCTCCCCGTGTCTGTGTGGGTTTCCTCCGGGCGCTCCGGTTTCCTCCCACAGTCCAAAGACATGCAGGTTAGGTGGATTGGCGATTCTAAATTGGCCCTAGTGTGTGCTTGGTGTGTGTGTGGGTGTGTTTGTGTGTGTCCTGTGGTGGGTTGGCACCCTGCACGGGATTGGTTCCTGCCTTGTGCCCTGTGTTGGCTGGGATTGGCTCCAGCAGACCCCCGTGACCCTGTGTTCGGATTCAGAGGGTTGGAAAATGGATGGATGGATGGATATATTGAAGAAATAAATTTGGTTGACCTAACTGAAAGCATACTCAAGTTATCATGTTTACATACACGCACACACAGACAGACACTCAGATATAATTCAAAATTGTATTTTCAGACTTAGGGAGGTCTAATATGTCGAGATTCATCAAAATCTCAAAATCGAATTTTTGGACGATTACAATACTTTCCCTACGAGAAAGTAAATCAGAATCAGGGAGATTGAAATTCATCAAAATCTCGAGGTCAATTCTTTCCCTATACTTCTTATGCGAGAAAGTAAAAATATCAGACAGAATTACTGTAAAATGTTGTTAATTAGACATAGTAGCCAAAATAAACAACCTACGGTCGCAAATGGCAGAGAAGTGACTTCATATTTAAATAATGTCATGAATTCTGCTTAGTTTATGGGTGGCATGTTATTGCAGTGGTTAGCACTACTGACTCACAGCTCTTGGAAACTAGGTCCTAACCATGGTTCAGTCACTGTACTTTATGGAGATTGTTATGTGATTTCTGTGCCTGCGAAGGTATTCTTGTTTTCTTCCCATATCTGTAGTTTGCACATGCTAGATTATCTGTCTTCTGTTAATTGGTTGAATATGTATAAACATATAGGTGTGTTCTGTAGTGGATTGGTGCCCTGTCCAAAGCTAGTTCTGGCCCCATGTCCAACTGGATAATGGAACTTCAGTGAATGGACAAATGTACAATAATTTATGGATTAGGTGAAGTTTATAGCAGACAACTAAATGATTAAATGTAATGAATCCAAAGAGACTATGGTAGGTAACATAACAAAATATTTTTAAAGTCCACTTATTCTGATTTTGGTTACAGTGCACCTAATGAAGATCACTGAGCACAAGACAGAAGCCTTCCCTGGAATGGGCACCAAGTCATTACGGGGCCCACTATCATAACACTCTGATATACATACAAAGAGACAGTTTCTAACTGCTAAGGATGTGAGAGGAAAACCCACACGGATACAGAAGGAATTTGCAAACTCCACACAGACAACAAGCACATGTACAACATTGAATTCATGAGGGATCAAACATAAAGCATTAACATATACAAAAGGGCATATATTGAACAAATCATTGTTAAAAAGTGCATTTTACTAAACCTTAGAACAGGGGTAGGCAACGTCGGTCCTGGAGTGCCACAGTATGTGCAGGTTTTTGTTCCAACCCAGTTCCTTAACGAGAACTCAATTACTGCTGATGAAGCACATATTGCTTAAGTGACATTTTAATGCTTCATTTTAGTGGTCTCGCTTGTTAAGGTTCTCCAACCTTAATTGCTTATTTCAATCTTAAACTGCTGCATTCAGTGTTTTAATTGCTCCTTATTAGCAATAAGATGTAAAAGACAAAGCAGCCAGCAGTTCTCCAGCTAGCTTTTTTCCAATTACATCTGTGTGTGTTCATCATGCACGGTTTGATTTAATAAAACACTTGATAGAAAAATGTGACAGACTGAAAATTATCTGTTTTAGGCTTCAAATCATTTGGATGATATCCTTGGAAAGGAAAAAAATCTACGATATAAGAGCCTTACATTGCACAGACTAACAAGCCATAAAATTAAATAAGGTCTGAGATTGGCAATGATTGGTTTCTAATTAAGCAATTGGTTTGGAATGAAAACCTGTAGCCACTGCGGCTCACCAGGACCGACATTGCCTACCCCTGTTTTACATCTTATTGCTAATAAGGAGCAATTAAAACACTGAATGCAGCAGTTTAAGATTGAAATAAGCAATTAAGGTTGGAGAACCTTAACAAGCGAGACCACTAAAATGAAGCATTAAAATGTCACTTAAGCAATATGTGCTTCATCAGCAATAATTGAGTTCTTGTTAAGGAACTGGGTTGGAACAAAAACCTGCACATACTGTGGCACTCCAGGACTGACGTTGCCTACCCCTGCCTTAGAATATAATACAATACAATTTATCTTTGTATAGCCCAAAATCACACAAGAAGTAGCGCTTTAACAGGCACTGCCTCTTGACAGCCCACCAACCTTGACTCTCTAAGAAGACAAGGAAAAACTCCCAAAAATAAACCCTTGTAGGGTAAAACAATGGAAGAAACCTTGGGAAAGGCAGTACAAAGAGAGACAACTTTCCAGGTAGGTTGGGTGTGCAGTGGGTGTCAAAAAGAAGGGGGTAAATACAAGATAATATACAGAACAGAACACAAGTGTATTATATATGTTAGGTAATACATCAATGAGTTAACTTTTAAATAAATATCCTTTTTTTCTTTAGTTTTCAGGTACTATTTATGTCTTACAACATTAAGAAACCTACTTAAGGGTCACAGCAGGCAATAGCCCTTCCACGTGACATCAGATGCAAGACAGGAACCTACTGTGGATGTAGCATCAGTCCAATGTAGATTTTTAAATCGTATTGTACATAATAGTTTGATAGGAAGTTAAGCACAAAAGCTTTATTTACTTTTTACTTCAGTGGCCTTTTGACTTTTCTTTGTTTGTGGCACCCAGATACATTTTTCTGTAACTTTACTGATAACTCCAAATAATTCACCTTGCAACTGATTTAATTTAAAGTTTGTGAACAAAGCACTTTATTTGAAAGTGTGTATTTTCTGTTTAATAATGGAATTAGAAATGAACAATAAACATGTATTCAAGGTTTGTTCTGGTCTGGATTTTAATCTAAAGTGAATATAACATTTGTGAATTTAGGACTTAGGGGACTTTCTTACTCACACCTTCCTCACCTTGTTCATTTATTTTTCATTATAACCTGTCTTAGTTAAAGGATCAGGCTAAACATAAGACATTTTAAATTCTCTATCCTGTTACAAAAAAACTTTGTTGCCAGATATTATGCTAGTTTATTCTATATCATAAAACAAAATTATTTAATGTCCTGTTTATTTTTTTTGTCCGTAGAGATCCACCTTATATCTTTAGGGAAAGAACTGACCTAAAAGCTTGCGCTAACTCAGGAATGACTACTATAAATATACACTATGTGACATGGACAGTAGAAATGCTTGGTATTCATTTATTTTTCTATTTATCTCTTTTCTCTTTAAAGTGTGAGGAATGATAAAGCTATAAACTAGGACTGCACCTGGTGCTGTCTGCCTGATAGCCATCATTCCATCCCACTCGTAAAACTCACACGTGGACAGGACCATATAAAAAATTATTGTTGCTTGTAAAAAGAATATAATCATGACTGCTGTTTCAGCAACTGGATTTTACCCTAAGCAGTTTTAAAACCAAAAATACTAAAATGTGTCTGGTAAGACAGTTAACAGTAACTCATTTTGCACAAACTCAGAATGGCACCATCACCATAGCAGTTTAAGGGTGTAAAAGCCACAAATACTAAGAAATCCTTAGTTATGCTGTAAAAGCCATTGTCCATTTTGCTGCATAGCATGCATGCATATGCTGCCCGTGTAAGAAAAACAAACAGAAGCATAAGGATTTCTATAAACTATAAGGCAACCGTTCAGTCTATCAAGTGCATTGGGTTAACCAGTCATTAATTTGTCCAGATGTCTCCGGATACTTTTTAAAAGTTGTCAAGGTTTCAGTTTCAAGCACATAATGCAGTAGTTTGTTCTTGACCTCCAAGAAGAAGTGATTATAGAGAAGTGCTTACTGGTTTCTATGTTGAGTGTGTGTCCTGTTAATTTCCACTACTTGTATGATTCCTTGAAAGAAATTCTGCTTGTTCTGTTTTACTGATGTCTGAGAATTTTGAAGACCTACATTAGGTATCCTTTTAGGACAAGAGAAATTTAACATCTTTTGCCAATTAGAATAAGATGTGAACTTAAACTGAGCATTACATTTGCTTATTTACATTGGATGGCTTCTTAACCAAGTGTGCTATTACTTTTTTGTGGTTTAGGGACTAAAACTGTACGTTGAACTGCAGTCTCACTAGAGACTCTGAGCATAATCTATTTTTATTTAAGTTCATTACTTTTTATTTAACATTGTACTGCATGTACGGATTGCTTGAAAGCTAAGAATAGTTCATTTCTTGAGCACTAAACTTTTGAGTCAATGTTGCCCTTCTTGCAAGTACAGTACAATTAATGATCTTTCTCCCTAAACATACTTTTGGTTTGTTTACCTAATTTTAAGGTCTCTCTTGCCAAGTCTTTTTCTTTTACTGCCTTGCTGGCATTTTCTGTTAGTTAAATTTTCATGCCATTCATTACTTTCACAAGTTTGCTTTTTACGTAAAGAATCTTCAATGGTCTCCATTGGTGTCTCTGACATATTACTTGATTGTGATCCAATTTCCTAATTTAACTTTGATGTTCTTGACTACAAACTTTTAAATTCATATTTTGTAGGGAACTGAACAAAATATTTTTTAAAACCAAAATAAAAGTTTTTCATTTGTCTAATTTCCCAGTTTTTGACCAAACAACAGATTGGTTGGGTAGAATCTTCTTCTTATTAATGCATTCTATCATTAAGTCTGTTTATTAACTTTGATTGTAACTTCCAAAATCTTACATGGGACAGAGGTACATTTTATTAACTGGGATCTATTTTGTCTCTCTTTGTGTGAAATAGAATCACATTTGCAACCCTGCAGTCATGAGGTATTTCTTCCCTTAGGGACAATTAAGTATACTATCTATCTATCTATCTATCTATCTATCTATCTATCTATCTATCTATCTATCTATCTATCTATCTATCTGTCTGTCTGTCTGTCTGTCTGTCTGTCTGTCTGTCTGTCTGTCTGTCTGTCTGTCTGTCTGTCTGTCTGTCTGTCTGTCTGTCTGTCTGTCTGCTACAGTCTCATGAGGTGCAGGTTTGTCTTCAATTCCTAATGGCTGTACCACATCTGACCCCTCTATTACAAATATTTATATACCAAATATGTGTTTTCTTTTTCCTGAGGCATTCCATTTATCTCATCTTCCATAACCAGTTAGATTAAATATTTAGTTTATTTAATATTTCCTGCTGATTTTTCTTTGGGCAACCCTGAGATTTTATGTTGTCTTTTACTGGATCAGTATTTGATTTTTTTCTGCTGTCTTGGTTACCATTGCATTTTCTCTGACAGTCTCTTTCTTAATCATTTGGATGTTTTTTATCCTTAGCAGTACTTTTATTATTTCTCTAGATCATTTTGTTTTTGTCTTTGTCAGTTTTCCTGTTGTCGATAGTTTGGTACAATGTGTTTATTCATCCATTTATGTCCTCTCTTTTGGGCTTTAATTTAAAATGATTTTGACATGCACTAATTTTTTCATAAATCAGTCTGCTTCTGAAGTGACACTCTGTACTGTTTACAGTAGCAACATCTTTGTTTTGTTGTGCATTTCTGTATTTTGAAGACTATTTCATACTTCATTATAATGCCATGGTTGCTGTCTAAAGGTGTGTCTTACTCCGTCTCTGTTGCTAGATAAAAGTTACCGCACGGTTGGCTTGAGATTAGCACCATATGGAAGCAATCTTTTGCCATGAACATTTTATTTTCCTCTTTGTAATTTCAAAGGAGTTTTGGAAAGTTTTAATCACCTATGATCAGCACATCTTGTTTCTTATTTCTCTTATTGCAATTTTTTCTTATTTCTCTTGTATCAGTTGCTATTTTAATACTGGATGGGTTTCATCAGACTGAATGGAAAAAGCAGGAGGAGGACTGGAGAATTTTACGAATTTGCTGTAATGAAAAAGGGATCACAGTATAATTAAAACAATAAGTGTGATCCAGGTATTAAATTGCGGACTGACTTCATTTGTGTCACTGCCTGAGAAAGTAATTTACTCCATCCTGGCTGACTCAGCAGCAGAATAGATTCTCTCTGTACCAATATCTTTTTGATGAATCATTCTTACCTCTGGTGACTTCAAAGAAGGAATCAAGGCCTATTAGGCCTGTTCCTTTTATGGACACTGATCTATCCAAATGGTAATGCCTTTAAATAGAAACCTGGACAAAAAATCCAAGCAGGTCTGACCTCATTAATGCCACCTACAAGCCTGTATTGACAGCAGCAGCTCTTTCTTATCCAAGCCAGAAGATTTTTATGCATGTTTGGGAGAGGTTGTTGTTTGTTTTTATCATATTTATTTTATTTATTTATTGTATTTTTTGGGCGCTTCTGTAAAACTATAAATTCCCCTTAAGGGACAAATAAAGTATAACGTAAGTAAAGTAACTTCTTTGTGGCATATATGTCTAATTTCATTAAACAATCTGGGATGATGTAAATTATCAAAATGCTGTGGCCCATAGTTAAATTCCATAAATATATGTCTAAACTTCATCTTACTACCTTAACCCATAGTGCTTCACAAATGGTCCCTTCTTTGTTTACTTTATCTATCTTTCCTGACTAACACTACTACTAATCATAAAAATAACAAAAAGGCAATGATTATAACTAATGTAGAAAGTAAACTCCATTAAAAATGTACTGTTCTATTGCTATGCAGTAGGCAGAATGCAAACGATTGAGGTGTTCAACAAGATGATGGCTGAAATATTTGAGGAGGTTACTTACAGTACATCCAGAAGACTGGAACTTAATGGGTAAACATCAAATGAGCCTGTATGAGACAATTAACTTCCTCATATTCATATCTGTTATGTTTTTGTGGAATGTTACCATTTTTGCCAATTTCAGCTACAATGAAAATGTTTATTATAAGTCATTGTGGGGGACCAACCTATGGGCAAATGACAGCAATGTACAGAAGTGGTAAATGTCACATGAAAGGCCCATTATTGTCTAGGGTGAGAAACTGGAACTCACATTGCTTGTAACAGTAGATATTGTCATACATGAATGTGAAAGCAGAAATTGCCAAGAAGTGGTTAAAGCTAAATACTGTATGTTCTCAGGTACTCCAAAAGTGAGGGTGCCGAGGGTGGGGAGAGGTCCTAGGGAAGTGTCTGGACACTGAGGCTTATAGTCTCCAGTGGTAACAATATTGAAATTTCAAGAGGACAAGCAGCCCATGAGATAAATGTAAGACAGCTTAGAGCTGCTGGGATAATACAGACTGATAAAAAGAATCCTAACAAGTTGTCCCCTGTAGCCATGTTATGATGGCCCTGATTCTGTAACTGATTTTGAGACATGGCTCAGAATTACTACAAGTACTACAAGTGTGAAGTTTAAAGTTCTCTTCTTAACTTTAGCCTAATAGTCAACAGCTGGAAGGAGTGTTGAGATGTAGGCTTACTGGTGGGGGGAAGAGAGGAAAGGGATGAAAGTGGAACTGAGAAAAGGTGGTTGAGAGAGAGAGATGGGAAGTGAGAGGCAGTTGTTTCCTGTGTATTTCAGATAGATAAGTGACCTATCTACACCTTCTATGTGGCAAAGTCAAATAATGTAAAGGCAGATCCAGAGAGGCAGCAATTGTGTATCTTTGTATTCCTTATTTTGTTAAAATAATTACAGCTATTTGAAACCTTGAACACCTTGTGAATTCTGTATTATTTTAAAAAATGAAGAAAACATGGATAGTTTAAGCAATAAATGGTACTTTAGTTGAATTACCTAGTGCAGTGGTTCCTAACCTGGGTTCCGAAGGAATATGTCGGGGCTCCACAGCAGAATGGGAAAATAAAATCATATTTAATAAGTTGTAAATAATAAAGCATTTTTCTAATTCACCTTGTATTTTAATAATATCATCGTCACTTTGTTAGTGTGGCTTGCCAATTACACCTATTAATAAACACATTTTTGAAAAGCTACTCAAAGGTTACCACAGATGTAAAAACCGTTGCATGGTGGCGTTAAAGTAATTCACAGAAAGCTAGACATAGTGTGATGAATGCTAAAACATATGTAATGATGGATCTTTTTAAAAAAGGAAACATTCCGGAGAAAACCCATCTTGTAGTTCTGCTTTAAATTTATCAAATGAATCATATTCTGAAGTGCAATCTAAATCTAGAAAGTATGACGCTTCATACATAGAGTTTGGAATAGGGCTGGCTAAGAAAAAGTATTCCAAGACCCCAAATATGTTCTTTGTAAGGAAATTCTGTGAAACGAATGTCTAAAGCCATCTAAATTGAAGACATCTAGAACAAAGCATCCAGCTGATGTTAGGAAACATGCTGACTTTTTCCACAGGAAAGCAGCACTGCTTGTGAAATAAGTGAGCACTTTCACACAGCAAGCAATTGTTCCAAAGAGGGCACCGAAGGCCTCCTTTTTGGTGTCATATCGCATTGCCCGCGTGAAGAAAGCTCACACACTTGGAAAACATCTGATAGCATCAAAGACATAGCTCTGGAATTGCTTAGTGAGGTAGCTGCCCGTAAAATTGACACTGATCCTTTGTCAGACAGCACTGAGTGTAGACGGATATCAGACATGGGTGAGGATGTAACAGACCAGCTCCTGAAACTGATGAAAAACTGCCTTTGGTTTGTGCTGTAGTTCAATAAAAGCACAGATGTAGCTAATGCAGCACAGTTTTTTGTTTATGTCAGAATTATTGGGAGATGAAAAGTTTGTTGAGGAGTTTTTATTCTGCAAAATATTCAGGGGAAGACGTCAGGTCAGGACATTTTTCAAATATTTGGACGCATTCATGTAGGCAAATTTAATTGACTTGTCTTATTGCATGGCCGTATATATGGGCAACTCTGCTGCAATGACAGGCAAGTGTAGTGGAGTCGTCACATTAATAAAGGCCAGAGCTCCAGATGCCATGGATACACACTGCATGCTTCACAGAGAATCACTTGTCTCAGAAAGGTTGAAGGATGAATTGCAACAAGTGCTTAAAGACATTGTTAAAGCTGTAAATAGTACCAAAGCACATCCCCTTAAACACAGGCTGTTTGCCAAACTGTGTAGCGAAATGGGTGCCAGATTTGAAAGTCTTTTGCTGCATTCTGAGGTCCGTTGGCTGTCTCGTGGTGCAGTTTGACAATAAGTTCTGTGAAGAGCTGCATGAATTTCTCTCTTCTGAGAACTCCCAGTTTGCTGGCTGTTTTGAGAACTAGTCGTGGGTCCTGAAACTTGCGTATTTGGCCAACATATTTCAACCTTTAAATAGCTTGAATCACAGCATGCAGGGCTCCAATCTCAGCATATTTAATTTGCAAGATAATGTTTGTGTATTTATACAAAAATTGGACTTTGGGAGAAAAAGCTTAATGAAGGAAATGCTATAATATTCCCGCTCCTTCACCAGGAGCTTGGAATCTCCAATGAGCCTGCAGACATAGTTCTGCCTATAATTTTGTCACATCTGATGCACCTAAAAGAATTCTTTAAACAACTATTTCCCAGACCTGGAAAATCGTCATTTAAACTGGATCAGAAATCCATTTGAGTCCAGAGGATTGTCTTGCTTTTGAGATCACAAGAGGAATGAATTGAAATAACCCATGATGGAAGATTGAAAATGCAGTTCTCCTCCATTAACCCTGTCAGAATTTTGAAGCAACCGCAGAAACGAATACCCAGTGTTGACCTAAAAACCCATCTGATGCTTCTCACCATTAGCAACAACAACAATGTGTAAGTCAGGTTTTTCTGCATTGAAAGTACTGAAAACCAAAAACAGAGTATGTCTAAGTGTGGAAAATGATTTGAAATTCTCCCTAACCCAGCTGCAACCCAGAGTGGACAAACTGAGTGTGCCGGACAATCCAAGTCCAAAAGTCTCACTAGGCCTAGGCTGAGTTTAATTTATATATTTATTATGAGCAGTCTTCTTTTTTAAAAAAATTGTTTTGTTACATGCACTTAACAGGTAGTAGGTCTGTATAGCAGTTTATTATTGACACGTGGGATATGTCATTTTTTGGAAGGCGAAAGGTAGAAAGTCCTCAGCCTAAGGTAAAGTCTCTTAGGGGAGCCTTTTCATTAAAAAGGCTGGGAACTCATGGTTTCCCCCGTGACATTATATTGGTCGGCACATCGTTAAAATATTTCTATTTGAATAAATGGCTATGGTACTTCTGACATCTGTTATTCTTCACTCTGAAAAATAATTGCTGAAGTATTTCCTCTTTACATATTGTTTATCTATTATACCTATAAAAATTTCCTATGACAAGCCAAGATAGAGTACAGAAGGATTCCAAGTGCTGTTGCTCTTAAATGGGTAGCCAACACAGACCATTGTTCATAGTTATTGTAAACTAAATTCTTTTGAATTTCAGTGGTTCCTGTGTAGAAAACAGTGAAATACTGATGTATTATTTTAACAAATTAGCAGAAGGATTAAAAAGGATAATAAAAAATCATAAATTTTGTAAAAAGGTGTAAAGGTGTAAAAGGAAAAAAAATACTTTTCTAGCAAATATTAGGCATATGATGCCACAAAACCTTCACTGTATTGTTACTCTACACACACTGAACTACTAGCTGGTAGAAACAATTACAAATGATAAGCTGTCAACACTGAATTTATGTGAACAGGTGCAAAAAAGAGCAGTGCCCAGAAAAATCTCAAATGAATGCTGGACTTCAGGAAGATGGCAGAAGCTTAACTTGACAAGGAATATGTGACAGCAGTGGCAAACACTCAACCAAGAGATCTTTAATGTATTTTATTATATAAAGGATATCAAATCAGACAGCAAAAACAAGTTCCTTACCCATGAGTTTATTTAGATCTGCCGAAGGCATAGCACGGAAGGCTTCATTAGTTGGTGCAAACACTGTGTAAGTACCAGGGCGATTTAGTGTTTCTGTCAAGCCTGCCTTCTGGATGGCACCAACCAGAGTGCTAAAATATAAAAAATAAATAAATACAAATTAGGCACTTATACATAAATTACTAAAATAATTAGCAGGCTAAGTCTGGGACTTGTGTTAGTGGAGTCAGATAAGCATCACCAGTGTTTTATTGTAATTTCTTCATCTATGAAAGGTTAAAATAATTTTTATCAGTGAGTTGTTTAAAAATGTTTATCTGTGATTCTGATTTTATACTTACAAGCACTGAATTTAAATTATAAAGATACTAGCCTTGGTACCTGTCGAAGATAGCTAATAAAATAAATATTTGCTATTGCTTGCCCTATGTGTACTTTCTGCTGCTTTCCTCTGTATTTGTGTGTGTTTGAACATCTCTTCACCGGCACTCCTACTCTCAAGTGTGTTCCCATAAAAGCCTGCTTCACAGACTCTATCATAATTTTCAGTGAAACCTTTTTAGCCTCTTTTTATACTTTCCTTGTTTGAGGACGACTCTCCCAGCTTGTGCATTTGCTTCTCCTTGTGTGTCTCACACTAGCGCTTCCACTTTCATTACATCACCAAAGTCAAACTGACCAATCAGATTGCTCTGAGGGACTGGACACACAGATCTTGGCGTTTTTTTATATAGTAGATACTTGTTTGCCAACGACAAAGCTGTAACTATACTGTCTGCCTTTCGGGATGCTTGGGTTTCTGTCATAAAAAAAGCTTAATAGGCAGACAACTGCTCAGTTTGAAATATCATAAAATAAATGAGTACACAGCATAGAAACATGCTATTTTAGTATTGAGAAAGTATGCAGAGATGCAAAGTGGAAAAACTGAACACTTAGCCCTGCTTCCTTTATACCAAGCCACATTTGCACTTACCGTTCTTTTTAATTATAAAATAACATATTAAAGTGATCTTCAACAATCTTCTAATAAAACAAATACTTTCAAAAGAATTATTAAGTTAGTGAAAGTGTGTTTCTTAACACAATTAGCCTTTTGTCATTAGTGGTTGACGGTGTGAACTGGTGTCACTGAACAATGACAGCATTTAATTACAATGGTAAAGTGAAAAACAATTGGAATTTGCCTCCGTGGAACCTATCCAGCATTAATTTAGAAAAGTGTCTGAAAAGCATTGATGAGAGATCCTGTGGCTACTGTTTTTTATGTTAACCCATTCCTGCCATTAGTTGTGGTCCTTGTTTAATTAGAGGTCTTATCTCTACTGATCATCTATAGAATCTTAAATAGATTACAGTGGTTGATTTGGTTTTATTCATCCATTTTCTATACCTACAGTATATATCTTCTAAAGTTTAATGAAATGCTGGAACAACTCAAAGAGCTAAACAGGAACCCTTCAATTCATGCTACAACAATCTAAATAAGAAACAGATTCACACACACACACACATTTAAATTAGATTATTTATACATTCTGACAACATGTGTTGGGCTATGGGCAGAAATCAAAAGGTATCAGGGAAAGAACAGCAGGCTCTAAAAAAGGGGGCAGCCCATACCAGAAATAAAAATGCAATGAAATCTGAGCAGACAATGCTTGGCAACGCTCTGTTGTGGTGCACTCTGTCATTTGTTTTTAAGACATTTAACAGAGACCTATATACAGTATTTACTTATTCATTTATATACCTTTAATGGAAAACTTCCAACAAAAATGTATTTTTTATGTTATTGAATACAGTGGTCTTGACCAATGAATAAGGGGGAGACAGATCTTCTCTTCAAAACCACTCTATTATAGTAATGCATTTTTCCCATTTTTATTGTATGCTGAGTTTTCTGGACGTTTTCTGGAAGTAAGTATTAATAATATTTTAGTAAAAAAAATGCATTTATTGCCACAATTTCAGCATACTAATGGATAAAGGACATGTGGATTATTCGAGTTACGTGACAATTTTTTTTCTCTTTTTAGATGAACCTTTTTCACATTGGTTACCATTGTCCAACATTGGTCACTATTGGGTCTCATTCTATTAGAATCTTTGTTATGTATTAAATTTTTTTTTCTTGGCCATAACTACAAACTACATGGGGTAAATCACATATAAAAATATCATTTTAGGGTGATGTACTCCTTTAAGTTAAAATTTTATATTTCTGTTACGATGTGTTTATAATATCTCTTCTGCTATATATTCCCAAAAATAAAGAGCACACTGATGCAAATGAAAGTGGATCAGCTCAATCCAATCTATTCACACAGTACATATAAGACCTAATGCTATATATGCAGCATCTCTGCTAGGCTTTTTTTTAGAAATGAAATCATACAGTTTGGCTTGCCAATGTCTTCCTTCTTCCTTTTCATCATTTCCCATTTCTATGTGGGGTCAATGTGCTTTACCAACCTTCTCAAACAGTTTAGTCCTGCACCTCTTTCCAGTCAGACCCTTTTCCTTCAAAATCTTCTTTTTACTCTATCCATCTTCCACTGTTTAGCCTCGCCTGTTCTTTCATTACCATCACTATTTCGATCATATTTTCATTGTTTCTCCTCATCACATGTCCATACCACTTCAACCTACGTTTCTGTACTTTCTTAAATATTTCTCCCACTTCAGTTGTAGCTCCAATTGTTTCATTTCTTATTCTGTCCTTTTTTGTAACTCCACATTCTCATTTCTGGCACATATAACTTCTTTTCCTGCCCTCCCATTGCTATTCATATCTCAGCTGTATACATCATTAATGGTCTTACCACTGTCTTAAAACCTTATTTTTAACCTTTACATTAATTCTTTGATCACACAATTCTCTTGATATCTTCTTCCAATTGCTCCAATAACACTGCACTCAATGGATTATCTCTGCATTTAATTTTCCATCTTGGGCTACCACTGATCGTAGATATTAATAAGTATTCACTCTTTTCAGTAGCTCTCGCTAACTTCTGAGTCCTGATCATCATTATACCTCATATATTCTTTCTTCTTCCTATTTATCTTCAGTTCTTAATCTTTCAAACCATTTCTTCATTCTCCCAACTTCCTCTCCACTTTCTCTTTTCTGGTGTTACACAACACAACGACATCAGCAAAAAATGCACCAGGGAGATTGGTCTTTTATCCCATGACTCAGCACATTCATAACCAGATCAAAGAGTTAAGGACATAAAGAAGATTCCTAATGCAAGACCTACTCTAATTGGGATCCTGTCTGTTACTGTAACACTACTTTTAATTCCCTCATACATATCCTGGACAATTCTCACAAACTTCTCTGGTACTTCTTTTTCTCTCATGCACCTGCAGACTTCTTGACATGGCACTCTATCACAAGCCTTCTCCAAATCAATAAACACCATATGCAATCCTTTCTGTTTTTCACAATGCTTCTGTATGAGCGGTCTTAATACAAAGACTGCATCAGTTCTTCCTCTCCCTGGCATAAAACCAAACTGCTTCTCCCCTATGGTGGTCTGATCCCTAAGCCTTCTCTCTATAACCCTTTCCCAAATTTTTATTGTATGTGACATCAGCTATTCAGGTAGTTTCCTCGATCCTGAATATTGCCCTTCTCCTTATAAATGGGTACAATCACATTTGTTCCTCTGCTCTTCTGGTATTCGCATTTACCATAAAATCTAAAATAGTGAAAAATCAGCAGCTGCTGTGGTAACCCTGAAGTAACCTGAGAAACAGCAATTTATAGTACATTTTAACAATTTAAAGTGAGTAATACTTAAATTGGATACCCACTAGAAAAAAACTTCAAAATTAAGTAAAATATATAGATTCATATATTATATACCACATAAAATATATTGAAACATGTGTGCCCTTCTACAGGTGAAAGCTAAATAGGTCTACTTTTTCCGAAATTTTCCGTAAAACAAAACTGTTACGTGTAATGTGTTTTCTTGTTTTATGGTATTAAGCAAATAATGCATAAAATTGTAGTGTAAAATGACTCAGAGAATATAATAGAGGCCAGAAGGACACGTCAGCCTAGTGATTTAATCAGGAAACCATCAGACACATTCATAGACTGTGCAGTAATTTATCACAGAAAGCATTTGAACTTGATACTCTATATTTTGAAACTGCTGTCAATGTGGGCTGTAGTGGCAATAATTCTGATAAGAATCATGACAGTAGCCAGTTAAAAAAAGAAAAAACAGAGAGAGTTACCTCAAATTATGGCTTCGTTGTGCAAACCTGTTAACATATTTCATGTCATACATTAGAAAAACATCACTCCTTTGTTAAAGATCTAATGGCTTAATGACAGAGTGGTATGTACTTCTGATAAACATACAAAAGTATTTAGTATGGGTGGCCATGTTGAAATATATATACAGAGAGAGAGTGCAGTGTGGCTGGATACGATCCGACATCCAACACTCTAAATTGAATAGATAGAGTGTGTTTGGTGATCATCAGATTTGTTAAAAATACATGATTTTAAGTCACTCTGGACTAAACAGATTATTACTTTAAGAAGATCTGCTACATGTCAAATCTGAAAACAAGGTTTTCAATGTTACTTTAGCCCCAGGTTAAAAAGTTTAAGATCTTACTTCAGACATTTAATAGCAATATTAATAGTTCCCCCATCTATTTATAATGAAGGGTTATTTGGGCTAGACCCTATGTTAATACAGTATACTAATAATAAGAAGAAGAAGATAAAGAAGAAGAAGAAGAAGAAGAGGAGGAATAGTATGTATTTGTCAACAAATTTATTAATATGATTTTAAAGACAAAAGCAGAAATAGTTATGTCATTTTTTCAGAGGTTTTAAAGAAGCATGTTGTACAGTGCAGAATATCAGAGCAGATTAAGAAGAGGATGCTTCTGTCTGTAGTATTCACATAATGGGTGGATCGCTCTGTCCACTATTATACATTGTCATCATTATTTCAACACAGTTCTCCTGATGGGAAGCTTTATATATTCATTTTGCTAGTAAAAAGCATCTATTTCATTGTTTAGATTTATCTTTTTAGTTTTTCAAACAGTTTTTAGGGCACAATAAATATTTTAAGGGTATTATTTGACTATAAAAAAAATTCCATCCTGAGTAGTTTGAAAACATTTGATACAATTTTTTAGTAGCTTTGTTGCTCCACATGTCCAGATATGGTACCGTAAAAAAGCTCCAATAATTTAAAATATCTGCAGCCAGAAACAGATCTTTGTTGCTGTTGACAGTTTAACAAAATCTGAGTGGATTCCAAATATACTATATAAGTAAACTATATTGTTTTTCTTTTTCAAGACCAACACTCCTATACTCATTTTCACTGATTTGAGGCAATTTGTTTTTAAGTTGACTAAAAGTACAAGGCCACCCATAAAATGAAGTGTTATGGATTTTTCTCAGCCTGGACAGCCCTTTCAGTAAACACATAAAACTTCCATTTTCAAAGCTGTTGGTAGCAATTTTTCAGTTAATGTATATGAAATGGTGTGTGCAGAAATTAGAACAAATTCAAATTAACAATACAGGGCTAGGAAACAAAATATCCAATGATGTCCAATATTTGGTAAATTATCAGGTTCTCCAACTGGGGGTTGGTGGCAGGATTGGCACTGCAGCCACCGTGAAAAAATCAAACTGTTTCAGTGTGGTGCTGAGGTGTCACCCACTGCACTCGGGTCTCAATCCAGGCGGTTTGTCATGTGGTGGCTGTGGCAACACGCTATCAGTGCATGCTCCCAACCTCTCTCTCTCTCTCTCTCTCTCTCTCTATCTAATTTCTGACCTTTAACCAAAATAAGCCTAAAAGCCAACTAAATAAACCAATCAGAATTGACAGATTTGGTATATTTTTGGAGGTGTTATGGAAGAAGATGATCCACTGCGGCAACCCCTAATGGGAGCAGCAGTACACATGGATAAATGCTGTGCTGTTCTTCTCCTTCTTAAGCATTTTTCTGTTTCTCTTTTTACTTACCTACTTTGTTAATTTTTAATTAGTAACTTCATTTATTTACAATTCATTTTTGTTAATTTTAGGGATCTATTTTCTAATTTAGTAGAAAATAATGTGTTTTGTGTTTATTCCCAGTTTCTTTTCAAGTAAAGTCAAGTTAGGTTTATTTGAATTTTGCAATGTGCTAGCGTACAGGAGAAGGAAAACATGCTTTCTCATTGGGTCAAGTGCAACATAAATCAACCTAATGCTATACTATGACACAGAAGACACAGCATACACCTGTCACATTAGAAACAAGACAGTAAATAGTTACACAAATAAACTAAAGGATAAACAGGCACTTTAACAATCTTAAGAATTAACAATTTACACTCTTTATGGATAATGACAGGTATAGCAGCAATCAATAACTGTTAAGCAGTTCTAAAAGCTTGAGGAAAAAACTGTTACTGTACCTAGTCGTGCTGCTCTGAAGACTGTGGTACCGTTAATTTGTCGAGGTACTTGTGGCTACTGTAATTCTAGTTGACAGTAATTTTGTTAACTAAGAAACATCAAGTGCCTGATTATGTATGATATAATTAGACTCCATCTTTTAATTTTAGCTCTGTTACCTTGAAATGTTTCAGAAAGATAACATTTATTTAGTATAATAAAACTATTTTTTCAGTGACAATAATCCTACATTGCTTCCTATAAAAAAGTGCTGCTGCACCCTATTTTTAGTGACAGAGAGCACCAAACAGTATATTTGATTAACAAAATGAATGCTACAAAACATGAACACTACAAAATAACCTGCAAGGGTCTTTGTCTGCCCTTAAGCCCTGCAAAACTAAAATCCTAATACTATCTTCCCCTAAAGAGCACATAAACACCATATACAAAAAAATCAATGGAAAATTAAATGATTTACTTAACACAAACAGGGAGGAGAAAGCAGGAACAAATATAACCTCCAGAAAGAACAACCACAAACTTTATGAACATTGTGTTATAGAACTGGAAGATACAATGAAGAAAAGGCTGCCAAGTAATCTGCTGCAAATCACCTCTTTAAAGTATCTGCCGCTGTCATGTCTCGCACATCATTGATGGCAAACACCACAGAGCACCTACACTATAAGCCAATTCTGACAACCACTTCAGAGATGCAAGCAATAAATTCATCATTAAATTAATAAAAGTAAAAAAAAGCATTCAGCAAACACCACCAGGTGTGAAACCTAACTGGTAGCTTCTTATAAAAATATAGAAAAGAATGCATTAGACCAAGGTGCCACATCAGGCTGTTGTTATAAATCTTCATTTCTGGGCATTCATTTCAATTTCCACAGATCACATTTGAATTATAACTTGTTTTTATTTCTTTATTTGTATCATAATGGTTAAAATGCCATTACAGGACCATTTTCATTGCAATTCTTTCGGATAATGTAAAATTTTCAGTTCTTGCAAGACTTCACGGCTGACATCATGAGTTGTAGTATCCCAGCTTTTGGTTTTCAACAAAAACTTTGCATGCTTTCATTTTCTTTTTTATTCACAATTCTGTTAGATTAATAATTACTGAGTCTTTTCCTGAATTTTAACATAGACAAAGCCTTTTCTCTTTGATAAGAAAGTAAACTTTATCTTTCCTGATGCACATATAATTACATTTTTTTGCTCCGGCTGCCTGTCATTCTGTTTATTACAGCTGTTCATTTGAAAAAAAAAGATTCTGTATTGACTCTGACAAGAACTGTTCCACAGAATCACACACAAAATAATGACTATCTGAAGTTCTTAAATATTTCCAAATGAATCTCCATTTTAGCATGCTTTACCTGAAGCGATTATCCCCTTTCAAGATGTCCATGACTGTTCCTACTGGTGGAGTAATGACCTTGTCAACAGTGAAGAGTGTGCCAAATCTGCCCTTCTTGTCATGGGCTGCAATGCATGCATTTTCAATGCATATAGACTGAGAAAACAAAACAAATATGAATGTAGTGTTTAACATTTTGACACACCATTGCAGAACAGTTTGATATTTCTGAAGATTGTAGCGTGGTATATTTTTTGTTACATGAAACTACTATTATACTGTACATACGTAATTACAAAACAGTCAGCCTCTTGAGCACTACAAATTTCCAGCATTTGTCTGCCATGTTTCAAACGTTTTAATGTCATTTTTTTCAAGTACTTTTGGACTTTTTTGTTGCGTTTTTTTCAGGTGCTTTTCAAACACTTTTCCAGAATTTTCTAGAGTTTTGTAGGGAAAATATGATTAACATCACTTCCATTTTGTAGGTTTTGAGGTGTTGTCATGTTATGAAGTGATTGTTATGTTTCCAGAATGCCTTCTATGATTTTAACGCTTGTATTCCTGGTGATTACAGTACTGAAGGGCAGGGTTCATCAGGGTTGTTAGCGCAAATATTGGGTGCGCCCTCTTCTGTAGCAATGGGAGCCAAGAGGACAAATCTGGAGTAGACAGCATCCTAAAAAATTCCAGGATTACAAATGGTTGTTGATAAGCACATACAATCATTGTGTTATTTCACTCAAAAATTGTCTGCTGCTGTTGGTGCAACATCATGCAAATGCGTTAACTTCAGTCATGTAGTAACAGCTAGTGAGGAACAGGTTATCGTGTACAGCGGTAATCAGTTCAGAAAAACTGAATAGACATTGTATTGATACACATTTAATCTTGCGTGGATTTAGAGTGCATTTAATCTGCCCAGTTTAGGCAGTGACCATCATAGCAGCACTGGATGTAATGCTAGAAGCCCACGCAGCGGACAGTGCATTGATCATTTTCAGGGCTCAGTCACACTGTCAGGCAAAAAGTGTGCTTTAAATAATCCAGTATATGGAATGTATTAATAAAGTGTTTGTTTAGTTTTAATCCAGTTATTTGCTAAACTGATTTTGAAACAGTGTGATCTGGTAACATATTGGCCAGCTTTCAGCCGGGGGCTTGGATTAGGATTGGATGTTATTTACATCATGAAGGACTAAACGTATTTTCTTAACTGAGAAGTATCACTGGCACATTTTAATTATTCAGTGTTAAAACAGGTAATAATACTCAGTTCAACACACTCAATAATCAAGATCAATCCAGATATTGAGGGGTACATGGAAATCCCATAATGCATTGTGAGGAAAAGCTCTATGCTACCACTCTACCTATTTGTCCAGACACCCGTACTAAACTTTAACCTGATTCAAACTAAATGTATAATCTGTAACTTTTGATGAACTCTTGTCACTTGGTTGCAAGCTACGTACCTTTATCTGTCCCTCAATAGTTGGCAATTGAAGTCCAATGCATGCACGGGACGATGACGGTATTTTTTTAATAGTTTCAATGTTCTGCTTCATCCAGGAAGAGGCATTGGCTTCCTGAAAAATGCTCCCCAAATCCTCTTTTGTTTTCTATTAATCAGCATTTATTTAGTGTTACCTTTGCTTTTGATGAAACAAGTATTTAGTTGATAACGCTTCAAAAATGCTGCATGCTGGAGTTTTCGAAATCACTCACTGCTAAAACACTTTGGTGTGTGTAGTGTCTTTGAAAATATTGGCAAATATTTTTTCAAGTGGTTTAGGAGCATTCTGGTATAGCGCTAAAACGGCTGAAAAATGCTTATATGTGAATAGGCCCTTATAGTCTGGATGTCAAATAAACAAAAAAATGCTATGACAATTATCACATTTGTTATACATAAAATCTTGTAAAGGCAGTTTACCTCGAAAGGTACCAGAGACTGTCCTGATTGTCAGAGATCGGATAATTCTGTATCAGAACTTCATCATAATATGCTTTTTAAGAAGTATTTGCTCACCTTCATGTCTTGCAGCATGTTTACATACATATTGCTTTATGCCCATGTTAAAGTGCCTTTTACACCTCCACTATTGTGCTTCTTTAACAGCTTGACTTTAGCAGTCGTCCACCCTAATCTCATGCACATGTCCAGATATCTGCAAAATTTATTGTTTGTGTGCTGTTGGGAAATGACAGTTAATGCTATCCCGAAGCTGCAACCCTTTCTTGTTCAACATTTTCCTATCTTTAAACTAAAACTAGTCATTCTAGGTTTATGACTTTTGTTGCATAGATACTCACTGCTTCCATCATCTATTGATATCCTTTTCTTTGTCCTTTGGGGACGCAATATATTTATATTTTCATGCAATAATGTTGCTTAGGGTTCCTTTATAGGAACATTGACTGTGCATTTCCCCCTTAAATGAAATTACTCTCTTTTGCACTAGGTATCATAACTCTTCTCTGTCACTCTTCTGAGCTCATTCTTTAGTAAACAATACTTCCTTCTTTTTTGGCATTTCTTCAGGTCATTTCTTAAAAGTGTCTGCCTCATCAACAAAACATTCTCCTTCTAGAGAAGCTGATTTTCAGTTTGGCAGGATTTGCTTCTTCTTGGGAAAAATGCCAATTTATCTAACATTATTTTAATATACTGCAGGTGGAAACATCGATATAAGTTTTTCATAAAGAAATGTTAATGTTATTGGTGTTGTACCTATGCAATTGAAAAATATGCATTTGTGTGGCCTAGGGTTTAAAAGGAATGATGTACGTTTATTATTGAATATTAGAAACCTCACTAAGTAACTGAAGGTTTTTGTCTGTGTTACTTAAATTGCTTATCTATTCTTCTACTTTCAGAATGAATCTTCCATTAAATGTTCAGAGGAAGTCACTTTATCCCACCACAGATGTGGAGAGAACATATGAACACTGCACAGACAAGAAATGTGCCTGAATAAAAACCAGATCCATAGAGTTGTCAGACTGGATTATTAACCACTGTGTCACTCCATTGCCCTGTACTGTAAAATGAGAACTCTTATATGTTTATAAATTTTAATTCTGAAAATGCTGTGGACTTGTGCCAAGAGTTTGCAGAAAATAAACTGCTGCTGAAATAACCCAGCACTCTACACACTTAAGTAAATGTCATGATTTAAACAGGACGCTCACATTACGGTAGACAAAAACTCTAAGCTTCACTCCCTCCAGGGTCTCCAGATTTTGGGCATGATATAGATGCTTAGAGGAAAGCTGTTCTTTAACAATGTGGTTTCTTAAAATTGTTTTAACTTCTGGGGTAATTCTTAGACTTGCACCTGAAAAAGAAAAGAGTTGTGCTGTTGTTAGATTCTACTGCTGGAGTAAAAATATGTGTGCATTTGATTTAATCTCAGCTATTCACTATTAGAAAGATTTCACTTGTCTGAAAAGAAGAATTAGAGTTCCTGTGTTACTATTACTTTATACACTTTTCATACATATGTGCGTAATGCTACATTTTTATTAATGACACAAATGTAATAGACAATAACTCATTGTATATTTTAGATTAGCTAATTGTAATATGAATTACAACAGAAAACACAGCGATATCTAGGTCAGTCATCTTGCTTTAGTAGAAATAGAAATGGTTAAAACAATAATACACCCTTACATTTATAATATTTGTCCTAATAAATGATAACAATTATGAACTGTTATTAAGTTTACCTTGGAAAGCATCATCAATGGGCGCAAGGAGAGTGAGTGCCTCACTACCAGTCAAGAAGGAATTCAGTCCAGCTTGACCAAAGAGGTCCATAGCTTTTGTCACAGATGATCCTTGTCCCAACTCAAAAAGAGTTTTAGCTTGAATTGAAAATGGTATGTTAATAAATAAAAATGAAAGATAATAAAGAATTGCTTGCTTAAAAAATGAGTAACTTTGATAAAAATGTGTATGATTTTCTTATTGTTAAAATGCCTTTGGCCTCTAATAATATTTTTTCTTCACAATGAATGATATACAGTGCATGTTGATATATATCCACTAATATATAACAATAACATTATATTCTTGTGTTGAGGAACTCATAATAAGATATCCAAAAACAAGACAATTTTTTCCATGTTTAAAATGCTGACAGATGTATATCTAATATGCTCGTGGACCAAATAATTTGACAAACTACTGTGATATGCTCACCAGAATCTGGTATGAGAAGTTCACTGATATAGTGAATGATGCCATTGGTTCCCAGTTGATCTTTCTTGGTAATAATTGCTTTTCCATTAAGGGTCAGACCACTTCCATCACATCCCACTTCCAACACAGTTCCCTGCAAGGTCTCCATGGGGGTTCCTGCCACGATGGCTTCAGAGCATTGGATTGACTTCAGAATGTGGTAGTTCAACAAATCTAAAAAAATTTTCACAATACGGTATTGTACAGTGCATTTGTGAAAAAAAGCAAGCTGGCTTTCAATTTTTATTTTTAGTATTTAGAAATGTGTCTATTGTGAAATCTCTGGGACTATCGAGAACAGTTGACCTGTAAACTATTATCTCACCCTTCAGAGCCACTGGATCACCAAGAATTCTGTTGAGTGTCTCAGAAGGTATTTTCTCAAAGGCATCATTAGTTGGAGCAAAGAAAGTATATTGACCTTCACCACTCAGTACTGTGCTTAGACCTGCTGCAGCCACAGCAGCCTACAGAATAAAGAGCAAATAATTTAATAGAAATTATGTCTTGAATACTAAATCACAAATTACTCAGCAAAATCAATAGTGATAAATTAAAATTAACCAAGGTTACTTTAATATAATATAAGTTCCTTTAACACTCAATATTTTGCTGTGTATATGATATATCAAAACAAATGTTCTAGTGATATTTGACTGACTTCAGCTTTTCCTCTGAGATATCTACAATAACAAAAAGCAGTCCTACAGAGTAAGTCAAAGGGTACTCACTCGCAGTGTTTCTAGGCTGTCCTCCAGCTCAATTGTATCCTGAATTGTACTAGTAATAGAAGTAATGACACGATCGATGACGTGCACCACTCCATTAGTTGCATGCTGGTCAGCTTTCATCAGACGGGCACAGTTTACTGTCACAATCTGAAAAACAACAAATAACCTATTATTTCTGTGGGTATTGTTCATCAAATGTTGACAAGTAAGTGTAATATTCGTAGTACTTTATTTAAAAAAAAAACAGAATATGAACACCCGGTGTTAAACTCACAAGAAATTACACATTGAGTGAAAATTGATTGTATCCATGTGCACATGTTGCTGAACCCTAAATGCTATTACAGAAGGTGCTCACACAATATATTTTGCTACTACCATCAAGTGATATTTCCAAAATGTAAACTAAAGGTAACAGTGGAAGTATGAACTGAGCAGAAGAAAATAAAATAGATAAATTACAAATTTCAGCAGTGATTACAGCTAAACACAAAGAGGAGACTTATAATCACTAATGAAATGCTGACATGCATTACTGGAAAAAAACAACAACTTTTCTTTAACATTACTTTAAACAGGAACATAAATTCTTCTCCTACTTTTGAAAACAGTATATGGATGATTAAGAAAGTTGGAAACCAATCAATTGAGAGGTTTAATGCATTACCAGTACTTTTTGTTCTACAGTAGTATCTAAAACATTTCCCGAAAAAGTATAAAGTAATCCCACTTCTACACAATACATTAACTTTTACAAATTACTTTAACTGTTTATATTACCGAACTAAAATGTGAACAAAAAATGGCACAAACAAAACCTTAAGATACTCACTCCATTGGGGTAGTGATGGATATAAACATTCAGGTCTTGATACATGGAGGGAATGGCAATTCCATGTTTAAGATCATCAGTTGTGAGTCTTCTGTTGACCATATGGTAATGCAGAGCATTCAGCAGCTCAATGTTAACATTGCTAACCAGAGCATCTAGAATTTCCTGTAAGATCCAAGTTAATCATTATATTACAAAGGATGAAATGTGAATATTTAACAAAGATATTTGCACATAATTTAACAATTGGTTTACTTGATTTTGTTTTATGCCATCTCATTTTTTGAAAAACAATTCTTCTGGTGAGGGTCACAGTGACACAAGGCCAAGCAGGTCAGCCCAGACTTCCCTGTCCCGAGCTTTACGGTGTACTCACACTGGCAATTTGTTCCGTACCCAAGCATATTTGTCCACATGTAACCCCACAAAGTCTAGTTCGTTTTGACTAGTGTGATTGCTCTGTGCTAGGCCAACTGTACCTTGCCCTGGCCCACTTGGAAGACGTGGGCCCAAGCACGGTTCAGTAGCATTTGGGAACAGTGTGATTGCTAAAAGTGTCTGAGCACGGAAAACAGACGTTATGTCAATGATAGAGCAATTCTCATTTCATTCAATATCTTTTGAGTTAAACATGGGTTTTTATTCTCACCATACACATGAATGTGAATTGTAGTTGGCAAGAAAAACTGCAAATTCCTCCCTTAACATCATTTGTTACTGTAAAAATCTTCTCGTACGGGCAGCAAAATTAACAGCAAAACATTCTCAATAAATCTGTAAGAGGATAGGGCATTATCCTGCCCTAAACGACTCCAAAACAGCCACAAAATAAGTAAAATCATTTTGACATGCATGCGGTCACTCCATGTTTGGATCTTGTTTTGGCTTTACACAAAGTCGTATGGTCATGATGATAGTGGAAGCCAACCAGGGGGTCATTCTCAAAATATGCCCAAACCACCTCAACTGACTCCTCTTGATGCGGAGTATCAGCAACTTTGCTTTGAGGCTCTCCTGAATTGTTCAGCTTCTCACCCATGGCTGGTTTTCCATAACTACTTGAGGCTGAAAAAATGTCAGCACTGAAATATTTCAGTTTCAGATTTGGTGATCTAAACAAGTCAGGTTTCCAAATATCTGCAGATGGAGAAAACAAAATGTCTGCTACAAGCTGCTAAGAAACAAGTAACAACTCTACGTTTGTGAGCAACTAACACAATTTTACTCCTAGTAAATTTTTCACTCTAATACAGTTTTCAAAAAAAGTAAGGCATAATATACCTAATATATCAACACCAGTTTTCCTTGTGTACAAGAAGTTCAAATATGTCTTACCGCAGGTAGTGCAGCCCAAGCATCGTTGCTAGGAGAAAAAATGGTGTAACTGCCTGGTCCTTCAATTTCTACCTGCAAACCAGACCTCTCAGAGTACATCTTGGTGGTGGTGGAACCTACAGTCCCCAGGGTGTTGAATATGTTGGTGAGAGGAAGAGCTGTCACAAACAAAGAAAAAACATGGTTCATTGCGAAAAAGACAATCATGTCTCATATGAATACATGGAAGAGACTCTAGTTTGTCAGCATATGCAACTTCTTAAATTGACTGAAATAGGTTCAATGTACAGTATTTAAAACTCTAATGCTTGATAAATGCTCATAATTAAAAAATACATTTTTCAGTTCAACCACTTCCAGTATTATTTCCTCTGATTCTGCAGTGAAAGATGTTAAAAATCTTATTAAAAGACTTATTCGCAAAAACAGCTTTCCAAAACTAATTTATATACTTCAACTTAAAAGCCATTCATATTTTGTAGTTGACAGATGTTTAGTATTTCCTGTTGTGATTTTCAGAATCCCCAAACATACAATATCAATTAAATTATATAATCAGTAATTTTGACTGTACAGTTTTATAGTCTGCAGGAAACAGAGAATTTGTTATTTATTTCAAATAATCACTTCTCATTAGGTTACAATGAAGTGTGAAAATGCATAAATTAAAAAACTATGATATGTGAACATAACTATTAAATGTTTCATGAGAATAATTTTGTGCCATATTTCTTAATGTGTTTAATTAATTATTTCTTTATTTATTTCAGTGACTCAACATGCAAGAGGAAATACATCTTGAAATGAAAACTGCCATTTGCATCCATCAAAGTTGGGAGCTCTAGAGGTTCATGTGTTTTGATTGCTTAATTGTCAGTGAAGCAGACACTCAAAGTTGTGACTGTGCGTGTCTATGGCATATATGTGTGCAAGAATAAGCTGCCCGGAATTATTGCACATAGTGACACTTTAAATCAAGAAGCAAAGGAGTCTTGATGAAGTGTCTTCTTCGGAAGTGTCTACTGTAAATATGGAACTTGGCTGACGATTTGCATCAACTCAATGGACAATTTACCAATCAAAACACAGTACACAACCTGTCCTCTCAGCTTTGATGGGTAAAAATGACAGTTTTCATTTCAAGGTGTATTACATGTCACGTGCAGTGTCACTAAAAAAAATACACTAAAGAATATTTAAATAAATACATAAAGAAATAAGCAACAGAAACATATTTTGTGATACATTTAATTATGTTCATGTCTCATTTTGTTATTATTTATTTATTGTCAAAATTTGAAATCTGTTTATTTATTTTTTATCTATCTATCTATCTATCTATCTATCTATCTATCTATCTATCTATCTATCTATCTATCTATCTATCTATCTATCTATCTATCTATCTATCTATCTATCTATCTATCTATCTATCTATCTATCTATCTATCCCATCCAGTTTCTAAACTCACTTATCCAGAGTAGGGTCCCAGTGATGCTGGAGACTATCCCAGCAAGCATTCGGAGTAGGCAGCGAAAGACCCCTGACGGTGCACCAGCCCATCACAGAGCAAACACACATATTTACACCAATTTAGCATCACTCATCCACATAACCTGCATGTCTTTGCATATGGAGAATATGCATCCTGTAAGAAGGGAGCACCTGGAACTTGAACCTTGGGCTCCTTGCTGTGAGGCAACAGTACTACCACTGTACACCCCTTATTTATTTAATTTTGTCCAAAATATTCCTCCAGAACATAAGCAGTGATCCTTTAACAAATATAACATAACTACTGTATTTAATAATACAACCTGAGTTTCGTAAGTTCATAGTCTATAATAAATGAATGCAAACATGATTAAAACAAATCAGTTATAAGAATTCTGACTTAAATATAACATAGATACCACTACAAAAGTGGTTCACATTGTATAAAGACCCAATTAGCTAATCTGATGCTATAGTGAGTTTATTTTTTACACTTTATTTTCACAAAATGTGAGATCCAAAATAATTAGTTTTGACTTTATTAATAATATTTTGGATGTTTGTGGTACATTTTGGATGTTATGAGCTTAGTAGTGCCATAATTATATAGCTTCTAAACACACATTGTATTAACACTAATACAGATCCCTTATGAAAACTATGGTATGTGTATTACACATATAAAATAAATTAAAATGTTCTTTGGTTCTGATAGAACACAGAAAGAGTCTGTGAACACAGTGAACAATGGCTCTGGCAAGATATAGGTAAGGCAAGTAGCCAGAGCATATCAAAAACAGACCAGTATATTGAAAAGTGTAATGCCTCTGTTAGACTGGAAATGTTTCATATCACACATGAAAGTTTGTTTTTTTCCCAAATGAGGAAACCATTTCAGTTTAAGTTTGTTCAGTATTTTGTAAGGATATGAAATCTGAAAATAATTGAGAAAGGCCACAGTCTAATTAAAGAATTACTCTGTAAATACATTCTCTCAAGTTGCCAACATCAGTGAAGGATAGAAATCCTTTAGACATTTCAGAGGTTTCTTGTGGGAAACAGATCCAATATTATCTGTCCATCTGCGATACTCAATAACAGTTATAGGACTGCTACTGAGCAACTGGAATTGATTATCTTCTACCCTAAAGCCAAAAACAACAGTCATAGATTGACTAAAATATGCAATCCATTTTGATCACTGTCTTAAAACTGTCATTTAGTTTTCAAAGCTACACATAAAATAAAAACTGACATAATAGTGTGAAATTCAATTCAAGACAGCGAAACACTTACTTATCTGGCTAGTTTATCAAATCACAGTGTTGAGTTCTGCATTATTAAGTTTCAAAATGCAACATTTTCAAACTTGTTTAATCCCATTTATAGATCTATTCTGCCAACACTGTATAATGGGGGGAACTATGTGGGCAAATGTAGGGTCCACTCATGCATAAAACCACACCAGGCTAATGTTGGGTCACCAATTAAGTTGACATGAATATATATGAGACACTGGAGAACAATGAGCACCCAGGGATGTAAATTTCAAATAAAAAATGACTGGGCGCTGGATGCTAAAGGCAGCAACTGTGCAAACAGATCCAGGGTTAGATTTACCATCACGTACACGACTGGCTCTAGAACCAGGCACCTTGACTGTGGACGTTCCATTTTCCGCTCTGCAGCTGCTCTTTAAAATAGCCACTGGATGCAAAGGGAGTGCTTACCATCCTTTTGATGGGAGTTACAAATTTGGTGCCTATATCATCATGAGAGACAATCACTTTAAAGTAACTTCGAGCTGCATACAGGAAAACATTTTCTATTATTTGTGTGTAAGTGCCCACAGCTAGTCTGGCAATTCAGCCATCTTAGAGCTTTATTGCCCAAAGTGATATGGCCTACTGACTTTGTCACCCTTCAGAGAGGCTTCAGTGTTCGTGTAGGGAATAACTGGAACAAGCAGATAGAAAGCAGCAAGTATGATATGAATCTGAGTTTCACATTTTTCTTGAGTTAATGAGCTGATCATAGATGTGTATTATAAACCCCATGCTTAAATAGGAGGCAACTCATAGATGTACATTTTTGATATAAGAATACCTCGGGACAAAAGTTAATTACTATGTAGTCAAGTCATTTAATCTGAGGCTATATGTTCTGAATACTCAACCAAACAAAAGTAATGTCCTTTCAGCTGATCACCATTTAAGGGTAGGTTGGGTGAGATGAACACAGCTTAGGCCGGACAAACCAAGAGATCCAAACAGTTAGGGCGGTGTCTGAGTGTATCATGATTATCTCTACATTAGTGGCGATCGACAAATAGATGGAAATGTGTCTGGTGTGTCAAATGAAACATATTGTACTTTCCTACAGGTAACACAAATGGTGAGGGAACCCATCAATTTAAAGAATATGTTTTTTTTTTAAAGAGCATATGCAGGAGAGCGTCTGTAGAAGCAGCAAATGCACATTCCCAAAATTAAAAAGACCTAGAAAATACAGACAGTACGACATCCAAACTGTTTTCAGCAAAAGCAATGAGGTTTTGACCTAGTTTTGGCAAATTATTGGTGGGAGAAGCACTATAAAAAAAACTTTAAGAGCATTAGAACAACTGTGAGGACAATATGCCATTCCGTCCAACAAGCCTGTCCATCCTATGTACCTGGACAGTCTAAAATAACATTTTGGGGTAACTTGAAGGTCTCTAAATTAATAATATCCTCCACACTTCTTGGCAATTTATTCCAAGTCTCTATGGTTGTTTGCATGAAGAAAAACATTCTACCATTTCTACAAAATCTGCCCAAGTTCTCAACTGTGTTCACATGTTCTTGGTGAACTCATTTAAAAGTAAAAGCTGGGATCCACTGTACTAATTCCATTTATACTTTTACACAACCATTATGTCACTTCTTAATTTCTCTTTGCTTAAGCTCAAATGGTTCTGCTCCCTCAGTCTCTCCTAACACTCATACCTCCCAGTCCTGGAATCAGCCTAGTCAACTCTTCTCCAGACTTTGTCTTACACTGCTACATTTTTTTATAATATGGAGACAAAAACTGCACACAAGACTCCAGTTGGGGACTCACTAGGTTGTTTTGTTTCTCTTAGGCATAATCTTCCTTGTCTTATACTCAGCACATTGAGAAATATAACATACCATCCCATTACCCTTCTTGATTACTTTTGTACACTGTCTTGATGTAAATAGTGATGAGTCCACTATGACTCCTAAGTCCTTCTCATAAGGTGCACTTTTAAGTTTCAGACTTTCTATTGTGTATTGAAACCTAACATTTCTACTCCCTACTTGTAATACCTTACATTTACTTACATTAAATTCCATCTGCTACAAAAATGCCAAAGTCTGTATGCTGTCCAAGTCCCTGTATAACAACAAATATGTGTACTGTACTCACTGTCCTCTGAAGAGTCCATTTCTATTGTTGAGAAGTGTCACAATGTAAATGTCAACAATAAATGACAACTGGATAAAAATGCAAAAAGCACTGTATAATGCTGGCTGTGTAACTACTAAGCTGCATTACTATGTATTGTAGTGTGACACTATCTGTGGATTGATCCAATGTAGTGGTTGACCCTATTTTAAAAATATAAGACAGAAAAGTGGGATCATATTACTACTACTCCACATGAAAGTCTATAATAAAGTATATCATGATACTAAAATTCAAACTTCAATCATCAGTTTAATGCAAGATTAAAGATGAATAATATGGAATCCATCCTGACAATGGAACAGTGGACTTAACTGGTCATCTTTTCTCAGACATTTCATAGCTAGTGAGATTTTATCAATTCTGTCCAAATATGGTTTAGGGACCTGCAGAAGGCTGATAACAACATTCAGACCAGTATGTTATGGGATTTTCTGCAAAGTTATGGAGTTATGTATCTGCTGTTTTATGCCCTCCATCATTGTATTTGCAGGGAGTTGTGAGAGTTTAGAGTAAGAGTTATGTCTGTGTTCTGTATGTTAAGTTAAATCTCTTTAAGTTAGATTAAGGCAGTACCACCTAGCAGCTAAACCATTAACTTTAAACCATAAAATTGCCAGTTCAGTCCTTATACCAGCCTTACTGTTTATCCCGGAGGAAGATATTGGGCACATGAAAATATATGAAATTATTATGAAATTATGAAAATATATACAATTATACTATAGTTCCTTATTTTTATTGTGACTTTTATTTGTATATTTTTTTCTTTATCATGGAGTCTACCAAGGTTGTGTTTTGCTTTTCTTCCTGTCCATGACATTATTCTCTTAGCCTTATATGACTTTACTTTCCTGTACATAGTACATAGTCCGTATTGATGTGGGTGGAATGAGAAATCAGCACTATCAAATATGGGTCTTAGCTCTTTCCTGGCTTAATCTTAGATGGTAGATCTGTAAATAAACTAGTCAATTCATGCCACATTCCACATGAGTTCTAGAAAATGACTTGAAGAGTCAGATACAAAAATAGAGCATTTCTTCTGTAGAGTTTTACAACTCTCACACTGTTGAAAGGTGATAATCAGGGCAAGAACAAAGGAATTTAAAGTAAAATTATTTACTCATTTACCCTCAAGAGGTCTGTCCACCTGGACCTGTTCTGGTCGGACAATGAATGGCCAACTGAGACAAATCCAAGTCCAGACCAAACACATGCTGGAAGAATTACACTGTATCTAGCCTGCACCCAATTGAGAGAGTGTGGTTGAGGAAAAGAAAGCTTGCATTTATTGTAAGTACCGCAGTCCTTGAGAACAAGATGTGATGGGAAAACACATGTCATATTAACTTATGATCATATTAAATAGGTAGACAAAACAAGGTCTCACTAGCAAGCTTCATTATTAAACATAATATACATTGCTTCATCCTTCCATTTTTAATCAAACACACTTTATCACGTTGTGATTTTACAAAAAGGAAGCACCCAGCTCAGTAGCAATAAGGGAAATACACAATTCTACTCCAGACCTGCACTGCATGCATCATTAATCAAGAAAAGGAATTTTTTTTTCTTACCTGCAGGGCAGCCCTTTTCCCCAGGAATCTTTTCATATCCAGGACAACATTCATAGGTAATCATCCTGCAAAAAATGATCCAAATGCAAATTTAAAATTAAGTCAATACTGGTGGCACGGTGTCGCAGTGGTAGTGCTGCTGCCTCGCAGTTAGGAGACCTGGGTTTGCTTCCCAGGTCCTCTCTGAATGGAGTTTGCATGTTCTCCCCGTGTCTATGTGGGTTTTCTCCAGGTGTCCGGTTACCTCCCACAGTCCAAAGACATGCAGGTTAGGTGCATTGACGATCCTAAATTGTCCCTAGTGTGTGTGCGTGCCTGGCGGTGGGCTGGCGCCCTGCCCGGGGTTTGTTCCTGCCCTGTGCTGGCTGGGATTGGCTCCAGCAGACCCCCGTGACCCTGTGTTAGGATATAGTGGGTTGAATAATGACTGACTGAATAAATCAATACTGATTAGATTATTTTAAGTAAATGCATTTAAAGATCAAGCCAAAGTTAATCAATTCATATTATTAAATACCAATTTTGCACCTCAGTACTAATGACATTCATTTTCAGTAAGTAAAGGTGTTAAAAATTAGCATCATATTATTGCAAACAGTAGAAAAAATGAATCTATAGAATATAAATGTGTCTAGTCTCCTACCAACATCATAGTATATAAGGAGGAGTAGACTACAATATCTTGCATTCTTTAAACTGCTGGTTAAAGGCATGGACTGCAATAAAAAAGCACATACTTTGTGAACAAATGTGAGGGTTTTTGGCAGTGGCCTGGAGTTTTTAAGAAAGATGGTTTCCCAGGCTAATATATTTCCATAATATTATATAACATTCTCATAACCACATAATTCAATTCAGGATCACAGGGGGCCACAGCCTAGCTCAGTAGCACTCGGATCAAAGCAAGAAACAGCCCAGGAAGGGCAGAACCAGTCCATCAGCGGGCCCACTCACAAACACACCCCCGCATTCACAAAGAGGCCAGTTTGGAAATGTTCATCAACCTAACCAGCGTATCTTTGATGACTTGAGTACATGGAGGAAAACCAGCACAGACAAGAGGAGAACATGAAAACTTCATCAGTGCATGATTCAAACCGAGGACATTGGATCTGTACATGTTCTATAGGCCTTGGAAGCATGCTTTTAAATGGTCAACTTTAAGGATCTCACAGGTTATATTACTTGAAATCTTTATTTTATATGATAAAATCAAAGCTAGTACAGCTGTGTCATCTACTGACATACCTTACTTATGATATTTCTCATTTTTATTCAAGCTTATCACCCTTTGATCTAGCACCATTTAAGATGTGTTAACTATGACAAAGTTTTCTGACAAAATGAGACAAACTTTAGTATTCACACTAAGACTTTTTTCAAGTTAAGAAACATTGCAAAATATTTCACGAATTTATGAAAAATGCCAGGTACAGCATTTTTTTCATACTGTATTATTAAAATGTCAGGGTTTTGAAATCATTCAGTCACTGCACTATATTGTAGTTGGGAATATAACTAGAGACACTAATTGTGACTGTATATAATTTTCAGATTCCTACGGTGGCAACCAATTACATTTTAGAGATGATTTTCATAAGTGCACGTTTACATTTATTTATTTAGCAGATACTTTTATCCAAAGATACTGGTGATGTCAATCTATTAAATCCATTAAAAATTAGTTAGTGGTCTGTTTGCAACAAATGTTACAAGACTAGGTTATAACAATTGAGAAAAAACAAGTGGAAGTGCTCAGGACCTTATAGATAAGCAACCATTAAACCAATTGAAGAACAAGACTACCGAAACCTTATGTTATCTACAAATTGTAATTGACTTTGCCCCTACTTTACTTTAGAGGACTTATCAATGTGTATACTGCAAGACATATATATTGAAATTATAAGATACAGACCTTCTAAAATTTCATTATAGTACTGTAAAAAACTAAGAGTACAGCTGTAGGGTACTCAAATCCTGAAACGGTATATTTGTGAATTTTAGAGATATCCCTTTTGTCACACCAATTAAATCAAGGCAAAAAAACCCAGTATTTTAGCACATCATATTATGTAATTTTAGGCCTGTTGTTTAGGCTATTAATATTGCAGTTAAATATTTGTGACTAAGGTTGATTATTTTCCATTGTGTTTCTCATTTTGGTGTTCTGCAGGTCATTACTACCATCTTGATGAAATTATCCCTCCTGACCTTGGACAATGACTGAAGAAAGGATGTATCATCACTAATGACTGACCAAATGTCTGACCTTTATCATATTCCATCAAAATCATCACTAGTTTTTTAAGGATTCCATACAGAAACCATTATAACAAAATTACATTTAATTACTTGTTTAAAGTGCACACTAATCTTTTAAATGAATTCTTAATGAAAATGAAGGCTAACACATACTGTAAATAATGACTTCTGAATGTGCATTTATCTTGAGTGGCAGAGGTCTGAATGTTTTTTCTGAACTTTGCTGGATGCACAGATAATCCAAATTAGGCACTTGAGTCTACCTTGCCAGTGCAGCTCTACAAGTGACATAAGGCACTTCAGCTAAAAATGATAATTATTTGAGAAAACAAGTGAGATATCAAGAAATGCACATCTTAGTTATTAGAAAGGAAATGCTAGCCAAATTCTGCCATTTTCCAGATGTCACCAATCTAGTAAGCAAATGGTCTCAAACAAAACATTTAAAATTTCTTCAAGTGCATTACACGCCATTCATTACATGATGAATGTTGGTGAAGAGGCCTTTTCAAAATAATACTCAAGATGGGCCTGATTTTATGTTGAGCAAGCACCAATTGTGAATTCAAAGTCATAGGGACTATAGGAAATAATTTGAGTAAGTAATCCATTTTTGGTGGAGTATTCTTTTAACAAACATAAATGTGAGCTGTAGAGTGAAGTTTTAATTTCTAAAAATGATTTTTCCCTTTCCTTTGGTATTTACTCTGCAACATATGCAAATCCTAACACAATAGTTATCTGTGGCTATGGGTCATTTGCAGCTTTCCCAGGTAACTTTGTGACTAAGAGTTCTTTGTTTGCATCGCTGAAATACACTGTATTTTTTTAAAAGTAGACTGGCATCTTAGTTTATCATCTGACCTGGAAAGGCCAAAGAGAACTTTTCTGGCAGCTCCTCACACATGATATGATCAGTATGAAGACTAAATAAAAACTGAAATTGCCTCAACATGCAAATAATCACAAAAACGAAGATGACAATGTTCATCTAATAAAGTATATATACAATTAATGTATTGGATAGACTAAGATGCAACTAGAATTTCAATGTTATGGGAAAGATATAGGTATGTAAAAATGGGGGCTAACCATTCACTGTGGTTACACTTACACATACTGTATGGTAGTCCTGCTCCAAGTTCTTCAACTAACAGCAAGAACTCTTGAATATGAAAGCCAGAAACCAAATTAGTTTTTTTTTTTTAATCTAAGTGAGTGGTCGTGTTACTCATAACCTCACACACTTTGGTACATACTTATGAGAGATGTTCCACAGGTCTTTGGTGCCACCTAAACTGGAACTACCCAATACAATGCATCAGATTTAAGGTATGCTATACATCTTGTGGCACCCAGCTGGGGTTCATACTCGGCCGGGACACCCAGGAAGACAGGAGGAGGGCTCATGCCTCCTCCAGACCACGAGGGGGCGACTGCCCTGGTTGTATTGGGGGCCACGGGTACAGGGATTGGAAGCTAAACCCTGTAGGGGCCCGTGGTCACCGCCAGGGGACGTCCCCATGCCTGGAGGACCCTGGTCCCCAGCACTTCCGCCACACCAGGAAGTGCTGAGGGGAAGAAGACAGGGGACACCCAGAGTGCTTCCGGGGAGACAGCTGGCACTTCCGCCACACTGGGGCGTGTCCGTGGGAGATTGCCGGTGCACACCTGGAGCACATCCGGGTGGAGATAAAAGGGGCCGCCTCCCTTCATTCGAAGCTGGAGTCGGGTGGAAGAAGGACGAGGTCAGAGAAGAGAGAGAGAAGGAGGCGGTTCGAAGAAGAGGCAGTGTGGTTTGGCCTGGACTTTGGGGAAGATTGGGGGTTTGTGTGGCACTTAAAGACTTGTAAATATTAGGTGTAAATAAACGTGTGGTGGTGATTACAACATGTCTGCCTGTGTCCGGGGCTCGTTCCACAATCTATGAGAAACAATAATAAAACTACACATAATTTGTTATCTTGGCTTATCATTTTTCTGTTGTACACTGCATAATGGTTAACTCTGAAGCTGGAGGAGTGCTATATTTCCTATACTGTACAGGCAATAATTATAGCACAATGCAAATCTGAATTCTTAAGATAAAGAGAACAACTGCATCTACTTTACAGATTAAAATGACTGCCATGTTATTTGACCTGCAAAAAGTTGCTTGCAAAAATCCATTTATAGTTGAACTGACAATACCTAAAGATCACTATGAGGAATTACAGTATGCAAAAACAAACCATGCATGCTGGCTCAGTGGTAGTGCTGCTGCCTTGCAGTAAGGAAAGCAGGGTTTGTGTCCCAGGTCATCCCCGAATGGAGTTTGCATGATCTCCCCATGCCTACATGGTTTTCTTCTGGGTACTCCCGTTTCCTCCCACGGTCCAAAGACATGCAGGTTAGGTGAACTGGTGATACTAAATTGGCCCTAGTCTGGGGTTGGGGTGTGTTTGTGTGTGTGTTTGCCCTACGATCGACTGGTGCCCTGCCCAGGGTTTGTTTCTGTCTTAGGCTCCAGAATCCCCCATAGGTTAGAAAATTACTGATGATGACTAAACCATACAGTGAATTCTGTAGTAAAACTAATGTTTTTCAAAGCAACAACAACCTTGAATACAAATGTAATTTTTCATAAAAGGTCATGGTATGTTTCTGTTCAGATATGCTTGTTTTATTATTAGAAAATATCATCTATGGCCAAGCTAAGCACTGCATTGATTACTTTTCATAAAATGTTGTAAACTAGAATGACAAATGTTGGCTAGTTTTCCAAGTCATAAAAAAAGAGTACACAGCATCCCTCTACCTTTCTCGGAAGTCGACGCTGTGTAGTTCCTCCCACTTATGAGGCGACAATACAGTGAGCAGGAAACGTTTATAGTTTGTTTCTTTTGAAGTTCACATAAATATCAAGAAAGTGATTTCACTTCAAGTTACCAGTTCTGTGATTGTATCGGTGTTGCAATGTATATTTAGGCTTCATTTTATTGTATGAAGATCCATTATGCTGAAGACGGCTTGTGTGTTAATGTTAAGAAGAGACATTCTGGCTACTGTTTAAGAACAACTAGTGAATATTATTTATTTGCAACATATGACATTTTTTAATAATATTATCTCATTTGAACTCGAGTCTTGTTACATTTATCCATATTAATGGGGAAAGTCAGTTGTTAAGTTCAAGATCTACATGTTAACATTCTAAATATACGAAGTGCCATTTCCTCAAACTAATTACAGTAATGTACACATTATTGCTGCCACTTACTGCATATGTAATGCTATTAAAGTGTACTACTGTATTTCATTTAAATGTATGATGATTTATAAAAGTTCATTTCCTGTCTTTCAGAAACACTCACACACATAAATCCCTGATGTAACTTTAAATTCGTATAAAAGAGAAAGGGATTCCTTTGCCAGTTCTGATTTACAGTTGACAAGATGGCATACAAAATAAACGGGTTATTATGAAAGACTCCTTATGTCTCCTTGCCTCTAACCAGACATGTGCAGTGGGTTCAACTTCCTGACTCAGCAGTGTATGATTGTGAAGCCTGCCAACTGAGCAATATCTTCTTTATAATTAGATTAAACAGAATGGCGATGTGTTGCCTGCTGATTAGCACTGCCTACACTTGACAATAACAAACCTATAAATCTATAAATAGTGAAAGTCATTTCACCTGTAGCTTTGTAAAATTACCTCTAAAATCTATCTGGCATGCAATTTCAAAGTTTTCAGTTTGCAAAATGCGAAAATCGATAAAACTGTGTTTTTAGGTGCTCTTAAAGATTTTTCAGGTGGAAAGAAATACTGCTCCCTAATTCATAATCCACAGCCAAAACCTCGGTCTCTTTTCTTGGTTGCCCTCCATCGCCATCCCCTTCTTCCAATCCTTCTGTTCTGCAACTCTGCCTTGTTCTCTGCCTGCCAGTGCATTCACGCTTCTGGTTCTCCCTCACATCAGTCATTTTGGTTCAAAGTTAACATCATCTGAACTCACTTTCTCCAGTTCCATAAGCTGATCCAAGCTAAGATCCTTACTGGCAGCCAAATACACAGGAGAATTAAGTGCCTTTAAAGTGCTTCTTTGTAAGTATTCTCTCATTCCCATTCCACACTCTGCACCAAAATTAATTTTGTCATTCTTTTGCAGATTCAGAAAAACTCTACAGATAAGATGAAAATATATGTGCTAATGAAGAGCCTATCTGCTGCTGTTGTATATTAACTTTCTTTCTTATTTAAAAGTTCACAACTACTGTAATGAGGGAAATATACAAAACACTGCATAACAACCATGTATTTAATCTGTCTAGAATTCAGTATGTTCAGTTCTGGCACTACAGTACACTTAGCCCCCCAAGTTTAGTCCCAGCACCCAATTACCACCTCGTGTCACCAATTACGCTTGTGCCACGTTCTTTGAAGCTTTTTAGTTGTTTGCTGTCTCCTGAATCATTTAACTTTCCATTGATTACCTCTCTCTGCTAAATAAATGTCATGGTTTAGGTAACTAGAGCCTATGTCAGCAACACTCAGCACAAGATAGGATGCAGTTCAGTCCATTACTAGGCACACACACAACAGCACACACTCATACCAGTGAGTTTAGAGTCCTCACCCTAACTCACATGTCTTTGTGCAGTGCGACCAGCACATGAGTCTCTACTGAAAAACTCCACACTGTCAGGGGGAGGAATATGTGAACTTCACACAAGAAGTAACCTGACTGGGATTTAAACCCAGTCTGCTGGGACAGTGAGGCTGCAGCACTAACCACTGTACCATCTAGATTACATGCATCACTCCAGCAAAGTGTTAAACTATAGCCTCAAAACACAGAACATTTTATAGTCAGAGTTAATTCATCAATGTCATTGTTTTCAGTTTTAATCTGATATTAAAAATGAGGAACACATCTGCATGATTAAGCAACCAGCTTCAGGCATTAACCATAATATAATCTGACAAAAACAAGGAAAGTACTAGCCAAGTTTTAAGGTGTGGTAACATTTTTGCCTTAAACTGAAGTGAAACTACCCTGCTCACTGTAATTGCTAGCTCATCAAATTGCAACTCATATTATTGCAAAATTGTAATGAGTACATTATTGTTAAGAAATGAACTGCAGTTCAGACACCAGTGTGGTTCCATAAATTGTCAGTAATAATATTAACATGGGTGGCATGATGGCGCAGTGGTAGCTCTGCTGCCTCACAGTAAGGAGGCCTGGGTTCTCTTCCTGGGTCCTCCCTGCGTGGAGTCTGCGTGGGTTTCCTCCGTGTGCTCCGGTTTCCTCCCACAGTCCAAAGACATGCAGGTTAGGTGGATTGGTGATCTTAAATTGTCCCTGGTGTGTGCTTGGTGTGTGGGTGTGTGTGCTGCAGTGGGCTGGCACCCTGCCCAGGATTTGTTCCTGCCTTGTGCCCTGTGTTGGCTGGGATTGGATCCAGCAGACCCCCGTGACCCTGTGTTAGGATATAGCAGGTTGGAGAATGACTGACTGACTAATATTAACATGGGCCTGAATCATATGCCAGAGCCTGAATCATATGCCTGGTCACATCTGTGTGGAGTTTGTACGTTCTCCTTCCGTTTTTGTACAGTATGCCTTTCTTTGGCTAATTTAGTCCCACCCAAGCACATCAAAAGATATACTATGTTAGGCTAATTAACTGTGTGGGTGTTTAGTTGAGTGGACCTTGAACTGGAATGACTCCTTGTCCAGGCGTGGTTCTTAATGTGTGCCCAAAACTTCCAGGCCCTCATAACTCTAAATTTGGTTTGGTAAAGTTATCTCACTATTAACAGATTTAGGTTTAGGATGTATGTTCTACACTCCATTTATTAGCCCATCCAGTGCAGTGTGGTGTTCATCATACGATGTTAAGGGCATATGGCACAACAGAGGAAGGAGAAAATCTCCCTTACACAAAGAACTTTGCATTCATGGTGGGGCCTACAATGACTTTGTGCTGTTTAGTGTCTTGTTGTATCTTTCATATCCTTCATTATATTAAGAAACAGACTCACCACCAGATAATTATATTAATACATGAAAATCTGAATTGAATTGTAATGCCTTCTCTTACTCTTAATTTACATTTTGTTTTATAGTCAGTCCAGACTACTATGATATAAAAGCATGAAATTAATTTTTTCTACTACATGGCTGAGAAATGTACACTTATTATTCATTTTCTGTAATTAACACATTATCCAAAAGTATCCAAAGTTTACATCAATTACATCAACATCAAAGCATTTTATTTTAGTTTTGAGCAGGCACAGGTGAAAGTGGGTCTTTTATGACATGAAGGCTCATGATCTTCCAGACACAAAGACTCTCCCATGGACTTGCTCTTTTAATTTATATAGGTTACCTGCAACATACCAGACTTGATTATGAAAATATTTTTCTAAAGTAAAGTGAAATATGGATTGAATTAAAATGTCCTACAGAGCAAAACACTCCTAAATGCAAGATTTTGTGCTGAATATTTTCATAAATTGGTAAAAAAAAATGTAAGTTTGAAACACAATACTTTAAAATGAAGCCACTAAGGGAAAGGGCAACAAATAACAAATGGAAAAGTTAGGGATGTCAGCATTATAAAAGGGTTTACTGTGTAGTATGATGCATATATGCCATGTAATGTAATATGGCTAAATTACAGAGTCATACTATAACATCTAAGTAGTATAATATTTTATAAATATGACTTTAAAAGGCAATACTTATTTCTAAAGTTTCTGCGGCTGCTATATGGTTTTTGTTTCAGTATGCAAGTTAATATGGGTGGTGGAAACTTTCCGATGTTAACAGAATATTGGTGTCATAGCTAAATTCATAACACGGCTTCTGTTATAAAGTAAATCTATGGATGAGTGCTGCATTTTTCAGACCAGAATACTTCCCAGGAAAAAAAATATGAAAAGCTGTCAAAAGATATCTAAAAAACACTTGATTAAATTTTTATTACACATTTAATTCAATAAAATGCTTGTTTCAGCTCATTCACTAGTGGGATTGTTCTATTTTTAAAAACTATTAAAGAGGAAGTACACTGTACAAGGTCGTATATTAGTTGCTGTAAACCTATGACTCTTAAAGAATCTTAAAGAAATATGATATTTCAAAATTACTTGCAGTGCATATATATTTAAAGCTTCTGAACAAGTGACATAAACTAAAGAGAAGAGCACTTGTTAGAAAAAACAAAAAAACAGCTGCTTTTACTCGACTGCAATAATACTACTCACTACTTTTCAACTGGCTATTTCACAATATATCAAAAATTTAAACAGGAAGATTGCCCCAGTCTGGGTTTTTCAGTAACAGAATGGATTTTTCAAACTAAACACCACTTTGCATTCCGTTTTTGACCTTTCAAACATTTCTTTCAGCTATCAGCATTAACAAATGAGAGATTTGAGTTCTGCTTCATTATAGAAAATGCTTACACAATTGATAGCTACAGGTATATGGCTTAACTGTCAATCTATCCATTATCAAACCCACATATTTTAGTTTGGAGTCACTGGGGCTGTAATCTATCCTAGCAACTTTGAATATACCCACATTCACCTTTAAGCAGTCAATTTCAAGTTACCAATTAACCAGCCCATAGACACATTTTAGGAGATAAAAAGGAAATTGTGAATCTTGGTCAATAACCCAAGCAGACACATTTAAATACCACACAAATAATGATTAGGCCCGGGTCTGAATGGAAGACAATGAGTCTGTCAAGGGAACACAAACCAATGTGTCCCAGTGCCATCCTGACTTAATGTCGCCTACTGCATTAGAGCCCAGTGTGCTGTTTCCTTATAATTACGGTACATCATGTTTGTGTTCTACTTGTTTGGAGTGCACTTGTTTGTTCAGTGACCCTGTGACTACCTAGCACCTTATCCCGAGTTGGCTCCTGCCTTGCACATAATGCAGAAGGATAATCATTAGCCCTGAACTGAACTGACCAGGTTTGACAATATTATGTCATGTAATCTTAAGTTAAGAGTATTAGCTTAGCATCAGTCAGTCTGCTGATCAGGTAATTAGAGCTGTATCAAATTAATTTAATTTTCTTTATAGAAAAGAAAATCATCTTTAAACATCATATAGTCAGTGCACACAGACTCCAGTGTTACTAAGTTAGGGTGACTAATCCTTTCCCATATTTCAGCCCCAATTTCGGTTAAACAATTTTTGTCCCGTATTTTAAATTTCTCCGTGCAGTAACTTATTCAGCTGTACACTGCACATATTGTTTGTACATCGTTGCACAATCTTTAATCATGAGTCACATCAATTCTGTTCAAAACAGACAAGGTCTCACTAATCATATCCCTTGTGATTGTGATGTTTGCTGGTTGGAAACAGCACTTGTCCTACTCTAAGTCAACATTTTCTTTTCTTTTTTTTAAAAAATTTTATTAAAAACAAATAGCATTCCATAAAATAAGTCAACTTTATGGGTGGAGTGGTGGCTCTGAGGCTAAGGATCTGCACTGGTATCCTGAAGGTTGCCGGTTCGAATCACCATCACTGCCAAAAGAGATCCTACTCTGCTGGGCCCTTGAGCAAGACCCTTAACCTGTAATTGCTCCAGGGGTGCTGTACAATGGCTGACCCTGTGCTCTGACCCCAAGGGGTATGCGAAAACTAACAAATTTCTAATACGAGAAATCGTATAAGACAAAATAAAGAACAAAAACTTTAACAAAAAAAGGTTAGAAACAAATCAACCCCCACCCCTGAGAAAGAGAACTAGGCCAGCAGAGTAAAACTTACAGCTAGTAAATAGATAAATTAATAAATGAATAAAGATAAATGGAGTAAAAGAGGGGAAAGAACCTGCTTCCTTAATTTAAATGCTTATTCTAAAATGTTATTGATTAGATCCTGACAGGTTTTGAAAAAGTTTTGTACAGATCCTCTAAGTGCAAATTTGATTTTTTCCAGTTTCAAATAGTATATAACATCAGTTACCCACTGACTTAGAATAGGAGAGTTAGGATTCTTCCAGTTGAGCAGGATACAGCCATATGTAAAAGTTCGGGGTACCCCTCTCAGCCTGTATAATAATTTACTCTACTTTCAACAAAAAAGATAACAGTGGTATGTCTTTCATTTCCTAGGAACATCTGAGTGCTGGGGTGTTTTCCGAACAAAGATTTTTAGTGAAGCAGTATTTAGTTGCATGAAATTAAATCAAATGTGAAAAACTGGCTGAAAACTGGCCAAGAAAAATACAGGATATGCGCAGGATTGTGAGAATGGTTACAGACAACCCACAGATCAGCTCCAAAGACCTGCAAGAACATCTTGCTGCAGGTGGTGTATCTGTACATCGTTCTACAATTCAGCACAATTTGCACAAAGAACATCTGTATAGCAGGGTGATGAGAAAGAAGCCCTTTCTGCACTCACACCACAAACAGAGTCGCTTGTTGCATGCAAATGCTCATTTAGACAAGCCAGGTTAATTTTGGAACAAAGTGCTTTGGACTGATGAGACAAAAATTGAGTTATTTGGTCATAACAAAAAGCACTTTGCATGGCGGAAGAAGAACACCACATTCCAAGTAAAACACCTGCTACCTACTGTCAAATTTAGTTGGAGTTTCCATCATGCTGTGGAGCCGTGTCGCTAGTTCAGGGACTGGGGCCCTTGTTAAAGTCGAGGGTCAGATGAATTCAACCCAATATCAACAAATTCTTCAGGATAATGTTCAAGCATCAGTCACAAAGTTGAAGTTATGCAGGGGTTGGAAATTCGAACAAGACAATGACCCAAAACACAGTTTGAAATCTACAAAGGCATTCATGCAAAGGGAGAAGTACAATGTTCTGGAATGGCCGTCACAGTCCCCTGAGTTGAATATCATCGAAAATCTATGGGATGATTTGAAGCAGGCTGTCCATTCTCAGTAGTCATCAAATTTAACTGAACTGGAGAGATTTTGTATGGAAGAATGGTCAAAAATACCTCCATCCAGAACCCAGACACTCATCAAAGGCTATAGAAGGCGTCTAGATGCTGTTATATTAGCAAAAGGAGGCTCAACTAAGTATTGATGTAATATCTCTGTGCCCAAATTTATGCACCTGTCCAATTTTGTTATGATGCATATTACATATTTTCTGTTAATCCAATATACTTAATGTCACTGCTGAAATACTACTGTTTCCATAAGGCATGTCATATATTAAAAGGAAGTTGCTACTTTGAAAGCTCAGCCAATGATAAACAAAAATCCAAAGAATTAAGAGGGGTTCCCAAACTTTTTCATATTACTGTAAGTCTACATTTTCAGTATGAATATATCTTGCTCTAGTCATGTATGTTGTCTGTGAAAGATTCAGCTATCAGACAAAGAACACTTTCAGAATACTTTCAGATAATAAATAACTCTTGGATATTCTGCTTTTGTAAATTACAGGCAGCTGTTAGTAACATTATTCACTGGTATTGATATATTTTAGAGTTTGAACATAATGGTTTGTGTTCTATGAGGTGGTTGGCTTCCATTTTTTGTTGTCATGATTAGTTTTTATGTGCAATGCTCTGCCAACAGCACACTAATAATGTATTCTGTGTGATTTAAGAGGCTGCATGGAGCTTCCTTCTACTTCTGTGTAACTGTTATATGTGAAAGCAGTATTTACCTAATTCATATGGTTTGAGGTTCTGATATCAGCATTAAAGCAGAGACTTCAGAGATGTATTGGTTTCCAGGAAAATCTAGTAGCCAGTCAGTCATTATCTAACCGCTACAGTATATCCTAACACAGGGTCACGGGGGTCTGTTGGAGCCAATCCCAGGCAACACAGGGCGTAAGGCAGGAACAAATTCCCGGGCAGGGCGCCAGCCCACCGCAGAAAATCTAGTAGGTCTGTATCAAAGATCGAAATTCAGCAAACCCAGAATCAGAGAACAGTAATATAAAAAGTTCAAGTTAGGTAATAGTTGTTATGCCATGTATTGCATCTGTTTACCTTTTTGGCCACTCCCCTCTTTTTCCCAGCAGCACCTCCTGTGGCTTGGGGACGCTGTTTCACCCAAGGCTGAAAATTACAAGCAAGACTTGGATTCAAAATAACTTCTGATTTTAAAGCTTTATCTGCTGACCAGTCCATTATGCCACAATTTATCAAACCAAGCAACTGTAGCATATTTATTTACTTTCTCAGAAGATCAAAATATTTCAGAATCTGCCTTTAGATTTTAATGGAAAATTAATTTATATACCTTCCATTAAAGGTATACACACTACCACATTTCTTGTTTTTCAAGAAATATTTAGACAGATTTTAACAAACTGGAACAATTCTTAATATATGGGGGCAGCTGGTGGCAATGTACAAAGGAAAGTGAAAAGCAGTCAAATGGGCAGTATGTGATTTACTTGAACAAAGATTATAAATTGATTGTTAACTTTGGACTGAATGTTAAGTAAGCACAAGAATGTATTTTACATACCCTAGTTTTGGGAAGTAACTAAATAAATAATATTAATAATAAAAATAATTGTGTGAGGACCCATTAAAGAACAGGCTAATGAGTCTTGAGTCAGATGGCTAATTGAGTCTGTTCACTGGAGGAGGAGTTAACCATTTGTAAGTGAAAGGAAAAGGTGTTTTTGAAAATTAAGCAGATTTGCTAAAGAAAAGGAACTCATTACTTATAAAAGTAACATCAGGCCAGAAAACTCACTTTTATTTTTTTATTTTTTCTGCCTTTGTGTGGTATACGTCCCAGTACTCTCCTTCTGTAAGCTGTTCACCAAGAATATCAATTCATGGCTGTTCATTTCAAAATGGTGTCAGTTTACGATGACAGCACCTTAAGTCTTATTTCCTTTATTCCTATTATCTAATTCTTAATGACAGATACTGTATGTACGTACATAACTGCAGTCTTTAAGGCAATGCCTATGACTACCTAATGTCATTTATGTTTATGAAGAACGTCCGCTTTGATGTTCTTTGATGTAAAGGGCACACTATCTACGAATGATCTTTATTCACCCTGCCTAGCCCTAAATATTATGGAAACGCAGTGTTGTTCCTGAGAACCATAGTGTGAAAGAGAAGCACTATGTTCTAAAATTGGAAAACACATTTGTTTCGTCAGATTCCTCAGAGTTACACCCCAGCATTGATGGATACGTCTGGTTTGATCAAACAGATTTGCTGTGACCTTTCAGTTGTCAATTATTCTTCTCCTAACCTGAGAAGAAGGCTTCATTGGAAACATGCCACCCACCATGAAAATTACCCCACTACAATTTAAGCACATGATTTTGCCTTCATTACTTTAACATCTATGTCACTTGGCAGCTGCCTTAAAAACTGGTGTGTGTTTTCTCTCAGATCCCTTTGAATTGCATATCAATCTGATGGTCTGCTGCTTCAGACTCCCTGGTTGAATGAACATTGAGAACAGATGTTGCAACTGGCACATGTAAAGCTGTGCTTCATTCCTGGATTTGCCCAACAGGTACATCCAACTCAGTTTTCGAGCAACTGCTATATATTCCATTCATTTCTATACTATGTGACAAATCAGGCAACTAAATCTGGCCCTGTCCATTTAAAAAGGTGTGGTAAGTTCTACTCCTGAACCAATGGCAGCATTATTTTTAGACATTTAAGTGTAATAAAAACTGATGTATTTAGAAAAATTATGCAAAACATCGTAAATTAATTTCCAATAATAATAATAATACTTAAAAACAAAATATTCTTGAGACCTCATTATTAAATTGGCCTTTCTTAATATATTTTTATAAGTATGAAATAACTGCCTTACCTCTCCCTCTTTTTCTATCACTAATTGTACTCTTTAGATTATCTTGCAAAGACATCATATCCAGGATTAATTCCATTTCAATATCTGCTACATTGTTGGCATTTGCGGTAAGGTTAGTCTTTGAAGCTACTGTACGCAGACTTCAAAATGGCCAATCCTGTTTAGAGGCTTTGCCAATGCCGCAGTATTTTCACCGCTTTCCTCTTTGCTAAGCATTTTTACTGGCTGTAATTTTATGTGACAGCTCCAATTCACTAAATGAAAAAGATATGAAAATTGTCTATAAATATAAAACAGGTCTGAAAAGAAAAATTGGCACTCTTGGTAGCTGGCAACCCAGCCACACACATACACCTTTTAAAAATGGGTACATTTGAAATACCTAATAGAAAAAATATGTACGAGAGAAATTTAGTTTGATATTAGAGGAATTGAACATCACGCAAATTAAACAAATTATTCAAAATGTATCTGAAGCAGTAGGACATATCTGCATATGACAGAAAGACTTATCACTGGACTCAGGTAAATACCGTATTAGTTAAAATGCAGTAATGAATTCTCTAACTAATGAATAAATTAAAGAATAAAATCTTAAAAGTGTTTTTTGTCAGGGCGAAAGCTGTCAGAAACTGCACCAATTGATTTAAAAAGTCTGAGTCACTGGAACTGTCTACTCTGAAGTAATTCTTTTCATCATGGCCAGCTTCATTTTCCGATTTGCTATGTTTATTTATAGTGCTCTGAATTAATGTGGATATACATTAAAGCCTCAAACATGGTTTGTAAGTAGTAGTAGTAGTAGTAGTCGTAATAGTAGATGAAGTACTGTTGTCATGTCTACAGAGTACAGTGAAACTCTTACTTGCTTGTCTGACCAATACGCAACACGTCACCACTCTCTGGCGCCATCATAAACAAGAATGTATGAAATTATGGGAGGGAGTTTATAGGCACCTCTCTGAAAAAGGGGAGAGAAATGTGGAGTTGAGAGTTAGGAGAAAAATGAACACAACTAGCAGTAGGAGGAAAGAGCTGATGACTGGTAAATAGTTGGAAAATTGAAAGGGGAATGACTTTGGTGACAGTTCTGGGGTGGTAAGTGGACAAGCCACCTAATTGTTAGACAAGGATTCAAGACCCACAAAAGTAGGCTAAAGGCTGAGTAATGCACCCTTGCTTCACAGTTGTTAGCACAATGCCAAATTTTATTTGGACTGAGTCATTCACTAAGATGGTGGCTCACAGAATGCTCATCCATTTTATGAACCTGATTAATCTATTTTAGATTTGTAGGGGACATGGCCTATCCTGACAGCACCAGGTGCAAGATAAGAACTAAGCCTAAATTGGGTTTACAGAGGTCCACTTTAGAGTTACCAGGAAATTTAAACTTCATATCTTGTGTGAAGCAGACCTTTTAAATTCTGATCTACAATAGTAGGTTTGACTAGTAATCTAAGTATTTGTCAAAAACAGGAAGACGCTACTAGATTGAATAAGTTGTTTTGAAGCATATACCACTGTCTACGTTTAACAATATAAATGGCCAGATTTGTTTAAACAATAACTGTTATGTGTTTTAAATCACTCAGATAAAGACCAAGAGTAAACATTCTGGGCAAAGGTTTACCAGCAACAAAATCTGCACTGAATACATGGCAGCTTTTTCTATCCAAAACAATATCCAGGAGAACAAAGGATACAAAAATATTTTGTATTGTTCAACACATACACACACACACACGCATGCAAACACACACACAAAAAAAAAAAACTATACCAAATAGAAAAACAAGTGCAAATTGCATAACTTGAACAAAACCTTCTTGGCTTTCTGAGTCTGCTGAAGTAAGCTTTTCATCCTTGTGTATCTAATAGAATAGCTTGCTCCCTTACTCACCAGAACTCCAAAGTACTCCATTTATTACACCCTCATGTCCCTGTTGGTTGCCATTCTGAGGCACACAGATTGCATTTGATGTGTATTGTCACCCAATAAGCCCCCATTTTCCCACACTGGAATATGCAGGAACTTTCCTTTTGTGTCATTGCTTTCTCTCTCTCTCTAATTTTTGCCTTAAGATATTCTATGGTTTTTAATCACATCCTTTAATGGTATCATTGCCCCGATAACCTCTCAATGTTGTATATAATTTCAAACTTCATTTTAAAACATAAAAACACTAAACCTAGCTTACACTATCAGACTGTGTTAATAAAAATATAAAAATGAGCTAGAGGAAATCGAAAATATCCATAATTGATGCATACAGCCTTCCATTATACTAAGAGCAAAGAACATTGGAATTACCACATGCAAAGTGCATGCAACTGTTTTGAAAATGATGTCAGTGCTGTCAAATAATGCTGTTATCCATGTGTTTTGCTAAAATCAAAACTTTAAACTAATGCAAGTATAAGGCAAATGAAGTATTGATACTGGGTAAAGATATCAAAGATGGAGGAATTTTTGGATCACATATGTGCAGATTGATTTCAGCCATCCATGTATTGCAGATGCTACTTAATCCAGTTCATGTTCCTGGAAGCCATAGCTGAATCCTGATAGTACGGTGTGGAAAGCAAGAACCAACCCTGGATGAGGTGCCAGTCCACTGCAGAGCTTACTCACTGATAAAGGACCAAAGTAGAGCTGCACAGTTAGCCTACTACAGAAGTCATTTAGATATAGAAGTAAACCAATAGTATCCAGAGGTTGTCCAGACAGGACTTCAGCTAGGACTCTAGTATAACCTTTTTAATATTTAGAATGAGTAAATTGGGATATTTTATAGTACATTAGAACGTTAATCAACCAGTAAAAAAGTGTGAGCAATCATGAGGTCTTATTTAAAAACAAAGATCAATAGAAAGGTACTTTCTTAAATATACTGTGATCAATCTAATGTCAAATGACACATCATATACAGCATGAGCTGAACCCCTCAGTTTTAATCACATCCAAATGAATAAGTGTAAGCTCACTTGACCCTGAGGTCTTTCATACTAATTCCTGACCTGTGACCCAGATCATCAATACACATTAATCATAATGAGCTACACTATGTGCAAGTTTGTAACCATCAGAATGCATCAGACATGTTACTCTCTCTGCTGTGCCACATGTCACATCTGAATATACAAAAAAGTCAGGACAAAAAGGTTCTTCATGGCATCTGAGAAATAGTAACGCTAACAAAAATGAAAAAGATGCCTGAAATAAAATAGATGGTGTCACACACGTGTGCCTGTGAGACAAGTTTAAAGCTTATCAATTTGTAATTTCACCCCGAACCATGATGTGGTGCTGCGTAATAATGTTTCCCCTCTCCTTCCCCCTGCAGATATGGAAACCAACAAAATGAGGGCATATGACATCATTTTTGGTTCCGGGGCTCCTTGACCTGCCCATTCTGCCTCACCACTAGATACTCACATCTGTAAAGACATTCTTCATGTTAACGTTAATTGTGTTTGTTAATTTGTTGCCTAAGGGTGCGCTGCCCCTTTATGTGTATCCTTCTTTCCTTTTACAATAAATAGACAGACATACAGATCCACTGAGGAAATTTAGCCTTTTATGCAAGTTCAAGAAATATTATAAACAACAACAAAAAAATTACAAAAAAGAAGAGAACTTCTAACATGGCTAACATTAAGCAATTAGTTGAAAGGAGGAATTAGTGTAAGCACTTATATAAAGGAGGTTATAAGTAAGTACAATCAATAAGTATATTAAATTAATAGTATACCACAAAAGTAAGGGGAATTTAACAATCTATCCACCAATTTACATGTCATCTTAATTTAGTTTAGGCTCGAAAAAGGCCAGCAATAATTATAATACAGTAGCAACATCAACCACATAAATGGAACCACCCCTGGAAAGGGCAGCAGTGCACTGTAACAACCTATATTTTAAATATATACTTTTCAAATTATTTTTAAGTTCTCTATGTGAAATGCAGTTAAATCAGGTTTTTCTTTCATTCACATAAATGGTGCCATCTAAAAGCTCACCCTCTTAATGAAATAAAGGAAAAGGTATCAGCAATTTTGACCTGAACAATAAAAGTAAAAGTAATGAAAAAAATGTGCACTGCTTCATAGATTTCTTTTTTCCTTTACGTCCTTTTCAAAACATTGAAAACTGAATTGTAGAGGCTATCGTTTATTATATTTTAATTGCAATGTTCTATATGTCTGGTTACTAAGAAAACTTTTAAAAGATACATATTTCAGATCGCAGCAAGCTTCTGTTTGTTTGTCTTGGACTCAGAGCCAGTTTTCATCTGTTAAACTTGAGTTTTAAGACTCTTCAGGAACATTCCAAAATTTCACCCCTGCACGACACAAGAAAACCTCATGTGTGAAACTGCTAACAATCATCCTCTTTGTGTGGGAGATCTGTTGGGTTGTAGGGTGGTTTTAGGTCTCCTGGCTCCAGAGAGTATTAGGTGGAAGAGTACCAGACCAAATTTTGACCTCTAAATGGACTACTACTTGGTAGCTTCTGGAAGAAATGTTTACCTGTTGCGCTTTACACTGCCATTTTATGTAAATGGTTTACTTGTTTATGTAATCCACACAGCTCCATCATCACTAGGGACAAAACAAAACACAGACCAATATATTTATAATGACATAATCAGTAAAACTGTACTGTTAGAAAATGTGTATATCCATTAACCATTTCTAAACTTTATTCGATCCAATACAGAGTGATGGTGAGGAGGGGCAGTTGAATCTCAGCAGCTTTAGGGATAGGATAGACACCAACCTCACTGGAGTGGCAGTCCATCACAGTGCACACACACACACACACACACACACTTTAATATGGAGCTAATGTTAGACCCACAAATTAACCACACATTCAGGTCTTTGGGATATGGGCGGAAAACTGTTGTACCTGAGGAATATCCCAGCAGACCTCAGGAGACTATATAATCTTCACATGGGCAGTGACTAAGATCAGGACCTGATCCTGAACCTAACATCTTGGAGCTGTTAGGCAGCTTTTGGAAATAATAAAGTGATTTCCAAGCTCAAAAACGAAGGTAAGAGACATACAATTGTAACCACTGAGTTTTTCTCCAGGGAGTAAATATAACCTGTACCTCTCCTTCCTTACATAAATGCACAGTGATAGCAGCCCTTTTCTTACCACTTATATTATGACAACATATAAACTGAATGTGTACAGGAGTGTTAATTTATGGAGCTAAAAACATCCATCCATCCATCCATTGTCCAACCAACCCGCTATATACTAACTACAGGGTCATGGGGGTCTGCTGGAGCCAATCCCAGCCAACACAGGGCGCAAGGCAGGAAACAAACCCCGGGCAGGGCACCAGCCCACCGCAGGGAGCTAAAAACATAAGACACAAAATACTGTGGAATCTACTTGCCAACTATATGTTTGTAATAATTTTTTTCCATCTGTATGGTTAGTTGTTTTGTATACTATTCTAAGAAATGCTAATTAACCAAATTAGATGTGAATAAGAAAAATAACTTCATGGTACGAAGTTTGATGAAGAACTTCATATATTTAAATGAAGCATTCTGAAGGTACAATGGCTTCTTAGTACATACAACAAAATCAGCAGGGTGTGTATATAGTATATTCACTTGAAGTGTATATGTGGAAACACTCTTTCCATATACACACTTGTAGTACTAAGGTGTTGTACCGTGTTAGCCATTATGAATGTAGAGAAAAGCCAAGCAAAATGACACCTTTTATTGGCTAACTAAAGAGATTACAATATGCAAGCTTTTTGAGGCAACTCAGGCCCCTTCTTCAGGCAAGATTGAACACTGTAAGAGATCATTCACACTGACAATTTTGCTGCATATGAGCTTTTTTTAAGAAAACCTGGGATTAATTCCCAGCCCAGCTGCCTATATTAGTATGGTTTTTATCCCACATCTAAAAGACATGCAGATGTAATTAATGGCGAACTTTAAACTGAATCAGTTTGAGCGAGTGTGGATGTGTGCAAAGATATAGAATCCTTTTCTCACTTGGTTCCTTTCTCATACCCAGTGCTACCAATGTATTCTTCTGCTCCCTGCAAACATGTAATGGAAAAACTGAATTTATATAATGGATGGATTGGAGAAATGTTCAAAGCATAATGATTGTCTTTCGTGCTAAGTGCTAAATCAAACCTTTCAAATCCTGATGAAAATTTGGTGTGCAAAGTCAACATCAACAGGTACAAGGCTGATGCCTGTCCTAAGTGTAACGCATTATATACTTAATTCATTATTTTCGCTGTTCTTCCATAACAGAGCAGATATACTGTATATCTCAGACACACTTTAATGAAGGCTGGAATCAACCACAGATGGTATGTCGGGTGCAATATCATTCACTCACAATAGTTAAACCTTCAAATGTAATTCATATTTAGGGCTCAGTAGAATATAAAAGAACAAAGTTTATATATCCTGCAATTAAATGCTACACTTATTTCAGCTTTCATCAGATATTTGCCAAAACCACCAGACATGTTGCTTGGTAAATATTTTGATATTGCAGCTCTGTTTAGGCTACCAGATTTCTGCTGACATGAATTTTGACTTCAAACTTTAATTTAATTTATTGCTTCTCATTTTGAATCTACATAAACTTTAAATGCTTGATAATTAAAAAATGAAAATGTCATATACTTTATGGAGATGCATTAAGATTAGTCTTTAAATTAAACAGAATGACGGATTTAGGAAAGAATGAAAATGATTTGATCTGTGCAACCACGACCACCCTTTAGTGTGTATAATGTGGGATTCTGGATCACTGTTTTCAATTACACATACTGTTTTACTTTAGGTTAATATAACTACTTCAATTATGCTGTGGTAGGCTCTAACAGAACATATTCACATTACTTTAACAAGTTCAGCTAACAATGTGTCATAACTAGCACTGAAAACACTCAATATGTATTTTTTTAAAAACAAATAAACTAATATTCCAACATTTATTGCTAGTTACTGTTTGGTCCCATATACATTTCATAAGGACATTGCTTCTAATTTAATAAAATAAAACCCCTTGTGCTGACCAGACTGAGCATCTTCAACTGAAAGGGTATGATTTTTTGTTCCAAATGTTATTTCTTCATTTACGGGTAAATAACAGCAGGTTTTCACAGCATTTGATATTTCAGTTAAATAATTTCTGATTTAGCCATCCAAAAAAGAAGCGACAAGTAATACTTTCAGGAGGAGGAGAACAAATGTTTATGAGTTCAGTATCCAAAAATGAGAAGAAAGCATTGGCAAAAGAACTAACAGAAGGTCACCCATTGCTAAACAGAGTTCAACACAATGGATTTATGACCATTCTCCATTAAGAAAGGGCTGTATATCACCTTAAGCATGGATGATCGTTGATATACACTGAAACTCCTTTGTGGGGAAACATCTAGTGAAGCAGTAATGTAAAACACTGGCAGGGTGCTGAAACTATAATGTACAAGTGAATGATAATGAGGAAGGCGGTTCTTGTTGATCTCATCAGGGAACAATGGCCACATTATTACAAGCAGTTATGGAAAAATACTCTTGGAATCTTTTAAGCTCAAGCAAATCACAATACTTAGAAAACCAATAAAAGCTAATGAAAAAAAATCAATATTACCATAACTGATACAATGGATCATTCATTTCATAATTCAATGAGTCAAAAGAAATCTTCTTTATAGATTATTAATTCTAGTGTATATGTTTTAATTTCAGAGTCACACACTTTTGTAGATCGAAATAATTGCAGTTAAGATGAGTACATTTTGATTTATATTTTTTCAAGAAATGTAGTTAAAATATTTTCCGAAACCTTTCATAAAATCACAGTGTGACCCTATAACATTCAAAACTAATGTCATTAATAATTAGATCACACAAAATAAATACATCTGACCATTTTTGTTAAACAACAGGCAACAAATGTGATTTGAACTTCATCTGAAAGTAACAGCAAACAAATAATACATGGTCATCAATGGGTCTTCATTGTCATGTACACAGAGTACAGTAAATGTCTTGCTTGCATATGCAAATCATTGTGTTAAATGAGTAAAAAACGAACACAATGACTTCCAATTACTTGTTTAAAGGAACACTCTTGGCTGATTAAATCAATCCCTCTGTAAATAGAAAATTCTTTATTGTCTTATGCTCCACAGTATGATGCTCAAGATTAAGATGTCATCACTTTTGTGATGAATGCACAACAGATAAATTATAGACATAAATATCATATGGGTTTGTGAATGTTAATTGTGATGTTTATTATAAAATAGTACAGGATATAGCATTATTCAAAAAATGTACTTTAAGGATTCCCTTTTAGATAGATAGATAGATAGATAGATAGATAGATAGATAGATAGATAGATAGATAGATAGATAGATAGATAGATAGATAGATAGATTTTAAGATAATAAATCTATCTATCTATCTATCTATCTATCTATCTATCTATCTATCTATCTATCTATCTATCTATCTATCTATCTATCTATCTATCTATCTGTCTAAGTTACAACTCCAAAAACATATTAATACATTTTATACCTAAACATTTAATGCCTAAACAAGCACACATTTACTGCACCCATTTAACGTATTTAAGGGATTGCCGAGACCTCCCCAATATGACATTTCCATGAAAAATAAATGATCAAGACAGAAAAAAATAACCAGATCTTGTTCAAAAATGTTTTAATGATAGGTGTACCTTAACACTAAGCAAGCAGCAGAGTTAACAATAAAGAATCAAACCCTCCGGCCCGTCCTGCTCTTACAATCAGCTACTTACGTGGGCTTCCCGCAGATTTTCCTGTGATACCATTGCTTGCAGTTAGTGAAGTACTTCTTGTCGGTGCCATCAATTTGTTGAACAGCGCAAACATTGGGCCTGAGATTAAAGACATACACGTATTTTACTCACATTTTCAATAAACAGCAGCAAACAATACTCCAAGACGTACTTTTTTAAAAAGTTAATTTATTAGGAATATATTAATAGTACAATTTTTGGGCATTTTAAGAGTACAAAAATTACTTGAGATTAGTTTATATTTATTAATTCTGCCGTATTCGCCTATATGGGTATATTACTACTCAAATGCCCCCTGGGTCAGATTAATTAATTACAGGGTAACGTGTTACCCAAGTTAAGAATACACCCTGCGCGCAGGGCCAGTCCATCTCAAAGCAATACCGACACGTGTATCCGGACTCGCTCACCGAATTTCAGACTCATCAGTCAAAATAACCTGCAAGCCTTTCTCACCAAAGTATCAGGAAAAATCTCTCCGTTAAAAAGCGGGCGAGATCTGCACAGGAACGAGTTTCTCACTATGCTCTCTAGAAGTGAGGTAGAGGCTCTAACCATTGTATCACTGCCTCTCTTTAAATAAACAAACAAATACATAAATATTCATCCATTTCTTGAGCCGGCTTTTTTCAGAACTTTGTAGTGGGGACAGCTTCATGTGCTGTACGGGACACTAGTACACTACAGAGGCTACTGATGCATTCATCCAGCTGGACATTATACTCGCCAGTTAAACTTAAAATGAGTCGTCTTGGAAGAAACAAAAGTTGCAGGAGAAAATCCATATAGAAAAGGAGAAAACGTTAACAGCGATCGGCCGTGAATGTACCCAAAGTCCCTGCAACGGTGTGACTGCACGGGTAACCAGTCAACTCCATGGATGCATGCATTTGTACTTAAATATATAGTGAATAAGGACTGTGCTTGGTTTCCCGTATTTCTGTTTAGTGTGTCAATCCATTATCCCTGAAATAACAACTGTTTTACCAGGTCCCCGCTGGGAATATAGGAAATGATCCCAGCATTCCTGAACGATTTCTGTATTAATACAACAAACAAGCTTTTAATTTAACAAAGACTGACAATCTATAGTTTTTCCATTAAAGTTACAATGTTGCTTTTCTTGTACTAGGCAGCCTATCCCGTCCCGTTTTGGTGCAAGACCGTAAATGACCTTCCACTTGCTGCCAGTTAACTTTCGCCGCAACTTAATTTCATACAAGATGCAGAATTCATTTTTTATTATTAAGGTGCACTCCATTACGCTATAGTAAGGATAAGCACAAGAGAATAATAACATAAAATAATTTCCTGCTGAAAATAACTTTAGAATTTGTGTCTTAATTAAAAAGAAGAAAATATCCCGAACAGAAAAGGTGATAGTACACACTTCTGAACTTTCCGGGAAACTTTTAACCCAAATCACGCACTACGTTTCCCCTGGAAGGTGTATTAGAAAGACCATCTTCTTTTGCTATATGCTATCTTTCAGAGTTTTCACTAAATGAAATATCCAATCACGCATGTACAACAATCAGTAGGTTGAAGAGGTTCCCCTAGAAGCCGTACCCGTGTTGACGTCCTCGGATCCGGCTGTGCTGCAGGACTTGCTGGTAGGGAGAACGAGCGCTCAGCACGGTGGTGTACAGCGCCAAGGCGAACGTCGCAAGTGCTAAAAGCTTCATATTCCCTGCCTCGTGGTGTCTGTGCGCAGAACCGTTCGCACTCGGCACTCGCTGGAATGAAGAGGATTGATTTGTGGGGGGGGCTCTAATATAGGGCGACAAGAAGGCATATAGCGCGGGGTGGGGCTTGGGGTGAGCAATCCGAGAAGAGTCAGTCCGTGTCAGACTGTGGGCAGCGCTGTCGCAGCTGTCCGGTAGGTTGAAAAAGCCGACATGTGGGGAAAGCAGTGGTTATGTGGATCTATCTATCTATCTATCTATCTATCTATCTATCTATCTATCTATCTATCTATCTATCTATCTATCTATCTATCTATCTATCTATCAGCGCTAATAAGATAGCGTCAAAAACTTCAAATAATTTTCAACTTCCCTTTTCATAAAGTACAGAATTCTCAAATGAGTTGGCAAAAAGGTTAACTGACAAAGAAGTTGTGTGCCTAAAGTTTGAAGAGAGAAGGGAGTGGGGGGTGAGTGGGAGTGTTTTGTGTTTGCTACTTAACGCACTGTTGTTTTTAGTGTATACACTCATGCAGTTTCATACTTTGCATTCTCCCTGGTCACCTTCTTGCCTTGTATGTTCAGATTAATAATCCATTATATTAATATCTAGTATTTTTTGGCACGGTTTTATTCAAAGTCATGTTGACACTTAGATTTACTCTCTTACCAGTCACTATAATTATATACTGTATATACGAATATTCATTCATTCTTACTTCTAAATTGAAATCTGATTATTTAGGTGGTTACCTACCAGGTAACTCCCGTGGTTGATCGGCCAGTCACAAAACACATTTTCTCAAATAATCAGATTGCGATTCAGACCTATGAATGTAATCCTTCGATCTTCACCCTGTCAAATAAGCGAACCAGCCTCCACGGCGCAGCATCATAGGCTTTGACCCAGGGGCTGATGTCTGAGTTTCAATCCCCATTAGGGGATGCCAAAGTGTGCACACCTGATAAGCCCCAATAAGTGCAAAACACAAATTGTGTACTCTTTGTATTATTTGGCAGATACTGTATCACATATATGTGTAAAGTACATAGTGACTGGTAGAGGAGCAGATCTGTGTGTCATTATATATAGTCATGCATGCACATCTGAGGTCTGACTTCTGGGCTCATTGGAGATAAGCACTACCACTCCGGAACATGATACAACAATGATGGTATCAACAGCCCTGAGAAACCACCCACTGAGGACAACTGAATCCACCCCTACTGACTACTAAACTTTACAAAAAAGCCAAGATGCTCCTGGCATGGGTCGTCTCATTTTGGAGAGAGCCAGCATGAACCTGGCTAATTACTTTGCTTTATTATTTTACATTTTGTTATTATCCTAAATGCTTGTTTAAGGTGTTTTGGACCTGGCTAAATATTAAAAGAGGCAACTCATTTGGTGCCCCATAGGTTGTGAGTGTGTAATGCAGTGTCCCGTGGTCCTGTTCTGGTTTAGATCTCTTCTTGCACATACTGATGTCTATTCTGATCCACTAGTGATGAGTGATTCTCACTCTCTCTCCCTCTCCAGAGCTTCAATAACTATTATTAAATTTCCCCTTGGGGATTAATAAAGTATCTATCTATCTATCTATCTATCTATCTATCTATCTATCTATCTATCTATCTATCTATCTATCTATCTATCTATCTATCTATCTATCTATCTATCTATCTATCTATCTATCTATCTATACCTACACAGCCAGTGATGCAAGGAATCAGTGTTATATACTTAGGTTGGATGTCCCTGTCACCACCTGTTGTGTGCTGCATAGTGAAAAGCATAACACACTTAATCCAGCAGGAAGGACACAGCATAAATGAATATATACAAAACAATCAAGTATTTTCATAATTTTCTAATTATGGTCAGCTATTGTAGCTCTCAAAAGAAAATACTGCAAGTTGTGTATCCACATGTGCAATTTAGATCAGACTGTACCATAAAATGTAATGTTAAGTGAAGTTTTTTTTTTTTAATGCAGGCAGGGTGCAAATCCAGCAGGTGTACTGATCTGGTAGTGACATTACATTAGCGTTTTTACGGAGTAAATTATTCATGAATTCGTGAAGCAGGTCAGGCAGGGCCATAAAGTGTGAGGTGGAGTATGAGTACAGTACATATGGGTGAAAGTTCTGTGCTTGCGTGACATAAATTGAACAAGTAGCACAGATCAGGTAGTGACATCTCCATCCAACACTAGTGGCTACAGCTCTGTGATGTAACTTTGACTCTCCAAAGCATCATGAGGTGCTAAGAAAAAATGTTCACCTAAGCTGGTTGCAAGCCAGATTTTATGGGAAAAATTCAGTGGTCAAGGTCACTGGCGAACCAAGCAAATTCAATGCAAGAAGCTCTTTAGTGAAGTTCAGCAATCAACAGTATGCATCACCGTTCAATTAAGCAAGTTCAGAAAATGGATAGAAAGATGAATACTTTATTGCTGTTGAAAAAATGCCATCGGGTCTACATCAATTCTCATTGACTGCATTCAAATTCAAACATGCTCACTTGAGCATGTATTTAAAAATGCCAGTGGTATTTCAGCTAATATTGTGCAAGCACCCATCTAACTACTGGTTCTCTTCTCGATTCTTCAGTCTTCTTAAGCATCATAATTCTTCTGCAGGGAATCCAGCTCCTGAAGTGTCTAAAGTGAGACAGTTTCATTGTGCTCACTAGTGCCCATAATGAACAACTGAACTGTTTTTGATCTAAGATCCATCTGTCCTGAGTAATTTATAGCACTCATTAAACACAATTCAAACTTGCCAGTGGTGTGCACAAAATCTCCCAGTCTTCCCTTAGTATCTTTTACTGTGAGCTCTCCAACAATATATATCAACACCTGTCTTCATTACATTCAAGACTGAAGGGACCAAAGCCTATCCTGCAAAGTATTTGGCTCATTGCAGAAGCCATTAATGGCATGTCACTCACACTCACTCACTCACTGAACTAATTTATAGTCACCATTTAACCTACCAATAATAAAAATACATCAACCTATGAGAAATACTAACTCCGTCTCTCTCAATTCACAGAATGTTTGCAATCTTTCCTGCTTCACTACAGTATTTTAAATGCAGATTTCCAAGCTATTCCCAAAAGTTCATTCTTTCTCGTCTTCAGCTCCACTTCTTTCTCTCCCAGGATGAAAATGCCATCTTTTATTACCCTCCTGCTTTATGAATGACCCCCTCAGGGTGCGTCTGTGGCCTCTTCCAGTCCCCTTTATTTAATCAGGCTTCTTCTGCTGACCTCCTGGACATGCCGATGACAAATGATTTCTATGTGACCTCCGCAAGGTTGTCCCACAGCTGAATTATCTCCTTCTTACACAAATAAGCAGACAAGGAAGAGTAAACTGTGATGCATTCTTTAAAGGTCCCTTCCCACCACAGATTCCCAAAACAGATGAGGCACGTGTTTCTGTTTGTACTACTGCTTGTTGAGTTACAAGTAGTGCGCCTACCAAGATATCTAAGGTGTCTCATTTAATTTTGAAATTCATTTCAAATTGTGCCAATTATTTTTTCATTAATGAGAAAATCAGCAGCAACAGCTAATGAGTCATTATATAGGTCAAGTTTACTTGGGTGTTGCAGGCCAGGATATTCCAGTCCTTGATTCTCAGGTCATAAGAACACCAGGGCAGGTTAGTCCAATTTGGAAGTGACTAGTGAGTTCTCCTTTCACTTCTACCATTGTTGTCCTTTTTCTGAGACTCGGTCAGTCTAGCAAATTGATAAATAACCCACAACAGAGTCTTGAGCAAAATTACCTGGCCACCATGGGTATTGTGGGCTTGAGTCAAGTAAGATAAGAGGACTTGCTTAAGATAGATGGGAGTTAGACATCATGTAATGGCACATTTACTGGGGAATTATTATTTAGATGTTAATGATCTTTGCCTTGATTTGGAAGGTGGATCATATGAAGAATCTCCCGGAACCAGTGTCTTATCGACCAGAATCAACATCAAGATTCCACAGGAAAGTGTTTAGTGGAAGGTTCTGGTGCAGTTAATGCACTTTTGAACATCTTCTTCTTCCTGATCCACCTCCTCACTAGTTACAATTTGTTATTTGGGAGCATAATTTTTTAAGCCATATACACTGTGCCTACTTAAGTATTCACCCTTTGAAAGTTTTTATTATTATACACAAATAAATGACAATGGATTTAATTTGGCTTTTTCAATGTTGATCAGCACAACAAGTTATTATATATTGTGTTGTATAGTTGCGATTAATTTAGACCAATTTGCTGAGATCTGTTTTCACTTTAACATTAAAGAATCTTTTCATGTTGATCAGTGTAAAAAAGTCACATTAAATCCATTGTGGTTTAATGTTGTATAACTATAACATGTAAAAACAGCCAAGAGTATATAGTATACAGAATTAGGTGGGTTACAGAATGTTATGTTATTTTTCTATATATGAAAGAGAGGGGTCGGCACGGTGGTAGCGCTGCTGCCTCGCAGTAAGGAGACCCGGGTTCGCTTCCTGGGTCCTCCATGTGTGGAGTTTGCATGTTCTCTCTGTGTCTGCGTGGGATTCCTCCGGGCGCTCCGGTTTCCTCCCACAGTCCAAAGACATGCAGGTTAGGTGCATTGGCGATCTTAAATTGTCCCTAGTGTGTGCTTGGGGTGTGTGTGTGTGTGTGTGTGTCCTGCGGTGGGTTTGCGCCCTGCCCGGGATTTGTTCCTGCCTTGTGCCCTGTGTTAGCTGGGATTGGCTCCAGCAGACGCCCGTGACCCTGTGTTAGGATATAGCGGGTTGGATGATGACTGACTGACTGAAAGAGAGAGAAAGAGAGTTAAAAATTTAGTGATCAACTCTTTTTCTGTGTTTCTGAAAGAACAGAATTATATATAGGGTGTTGTACTGTGTTAGCCATTATAATGGCTATAATGGCATCCATATATGGATGCAGTTAGAAGTCAAGAAAAATTACACCTTTTATTGGCTAACTAAAACGATTACAATATGCAAGCTTTCGAGGCAACTAAGGCCCCTTCTTCAGGCAAGATGTTGAAAGAACAGAACAAAGAATCCTGACATGCTTCTTCATTTCTCCCTTCAAAAAGAAAAGGATCCTAACTTTTAGACCACACCTTTGGTCCATCTTCAGAAGGGTTTCCAACGCAGAAAAATGCCACCCAAATGAACTCGTAAATAGATACGAGAGTCAATGGGAGGGGATGCTCTGTGTTGAAATAAATTGATTTAGCTAAGGAGAATGTTCTTTTTTTGGTTCAATTTATAGCTGCTGTGTCGATAAATTTGCATCTTGCTGTCTCTCCCTCGTTACATACAGTTGTGCTCATGTCACTATTAAAACATTCAAAATCCTTTGATTTTTCTCAGAAATAGTATGTTAGAAAATGACTTTGTTAGAGACGTTCCAAAAGGCAGACTAATAGGAGTCAAGTTATAAAGATGCAAAGATACAAAGCTTTGGCTCTCAATGGAAAAGCAAAAATATATCCTATAATTATCTATGTTTGTAACTGAGCAAAAACCTTACTCTGATAGGTTTCTATTTTTTTTAAATTAAAGAAGAGATTGAAAAGTTAAGCAAATTTCAATTCCATTTTATATATGTACTGATCTTTACATAATACAAGAAGAGTATGTAAATTTGTAAAAATAAGGAATGTCCGGCTAATAATCAGAAGTCATATGGCGTACCCAATTTTTGTTGAATTTTCTTTGTATATTATTTTGAATTATTTACATTCCATCCTATAAAGTGAATTTAAATAAAATAAATGTAAAATTGTATTGTGGCAGCTTTTGACTTATTATTTGTACTTGTGTGTATAAATACCGATTCCAAAGGATTTTGCACAAAGCTGTAACTCACTCTAATCAATGACAGTTTTTTTTCTTTCAAAGTTGAACTCTTTATAGCAGGGGTAAGGATTTAAAGTAATCCTACTTTATTTTAAAAGAACAATCCAGTTAAGTATTTTCCGGAGATAAAATATTTTGTGAAAGAATACATACCACGGTCCAATAATCCTGTTAAAACATGTTGCTGTGAACTTGTTTTTGGAAGCTATTGCCTTTATTCATTTGTAATTATTATCTTTTTCAACTTCTAACATGTCTTAAATACTAAAAAAAAAAATTTTTTTTGGTTCATTTAGATCATTTTTTACAGTAAGATCTTAAAATTACAGTAAGATCTTAGAATAAGCAGACACACATGTTAAACTGTTCTAGTTTACAATTGTTACAAAATCCTAAAATTGTTTGGGCCCAAAATAATTTTAAATACAAAGTCTATACCTTTTTTTTATTTCAACAGCTGGTCACACTAATTTTTATCAGACTTTGTAGGACTGACTCCATTTATATAAAGGGACTTGATTAATTGTGTATTTGCTAATTCATATTAATTTAAAATTGATTTGTGAAATTTGCTGATGAATGCATTTCTATAATTTAATCAAAATTTTTTGCACTTTTAATAAAATACATATGAAAAACAGAACGGCTATTGAAATATTAACCTCATAAAACAACTTAATAAACTGATTGAATATGCCTCAGACAAAACAAGTTAATGTAGTTAAGTATAAAATCATTTTTAAGTTCAGACTTTTTTTGTTGTTATAATGGAATATAGTGTTATAAACTGTGTTCTGAGATTTTCCATGAAAGGAAAATAAAAGTTTCAGGGAGCAAGGCTGTTACACTCATTAATCATAACTCCAGAGAGTGGTGATGTGTTGCATGTTGATTTGCACATGCAAGTCAGAATTTCATTGTACTCTGTACATGTGACAATAATGATCCTATGAACCGATAATGTATATAATTAAGCTAAAGCATGAAGCATCATTCTTGTTTCCATAACAGTACACCTTTTGTAGCAGAGGCAATGGACACCAACAATACTTTAACCACACATGTTCATAAATGAGCAAATGCATATAATTAATGCCCTTTCACAATTTCTTCAGTGATTTTCTGTCGTAAACTTCATTTACATAATCTTAGTACGCAGCAGGCCTTGTGAACACCACTTTTGTAGTCTGACATACCAGGCAACTCAGTCCAACTAGTCTGCCACTTGCCCCAACAGAATGAAATAGGCTTGACCTTGTCTTTAAGTCATAGGAGTGGGCTCTGTGTGCACGAGATCTGACAACCAATAAGTGTCCACCTAGAAGTAAAACGCATGCAATGTAGCCTCAAAGAAAAAGGAGAAGCAAACTCACAACCTCACAAAACATAATAGGGAATCATCTGTATGCTGTCTTGTGCTTTACATGCCATAACAGAATGGAAAAACAAAAACAAGACCTGGAAAGCACCAGCGCAACACATTATTAGCTATTAGGAAACAGGGTTAGCTTGCAATACTTTAGAAATGTGAAACTGAGCTGGTAAATCATCACAAATGCATGCAGTTTGTCAGTCTATGTGATACCCTGAACAAGAATATAATCAATAAGCTGGTTAAGTTTTCAGATGATACCCAGAATCAGCTGAATTGCTACAGAGGGATATAAACAGCATACAGACTTGTGGCAGACGAAATTTAATGCAAGCAAATGTAAAGTATGACATGCAGGAAGTCAAAATGTTAGAGTTGAATAGACAATGGGAAGTCTGCAACTTGAAGAACCCCTTGTGAAAAGGACCTAGGAGACATAGTGGACTCATCACTTTTCTATATCCAGAAAGTGTACAGATGAGATTTTATATCACAATGTGTGGAGTAAAAGTCAATGGGGGTTATGCTTAATTGGAGTGCAAAACACGAATATAGCAGTGCTAAAAAAATGTCCAGAGAAGAGCAACTAGGCTGATTCTGGGAGTAAGAGCTATAAAGAGATATTAAAGGTGCTGAATCTTTTCGGTTGAAGCAAACAGAGATTAAGAGGTGACATGATTGAAGTTTTTAAAATTATAAAGGGAATCAGTACAGTGGACCCAGCTGTTACAAAGGTTAGAGCATTTTACTTCACACAGAGAACTTCAGAGTAATGGAATAATTAGGACTTTAGGGACTATCAAATGTTATTTAGGACAGTCTAGGTTCATAGGATGTGTTTCAGACCAACAAGCTTATCCAATTTTCACAATTGTCACAATTTTTCCGTTTGCAATGACACACTGGTAATGAATTGATTCTAAGAGTTCATCTCTTTCTCTCTCTGTGTCTCTTTCTCTGGACCTTCTCGGCACCCATCTTTGTCCCATGCTATTCTTTTCTTCTTGACAAGCAATTTTCCAGTGGGGAACCCAAAAAACCCTATCACCAATGTAAATTATACAAAATATCTGTGAGTGGCTACAACATGGTGGAGACAGTTCTCTTCTGATAAAGCCGCATGGGGACATGCCAAAAGAAATCTGGTATGAGGCTACAGAATTCAAATCAAGATACCTAGCTAGTGTTGTGTGTCCCAGAGCATGTACATCCCAAATACTGTAGGTCTGTCCACTAGAGAGGGAAACAAACCCTGGACAATAACACAGAGAATCTGACACATAGAATCTTTATAAAGAAAAATAGTTATTAAGATAAAAATGCTCTGTAGCAAAAGAAAGCTCTGTAGATCACAAAATGCAAAGTATTTGCCTATAGCAAAGGCAATTTGACAGTAAACAGAGTCCCAATACAGTAATCCAATGATGAAGCATAATAAAACAGAGCAGAATGTCAAAAATCCAGAAATCACAATAATCACAAGCCAAAGACACAATGTAATAATAATAATAATAATAATAATAATAATAATAATTCATTACATTTATATAGCACACTCACCAACTCCCTAGCTCCCTAACTGTGGGAACCCCTCCGCATTTATAGGTCTTAGAACAGTCCCTGGTGGTGACAGACAAGTGGTCCCGCCTGTTGGGAAACCACTCACAACACACAAGGCACATAGTAAAGGCTTAGAGAGAAAAATTAAGTATAATTTAAATAATTCACAAAAGTAACATTAACATAAATAAAAGAGTCAAAAATTAATAAAAAGACAAAAACAAGAATTTGAGCTCCAGCCAAGGAAGGAACCCTGGCTGAAATGTAACAGCTAGGTTTTAAGATGAATCTAGTAAAGTTATTGGAATGACTTGACCGTGAGCTAACAAAACAAGCTCGATGGACAGAATCGAGTATTCATTTTTGTAAACTGCTTATGTGTTGATGTGCCAGATTAAGACCCCAACAGGCCCCTGGGTAGCTTAGCTCCTTAATAGAGAGTTGATCATATTTTTAACAATGCATTGCGTGGATACCAGGTTCTTTAATGTGGCATGGTATTTGTCACTCTTGATTTTGGTGTTTTGATTGCTTCATTTCATTTCTACTTGCGGATATTTGATCGTTTTAGTCTCCCTTGATTATTTCAACTCAATCACTCTCGATCATTTTATGAAGGGGAGGTTATGGTGGAAAAGGCCCCTTCTGGTCATGGGCCCCTGGGTGCACATCCAGAATGCCCTGACAGTAGATTTGATCCTGTCTTTGAGGTCTGAAGCAATGTAGTCTAACAATACCACATTAAACAAGCAAAGGGAATTAAAAGTTAAGGAAATTGCATAAAACTTATTATCAGCCTCGTTCACTGATTTGAGTCAGTAAGTCTAAAATTGTAAATCGCTAAATAAACTCAAAAGATTATTTGTCAAATATAATGTATTAAGTTTAATAATAACTGAAAACCAAGTAAGGAGACAACTGAGAAAGTTACACATATGAAAAGCTGCAGGACCAGATGGAGTCAATCCTTGAGTTCTTAAGGCCTGTGCTGACCAACATTATGGTGTCTTCTGTCACCTGTTCAGTCTGTCCCTAAGGCTTCAGAAAGTGCTACTGCTGTGGAAAGCATCCTGCATTGTTTGTGTTCCAAAGAAGACAGGCTCTTCTTCACCTAATGATTATACAGTAGACCAATGGCACGTCGCATATCATGCTGACCTTTGGGAGACTGGTCCTGGACTATATTTGTTCTCTTGTGGTAGACCACCTGGACCTGCTGCAGTTTGCCTATCGGATAGTGATGAGTAGAGTGGAGTAAGCAATTATCTATCTGCTGCCCAAGACATATTTCCACCTGGACAAAGCTGGTATTACTGTGAGGATTATGTTTTTTAATTTCTCCAGTGCCTTCAGTACCATCCAGCCATCCTTGTAAAGGGGTAAACTCAGAAATATGCTGGTGAAAGAGCCTATGATGTCCTGGATGATGGACTATCTGTCGGGCAGACCACAGTTTGTGACACTCAAGGACTGTGTTCCTTATATGGACGTGTGCAACACTGGAGCACCACAAGGAACAGTCCTGTCTCCTTTTCCCTTCACTCTGTATACCTATGACTACAAACGTAACACCAGGTCATGTCAATTGCTGAAATTTTCAGATGATTCTGCACTTATGGGGTATATTGATAAGGAGGATGAAACAGAGTTTATGAGTCAGGTGGAAAAGATTGTTTCTTGGTGCAAAGACAATTGTCTGCATCTTAACATCAGCAAAACCAAGGAAATGGTTATTGGTTTTCACTGCACCAAAGAGCCTATATGTCCAGTCACTGTTAAAGGAGTAAATGTAGAGGTGACCCACTCAAATAAGTACTTGGGGGGGTCCGCTTTAATAACAGGTTGGACTGGTCTTGAAACACAGAGGAACAATGTAAGAAAGGGCAGAGTAGGCTCTTTTTCCTTAGGAGACTGTTTCCTTTAATTTGGGAAGTGTCATTCTTTGCATCATGTATAACTCTGAGATGGCCAGTGCAATTTTCTACACTGTAGTTTGTTGGGTTGGTAACACAACTTTAAGAGAGGCCCACCAAATCAACAAGGTAATTAAAAGGGCAAGTTCACTTACAGGATGCACCCTGAACCCCTGGAAGTAGTAGTGAAGGAGAGAATTGAAACAAAACTTAGTGCCATTAAAATAATGTTGGATATCCTATCTCTGACATACTAACACTGAGTACATTCAGCCAATGAATGATTCCGCAGAAGTGTGTCATGAAACTTTATAGTAACAGCAATACGTCTGCATAATGTCTCATCTCACTCTGACTGGGACAGCCAAGGCAGAACTGTATTTCTTTTTTAATTTTCTAGCTTTATAGTCATTGTAGTATGTGTTTAGATCAAAGTGTATGTGTACTATTTATTTATTAATGTACTTATTTATCTACCTATTTATGTGTTTATTTTTTTAAAAGAGCTTATGTATAAAGCCAAATTCCCACTGGGGACAAATAAAGTTCTATCTAAGTTAATACTGTGTTTAAAGTACTGAACTATTTACTTCTTCTTTTAGTTTTTTGGAACCCCTGTTTTTCTCAGGTGCCTTGTGTTTGGTTTGAGATTTGAGAGTCCTTCCAGATATATGAAAAATGGTGAACAGTGTTCAAATGGTGCTTTATAAATAGTCAGATGAGTAGCAGCAACATTTTTATTTCAACAGCACATTTTCATACACAGGATGTGACTCAAAGTGCTTTACAAGATGTCAAAAAAATTGTTACAAAGAAAAACAAATTAAAATTAGATAAAAATAATAATGAATAAACATGGGAGTAAATAAACAGGGTGGCATGGGAGTTTGCCCAACCAGTCTACATTTGTTTTGTGGACTTGGAAAAGCCATTCGACCGTGTCCCTCGGGGAATCCTGTGGGGGGTACTCCGAGAGTATGGGGTACCGGCCCCCCGATAAGGGCTGTTCAGTCCCTGTATGATCAGTGCCAGAGCTTGGTCCGCATTGCCGGCAGTAAGTCGAACCCGTTTCCAGTGAGAGTTGGACTCCGCCAGGGCTGCCCTTTGTCACCGATTCTGTTCATAACTTTTATGGACAGAATTTCTAGGCTCAGCCAGGGCGTTGAGGGGGTCTGGTTTGGTGGGCTCAGGATTGGGTCACTGCTTTTTGCAGATGATGTTGTCCTGTTTGCTTCATCAGGCTGTGATCTTCAGCTCTCTCTGGATCGGTTCGCAGCCGAGTGTGAAGCGGCTGGGATGAGAATCAGCACCTCCAAATCCGAGACCATGGTCCTCAGCCGGAAAAGGGTGGAGTGCCCTCTCAGGGTTGGTAGCGAGATCCTGCCCCAAGTAGAGGAGTTCAAGTATCTCGGGGTCTTGTTCACGAGTGAGGGAAGAATGGAGCGTGAGATCGACAGGCGGATCGGTGCGGCATCCGCAGTACTGCGGGCGCTGCATCGGTCTGTCGTGGTGAAAAAGGAGCTGAGCAACAAGGCAAAGCTCTCAATTTACCAGTTGATCTATGTTCCTACCCTCACCTATGGTCATGAGCTATGGGTAGTGACCGAAAGAACGAGATCGCGAATACAAGCGGCTGAAATGAGTTTCCTCCGCAGGGTGTCTGGGCTTTCCCTTAAAGATAGGGTGAGAAGCTCAGTCATCCGAGAGGGGCTCAGAGTAGAGCCGTTGCTCCTCCGCATCGAGAGGAGTCAGATGAGGTGGCTTGGGCATCTGATCAGGATGCCTCCTGGACGCCTCCCTGGTGAGGTGTTCCGGGCACGTCCAACCGGGAGGAGGCCCCAGGGAAGACCCAGGACACGCTGGAGGGACTATGTCTCTCGACTGGCCTGGGAACGCCTTGGGATTCTCCCGGAAGAGCTAGAAGAAGTGGCCGGGGAGAGGGAAGTCTGGGCATCTCTGCTCAAGCTGCTGCCCCCGCGACCCGACCTCGGATAAGCGGGAGACAATGGATGGATGGATGGATGGATGGATAGATTGTTTATTAGAGAAAATTTTCTTGTGATGCTATCTTTTGATGGGCACTGCCATTTTGCAGATGTTTTTGTTAGCATTTACTACTGCGTTACTAGAGTAGAACGGTCAGGGGTGTGTGATACATGATGTCACATAAGCAACATTTTAAAGGTCAGTGTCAGGCACTTCCTGGTAATTTGAGTTCTCAGATGTGATCTAAAAAGAAAAACAAACTCTAGTGTGTTTCTCTAGCTTTTCTGGTTCTTGGATTTCTAAGTGTGCTTTTCTAACTTAGATTCCTGGATTCCTGTGTAATATCTTGGCACTTGAGCTCAGGTTGTTCTGCATTGAAGTCAGGACCATAAAAAAAAAGTGCCGTTAGGTTTCCAAAAGGCTTCACTATACAGAGTAGGCCTTCTTTGCCTGCCCGGAAAAAGGCCTCACCCCAACGAACTCAGTCCCAGTTCCTCTGGCCTGCCTCAGCCCTCACAGATTTTACGCCTCAAAAGATAAACTTAAATGTCCAAAATTATGAAAATGTCTTTCAAGGAAAAGCAAACAAAAAAAAAAACTTTTGTCAAAGAAATAGTTCATCAAGAAAATCTTTATAATTAATAATACAGTATTTATTTGGGAAAATAAAGAAAAGATTTGAAAGAAAGCAAATAGGGATTGACTGAAGGACAATCTCTAATAAACCAGTCCCAAAATGCAATCCAGAAGAATATTCCAACAACAGAGAGAATCTCAACACCAAAAAAAACACAACACCTCACAAGTACTCCTATGAATTACAACATACCACAAACTTGAGCTTCTCCCAATGTGACTTACATAGATAGGGGGAGATAAACCTAAGGATTTACAGGAGTGACATTTGACTTGAAGATGCACCTCTCCCCATCATTTGTTGGTCAAGAGCCTGGTCTTCAATTCAAAAAGTGATTCCTGGGAGTCTTTAGGTTCCCAGTTTATGTATATGATAATAATTCTATTTAACAATATTCTAGCAAAAAAAAAATGAAAAACATTATTTTCTCACTTTTTCAGCAAGCGACTGGATACTAGGCAGGGTTAGGGTTAGGCTTAGGGTTAGTAATGTGAGATTTCTTTTTTATGGTTTACTATTGTACAGCACTGACCACCATTGAGCTGTGTTATGTTATATACTTCTTTCTCTCCATTCTGCATGAAAACATGAGATTAAAATTGTTTTGTTGTATTATTTGTATTATTTTGTTGGCCAATAATACAAAGTACATTGGGTAACTAGCATATAAAAATATTTCTTTAACCTCAGAGTCAGAAGGAAAGTTGGGGCAAAGGTTCAACTTGTAGTGATGTAGTATGGACCAAGATACTGAGAGGGATTGGGAGGTGGGTGACAGAGCACAGTTGAAAAATAGTAGGAAAATGGTTGATCATCCCACCTGAAATTCAGAGACCACATTGTGCATAGTTGGCCACCTACACTTTGCTTTTCACTCGTTTTATTCTTGTCTCTCTTAATCACCCTTCATTTACATGTGTTTTTTATTAAAAAACTGTATTCAAGTTTAGAATTGCACATGGAAGTGTTGAAGTCCCCATCACATGTAATAACATAAAAATAACATAAAACACTCATTTATTAAATGAACACTTTGCAAAAGTAAACTTTATGTGTACTTATATATGCCCTATTTGCCACGACCTTGTTCACCGAATATTTATCTGGAAATTCAACATATGAAGCAATATTATTTTTTTCCCCTTCCCTATTTTTTTACCTTCATGCACTGGAAAGTAATCAGTACTTTCCATGCGGATATAAAAAAAAAGACAAATTGCAATAAGGGGTACATTAGATATAAAGCGCTAATAAATGTGCACTGGCAGCACTGCATTGCAAATTTGCATGCATAATTAGCCATGTGCCCAGCTACAATCTCAAAAAAACCTTAAATGAGCCCTCACCTCCTCCTCCTTAAATCAGAATGAGACCCTGTGAAATAATAATAACAAAAGATTTATTACTTTTTACAAGGTGTTTCTGTCTTCTTGATGGTAGAAAAAATTGCAGAGCATCTGCACAGATACATGGGAAACAAAAAGGACATTCCAGCTGCTCCGGGAGCCACGACTTCAAACAATGGAACTTGCCAGTCCCCTGCTATGGGTTCGTGGCATGGCCAATGTATACCCCAGGATTGGAACTCTGTTAGAACAATGATCTATATTTTAATAATTTATTGCTAGTTTGTGGCCATTTGTTGTATTTTGTTTGTGATTTTCATTTTGTCTGCTTTTTTGTTGTTTGAGGCACAGTGGCACAGTGGTTAGGACTGCTGCCTCACAGCTCAGATCACATTTTTGGCTATAAGGATCAATCCATCATAGCTAGCAGATGCTTCCCTGACCTTCTGGGACACTTTAAAGACCATTGCACTATTAAAATCCATCAAATTCAAAGCAAAGTGAACTCCATTATTTTCACTCATCACTAGTTAGTAGGTACCATTATGACAAATTAAAAACTTCTGTTAGCATTCTCATTAAGCTAGTTATTTAACATCAACTGGTCATTGAATGATTAAGTGCGAGAAGACAGTTACAGTCTCTGTGGCATTTCCATCTTCTCTCCATTTCTGCTTGGGCTTCTAATGGGGTATGCTGGTTTTCCTCTGACCTCTCAACAACATGTATGTTTTCTAATTAGATTATAATCTCTAAACCCATCTAATATGTGAGTCATAGTGTGTGGATGAAAGAAATCAAGTCAAGAGTGAATCAATACTTGAACACTATCATTTATTTACTGAGATAAAGGTGTAGTTGCGGTCTATATAAATTCTCCACCTTATATACAGAGAAATACATGACCAAGTTCAATAAATCTTAGTTTGATTTGAAATATAACTATGAGCAACGGATATTTTTCAGAGATAATCCCAGTGTATTTAGCTATGTACCGTTTGTTTATAAGTGAAAGCTGAATGTCCATATAAGGTGAATTGTAACTTAATGTTTTCCCATTCTGGCAAACATGTATATTTTACAGAATGCATTACTAAGTTGTGGAGTGTGTTTTGTGGAAAAATGAAGAAAAACATAGTGTATCTTCTTATATAATATGCTACTGTAGCTGTTCGTTTGTCTGTCCAGGATTTTGAAATCACCTGTAGCTTGCAAACCGTTTGATCTATTGACCTGAAATTTGGTACACATATACTACGTGACACCTACTACCTGGTTTCAGGGTGATAATTGACCTCCAAGGTTATTCCTCTTTTTATTTTTATTTTACTTTATTGTAGAATCAACTCTCAGCAGCGGGAAGTAGGGCGGTCATGCGGCACATGCATACGGGCGCCATTCTCATCCCTACCACCTTTGCTGTCACTTCCCCTACTTCTTCATATCTTAAATCATTCTTGAGGCAGATTGAAGACTTAAGTGCCAGCTTAAGTGAAAAATTAAGGAAATGTACTAGGTAATTGCAAAACAAACACTGCCTGAATCAGTTTTAATGTGAAAAGACGCTGATGAAAGAAGAGAAGAAGCGGGCTGCTAGGGTGGAGAAAAGAAGAGCTGCTCAGGAAGCAGCAAGCACATACAGAGAAAGAGTATGAAAACTATGAATGCTCAAGTCAAGTGTACTCACTGCATGTTACTGTGCAGTGTGCGGTTAGTGGTAATAAATAAACAGTATAACATTTTTTTGAATAGGAGTTACCTGAGGCATCATACATTTGCAGTATTTAACAGCTAAAAAAATGTATGCTAAAACATTGTTACAGTACTACTGTGAAAAATAATTTGAAGAAACAGTTTACTAATAGTGTGACAAGTTTCCTAATGGAAAAGGGGGGGCCAAGTAGGAAAGTGTGTTGATATTATAGAACACTGTCAAAGAATGAAAGGCATTCAAGGGAATAGATAAGAGAATTTGATAGATAGATGAAAACAGTAATAAGATGAATCTGACAAACTTAAGGTCAGGGAACAGGCAGGAATTTAGTAAACTAGAACAGGCAAAGTAACGATCATCAAAATTGTGTCAAGAGCCAGAAACCTGAAAGAAAAACATGGCAAAACGGTTATAGCCATAACTTTAATTCTTAGTCTTAAATACATTGATTGAAGGAAGGAATCAAGAGAAATTTTATATATATCCTAAGCTTATCCAAAGTTTGGATCTCCATGATGTTATGCCGCCATCTTTTATAGCAATCATGCAAAGGTATCACGTGTCACAACACATGTAGATAGCAATGAGTGTTGTCATTATAAACAATTTGCATGCAGACATAAAATATGAACACAATGGTGTAATAATGATCCCATTGTTATTGTTGAACCAATGGAGTGTTGACAGGAGAAAAAAATATTTGTCCCACATGAAAAGTGGAACTGTTGTGCCCTTTCAAAAAACTTGAAATGTCAGGAAGCTGTTTGTTCTCCTCTATCCTGTTAGATGGCACCAACTAGTCCTGGCTAAGAAAGCCTTGGGAATGTAGAGGTTTCAAACACCACTGGTGGGCACTATAGGTGGGTTGTCTCAAGACTTTACACAAGGAGTACCGTATGGAGGTGGTTTTAAGCCAGCTCCATCCTGTAAACGTTGAGTTGGGAGTGCCTATTACATTTTTTCACATGTTTTGGTCCTTCCCTCCAGCGACATCTTTGTGGTCCTCCAATTCCATATGTCTTTAACATCTGCTGTTTAACATCTATGTTGTTCTCCATAGTTTGTTTAGTTCTTGATTTTTTCATTGCACTCTTTTTCAGTTATGAATAATAAATTGATTTCAGTTCTTTAGATGCTAAATGTTCCTGACAGCTCGTTGAAAAAAACAAAATCAATGTTTAATAAATGCCTAGAGGAATGTATTTTATAACTCAATTCTTTTAGAATTTTCAGCTTCGCCATCCACTATATCATCTTTCAAAAATATAATTGCAGTTATTAAAAAATACTTATTTCACTCTAATCAAGTAGCATAGGGCCTGCCGCTAGCACAGCATTTTTTCTTTTTTTCTTAGCCATCGCCAAATTAGTTAGGGTGGGAACCAGTGGGTTAGGGATTTTATTATCTTTTTGATGTTACAGCTTTCTCGTTTGGTTTACATTTCTTTTTTTTTATAATGAATAAAAAATTCTTTACAAACAAAGACATCCAATAATCTCTGAGATTCACCAACTATTAGAAAGATCAAGACCAGTCTCCAGAAAACAATGCATCACCTCCACATGCATTGCAAAAATCAGTCAAAAACTACTCTATCCTACTGACACAGTTTAACTCCAAATAAGTCTCTACTGCTACTCTAGTGATTTGCTTCTGACCAAAACAAGCATTACTGTGGACAAATGTAACTCTTTCAGCTTTATCCTGTTTGAGGCTGTGGTTTCCTTAATTTACAACAAGACTAGAATTTATCAAGATTGACTGGATGAGAACCAAGACACTACATCATCTCTTGGGAGCAGTATGTGTAATGCCGACAGCACAAGCCTCAATGAAATCGTCTCTGAAATAAAACTAACAAGTTACAAAATGTATGCGTGGCATAACATTCAGATACATTCTAGGATTTAGTTAACTGATTTGAAAGTTGCAGTGTTTTAATTTTTTTAGTTACTTTATCAAAGAAGTTACATCATTTTGTTATTAAATATACTAAAATGAGAGGCTTATACAAGAATAACAATGGTAAAATAATGTAATTACATGCATTAGTAAATTACATTAAATGCATTCTTTTTATCAGAAATGTACAATGCCATGTAGTTAAAAATAGGTTTGTTGTGGATCAAAAGCTTCCATAGACAGTAGATTCCAATTTAAGTGCTATAAAAATGATATCAACTGATGTCCTATTGTTGGCTGTTGGTAGTGGAGGGTCTGTCACTAACTGTAACTCACATTTTATAAACATAACATTTTCGAATGAAGTACTGGAATAAAGAGCTAAATTTCTCAAGATAAAATTGTTGGTTGTTTCAGACTATGATAGGTCTGGGGGTTTGTTTATAAATTATAGTGTTAGAGAAATATTGAGCAATTGTGATATTCAGAAAATGCAGCTGTGAGGTTGTTTTAGTGTAAAGTAAATAGTATACTGAGTACATATTTGTTGACTGACGCTTACTAAATTCCTGTCCACTTGCAATAATTTCTAGGTAGGTGACTAGTGATCATATTTGACTAACTTGTATTGAGGATCCATTTACTGATGGATTAGTAAATGAGTGAAAATATTCAATATACTGTATACTGTACAAGCTTAAGGGTCCTCTCTCAATGTAAATCTGAAACAGAGAACTAATCCAAAGTTGAATTGCACAGAGTATTTCTGTATTTTAAGTCAAGTCAAGTTGGGGGTTATGCACTGGTACAGTGCGTTGCTGCACCCACTACATGACCAAACAGCTCAGGATCCCGATTGGCAACCCCCCAAGCAGACATGCAGTCCAGTTCCACCCTTTGGAAATGACCCTCTATCTGCCGCAGCCAGGTATTATGTGGGCGACCCCTTGGCCTGGTCTAGCCACTTGGGTCCCCAATAATGAAGATCTTATGAGCCGGATCACCCTCTGGGAAACGTGCCACATGGCTGTAGTGCCGTAAATGACACTCACTCACAATGCAGGTAATGTGCCTCATTTGGGACTCCATGAGCAACCACTCATTCGACACAAAGTCAAACCAACAGTATCCAAGGATTTTCCGGAGAGACACAGTGCCAAAGGAGTCCAGTCTTCATCTCAGGTCACTGGATAGCGTCCATGTCTCACAACCATATAACAAGACAGGAAGCATCAGGACCCTAAAGACTTGGACCTTCGTCCTTTTGCATAGATACCAGGAGCGCCACACACCCCTTTCCAGCGACCTCATGACCCCCTATGCTCTCCCAATCCATCTACTGACTTCATAGGAAGAGTCACCAGAGACATGAATGTCACTGCCAAGGTAAGTAAACCTCTCGACAAGGTCAACACTCCCTCTGTGTAGCTGCAAAAATATAAGGTGTCATCAGGCACGGGTAAGACGCGTGTCAAAAGAATTCACAGAGTCCAAGAGTTTGTTTTAAAGGTTTTTAGTGAAAGTTAAAGGCGAATAATACAAACAAGAATAAAAGAAAAAATAGTTACACATGTAGAATAAAAGGCAAAAAAAAGGGAAAAATGAATCTTCTATAAACTTAGCTTTTCTTGAAAGACTTTAGTATTTTTATACTTAAAGGTTCTTAATTTCTTCTTTCCTACTTAAAGGTTCTTAATTTCTTCTTCTGTACTTAAAGGTTCTTAATTTCTTCTTTCCTACTTAAAGGTTCTTAATTTGTTCTTTTCTACTTAAAGGCTCGTAAGCCGGTTGGCACATAGGCAAGTGCCCAGGCACAATAACGTGTGGTCACGATTAAAAACCGTATGCCTCTACACCTTATACAAGGCAAGGCTGACACTAATTAACTGAAGAATAATGTTTACTCCAAGCTATTAGAAATGGCAAGAACATACCAAAACGATTCTATTCACGGGGGTTATAGGAACCTTCCATAGTTTATGCATTGTCATCTAATAAACATTCATGAATCTTATAGAACAAGGAAAATGGCTCTTACACTCTGCATACAGACATACTGCTGATGGCTGTGCCCAAGAGGTCATTAAAGGCCTAGATCTTGGTTTTTATCCAGGACACTCATAAGCCCAGACACTCAGACTCCTCGATCAGTCTCTCAAGCACCCTGATCAGAGCCTCCATTGGTCCTGATGATGACATTAAACTGCATCCAGCCCTGCAAGCAGTCCCCCAACTTGCAGGGAAATCATGGGGGTTGGTGGCAGGATTGGCACTCCAGCCACCGTAAAAAAACCTCACACAGCTCCGAGACGACAGAAAAGACTCCTTTTTGCTTTCCGCAGGAGTAACTCTGCTGCAGCCGCCCATAGGAAGGCTGCTCACATCATGAAGGGGATGGGGGAAAGCCCTCGGGATTCCCATCCTCGGAAGAGTCGAAACCGTTGGAGAGCCAAAGGGGCCACAGTCTGTTGGGGATCGGAACTGGTGTGGTACTGAGGCGTCGCCCGCTGCACGGCAGCACTCTGGTCCCAATTTGAGGCGGCCCATACGGGTAGGTGCATTTTAAAATAGATGAGTTTGAAACTTCACCAATGCTAGTATTCTATTTAAGATATCTCAACAAAAATGTAACTTTCTTAACAAATTTCCTTGAGGAATAAGTGTGCCAAATTAAAAAAGAAAATTGGTCCACTACAGAGAGACATGGGGATCACAGTTGGTTTCTTTTTCATTATATACAAACACCTCAAAATGTTTAGCAATGAAGGTATCGCATCTCTTGAGGAAGCTGAATGGATATTTAAAATAAGACAAACCACAATGACATGGCATATTTTTATTATACTGTGATATCTTCCTTGACAAAGAGCACACAACTGTCTCATTCCTTCAGACTGCACATGGAGTAGTGGTTGTAAAACATAAAAAACACATATTTTGTGGATGCATTGAAAACTATGAAACTCAACTGCATCAGCCTACCTACAGGCTGCATCCACTGACGAATTTTTCATTAGGGTTAGAAAAAACACTGGTCATGACGGCATTCTCCTACAAATCCATGACAGGAAGATTACCTGCGCATGGGAGTGCTGCACATATTCATTATTAGTATATGGATTTGTCCTACAATAAGAGCAGAAGGGAAAAGTGTGCCCATATTCAGATCCATATTGAAAACTGCAAGTAAGTAAGCACTTGAAACTCACTAAACATCTGTGAGTTTAATTGAAACTCCAGGATGAAACCTATGAAAATTGATTTGATTTGAATTAAGATATTTTTAATCACATTTTGTTTTGTCTCCTTTTTTGTTTGTTAGAAATGCTTATGTGTATGAGCTATGCTTGTGAGACTACAAGTTCTGTAGTAAATCTCAAATCTGTGCTTTGCAGCCTAAACCATATACTAAAAAGACCTTCAGAGAAACAATATCCACAGTTTGTTGTCACTTCTCAAAGTTATGAAATACATAAATACAAAATGTATAGCCACAAATAAATGAATTAAACTAAAGCAGTAGCAATTTTTGTTTGTGAAATGAAACCATCAAATCAACAGCTGCTCTGGGCATGCCAGTGGTTGCTGCAGCAGGTCCTGTAACATTCCAAAAGTAATAGCCAATGTTCTGACAACCCCATGCTGAGAAAAGACATTCAGGCCTTTCTGAACATGTCAAAGGTCAAGCCTCACAACAATGTAAAGACTTAACCTGTGTTTTAGTTAGTGTTGACAATGACTAAAGTGTGAATATAGAAACTCACAGCTTCTTAAATTTTGTTTCCAACAGTGGCTGGCAGCAAATGCTCATCTATAATGCTTAAAAAAGTATTCCCAACATGACATCATGGCCTGAATCTTTTCAAATTTTATTATTATTCAACATTGAATCACAGTGGATTTAATTTGGCTTTTTTTGACACCGATTAAAAGAAAAAGCCTCTTTAATGTGAAAGTGAAAACAGATATCTGCAAAGTAGTTTAAATTAATTACCAATATAAAACACAAAAAAATTGATTGTGTCAGTATTCGGCTCCTTTAAGTCAGCATTTAGGATATGTACCTTTGACAACCATGGGAGCCTTGAGTCTCGGCGGCCAGGTCTCTATCAGCCTTGCATGTCTAAACACTGCAAGTTTTCCCCATTCGTCTTTACAAAACTACTCAAGCTCTGTCAGGTTGCCTAGGAATTGTGAATAAACAGCCTTTTTCAATTCCGGCCAAAATTTCTCAATTGGATTGAGGTCTGGACTTTGACTAGGTCATTCCAGAACATTAACATTGTTGTTTTTAAGCCTTTCATGTAGTTTTGGCTTTATGTTTGGGATCATTGTCTTGCTAAAAAACAAATTTTCTCCCAAGATGTAGATTTTTTCAGACTGAATCAGGTTTTCCTCCAGGAGTCCCATGTATTTTGCTGCATTCATTTTACCCTTTTCTATCACAGACTTTCTAGGGCCTGCTGCAGAGAAGCATCCCCAGTGCATGATGCTGCCATCACCGTGCTTCACAGTAGGGATTTTGGACTTTTGATAATGGGCAGTGTTTAGCTTACACCAAACGTCGACTTTAGCCTGATGCTCAAAATACTCAATTTTGGCCTCATCAGACAATATTAATTTTATTTCAGCTGACTTTCGAGGCCCTCATGTGCCTTCTGGCTAACTGTAGCCATGATGTTAAGTGTATTTTTAGCAGTGTCTTTCTCTTTGCTGCTGTCCCATAAAGCAATGAGTGGTGAAGAACCCAGGCAATAGTTGTGTTCTGCAGAATCTCTCCTATCATAGTGATTTTAGCTTTGTAAATCCGTCAGAGTCATCATAGATCTCTTGGAGGCCTACCTTACTCATCTTCTTTTTGCACTACCACTTGTTTTTTTGTGGTTGGCTTGCTCTAGGCAGATTTACAACTGGGGCGTCCTCTTTCCACATCTGAATGATTGATTTAACTGGATTCCAAGGGATATTGAGTGGAATCCATGAAATTAGACATGTTTTCTTATCTCCATCCACTGACTTGCGCTTGTCTCTTCACAGAGATGCTTGTGTTCTTTTTGACTTCACTGTGTAAGTTAGGCTACAATACTGACTCACCACAAATTGGACCTTCCAGATAAAGTGCATTTATGCTACAATCAACCGAAACCACTTGACTACAGACACGTGATCTCCACTTAACTAATTATGTGAATTTTAAAATGCACTGTCTACACCAGTGACGATTTAGTTGTTTCATACTATAGGGGCAGAATACTTACGAGATAAATAATTTTATATTTCACTAGCTGATTACCCAGTGGCTTCGCTCACTGAGTGCAAGGGAAAAAATAAAATGTAGTCTGTAAGTTATTAAACAGTAAAACATTAACATTTAAGAAGTAAAGATACATTGAGCACTACTGGAGTGGTTTTGGGTAAACTACATTTTAAAGGCGCTATAACACAACAGGTAAGTAGTACTAACAGCAGCTAACATGTATTTGGATCATTTCTCGGTAGTAGATCCCTTGTGAAAGGCGCTACATGACCGCTGTGGTATAGAAATTACATTTTGTATGTGATTGTCCAAATTTCTGCCTGACAACCTTGCACTATGTGCCTGTGATTTACTTCTTAAAATAATTCATTACAAAAGCAACCTTGAATGTTGCTGGGTTTTTTGTGACCCGAACTCACCTTAAGGGACAGTAAGTAGTCGTGCAGGGCAGTTTACAAACAGAGTTCTGCTTCGATGGCACCGATTACACTCATTCGCAAAGATTTCCACTCTCCCAGGAGCCAATGGGGCACTTGAAGTGTCACAAACAGCGCGAGAAGAGAGAACGCTGCCCGAAACTGTGAAGCTCTCGACCCGGCGGAGCAGGCCGACATTCCGCGCCTCCCAGCGCCCACTTTGTTCTCACGGCCCCACGCCACTGAAGGCGGTCTCATCTTCACATTGTTTACAGCTCGGCGCAGTTAAAAAGTTAGATGCAAAGCTGTTTTCCTTATCTCTTCTACTATCAAGTACTGCCAACTTAAAAAAAGTTACAATGTGGCAGTTTCCGCGACAGTCATGTGGACAAATAAATAAAACTTCTCTGTCAGAACGCGCCTGGTGGCGGATGGCTCAGCGCTGTAGTCCAGACAGGAGGCCTGGGAGAGGGAGCCGCGGGGTGCACTTCTATGAGATAGATTGGCGTGTTTGTGTTTACTTCTTTTCAATATTAGTAAAATAACTCTTACACAAATAATAACAATTCGTAAAGATGATATAAAAATGGAGTCCACAAATGAAGTGATTAGTTCCTGTATTATAATATGTTCTGTGGTCATACGTAATTTCCATATTGCGTGGTCATACGTAATTTTCGTTTCATACGTAATTTCCATATCGCGTGATCATATGTAATTTCCGTTTCAAACACGAAAAGAATTTTATATATACAGTGGAACCTCGGTTCACGACCATAATTCGTTCCAAAACTCTGGTCGTAAACCGATTTGGTTGTGAACCGAAGCAATTTTCCCCATAGGATTGCATGTAAATACAATTAATCCGTTCCAGACCATACGAACTGTATGTAAATATAATTTTTTTTAAGTTTTTAAGCACAAATATAGTTAACTAAACCATAGAATGCACAGCGTAATAGTAAACTAAATGTAAAAACATTGAATAACACTGAGAAAACCTTGAACAACAGAGAAAACTAACACTGCAATAGTTCACGCTATATCGCTACCAACCACTTGCTAAAAACACTTTTTAAATTAGTTTTAAGCACAGGGAAAAAAATGAACACTTGAAAAAATCCGTAATTTAATAAACCACCAAGAAAAGTAACATTACAACAATGCATCGCTGTAAACAGAAGTGAAAACAAAATTAAGCCCAGTGCATTCTTTAACTGCCTTCCTACCTTATGTGTCCAGCTCTCTCTCTCGCGCTGCCTGTGTGTGCGTCTCTCTCACTCGCGCTGCCTGTGTGTGTGTGCGTGTATCACTCTCACGCTGCCTGTGTGTGTGTGTGTGTGTGTCTCTCTCTCTCTCTCGCGTGCCTGTGTGTGTCTCTCTCGTGTGTGTATTGCGCTCTCTCACTCTCTCTCTCTTGCTTGCTGCACAGGAAATGCACAGGGAGAGACTGAACATGTACAAACCGAAAGGGAAAATGGCTTGTTCGTATACCGAGTGTGTGGTCATGAACCGAGGCAAAAGTTTGGCGAACTTTTTGGTCATACACCGATTTGTTCATGTACCGAGATGTTCGTGAACCGAGGTTCCACTGTATAGATATCTGTAATTGATTTTGATCATTTTGCAGGGATGTGCTTTCACTTCCAAATTAAAAAGGCCAAATTAAATCCACTATGATTCAATGTTGTATAATAATAAAATGTGAACACTTTCAAGGGGGCATCACTGAGCTCCTGCACAGTCTGAGGTGCAACCTGGCGGCGTTGGATGGACTGAAACATAATGCCCCAGAGGTGTTCTATTGGATTTAGGTCAGGTGAGCATGGGGACCAGTCAGTGGTGTCAGCTCCTTCATCCTTCAGGAACTGCCTGCATACTCTCGCCACATGAGGCTGGGCAATGTCATGCACCAGGAGAAACCCAGGACCCACAGCACCAGCATAGGGTCTGACAATGGGTCCAAGGATTTCATCCCAATACCTAATGGAAGTCAAGGTGCCTTTGTCTAGCCTGTAGAGGTCTGTGCGTCCCTCCATGGGTTTAACTCCTCAGACCATCTCTGACCTACCACCAAACCAGTCATGCTGAACGATATTACAGGCAGCATAACATTCTCCAGACCCTTTCACATCTGTCACATGTACTCAGGGTGAACCTGCTCTCATCTGTGAAAAGCACAGGATGCCAGTGGTGGACTTGTCACTTCTGGTATTCTATGGCAAATGCCAATTGAGCTCCAAGGTGCCAGTCAGTGAGCACAGGGCCCACTAGAGGACGTCGGGTCCTCAGGCCACCCCCATGAAGTCTGTTTCTGATTGTTTGGTCAGAGACATTCACACCAGTGGCCTGCTGGAGGTCATTTTGTAGGGCTCTGGCAGTGCTCATCCTGTTCCTCCTTGCCCAAAGGAGCAGATACCAGTCCTACTGATGGGTTAAGGACCTTCTACAGCCATGTCCAGCTCTCCTAGAATAACTGCCTGTCTCCTGGAATCTCCTCCTTGCCCTTGAGACTGTGCTGGGAGACTCAGCAATTCTTCTGACAATGGCATGTATTGATGTGCCATCCTGGAGAAGTTGGACTACCTGTGCAACATCTGTAGGGTCCAGGTATAGGATATGACATTTTACCTGTACTTAATGTTTTCCTCTGAGGTGGTGTGACAATGTGCATTCACGCGTGTAGGAAATAGCTGCATATAAGGTGCAGATAAGCTCAATTTGGTATATTTGGTTTTATTAATCTTGTGACATACTTTGAAATAAAGGACCTTTTGCATAAACTTTGCCTACTTTGAATATGTGAATCTCAAAAAAAACAATTCATAGATGAGATTTTCAGAAATGACTTATTTTCTTAAAAATAATCCTGTGAGTCATCCCCTTGGGATTTCCCCTTGGGATTAATAAAGTATCTATCTATCTATCTACAACATTTGACAGAAACCTGTTTAATATGACAATACTCCTGGAAAGCACATGAACTGTGTTATAGCCGATAACTTTGAAATGGTTACAAATTCTGTGAATGCCCTACATAATACACTCACAGTTCCTTTGAAAACTTACAGCAAAATGTAACCAGATTTTAACTTTAGAGTTTGTTAATGGATCTGAGCCTCCCCCAACTCCACTAAAAGATCCAATTTTCACTGCTGAAGAAAGGCTCCTTAAAGTTAATCTGTTTTTCCAAATCTTTGGCAGCGTTCTGTGTGAACATTGTAGCACTGTGGCTGAAATGAACCACCTGAACACGCAAGCTTCATTCCCCTTAGGCAGACTAAGTAAGGGGATATTCCAAAGCAGACATCCATCTATACAGTAAGATAGGAGTTTTTCTCCACAGAACTCTCAAGTTATGAAAAAAGTTCTGTCTTATATTTGACACATTAAAATACTGGATGTGTTCAACATAACCTAAGATTAACCCAATGTTATTTTTGTCCTTATACAAATATGCTTGGACTAGCAGTGCTATGTGACTAAGATGGGTGGAAATCTAAATAATCAATGTAGACCTCAGAATGAACATTTTCAGTGCACCATGTTTCTGTCACATGCCATTTGATATGGGATTCATAAAAGCAGTGTTAAGTTTATAATGCACCGTCTTTTGGCATGACAGAGGCATAGCAAATGAATGGACATATTGCCAGACACAGAGACACTTATCCTTTTATCATGATGAGTACGCAAAATCAGAAATTTTGCCAACATCTGTGATGGTTTGACCAAGTAGTTAGGATGCCAGAGAGTTATTTGCCTAGCTGGAGAAATTCAGCAATATATGGCTTACTGCATCAAGGCCATTGAGCAGTTATGACAATAAAGGCTATGCTGTCTTCCACAAACTTATTGTTAATCTGTAATTTGCAAATATTTTCCTTTTTTCCTTTTTTTGTAAACTGCTATCCAGTTGTATTCAGTAAATACAAATACTGTTGTGTGTGTGTGTGTAAAAAAAGATAAATCAAACTTCATAATTTCCTCTTTGTGGAACTTTATACTCTGCCGGCTCGGCAAAATAATAATTTGCATTGAAAACACACTGTACTGCTAACTTTGTTAGTCTTAAATACAGTATTAGAATTGCTTCATAATGTTTAACTTAATTTCTTAAAAAATGTAAAATGCTGACAATGACCTTGATTCAAATTTAAAAGCCCATGTATAAAGTAATTAATAGTGAATTTTTAAAAGTGAAATGAAATTTTGAAATTTGATTAAATATTCTGTCCGTAGACTGAATAAGGGGGAAAATTGTCCATCCATCCATCCATCCTCTTCCGCTTATCCGAGGTCGGGTCGCGGGGGCAGCAGCTTGAGCAGAGATGCCCAGACTTCTCTCTCCCCGGCCACTTCTTCTAGGTCTTCCGGGTAGGATCCCAAGGCGTTCCCAGGCCAACCGGGAGACATAGTCCCTCCAGCGTGTCCTGAGTCTTCCTCGGGGCCTCCTCCCGGTTGAACGTGCCCAGAACACCTCACCAGGGAGGCGTCCAGGAGGCATCCTGATCAGATGCCAAAGCCACCTCATTTGACTCCTCTCGATGCGGAGGAGCAGCGGCTCTACTCTGAGCCCCTCCTGGATGACCGACCTTCTCATCCTATCTTTAAGGGAGAGCCCGGACACCCTGTGGAGGAAACTCATTTCAGCCGCTTGTATTCACGATCTCGTTCTTTCGGTCACTACCCATAGCTCATGACCATTGGTGAGGGTAGGAGCGTAGATCAACTGGTAAATTGAGAGCTTTGCCTTACAGCTCAGCTCCTTTTCATCACGACAGACCGATGCAGAGCCCGCATCACTGCGGACGCCGCACCAATCCGCCTGTCAATCTCACGCTTCATTCTTCCCTCACTCGTGAACAAGACCCCGAGATACTTGCACTCCTCCTCTTGGGGCAGGATCTCGCTCCCAACCCTGAGAGGGCACTCCACCCTTTTCCGGCTGAGGACCATGGTCTCAGATTTGGAGGTGCTGATTCCCATCACAGCTGCTTCACACTCGGCTGCGAACCGATCCAGAGAGAGTTGAAGATCACGGCCTGATGAAGCAAACAGGGCAACATCATCTGCAAAAAGCAGTGACCTAATCCTGAGTCCACCAAACCGGACCCCCTCAACAACCTGGCTGCGCCTAGAAATTCTGTCCATAAAAGTTATGAACAGAATTGGTGACAAAGGGCAGCCCTGGCCGAGTCCAACTCTCACTGGAAACGGGTTCGACTTACTGCCGGCAATGCGGACCAAGCTCTGACACTGGTTGTACAGGGACCGAACAGCCCTTATCAGGGGGTCCGGTACCCCATACTCCTGGAGCACCACCCACAGGATTCCCCAAGGGACACGGTCGAACGCCTTTTCCAAGTCCACAAAACACATGTAGACTGGTTGGACAAACTCCCATGCACCCTCCAGGACTCTGCTAAGGGTGTAGAGCTGGTCCATTGTTCAGCGACCAGGACGAAAACCACACTGTTCCTCCTGAATCCGAGGTTCGACTATCTGACGGACCCTCCTCTCCAGAACCCCCAAACAGATTTTTCCAGGGAGGCTGAGGAGTGTGATCCCTCTGTAGTTGGAACACACCCTCTAGTCCCCCTTCGTAAAGAGGGGGACCACCACCCCGGTCTGCCAATCCTGAGGCACTGTCCCTGATGTCCATGCAATGTTGCAGAGACGTGTCAACCAAGACAGCCCTACAACATCCAGAGCCTTGAGGAACTCCAGGCGTATCTCATCCACCCCCGGGGCCCTGCCACCAAGGAGTTTTTTGACCACTTCGGTGACCTCAGTCCCAGAGATGGGGGAGCCCACCTCCGAGTCCCCAAGCTCTGCTTCCTCACTGGAAGGCATGTTAGTGGGATTGAGGAGGTCTTGGAAGTACTCCCCCCACCGACCCACAACGTCCCGAGTCGAGGTCAGCAGCGCACCATCCCCATCATATACAGTGTTGACACTGCACTGCTTCCCCTCCTGAGACGCCGGACAGTGGACCAGAATCTCCTCGAAGCTGTCCGAAAGTCGTTCTCCATGGCCTCCCCAAACTCCTCCCATGCCAGAGTTTTGCCTCAGCAACCACCGAAGCCACATTCCGCTTGGCCTGTTGGTACCTATCAGCTGCCTCCAGGGTCCCACAGGACAAAAGGGACCGGTAGGACTCCTTCTTCATCTTGACAGCATCCCTCACTGCCGGTGTCCACCAACGGGTTCGGGGATTGCCGCCACAACAGGCACCGACCATCTTACGGCCACAGCTCCGGTCAGCCGCCTCAACAATAGAGGCACAGAACATTGCCCATTCGGACTCAATGTCTCCCACCTCCCTCGGGATGTGGTCAAAGTTCTGCCGGAGGTGGGAGTTGAAGCTACTTCTGACAGGAGGCTCTGCCAGACGTTCCCAGCAGACCCTCACAACATGTTTGGGCCTACCAGGCCTGACCGGCATCCTCCCCCACCATCAAAGCCAACTCACCACCAGGTGGTGATCAGTTGACAGCTCCGCCCCTCTCTTCACCCGAGTGTCCAAGACATGTGGCCGCAAGTCTGAGACACGACCACAAAGTTGATCATTGAACTCAGGCCTAGGGTGTCCTGGTGCCAAGTGCACATATGAACACCCCTTTGCTTGAACATGGTGTTGTTATGGATAATCTGTGACAAGCACAGAAGTCCAATAACAAAACACCACTCGGGTTCAGATTGGGGGGGCCATTCCTCCCAATCACGCCCTTCCAGGTCTCACTGTCATTGCCCACGTGAGCATTGAAGTCTCCCAGCAGTACGAGGGAGTCTCCAGAAGGTATGCTGTCTAGCACCCCCTCCAGGCACTCCAAAAAGGGTGGGTACTCCAAACTGCTGTTCGGTGCATACGCACAAACAACAGTTAGGACCCATCCCCCCACCCGAAGGCGGAAGGAGGCTACCCTCTCGTCCACCGGGGTAAACCCCAATGTACAGGCTCCAAGTCGGGGGGCAATAAGTATGCCCACACTCGCTCGGCGCCTCTCACCAGGGGCAACTCCAGAGTGGTAGAGAGTCCAGACCCTCTCAAGGAGAGTGGTTCCAGAGTCCAAGCTGTGCGTCGAGGTGAGCCCGACTATATCTAGCCGGAACCTCTTGACCTCGTGCACTAGCTCAGGCTCCTTCCCCTTCAGAGATGTGACATTCCATGTCCCAAGAGCCAGCTTCTGTAGCCGAGGATCCGACCGCCAAGGTCCCCGCCTTCGGCCACCACCCAACTCACACTGCACCCGACCTCCTTGGCCCCTCCCATAGGTGGTGAGCCCATGGGAAAGGGGACCCACGTTGCCTCTTAGGGCTGTGCCCGGCCGAGCCCCATGGGTGCAAGCCCAGCCACCAGGTGCTCTCCATCGAGCCCCACATCCAGGCCTGGCTCCAGAGGGGGGCCCCGGTGACCCGCGTCCGGGCAAGGGAAAACGCCGTCCAAATTTTTTATTCATCATAGAAGGTCTGTTGAACCGCACTTTGTCTCATCCCTCACCTAGGACCAGTTTGCCTTGGGTGGCCCTACCAGGGGCATAAAGCCCTAGACAACAGAGCTCCTAGGATCATTGGGACACGCAAACCCCTCCACCACGATAAGGTGGCAGTTCGAGGAGTGGGGGGAAATGGGAAAATTGTCAAGACTGCAAATATAGATTGCAATACTCAACGGAGTAACCTGGTGGATCTCAACTGACTGGTCAGAAAGAACACTTTGAGGTGTAAGGGTGATGTTCCATCCATTCATCCATCCATTATTTTCAAACCTGCTTAATAGAGTTCAGGTCATCTGGGATGTTGTTAAAGTAATAAAACAGTGAATAAATAAAAAAAGAGCTTTAAAATGTTTTTTCTTTAAAACAGGTTAAAATTTAAATTAGGAAATTATGATGCTTACATAACTGTTTCTTCCTTATTCCTCATTTGCACAGAATTTGGAATCCATGAAATTTGACTCAGCATGTGTATTCGGGCAGGGCAAGAATCTTGGAAGATTTTATGGGATCTGGAAGTATTTTGATAGATTTTTTTTTCATTTTACAGTAGAAGGTCACTCAAGGCTAGATTTTATTACTTGAGTGTCTGGCAAAAGGCAGAAACCAATATTTTTTTACAATATGAGTCAGAACCTATCCTAGAAGCATGAGGCAAAAGGTAGGTGCTAACGCCTGGTTGGGATAACTTCCACCACAGGACACAATTAAATACTCATTCTTACTTAATACTGCGGCAAAAGAAAGTCACAAATTAATCTAACATACACATCTTTGAGAGTGACAGATCAGTAAATCAAACCTGAAGCCATGGAACTGTGAGGCCATAGCACCAATGTGAGGTACCTATCATATAAATAAATCATTCAATGTATGTAAAATGTAAAGATCAATGCAGCTAAATAAGAATGCAATTTACAGTAAGAAAATATTTTAAACTGCAACCCATAAAGCATCAATTTCTGCAGCTAAAATACACCTCACCAAACATTTTCACCAAACTTGTTTTCCATTGCAAGCTTCCAGGGAGCTAGAACGTATCCTAAGGCAAAAACAAGCCTTGGATGGGATACCAGACCATTATAGGACACACTCATATACACCCATGTTTATTGCAACCAAGCCAATATACATCCAGCAATTAACAAATCATGTACATTTATAGGATGTGGAGGAAACCAGAAGAAAACCCACAAGGCCTTAGAGAATGTGGAATTAGCACATAGACAGTGACCAGGCTGGAAACTAAACCAAGATCCTTCAAGCTGTGGATATACAGCCTTAAGCAATTTGCTGCCTCTAAAAGCAAACAGGAAACGTAATTGTTTATGGTTACAGTTGACACAACACTTTTGATCGTACTAGTAGTTTAGTTTGAGCTGCCAGGAATAAATGTTGTCATCGATCAGAGCTTCTACAAATGAGGAAATCTTCCTAAATTCTGGTATATTACATATTAATTGATAGTTGCATCAATATGCTTACTGTATATTAATTAAGCTTTAATGCTGAAATTATATTTACAGTAATTTTTTTATACATGACAAAATAAATAAAAGGGTAGAATTCAGGAGCTGTATTCTGAGATTTATGTTAGTTTTTTCCTTAAAAAATAAAGAGACAAACATGGCAATAATTAACATTTGTTCATTTTTGCCCATAATACGCATGATAATGCAAAATGATAATTCTTCCTTCCCACTGCCTGCTTGTCCTATGTGAACATAAGAACAATGATCCAAGACTTAGTCATTCTAATTGTACTGATGTTTTTTTTAATACTTACTTTATTTAGCTGGTTGTTGCCTTCTTGTTATTTTTCATGGCCTTTAGATCTTGCCAGCACATTGACAAAAAACAAGATGCAGAAACTACTTCCCTGTGACTATAAAGACAACATTAGGAGACGTTCCACAAAAAACTTGATTAAGCTGTCGGTAAATGAAACGGTTTTTATTTAGATTACAGAGGCCAAATGCATTTCAAAAGGAAGAGTTCTTCATGACTCACATCTTTTTAATAAACACCAATCAATTTTTCAAATTACCTCATGCAGACTAGAAAACCTCATTTTAGGCTTGTTTCCAATTCATACAGTAGGCTATTTTTTATTTTATTTCCTAGTATAAATTAATAGAAGACTTTTATTCCAGTTATAATTTATAAAATATACTGTACATATTTTATACTATCTGTATTACCTGGTTTCACCCAGAAAATTTCCTAAGAGAATGAACTTTGGTTATATTGTAACTAACTGAATACTTTTCTGTAGACAATATTTGTTTATTTATTTATTTTTTACCAGGGGCTAATATAATAAACTGTTCAAAAAAATTAAAGGAACAATTTGAAAAAAACATCAGATCTTAATGGGGAAAAAAGTCCTGCTGGATATCTCTATTGATATGGACTGGATAATATGTTAGGAACTAAAGGATGCCACATCATTTGATGAAAATGAAAATTATCAACCTACAGAGGGCTGAATTCAAAGACACCCCGAAAATCAAAGTAAAAAAATGATGCGGCAGGCTAGTCCATTTTGCAGAAATTTCATTGCAGCAACTCCAAATCGTACTCAGTAGTTTCTATGGCCCTCACGTGCTTGTATGCATGCCAGACAACGTCAGTGCATGCTCCTAATGAAAAGACGGATGGTGTCCTGGGGGATCTCCTCCCAGATCTGGACCAGGGCATCACTGAGCTCCTGGACAGTCTGAGGTGCAACCTGGTGGCGTCAGATGGACCAAAACATAATGTCCCAGAGGTGTTCTATTGGATTAAGGTCAGGCGAGCGTGGGGACCGGTCAATGGTATAAATTCCTTCATCCTACAGGAACTGCCTGCATACTCTCTCCACATGAGGCTGGACATTGTCGTGCATTGTCGAGGAGCCCAGGAGCCGCTGCACCAACATAGGGTCTGACAATGGGTCCAAAGATTTCATCCCGATACCTAACGGCAGTCAAGGTGCCTTTGTCTAGCCTGTTGAGGTCTGTGCATCCCTCCATGGATATACCTCCCCAGACCATCTCTGACCCACCACCAAACCAGTCATGCTGAACAATGTTACAGGCAGCATAACATTCTCCAGACCCTTTCACATCTGTCACATGTGCTCAGGGTGAACCTGCTCTCATCTGTGAAAAGCGCAGGGTGCCCGTGGTGGACCTGTCACTTCTGGTATTCTATGACAAATGCCAATCGAGCTCCACGGTGCTGGGCAGTGAGCACAGGGCCCACTAGAGGACGTCGGGCCCTCAGGCCACCCTCATGAAGTCTGTTTCTAATTGTTTAGTCAGAGACATTCACACCAGTGGCCTGCTGGAGGTCATTTTGTAGGGCTCTGGCAGTGCTCATCCTGTTCCTCCTTGCCCAAAGGAGCAGATACCGGTCCTGCTGATGGGTTAAGGACCTTCTACGGCCATGTCCAGCTCTCCTAGAGTAACTGCCTATCTCCTGGAATCTACTCCATGCCCTTGAGACTGTGATGGGAGACATAGCAAACCTTCTAGCAATGGCACATATTGATGTGCCATCCTGGGGAAGTTGGACTACCTGCGCAACCTCTGTAGGGTCCAGGTATTGATCTCATACTACCAATAATGACACTGACCGTAGCCAAATGCAAAACTTGTGAAAAAACAGTCAGAAAAGATGAGGAGGGAAAAATGTCAGTGGCCTCCACCTGTTAAACCATATCTGTTTTGGGGGTCGTCTCATTGTTGCCCCTCTAGTGCATCCATCCATCCATCCATTTACCAACCCACTGAATCCGAACACAGGGTCATGGGGGTCTGCTGGAGCCAATCCCAGCCAACACAGGGCGCAAGGCAGGAACCAATCCCGGGCAGGGTGCCAATCCACCACAGGACACACACAAACACACCCACGCACATAGCACACACTAGGGCCAATTTAGAATCGCCAATCCACCTAGCCTGCATGTCTTTGGACTGTGGGAGGAAACCGGAGTGCCCAGAGGAAACCCACGCAGACACGGGGAGAACATGCAAACTCCACTCAGGGAGGACCCGGGAAGCGAACCCGGGTCTCCTAACTGCGAGGCAGCAGCGCTACCACTGCACCACCATGCCACCCCCCTCTAGTGCACCTGTTGTTAATTTCATTAACACCAAGGCAGCTGAAACTGATTAACAATCCCCTCTGCTACTTAACTGACCAGATCAATATCCAAGAAGTTTCATTGACTTGATACTAAACTCTGATTAAAAAGTGTTCCTTTCATTTTTTGAGCAAAAAAAAATATATACAGTATATATATATATATATATATATATATATTGTCGCAGGTGGCTGGGTGCGGCCTGCAATCAGCCACCTACTTAAGGAGCCGCCGCCCTGCAATCAAGGCTGGAGTCGGGTAGGAGGAGGACAAGGCCGATGCAGAGGGGGCGAGGAGAGGCCCGAGTGTGTTGTGTGAAGAAGAGAGAGAAGGCTGAAGGAGCCAAGACTTTGGGAGACTGCGGGAGGATTTGGTGAGGTGCACTAAGGACTTTGTAAATAATAGTAGGTGTAGAATAAACGTGTGGTGATGAACTGGATCGTGTCTGCCTGCCTGTGTCCGGGAAGCACCCTTTCACAATATATATATATATATATGTATATATATATATATATATATACTGCGGTGGGTTGGCACCCTACCCGAGAGCTGGTTCCTGCCTTGTGAAGCAGACCCCCGTGACCCTGTGTTCGGATTCAGCAGGTTGGAAAATGGATGGATGGATGGATATATATATATATATATATATATATATTACTGTATATAAAGCTGGATAGCTATTATTCCTGCCACTATTTATATAAAGTATATATAGTATTTTTAATTTTCTATATGAGTTGTTAAATATTCATCCATTAGTTCACTGCACCCAATTAATTGAGTTTTAGCACATAGGGTCTGATGTCTATCACATCAGCAGGAACAAGGACAGGATGTGTTTACCTGTTTAAATTTCTTGGAAATGTCAGGATTAAAAAATCACTTTCAATCTATCATTAGGCTAATACTTTTACATGGGATTTTAGCTACATTGTCACAATAAAAAGAACTCATTAGAAATCTGATCACGAATAAACTGAAATAGGGCACTGTTTAATATAGTCTGGAGTTAATATAATATAACATCATGTCAATGGCTTCTTTATGCCATTTCTGTTTTTCACATCTGCAGGATACTTACTCACAGAGAACATTAATATGCTACTTGCGGAGATCAACAATGCAATCAGTTTTTCCTGAAGCTGTAATCATTTTATTATCTCTCCCTTGAACTTTAATTACCGAACTGTGAAAGGTGCTGATTGAATCCACATGGAAAAGCTGGATTTAATTTTCAAAGACCAGGACCAAGTTCAAAAATATCCTTAGGGTGTCTGCTTAACTTTGCAATCAGCTTAGCAAAGCTGAGTTACTCCAAGTAGTGACATTAAAAATAAGCAACTGTCAGTATTTATTAAGATGTACAATATTTCCGTATCCTGTGGAATAACTCAAAATGTTACACCACACAATTGCACTTTATTCATTTTTACCAATGAATCATTTGCCTCTATTAAGTGATCAGTGGGAGCAAAAACCAACAGGACTGGCTATAACTGAACTCTGAACACAGATTATTCACTTATCCAGGGTCAATATAGAATTACCAGTAAACCTAATATGTGAGGAACTTAAAGTTCAAACGAAAAACTCAAGTGAACATTGGAAGAACATTGAGACTTCCCACAAACAGTAATCAGGTCTGTCTGTTTTTGGTGATGGGAGGCAAGAATGTTAACTTTTTGCACACATGTTAATTTTCAGGTTCAAACCTCAATTACAGATTGATTTAAACCTGTTCAGACTGCTAAATGTAATACAACATAACATTCTTAAGCTCATATAATCCGTTTCATAGGCACAATTAGCTGGAACCTATCCAAGCAGCACTGGGATAACTTGCATTTATGCTAATCTAATTTGTAAGTTAACTTAGTTTGTACTTCTTCGGGGATGCGCGAGGAAAATGAGAGTACACAGACGAAAACACACATACAGGGAGAACATGCAAAGAATTGTACATACAGACAACGACCAGGAATGAGATTTGAACCCATTTTGTTGCGTCAATGAAGCAATAACATTAGCCATTGCTGTTAGGTCCTTCCATCAATCATCCAGACTGTCTCTTTTTATTTTTTGGGTTATTATGGTGTCTGCTGCAAAGCAAGAGTAAATCTGAACTAGCATGCCACTATTTCCAGTAAGTATAATTTTTAATTTGTAGCAGTAGTATTAGCCATATTGTAATATAAGCAAAACATGAGTACAGTAAAATCCTTAATTACAATCCTATCAACATGCAAAATGGTACCATGGAGATTATCAGTAGTATCTTTTCAAAACTGTGCACATATTAGTGTAGATTACAGAATTCGGTGAACATTTACTGAGCTGGGTAACGTCATGAGGTTTGTTATTAGTGATTTAATAAGTGATGATTGACCAAGAGCAAGAGTATAAACAATGGCACAGTAATTCTGACCGCTGCTCTTGGATTGTATTACTGTAGGTAATGAACCATTACCAGTTTATTCACCCATTTTAATTGTCACCACTTCTGAAAATGCATATTATTTATGAAAAGCCGGTTTCTTGAAAACTATAAATCCATTATTTTATCAAAGTATTAAACAAAGTAAGTTTACAGAACTAATGCATAATAACACATTTACATTATAGAGCACTTTGCACACCACAGGTATATTGGTTAAGAGAAATACTAACAACCTTTAAATAATTTTTAAAGTAATTGCTTTCCATTTATGAATTTAACGGTTCCTGTTTCAACGTTTACATATCAAAACGCTTTCACTTACTAATAAGGAGGAGCATTAATAAAATGCATTTGATTAAGTGAAAACAGACTAATCTGTTAAAAACATATGGTAGAAGAGCGGAGGTGCTTTAAAGCTTGGTAACTGTTTTCAGACTAGCTGATGAACATAAAGATTTCAGAGAAGAATACACATTTAAAGCCCCAGGGATCGCCTCCATTTGCACGTCAAAGTGTCAAGATGAACCTTCACTTACTTGAAAGTAATTAAAAGAGATTTCTGACTAGAAAAGCTGATGGTGTGTCATGTTAAGTGGTCTAAATTACTCCAGTTTAATGTCATCTTTGAAAGTAATAGACCTGCAGATTTAAATTATATCCCCAAACTCTGGACTTTTCAGCTCCTTTTTTTAGTGAGATTATAATCAAAATCATCAGGTTATGGCATTTATTAACCCTTAACATAATTATTTCATTTCAGTAATGAGTGTAAAATTTAGAAAGCTGAGTGCTGACTGTTTAATGTTTCCAGTAATGTTTAAGTCTGGATGTTAGATTAAATAATTTTACCTCTTAGCAGAAGCATCCAAGCTGAAGTTAGCTGTATTATTCAGTATGTTTCTCACTGTCTTCATTTCATGATGAAAACATCTGACCCCTCTAGTTCTACTGATACTTTCACAATTTTAAGTTTATATTCAATACATTATTGTAATATATGTTTTCATTGAACAAAGTATTAGGAACACCTGCACAAATACTTACCCTTGCAATTATCTAATCAACCAATCATGTGCCATACACACATATGCAGATACAGATTATGAGCTTCAATTAATGTTCACATCAAATATTCGAATGAGGAAAAAAATGGAATCTCAGTGGTTTCTACCATGGCATGATTGTTGGTGTCAGAAAGGCTGATTTGATTGTTTCAGTGGATGGAAACATTTTGTTGATGAGAGGGGTCAGAGAAGGGGCAGACTTGTTGAAGCTGACAGAAGGACTATGGTTAACTCAGATGACCACTCTGTGCAGCTGTGGTAAGCAGAAGAGCTTCTCAAAATGGACAATATGTCGAACCTTGAGACAGCTGTGCTACAACAGCAGAAGACCACATCAGGTTCCACTCCTGTCAGCAGAGAGCTGAAAACTGAGTCTACAATGGGCACAAGCTCATCAACAGCTGGACAGCCAAAGACTGGAAAAATGTAGCCTGGTCTGAAGAATGTCAGTTTGTGCCGAGGCATACAGATGGTAGAGTCGGACATTGGAACCAACAGCATGAATCCATGCAATTTTCATGGCACACTTTGCACATGTTAATATCAATCAATCTCTGATTGAATGCCACAGCCTATTTGAATATTTTTGCTCTCCGTGTGCATCCCTTCATGGCCACAGTTTATCCATCTTTTAATGACTACTTCCAGGAAGGTCATCCACAATGTCACAAAACAAAAGTTGTCTCCAATTAGTTTCATAAACATGTCAATGAGTTCAGTTTTCTTCATTGTCCTTCCCAGTCACCAGATCCTGTGTGATGCAATCAAGTCAGCATGGACCAGAATCTTAAAGGAATGTTTCCAACATCTTGTGGAATCCAAGAATAGAAGCTGTTTTAGAACAAGAGGAAGCCCTACCCAGAATTAGTATAGTACTCCTGATAATTAGCTTAGCAAGTGTACAATAAATATTTCGATTCATATAGAAAACCAAAACAAATTTAACTTTGACAAAAGATTCTCATTTGTTATTTTTTAGCAGTTTAACAAGAGATATAATCTTGACAGCCTGAATAAAAATTATAACATGCAAACAATTTACAGTGACAAGGAGAAGTTACAAGAGGTTTCAGTAAATGGAGTGGACCACAGCTCTGTGCTGGGCAGATCGTCGCCGTATTAATGGCGTCTCATAGCCCCTAGGCTTATAACCATGCAAAGGCATTGTCTATGTTGAGTCTGCATGCATTTCATCTTTGGATGCTTAGGATTTTCCTCACAGGATGTGTGGTTTAGACTGCTTGTTATCTCGGTGTGAACATGCCCTATGGTAGTCTGGCACCCCATCCAGGACTAACTGCTGACTTGCACCTGATATTCCTAAAATGATCTCCTGTCTCTTTTATCCTGAACTTCATTAACCAGATTCAATAATGGTGAGACATTTTCATGAATATTGTATACCTATGGAAGCTTTTTCAGTGTGTCCGAATGATTTGGCAGATATTAGTCATTTACTGCATGTTTTTCAATTTTCTTACTATTTAATGTTTTGGCTCTTTGATTTTTGTACTAATTGACAAATTAAACTCTGTTTACGGCATACTAAAATTTACTTACCTTGTTTCTGACAAAATGTTTTTAATATTTCTGTGATTTTTAGTTCTCCCCATCATTCAAATTTTGAATGCAGAGCCAGTCACAGGAAATTTTAAATAGACAAAACAAGACCTTGTAAGAAACCAACAAAATAGTCAAACTTTAAACTAATAAGTGGCAGATATAAATATCCTTATTCACTTAAGTTATACAGAGTTATTCACCCTTTGTTTTATATTGCACCATCCACGGACCACAAAAAGTTATCTGAATACAATTCATAAATACTGCTTTACCCTACAGCCATTATGATGGATGTATAAGAGTTTTTTCATGACACTATACAGTGAATACATCTTGTTGTCCTAAAGTAAATAAATATTTAGTAAGACAAAATGAAAGGCCAAATACAATTCCATACTAGCCCTGCACTCTCTACTTGCACGAGCCAATGTTACATTATTTTTACTACACATACTGACATATTTAAACATACTGTGTATGTTTAGTGATTATTACTCCAAAGAAATGACCGTTATAGTACTTCACAAGGGGAAGGAACTTTTTTCTAAAACACCTTGCTAACCAACCATCTCCTGCTTTCCAAAAATTTTTTGTTTGTCGCCTGAGATCTTAGTCAGTCAGAGTTCTGAAAAAGGCAAGCTTGTCATGACTGTAGGGGCCCTTTTCCCATTTGTCCACTCCCTTGCCTACCTTTTCATGTTTAGGCTTGCGTCTTTCTTATAGATGTCATCAGTGACTTGTGTTTTGTATTGTTACTGCATTGAAATTATCTGTCACCACAGCTCAATGATTTTAAAAACAGTGCAATATCTGTCATATTATCTACAAATGTCTGCTCTGGAAACCTGAGTGGCTGCCTCAAACTAGTCTGCTACTCATTATGTACAAACATGCATCGAAATTGGCTTTCATGCATCACGGAATGGATGATTATATTGTCAGGTTACGTTTATGCACGAGACACCAAGCCAAAATGATCACCAATTTAAGCAAATTATATTTATTATTATATTTCTTTAAATCACACTGTGTATTGTACTGTACACTCAAATAACATGTTTATTTTTGATTTGTACTTCCTGTTGCTTATCTAAATATTCACATGGTTTTGTTACAGAACACATAAACATATCATGCTGTTACTTACTACATGAACAAGCTCTGAAATATGTGGCTGTTTAGAAACTGATCTTTGTAGAATTTCACACTATATTCTATCTTGGGTGTTCTGCTCTACATGGCTTTAAAATGGAAGAAGTGAGCTCTGAGAATGGATCACTAGATAAAACTGGACCAGAAAGAGTGGTGTACTATGGGTGCTGTTGATCACATGGTAGAACAGTCAACTGAAAGCTTCTGCTTGGAGCTTTAAAGTTTTAATATCAACAGGGGACAACACCATATTGTACAGAAAGACATTTTAATATGGCATACTACATATATCACACATCACCATCGTGAGTCATCACATTAAATAAAATCGCCAACACCACCAGATCAGATTCCATCCATCCATCCATTTTCCAACCTGCTGAATCCAAACACAGGGTCACGGGGGTCTGCTGGAGCCAATCCCAGCCAATACAGGGCGCAAGGCAGGAACCAATCCTGGGCAGGATGCCAACCCACTGCACCTAGATCAGATTAGCTGAGGAATACAACATAAAGATAGGGGTGATAAGATGGTTTAGGATAATAAAAATGGGAGTGTAAGAAGAATCAGGAGATTTCCTGGTGCTTTGAATGTACAAAAATAAATCACCATAAATGGTCTATAGATACTGAAAAAGGTCCAACCAAGTGGGCAGTTATGGATTGGATAGTTTGTTACTTTCTCTGTATTTCGTAAATTGAGGAAGTATGATTTTCATGAAAAAAGACGGTTTCTAGTTTTCTATAGAAAAAATATTTTATATATCATTGGTATATGTTTTGAGAATTTTTGGAGATGTTTTCTATAGCAGTCTGTAGCAAAAAGTTTGAGGATACTGCAGCTCAAGAACAAATTGATCAATTCTTATGAAATTTTTGGACAACTTACATTTGTTAGTCTTAAGAGCTGATTAGGTGAATTTTAACTATTGCATTGAAGCTTATTCCTGCCACTCAAAAAACTTTTTGTGAATTTATAGTATAATCCAAAGCTCATATTTCAGGCTTTTTCATTTTTATATTTTATAATTAAACAAGGACGGCACGGTGGTGCAGTGGGTAGCACTGCTGCCTTGCAGTTAGGGGACCCAGGTTCGCTTCCCGGGTCCTCTCTGCATGGAGTTTTCATGTTCTCCCCGTGTCTGCGTGGGTTTCCTCCGGGTACTACGGTTTCCTCCCACAGTCCAAAGACATGCAGGTTAGGTGCATTGGCGATTCTAAATTGTCCCTAGTGTGTGCTTGATGTGTGTGTGTGTGTGTGTGCCCTGCGGTGGGCTGGCGCCCTACCTGGGGTTTGTTTCCTGCCTTGCACCCTGTGTTGGCTGGGATTGGCTCCAGCAGACCCCCATGACCCTGTAGTTAGGATATAGTGGGTTGGATGATGGATGGATAATTAAACAATTTGTGATACCCATGTGAAAATTGGTTGAAATCAACATAATCAATGTAGACTTAAGCATTAACATTTGCGGTGCACTATCTATTGAAATTTTTTTGTAATCCATATAATAATAAAGTGCATTGCATTTGTCATTCCAACAGATGGCTCATCATAAACATTTGTAGTAATAAAATGCATTACTGCAATTGTTGGTGATGCACCATCTGTTGAAATGAGAGAGACACAGAAACCGGGCAAACACACAGACACTTGTCCTTTTATTAAGGTGGATGTTTTCAATTACAGTAGTGACGCAAGCAAAACTTTAATTACAAAGAGGGCATGGTGAAAGAAATGATCTCCAACACATGTTCCAAAGAGGGAGACACTGATGTGCAGTGCTGTGGCAAGGCTGGCTACATTCATTTATTGGATGGAGTTCAGACAAGTTTCCACCATTTTATTCCACTGACAAAATGATTGTCAGATTGAAGATAAAAAGTAGATAAATTAGCTTGATCCAGAATTAAGTGAAATAAATATTCAGGAGGCAGGTCTACTGTTTATTTGCACAGGCAACCTTTGGCAAACAGAGCAAACAGACAAGAGGGTTGGTGTCAGATACAGGTTTAACAATAAGAGCACCCATACCAGCAGCTGTCTGCTCTCCTAATTTTCATCAGTTACACCATTTTAAGGCCCGGATATTTAGGGATTCCCTATGAGGGCTGAGGTCAGATCTATAGAAGCAAGCTAATCTTGAATTTGGATCATAGACCTCAGTAAACAATCCCAAAGGCCATAAGGTAAACTGGTTTGTTTAAAATTATTCCAAGCTACATAAATTGCATATCTATGTAACATCCCCCAGTTTTGCTATTTTAGAATTACAGACCATAGCCACTTACCCAGAGAAGCTGCCACCGAAGATGGACATGTACAAAAAACAACTGGTAGTCAGTAAGTAAGGAGTAACCTATGAAATGGCTTTACACTTGATTGCCATCCAGTGGATCCCAGCATGATGCACGACAGTGAATGCTCTGCCTTTCAGATTGTATAATGGACTCCTGATGGTCCATTTTACAGTTAATGGCGCCATACTCTTCTCAGCTGTCTGCCAGATCAGTTATGAAATACAACTCTGTTTCAGAAGAGCACTTTTTACACTTGTTTATCTAGATTGGTGTGCTCTGGCTTCTTAGCCAGAAAACACAATTAATAATAACTACATTTATATGTTTGTACTTGAGTCACACCATAAGCGGAGGAGAAGGCTACCCTGATTGAAACATTCAATATTTGATATGCAATATCTGATATGTGACACTTTAATAGGCTTCATTCGGTCTTGACCTAAAAAAAGTGTTGTATTGTAATGTTCACATTATTTGTAGAGTAATCCTGCAGTATTCGAAACACTGCACCACTGACTTTTCTATATACAAGTCCACAATCACTTTTCAAAAAATTCGAAACAGAAAAACTCCTAAAGCTTAACATTTTTAGAGTTGTGTGTACAGTATTTATTTATTTGTTTCTGTTTTTTTTTTGTTGTTGTCTCATGCTTCTCAGATTCTTCTCCTGAGAAAAACAATTAACTCTGGTTTTTCAAGTACTTTCTTGACATTTGTTTTTCAGTTTGAAAGAATTTGCATTGCTGTGCTCAGTGTGGACAGTTGTTTGTGGTAATGAAACACACTACTATGATTACAAAACTGTAGCCTTTGATTCTGAATAATAATAATAATAATAATAATAATAATAATAGTAAATTTATTTATATAACAGTTACATGCAACTCAAGGTGCTTTCCACAGATTAATCAACAAAAACAAAGATATACCACATTTATTTGGGCTATTACCATTAATTAATATTATGGTAATTTAAGTATGTAATATAAGTATGTAAGTATACTAAATACAAAATCAACCATGAATTGTTAAGCAAAATTTAACCACTAAAGTGCAAAACAAACCTTCACTCTTATCAGAAAAAAGGTTTTCTAATTAAAATATTTATACATTTATACATTAAAGTTGACAATAGATCAACCAGATCTAATTAATATATATACAAATAAATATACATGGTACATATCTAAATTGTACCTAGGCATCCCTTTTAGTAGAAACAGTATAACATTATTAAAGTTAATGAAAAGATACAAAAGCAAAAAAAAAAACAGTCCACAACGGTTTCAGTTGATTTAGGATGTAGATGAAGTTCTTGATTCCTGAATGTGAATGTTTGACCAGCTGACACGGAGGAGAGGAAAACAAAAAACTCCTACAAAGGCCATAGTAGAAAAATAAACCTCTGAGACAGAAACGAGCAAATCAAATAGTAAGTCTGATGGTAATCAGATTCTCTATCATGAAAGTCAGATTGACCTAGGCCAGCTGGTTGTCCACCATCCACTGAGCACAGTCAAGGTTTCCAAGTCCAAGTATTAATACTATTACTCTGACTTATATTGCTTTGCTCCAATTAGATCATACTCGTTCTAGAAGTAGCAACAAGCAGTAAAATCAAGTCAAGTGACTGTCAATAATATAAACAGCCACAAGTACAGCATCGTCACTGGCCTTGGGTTCAAAAACCTGCCCAGATACTGCCTTTGTGTCTGTATGAAATTCATAGGCTCTCTCTGTGTTCTTTTGGGTTTCATCCCACAGCCCAAAGATCTATGTGTTAAGTTAATTGGCTATTCTGAATTGGTCTTGAATTAATTAATGTGAGTCTGCCTGGCAATTAACTAATGCACTCTAAAGGATTAGTTGCTAATCTCTACCCACAGTTGGAGGGACATGTATTGGCTCCTTGTGACTCTGAACTTGTTTAGTTGATTGGAAATGTATATGTACATCAAATAAAGGTTGTTTTAGTTTCAATAACGCCTTATTAGGTCTTGAATTGTTTAGTCCAAGACAGCACAATATATTACACCTGCTTTCCTTCTCCTTCCACACCTCCCAGGTAAGTCTTGTCCACCTCCTCTGGACTCCAACAACCCCATGCAAAGTGGAGGACTCTGTTTTAAATCCAACCCAGGAGTATTTCAAGTGCTCAAGCCATTGTCTCCAGGATGCATTTCTGAGTCAGGAGGATCCTCACTAACATATATATTGGTCAATTATTAAGTGTCATATTAGAAAAACAGAAACAGAAATACTCTTTTCTAAATACATGCAGCATATTTGAAAACATTGGAGACATGACAATCTTATAAGGCACAAACAGCACTGGAGTGTTCTTTAAGTTATGGTGTTATTTGAACCTGTGATTACTCAGCATTAGCTGTCAGTCTTTAAATAAACTATTTAGAAATAGGGAGGCTAACTTTTATTAATGGTGTAATCAAAAGTCATAAATGTCTTTCTGAATTTCTTACACAATTAAATTTCTTTCTGGCATAATTCCGAGTCACTATGATGAGAAAAGTGGTTGAATTACAATAAAGGCAAAAATCAGCACATTAGTTGGAACAAGAAACTAGTAGCTACAGGGCACCCTCTGTCTGAAAATCCCCTAGGGTTAAAGAGAACTAATGATTTATAGTTTCTAATTTAACGAGTTTCAAACACACACATTTTCATAAATGTTATTAGAAACATAAAACACACACCCACTTCTGGAAATTTCAGAGCAGACAGAAGTAGAAAAGGAAATAAACATACTTAGGTAAGGATGTCCTTTGATGGCAGGAATTACGCTCTGCTTAGGAAGCTGGATGGAATGAAAACTGGCAGGGGCGTGAGATTCCCAAGAGCAAGGCAGGAACATTTTCTCCTCTTTACATTCATTCAAATAACAAAAAATCATGAGCAATTAAAAGTAATGCCTTACATTCTAAAACTGCTGCAGCTTGTTTAGCTCTTCCATCAGCAAGATTTACTCAAGATTAAGTAATTGGCCCTATATTTATTTGGCAGACAATTAGCAAGCATAATTGTCTTTAAAGCAGTAGAGTAGAAAATACCACAGACAATATGATACAATATTCCATAATTCAAGTTAAAGGAGCAATTTTAAATGTTCATAATTTTAACACTATGTACAATGTATATTGTGAAAATGCCACAAAAGCTGAAAATATAAGGAAAAGAAAGTTTTTTTACAACTAAAGTCAATAACAAAGTAGGACACAGGACTTTGGAGGCAGATGATGCATTAAAGCAAAATAACAAAACCTTTCACACTTTGCCATATCTACATCTTCTATCTTAATCCCACCTTGCATCTCCCTCCTTCCTTCTTCTGCCAGGTGAACAGTCATCTATTCTTTACTTAATGCTAAGAAGAAATGGCCACTGGCCTCTTTTAAGTTGGATTCCCTGAAGTACTTATAACATCACTTCTGGTCTACTCTGAAGCACTTCCAGGCCTGATATAGCCATTCAAAACTCCTAGGGTCATATGGTCAAAGCTCCCTCTGGTAACCTCAGGTATATTCTTACAAAGGGGCCAGGCAACCCTGTAGGGGATTTAATAGCAACTTCCTCTGTTAGCAGTTACAGGGTTGGGGAATGTATAATCTTTTATTGTGATTTCCCCACTGTCCCTCTATTATCCTAACAACCCTTGAATATTTTCAGGAATTCTCTTGGCTGTATCTCCATATGACATCTCTTCCAGAGCATGTAAAGATTGGCATCCAAACTAGGAAGTGTTCCACGACCTGCTGATAAAGGATATGATCCCACTTACTATTATGGTATATTTGCATACCTTGCTACTTTCACCTACCATCTTAGTTTTTATTCAGGCTACTATTTTTTGTGGGCCAAAAGAGATAAGCATGACTGGCAATGCAAAAACAGATCTACTAAGCTCACACATGACCATGAGAAGATCATGTTTTCCATAAAAGTTGGGTTTAAAGTGTTTGACTATTTACTGCAAATTCAACAAACTAAGCATGGATCGACAATATGTTCATCAATGTCACTAACAACTAAACAAATGTGGATTGTTTTACTTTGTGAGGCCAGCACATAACATAAGATAGCCTCTGCTGCTTATTAGGAGCATGTTTACTATGTGATGATACCATCTTTCATGGCAAGTCTAAATGGTGCCATTTTCTTAAGAGTTTCCTCTGGGTCTTTTTCTCATGAAGTTTCAGGAACTGGGAGCATAAATAAGCAGCATTAGGTAAGTTTATTTGTATTTTCTATTGAAAAATATAAAGGTATAGGTATGGGTTTGAATAAATTCTTAGTTATCATGGTGGCAACAGTGGAGACATTTTGCATGAGTGTTGGACAAGAAATTCTAAAGCGCATATTACAAAGTTGTCCAAATCATGTTTCTTCCATCTTAAAAATGTTAGGAAATTAAGGCACTTTCTAAATAAAAAGGATTCTGAGAAATTAATTCATGCATTTATTTCTAGTAGGATTGACTACTGCAATACAGTGTTCACTGGATGTTCAAACTGTTCTATATACAGCCTCCAGTTAATCCAAAATGCCGTTGCAAGAACTATTACAAGAAAATACAAACACATAACTCCAGTTCTTAAATCCTTACACTGGCTCCCGGTTAAGTTTAGGGCAGATTTCAAAATCCTCCTTTTAACATATAAAGCATTAAATGGCCAAGGTCCGGCTTTCTTGTCTGAACTTATCATGACTTACAAACCGGAGTGAACATTAAGATCTCAACATGCCGGTCTGCTTATGATTCAAAGGATTAATAAAATAACAGTGGGAGGTCAAACTTTTAGTTACAGGGTCCCTAAACTGTGGAATGGTCTGCCTGCTACTATAAGAGATGCCCCTTCGGGCTCAGCTTTTAAATCCAGGCTGAAGACTCACTACTTCAGTTTAGCATATCCTGACTAGAGCTGCTGATTAACTGTACAGACTGCATCTCTGTTGTTAGTTATTAGCACTAAAACATAAGTAACATGATAGTTATAATTTGTTACTAACCCTCACCTATTCTGTTTCTCTTCTCAGTGCTCAAATGTGGCACTTGGTGCCACGACCCACCTGCCAAATTGTTTTGCCTGCCTAAGGTAAAGTCATCCCCGATGGAGGATCGCAGGAATCGTGGGGTAGAGGGGTCCTTTCATCGGATTGGCTGGCCCAGCGCTATTTCAGCTGTGGAATGGCCAAATGGGGGAGGCAGCTTGATGGCTGAGGTCTCCAGGGCTCTAAACAAATCCAAATCATATTATGTGATATCATCTACTGTTAAATTCTGGTCTGGACTTGTAAAATTTGAATTTTTATACTGTATTGAGGATTTGTCCTGTTCTGTGTATTGTATTGTATTGACCCCCTTCTTTTGACACCCACTGCACGCCCAACCTACCTGGAAAGGGGTCTCTTTTTGAACTGCCATTCCCAAGGCTTCTTCCATTTTTTCCCTACAAGGGTTTTTTTGGGAGTTTTTCCTTGTCTTCTTAGAGAGTCAAGGCTGGGGGGCTGTCAAGAGGCAGGGCCTGTTAAAGCCCATTGCGGCACTTCTTGTGTGATTTTGGGCTATGCAAAAATAAATTGTATTGTATTGTAATTTCACTGTACTCTGTACCTGTTGCAATACTGCAGTACTACTACTACTACTACTACAGAACCATGCTCAAGCACAAACAGCTGCCATTCCTTGGAACGCTTGTGTAACATCAACAATCCATTCTGTCTCTCTTAGAGTATAGAATATATAGAATATTCTGGAAACCCATCCACAGCCCATTCTGAGCCTTCTATGACTCATTGTCACCCTGGAAAAACAACAGCACACTGCTTTGGTGAAAGTGCCCCAGGTCCCTACTTGGCACCGCTGCAATGTCACATCATGATGTATGGTTACTTATATTTCTGACAGTAGATGTTTTACTCAGTACTAAAGAACTTTACATGTAGTCTCATTTTGGACCTTTAATGAATTAATTATTTCACTCATTGTTTTAGGAACAATTTGATGAGCCAAAGCACATTATAATTGTTATGCTCTGAGTACTGAGAATGACACTGTTGAATTACTTAGAGTCGATTACACAGCCAGCAACAGGAGACTCTTGAAAGAACTCCATAAAAACAGACAGCCCCAGAAGGTGGCGGATTTTTCACGACCAGCAGTAATAACCAGATAGGCTCCCAAGTGACAATAACTTATAGGGAAAGATAGCGAGAGAGCTCTTAATTTTTGATTGCTCCTTAAGCAGGGCTATCTATCTATCTATCTATCTATCTATCTATCTATCTATCTATCTATCTATCTATCTATCTATCTATCTATCTATCTATCTATCTATCTATCTATCTATCTATCTATCTATCTATCTATCTATCTACTAAATTAACAAGCACACACCTTCCCTTATACAGTGGCCTAATAGAACACATCATGCCACACACATAGAGCATTTCAAAATAACAATTGTCATAAAGCATTTTAAAATGATAATTTTAATATAATAAATTTACCTTAAACCATAATAGGGTTTCATAGAATTACTTATATAAAATTCTCTTTAACCAACTCAGAGGACATATCCTGCAATAGCAGGAGTTGGTGCAGGTAGTAAACAATCTTGAGCAAGGTGCCAGTCTGTCACAGGACACACCCACACCCATCCTGGGGATAATTTAGTTTTCATTTAACCTTAAATTAATATGGGAGGAAGAGCAGAGTATCTGGAGAAAAACCCAAACAGATAATGCAAGAAAACTTCACATAGTCCATACACAGGATTAAAACCAAAAACACTGGGTCTATCAGGCAGAAGGAATAACAACCATGCCTGGTGCATCCGCCATATAATGTATCTGTTGCATTATAAGTTTTTCATTTTAGAGCGTAGCCATTGATTTATCTAGCCATGATCAAACCCAATTGATTTATTTCAGGCTTACTAGAGGCTGGAGATTTTCTGAGCTTTCTGACTTTTACAAGACAAGAACCATAACCTGAGTAACGCACCAGTCCAATGCAAGGTACATTTTCCTCACACAACCAAACTCATTTATATTGGGCTACTCTGGAGTTACCAGTTAACCTAAACTACTTGACTTAGGAATTTGGGAGGAAAACTTGTGCAGATATGGAGAAAGCAAGTTATGATGCAAAAGTGCTAAATATTTCCTATGTAGTACTAATACAGATATTGTAGTGGCTGGATTCCACTTGGCAAGCATGTGGTTTTGGCTTTTCTCAATGTGGTACTAATTTTCATGTAGAACATGCTGTGAATTAGAAACAGAGACGTCTATGTTTAGATATAAATAAGCTAAAAAAATAATGATAATAAGTAACCTATAGTAACTCTTGTTTAACTTTTTTCTTTGCCAGTACTAAGTTGTAATTTTGTTTAACCTAATGAGTATTTCATAGCTTCAGGCAACAAGAAATACAGCTGTTGTGTACCAAAATTGATCATAATTAAAACTGTTCATTGTTATTGTCCATATGTCACAGGTCCATATCTTTCATCCTAGAAAATATCTTGGCATTACAGAGTTGGCTCTTGCTATTATGGAGTATGAAATTCCTGACAGCACTCTAGATATATCTTGCCTTCTTCCCCCATCCTCTTATATCTGCCTGGGCTAACAGGTCAGGTGTAAATGTTGCTCTGAATTTCCTGACTTTTTTAAGTTGCAGCATGCTGAACTGAAAAAAAAGCTGTTTCTACATACAACTCTTCACATACAGGAAACAGTCTCTCCAGAGATCCACAACATCATCCATTCATCTACTAATCCATCCATTCAAAATTTGAATTGTAGAAGTCATAGCATATTCTATTACCGGTGTGCACAAGGCCTCATTCCACATTAGACTCTAGGCCATTATCATAGGGTACAGATAGGATCTAACTGGGAATGTCTATGTCTCACTGAGCCTGGCTCTGAACATCAAAAAATAAAGAGTTCATTGTAGAAGTTGGGGGTTGGAGGAGAGACACAGGGGGCTTTAAGGGCTTGCTGTAGTGCATCTGGCAGTCACTTATTGCTACGTAACTCAAACAAAGCCTTTGTTAAACTCTTGTTATATAACTGTAACTGACCACTAGATTCACTACAGTTAGCCCCTAAAGTGTTGCCTTTGGTGGTTTGTTAGGACCAAACAAAGCATTTATTACACTGCTTTCACTTAATGACTAACAGATGAACCAAGGTAACCAAAGTGTTTCTTTGCATTCCCAGGCATTGATGGTGTCATTTACTGCCACAAACTGTTGTTGTCAAGGGAGATACACTCAATGTATCTCAGTTGGTTCTCCACCAAATGACCCTAATGAACTAACCTAAAAACCAATAAGGCTAGCTTTCATTCTTCTATAGACCTGATAGCATGTATCTACAAATGCTACGATACCTTCTCTGTCAATAATCCCATTATTTATTAGATGAATAACTGCATGATTGATGATTTAAATCAAAGAAAATAGCTTAACAGAATCTATGTACAGTAAAACACTGCAAACATATCACTCTCTGCATCTGTTTCATGAAGCCCTTCGTCCATTAATCCAATTTAGGGTCTCAGGCATTTGGTTTGAGGCACCAAATCCAGACAGTGTGCCAGTCTATTGCAGGGCACACCCATGCAAACAGCATAACTTCTATCATTCCAGGCCAGTTTAGAGTCTCACATTAACCTTACTGGGATGACTTTGTATTTAAAGGTTAAGTAGCACATTTAAGGCAAAAGCCATTTAATTACCTTTGAGTTTTGTCTCAGACAGAAAGTTCATCTTAATAAAATTTTTACAGTACGTCTTCAAATCCACTTTACTGGAGCTCTTTTATCACTGTTAGTGACTTTAGTCATAAATATTACAAGGGTTCTTATTTCTACTGTCATGCTGCTAACACAAAAATAAAGTGCATTTCTTTATTAATGATTGATTTTGTGTTAGTTGGTCGGTTAGTTAATGAAAAAAATCCTACCTTTATGAAAGCTGTCATTTTAATGCAATAAATAATACCGAAAGTTTACTTAGTAAGCAAGTAGCAGAAAATATGAACTGAAAATTACTCAAATGTTTCATGCATCTGGTAAAAATGTCATTCCACATAAACATTGGATTTAACAAAATTAAAGGTTCAGCAGAAAATAACCTTTTTCCACTGTTTTTACTGTGATGGTGAGGTTCATTATTCTTGATATATTATTGGCAAATTGTCTGACCCAGCTTTAAGTTAAACACATTTTGGTTGGAGTGAAAACATTTCTAAAGTGCTTTCAGTAGCAAAGGCATTAACTCTGAAGAGAGGTACTGTCTGACAGGAAATAAAGCTGGAAATGTAAATAGACCAATTTTGTTTCAGAATCCTGCCTGGGCATTGAAAAATGTTTGAGAAATAATTATGTTGTCAATCACTAATTTATTAGCCAAGTTCAAAGCGTCTAATGCCGTATGTTAAAAAGTGTGTGGTAGTTTCAGAAAGTGAAATGTTTTAATAAGCTTGATTTGTAGATGAGACCTTGCTTTGTTAATTAAGTAAAGAAGACTAAGTTAACAATTTTGTATTATGTTTAACAGTTAGCACAATGTGCGTCAGTTATAAAAATGTACATATTGAGTATTTGTATTCTTTGGTGTTGAAGAGAAGTACAATAGACTGTTGAAAGGAGTTCTTTAGGAAACCACAGGAAGTGCCACCTGAGATACAAATAGTGGCAGAAAAATTACCAATTTTGGTTTGTGTGACCTTTCCATGTAAAAAAAACAAACAATAGCAGCAATAGGAACAACAACAGACCCAGGCTGACATGGGAAACAAAGGAAATACCAGAATAGTCAACTGAACCTGAAACAGCACAGTGCAGTGATTGTCTAACCGGTGTTGGTGTCTCAGCCACGTTTACAATTGCTTAGTTTACTCTGACAGGCTAAGGGGTGTAAAATTCCTTTATTTTGAAAAGGCTGTGTGAGGTCCTAAAGTAGATCTTCAAAATTCTCTAAGGTATTAGTCCATGAGAATTTTTCAAGTGACATACTAAATCACACACTTGAAGACATTGGTGGAAATTAAAGGGAACTTCAATTAGGAAAGAAGCTAGTAGACACTTCCTTCTACATAGAATAGAAGAAGCACTTATTGTAACCCAAAATATTTTCTCATAAAAATAAACTTTTTTTGGGGGGCTGGTTTGTATTAGCAGCAGAGTTCATGTGAAGCTTCTGTAGAAATTCTAAAACAAAAAGCATGTGCAAAACAAAGCTTTCCAAGTCATAAACAGAAGTTCTTTAGTTGGAAAACAAGCTTTGTTTAGTTTAAAGACAAAAATGAATTTTCTGGCAAGGCAGCAGATGAGATATTATTGTAACTCATGCTCTTAGAATTCCAGTGATGATGTAAGACACCAACACACATGGAAAAATAGCTCAACAGCTGCAACTATGTCCACCACAACACCTCAGAAGTTCGTTAATCGGATTAAATGAAGCATGCAACTGTCACAGCATTATAAGGCAAATATGATTCCAGTACTGTGATGCAGTGACTAGTGCTGCTACTTCACAGATCCGCTATCCTTGGTTCACATGCTCACTGTCTGTTTGAGTTTGTACATTCTGCCTGTGTCTGTGCGGCTTTGTCTCTTGGGACTGCAGTCTGCCTCCTGCATCACCAAAGATAAACAGGTTTCATAAACTTGTAATTTTAATTTGGATCCATGTGAATGGGAGGGTGAGTATGTGTGTACATGTATGTGTGGTTACGTGTAGTTCCTGCCTCATGCTAAGTATTGTGTCAGATAGCCGACCTCGAGCCCCCTGCAACCCCCCTGCAAAACTCCCCCAAAGTTCAGGCCTCTCACAATGATGCCTCTCTCTCTTCAGGCCGCCTCCTTTCCTTTCCTCCCGAGCTCCGTCTTTCTCCACTCCCAACTCAAGCCATTGAACGGAGGGAGGTGGCCCCTTTTATAATCACCAGGACGTGCTCCAGGTGCCTCCCGATAATCTTTCGCCAGCACTCCCCAGTGTGGCGGAAATACCAGCTGCGCACCCAGAAGCACTCTGGGTGTTCCTGGTCGTCTTCCCCCCAGCACTTCCGGTGCTGAGGACAATGGCTCTCCAGGCATCGGGGCGCCCCCTGGTGGTGAACCACGGGCCCCTATAGGGTTGAGCTTTCAAGCTCAGTTCCCGTGGTCTCTAAAGCCACCAGGGCGGTTGCCCCCTCGTGGTCTGGAGGAGGCGTAATCCCTCCTCCAGTCCTTCCGAGCATCCCGGCTGGGTGCCACCCCCAGCCGCTTGCCAAACTATATAATCCACTTGTCAGGCTTTATCGGGGCGCCTCCTGGTGGTGAACCACGGGCCCCTATAGAGTTGAGTTTCCAAGCTCGGTTTCTGTGGTCCCCAAAGCCACCAGGGCAGTCGCCACCTCGTGGTCTGGAGGAGGCGTAATCCCTCCTCTGGTCCTTCCGGGCCACCTTGAGCCCCCTGCAACCCTGGATTGGATTAGATAGATCTGAGAATATTGCTTATCAAATTGAGAAATTCATAAAAATAAAGATAAATAAATAAATAAAAATTAAAAATAACACCAGTTTAGCATTGGCAAACAACAGCAGGTGTTTGGAATGAAGATGAACTGGAAACACAGATTAAAAAACTGAACCTAGTGGTAGTGCAGCACAGTATACTATGATAGAGGGAGACAGAGAAAACAGAGAAATATATTGCAGGAAATGCGAAGGATGTTCCAAAGAAAGACACCACTGTTAGACTGTGCTTGAAACTCTTGTCTTGTGAGGTGCCCATCACACAAGCTGCTGACTCTCAGAAACATGCCTTCTGATTTTGTTGTGGCTTTGGCCTTGACAGAACAGTCCTGTCACAGTTTTTAAGTTTCTTTTGATTGTGTATTTATGAACACCTTGGCTTTCTTTGTAATTTCTATAAAGTAAAGACATACACTTTGAAGGGATATAATGGTCAGTCTGTCTTCCTTTCTTAATTAACCTTTTCTTTCCATTATGATAGTAATATGTATAGTGCAAGATTGTCCAAATAATGGTTCTGAGGGTGTAGCAACACAGTTTGTTACAACTTTGCCTTTCTACAGAGAGAGGGTTTGTTAGTAATCCACAAAAGTTGTGACACCTGGAAGAACTGTTAGCATCAAGTTTCAAAGTTTAATTAATGTTCATTGCTACAGGAAAGCTGTAAGTTGTTAACCCATTACTTGTCTCCTGAAATGGGCGTTTTTGTATCTTCTTCGTCTTCTTTCGGCTGCTGCCATTAGGGGTTGCCACAGTGGATCATCTTTTTCCATATCTTCCTGTCTTCTGCATCTTTCTCTGTTACACCCATCACATCTCACCACATTCATAAACCTTCTTTTGGGTCTTCCTCTTTTCCTCTTGCCTAGCAGCTCTATCCTTAACATCCTTCTCCCAATATACCCTCCATCCCTCCTCTGCACATGTCCAAACCAACACAATCTCACCTCTCTGACTTTGTCTCCCAACCGTCCAACTTGAGCTGACCCTCCTAATCATATCCATCTTCATCACACCCAGTGCAAATCTTAACATCTTTAAGTCTGCTACCTCCAGCTTTGTCTCCTGCTTTCTGGTCAGTGCCACTGTATCCAACCCATATAACATAGCTGGTCTCACTACCGTCCTGTAGACCTTCCCTTTCACTCTTGCTGATATCCATCTGTCACAAATTACTCCTGACACTCTTCTCCACCCATTCCACTCTGCCTGCACTGTCTTTTTCACCTCTCTTCCACAATCCCCATTAATTTGTACTGTTGATCCCAATTATTTAAACTCATCCACCTTCGCCAGCTCTACTCCCTGCATCCTCACCATTCTTCTGATCTCAACTCTGAAAATGATATTTTTTTTTCAATTTTTGGTAACCTCAACTAGATCTCAATACACAATGGAATGTCTGAAGCTTGAAAGTTGAAAGTGAACCTTTGTAGATACACCTAGTAGTCATAGCATACTCTTCAATGTCTACATCCATACAGTATATTGAAGTTAATCAGATGTTTTGTCACATAGCCCAAAGTGTGGTGTAGAATTCAAGTGAAGTTATGCTTAAGCTATTGTGGAGCTTGGCTCGGACACAGACAGGCAGACATTGTTATAAGTCACCCAACACACGCTTTATTTATAAATACTAAATACAGTGAAGCACACAACCCCAAAACTCCCCCAAAGTTCAGGCCTCTGACAATGATGCCTCTCTCTCTTCAGGCTGCCTCCTTTCCTCTCCTCCTGAGCTCCGTCCTTCTCCACTCCCAACTCAAGCCATTGAACGGAGAGAGGCGGTCCTTTTTATAATCACCAGGACGTGCTCCAGGTGCCTCCCGATAATCTTCCGCAAGTACCGGCTGCGCACCCAGAAGCACTCCGGGTGTCCCTGGTCATCTTCCCCCCAGCACTTCCGGTGCTGAGGACCATGGCTCTCCAGACATCGGGGCGCCCCCTGGTGGTGAACCACGGGCCCCTATAGGGTTGAGCTTTCAAGCTCAGTTCCCGTGGTCTCTAAAGCCACCAGGGCGGTTGCCCCCTCGTGGTCTGGAGGAGGCGTAATCCCTCCTCCAGTCCTTCTGGGCATCCTGGCTGGGTGCCACCCCCAGCCGCTTGCCACACTATATAATCCACTTGTGAGGCTTTATCTGGAATATTGTGTCCAGTTTTGGTTTCCATATTCCAAAATGACATATCAGCACTAGAGAAACTCCATTAAAAAAAGGAAAAGGGTGACTACACTGATTCCAAGGTTGCAAGGTTTGATCTATAAGGAAAGACCAAAGGGGTTGAGCCTTTTCAGTTTAAACAAGCAGAGATGTAAAGGTGATATAAGTAAAGTTTTTAAAATTATTAAGGGATTTTACTTTAAAAATAGTTCTTCAATTAAAGCATGGATGATATCTTGTTAGGGGTAGATTTCGTACAAATATTAAAAAGGTTTTCTTCATAAAGGAAACCACAGACACATGGAATAATTGCTAATTATTTATTTATTACTATTTATTTCAAATTATTACTATCTATTCAATTATATTTATTTTTAATCTTTTATTTATTTATTATAGTATTGTGTAGTTCTTTACTTGTCTTGCACTTGTCCTGTGTTTATGTATAACTAGCAAAATACCCGCGCTTCTCAGCGGAGAAGTAGTGTGTCAAAGAGGTTATGTAAACATATATATACATAAACATACTGTATATACATAAATATATACATATACACATCCACATATATATACATATATCAACATATATATACACATACATATATATATATATATATATATATATATATATATATATATATATATATATATATATACACACACATGCAGACACATATACATATATATACATATACATATTTGTATATCTACATATATATACACATATATACATATATATACATATACATATTTGTATATCTACATATATATAAACATATATACATATATATACATATTTGTATATCTACATACATATACACATATATATATATATATATATATACACATACATATATATATATATATATATATATATATATATATATATATATATATATATATATATATATATATAGCTGATTACCCAGTGGATTCGCTCACTGAGTGCAAGAGAAAAAAATAAAATGTATGTATAAAATAAGTTTAATTGCCAAATTTATTTTTCCACAAATAAAGAGCACTTACAATAACATAGAAATCAATATAAACAACATTAACATCATTATCATTTGAGAATATGAAGTAATATATAAGAAGCACATTGCATATAAATATAAATTATTAAACAGTAAAATGTTCTTCTATAATACGCTACCGTGGCTATTCGTTTGTCTGTCCAGGATTTTAAATCAGCTGTAGCTCGCAAACCGTTTCACCTATTGACTTGAAATTTGGTACACAGATACTACGTCACGTCTACTATTCGCTTTCCCACACATATGAACACATATATATATATATATATATATATATACACATACATATACACACACATACATATATATACATATACATACATAGTGCGTTGCAACACGGGCTGTGATTGTTACATGGGAGGGAGACGACAAATCACAGCTTCCCGCTTTCTAATCGGGCTTGTGATTGCTGCTTTGACGGATGCCCAGATCCCACAGTATTTCCCCTTATTTGAGGCGTTAGGCAAGTGTAATTGAATAGCGGTGCTGCAAGTTATTACTCTTTTTATCTTTATTTTATTTTATTGTAGAATCAACTCAGAGCTGCGCGCACCAGTGCGTGCGTGGCGGATGCGTACGGCTGACGTTTTCATTGTCTACCACCTTCGCTAATCATTCTTGAGGCAGATTGAAGACTTAAGTGCCAGCTTAACTGAAAAATAAAAGAAAACATACTAAGTTTTAAAAAAAATCAGTTTTAACGGGAAAAGTTGCCGACGAAAGAAGAGAAGCAGCGGGACGCTAGGGTCAAGAGCTGCTCATTAAGCAGCAAGCGCATCAACGTCTGAGCAAACGAATGGTAAACGTACAGAGAAAGAGGATAAATACTATGAATGGTCATGTCAAGTGTATTCACTCCACGTTATCGTGCAGTGCGCTGTTACTGGTATTTTGATAAAAGAATCTGAATAACATATAAGAAGCGTATAAATTATTAAACAGTAAAACATTAACATTTAAGAAGTAAAGATACATTGAGTACTACTGTAGTGCTTTCGGGTATAGTACATTTTTTGTTTGCCCATTACATGCATAAATGTATACATTTTTTGGTGTACCTACCCAAGAACACGCGACATGACCCGGCAGTTAAAAATTTATCGCTCCAGCAATTTTAACTCTGTTACAAAGTCATCTAATATGGTATTGCAAACGGCAGCGGGAGCGTTTGTATAAACTCAATTTAAACTTACTGTTTACACCGTGCTTTGAAGATGCATAGTATGCGACACGTGTTTCGCCATAATTGTGGGCTCATCAGGAGTACACAGTCACTGCACTCCCTTACGGGAATCGATCCTCGGACGTAGAGGCGAAGCCCCTAACGTTGTGCCACGGCGTGAGGTTCGTTCATTTGACAGCATGTAGATCGGGGTAATTACATTGCAGGCATTCGTAGTCTGATTCACAATCTGATTGTATGGGTGGTTACCTACCCGGTAACGCTTGTGGTTGGTGAGCAAGTCGGCTAACTTCTGCCACGGTGCCCTCTTTCAGTTGCGAGAAGCAGATCATACAATGGTTGAAATAGTTTAATATATATAGCAAAATCACCGCGCTTCGCAGGGGCGAATATGGTATTGCAAACGGCAGCGTTTCTATAAAGTTAAAGTTACGGTTTATACCGTGCCTTGTTTCATATTCTTTTCCTACCTTATCAATTGTGTAATGTGTTTTTTGAACAGGTTTGATTTATGGAAGTGATCACTCCTGCTGCGTTCAGTCACTTCACGTGAGCCACTCTCTTGTGTGATGTTGCGATGTCCACGGGTTTATTTAATGTTAGCTAAGACCCGGCAGTTAAAAGTTTCTCGCTACAGCAATTTTAACTCTGTTACAAAGTGATGCAAACTGTCGTTTATACCTCGTGTCTTCTCATTAAACTTGTATCTCGCGAATATGGCATTGCAAACGGCAGCGGGAGCGTTTCTATAAAGTTAAGGTTACGGTTTACACCGTGCTTTTTTATACCTCGTGTCTTCTCATTAAAGTTGTATCTCGCGAATATGGTATTGCAAACGGCAGCGGGAGCGTTTGTATAAAGTAAATTTAGACTTACGGTTTACACCGTGCTTTTTTATACCTCGTGTCTTATGAAGATGCTTGTATGCGTCACTCACTCGCTTCTTATTGTTTCGCTGCCTTGTCAATTGTGTAATGAATGCTTTCTTCTGCGCTCTTTGGAGCTCCTCCTTCTTTTCTATGTACTGAGTTCACAGTCAGTTCACGTGATTACGTGGGAGGCGTGATGACGCGACACGCAACTCAGTCTCCTACGGCCATCTTGCTGCCTACCATTACAGTATATGGACAAAAAAGAGGTTCCAGTTATGACCATTACGCGTATAATTTTGAAATGAAAACTGCCTAACTTTTGTAAGTAAGCTGTAAGGAATGAGCCTGCCAAATTTCAGCCTTCCACCTACACGGGAAGTTGGAGAATTAGTGATGATGAGTGAGTGAGTGAGTGAGTGAGTGAGTGAGTGAGTGAGTGAGTGAGTGAGTGAGTGAGTGAGTGAGTCAGTCAGTCAGTCAGTCAGTCAGTCAGTCAGTCAGTGAGGGCTTTGCCTTTTATTATTATAGATTTGTCCTCTGGAACATTATATCGCTGCAGTAATGTGCATGGATGGTATGACAATAAAGCCACTTGACTTGACTTGACTTGATAACTTAGCAATTAGTGCAGCAGACCAGTTATTTTCAAGTTCAGACCTGGGCTAACCCCAAAACCACCCTACCATCACCACCCCATTCAAATAGCTGCAGGCATTTGCTCCAACCAATTTCATCTTTGAATTGGACTACTCCATTAATTAACCATGTTGTCATTTCCCATTTTCTATTGTGTCAATCCAGAAATTACAAAATTATGCTAACTGATTATTGGATGAATTAAGCATTCATGTGTGTTACATAGGATGGCTTCATGCTGTTTAATATTTTGCATTTTGTTAATGTTCAGAATATTGGACACATGGACAAAGTGGGTAAACTAAAACAAGAGTGAGAATGTCAGGATAAATTAAATGTATTTCTGAAAAAATAGTTGTTTTTAAAAGAATGAATTGAGCCTACTGATCTCATATATTTTCGGGAGATCCATTCCAAAGTCTACTATAGATCTATAGAAACAGAATTTTATATTCAATCCTATAAGACATAGAGAGACAGCAACGTGGAGCAGAATGGCTGTTTTATTCTTGCTGTTGCAGGTCTGTGTCACGACTCATGCAGCAGAGTTTAGAATTAAATAGATCTTAATACATAACAGATTAGATAGCAACTTCATTTCTCAATAAACTCACTTTACAAGAAGAGATAAGAACAGTAGTTCTATTATTAAAAAATACTACTTATTACAATTAAAAGGAAGTTATTGTTGTCTGCAATTGCTCTAAATCCTATAGCATTTGTGTCCCAAATTGGTCTTCCATCTGCGTTTCCCTCTTGCTTGACTGACCTCTGAATCAAGTAAAGTTTATACGGATATTACACGAGGACCCTACTTTCACTTCTGCTGTCTATTTTTTAGAAAGAAAAAGTGAAAACTACCATATATTTTTTCTGAGAAATAGTTTACGAAGTAAAATGATCTCACAGTTTGCATTCCTATTCACTTTTTCTCTCCTTATGACATGTGCACAGTGGTGCTGTTGACGCCCTGTCCCCCCTCGGGGGGTGTTGAGGTCATTAGCCCCTAATCCCAGGAGCCCAGTCCCTGATCTTTTGAGACCCCCCCCCCCCCCCCACCACATCATATGACATCCGTAGTCCAGCCCCAGATCTTCTGTAGCCAAGCCCCATTACCTGCTGTTATATTACCCAATATGGGTGGTCGACTCCAAGGGGGACTAAATGAACGATGAACTCTGAAAACTCCAAGGGGGAACCCCCAACTCCAATGTCAATTTATAAAGGCATTAAAAGAGGGGGGCTACGCCCCTAATACGAACTAAAGCTAATGACGCCTTTGCATTATATATTTTTTTAAGTATTTTTTTTAAAGTGCCATTATTTACACACAAGTTGATATACTGTTGTATACTTTTTAACTTGATTAAATGCTTTGTGAATATGGTGCAGATGTTAACTCTTCTGGCTGTCTGTTTACGCATCATCTGCATGTCTATTTTTGACTGGTACTCCTGTTTATAAATTATGTTAGCTATCATCTTTAAAATTGGACTACTGTGTATGTGTTGGTATGCGTGAGCAGCACTGTGGGCTTTTCCTTCCTTTAGCCCATGTGTTATTTTTACAGCTTTAACTTTCAGGTCAGTGGGTTTATTATAGTAAATCTTTAAACAAGTGATTCTATTTAAATGATTTTTGTCTTCCAAATAATAACAGATTATTACTAATGAAGTCATTTATTTGGAGATTTTTGGTATACATGACAGGTCTTAATCATTTGAGAACAAAGAAAGCCTTTAAAGACCATTGCAGATTAAAAGGAAAAAAGAACTATAATCATGGTGGCGCAGTGGTAATCAGTGAGCCCAAGCCCCGTCACTGCATGTGAGGAGTGTGTATGTTCACCCCGTGTTCACATGGGTTTTAACTGGTGCCACTAAATTCATTCATTTTGAGGAATGACATACCCAGTGAAGCCCTAACACTTCATCCATGTCTGGTTTCTGCTTAAACAGGCTCAAACTTCCAGTGATACTAAATGTGTTTCAACAGATTTAGGAAATGTACAGATGGATACTTAAAAATATTGCTTTGAATACTGGATCTTTGCAGGAAAAGATTACATTTTAAAGACTATGATTGATATCTAGACTTCTGCATTTGCATTAGAGTATAAGTAGATTAACCAATGACTGATGGATAATTATTCCATAATACAAAATCTATTAAGAAAAGACCTTAGGGGCAGCATAGAGGGAGGAGACCAAAGAAGTAAATACAATATGAAAAGAAGGGAATTAAATGCTGACATCAAACGAAAAGCTCTGGATGGGCAGTAATGGAGAAAGTGGATACCTTGAATTTACCTTTAGGCAAAACTCTAATGAGAGTTATTCGTCCTTTAAATTCTACTTTTGCCATTTGATATGGTTTTGCAAAACCCATGAGGAAAGGTCATGCCTTACTGCTAAACTCTTGGCTTGGCAAACACAAATCAGAACTACACTCTTTACATGCTTTAGTGAGCATCCTATCGAAATTCCACCTGAAATGACTGAATGATATCCATATGATGTTTATGAGTTTTCTTGATTGTGCAAGCGCTGCAATTACCCAAAGACGTTTACTGCTGTAAAATCCCTGCAATAATTCAGAAACATGTAAGGTGACCTGCGGTGGGTTGGCACCCTGCCCAGGATTGTTTCCTGCCTTGTGCCCTGTGTTGGCTGGGATTGGCTCCAGCAGACCCCCGTGACCCTGTGTTCGGATTCAGCGGGTTGGAAAATGGATGGATGGATGGATGTAAGGTGACTTATATCTGAAGTGGATTAGAAGGTTTAAAAATGAAAAGGGTGAAATACAGGTTGTGAATAAATTGACTGTCAAAATCATCCATCCAGCATTAAAAAAAATGATAGAATAATTTTAATTTAATTTATTTCAGTTTGGCTTTCAAGGTATCTTAAAAATTATTTGAACAGATATTTGCTGAGCACTTACCGCTATTCAGCAATGTCGTGTTTAGATTTTCTTTTGGTCATATTAATATAACGTGCGATTTTTTAAATCTTAGTTTGTCTATTGGACTATATATTCGTATATATTTTCTCTGTTTATGCTGTCTATTATGTCTAGCCTTTGTTATATAACATGCACTTGTCATTATGTTTATGTTCACACATTGAGCCCTGAGAAACGTAATTTCATTCAGCTGTGCACTCATTGTTGTATTGTCTGAATGACAATAAAGTAAATTCATGCATTCATTCATGGAAATACGTTATATTTGTTAAAATCCATAGCCACATCACTTATGACAACATAATTAACTAATTCTGGGGAATAGAAAGAAATTGTTTTTTGGCATGCTACATATTCTTTAACAAAAGACTGAATGAAAACCACCTAAGCATGTGTTATTTTAAGTTATTGATACATTTTCCAACAGAATTTTGAATGAATTTAAAGGCAGCTCCATTTTTTCATATATCAAACTTTAACGTGAATTGCAGGAGCATATTGGATACAGACAATAATTTCAGTTCTTGCATTTTACAACACAAGAGCTGATATACTTTTTTGCAGAAAAATATTTTAAGTACTTATGGAAATAATATTTTTTTACATAGCTCTAAAATAATATATTATTATTATGAGTATTACTTAAAAGTGAAACCACAAAAGTAAACTTTGCAGTGATAAAAATATTTTTACTTTATATTGCAATTCACCAAAATATGAATGGTGAGAATATCCCCCATAGCTGAGTCATGAATCAGTAATAAATACTATATTTTTATACTGAAAATGTACAAGAGCGCCTTTGCTTTCTGACAAAATGTAGTATGAGTGACATGACAGATGCTAACTATTTCTTATTGGAGTAAAACAGAGTGTTCTATCTGGTGGCATTATTGAGAATCTGGTGACTTTATTAAGAACTCAAGTCAAGTTTATTTATATACTGCAGCACATTTAAAACAACTAAAACCTGAACAAAGTGCTTTACAAAATTAAGATCAACAGCTGAATATAAACAGAGATGAAACATATAACAAGTTAAAAGTAAAATATCAAAATTGAAGAAAAATGACATACTGTATAACCAAGGGAAATGCCTGCCAATAAACAGCCGTAAAACCAAATATGCAGCTAGACAGTAAAACAACAAAGTTAAAACTAGCCCATCAATATAACATAACAAAGGTACGGTCACCCCTCAGCTTGAAGAGCATGCATGGAACAGACAGTGACAATCAATCAGAGACCTGAAAAGGCTGGTGGATGAGTAGCATTGGAGGAGATCAGTAAGATAAGCTGGAGCAGACCAGAGTAAAGCTTTAAATGCAAACAATAAAATCTTAAAATCCATTTTCAGTACCAAAGTAACATGACAATGCTTTACAGCAACATGATGTTTCAACATAGTGTGGCACCCGGACGGGGCTCATGCCCGGCTGGGACGCCCAGGAAGACAGGAGGAGGGCTCATTCCTCCTCCAGACCGTGAGGGGGCGTCCCCCCTGGTTGTATTGGGGGCCACGGGTACAGGGCTTGGAAGCCCAACCCTGTAGGGGCCCGTGGTCAATGCTAGGGGACGTCCCCCTGCCTGAAGGACCCTGGACCCCAGTACTTCCGCCACACCAGGAAGTGCTGGGGGGAAGAAGAGAGGGAACACCCGGAGTGCTTCTGGGAGGACAGCTGGCATTTCCGCCACACTGGGGCGTGTCCGCGGGATTGCCGGTGCACACCTGGAACACATCCGGGTATGGATAAAAGGGGCCGCCTCCCTTCATTCGAGGCTGGAGTCGGGTGGAAGCAGGACAAGGTTCAAGAAAAGAGAGAAGGAGGCGGTCCAAAGAGGCAGAGTGGTTGGCCTGGACTTTGGAGAAGACTGGGGTTTGTGGCACAAAAATTGTAAATAGTAGTGTAAATAAACGTGTGTTGGGTGACATGAGCGTGTCTGCCTGTCTGTGTCTCCACAATTGAAATAAAATAAAGCATCAAAAGCAAAACAAAGTACCTTTGCAAAGGTCAACTTTTTAAACATTATGAGAAAAATCTTTTTTTTTTTTTCAGGAAAGTTCTGCTTATTTCTACAACACCATCCAGTATTTAATATCCTCAAGGCAGCTAAGAGTAGGGAGAGGAGCTTTTGTTTTTCAGAGGCATGTAGATATTATTATGATGTGTGGGAAAAAATATCTACAGTTAACTCCCTCAGACCACTAGGTGGCAGCCACCTTGCCAATTGGAGTTTGGTGGCTCAGCCCTGTTGGATTCCAAGGGTGCCACCAGTTGGTGCTACAGGGACTCATGAGCTCTACGTCATTGGGCTCCCACCTTATGTGGATGTGCTTCTGGACCAGTCCTACTGAACACCAGAAGTACTCCCGGGGATTACATAAAATGAGCCAGCTGCCACTGCTCCAGGAGCCGGAATTGAGAGAAAGGAGATGAAGCTTGCTGGAGGTGCAGTGGAGGCGGAAGGAGAGAGAGAGACAAGGATAAAGAGAAAGAAAGGCATTGCTGTGTGCTGTTTTATTGTGCTTTGTGTTTTCCACAGCAAAATAAAAAACCTGTGTGTTGCTAAACTTGTGTCTGAGTCTGCTTGTGTTACACGCCAGCCACTTCACGTCTCTCGCGTCATTCTTAAACGGTGATACAATGGGAAACAAATGGCTTTTTTTTTACCTCCTTTACCTTTGCTTGATCAGCTGCTGACTTGTTGCTGCTGCCGCCACCGAGCTGCGTGATCTTCATCTCGCACAGTGCTTAGAACATTTAAAAGCCTGTACAGCAGCTGTCCTTTTGTCTCTCTGCCTTGTCTATCTTCTCCCCCAGACATCCCACTCCCGAGGCATGCCCCTATGAAGTGGAAGATTTTCTATTCTTTTAATTAAGAGACGGAACTGTCCCCTCCGATTACACACGGAGTCGATTCACTCCTGAAAGACCTATGTTTGTTTGAAGTGTCTAATGTTTCTCTCTTTAAAATCTCCTGTGTATCTCTGCAACTCTGTGACCCAAGTGTGACAGCGTATAAGGATTTTTTAATTCTCACGGATACGCCTCTTGATTGGGACGAAACACTACTTTTCCCTGATGGCAACACGAATTAGACAAGCTACAAGTCCCTGACTTAAAGTTTAAATCCAAACAATATATTCTATCTCTTTTAATTTTTCCGTTATTTCACCGAATAATAATTTCTGTTTGTTTGCGTTAATACAATCATTTTTTGGAGATTTTCGAATTTTCGTACTTCTATTATATTTAACCTTCTCTGCACGTGTATGCGCCAATGTTTTTGAATACTTTAAGACGTTCTAGTTTGTCTCGCGGGATGTGAAAGTGTCTCTCTGAGAAAGTCACGCTTCGTCTCTCTGAAAAAGTCTTGTCTCGTCCCAAGATTTTTTTATATAATAGAGAGACTATCCATCCATCCATTATCCGACCCGCTATATTCTAACCACAGGGCCACAGGGGTCTGCTGGAGCCAATCCCAGCCAACAGAGGGTGCAAGGCAGGAAACAAACCCCGGGCAGGGCGCCAGCCAACCTCAGAGAGGGACTATTACTTTACTAGATATACTGTATACAGTATATATTAAATACAAAATGCAAATACAGTAAGCAGATAAGAATTGTTGCGTTGTGTGATGTGTATATATTTACTATATATAAATATATATAGTAAATACAAAATGCAAATATAGTTGGGGTACCAGGAATAACACCATTTAAGGTGCAGTACAAAAAAATGAAAACAAAGAGATATGATGTCATCATTATTGCTGTGGTGCACAATGAAACAAAGGTTCCTTCTCAGAGAGCTCTGCTCTGGATAGAGTTCAGGTTGCAAATGACAATGTCCTTCCATTGGCACCAGTATTTGAAATGGAGGAAGGTAGAAGATGAGACAGACAGGAAATAATGTCACATGTGCTCTGGCGAGACCTTTTCCATTCGAGGGAAAATGGAAATTGTACTTTTTGGTGCCACATCAAATGCCTTCCCTGTAACCTTTATGGATGGACCTGAAACTGTGTAACACATCCAAGCTCACATTTAGGACATGCTATTAGTATCTAGCATTTGGCATTAAAAATCATTGAAGATTCGAACATCTGTCCACTGTTCTGGTTGTTTCTTGAGAAACCACTGACACCTTTCTTTGTCTTTTCCCTTAAGGACATCAGAGAAGGTTGTTATTCTTTCTGTTACCAGATCTTAAAACTACAGCTGTTCAGATTCATTTGTCAGCTAAGAGGCCAAGGAATGTCTGGTAACAGTGGCCGCTGCAGGCTTTGCACCATCTTTTACTTTGTTTTTGCTGAGACTGTCACGAAAAGGGCTTAAACAAAAACTCCTACGTAATACTACAATGTTCTGGGGACTCCATCTTAGTACTAGAATGTTCTCTGCTTCATTTTTTTTATCGTTTACTAATCATTTAGCTTGCTAAGTACACTGCACAAGAGTACATTCGTAGTAACAACGTAATGTAAATAAAATGTTCAGAATAGAGGAACCTCTAAATGTTTCAAAATCAGGATGACATTTTATAGGTAAGCAGTTAATCTGTAATGGACAAAAATAAGCTGAATGGAGGAATAATTCAACAAACATCAAGTCTTTGTATAAGTTTGTGGAACACCCTAATATACAGTATATATTAACAGCCATACTACTTGTAAAGTGTCTTGTGATGGTGTTCACTCTGTCTATTTTTTCTGTGCTTTTCTGTACTTTATACTACTACTTTGTGTCTTATTATTATTAACTGATATATTATTATTAATTATTATTATTATTATTATTATTATTATTATTATAATAACAGCACTCTGTCCACAGCTGGTTTTTGCCTTGGTCCAATTGTTACTGATACAGGTTTTGAGAACCCGATCAAGCAGGTATCAAGCATGTTATATTATACTAGCTGTATAAACTCATGCTGTAAAAAACTCGGGCTCCTAGAAACTATTGAATTCGTCAGAAAATAAATTGAAATACAGAGTAGGCGGTTTTATTTTACGGTCGTGCTCGCCCCCCTTGCCTATCAGTGGGTAAGTGAGTTTCTCTCTCCTTGGAGGTTTCGTTTAGTCGATATGCTCGCCTCGCTTGTGTATTAGTGGCTAAGCGAGTTTGTCTCTGACTCGTTAACTTGGGGCAGCCTTGTCAGCTCTTTGAGCTTCATGCTGTAGCCTTGCACTTCCGGGCCGGACAGACAGACACACACACTTCCACGCATAGACGTTTATATAAAATTATTTAAAATTATATGATTAAATATGGGAAACTACACCTGAACTTTAATTTAAACGTAATGTAGTAGGTCTTAATATCCATTGTTTTTTCCTTTATGCTGAACTGTGGACAGAACATTTTTATAATTTTATGCACCACACACTTTTAGTCTGAAATTTAGTATTCTTCACCCATTTTTACTGTATATTGTCTTTTTTTCAAAACAGGAACATACTGAGAAATACAATTCATTCTAAAGAACAATGACATATGCATTAGGTTCTCTGGAGTATTCACAGTTTTTCATATTTTTCAGCATTTGTTGGTTTCATATAACAGAACACTCTGTGGCCAGATGCAGGAATGACAGGGAACGCAAAAATAAAAGTTGGGATGCTAACCTAGTTATCCCATTTAATTAACTGATATGACTTACAAAAATCTTTATGGTTTTTGCCCTCATGCTCAATACAAACAAATAGATTTGGCTATAGATAGATAGATAGATAGATAGATAGATAGATAGATAGATAGATAGATAGATAGATAGATAGATAGATAGATAGATAGATAGATAGATAGATACTTTATTAATCCCAAGGGGAAATTCACATACTCCAGCAGCAGCATACTGATACAAAAAAAAAACAATATTAAATTAAAGAGTAATAAAAATGCAGGTAAAAAAAGACAATAACTTTGAATAATGTTAAAGTTTACCCCCCTGGGTGGAATTGAAGAGTCCCATAGCGTGGAGGAGGAACGATATCCTCAGTCTGTCAGTGGAGCAGGACATTGACAGCAGTCTGTCGCTGAAGCTGCTCTTCTGTCTGGAGATGATACTGTTTAGTGGATGCAGTGGATTCTCCATAATTGACAGGAGCCTTTTGAGCGCCCGTTGCTCTGCCACGGATGTCAAACTGTCCAGCTCCATGCCTACAATAGAGCCTGCCTTCCTCACCAGTTTGTCCAGGCGTGAGGCATCCTTCTTCTTAATGCTGCATCCCCAGCACACCACGGCGTAGAAGAGGGCACTCGCCACAACCATCTGATAGAACATCTGCAGCATCTTATTGCAGATGTTGAAGGACGCCATTCTTCTAAGGAAGTATAGCCGGCTCTGTCCTCTCTTGCTCAGAGAATCAGTATTGGCAGTCCAGTCCAATTTATCATCCAGCTGCACTCCCAGGTATTTATAGGTCTGTACCCTTTGCACACAGTCACCTCTGATGATCACAGGGTCCAGGAGGGGTCTAGGCCTCCTAAAATCCACCACCAGCTCCTTGGTTTTGCTGGTGATCAGGTGTAGGTGGTTTGAGTCGCACCATTTAACAAAGTCTTTGATGAGGTTCCTATACTCCTCCTCCTGCCCACTCCTAATGCAGCCCATGATATCAGTGTTGTCAGCAAACTTTTGCACGTGGCAGCACTCCCAGTTGTATTGGAAGTCCGATGTATATAGGCTGAACAGGACTGGAGAAAGTACAGTCCTCTGCGGCGCTCCTGTGTTGCTGACCACAATGTCAGACCTGCAGTTCCCGAGACGCACATACTGAGGTCTGTTTGTAAGATAGTCCACCATCCATGCCACCAGGTATGAATCTACTCCCATCTCTGTCAGCTTGTCCCTAAGGAGCAGAGGTTGGATGGTGTTGAAGGCGCTAGAGAAGTCTAGAAACATAATTCTTACAGCACCACTGCCTCTGTCCAAGTGGGAGAGGGATCAGTGTAGCATATAGACGGTTCTAGCTGCAGATTTAGGGTCTATCGAACAGGTGCTTCTTCCAGGGGGTCGCTCTGGTCTCAAAAGACACCTCCTTTGGGACAACCGTATTTCTTTTAGGTGGTGAACCAGAAGGGGTGGAGCTAAGTGCCCTCACTAAGCGGTTTCTTAGTGTTGTGGGGAGAGAAGGAGAAGAATGTTAGTGACAGTGCCCCTCTTGTTCTGGCAGGTTATTGCATACTTCAATCGAGCCCGTGAGGAGATAAAGTGAAGTTTAATGCAAGTCACAGTATTTCTTTTACAACACTTTACTAATAACTAATGTGTTCATTCAATGAAATGCTGGCACCTGCCTCATTGTCTGGCTCTTGTCTTGTTTTTTGTTTTTTGGTTTTATATTGTCTGATTTGGTGTGCCATTTTTATCCTTTTATTAAACAAATAGCTGATTATAATATTGAACTAGCAAAATACCTGCGCTTCGCAGTGGCGAAGTACTGCTTTAAAATTTTTATTAAGAAGAAAAGTAAACCTTTTTACACTGAGGGAAAATATACCAATAATTATTTGTTAAGGATCTCTTTGTATACCACGTTGTCAGTTTGGCCCTCCGGTTGTAATATGACCAAGCTGTGCGCTGAACTTACTCTTGAGCATGCAACGTATAGTTGGCCATGTGAAAAGCAATCTTGCCTCAAATCAATGCCAACCTTTTGTAGGGTCTGTCCCTGAAACTTACCGTCTAGCTGCATCAGAAAATGTACCACGACGTCTGACACGCCTCCTTTTTACTGTTTTCTCACAGCTTGGATTGCTGCTGTCATAATCGGTTTGAGTTTTATGGTTTGTTTCAATTACGTTAGTATTTGCAGGACTTGTTGTGTTGAAGTGACATTCGGCATCTGTCAAGCGTTGTAAGCATACAACCGGTTTCATCTATAACTTCGCATCCAGCTTTTGAGAGTTTAAACATTCATAAACATCAAAGTGTCCACTAAACAAATCGTCACCTGTGAATCTAAGATGTTTAAGAGGCATTGGCGGTTGTCCAAAGGTGTAAAATATTTGGCCATTTCGGTACACTTGAAAGCGACAACTGAACAATTCAGTGGCAGCTATCAACTCACATGCAGAACCATAGGTGAAGGGCTTAAGCATTTCACTCTTATAGTGCTCCTGTGTAGTATAATTATCTCCTGTACCGTCATCAGTCCACACCTTGAACCTGTCCCAGTCATTCAATACATAAGACACAATGTTCTTCCGGATATCAAGAGTGAGCCTGATATGGCCGTGCAATATGTAACGCAGAGAACGGAAAAGGCAGTCGATATCTCCGGGCATGGAAACCACTCGGTAAGTGACAGTTCTTTGATCGATGGTGATCACCTCGATAGACATGTTAATGGGGGTACGGTTGGAACGATAAAGGAAATGGGTACCTGAACAATGTAAACTAAGTCTAAAATACCTATACAATAACTATTATCGTAATAAATGAACAATAAAACAGCAGAGAAGCCGTGGATTAAATAAAAAGGCTGCAGTTATCAGCAGGGAGACGTGAATACCGTGGTGAAGCAAGGAAGGGAATGAAGATACTGGAGCGACAGACGGCCTTATATAGGCAGGCAGCCAACTACGTGGGAGGCTTGGGGATGGGAGACCCAACATCGCCTCACACGGCGACCGAGCTGCAGGCTATGGACATATATATGTACGTAAGTAGGATTCAGTTAGCGTTGGGAACCCGCGTACCAAATTTCTTGAAGATGGGCCCATAAGTAACAAAGACCATTGGAAAGTTCAATATGGCGGCTGACAGTGGCGTCATACCACTGAAAATAAGTACGTACATCATACATCCCGGTACATAGGGAAGCCGCCTATCAAATTTCGTGAAGATGGGGTCATAAATAAGAAAGTTTAACATGGTGGACGTTGTCGACTGTTATGACTGTTATGCGTAGAATTTCGAAATGAAACCTGCTTAACTTTTGTAAGTAAGCTATAAGGAATGAGCCTGCCAAATTCAGCCTTCTACCTACACGGGAAGTTGGAGAATTAGTGATGAGTGAGTCAGTGAGGGCTTTGCCTTTTATTAGAATAGATTATAAATTATTATATCTAGCTCTTCAGACACTATTAAAAGTAAGCCATGATTCCTATCTACTAATTTCATAAGTTTCTCTTTGAGCTTAGTAAAGTTTTTAAATACTACAACTTTTCAAGAAATAATAGTGGAAACGCTGGCATCAGTCCTGGTCTCATTGAAGTATTCAAACTACACTGGTGCTCAGTTTTGATATTTAGTCTATGAGAAGTTTTCTTGTGGCTGTATGTTTCTCTAACTAAATCTGCAAGGGTCATTATGGGTCAGATGGGGCAATCTGCCGCCCATTTTCTTTTTTTATTGGATTACGAATGTAAGCATTTATATTCTTGCCATCTAAAACAAAACTTGACCTTTATTTACCCTGTCTTTTTTAATGTACTTTGAATTTTGTATGCCACAAGGGTGTATATTTGTTAATGTTATTAGTTGAATTCTTAATTTGATCAAGCAAATGTAATGTGTTAATATAGAGTAGAATTTGTGACATTTAGTATTATTAATTAAGTCTTATTGTGTCTATCAGACTAACAGTAATGAAGCAGTTTTTAAAAACTCACTAGGCAATCAAATTAATATTTGAATACACATACTAAAGCAAGTGATTGTGAAAATAAAGAATGAACCTTTAACTTCAAATAAAATAAAATACATTTATTTTACATGTTAATAATGACAATAAAAATACATTATATATATAGAATTAGTACCATTTTTAAATGTTTAGATTTTTGGTCTTCCCATGGGCTCACCACCTATGGGAGGGGCCAAGGAGGTCGGGTGCAGTGTGAGTTGGGTGGTGGCCGAAGGCGGGGACCTTGGCGGTCCGATCCTCGGCTACAGAAACTGGCTCTTGGGACGTGGAATGTCACCTCTCTGAAGGGGAAGGAGCCTGAGCTAGTGCGCGAAGTTGAGAGGTTCCGGCTAGATATAGTCGGACTCACCTCGACGCACAGCTTGGACTCTGGAACCAATCTCCTTGAGAGGGGCTGGACTCTCTACCACTCTGGAGTTGCCCCCGGTGAGAGGCGCCGAGCAGGTGTGGGTATACTTATTGCCCCCCAACTTGGAGCCTGTACATTGGGGTTTACCCCGGTGGACGAGAGGGTAGCCTCCCTTCGCCTTCGGGTGGGGGGACAGGTCCTAACTGTTGTTTGTGCGTATGCACCGAACAGCAGTTCGGAGTACCCACCCTTTTTGGAGTCCCTGGAGGGGGTGCTAGAGGGCATACCTTCTGGGGACTCCCTCGTTCTGCTGGGAGACTTCAATGCTCACGTGGGCAATGACAGTGAGACCTGGAAGGGCGTGATTGGGAGGAATGGCCCCCCCGATCTGAACCCGAGTGGTGTTTTGTTATTGGACTTCTGTGCTTGTCACGGATTGTCCATAACGAACACCATGTTCAAGCATAGGGGTGTTCATATGTGCACTTGGCACCAGGACACCCTAGGCCTCAGTTCGATGATCGACTTTGTGGTCGTGTCGTCGGACTTGCGGCCACATGTCTTGGACACTCGGGTGAAGAGAGGGGCGGAGCTGTCAACTGATCACCACCTGGTGGTGAGTTGGCTTCGATGGTGGAGGAGGATGCCGGTCAGGCGTGGTAGGCCCAAACGTGTTGTGAGGGTCTGCTGGGAACGTCTGGCAGAGCCCCCTGTCAGAAGTAGCTTCAACTCCCACCTCCGGCAGAACTTCGACCACATCCCGAGGGAGGTGGGGGACATTGAGTCCGAATCGGCCATGTTCCGTGCCTCTATTGTTGAGGCAGCTGACCGGAGCTGTGGCCGTAAGGTGGTCGGTGCCTGTCGTGGCGGCAATCCCCGAACCCGCTGGTGGACACCGGCGGTGAAGGATGCCGTCAAGCTGAAGAAGGAGTCCTACAGGACCCTTTTGTCCTGTGGGACCCCGGAGGCAGCTGATAGGTACCGGCAGGCCAAGCGGAATGCGGCTTTGGTGGTTGCTGAGGCAAAAACTCGGGCGTGGGAGGAGTTTGGGGAGGCCATGGAGAATGACTTTCGGACGGCTTAGAGGAGATTCTGGTCCACCATCCGGCGTCTCAGGAAGGGGAAGCAGTGCAGTGTCAACACTGTATATGGTGGGGATGGTGCACTGCTGACCTCGACTCGGGACGTTGTGGGTCGGTGGGGGGAATACTTCGAAGACCTCCTCAATCCCATTAACATGCCTTCCAATGAGGAAGCAGAGCCTGGGGACTCAGAGGTGGGCTCCCCCATCTCTGGGACTGAGGTCACCGAGGTGGTCAAAAAACTCCTTGGTGGCAGGGCCCCGGGGGTGGATGAGATACGCCCGGAGTTCCTCAAGGCTCTGGATGTTGTAGGACTGTCTTGGCTGACACGCCTCTGCAACATCGCATGGACATCAGGGACAGTGCCTCTGGATTGGCAGACCGGGGTGGTGGTCCCCCTCTTTAAGAAGGGGGATCGGAGGGTGTGTTCCAACTACAGAGGGATCACACTCCTCAGCCTCCCTGGAAAAGTCTATTCAGGGGCCCTGGAGAGGAGGGTCCGTCGGATAGTCGAGCCTCGGATTCAGGAGGAACAGTGTGGTTTTCGTCCTGGTCGCGGAACAGTGGACCAGCTCTATACCCTTAGCAGGGTCCTGGAGGGTGCATGGGAGTTTGCCCAACCAGTCTACATGTGTTTTGTGGACTTAGAAAAGGCATTCGACCATGTCCCTCGGGGAATCGTGTGGGGGGTACTCCGAGAGTATGGGGTACCGGCCCCCCTGATAAGGGCTGTTCAGTCCCTGTACGATCGGTGCCAGAGCTTGGTCCGCATTGCCGGCAGTAAGTCGAACCCGTTTCCAGTGAGAGTTGGACTCCGCCAGGGCTGCCCTTTGTCACCGATTCTGTTCATAACTTTTATGGACAGAATTTCTAGGCGCAGCCAGGGTGTTGAGGGGGTCCGGTTTGGTGGGCTCAGGATTGGGTCACTGCTTTTTGCAGATGATGTTGTCCTGTTTGCTTCATCAGGCCGTGATCTTCAGCTCTCTCTGGATCGGTTCGCAGCCGAGTGTGAAGCGGCTGGGATGAGAATCAGCACCTCCAAATCCGAGACCATGGTCCTCAGCCGGAAAAGGGTGGAGTGCCCTCTCAGGGTTGGTAGCGAGATCCTGCCCCAAGTGGAGGAGTTCAAGTATCTCGGGGTCTTGTTCACGAGTGAGGGAAGAATGGAGCGTGAGATCGACAGGCGGATCGGTGCGGCATCCGCAGTAATGCGGGCATTGCATCGGTCTGTCGTGGTGAAAAAGGAGCTGAGCCGCAAGGCGAAGCTCTCAATTTACCAGTCGATCTATGTTCCTACCCTCACCTATGGTCATGAGCTATGGGTAGTGACCGAAAGAACGAGATCGCGAATACAAGCGGCTGAAATGAGTTTCCTCCGCAGGGTGTCTGGGCTTTCCCTTAAAGATAGGGTGAGAAGCTCAGTCATCCGGGAGGGGCTCAGAGTAGAGCCGCTGCTCCTCCGCATCGAGAGGAGTCAGATGAGGTGGCTCGGGCATCTGATCAGGATGCCTCCTGGACGCCTCCCTGGTGAGGTGTTCCGGGCACGTCCAACCGGGAGGAGGCCCCGGGGAAGACCCAGGACACGCTGGAGGGACTATGTCTCTCGACTGGCCTGGGAACGCCTTGGGATTCTCCCGGAAGAGCTAGAAGAAGTGGCCGGGGAGAGGGAAGTCTGGGCATCTCTGCTCAAGCTGCTGCCCCCGCGACCCGACCTCGGATAAGCGGGAGACAATGGATGGATGGATAGATTTTTGGTTCAGGAAATTTTAAAACACTTTTATAGTAGTGTACAAATAACAAAATACGGAAGCATGAAAAAATAGAAAAATAATATAAATTATATGCACAAAAGAATAAAAATCTGTTTTGCCCAAAATATGTTTATTCATTTGGCAATTCATTTAATGTAAATTGTTATTACAACTGACTAAAATTCACTTATCTTTATAATTCATCAAATGGCCCAGTTTTAATTGTTCAGGTTGCTTACAAACTCACGTTAATGTCTTAGAGTGACATTCAGTCTCCAACAAGTACGGAGAGGCATCACTTTATGGAATGTTCTCTGTGATAAATTCAAAGAATCTGAAAAAATAATTAATCTATGAAAAAAAGATTTATTCAACATAGTTTTAGTAATTAGTGTCTGAAGTGAAAAGAATAATAATGGTGAAGATATCATGTGATACTTCCCATCATCAGTTAAATTATTATTCAGTAAAATGAGGCCCAGTTGGCCGAGGTCTCCATGTAGGACTATAGCTGTGTCTGACTTTGTTTTCTGATTTTGTTCTAAATGGTTCTCCAGTATTTTGTTTTTTTCATGGAGGCTGCTGACTAGAGTTTTTGTTTTCCTCTCCTGCTTTGTCAACTGGCCATATTTGAATATTTAATAAATTGACAGATATTGTTAGGTTCTATTTATGGTAATCAGTTTTCAAATATTTTATTTTCCCGTCTGTGTCTTTATGTGTACTCATTATGTAATCAGTAATTTGTGACCTTCTTACAGCTGAGTCTGCACCCAGTGAAGAATACTATACAAACATACGTGCGAATGGAAGTCAGCTAAAGGGTCTAAATTAGAGTAACTTCATGCCAAACCAGGGGGTGGCAGAGTACGGTGACCTTTTTTCTCATTTTCCTGCAGACTGTTCATCACTTTCAGTTCTGAGGCCTTGGACGACGTCACTTCCAGTTCTGGGCCCTTGGACGATGTCATGATGTCACTTCCAGGCCCTTGGATGATGTCACTTCCGCTTTCCAGACCCTTCGATGACATCACTTCCAGTGAAGAACCCATGACCAAAGAGACTTCCAGTTCCAGCCCTTTTGATGACATCACATCCGGGTCCAAACCTATGGAAGAGGACCCTTCCACTTCTGCCCTCGATGACTTCACTTTTTTTCTGACCTTTAATGCCGCCATATTTGACTAACCTAATCAGTTCTGTTTTGGACTCCGTTCTGAGCACATCAGTGCTAGCAATTTACCCATTTGCAGCCAGGAAATATTATACAGATGGCTGCCCCAAACCTTTTTATGACTTTTGTGATTACTTTTTGTGGCAATAGATAGATAGATAGATAGATAGATAGATAGATAGATAGATAGATAGATAGATAGATAGATAGATAGATAGATAGATAGATCTGTAAATCTGCAGCACAAACCACCATGCCACTTTATCTCCTTTTTTCAACATAGTCTACAAAAACAATCTTTTTAACGTATAATAGCAGTTGATTTTACTTATTTCAACTGATAACTGGTGTATAAGAGGAAAACTATGTTAAAGAGTTTGGGAACCACCGTATAATTGAAAAGGTTAAAAACAAGAAAGTACGCAACAAGTTCCAGATTATGTCTTTTCAGATGGAAGCTCAGAATTGAACTGGAGCAAAAGTGGCCGGTAATTCAGAGGGAAAGGGCGGGTCCAGGAGTGCAGAAAACTGTGACATGAGCAGTAGAGTAGCTTTTAGTCTTCCATTCTGCAAAGGGAGGAAGAGAAAAGGCTACCTGTACTGAGCGCACGTATGACACTAGTGACTTAATTACAGTATGCTGCAGTTATAAAACAGATTGTGGTTTAGTGCTCATGTATATAAGATGAGACATCTTATAAAAAATACAGTCATACTATTGTACACCCCAGAAACAGAAAATATGTCATAAAATACCAACAGGTTGTTGTTGTTCCTATTGTTGAAAAGTATGTTAATACAGCACTGATTTGATAACAGGGTAATCTAAGCGAAAACGTCTTTAATATTTAGGACGGCTTCGGTTTTGGTAATAGGAAATATTCTCGGTTTAATTGACAGCTTCTGAAAATAAACTGTAAAATTAACTAGATTTATTCAATGTTTTACCCACTGAAGCAACCCTTTCTCACAGGTTATGGGTTAAAACAGTCATTTCCTCTTGTCTCAGTGAGTGGCTGCTTTCCTGGAAGGACAGCAAGTTTTTTGTTTCATATCTCCCACAGGGCCCGCTAAATTAGTTTAACATAACAGCAGCCTTCTCCAAACCCTTCTCACTGAACCTCTTTTTTTTTCTTCCATTAAAATCTGCTTACCAGACTAAAGGTAGTTTACTGTTGCAGAAAAGCTGGTTGACTTATTATTTGATTATTTTAATAGAAGTTAAGTCCTTCATCATAAATTTTACTCTACACTATTGTGCAGTTTTACTCCGCAACATCATCCAGTTGACTGGTGGATTTTATAGCAAAGCAATAAGCTTGCATGTTTATTTAATATTACTTTCTCACTGTTTTTCTTCTTTGCAGTTGTACATCAATTGCAGCTACTTAACCTTTCCAAAACACCTTGTGGTATTAAAGCGACGTCACATTAATTTTCACTGAAAAAATATTTACAGATGTCCAAATTCTTGTAAAATGCTATAGTAAGGATAAACTTTAATTGTACACATGATTATCTTTTATGGAATACTGTTAAATAGAAGTAGCACATCCCCGAAGCAACAGAAGAAGAAACAGACCATTTTAAGAGCAAGACAAGTCTTGAGCTAAAACATACCTACATGTAACATGGCTTGGGAGCAGAACCATGCAATCTTAGCTTAGAGGGCAAGTAGTTAAACTGTCGATCTGATGAGCTCAGATCACTTGATGGGCTTGTCAAATGCCAGCAGATGTCTCTGACCTAAGTGCCCCAACCAGATCCTCTGTTTTCATGCACTTTAACTACCTCCAGCGTGAGAAGGGCCTCTTGGATACAAGTGCACTAATGGCGCAACCAGAAAAGGAGGGAAAGAGAAGACACATTTCATTGCAATAACAGGCATAGAATAATATTATTTTAACTTTACAGATAGTAAAAAAAAGAGGTATTCCTTTGGGATGAAACCCTGTCTTATGCTTTGAAAAGTAGCAGGAGAAACCAGCTTTTCATGTCCTTGTCAATCTCAAAAGCAGTAAGGCATGTGCTCTACCAAAGAGGAAATTCTTATTACATAAAAATTTGAAAAATATATAATTCTGTAGATAGTATTTCAGAGGTACTTTGTATTTTTAAATATATTTCTTTCTCTAAAATACTAGAAAGTTTGTGGTTTTTCATTGTGAATCATAGCGTAAGACTTTGAATTGCATTAATTTTTACCCCCAGAATAATTTAAAATTGCAGCCTCAGGAAAAATCATGCAGATGCCTTTACTCCAAATTATTGCTCACAATGCAACTAAGTAATTATTAAATAAATTAAGAAAATATGTGTCATTATAGTAATTGCAAGCACCATTTTTGAGGAAAATAAATAAGCGAAACGTAGGAAGGAGCAGGCCTATGGTCCTGTTGACAATAACTGCACTGTTCTCTCGTTTTGGTGATGAAGATGATCCAGCCATTGATAAGGAGCCATGTTATAGCAATTAGACGCCCCCCTCATGCTCATGCTGTATATGCTGTAGACCACTGATGAGCCAGTAGACTTGTAACCTGGCAAATGAATGCGGCAGGCTTCCAAAATAAACTAAATCATTAAAACAGTCAATTGTGTTTATGTACATAAAGCACACTTAATACCCACTGCACTACACACTAAGTATAAATATAGCATAGTTACTAAATATATAATAAATTTCCTGTAACATACTCCAAATTCTGCCAATGTGTTTAATAGATTAGATTAAATAAATTTTATTAATCCCATTGGGGAAATTCAGATGCGTACAGAAGAAGAAGCATAAAAAACAAGGATACAGACTCACAGGACAGATAATACAGCCAATCAATCAGTCAGTCAATGGATCAATCAATCAATCAACAAAAGTAAACTAAATGAGTAGTTGCCAGAAAAGACCCCCAGAAGCGCTTCGTAGCACACCAAGGTGGAATGAGCCTGTGGCTAAAAGTGCTCCAAGAGAGCGCCTCCTGGGGGGGATGGAGGGGATTTTTCACAGTGCCGTCCAGTTTTGCCACCATCCTCCTTTCCACAACAGCTACCAAACAAACTGCTGCATTTTTTAAAAAGCAATATGGAAAACACTGAGTTTTCTCAACAGCAGCTCTGACAAACGTATGCTATGCTAAAACATCTACTCATGGGTTCCCATCCAGAAATATCATCAGCTACGATCCCAACAGCCCAGCATGCAGCATTTCGTAAGTTTTAAAATCTTAGCAGATTTCTGAATAGGCCTGCATTTCTAGATCAGCTATCCCATATGCAGCATTCATGTGTGCCAGTGCCAAACAAAATGAACCCTAAGCAAACGCTTATATTGCTTGTGGCCCAAGGCAGCAAAAGTTATCTCTAAAATAGATATGGAAGGGTTTTAATAAATCAGGCAAGAAGCTTTTTCATTCTGTGGCCTTCCTAAACACATTGCTTTGTCTCCTCTAATATGAGTGGGTAAACACTTCAAGAACAGTTTAAAACAAAAAGACCAGATATTCACTATCACGTTCTGGCAGTTTTAAACATTTAGGACATATTCTAGCAGGTTTGCGAGGTAACTTGGCATTTTTCATCTCATCCACTATGCAATTTTTTTTTCTTGTACAGGAGCTGCTTAGGAAAGCATTACATTAATCGGAGTAATATAGAAATTCAATTTTTGTCAAATTACATGGCTGTCCATGCCCCTAGGATGGTTTAACTAAGGCATAATTACAAAAGCAGTAACTATGTCATTTTCAAATAAAACTCATTAAGTGTTCAGCGAATGTTACTTTCAGGTCTAAAGTCATGTTGTAAGCCAGCATAATTATGAAAAGAACTGACCCCTAAGGGAAGCATTTACACCCATTTCAGACAAAACTTTTCAACCATATCCCAGGAGACTTCAAAGTTCATCCCAGCTGCTAATCGTGCAAGCAGCCTCTGGGAGAATTCACATCTCCAATTACTGTTTAATTAGTCGGCTGACCTCTCAATGTGTTTGGTTAGGAATAGTTTCACACCTTAACCCCCTCTGAGTGCTGCTACTGCAATGGAATTGGAATCTCCTGTTTCTACAAAACACAAAGACAGAAAGTGCTTTTGAAAATGTGTGTTTTTGGACTCTGCCACACCACTGAAAAGTATACGGCTCTTTACGAAAACCCCAAGGTGTGCGGCCAAGAACACAGTGAGACATTTGTAAAAGGAGTTTGAACGAGGAGCTAGCTGACATTACAGGCTTCACAGTTAATATGTATGACTATACAATCTTAGGAAACCTCCTAGGTAGACCAGGTTACAATTATCAACAAAATGAGGCAATGCGTCACTGGATGTTTCTTACAATCAATTACAATTTTGAAGAAGGAAAAACAGTGTATAAAACATTTGAAAAAATGAGATAAAAGAGAAACTAAGCACTTTCTTTCAATTGCCAAAATTTTATATTTGAAAACTTAACTAGCAATGATGTAGTCTACCATATGTCCCATAACCAAATGAATCTAAACCTCATATTGGAAATAACACTTAACATATTTGAGATGGTCATTACTTATACAATAAAAAAGCAACATGTTCGAGGTGCATATAAATAAGTTTGTGTAACCCATTCAGCTCCTTGTACAACCAGCTTTAGCAGGAATTATATGAAGTAATAATTTTCTGTATGAGCTTATCATCGTAAAATGTTATTTTTTTATATTTGATATAGATATTTAAAAACTATTAGATACATTTAAATATAGGTCTAGATTATTGTTATTTATTTCCTAGTGTAATGAAAGAGGGTGTATTTAATTTTTCACATCTATTCATTTTATTTTCCCAATGTAATGAAATAGAGTTATTTACTCTTTTACATTATTTTCTAAACATGTAATTTACGTAAAAGTCAGTTTCTATTGATTTTATTTTCTGTAAAACACCAGGGTTGGGGAGTAAAAAAATTGTATATACCATAGGTGAAGTGAATGAGTGACTTTTTTGCTACACTGTGATATCCATCATCACAACACGTGAAGTGCTACGTTTTCACAATTTAATTGGAGTTACACATAAACATTTGGAGCATATGTTTTTATTTGTTATTTTACCATTTTTTTTGCAGACACTGATAACACTTATGGTATCTACTGTTTCTTGGTTTATATTCCTACACTACACTACACACCCCGTGACCCTGTGTTAGGATATAGTGGGTTGGACAATGACTACACTACACATAACTGATGTTATGATGAGGGCTGAATTTTTGGGTCCTATTGATTTTTCTGTATTAGACACCATTTTCCATAGTCATCAGTAGGGTCGCATCCTGCGTTTCTAGGGGTGTGGTCTCCAGGGTTGTGACCAGAAGTTCATCTGCATGATGTGGTAAAAGGTCAGTGTTAGCACCTTAGAACATAAGAACATAAGAAATCTGACAAACGAGAGAAGGCCATTCAGTCCATCAAGCCTGTTTGTTTACCTAATACTGTAGCTAAGCTGTCCTAGTATCTCGTCCAGATTTTTCTAAAGGGTTGTCAAGGTTTCTGCTTCAACTACATGTCTCGGTAGTTTGTTCCAGAGTCCCAAAACTGTTTCATAAAGAAGTGCTTCCTGGCTTCAGTTTAAAATGTACTTTCCCTTAATTTCCACTGATGTCCTTGAGTATGCGGTTCACCCTTAAGCCAAAAGATGTACTTTTAAAATCCTCAGTGCCTCTGAGTCTTTTAAATATCTGGATGAGGTCGGCACACACTCGAGACTAAACAGGTTTAATTCTCTGAGTCTGTCAGAGTAGGACATGTTCTTAAGTTCCATATGCAATTGGTTACTGTCCTCTTCACAGCTTCAAGTGCTGCTATGTCTTTCTTGTACTGTGGTGACAGAACTGCACACAGTACTCCAGAGGCATCATGTATAACGCCGTGCATAGAATTCACACTAAAACATAGAATATAGACAAAAACAGAAATGCATAAAAAAATTCAGATGCATACAACTGTGCATAAGCAAAGTTCCATGCACTCCCCCTTTATAAATCCCAATCAACGTGAATTTTAACACACATGCACGCACCTTCAGACCCACCCTGACTCCTCTCAGAATTTCACATATTTCAATATGCAAGTCAATATAAATAGCCCCTTCTGCTCAGTGTTTTGTTAAATGACAATTGCAAAAGCACATGCAGAAAATGAAGAATTTCACTGAATGCGAAGTGGAGGTCCAGCTCAGTCAAGTGGATGCAAGGAAAAAACATACTATTTGGTGGCTAAGGTGCTGATAAGAGTAAGAAAAGGAAACCTATGGTATGGCACTCAAAAGTTCAAGTTCAGAAAGTCAATGTGAAAAGGTGAGTGTCTGAGTGTCATACGGAAGCATATTAGGGCCATAGAGAAGAAAAAAAGGTAGAAATGTTGACTTTAAACTTGTAGTTTATTTTGTCATTAAAGTAGAATATCGTAAATTTCATCTTAAACTCAATGTTTAATTTACTAAAGTTTCTCAAATCCCATCAAAACTAAAGTAGCATGTTAAATGCTTCTTATTTTAAGTGCTCCCCGACCCAGTCGTTAATCACTACATACATCTTAAACAGGCTTTCTCTTACACTGACAGGAGCGTGCAGGCAGTGATCACCACACAAAATACAGATCTCTGAACATTTTAGAATACTAAGGTGTATACTTGATGTCATTTTCATGATGAAATGCATTAAAGCATGTATTGAACATATGGGGGCACGATCGTACAGTGGTAGCAATGGGCTATTGCCCTATCAAGTGATTATTCCTGCCTCCTACAAGATGGAATAATTTATTGCAGCTGTATTGTGGCTGTCAAACATACCAACCCCCAACTCCTGTCCTTACATTTTCTTTCTCCATGTAACGAATCGCCACACAATAAGCATCTGTAATACATGCAGAATCAGCTGTAACTTAGAACGCAGATTCTTCAAAACGTTAAAGTAATATTTAAAAATCTTCATTACACATGTTTAATTATTCCATCCATCTATCCATCCAGGGTCATGCCAGTCCCAGCAAGCATACAGAGCAAGGCAGGAACAATCCTTGGACGGGGCATCAGCTCATCACTACTGCTACACCACCGTGTACCCACATGTTTAATTATTAATACTATACATTATTTAAATGAAGTTAACGATTCATTTGTAAAATGTAAGATATATACTTTAATGCATTTCATCATAAAAATGAATGGGATGAAACTGTTTCTGAGCCTTGAGGTTCAAGCAGGAAAGGCTCTGAAGCGTTTGCAGATGGGAGAAGTTCAAATAGACTGTGGCATGGGTAAGGGGAATCCATGCAGATACTGGTGGCTTTCCCAAGGCAGCGAGTGCTATAAATGTCCTTCAGGACTGGAAGCTGTATATAATCCTCTGCGCTGTTGACCCAACCTGCTGTAGAGCTTTCCGCTCAGCTGCTGTGCAGCTGTGATACCACAGATACAATGGGTTAAAATACTCTCAGTGGTGCACTGAGAAAAACAAGGCTAAAGTAGCTATGGTATTTGGAATAGTATGGCCATTCCATGCACTTTTCTATCATTACAGAAAGATTACAATCAAGTGCCTTAAATTTAATGATATGCAATTAATTTTGGTGTATTTAACAAAGCCTGCGTCATACATGTGAATCTAAAAAAGAAAGGGACACAACACAGGAACACTACCACTACTTTGACGCTGTGTGCCGCCCGTTTTCAAAAACTGAGCAGAAAAGTGCATATGTATGGTGTGAGGCTGCTGTGAAAATTTGTGTGGCTTTAAGCCAAGTTTAACTTTTATACATCATGAAGTGTAGTACTCAACATTTTTGTGCGTATGCACTGTTTATACATGAGGCTCTAGATGTGGTCTTATTACTGCATCTTACAGTTTGAGTATAACATCCCTTGATTTAAATTCAACAGTTTTAATGATAAAACCTAACATCTTATTTGTGTTTGTAATTGCTTCTGTACATTGCTTAGTCAATGGAAATGTTACATCAACATACACCCCTAAATCCTTTTCACAGGTGGCTTCCTGTATGACATTGTCTACCATCTTGTATTTAGAATTGATGCTGCTTTTACACATGTGTAGCACTTTGCACTTTTCTTCATTAAGCTGCATTTTCTACGTATTCACCCAATTCTGAAACTCGGCCAGGTCTTGTTGAATTCTTTTGGCTGCCTTCTCTGTGTCTGCCACCCCTGCAATTTCAGTGTCAGTAAAGGATAAATCTTTGAAACACACACACAAAAAACCTGTCTTTGCTATTTGATCTTTGTGTTTTGTCTGGTTTTAACTTTGATTCTTGCTTCCCATTTTGGTCACTTTGTTTATATTTAATTTTTTTTTTTATTATTCTTTTGCACACATCTCCTGGTAAACTCAAAACATTATTTATCTGTTTCCTGCCATGCCAGGACAACTGAAACATCCTGACACTCCTATTCACTACCTTGGTTGTCATTGCCATTTACAATTTTACTGTGTTTTGTTAATTTCACATCACAGCTGGGGCGGCACAGTGGCGCAGTGGGTAGCGCTGCTGCCTCGCAGTTGGGAGATCTGGGGACCTGGGTTCAATTCCCAGGTCCTCTCTGTGTGGAGTTTGCATGTTCTCCCCGTGTCTGTGTGGGTTTCCTCCGGGTGCTCCGGTTTCCTCCCACATTCCATAGACATGCAGGTTAGGTGGATTGGCGATTCTAAATTGGCCCTAGTGTGTGCTTGGTGTGTGGGTGTGTTTGTGTGTGTCCTGTGGTGGGTTGGCACCCTGCCCAGGATTGTTTCCTGCCTTGTGCCCTGTGTTGGCTGGGATTGGCTCCAGCAGACCCCCGTGACCCTGTGTTCGGATTCAGCGGGTTGGAAAATGGATGGATGGACATCACAGCTGCATAAAAGCAATGTGTTAAGTTTGTTTACTTAGCATGATACTGAGAAATTAAAATGTGTAAGCAGCTGACAAAGATATTGAACCATAAATCGAGATAGATAACAAAAGTTAAAACAAAAAAAAAATCAAGAGTGGAATATGCCTCTTAGAAACGCATCTGCTTTAGAAAAACTTGAATGAACTTACATGGCTGCAACAGAAATCATTAGAATTGTTATCTAATCTGGTCATTGATATTCTGTTCTGTTTCACACTGGTGGTCAAGCCTCATTTGTTTAAAGCCTGATAAAACTGTCTTTGTATCAGCTTGCATTTGCAAGATTTTTTTTCCTATCCCATTACAGCCTCTGCTGCAACAGCAACAGTGGATCGTCTAACTCAGATATTTCACCAGAGAGGATTGTCAGCTATAATAAAATTATTTAATTATTGTTTATTTTTTTCACATTCTGTGTGTTTTTGATCAATACTTTAGATGTCCTACCATGTGATTTTGCCCAGCTTAGAGCTGCAGGGGTGAGAGCTTATCGCAGGAGGAAAGGTGCCAGATGGAAACCCACTGTGGATTCCCTGAAATCCTTGAGACACCAAGACGCACTGTGTACTTTATAAAGTTGTAGGATGAAATCCATAAATTCATTGGTTAATTTGTGTAGCTTTATTCTTAGTATCCAAATACTGTAATCACTTCCATTCTCACTTGTTATTAATTGTATGCACCAGGGACATAAGGGACTTACCAACTAATTTATAGTTAGATGAAAAAGTCCATCAAATGGTTTGCTTCTGTTAATTTTTTATGTTATGATAAACGTGACATGTTTAAAGTGGGCAACCTTGCCATTATCCACAAAGGCTTCATAAGTTTATGATCAGATATGGGTACAAAGAATCATGAATGGCAAAGGCTTGGATTGGCCAGAAAGCACAAGAAACAAAGCAAGTAGATCTGTAGGATAAAGGGTTATATGTGCTACAGGATCAACAAAAGCATTAAGTGCACAGGTATTTATTTATGCTGATTGTTTTACATTAAATACAAATAAAATTCAAAAGTATAATTATCGTATTTCTAAGGCAATCATGCAAATACATGTTTAAATAATATGGCTCCCCTTATATTAGGTTAAAATAAAGGAAGACTAAGTAAATCCTATTCAAGAAACAAAATTAAATACAAGAGCATGACACACACATCTGGAACATTTCTCTCTGAGCATACTCATGTCCAACAACAACATTTACTTCTATAGCACATTTTCATATAAAGAATGTAGCTCAAAGTACGTTAAAAGATGATAAAGAAGAAAATAGCAAGAAAAGAAAAACAAATTAGAAATAGATAAAAAGAATAATTAAAATATTACATAAGAAATATATTAGATCAGAATAAATTAGTATGCATTTACCTAACATAGATAGGCAAGTAATACAAAAAGGCCTGAAGTCCTATTTATGTCTCTAAAGATTTAGTTTTAAGTCTCTAAAGATAGGTCCAGAGGATAAGCCACTAAAAAGTGTCTTTAGTGTTCAACATTTTAAATTAATGAATTAATAATTAATTAATCAATCCAAGGAGTTGGAAGCCATGTAACTCCATTTTATGTCAGTATCTGGTCACCCAACCCTAGTAAAGTAATCATTAATTAATCAACAGCAGCAGTAGGCCTTTCATGGAGGTGTTCTGGAATTATGTTTCCTGTTTTTAATTTTAGGTGCTTTCTCCACTGCTTAGTATTGTATGTCTGCCACCCGGTCGTGGTTATTTCACCATGCATTAAGTCACACTATTGAGAACTAATTGTGATATCATATAGGATTTTCTATATATTCACATTCAGTCTGAGTTTGGGACTGCCCCATGCCAGTCGCTGCCAGGATAGGCTCCAGTTCCCTGCTGCCCTCTACTGGAAAGTCGATGAATTGATATATTGTGTAACGGTTCTAGCAGAATGTTACTTGCATGAAAAATATTAGACTTTTTTAAGATTTAATGAGGGGAGATAAAACATTTTAGTTGTTTTTGTTTAATTGTGTAATAAGGTAGATTAGGAGGTTGTATTGAGTGTCTCGTTTAATATATTGTAGTCCTGATAAGTCTGTTTTCATTGTCACATTTGTATAGTACCATTAAAATAGTCTTACATACCTTAGATTACCTTAACAACATAATCTTAAACTCGTACACATTCTAGTGCAAGCTCATCCCACAACTGAAACTCTATTGCTCTCACCCTAAGGAGTGTTACATATCTTTTAAGGATTGGATTTATTAAAAAATCACCTTTGTTACGACTGTGTGTGTTCACTTCACAGTAAGTTAATTTTACTGAAAACATTTTAGAATAGCCCCTGGGGTTCAATTATGCAGCTAACAGAATTGTGTATTTTAAACACTTCCTGGTCGAGATGACACACGTTCTGACCACCTGTGGAGGTCAGTGACCCCAGCACAAAAGCTGAGCCTATGAAGAGCATAAGGAAAGGATAACAGACGTTGTAGGAACTGTTAATTAAGAAACTTTAGTTCTAAGCAAAATAGGAAAAGGTTACTCTAGTGCACATATGCACTGTTTATTGTTTAATTCAAAGAGAACTACTCAATGTATGGACTGTCACCAGCTTGTAAATTTAAATGTATAGAATGTATATGGAACAGTCATCTAGGAAACTAAGTATGTATTTAATGACTATTGGAAAAGTAAGGCATTTTTTCCCTCATGAAAGTGGAAGAAAATCATAATATTGGCAGGTCAATAATAAGGTGGTTACTGTTACTGTTTCAAAGTCTCTGAGCTCTGAGTTTGTATATGAAAGTCTGGATAATGTCTTTATGGATATGGTATTATCTCCCAATTTCCAAATGGACTTCCTCATAGAACAAAACTTTTCTTTCCATATCCAACTGAAAGTCAGACTAGATTAACTGGTGTCAGGTGTCTAAAAGAGTTTTGAAGTAGACTGGCTTCCTGTCCAGAGCTGGCTGCCACCTTGTGACTGTTTGCCAGGATACTGTACCCATCATAAGTTTTAGAACATCCTTAATTTTTCCAATTTTTTTTCTTTTTTTTACTTTAAGCAGTTCAAGTCTAGCAAGTAAAAATAAAATGGTGCAAACATAAGCGATAAACTGCCACACGTTAAAAAAAAGTTTGGTTATACAGTATAATCCACACATTTAGAGAGTATTATAAGTTCTTATATTCTACTTAGTTTAAAGAAGATAACACACAATCTAAGGAGTTTTTTTGATGCATTACAGATACTACAGCTAGATACTCATTGAGCAGAGGAACTGGATAGACCTCTGACATTTTCAGAATTACTAGATGCTATTAACTCACTTCAGGGTGGGAAAGCAGCAGGCCCTGATGGCCTTCCAATGGAATTTTATAAAACATTTTCAAAAAAAAAGTTTGGTTAGCAAAACCTGAAATGTAATGTAATTTTCAGAGTTATACAAATAGGCCTTTTTCATGAAATACATATTGGGTTAACAACTTACAGTGTTTCTGTAGTAATGGAAGTTAATTAAGCCTTAAAAGTTGACACAAACAATTCCTACAGATGTCCAACTTTTGTTGATTACTTGCAAACCTCCTGCCCGTATAAAAGCAGTATTGTAACAATTGGAACAAACTCTATTGCTTCACCCTCTGAAGCATTACTGGGACAAAATTGCATTGTACAGTATATTGCTATCATAATGGTGAGAAAAAGGCAATTAACAAAAATAGACAGCCAGACCATTATAGCCCTTAACTCTTTTAGGGCAGATGTCAACTTTTGTCAACAGGAGGGGCTGAGGGCGCATGTCGACAAAAGTCGACATCCAGGGGTAGAAGGCGACAATCAGCTGTTAATAGCGACAAAACTCAGTTACGTCACAGGCATTCCCTCTCTGCTTGGAGGAATGTTAGACTCATTGACTCTGTATCTAATCCTTGCGTGTGCATGAGTTATGAAATGTAAACAAAGGCAAGATAGCATTGACATCTCACGAGGGAGCAAAGCGAGTGCAGAAAAAAAAATACTCAGCAGATGATGTACTCAGTTGGACTCTGAATTTTCAGAATCTGATTTTGTTGACAGTGATCAGGAGATCGAGCAAGAGAGTAAGGAACTGGCATCAGCTGATCGGACATCAGCTGATCGGACACCAGCTGATGCCACCCCAGCTGATCGGCTGCCAACTGAGCGCATTCGCGCAGCTGATGCACCTACGGCAAGGTTTGTGTGGGAGGAATACCCAAACATTGACCTGTGGGAGCCAAACTGGCTACCGGGACTTCACAAGACAGCATGGCTTGCTGTTGGACAGATTACCAGCTGCTGGACTACTTCGGGCTGCTCTCTCCTGATGCTGCTTTTCAGCTATTGTCAGACGATACAAACATGTATGCAGAGCAATTTTTTGAATCGCGGGCTGTGCTTGCACCGCATTCTCGTTTTTCAAAGTGGAAACCCACAACAAAAGATGAGATGAAGGGCTTTGTGGCATTACAAATAGATAAGGGACTAGACTGGTGATATAACTTAAGGGGACATTGGTCCAAATGTGCTTTGTCCCCTGGTGGCTTTAGACAGGTTATGCCATGTGATAGGTACATGCTGCTGCAAAGTTTTATTCACTTCTGTGATAACCAGAAGCAAATCCCAAGAGGTGAGCCAGGCTATAACCCCATGTATAAAGTTCAGCCCCTGCTTGACATTGTGGAACCAACATATAAACAATTTTATCAGCCTGGCTGTGATTTGTCTGTGCATGAATCTATGATAAAATAAAAAGGACGCCTTTTTATCTGCCAATATATGCCAGACAAGCCCACAAAGTATGGCATAAAGGATTTTGTACTGTCAGAAGCAAACACTGGTTTCTGCCTGAAAGTAATTAGATAGATAGATAGATAGATAGATAGATAGATAGATAGATAGATAGATAGATAGATAGATAGATAGATAGATGATACTTTATTAATCCCAAGGGGAAATTCACATTCTTCAGCAGCAGCATACTGATACAATAAATAATATTAAATTAAAGAATGATAATAATGCAGGTGAAAAAACAGACAATAACTATGTATAATGTTAAATATTAACGTTTACCCCCCGGGTGGAATTAAAGAGTCGCATAGTTTGGGGGAGGAACGATCTCCTCAGTCTGTCTGTGGAGCAGGACATTGACAGCAGTCTGTCGCTGAAGCTGCTCTTCTGTCTGGAGATGATACTATGTAGTGGATGCAGTGGATTCTCCATAATTGATAGGAGCCTGCTGAGTGCCCTTCGCTCTGCCACAGATGTTAAACTGTCCAGCTCCATGCCAACAATAGAGCCTGCCTTCCTCACCAGTTTGTCCAGGCGTGAGGCGTCTTTCCTCTTAATGCTGCCTATATATATGCCTACATATACAGGAAAGTATTTATTTCAAAGAGACAACTGTCCCTTGATAAGTCAGGTTGTGCTGGAGCTGCTTCAGGGCTATGAACATTTGGGTCATGTTGTGTGCATGGATAATTTTTATACATGCCCAGAATTGTTCATGGAGCTACATAGCAGGGGAATTGGAGCTTGTGGCACAGTGAGGGTGAACAGGAGACACATGCCTTCACAGTTGAAGCCAGACAGGCTGAAGATGAAAAGAGGTGACAATACGGTTTTCATGCGGGCAGAAAACTTGGTGGCAGTGGCATGGCACAATGTCAAATGGGTGAATTGTCTCTCTACAGTACACACTAACAATATATGTGAGAATGTGTGGCAACAAACAATTGAAAAGGAAACACCAGTGCAACACATATTGTAAGCAGTGCAATGTGGCAATGCATGCAACTGGCTGCTTTGAACGATATCATACTTTGCAGGACTTTGCTGTGTAACATGTATATAATATGTGTGAAATCATATAGTATACAACATGCAAGACAGTGACATTTGTCAAAAGTAAATATTTTTTGCAGATTTGACATGTTAAACAATTGCTTTGTGTTCTTTTTTTTAAAAAAAGTTAGTGTTTGGAAAAATATTCAGCCCTGAGAGAAAAGAAACAAAAAAAAAATGAGCCCTAAAAGAGTTAAAGTGTATGTCTTTCCTTTACAGAAATTTCAAGTAAAGCCAAGGTGTCAACGAGTATTTGTTTTGGAAACTGAAGGAAACTCTGACAGGAACAGGTCTGGCAGAACCAAAGCCACAACCGAATCAAAAGACCAATTTCTGTACAGTATCCCTATATTCAATTTTTTATTTGTTCTATGCGTTAATTTCAGAGTACATTGAGACTGGAAGTGGTTCCTGGCCCAGGCAAATCTCTTTTTCTATTTTGCAGTTTTTGCAATGGCTTTCTTACAGCAACATAACCTGTCAAACCTGCAGCTCATAGTCTTCTCTTCATAGTTGCTTACTTTGACCAGTATTCTGTGAGGCATCTACTGTATAATACAAGCTGTTCACTCTCAGAAGCATGTCTTCTGATTCTTTTGGGGTTTCGGATCTGCCAGACCTGGGGCCTCATGCATAATGCCATGCGTAGAATTCACACTAAAACATGGCATAAGGACAAAAGTGGAAAAAAAAATCCAGATGCATAAATCTGTGCGAACGCCAACTTTCACATTCTTCCGCTCCATAAATTCCAGTCAGCATGAAAAGTAACGCACGTGCATGCGCCTGCTGCGCCACCCCAACTCCTCCTGGAATTACACCTCTTTGAATATGAAAATCAATATAAATAGCCCTTAAGCTCAGCGTTCTGTGAAAAGGGAATGGCAAAGGCACGGGAGGAAATAGAAAAATTTCAGCGAATACCAAGTGGAGGCAAGTAAAAATGTACTATTTATTGGTTTAAAAAGTGGTATAAACAACAAAAGGAAGTTGATCGAGTGACATAGAATGTCGGAGAAACTGGAAAGCTGAAGATCACAAAGTTGCACAGTGCCCCGAAATAAAAAAGAAGTTGTTAGATATCAAAGTCACCGTGAAAAGGCGCATTGTAGCCCACCGTCTGAGTGTCATATGAAAGCTTATTAGGGTACAGAGAAAAAAAAAATAGGGACACAGTGAGAAAAAAGCTCCAAATGTCAACTTTAATCTTGAAATTTCTATTTTAATCACGTAGTTTATTTTGTCATTAAAGTAGAACATCATACCCTTCAATTTAAAATCGTTTAATTTACTACTTTCTCAAATACCATCATAACTAAATTAGCACATTAAATGATTTGTTTTGTATGTGTTCTTCTATGTGCTCTATGTGTGTGAATCACTATGTGCTTCTTAAACGGGCTTTCTCTTCCTCAGACAGGACACAAAACCCTTAACAGTTGTGATATTACAGCTGTCTGAAAAATTAAAATACTGAGATGCATACTTGATATCATTTTCATGATGATATGAATTAAAGCATGTATTAAACATGGGAACATGGTGGCGCAGTGATAGTGATGAACTGGTGCCCTTGTTGATTGTTGCTGCCTCCCGCAAGATGCTTGCTGCGCCGAAATAATTTATTTCTGCAATACTGTCTCTTTCAAACGTACTAACCTCCAATTTCTGTCCGTCCTTTTCTTTCTCCAAGTAACTAATCGCCACACAATCAGCTCTGTAATAAACGTTAAGCCATCTGTAAGCTTAGAATGCTGATTCTTCAAAACTTTAAAGGAACATTGAAATATCTTTGTAGTACATGTTTAATTATTCTGTCCATCTATCCTTCCAGTGTCGCACCAGCCCCAGCAAGAATACAGCACAAGGCAGGAACAATCCCTGAAGTAGCTAGCGCTGTGACACCTTGTCCTCACATTTTTAATTATTAACAATATAGATTATTTAAATAATGTTAACATTTTATCTGTATAATGTAATAAACATATTTTGCTGCATTTCATCTTAAAAATGATATTGCCATCATATGCAAATACGCGCTTTATAAAGTGGCACAGGTTGTGCAATATTATGTGTGTATCACAAGTTTACAGTGAGGTAATTGTACTAATAAGCACAAACAGTTCTACAAGGAGCACTTGATGGACTGATTGAGTGCGTTTATAGTTCTTGGGATGAAACTGTTTCTGAACCGCGAGGTCTGTACAGGAAAGGCTCTGAAGTGTTTGCCGTATGAGAGCAGTTCAAATAGGCAGCATGGCTGAGGCAGCATGTGCTTGATGCTGCATACCGATAATTTACTTTCCAATTAGCTGCTGTAGAGCTGTGATTCCACACTCAGATACAGTGATATAAATACTCCGAGTGGTGCAGAGTATATGGAAAAAGATGATCCTCTGTGGCAACCCCTAACGGGAGCAGCTGAAAGAAGAAGAAGAAGAAGGCGCAGTGAGAGTAACAACGCTAAAGCAGCTATGGTATTTGGAATAGTTTGGCCATTCCGTGGACCATTATATTGTTACACGTTAATTACAAACAAATGCTTTAAACTAATAAACAATATGCAGTTAATTTCAGTGCATTTGATAAAGCCAAGTCAGGGATATGGATCTAAAAAAGAAAGGGAAACCACACTGGAACAAAAACATTGCTTTGACACTGGGTGCCGCCAGTTTGCAAAGCTGAGCGGAGAACTTGCGTATGCCAGGGTTTGAGGTAGCGTGAAAATGTTTTTGGCTTTACACCAAGTTTAGGTTTTATACATTGCGATTTGAGTGTGGAAACAGGAGTATGCAGCATTTTTGTGCATACGCGCAGTTTATACATGAGGCCCCTGATCTTTTCAAAGTTTCCAAGTTCCTTTTGATTGTGTAGGACACTACTCACTGACACCTTGGCTTTCTTTTCAGTTCCTCTATAGGAAAGCTCTACACTTTTAAGGGTCATAAAGGCCTCTTTGTCTGCCTTGAATAATTGCCTTTTCCTCACCATTATGTCTATGAGACCAAATAATGCTTCAGAGGATGTTTGTTTCAATACTGCTTGTATACAGACTGAGGGTTTGTAAATAATCAACGAACATTTGGACACCTTTAGGAATTGCGTTCTTTGATTTTCAAGGCTTTAATAACTTCCGTTAATGCAGAAATGCTGTAAGTTGTTAACTATTACTTGTTCTCTGAGAAAGGACTTTATGTGTAACTGAAAATGTAGTGTTTTTTTTTCTTTTAGTTTTCGTTAACCTAGACTTTTCTTTAACCTCCAGTAGTTTACCGCTTAGCTTTATACAATTTCTGGTTATTAATCAGACTTGAGCTTCTTAAATTTTAATAACACCTGGAAAATGGAGATATTCTAAAACTTTTGACTGGTAGTGTAGGCTGCGGCTTATGGTAGCCTTAAAATTGGATTATGTGAGATCAGTACACAGAAGGGAACGAGACTTCAGTTATAGCTCATCAAACCCTGTTCACCTATCTTTTCTAAAATGTCATCAAATCAAGATTTGAAAGTTCCCAAAATGCTACTATCTACCACACTACTTGGAAACTGATACAGTGCATCTGGAAAGTATTCACAGCGCATCACTTTTTCCACATTTTATTATATCACAGCCTTATTCCAAAATGGATAAAATTAATTTTTTTCCTCAGAATTCTACACACAACACCCCATAATGACAACATGAAAAAAGTTTACTTGAGATTTTTGCAAATTTATTAAAAATAAAAAAACTGAGAAAGCACATGTACATAAGTATTTATGGCCTTTGCCATGAAGCTCAAAATTGAGCTCAGGTGCATCCTGTTTCTCCTGATCATCCTTAAGATGTTTCTGCAGCTTAATTGGAGTCCACCTGTGGTAAATTCAGTTGATTGGACATGATTTGGAAAGGCACACACACAAACCAAGCATGAAGTCAAAGGAATTGTCCATAGACCTCCGAGACAGGATTGTCTTGAGGCACAAATCTGGGGAAGGTTACAGAAAAATTTCTGCTGCTTTGAAGGTCCCAATGAGCACAGTGGCCTCCATCATCCGTAAGTGGAAGAAGTTCGAAACCACCAGGACTCTTCCTAGAGCTGGCCGGCCATCTAAACCGAAGGAGAAGGGCCTTAGTGAGGGAGGTGACCAAGAATCCGATGGTCACTCTGTCAGAGCTCCAGAGGTCCTCTGTAGAGACAGGAGAACTTTCCAGAAGGACAACCATCTCAGCAGTAATCCACCAATCAGGCCTGTATGGTAGAGTGGCCAGACAGAAGCCACTCCTTAGTAAAAGGCACATGGTAGCCCACCTAGAGTTTGCCAAAAGGCACCTGAAGGACTCTCAGACCATGAGAAAGAAAATTCTCTGGTCTGATGAGACAGAGATTGAACTCTTTGGTGTGAATGCCAGGCGTCACGTTTGGAGGAAACCAGGCACCGCTCATCACCAGGCCAATACTATCCCTACAGTGAAGCATGGTGGTGGCAGCATCATGCTGTGGGGATGTTTTTCAGCGGTAGGAACTGGGAGACTAGTCAGGATAAAGGGAAAGATGACTGCAGCAATGTACAGAGACATCCTGGATGAAAACCTGCTCCAGAGCGCTCTTGACCTCAGACTGGGGCGACGGTTCATCTTTCAGCAGGACAATGACCCTAAGCACACAGCCAAGATATCAAAGGAGTGGCTTCAGGACAACTCTGTGATTGTCCTTTAGTGGCCCAGCCAGAGCCCAGACTTGAATCCGATTGAACATCTCTGGAGAGATCTTAAAATGGCTGTGCACCGACGCTTCCCATCAAACCTGATGGAGCTTGAGAGGTGCTGCAAAGAGGAATGGGCCAAACTGGCCAAGGATAGGTGTGCCAAGCTTGTGGCATCATATTTAAAAAGACTTGAGGCTGTAATTGCTGCCAAAGGTGCATCGACAAAGTATTGAGCAAAGGCTGTGAATACTTATGTACATGTGATTTCTCAGTTTTTTTATTTTTCATAAATTTGCAAAAACCTCAAGTAAACTTTTTCACGTTGTCATTATGGGGTGTTGTGTGTAGAATTCTGAAGGAAAAAATGAATTTAATCCATTTTGGAATAAGGCTGTAACATAACAAAATGTGGAAAAAGTGATGTGCTGTGAATACTTTCCGGATGCACTGTATATGTGAGAAAAAACATTGGATTATTTATGCAGCATTAACCAGTTTCAATAGCCAGTGTTCTAGGTGATGAACTCGTAAATATTGTCAAGATGGTCTTTCCACCTTCAAACTTAAGCAAAAATAAGTTTATTTACTTTTGATGCTCAGGCACAGTTCCTTCATCTATGATCAAGCTTCCTTGACCCAGTTCAGACTCATGGAGGTCCAGGGCCTGTGATGCAGAAATCAGGGCCAAGAAAGGAATCTTCCTTGTACTGGTAGTGTATTCAATTAGTTGTATTTTATATTGGTTAACCTCTTGTGCCAGAATGCATCCCTCAAATCTTCTCACAGTGTTTAATATGGGTAGTATTTTATTTTGTTAGATTTTTGTAGTAAATAAATCTTTATTTCCCTGTGTTATTAGAGTGATGGAAATCTTTTGTAGAAAACAAGTACCCAAAGTATAAATTAAACTTACACTGTGAGGGCAGTGCTCTTGAATATAGTGTTCTGAAGCCTCCTTTCCTCTCTGATTGGCCTGTGTAGGTAAACTGCCCTTTCATCAGACCTATCCCCTTTCATTTGGGTATCACATGACCAGAATGGGCAGTTCCCTTTCGTTCACCTTTGTGACAATCTTGGGTTGAGCTGAAAAGAAAGCAAGACATGCTCATAGGCTCCCAGCTTTGTTTGACCGGATAGCAGGAGTGAACCGTGACACTCTGTATAATACAGTCAAAAGTAAATACATTAATCCTTTCTGAAGACCCAGCACTTCCAAATATTTTCTTTTGCATGGTTATCGCATCTGTAAGTACCTTAGCCCGGCATCTCATCTATTTAAAATTTTTAAAAGAGATTTAAGAGAATGCACATTAATAATATCCTCATAATTTACAGCTGCTGCAATAGTTTGAGTTCAGTGAATGCACGGCCATTCATGGGCCTGTCAGGATTCATTCTGGGTATCACAAAGTGGAGAAAGATATCCCTAAATGAAAAGAGCTTATATGTTTAATCTCTGAAGTCAATTTTTAAATGCATCCAAGTCAGGCTTCAACAGCTAATGAAAGTCCTCTTTATTCTGTGAAGAAAAGAGGTTTTGTCTGGCAGCTTCAAGCAATTTTCACATTTGATTAATACACATTCATATAAATCATTTCTAAATGGTATACAGATGTGAAGAGGAAGCAATATTGGTAAACTGAAGTGAAACATAGCTCTGGAATCAAACACAGCAGCCACAGAGCAGAACACAAATGGAGTGATTGAAAGCCTTTTTTCTTTCTTTAAGGTTGGCTTTTGATTGCTATTGAGGTGGTGTGCTTTCAGAAAAAAGACACAATATATTATAGTTTTAATGTAATTGCCAACACTTTATTTCATCAGTTATGCACCATTCCAGCCAATTCAAAAATGATCTAGTGTATTAAATCTAAATTGTTATATTATGGTTATACTTTCATAGACGCTGAAGTGGGACTGCATGCCACATAAAACCATACAGCTACAGTTTAGAAAGGATTTGAGTGAAGCGTTAGTGTAGTATTTACATCAAGTGTTCTTTGCCAATATAGGAAAATGCAAATGAATGTAAAATTTTGGTCTACACAGAAAGTCATTCTATCATGAAAAAACACAAAGGAATTAATAATTACATTTAATTTAGTTAATTTTGTAATTATTCACTCTGTAACATACAGCCACTCCATCCATCCGGGGTTACTGCCTTGTATCAGTTTTTGCCTGGAAAAGCTACTCCTCCATAGAGCCATAAAATGGGATGAATAAATAAATGGATTGATGAATTTCACACTGCAGCAGATGAAGATTGTATGCTGTATTTTTTTAATAGTATGAGCACATAAGTGTACTGCCTACAGGTAGCAATAGAAAGTAGACTAAATGAAACAGTGTAAGGTGGTGATGTTGGAATCTGCATCATCTAGAAGTGACAGCACATGTAGTGTCCAGTGCTTCTGGTTGTCAGGATCTCCAATTTATTTTAATGTGCTTGTAATATTTTTTCATTGTTTTTTTTATATTTTTTTTTTTCTTAATTTGTTACATTCTTTTTGTCATTAATGGCTCAAAACATTTAGTGCTGGTACAAATTTTTGGATTATTTTAAAAAAAGAGACCAATAAAGGAAAAACTATTTACAATCCTTAAAAGAAATATTTAAGTGATTTAAGAAATATTTAATATGGTGGTTGGATTCATCTCGGGCAAGGAGGGTGAGCTGGCATACAGGGACAAGGTGGAGCAGCTGTCAGAGTGATGTAGAGTCAATAAAATGCTCCTCAACACCACAAAAAAACGAAGGAGCTTGTTATTGACTTTAGAAAAAACAAAACTGACATCCAGCCACTCATCATTGGCAGAGCCTGTGTGGAGAGGGTCCCGGTGTTCAGGTTTCTGGGCACTGAGCTGGAGGATGACCTGACCTGCAGCGCCAACACCAAGGAGCTGCTGAAGAAGGCACAGCAGAGACTGTATTTTCTGAGAATCCTCAGAAAGAACCATCTCCCCAAAAATCTGCTCCTTGTTTTTATCACTGTTCCATCGAGAGTGTGCTCACGTACGGACTGTGTGTGTGGTACGGCAGCTGCACTTCCTCAGAAAGGAAAGCGCTCCACAGGGTTGTCAGGACAGCGGAGTGAACAATTGGTTGTACCCTCCCCACTCTGGAACAAATCTACAACTCCCAATGTCACTAAAAAAGCAATAGACATTTCACAGGATTCTTCACATCCCGGTCATTGCCTCTTCCAGCTTTTGCCATCGGACAAGAGATACAGAGCAATGAAAACCAGGACAAACCGCCTTAAAAACAGCTTTTATCCAAAAGCAATCATGGCCGTGAACTCAGAATAAAACTGCTCCATATCATTCTCCCAATGTGCAATATAGACTTAAGTCAACAAGTGCAATTTGTACATTTAACAAGTGCAATTTGTATATTTTGTAAAGTACTTTTATTATTATTCGGGTTGTTATTATTTTCTCTCTTCTTGTCTTTTTAACTCTTATGCCTCACACTTTTGCCGACTACACCTTTAATTTCGTTGTTCCTTAGTAAAAGTAACAATGACAATAAAGATCTATCTATCTATCTATCTATCTATCTATCTATCTATCTATCTATCTATCTATCTATCTATCTATCTATCTATCTATCTATCTATCTATCTATCTATCTATCTATCTATTGGCACAAAAAAGTAGTCACAAGAGTCATAAAAAGGCTTGGGGCAGCCACCTATATAATATTCCCTGGCTGCAAATGGGTAAATTGCTAGCACTGATGTGCTCAGAACGAAGTCCAAAACAGAACTGATTAGGTTAGTCAAATATGGCAGCTTTAAAGGCCAGAAAAAAAGTGAAGTCATCGAGGGCAGAAGTGGAAGGGTCTATCTATCTATTTTAATTGAAATAATGAGTTTCAGATTTCCATCTTTGGTTGTTCTCAGTTTTAAGTTCTGGTTTGTCTTATCAATAAAAGTTCACTTGATGATATTGGTTCTTACTTGTTTAACCAGAGATCTGGTTAAGGATTTCAAACTTCTTCCACTTAATCTATAATAATAAAAGGCAAAGCCCTCACTGACTGACTGACTGACTGACTCACTCACTGACTGACTGACTGACTCATCACTAATTCTCCAACTTCCCGTGTAGGTGGAAGGCTGAAATTTGGCAGGCTCATTCCTTACAGCTTACTTACAAAAGTTAGGCAGGTTTCATTTCGAAATTCAAAGCGTAATGGTCATAACTGGAACATATTTTTTGTCCATACACTGTAATGGAGGAGGCGGAGTCACGTATCGCGTCATCACGCCTCCTACGTAATCACGTGAACTAAAAACAAGGAAGACATTTACAGCACGAGTCACACGCGGGAACGAAGGTAAATGACGTTAATTTTTGACTGTCTTTTAATACTGTGTAAGCATACATATTAACACATGTGCAATTAAACGTGTGCATTTACGGGGTGATTTCTCAGGCTTAAAAGCTCACCTTTTATCAAACGCGGGAAGAAAGGTAACTGACGTTGTTCACTGTCTTTTAATACTGTGTGACCATACATATTAACACATGTCCAATGAAACGTGTGCATTTACGGGGTGATTTCTCAGGCTTAAAAGCTCGCCTTTTACTAAAAAGGTAAATGCAAAACTATTTTCAATCAGTTTATTGAAACGCTCCCGTTAAGGATTGCAATAACATATTCGCGAGATAAAACAACGAAGTAGGAGGAAATGGAGGAACAGCCGCAAACAGCGAACAGCAAAAAATTAATTAAACAATTGAGAACGGAGCGAGTTAAGCATACAAGCATGTTCATAAGGGAAACAAAGCACGGTGTAAAACGTAACTTTAAGTTAAGTTTATAGAAACGCTCCCGCTGCGGATTGCAATAACATATTCGCGAGATAAAACTTTAATGAGAAGACACGAGGTATAAACGAACCACACGCCGTGGCGCAACGTTAGGGGCAACAGTTTCAACCATTCTATGATCTGCTTCTCGCAACTGAAAGACGGCACATGGCGGATGTTAGCCGACTTGCTGACCGCAACGTTAGGGGCTTCAACTATGGCGCTGACGCCACATCTCAGTGCCAACACTTTGCAGACTGTACTTAAAAGACACGCCCCTCCTCACTGGACAGTTAAAAACACCAATCAAACTAACGATGACATCAAGTATTACCCAATCAAAAGTACGAAAGGAGGCATCTTCATAAAATGCGTGTGGGATGATTTGCATGACACGCTGCTTTAAAAAAAAATGATAAAAAAAATCCAGTATTGATTCAAAACGGGACGCGCAATTTCATTCTCAAACGCGGCACGATTCCGTATTTTAAAGGACGGGTGGCAACCCTACAGTGCCAGGTAACCACCCATACAATCAGATTGTGATTCAGACTACGAATGCAATGAATGTAATTACCCCGATCTACATACAAGGCGAAAGTCTTGCAACATTCAAAGATGATGGTTTGGGATAAGTACACCATACAACATAAAAGAGCTTATGAAGCCTTGAACCGAAAAAAGCAACATCTCACAGATCGTAAAAAAAAAAAAGGAGGTAATGTCGTTTTACTCGCTGTAGATTTTAGTCAAACATTACCAGTTATTCCACGAGGGAGACCAGCAGATGAACTCAACGCGTGTTTCAAATCCATGCTTCTCCCACGGTCGGTTATATGTTGCGTGTTCTCGGGTAGGTACACCAAAAAATGTATACATTTAAGCATGTAATGGGCAAAGAAAAAATGAGGTATACCCGAAGGCACTGCAGTAGTACTCAATGTAACTTTACTTCTTAAATGTTAATGTTTTACTGTTTAATAATTTATACGCTTCTTATATATTGTTCAAATTCTTTTATCAAAATACAAGTGACAGCGCAATGCACGATAACATGACGTGACGTATTATATGTGTACCACATTTCAAGTCAATAGGTGAAACGGTTTGCAAGCTACAGGTCATTTAAAATCCTGGACAGACCAACGAAAAGCCACGGTAGCAAATTATAGAAGAAGATTTTACTGTTTAATAATTTATATTTATATGAAATGTGCTTCTTATATATTACTTCATATTCTCATATGATAATGATGTTAATGTTGTTTATATTGATTTCTGTGTTATTGTAAGTGCATCTATGTCTGTATATGTATGTATGTATGTATGTGTATATATATATATATATATATATATATATATATATATATATATAAAAAATATATATATAAAAAATATATGTGTATATGTATATATAATATATCTGTATATGTGTGTATATGTGTGTGTATATGTGTATATGTATATATATATGACAGCAACACTCATAACAATGACAACACAATTACATTGACAATCATGTTACGTTTTTTTTAAAATGTTTCCTTTACTTTTTCATAACCTCTTTAACACACTACTTCTCCGCTGCGAAGCGCGGGTATTTTGCTAGTTCATAATAAGCAAAAACTTTACTTTTTCTGGTCACAATAATAACCTTGGGCACAGTTTCAATATTCCATGCTTAAAGGAAAATGACAGCTCTCCAATGTAGAACACTGTCTTGTAAAATTATTGCTACTGTATGTTTCAGCCAGAATTGTTGCCATATCTTAAGCTTTTTGTTGTTTGTTAATCTTTTTTTAATAATTGTGTGTTATGAATTCTGTGTTTGGTTTTGTTTTGTATCTTTGTAATATTATGATTTTCTTTGATATAGTATTTATGTATGTATAAATTATTTTTCTATTTTGTGTTATGTTAAGAATATATGTAATGTTTACTGTTATCTCACCTGTCTCTTTTATGTGGAGCCCAAGGTGTGAGGCTACATGATGATCCAACTGGAGAACATAGCCAGATGAATAAAAAGAGATTAACCTGATGATGAAAGAGTGGTTTTGGCATTCCATTTTTGTTAAAAAGATGCCTGTTTTTGTGGTTTTTTTGGACATTGTCATTAGATTACCAGGTTTTGACCCCAAGCTCTGATTCTGAGGTACTGTTTTTTGGATTTGATTCCATTAGATTTTGTAACATTTGTTTACTCCTTTTTCTTTAAATAAATTGTTAAAATATTAAGGGACTTTGCATATCTATCTATTGTTGAAGAATGGCCAGTTCCAATGTATAGTCTTCCAGGACCACTCATGGCCTAGTACCCATTGTTAATGGAATAAAATACATTCCCAGTCTCAGTGAGGTCCTCCATCTCTAAATACATAAATACTATATATATATTTATAAATAGCAAAAAGGTGTTATATATGCGCCCAACCCGACACAGACTCATACTGGAGGCACACATATAAAATAAATAAACTTTTATTTTCTTCAGCTGGAGGGCACATCTTCCCCATGTCTCCCAGCCACAACACAGTCCCAAAGCACCAATACAGCTATATCAAACTAGTGCCCAGAAGGGTCCAGCAGCTCCTGCTGCAGCACCCCCTGGCGGCGCCTGCAGAACCCAACAGGGCTGCACAAAACTCCAACCACCCATGAAGCCCTGGGGGAGTCTGAGGCACTGCTGCAACCCACGGAGGCTGCCAAGAAATGCACAGTTCTTCCAGTGATCAAAACATATATCGTTTTTTTGACATTGTTATCATACAAAATGGCGCTTTTATACAGAAAACAAAAATGAAGATGGGAAGTGAGTTGGCAGATGACGTCGAAGCTGTGGGATGGATGCAACGTCATCAAAGGCGGACCAGAAGTGATGTGGTAAATGGTAGCGATGTCATGAGGAGTAGCCGGAAGTAGCATCATATAAAAGGGTTGGAAGTGATGTCATCTGGAGTTGATGGATGTGACGTTTTCGGCAACTATCTTTGTAATCCGGAAGTATATACTTATTTTTCTTCTTTTTGTCTGATGGAAAGAAAGAGAGAGAGGCACCGTTACCGCATATCAACCCCTCATCTTGCGATATTTCAGTCACCTTTGAGCTTGTTGACTGCCTCCTAAGTGCACATATGTGACAATATATATATATATATATATATATATATATATATATATATATATATATATATATATAAATAAATAGGTCAGATCAAGTCAGGATGGGGAGCATGCACTGGTACAGTGTGTTGCCGCACCCACCACATGACGTACAGCTCGGGATTCTGATTGGCAATCCCCAGGCAGACAAACACGATCCAGTCCCCTCCCTCTGGAAATGATCCTCTATCTGCCACAGCCAGGTGTTACATGGGTGTCCCCTTGGCCTGGTCCAGTCACTCGAGTGCTCAATAATGAGGATCCTGTGAGTGCTGGATCACCCTAGGAGAATCGCGCCACATGGCCGTAGTGCTGTAACTGATGCTCCCTCACAATGCAGGTAATGTGCTTCACTTGGGACTCTGTAAGCGCCCATTCATTTAACACAAAGTCATACCAGTAGTACCCAAGGATTCCCCAATGAGACACAAGTAACAAAGGTGTCCATTCTTCGTCTCAGGTCACTGGATAGCGTCCATGTCTCGCAACCATATAGCAAAACAGGAAGCACCAAGACTCTAAAGACTTGGACTTTCATCCTTTTGCATCGATATCGAGAGTGCCACACATCCCTTTCCAGTGACTTCATGACCCCCTATGCTCTCCCAGTCCATCAATTGACTTCATAGGAAGAGTCACCAGAGACATGAACGTCACTGCCGAGGTAAGTAAACCTCTCAACAAGGTTGACACTCTCCACAGACAGACACACTGCTGATGGCTGTGCCTAAGAGGTCATTAAAGGCCTGGATCTTGGTTTATATCCAGGACACTCGCAAGCCCAGACACTCAGACTCCTTGCTCAGTCTCCCGAGAGCCCCGATCAGAGCCCCCATTGACTCCACAAAGACTGCAGCATCATCAGCAAAGTCAAGATCAGTGAATCTTTTTTCACCAACAGATGCAACACAGCCGCTGGACCCCAGAACCTTGCCCAACACCCAGCCCATGAAAGCATTCAACAGAGTAGCAGCAAGAACACACCCCTGATGAACACCAGAATCAACAGAGAAAAATGCAGAGGTTTTGCCTCCGCTCAACACAGCACTCACAGTACCAGTGTGCAGGCCTCCCGTGATATCCAGCAACCTTGAGGGGATCCCACGAAGTCTCAGGATGTCCCACAGGGCAGCGTGATCAACTGACTCGAACACTTTACAAAAATTGACAAAGGCTGCAAAGAAACTCTATTTTTATTTGTGTTTTCGCTCCAAGAGAACCCTCAGTGCCAGGATGGTAGACTTCTTAGGCATAAAATCAGACTGCTCTGGTCGCTGGTAGGTGAACAAGTGATCATGGATCCTATTGAGGATGACCCTAGCAAGGACATTACCCGGCACCGAGAGCAGTGTTCTCCCCTGGTAGTTGCCACAATAAACAAAAGGTCCAATTTTCCTGTCAGTTGAGATGACGCCTATCTCCTAAATGGAAGCACAGATTGCTTGCAATGCCAGGAGGACAGCCTTACCACCAGCCTAGAGAAGTTCGCCCCAGATCCCCGCAGCCTTCCCTACCCTCAGCTGGTTCACCACCTGTGCGATCACAGTGAGACTGGGTGGTTCACAGCTAATTGGAGGATCAGCCTGAAGAACCGTGAATCCAGAGATATTCAACATCCTAGCTAGAGGATCAGCTTTAAATAGATGTTCAAGGTAGCCAATCCAGTGGGTCACAACTGAAGTGCAGATCGTATGCAGATGACACCCAGTTATACCTTTAATTTAAATCAGATTAAGTTTCTTCGATGTTGTCTTTAAATAGTTGTGTTAGCGAATTAAAGGAGTGGATGAATGAGAACTACTTGTCTTTAAATACAGATAAAACAGAGATGTTAATTGTTGGAGGGAATGATGCTGATCACAACAATATTTTGTCATCTTTTAACTCAGTTGGAATCCCAATTAATTTTACTGAATCAGCCCGCAATCTAGGAGTTATCTTTGATTCTAGCATGTCACTTAAAGCGCATATTACAAAGTTGTCCAAAACATGTTTCTTCCATCTTAAAAATGTTAGGAAATTAAGGCGCTTTCTAAATAAACAGGATTCTGAGAAATTAATTCATGCATTTATCTCTAGTAGGATTGACTACTGCAATGCAGTGTTCACTGGCTGTTCAAATTGTTCTTTATACAGCCTCCAGTTAATACAAAATGCGGCTGCAAGAATTATTACAAGAACAAGAAAATACGAACTTATAACTCCAGTCCTCAAGTCCTTACACTGGCTCCTGGTTAAGTTTAGGGCAGATTTCAAAATCCTTCTTTTAACATAAAGCATTAAATGGCCGAGGTCCAGCTTACTTGTCTGAACTTATCATGACTTACAAACCAGAGCGCACATTAAGATCTCAAGATGCTGGTCTGCTTATGGTTCCAAGGATTAATAAAATAACAATGGGAGGTTGAGCTTTTAGTTACAGGGCCCCTAAACTGTGGAATGGTCTACCTGCTACTATAAGAGATGCCCCTTCGGTCTCAGCTTTTAAATCCCAGCTGAAGACTCACTACTTCAGTTTAGCATATCCTGACTAGAGCTGCTGATTAACTGTACATACTGCATCTCTATTGTTAGTCATTAGCACTAAAACATAAGTAACATGATAGTTAGAATTGGATACTAACCCTCACCTATTCTGTTTCTCTTCTCGGCACTCAAATGTGGCACTTGGTGCCACGGCCCACCTGCCAAGTTGTTTTGCCTGCCTAAGGTAAAGTCATCCCTGATGGAGGATCGCAGGAATCGTGAGAAAGAGGGGTCCTTTCATCAGATTGGCTGGCCCAACACTGTTTCAGCCGCGGAATGGCCAAATGGGGGAGGCAGCTTGATGGATGAGGTCTCCAGGAGTCTAAAATTATCTAAATCTTATTATGTGATATCATCTACTGTTAAATTATGCTCCGTACTTCTAAAAAATTTTTAATTTTTTATTGAGGATTTGTTCTGTTCTGTGTATTGTATTGTATTGTATTGACCCCGTTCTTTTGATGCCCACTGCACGCCCATCCTACCTGGAAAGGGGTCTCTCTTTGAACTGCCTTTCCCAAGGTTTCTTCCATGTTTTCCCTACTAGGTTTTTTTTGGGAGTTTTTCCTTGTCTTCTTAGAGAGTCAAGGCTGGGGGGCTGTCAAGAGGCAGGGCCTGTTAAAGCCCATTGCAGCACTTCCTGTGTGATTTTGGGTTATACAAAAATAAACTGTATTGTATTGTATTGTAAGTGTCATCTGTAAGGACCATTCCATCAGCTGCCCTGACTGCAACTCTCCGAAGAACAGATTCAGATGTGCGTAATGCTTTGATTCCTGTGTAAGCAAGACGTGGGTCACTTGACCATAGATGGTGTGTCACTTGCTGACAGATTCCTCTAACAAATGCCTCCTTATCTGCAATCAGAGTCCTCACAGTCGTCCTTCTAAGTTCCCAGTACAGATACAGACTGGAGATGCCATCAAGCCCTGCGTTACAACCCCTCTCAATGATATCCAGAATGCCCAGTGAGAGTAAACACCTCCTTCTGGGAACACTGGTAACACCAACACAACCCTCAGCAACCTTCAGGGTCTTGTCACAGAAGGTCTCCCACATCACATTAGGATCGGTAGCCATCACCCAGTTCCGTAAGTTCCTCATATGAACTGCGTGCAAACTAGTCAGAAACAGCCTGATCTCGGAGTCTGGCCAGGCCCAGCCTCATTTTTCTGGTAGGTGGTTGCCTACTGGACCTAAGCTGGATCTTCAGAGTAGCAACAAGAAGTGTATGATCAGAATTCACAAAGTGGGCACTACTATAGACCCTGCAGTTTTGTATGAGACTCCAGCATCTGCCCATGAGGATGTGATCGATCTCATTCACAGTACCACCAGTATTGTGGTGGTCCAACGATGTGGCTCAGGGCACTGAAACCAGGATCCAGCGATCCGCAGATGCTGACCTTTTGCAGCAAGTCAAGGAACATGGAGCCACTTTCACCACAGTCACCAGACTCATGGGGCTGGTTATGAGGATTATATACATATACTGTAAATATATATATATATATTTATAGCCACAATTTAGATAGATAGATAGATAGATAGATAGATAGATAGATAGATAGATAGATAGATAGATAGATAGATAGATAGATAGATAGATAGATAGATAGATACTTTATTAATCCCAATGGGAAATTCACACATTTAGCCAGCTCTCTTGCACTCCTAGTATTTTCATAAGAGCTGTTTTCAAGTGTATTGTGTATTTAGGGTAACGTTTTTACTTCCTATGTGAAATATTTTACATTTACTTAAAATAAAATTTAATCTCCCACAAATTTGCCTAAGCTTGTATTCTGCCCAGGTCCTTCTATAATGAATTGGTGGATTCTATACGATCGTCCATTTAACCAAGTTTGGCATAATCTGCAAACTTAAATCTAGTTTATATTTGACACATCTGTACTGGGTATGAGTGGTGAAAATGAATTCAGATTTGGAGACACACCCTTTTTTGTAACTATGCAGCACAGTAGAAGCGGCAGCCATGTACCCAAAATGGCATATTTCAAGGAAAGGCTGGTTATATGGGTGCCAGAATGATGAATAAAGGGCTGAATATGATGCTCAAATTCATGCAAAAACATTTCAAAGTATGTGTTTTGGTCTTATGATGGCTTTTCACAGTAAGTATAAATCAGCTTAAGGTTTAAGGTTTGAGGTTTCTTTATTTAGTCATGTTTACACAAGAAAACATGAAATTTGCCTTCTCAGTTGCATCTAATAACAGACAGAATGAAATAAAACAGACAAATAGAAACAAGAAAGGTTAAGGTAAGGCAGTTAGATTATACATATTTACACCAAAAAAAAAAAAAAAGTTACAGGATATATATCAAAACCTTAATCATTATCTCTGATATTTCTTATTGAAAAGTCGTATGGCACTAGGAAGAAAGGAGTTTCTGGAGCGATTTGTGTGGGTTTTCAAAGTGAAAACAAGCTTGTTATTTATTTTTCTGTCCAGACCATTTATTTATAGTTAAACCTCCTTGATTGTATTCTTCTGTTGCTTACTCATTCAATTCCAGCATATTAGTGAAATATGACCTTCCCTGCCTGAGCCCACACTGACTGCTCACTAACACACCTGTTTCTTGCCATATTATACTCAATCTTTTCTATAACAATTTCTTCTGTTAATTTACCCATGATGCAAGCTAAGGTTATAAGCCTATACATACTTGGATCCACCCTTTATATATAACGGGATAATATCTGCTATCTTACATTTCTTAGAAATTTCCCTAGTGTGCAGTGACTTTTGAAACATACCTGTACACATCAAGGGTTTAAATATATACTCATTAAACCCCTTAAGCACTCTAGAATAAATGTTATGTGGTCCTGGTGATTTATTAGATTTCAGCTTTTCTAACCCAAACAGCACTTTCCCCTCTACAAAATCTAAATAACTAAGTACCTTCTTGGCAGTTTCTGTTACTTCTGGGATGTTTTCTACTTCATCACATGTGAATACATTAGAAAAATGCAAGTTTAGAACAATCAGTATTTCAGTGTCTGTATATTTTAATTCATCCCGAATATTTCTAATACACTTTGATTTCTCATTGACTGTTCTTTTATTACAAAAATACTGAAAAAATCTATTCTAGTAACCTTTCACTTTTTCTGTAATATTTCTCCCTAACTGCCTTTTAGCTTTCCTAATTTTATAATTCTTGCTGTCATGCTCTCATATGCCTTGTGGGTAATGCTGGAATTCATTTTATATACCATGTAAAGATGTTTTTCCATCGCAGCTTCTTTTTATTACCTTATATTATTCACTATGGAGTTAATTTTTTACTGCTTCTGTACTTCCGGATAAAATTGTCCTGCTCTAGAATTTTTTAAACCAAGCTTCTGTTCCTTGGCTGTTTCCACACCTAGAAACGTATTCCAGCACCTGCTTGAAATCTGCCCTACTAAATTTAAATTTAAATTTAAACTGTCTGCGCTGGGAATCTATAACACACTCCTAATATCATGACTTTGTTTTGTATGTCCTTTCTAAAAAATATGTTGCTATCTATGTTACACTCATCCTCATCTCTTTTGTTTAGCCCGATCGAGCTACACTCTCATCTATATTATTTAGCCACATATTAATTTAGTCACATATTATTCAACCCACAGCAGTTCTCTATGGTTATATGTTGACTGAAATTATTTTAAGTGAGGTGTTGGGCTTTATCCCTTCAGGAGCCCAAGAGGAAAGGCTGGACCCAGAGCCTGAGGTGACATTATGTATCCTCATCCAGAAAAATGGATAAGTGACGGTGTTATACCCAAATTAAAATCAGTATGAGACTCAAGTGTTTGACGGTATTTTCTTCCTTAATGTATTTATATGTATATTTTATTTAAAAATAATAATTTACACATGCCTCAAAATGTCAGATTTAATAGTAAAAAATATTAATATACAATAATTCTGTAAAAGTGATCTTTCCTTAGTGTAGCACAAGAAAAAGGAAGAGTTAAACTAGAGTCTAAACCGTCTGCTTGTTATTCAATGAGTCAGCCTCACTGATGGATGGTGGTTTTCATGTACATTCTTTCCAGCTATTGGTCACCAGTACTTGTTTAGTTTTATTCAACCACAGTCTAAGATAAGTTTCTGGTTGATATAGGAGATATTTTCCATAATCTCAGTTTATATTTATTTTATCTGGAATGTTAGACAAAATTTGAAAGATCATTCCAAAAGAGTATTCGAGTTGATATTATTAAGTGTTACACCCACTGTTACAGTATCACTTTCCCTGCCTGTGTCTATTCATACAGCAGTTTTGCTTTTAACCATCAGATTCAAAGTGAATATTTCCTTCTTTGTTATTTTATCATCTGGCATCTCACACTGAACTACAGTAAATTGTGCCACCTTATGCTTTAGTATTTTATGCCACAGAGACATCCTCGTGATTTTATTGCCTTTAATTTACACATTCTTTTATTTTATAACCCATTTGTAGGAGTTAACAATGCAGGGCTTTAGAGATGTAGGGAATTCTATTGGAAGCCATCACTGGGCAGGGTGCCTGTCCATGCACACCCCTATGCACACATCCACACTCACATGAATTGAATTTGGAATTGCCGGTCAGCCAAACCTGCAAGTTCTTGAGATATCGAAGGAAATCAGGGCTCTCTCTGAGAGAACTTTCACACTCCACAAAGACTGTAATCATTTGAAGATACAAATGCTGAACATATTTAAACCTAGCATTTATTATTGCACCACCCATTACCTGGAAATTTGTTACCTACTGCATTTTCAAACATCTACAAAAATGTGATGTCATTGTGCAAATTCCAGTTTTTTAATTTGTGGAATACTGTACTGCCTTTTGTTCCGGTGTTTTTGTTTTTACTCAAGTGATACATAACCCAAAAGTTCTTGGAATTGTTAAAAAAAACCTTTATTATAAAACTTACAGCAATTCCCTTTAAGTCATCTTCAAATACTCTCCTTGAGATGCCATACACTTGTCCAAGCAGTTCTCCCATTCCTGTTAACACTTTCTGTACTCATATTTTGTTACTATATCTTTTGTCAATTTTAATTTAAGGAACAAAACTAAATCACATGGAGCAAGATTTGGTGATATAAGATAAAAGATACATCTCTTAGATGCACTGGGACACATCATCAGTGATGTAACCTGGGGTCATCAGGTGTTTCAGATCTTTCAACATAAGACACCCTCTCCACGGCAACCCTGCCTGACTCCAGCTTGTGTCCCAGCCGCATTCACCCACGGATCTGCCCTTTTGATCCAAAGCCAGCTAGCGGCTTTCTCTGTGGCTTCAGTTGTGAGTCTAATGGCTTTTCTCTTCACCTTCCCAATTATGCCCAGAATTGTAAATGCTTTACAGAGTGAATGTCCTGCAAAACCCTGGCAGCCAACCTCCATAGGTTCACACCAACGCATGCCAGCTGCTCCTTCGGCACACATCTACAAGCTCTTGATACTTGGCATGTTTTCTCTTGTTGACCTTATCCATATGTTTTTTCCACTCTAGCATAATCAATTTCTTGGTGGATTTGGATATGACAAGCATGTCTGGCCGCAGTGGTAATGATGTTATCGAGGCTTGAAACTTTAGTGTCCTGCCCAAGTCCACTTCAAAATGCCAGTCACTGTGTTTCCATCTAATTTGTCAGCAGGCTCTAAGGAAGGTGATTTTCTTTGGCTGATGGCAGCCCTTGGAGTTTTTTTTATGGTCATGGCTATTCTGTCAGCAATATTGCCATTAGGACTTGATCATGGTGCCAGCGATAGTGCCCATCTCCAAGGGCCTTTGGGCAGTTGCTGAGAAGGTGTTCCAAGGATCCTCTTTCGGAACACTAAGGACAGGAAGGTGATTCACTCTTACTTGAGAAATTAAGTTTTAATGGACTGAGTAGAGTGTCATAGACAGCTTGTTCCAAGAACCTTATCTGATGGTAGTGAGATGATGTGATCTTTCGCTATAGTGCTCCTTCCCATCTCGTCCATGCTCCTTGCTATCCCATCCCCACCATCCTGCTAGCTTGAACCTCCTCCACATGAGCCTCGACACAAACAGACGCTAAGGACACAAATACCAAAGCACATGTGATTTTATTATTATTTAGTGTCTCAACTAGCAGCAACACGATTTACTGTTTCTCCCTTTCTTTTCTTCTTCTTTATCTCTCTCTTTCTTTCTCCTCCACTCTCCCCCCAGCAAGCTTCGTCCTCCTCCTGACTTTAGCTCACAGAATGGAGTGAGGTGGCCCCTTTTATACTTCACCCAGATGTGGTACAGGTGCTCCCTGACGATCTTCCTGCAGCACTTCCTTCCAATCCCGTGGTCTCGATGCAAACCAGTGGGACTGCCCTCTCGTGTCCCGGGGGAGGTATTGTCTCTCTTCCGGTCATTTCATCCTCCAGGCGTCCCCCAGCCATCTGCCACAATCCTGAAATGCAAATATTACAGTTAGTTTTTATAGCTCTGCCCAAGTTATCCTACAACAGGTCCTACATGTATATCCCTCTGGCAAAATAGCAATATTATACTTTAATCCCTTTAATTTGCAAAAATGTCTCACATCTGTAAAAGGTGAGGTTTTTTTTACATGACTAAAGGATGGGTTTTGAAAAGAACAGTTAAATGATTTAATCAGTAAATATTCATAACATCAAAGCTTGCCTAAGCAAGAAGATCAAAGAGTTACACAATACAATTAAGGTTAGTTCACAGACATTTACACCGCCTACCTGCCTCAAGAATGATAAGGTTTTGAATGTTCTTTCACACAAATGACATCTAGTTAATCATGAGAAGCTAAGTAATATGTACACCACCAACAGCACTCTGTACTATTCACACGATGCAGAAGGAATGATTATATTCATCCTGTTTACACCAAATGCTGATCCTTTATGTCAAGGCAAAAGCTGAGGTTTGCCACAGCAAAAACCTTTTTCCAGACATCAGTTGCCCAATTTCGGAAATCATGTGCCCACTGCAGCCTCACCGTGCTGTTCCTAGCTGACAGGAGTGAAACAGAACTTGAACTTTTTTGACTGAAGCCCATATGCTTCAGAGTCCAATGTATTATGCATTTAGAGGTGCCCTTCTGCATACCACTGTTGTAAAAACTTGTTAGCAGACCATCAGTGGCTTTCTGTTAGTTTCAACAATTTTGGCCAATTAATATTTGTTTTACTCACAGATCTACCACTTACTGAAAGTTTTTGTTTAGTGCAACAAGCTGTAGAGACTTAGACACATAAACATTCCAAGAGGGCAGCTGTTTCTAGGATGCTGGAATAACCACTACTGACACTAACAGTTACATCAGTCAAAATCACTTGAATCACACACCTTCCTGATTATGTTGATATGAGGAATAAGTATACTGTATATTCTGTATATATTATAATAAAAAAACACAAACAAAAGTAAAGGGTTGGCCCCACACAATATATATATATATACACTAGGGGGTTCGCCCCCTGCTTGCTTCGCTCACCAACCCTTGGGCCTGTGCTACGCGCCAGCCACTTCACATCTCTGCCGCGCACATTGTGAAGAAGAGGGCTGAACGCACCCCAAGGAGTCACGGTCGCTCCTCCGAAACCCCCTCTTAAACGGTGATACAATGGGAAACAAATACAGTTTTTTCATTTACCTCCTCTTTGCTCGATCAGTTGCTGGCTTGCTGCTGCCACGCCACATGGTCTGCATCTCGTGCAGCACTTCAAATAAGCCTGTCCAGCAGCTGTCCTACTCTTTGTCTTTTATTTCTGGCCCCGGGCGTGGTTAAATGTCTTGGCACAAAGTCTTGTCTCGCAGGACATGAGTTCTTGATATTTTTAGTTTATAATTTAAAAACAGAATAAGAATCTGAAAATCTAACAACATCATATTAAAGTTTGATAAATTCTGAAAAGAATGATACCAAACATATGTATGTAGGTTTTAAAATAAGCCCAATTTAAAGCATGACAAAAAACGTGACATAAAAAAGTCACATAAAATCATTGCACAAAATTGTTGCACTTTTAGGCTTAGGATTTTACATATATAGTGTAGATTTAAGCTCTACAATTGAGCATGAGAGCCTGAGGTGATTTGGTGCCAACTCTTTTTACATTCAGGAAAGAACCACAAGCTTGTCAGTGTTTTGACTATGTGTTGAAGGAGAGAACATGTCTGTGAGTGTAACCAGCCTCCACTGCTGTGCCCTGGCCTTGAAACTGGTTAACACACTGCCACGAAGGAGAAATGCAACCACAATGGATTCCTTTATTTCTCTATTATTTTTTTTTATTAACAGGATGAACTGAAATGTTAAAACGGCGAACACAAAAAGAAATGAATGTTAAAGCACTGCAATTCCTCCTATTAATGAAAAAAACCACGTGGAAAGGCCATTGAACATTCCCATTAACACATAACCAAAATTAATAGAAAATCATTCAAAACATTTCAAAACAACAACAGTACACTAAGAAGATCATATTACTATTACTGTTGCATACAAAAAAATTTAACTCAAGCAATTTAAAATAATTTAATTAACTCTACCATACAGAGAATAACAGCATTCTTACCTCCTCTCACAGTAACACAACGGACACTGGGAGAGGCTCATACTGATGACGTAACATTAACACAATAAACAGAAGAGGGAAATATAACAGGAACACATCAGGAAAACATACAACATAATGCAAGTTATCAGAATTTAGTGAAGCTCCAAATAACTAAACTATTTTAGACACCTGTTACATGAGCATGTCTAAATGAAAGGCAGAACATATCTGTGCTGAGAAGGACAAAAAATAAAATGTCGTTCCAAATGTCTTCAACTTAAAAGATGTGATAAGTATCAGCTTCGAGACTGAACAAGAACAAGCAGGTATAAAGAATGGCATTTTGATGTGAATTTATTTTCAGGTTTATATTTCCTATGAACAGGAAAAAGTTTTTAATTGAATTTTCGAAACATTCTCAGCAGATAGAAATATATGTAATTGTGAATTGATTTTATCTTTGGATTTTCCTATTTAGTTGCTGACATAAATGTGAATCTTCACATCAAATGAACATTGTTTTAACATTCCATTGAAATTGAGCTCTAATAATAATAAAAAAATAAAATCACACCATTACAAGAAGTACAGGTGACATTCCCCTGAAAACAGACAAATTGGTATTTGCATTTGGGAGCTGCTTCTTCTTCAGATTGATTGCTTTGAGAGAGACGTTTGAGACCTGCTCGGAGTAATGAAGTGTAGTCTTTGAAAGGTAAACCTCATTTGTCATGAACTTCCCTGAGGACATAAAGCCAAGACACTAAACCAAAGATAATGAAAAAAAGATTTAAAATCCTTATGGGGTATGATTTAGAGTTTTAAAGTTACCAGTTTTCAAAATTTTTCAAATTTGCATCCACTCTCCCACTTAGGATTATCTGGTTATAAAAACAGGCAAATAAAAGAAATATTTAAATTATTGCTAGGTTTTTTATATTTCACTCTTGCATTCATTTGAAGAACTTGTGTGACCAAATGACCAAACCTTACCATTACATTTTCTATTTTTTTTTCCATCCTGTCAGTTTGAATCTCGTAAACACCAGAAGTGACTCTACTCTGTTGGGCCTCTGAGCAAGGTATGACGTTAATCTCCATCCAGCCCAGCAAGGAGGTTCTCCAACTTACAGGGAAAGCTTGGGGGTTGGTGGCAGGATTGGCACTCCAGCTACTGTAGAAAAACTCACACTTTTGCAGTGTGGTGCTGAGATGGCACCCATTGCACCCGGGTCCCAATCCAGGTTGTTGGTTGTGTGGCGGGTGCAGCAACATGCTATTAGTGCAGACTCCCAACCTCTTCCTCCTCCTAACACAACCATGGTTAGAAGTCAGAAACTGTTTTAATCTGCCTACTAGATGCTGGGCGGTCTCATGGCCTTGGAACCCCTGCAGATTTTGTTTTTTTTTTATCTCCAGCCCTCTGGAGTTTTTTTTTTTTTTTTGGTTTTTCTATCCTCCCTGGCCATTGGACCTTACTTTATTCTTTGTTAATTAGTGTTGCCTAATTTTTATATTTTTTCTTTTTTCTTTCTTCATCTTGTAAAGCACTTTGAGCTACATCATTTGTATGAAAATGTGCTATACAAATAAATGTTGTTGCTGATGTTGTTAATCAAATGCAATATTCTGAATGATTATGTGTGTAATTAAATTCAAATAATTGTTATATAGCGTATTTACCGTTGACAGATTCAGATCATTGTACTTCTTCGCAAATTTAGATAAAAGAAAATATAAAATTCCATGCTATACATTGCACATATGCTAATTCGTTTTCTAATACCACTTAATCTAATAAATAATTCTGGAGTACAGATCCTACCCTGGCAGTATCAACATCATGGTGAAAAGCACACACGGTAATGGTGCCAGAACCCTCATTAATGAACCAATACTAGAGCAATTAAGACTCATCTACCAAAATAAATAGCACATCTCTGGGATGCTGAAAGAAACCAGACAATGTCCAGGTCAGGATATGAATCTAAACATATGGTGCTATGAGACAGCAACCCCAAGCACTGCACCACCATTCTGTCTTACACTTATACAGTATACACTTATTTTTAGGTTTGTTCACATATAATGTGGAAAGCACTTCCTTGTTGTCATCATTTCTGTCTGTCAGCATGGAACCACTCTGTTTCCAGTGAACTCATTTTGCTGAAATCTGGCACACTTATTCTTCAAAGAAATTTGTCAGAAAGGGTAAATTATCATATCTTGACTAGAACAAGCTGTACAAGGTTTTGAAATTTCAAAAGCTCCTCTAGAAAAGCACTGGACAATATTTAGACTAATCTATCTTAAAAGAGAGAAACATTCTGCACAGCTTCTAATTTAACTTGAAGTTACTTCAGCTTGTATATTTTGTATGTTTCCTCTTTTATGCTGACAACAAAACAGAACCGCAATACAAGTTAGTGTGAAACACCTGCAGAGTCATTTGTGGTGCAGCAGTGGCTTATACCTGATGCTGGCTGAAGAAATTACTATAGGCAGCTACTTGCCTGGAATTCTCTCACACCAGCTCCTTTCTCTTGATGCTTGAAATTGACTCAGGCAAACTGCGTGATCTTCACAACAGTAGAAGTAAAATAATACAGCAACTTCATTTGTTCAGAAATACAGTGTGACTCTATGACTTGTTTTGCATATAGACAAATATACATATACTCAATAAATCCATCATTTGTCATTACCTGCAGATTTTAATTTTTCTGTATTTCTCTGACACTATAATTTATCTCTAGGGTGCTACAGTGACCTGTTGTTATACATGGTCCAAGGCAGCCAATAATTTTAACTTAAAACTTCAACACAAAAGTTACCTTCCTTTAAAAGTTTGAGGCTTGAAATGCTATGTAAATATGGTTAACCCTGAATGTCTCTCAGCTGTTATAATGCAATGTAGGGCGTTAAGCCTGAATAATACTTGGGACTGAATTCTGCTGCTATCTAGTGCATAAAAAAAAGTGTTGCAAAATGTATTTGCTTTTTGTCACTCTAAGGCATCTCATTAATCTCCTTAGTGTTACATTTTTTCTCAGATGAAAATGTAAAAAAGTGCAGAATTTTTTGGATTAAAAATGACATTCTTATTAAATCTCATCTTTCTACTGTAAAACGTGCAAAACACTAAGAGTATAAATTCAGAAGTGTAAAAAGTATAATAATGATACACATAGTAATAATAATAGGAAATTAATAAAATAATAATGCCAATACTGTATATACTGGCAAAATGTGCTTTTTTGTTTGGTATATCTTTGAAAGGGAAAACTGCTTAGGTGTACAATTGTTTACCCGACACTGTTCAGCATAATGGATCATCTCAACAACAATTCTTTCAATCACATTGTCATTAAGAAATCACTTCAAGGTAGTAAATGGATCTTGGCTGTCAACATTCACTTTTATTCCTGGCTGCTGAACAAAATCAAAATGAGATGGTGCTGGTTTATTTGAAGTAGGGTCAACAGAAACCCAAACACGAGCATCACTTTCGAATTCATTAGAGTCACTTTCAATTTCATTGTCCATTTCAATTTCACTGCTCGAAGGCAGATTCACTTTGTCATCACTGCTGATGAAAGACTCCTCAACATCAGTGCTTGTATCACTCTCAAGAGCATGCAACACCTGGGGCCTCATGCATAACGCCATGGTGTACGGACAAAAGCGTAAATGTGCATACGCACAAAAAAATCCAGATGCATAAATCTGTGTGAATGTCAAGTTCTACGTTCTTCCGCTCCATAAATCACGGTCAGCTTGAAAAGTAATGTACATGCACGTGCCTGCTGCCCCACCCCAACTCCTCCCACAATTACGCCTCTTTGAATATGCAAATCAATATAAATAGCCCTTAAGCTCAGCATTCTGTGAAAAGGCAATAACACAATAAAAGAATTTCAGCGAATACCAAGTGGAGGCAAGGAAAAACGTACTATTTGTTGGTTTAAACAGTGGTATAAACAACAAAAGGAAGTTGATCGAGTGACATAAAGTCCAAAATAAAAAAGAAGTTGTCAGATATTAAAGTCGCCGTGAAAATGCGAGTCATACCCCACTGTCTGAGTATCATATGAATGCTTATTAGAGTACAGAGAAAAGAAAAAAAATAGGGAGACAGGTGGAAAAAAGCTCCAAATTTCCACTTTAATCACATAGTGTATTTTGTCATTAAAGTAGAACATCATAAACTTCATCTTTAAATCATTTAATTGACTAATTTCTCAAATGCCATCATAACTAAAGTATCACGTTAAATGCTTTGTTTTGTATGTGTTCTTCTATGTGCTCTATGTGTGTGAATCGCTACGTGCTTCTTAAACGGGCTTTCTCTTCCTCCGACAGGACGCAGAATCCATTACATTTGTGATATTACAGCTCTCTGAAAAATTAAAATACTGAGATGTATACTTGATATCATTTTCATGATGATAGGAGTTAAAGCATGTTATTAAACATGGGAACACGGTGGTGCAGTGATAGTGACGAGCTGGTGCCCCGTCGAGAATTTGTTTCTGTCTCCCGCAAGCTGCTTGCTGAGCCGTGTGCGACCTTCAATGAAATCATTTATTGCAGCAGTACTGTCTCTTTCAAACGTACTAACCTCCAATTCCTGTCCTACCTTTTCTTTCTCCAAGTAAGCAACCGCCACACAATCAGCTCTGTAATAGACGTTAAGCCATCTGTAAGCTTAGAACGCTGATTCTTCAAAACCTTTAAGGAACATTGAAATATATTTGTAGTACATGTTTAATTATTCTATCCATCTATCCCTCCAGTGTTGCACCAGCCCCAGTAAGAATACAGCACGAGATAGGAACGATCTACTAGCGCTGCAACACCGTGTCCACACATGTTTAATTATTAACAATTTAGATTATTTAAATGATGTTAACATTTTATCTGTATAATGCAAAAAACATATTTTGCTGCATTTCATCTTAAAAATGATATCATCATCATATGTAAATACGCGCTTTATAAAGTGGCTCAGGTTGTGCAATATTATAACTGTATCGCAAGTTTACAGTGAGGTAATTGTACTTATAAGTACAAACAGTTCTACAAGGAGCACTTGATGGACTGATTGAGTGTGTTTATAGTTCTTGGGATGAAACTGTTTTTGAACTGTGAGGTCCGTACAGGAAAGGCTCTGAAGCATTTGTCGTATGAGAGCAATTCAAATAGCGCATGGCTGAGGCAGCGTGTGTTTGATGCTGTATACCAATAATTCTCTTTCCGATCAGCTGTTATAGAGCTGTGATTCCACACTCAGATACAGTGGGATAAATACTCTGAGTGCTACATTGAGAGGAACAACGCTAAAGCAGCTATGGTATTTGGAATAGTTTGGCCATTCCGTGGACCATTACATTGTTACAGGTTAATTACAATCAGATGCCTTAAACTAATAAACAATATGTGGTTAATTTCAGTGTATTTGATAAAGCCGCATCAGGGATGTGGATCTTAAAAAGAAAAGTAAACCACACTGGAACAAAAGCAGTGCTTTGACGCTGGGTTCCGCCAGTTTGCAAAACCGAGCAGAGAACATTTAGCTGGAGTGAAAATGTATGTGGCTTTATGCCAAGTTTAGGTTTTATACATCGCGATTTGAGCGTGGAAACAGGCTTACACAACATTTTTGTGCATACGCACCATTTATACATGAGACCCCTGGGCTGTGGAGAAACGTTTCTTATGAGACACCATTACAAGGCTAGGGGAAGATGCACCTACACTGTGCCCAGGTAATACTTGGGTCTGATGTCTACATAAGACACACCTATAGTGTTGCCTGAGTAACGCTCAGGACTAATGCCATTAGCACTTTTACAGCCAGAGTAATCCTCTGCTCTAACGCTTACGCAAGACATGTTTATACAGTTGCCCAAGTGACACTCTGGACTAACTCTTTTAACGTTATTTTCACAACCTAAATGACACTCTGGTCTGACGCTAACAAAGTTAATATTCATGGGTGGACTGGAACTTTAAACCAAAACACAATGGTTTAAATGAGAAGTTGTAAAGCCAGTTTTAGAACAAACTGAAACTGAGCCAATAGTTGAATCAAGTGATAGTGATGATGATGTGAATTGGTCATCAGACGTTGACACAGATCGTGAAACTGATACAAACAAAAAGTGTAACCTAACACCTATAATATGCCAAGCTAATTTGACAGCTAGAAGGTTCATTGCAGTGAAAATAGGAGTGTGGCAAGAAGCTGAAATGATTGTGATTACGTAGAAGGACAAGAAAGACGTTACCACCTACACATTGTTCACAGTGCAGTAACTATGGTTTGTGTTTGTGTACTGTGGTACCTTACAACAACACAATGGGTGGTGTTAATTATACAGATCAGGCACTGACATTCTATATTCTCTCTGCGTGCTGGTGACTGTTTTAAAACATATCATGTGAAGGACATGTACTAAATCTGCATCAGTACAGCTGGTGGACACTAGACATGCCTTTCCTGCTGTATGTTTCCATTACAGTGTTTACATGTTTGTTTCTATTACACAAAATATTTTTCTTGTTAAAAAAAAAATCAGCATTTTTGACTTGTTTTTCCAGGGATAAATATAACACTAAGAAGGTTAAGTTCAGATGAGATTGTTGATGCAGATGTCTATAGCTGGAGAATGTCCCACATGACATAAAAGTGTGAAAAAGAATAGTGTATCAGAACGTCAAAACATGAAAGCACATTAGATCAAACACAGATTCTTATCAATAATCTAATCTTCAGTGTGATTTTTGTAGGCATTGTATAAATGCAGATATTTCTATATTATCCTGTCACATTTATCAAGAATCATATAAGGAGATGACAAGTTTACTTAGATTTAAAGTGTGAATTGCTGATGGTGACCGTCTTTTTCATTTTCCCCTGCTGACTGATCTTCAGAGTCCTCCACAAGCAGCTGGCAATGGAGGGAGGCTGCAAAAGTTTTGTGTTTCTTTGGACTTGAATGTTTGTCTGATATGTTTTGCCTGTCTTATACTCTCATTTTCTTCCATGCTTTTACTGGCATCAAGGTGACTCACACCTTAACATGAAATAAATAAATAACTTGATTCTAATCGTGTTAGGTGCAGGAAGGGAGGACTGTGGACAAAGCTATTGCAATAGAGAATGGTTATCCAAACAGGCAAGTGGATTTTATTTCACATTTGCATTGTGCTATACTTCCTTTCTAGTCATTTTGGGAACCAGTGGAATGTACAAAGATGCAAAGGAATGATTTTTATTAATTATTTGTTGGACAAAATGTTTCAGGAGCTATTTTCTACAGTATTCATTATTTTCCCATCTTGAAGCTTGTAACCAGGCCCAAGTGTGGGTAATAGGGGGAGACTGTATATTTGCCAAATCATTTCAATATTTCTTATGTTCATAAGCATCCACTGTCTGCAGGCTTGCCCAGCACAACCTCTGAACTATTAACTTTGGTATTGTCTCCTGAATGACTAAAATATTCCAGCTGTGTTAGTGAGACTATGAGATCAACCTCCCCCCACACACCCTTTCTCTACGCCGCCAAGCTGGACATCAGCTACAAGTCCAGTCTGTGTTTAAAAATGTCAAGAGTGTTAGCTTCCATGCTGTGCTTTGGCAGCACATTCTTTTGGTTTATTAGCGTTTGTCAGAAGAGTGTCTGCAGTTTTCAATTGAGAAGCCATGTGCATAAACCACAACTAGCCAGCATATACAGTGGTTTCCACATCACAGCCCCTCTTTGAATGACTCAAAATGTATGCTATATATTACGGGGTATCGTCTGGGTAGGGCCTTGTTTCTCTCAATTCCAGTTTAACTACTTATTGTTCAGACCCTTTGGGAGTCTGAACAGGAAAGAGACACAGAAACAGAAAATCATTTGAAAAAAAAATCTCCAGCTTCACTTAAGTAGAGACTCCGACTATTCACAACTTATGAACCTTGTCACCCTGTTATGGCCTTGTGATATATCGTATTTTTAGCTCTGGTGTTATGACCCCAGGCCATGCCATTATTTGCTTTTATTCACTCTGTTGTTTGAGTACACCACTCTGTAATCCCAGTGTCATACACTCTCCTCCAGTATCACCATTCTCAAAAAGACCATTCTGTTCATCAGCACAACTCTCAAGTCCTTCCATCTTATAACCAAGATGGCCGCACAGGCACTCCAGCAATGTAGCATCAACAACACAAACTCTCTCACCGAGTGTTGCTATGCCTTTAAATGCTACTCCGTAGATGTGATACCCCTTAGATACACCAAAATCTGCAAAAAGCAGCCCGTTGTTTCCTGCTTTCATCCAACTGGATGATTTAGGTTCTCAAGGCTCCCCCTCCTGGAGGCCAGAATTGTTCAACTTTATATCCATCTCAGGCTGAGTCAATTGCTATTGTAGATGTTCAACCATTTACAGCTGAGTTTTCACATTATCAATCAAATACAAGGCTTCATGGTGTGGCACCCGGACGGGGCTCATGCCCGGCCGGGACACCCAGGAAGACAGGAGGAGGGCTCATTCCTCCTCCAGATCGCGAGGGGGCATTGTATTGGGGGCCACAGGTACAGGGCTTGGAAGCCCAACCCTGTAGGGGCCCGTGGTCACCGCCAGGGGGCGTCCCCCTGCCTGAAGGACCCTGGAGGAACACCCGGAGTGCTTCCAGGAGGACAATTGGCATTTCCGCCACACTGGGGCGTGTCCACGGGATTGCCGGTGCACACCTGGAACACATCCGGGTACAGATTAAAGGGGCCGCCTCCCATCATTCGAGGCTGGAGTCGGGTGGAAGCAGGACAAGGTTCAAGAAAAGAGAGAAGGAGGCAGTCCGAAGAGGCAGAGTGGTTGGCCTGGACTTTGGGGAAGATTGGGGTTTGTGGCACCGTAATTGTAAATAGTAGTGTAAATAAACGTGTGTTGGGTGACATGAGTTTGTCTACCTGTCTGTGTCCGAGCCAGTCTCCACAATGGTTATAACATATTATGCAACAAAAAAAAACCAACATTTAAGTGAACTGTAGAGTCATTTCATACTGTACTAAATCAGTTGTTTGATCCCCTTCCCACCGAGATGAAATAAAAATAATAACAATCTGAAATTAGTTTTGGAAAAATGATAAAATAATAACTAATAAGAGCAAACACTTTAACAAAATTAACATAATTATAAAAACAACAGTCTATTCTATTAATTAGGACAAAACCCCAGAAATTACAATATCCCTACAGTTTTTCAGATCTACTACAGTGTGTTAATACTGTTAATAAGTCTCCATGGTTATAGAGAGGCTAACATATTTACAAAGCCATAAAACCAATGGGTCAGGGTAACAATTTATAGAGGTCTCACAATGATAATGAGGATCTCAAGGCATGGGACCTACGGCTGAAAGCTTGCTTTTTGTTAGTTTCCTTGGAGATCAGGTTCCCAAAGTTCTCATAGCAGGCTGTAACAGCTGAAAAACCACACAACGTTCTAAATTATGTTTAGATGTTGTAACTAATAATGTGGTATGGCAACATACAGGGGCTTAGTATCAAAGAGAAAATTACTATTAATGGGCTCTCTGATCATTCTTACCAATGCACAAAGCTTTGAAGGGGTACAATATTTGAATGGTACTTTCCTAAATGTGGTTCTCTTGTGCCATTGGCATAGCTATACAGTATATATACTGTATATTACATATAGTCACACATATGCATCCGGAAGACATCATCAGGGTTCGTTTAATAACTGCTACACTCCAAACCAGAGGGTGGCGCTGCTATCTAATGCCTTTTCTCTTTCTCCCTCTACAGAAAAGATGATTGATAGCTCTTCTATTAATGATGTCACTTCTAGTTTCCTCCCTCCTGAAGCCATCTCTTCTGGCTTGTAGACATCATAACCAGCTCTAACTCCTTCCTGGGTTAGTCTGAAAAAACTAAAAGCTTGCATCTGAACATGACAACTTTGATTACCGCAGTTTTGTTTCTGTTTCAGCCTCTAGATGCCCCAAATCTTTCTGACGTTTCTTGTGTCTTACAATATATTTACTGTATACAATATATAGTTACACATATACATCAGAGGGTCACTTTCAGGGCTCAAGTGAGATATACAATACTAGTCCGGATTGTGAGGGGGTGCTGTCACCGGTGAGGGCAAATTACTCTGCCCCTCCCTGGCCAGGTCCTATAAAGCTTGGCAACCCTGGAAGAAGGAATCTCACTTTGATTCCAGTCTAACTGAAAGATGGAGCTCCATAAAAAGACAAGACCCGCTCCAACCGAGTGGCATTATCTGTTACATACATTTCTATTCTGTAACACCATTGTGAGATTTTTGTTTTGTTTTATTTAACAAATTAAAAGGGACAACTTGATTTCTCAACATTTATACATGCACACACACATACACAGATATATATAGAGAGAGACAGAGAGAGAGAGAGAAAGAGAGAGTTAGAGAGTTTTCTTATGGATGACACCATATTGTTTATGCTTGCTAAGTCTGTTGTTGATCATGTGACAAGGAGGGCGCATAACTTGTTGCTCTTATAAAAGATAGTGGTGCACAGCTTCTAGCATCCTTCCCTTGATCTAATTTCTGTATCCTTCGTATTTCTTAGTTTATGGGAAGCAAAGCAGCACTTCCAAGAAGATTCAGTGATAGGCATTTTGGTTTTGTTTCTTTGACTGTTGTTTCAATTTTCACAAAATTCTTCATCAAATAATAATACAATTAAGTAATTAATTACATTTATATACCATTTAGCTAACCTACTCAAAGTGCTTTACATAGACAGTGGGTATCCAACTGCAAACACCACCAATTTTCAGTATCCATCTGAATAATGCAATGGCAGATGTTCTTGCACCATGTATGCTTGTCACACACTAGCTATTAGGTGGTGAAGGGGTGAGAGAGAACATTAACCAATGGAGACAGGAATTGATTAGGGGGCCAGAATGGACAAAATCATGGTGGGCAATTTAGCCAGGATATTGGGATACACCAATACTCTTTTTTGAAAGTTGCCAAGGGATCTTTAATGACCACTTAGAGTCAGGGCCTCAGTGTTATGTATCATGAAAATGATGGCACCAGTTTTTACAGCTCAGTGTCACTGCACTGTTGCTTTGGGATCCACACACAGACCACAGGGTACGCACTTCCTGATTGTCTCATCAACACTTCTGCTAGCAGCAATCCAAGTGTTCCCTAGTTGGTCTCCCATTCAAGTACTGCTTAGCTTCTGGTGGATCACTTCTTCTGAAGTGTAGGTGTGCATCATGTCTTGACCTCCTACCTGTCCCCTTAAACTAACAGTAACACCATGGATCATTTAACAAAACATCCTGTGATACTTAAGAAATGGAGCACTGGCAGGTTAAGTGATGAACCTGGAGTTACACTGTGTGCCTATATAGAGGACTGAACTGATAGCCTTGTGATTGCATTTCCTTAGCAACTTAGCCATGTTGCTGTTGAAGAAGCTCACTCTCCTTTTCTAACTATATAGAGCTTTTCCTGTGTTGCATGCTCAAACTAAAGTTTTGAATCTGTGTAGTGTACAATAGATTCATTCATTATGCAAATCCACTGTGTCCTTCCACGGCATTTGAAAACATCCTTAATGACAGACCACAGCATCAGTTCTTCGCCTACACTTCTGGACAGAGATTCTAATAAAAAAAGACAAACACAAAGAGAACATTCAGACTTTGGACAGATAGGTGGAAATTGAGCACAGCTGTTAGCAGGCCCTACTTCACCTAAGCCCAGAACAAAACAAATCCAAAAAAAATAAAGACAGTTAAGATAATCCAAGAAGGGAAGGGAATATTAATAAAAAAATACAATTCGACAACCAATTAGGTTAAAACTGCAGACAGTCTAAGGTCTGTGAATGAAACCAACAGTAATTCATTAACCTTACAGTTAAGATTCTGCCTGATTTGAAAGCCAGACGTTTGTAGCTGCAGGTCAGAGCCGTGTTCTTTCATGACCAAACCTTGGCAAAGACAAGTTCTCTACACAGTGGCAATGAGGAAAGATTAGTTTTAAAAGCCGAGACAAAAACCAACAAGTATTCCTGGTAATAATCCACAAAAGCTGATGTCAGTATGAAGGTATTTGGATCTAACTAAATAGCTTTCATTTGCAAGGATTTCCAGCTGTGCACTGGAGCAATGGAAAAAAAAATCCTTTCACATAGGTGATATCCCAGCCCCTCTGCTCCTGCGGCGCCTTGACACACATTACACACAAAGGGCAAAGACTTGAACAGACAGCACATCATTCCTGCCCACACACAGTCCATTAAGGAAACAATGTCTGGGCCATGCTGACTTGCCAAAGGTGATTGCTTTGAAAGTATGTAGAAAAGCAAAGCGAACAGAGAGCAAAGAATGACGGCTTGTCTAATCCCAGGGATAGGATGGATGTCTTGTCAGGATTTGCTCAAAGGACTGAATGTGTGTGGCTGATAGAGACTCGTCACAGGTGACATAACAGGAGCACACAAGAAGCTTTAGCTAAAAGACATCTCTGCTTCCTATTACAAAAGAGAAATCCATCCATCTGCTGAATCTGCTTTAGAATTTTCCTGAAATGTGGCCCGGGTGCCCACCATGTGTCTAAGATTGTGGTAAAAAGTATTGCCTTACAGCCTTAGTCATAATAGGTTTGGAAAAATATATTGTGTGTGTACCACAGATGTGGGTTAAAGAATGGCCTTACAACTAAGGTAATAAAGTCGAAGAAACTAAAAACCATGGAGTTGTGTGTAACCTCTGTGCATTTTTAAATGAAAATGCTCTGCACAGTACATTTGCAATTGTAATGCATGCAATTTCATTCTTGTCTAACTGTGAGTGGCTTTCTTTTCAGGTTGGTGTGACTGTGGCTTACTGTTACTTTAAGTCGTAATATGGAAAATTTTAGTGCCGCAGGGCTGGCAAATAGGGAAGACGTGAAGTGTCAATTTAAACAAAAAAAAAACAGGGCATTGAACTTTGTTTGTGCTACATTGGCCAAATGCTTTAAATGACTTTGTTAAATACTGACAGCTACCACAGTTTTAAAGTGGAAATTGCAAGATGATAGGCACAGCCTAAGGGACATATCATTGTAATGGTTTTAACATCGTCCGCAAAAATGACAGTCAGCATGAAATTCTTTGTCAGATGCCAGGAACCAACCATTCAACTATTAATAAAAGAAGAAGTGGCAATCGCAGCTAAAACAAAATGGTGCACCAGGGATGTAAGGTAAGATCATAAGTGTTTTTTTTTTTATTTAATAAAAATTGAATTGTACATTATAAACAAAGTCTATTGCTGTATTTATATCTTTACTAATTGCCTTTTTATTTTTTATTTTTATTGTTGTGCAACAGGGGCAAGTATACTGTTATGATCTTCAGTAAACATACGTTTTTCATACAGCTCGTAATTAAATATCTAGTCAATTATATATGGAACATGAGGTTTTGACACATGTAGAACCTGAATTCTGTTTTGTTGTATTTTACTTCATTAGAACCTTCATAATTTGTTTATGTTTTATCTCAATGGGTGCAGGAATTTTAGGCAGTTGTTATGACTACATCATTAATTGAATGTTTTGCGCATATGGAGCTGGAATGTATTTTATGCATAGCTGCCTTCCACTCCTTTGCTGAAATATTAAGTGACAGATCCTTTCCCCATTGTTCCCAGAATTCCCAAGAGTGCACTTGTTTGTGACATTATCCAGGCACCACATTATGGATAGTCCTCAACAGTTCTGGGGTGTCCGAGCTTGATGGATTACTTGTCTGACCCCGAATTTTTGATTATGTTGTTGGCTTTGATGAAAAACCAATTTGATTCCTGATGTTGATTTTGGCCCATTCTTTGATTATGCATCTTCCTGTCATTTTTCCTATTACTTTCTCTTACAAATCAGTATACATACACCTCAACCAGACCATGAAGCAGGTCTAAAAAGTTGCTGTGTCCTCCATACAGGAAGGTGAAAATCGCCTTTCTATATAGAGGACACATCCAATTAATTAAAGAAATTGGCTTCATATTTGGCCAAAAAAAATAATAATCTCTCTATTGTAAAAGAAATCTTGAGACGAGACTTTTGCCAAGAGATTTTTTCAAGTCCCACCCTCCTCTCAACCATTTTTCAACCACGACCATGGTCCTCTCACCTCTCATTCGTGTGAATGCTTTTGTCAGACACAGTTCCTGCGCTCTCAGCTCTTATACATTTTTACGTGTTCCTCACTTTAATTTCCCAATAAAAGACTTATTATTATGTCCAAATCTTATTGTAGAATTTCATTCCGAAGAGTTATCAACAGAAGAAATGAGTACACTGGCAATCCTTGTCAAAAGAATTAACTTGAAAATTGTTGATCCGTTACACAGCAAATTGGTTAAATGCATATCAATAGACTATGCTGAAACAGTTGGTGGTGATAGTGCGGAAGATGAAAACATCAACTTACAATATCCCGTAAAATATCTACAACCGTTAACACCGTCCGGTCTTCCACCGGCCAAATTACTGTTGAAAGAAGGATGTATCATAATAGGCGACAAGAAAGGTAATGTAGCACATTAGACACCAAAGGAGATCTTGATATGCCATTTGTATTAAAACATTTACAGTTTCCCGTTAGAATAGTTTTTGCTATGACAATTAACAAATCACAGGGACAAATATTTAAGTCGGTTTATTTATTAGAGAGAAAGAAACAATTTTCACTCACGGGCAGTTATACATTGTGTTGTCACTATGTGAGTCCAAACATGGAATCAAAATTCAATGCGATATTGATGAAAAGTTAATTAAAATAATTGTTTTTACTGAAGTTTTACAGTAAAAATGCAAGTTTAAAAAGTATTTGCGTGTTAATTTCAAAGCCAAACTGAACAAAAACGTATAACGCAATGAATACTTCTAACACAACATGAAACATAATTTTCTTTCAATTTATTATGTTTTACTATTTTTTACTATGGTTAATTACTCGCTGTAATTTAAAATAGTTTGTTATTTTCATGGGAATTGTTACATTTGCATAATAGAACTATCTGTTTAAATTGTACGTCCGCTTCCCCATATGCAAGCGGCAGATCCGCAAAGTGGCTAATGCGTAGCACCTGCCTGGGGGTTGGCAAGCGAAGCGAGCAGAGGGAAGAGCCCCCTAATAATACTTAATAACATTTAAACTTAAGGAAAATGTATTCATTGTAAAGTTCCTGACTGCCAACTGATGATGGCACTTTTATATTTTTTTTCTTATCTAAGCTTTTCACGTCTTCCACTTTGTCCACTGTGTTGAGTATCTCCACGATATCAAACCAGCACAGATCTGTTGATTACAATAACCTCGTAGTTTCTTTCTTCATAGCAGGCTGAAATTGTTTGCATGACAGTGGGGTCTTTTAACATCAAAGGGTGACGTCATTTATATACTCACACATTTTGGAATGGGCACACTAACTTGAACACTGTTACCTTTAAAAGCAATGTACATATGGGTTAAAGAATGGCTTTACACCTAAGGTAATAAAGTTGAAGAAACTAACAAATCATAGAGGTAGAAAGTGTCATCTTTATAGTGACACCAATATGCCTTGTTCCTGAGCTGTGCCAATATTTATCAAGCATCTAGAAAATGTCTCCTAACTTCATCAGGATTTAGGAGAGTGCGTGAGTGGATTGGCACCCATATGTGGATCAGAAGTGTTATCACGGTATCAACACACAGGTGGTAACAACTGGTGAGACAGAAAGACTGAGGCACACACAACAAATGACCATTAAGCCCAGTGCATTTATTTAACAATGAATAATCCACAGCCCGACTTTTAGAAGAATCACCTTCCCAGTTTTATGACCAATGGAAATGCCTCAGAAAGTAACAGTTTTTGAAATTATCCACGGTTATTTTTTGTTTCTGAGTTTGCATTCACTCTTCCAGTTGTCCCAAATGTCTTCCAGATGTACGGTAAATGCCATTAACTGTGATATGCTAGAAAGCTGTACTTTTAAAGGTACTTTGGGATGGTGCTCAGTGCTACACTGTTAAAGAGTGCTCTATGAAGTAGTGGCATCACCAATTTAACCTACGTTTTCCTACATTTTGCTTCAATGAATCTTTTGCTCATTTTTTAGAAAATTCTTTTTTTTCCATTCGAATGCCCAAGAAATGGCTGGACACTGCTGTTAAAAAAATATTTTTTACATGAAAGCAAAATTTAACCCCCCACCCAAGAGAAAGAGAGGAGGGCCAACAAGTGAAAAGCTACTCTTTAAAAGCAGCAAGAAAGGAAGAGTATCTTTTTCCCTGAAATGGAAGCGTATTCTGAAATGTTATTGATTAGATCCTTCCAGGTTTTAAAAATGTTTTAAACAGATCCTATAAGTAAGAATCTGATTTTTTCCAATTTCAAATAGTATATAATATCAGTTAACCACTGACTTAAAAGAAGTGGGCTAGGATTCTTCCAGTTGAGTAAGGTAAGTCTACGTGCCAATAGTGTAGTAAAGGCAATTAGTTTATTTGTCCTTCTCCACTAAATGCTCACCTGGGAGGACACCAAACACTAATGGATTAGGAGAGATTGTGACACCAATGCTGTTTGACTGGTATTCAATGATTTTTGTCCAGAATGATGTTAATTTGGTACACACGCAGAACATGTGGCCCAGTCAGGCTGGAGATTAATTGCAACATTCACAGGTTGGATCTTGCCCTGGAAACATTTTGGACAATTTTAAACTAGAGAAAAGCACTTGTTAAAAGATTTTAAATTAAATTATTGTATGCTTTGCACATATGGAGCTAGAGTGTATTCTTTGCATGGCTGTCTTCCGCTCCTTTTCTGAAATATTAAGTGACAGATCCTTTCCCCAATGTACCCTGGGGTCTATGAAAGGAAGGGAATTTAAAATATTTTTATAAATTGTCAAGATGCCATTTGAGTCTTCAAGACTGATCAATATTTCTACTGGAAGGTAGGAGGTAAGGAAAATAAGGCAAATTCTGTTTAGCAAAGTTTCTAGTTTGAAAGTAGTGGAAGAATTGTGTTAATAAGAAGTTAAATTTGAAATGTAATTATTCGTAAGATGCAAAGACATTATCTATGAACAAGTCTCTGAGTGTTTTAATCCCGGACATTTTCCAAACATTAAATATGGTATATGTTTGAGAGAGTGGAAAAAGGTGAAAGAGACAAGCAATACATTGTAAAAAACACTACTGCATACATCTACACTCACACAGAGCCAATTTAAAATCACCATTTGACCTGTGGCCACCAGGGGGCACACCAGCTCCTCAACTCCAACACAGACAGACATGAACAGAAGTTCAGCAGACACTATTTTTTATTTTGTCCCATGGGAAATGCCTTCCTCTGTTTCCCACCAACACAGCATGGTTCCAAGTACAATAAGCACTGCACACAACAATGTCTTTTCTTCTCTGTTCTTCTCCTCTTTCACTCTTTCTCTCTCTCTCTCTCTCTCTCAATCCACCTTCATGCCTCCTGGCAAGCTTTGTCCTCCACCTCCTAACTCTGGCTTCCAGAATAATGATGGCTGGCTCCTTTTATGCTGCATCTGGGAATGCTGCGTGTAACTTGTTAGAGAGATCTAGAATTACTCCTAAGTGTGGTGGAAGGCCAACAAAATTGGGCTCTGCAGCTCTACCTGGTGGGAGAGGTTGGAACATAGTAAAAGCTATCAGCATCCCAGGGCAGACACTCTGATGGTGACCACTGAGCTTCCCTGCAGAGGAGCAGAGGATCCAACTATTAAACGTAATGGACAGAATTCCAAACTATGGTGGCCTATTTGTAATCTGTGAGAAGTATTCTGTATACTGCCATTAAGTTTCTGTATACAGTGTGGACCACCAAGGCTGGCACTGCCATCTGAAACCGACACAGAAAGGTCTGGGACACAAGTTCAAGGCACACACAATTTTTATTTTTTACCTTGTGGAAAATGCCTTCCCCTATTTCCCACAGGTACGGCACAGTCCCAGCACAAGAACAGTACAAACACAATACTTTTCTCTCTCTTTCTCTTCTTCTCCACTCCTCTGGTCAAGCTTTGTCTTCCTCCTCCCGACTCTGGCTCCCCAAGTAGTGTCTGCTGGGTCCTTTTATACTGCACCCAGAAGGGCTCCAGGCGCTTGATGACCTAGTTTCCGGCAGCACTTCCGGGTGTGAGAACTGCCCAAAAGGGCTCAGCAGATCTTGCTGTAGCATCATCCCCTGGTAGCGCCTCTGGATCCCAACAGGGCTGCACCAAACTCCAACACTCATGAAATCCTGTAGTAGTCCGAGGCACTGCTGCAACCCAGGGGGGCTGCCATCTAGCGTCCCAGGGGAGGTAATGCTCTGGCCACACTTGCTCCCCCGGTGCTTCCAGTGTAGAGTTGTCCCGGCCAGGCAAGGGCCCCGGTTGCATGCTACAACAGTAAAGTTTACTTGTTAACATAGTTTTGCTCCCATGGTCTCGGTAATTCCAGGCTGGCGTATGTGAATGAATGTTGGTGGATGTGTGTGTGAGTCCTTGAATGGACTCCTGAGCCTCCCTTATGTGGCACCCCTTGATGCTGCACTGGGTATTGTAGGCCGTAAAAATGGGTTAAATTAAAAAAGAAATGTACACCCTTACAATACATAGGGCACTGGATATTTCTCAGCCATGTTGTGGATTTGAAGAGGTTATCATTTTAATATATTGCAGCAGTGTATGATTATAATCATTTAGCAGTGTGTCTGTTTTATATAATTGCCAAAACATCAACCACCTTAGTTAAAATAATCAGAATATTTCTGATTAGAAAACAGTTTTCCTGAATAAAACTGGAAAATGACTGTTAAACGTATGATACTATAGATGATAAGTCTGTGGCTACCTCAGATCTTGAGCTGGAAAAATGGTTTTTGAAAATGGATGGCTGTTTGTTCTTCCTATGCGAGATAATCTTTTGTGTTTAAACAAAAGCAAATGTGCAGATCAGAATAACAAATATAACAATAAGTAAAAAAAAATGTATTTGTTTAAAATAAACTAGAATCCTATAAGTTAGTTCTCAGTTGCTGAATTCATTTTCTTAATATCTTTTTAAGGTGAGTATCTGTTAAAAGAGCACTCCCACCATAAAAGAGCTAACAGCAGCAACAAAGTTCTCAATTCATCCCTAAGGAATGTGTGCAATGTCCGTCTGAGCTTTACTGTTGGAAGTTGTCTACATATTTTTTCCAGAAGTGTTCTGTAATGAAAAATATTACCTCTATCACACCTGTGATTTTTTCATCAAAAATACGCCTCTATTTATAATTAACACTACAAATGCTAAGTGTTTAAAAAAAGAGAAAATCTGAGTAAGGTGATGAGGAGAAACTAGATGACAGTTTCATATATATCCACAATAGTCTGGAATTTAAATCATAACATTAATAGAAATCCATTAAAACATGAATGTAATTTGAGAAATGTACTGTATATATATGCTGTAGATATGTGGCATGCTATATTTTTTATATAAATATATATATATATATATATATATATATATATATATATATATATATATATATATATATATATATATATATATATATATATATTACTCTTTGCATTATTTGACAGTAAACTATGCAACATTCTATGATCTGCTTCTCGCAACTTAGAGAGCACCGTGGCGGATGTTTGCCAACTTGCAGACCAACCACAAGCGTAACCACCCATACAATCAGATTGTGATGCAGACTACGAATGCTATAATGCTATGAATATATATATATATATATATATATAGTGACAGTAGATGGTGCAATACCAGCGCTTAACCCGACACAGACAGACGCAGGAGGCACACTTATAAAAGCACAAACTTTTTATTTTCTTTTTCTTCTCTCGTGGAAAACGTCTTCCCCATTCCCACAAGTCCACAACATAGTCCAAGTACAACACATTACTTTACTTTCTTTTTATTTCTTTCTCCTCCACTCCTCCTCGGCAAACTTTGTCTCCCTCCTCCTGGGTCTGGCTCACCGAGTAGTCTTTACTGGCTCCTTATATAAGTCACCTGGAAGTGCTCCAGGTGCTCGTTACCCCACTTCCAGCTGCAGTTCCGGGTGTGGCAGAAGAACTGCCCACATGGGGTCAGGGACAGCTGCAGCATCCCCTGGCAGCACCCCTGGATACCAACAGAACTGTAGATAACTCCATCACCCATGAAGCCCTGCGGGAGTCCGAGGCAGCACTCAAACAAATGAGGGCTGCCATCTAGTGTCCCGGGGGGGTTGGGTACTGTTATGCTAACATTTGCTCTCCTGGTCCTCTCAGTGAAGAGGTGTCCCAGCTAGACAAAGACCCTGGAACCTCAACCTCATTGGGGCCTGTGGCCACCATCAGAGGGTGCCTGAATGTTTGCTGGGCCCTGTTTGGCAGCACTTCTGCCACACCAGGAAGTGCTGCTGAAAGAAGGTTGTTGGACACCTGGAGTCCTCCCGGGTGTCCTATAAACGGGGGCCTGTCGCCACTATTCAATAACCAGAGTCGGGAGGAAGAAGGACAAAGCTTGTGAGGAGGACTGGAAGTGGAAGAACTGTGCTGTTATTATTGCTGTTATTTGTATATTTTTGGGAATTGGTAGCTGAAGAATGTGTTGTGTGGTTAACCTGTGTCCTTCCTGTCTGTGTCGGGTTGGGGTGGCTGTACGTGCTCTGGTGGTCCACAATATATATATATTTATACACAGAAAAAGGACGGATAGCATGGGCTGGCATCCTGGCTGGGATGGTTCAAGGTTCCATACCCAGCTGGAAGGCTAAGCCAGCAATTGGACAAGAAGGAAAGCAAGGTGTTCTACTGGTGACTAGTAGAATGTGCCAACACTATAACAGCGATCAGAGATGCTGGAATCCCGAAAGGGCTCAGTCACAGATCTTTACCCAGCATGCTGAAAAGACAGAGGTAGATAACCTATATGAAGTGTTTGCTTGCCTGAGACTCTAGATGGCAGCATCCATGGACTACGGTACCTGTACAGACAGCATGCTGGGAACTTTATTCCTGTGAACTGGCCCTGTTAGGGTACCATCATGGTGCTGCAGGGATTTGTGTTCCCTTACTATATGAAGCTTCCACCTGACCCAGAAATACTTTCTATGGACAGTGCCCTGGTACAGGAAATACTTCTGGGTCTTGTACAGGAGGAGTAGTTCTGCCTCACTCAGATCAAGTCGGAATCAATAGAAGAGCTGGGCAACACTTCCTGGGGAGAAGTGGAGGAGAGAAGAGAGAGAAAAGAGACACTGCTGCACTGTGCTGTGTTAAAAGAGAGAAACCTGTAGGTAGTGTGTTCTACATAAATATTTTTAACTTGAATCCAGGACTGTGTCTGTGAGGTTGTGATTGAGGTTTGGGGTGCTGCAATGCCCCCTAGTGGCTACTTGATAAGGACAAAACACTAATAGCCATTACAGTATTAATTAGGATTTATTAGGAAATTAATAAAATTAATAGTAGCAAAAATTAATGTTATTTAATTGTATATTTTAATAAAAAAATTGAGAACAAGACAAAAAAATATGTGCTTGCAGGTCAAGCAAAAGCCTTCTAGTAGCTGCCTGCTTTAGTTATTGTTTGGGTGCCATCTGGTGGTGTTTTTTTTTAATTTCAAAAAGATTACACTACAGCTGTTTTACAAAAGGCTTAGCTGTTTGTCTAACCGTGCATTTCCTGCTCATAGTTAAATCTCTATACCAGTTTCATTTAATATGTATATTTTGCATAGTAGTTTGCATTACCTTGTAAGTATTTATATACAGTTTGATAGTATGAGAATACTTTGCAAGCCAATATGAGCAAACAATAGCCGCCTATAGTCATAAAGTCTGTCAATGTTCGGAGTGCTTTAAAAACAAATTGTGTGAAAGCACCACAGTGACAGGACAGAGAGGTCTGGTTGATTAGAAGGGAGTTTGAATTATTTTCCAAGCAGGCAAAACCTTCAAGGCAGACAGACGGCCCTCCTCCAGAAGACTGGCCATGAACTCACAGTCTATGCAGAGTTTGCAAGTTCTCTCTGAGTCTGTGTGGGTTTTACTCCTCTTACTCACTTTCCAAAGATATGCTGGTTTAGTGTGTTGGCATCAGCAGAGGTTGGCTCCTGCCTTATATACGATGAGACTTGGCTGGGCTCTGGCACCTTGTGACACTCTGATTGGCACCTAATTTCACCACTGTGTATAGGTCTACCAACAGAAGCTTTTTATTAAGGCCTTCATTTCAATGTATCTTCTTTGCCCCTTTCACTTTTCCTTCTTTCTCTTTGTCTTTCTCTTTCTTTCAAGTGCGACCCTCCTGACCACCAATATGGTAATTAAGATGTAAAGATCACTTCTTCTCTGCAGTCTCATTTCAGATCCATCATGTGCATAAACTGAAGGTGCCATGGTGGGTGGACTTGCATCCTGACCGGGGTGGGGGGGGGTCCCTACCTGGATGGATGGCTTAAGGGAAGGATCTGGATGAACAGGCATTCTGGTATACTGGCATTATATTAGTAGGATATAATAAAAGGAGAACCTTACTCAGACCTTACTCTTATTCTATGTTAACTAATGTTGTCTTATATTAATTTCTTACTTTGTCTTTTATTAGCACTTTGAGCTACTTTTTTTGTATGAAAATGTGCTATATAAATAAATGTTGTTGTTGTTGTTGAGAAGGAAGGATTGCCCCTTGGGGGGGTCATATAATTCCCCAGTATGCAACATTCCCCAGTATGCAGCATCCCTCTGGTGGAGCTTCCATTTGTACACCAGCAGGGCATCATGGGAGTTGTAGTCCTGATGAACAGCCCTGTAGGAGTACTTGGGTGCTGCCAGAGGGAGCTGTGGGGAGAGGATTCCCAAACTTTAAGAAGGGTCTGCCTGACCTGGAAGTGGTTCATGGGTGTAATCATATGACACTTGAAGAACTCCCGGGTCTGACATAAAAGAAGTTGCTCAACCTCATCTAGGGAGTCTAAGTTGGGAGAGGAGTAGGACAGTTCTCACTGGGGGGAGTGGAAGCAATGGAAAGAGGAATTATATTGTGTTACTTAAAAAAAAAGCTTGTAAAGTTATAATCTTTGAATATATCTTTGTATTTGAAGCCATGACTGAGGTCTTGGAATTGTGTTGTGCAGTTTAGGGTTCAGTGGTGCCCCCTGCTGATCTCAACATATATTGTGACTAGAATGGGAAGCACACAGACTCCCAAATCCAAAACAACCCAAATAAATTAAATACAAACAAAACAAGGGGTTTACTATAAAATAAAGGTAATAATATTTGAGATACATAACTTTGCAAGAATAGATACAAACATAAGGGAAGAAGACAAGGAAACCCTTTCACAACAGGATCCTTCTACCTTTCTTCCTTCTTGGAACTCTTTTCTTCCTATAAGCTGAACACTTGTTCTCAATCCTCTCAACTTTAAGTTCAATTGCAATGTGGTCAGGAGCTTCTTTTAGACCTTACCTAGGAGAAGTCCTACTATCCTAGAAAAAAGCTAGAGTGCACCTGGTGTCATCCTAGCATAACCCCACTAAGCAGCTCCGAATGTCTCTGCATTCTTCAATCCCAGTCTTCCCATATGAGACCAAGGAATCACTGGATACTTGTCCATCACACTGGAGAGCAGAGAAACATGTACTAGAGAAAAAGTTTTTTTACTGAAGCCTAACAGCGTGGTGGATTTTGAAGCATGCTCGCCCCAGTTTCCTGACCTTATACCGATGTCTCAGGAATCACTTGTTCTGGGGCACCATGGACAATATTGGGCCATACATCCTCCTATCAACATTGGCCCACTGTCACTGGCAATGATTTATGGTTTTGCACTATAATATCCGTGGATTCAAACATTTCTTTTTCTGTAAATTTGCCAGCTGTTCAGCAGTTTTTTTTATTTTATTGTAATGTAAATCAGTAGATGTTGACACATGACAAATTATCTCACTATTGTCTTACATGTGTTATGAACATCATTGAATAAGTGATTTGCAAAAGTCCACTGAGCTGCCTGCTGGGAATATTCCTCTTTCTTGCTTTCTCTCTCTGCTTCTTGCTGGCTTTATACCATATACTTTATCTATCAGATATGTCAGGTGTATACATTTTTATGACTCTGTACATAATTTATGCACAAAGTTATTTTTATAAGTCTCATAATATTCTTACTTATGGTAGAAATAGTACATTAAGATAAAACTAAGCTGAGGCCAACAAACTATATGCCAAACAGAAATGAAAACTGAGTTACTACAGTTATTTCTGTCTCTTTCTCCTTAATCTCCTTAAGAATTCGTAGTTATGCAGAGAGGCGCTGTACATGTCTCTGCATTTGCTTGAATGGTTAATGAATCCCTGAAGTCTTATATTCAAACTAACAGAGTCTAACTAGAAAGTCACTTTTAATTTTCATTGTTTTGAGCTTATCTAGCTATGGGCGAACACAGGAAAGCATTGCAATTAGTAGAGCTAATCAAAAGCAAAAGCCGTAATCAGCTCTTGGTCAAAAGGGCCATCCACTTGACAAAGAAAACGAGATTGGTGTGTAAATGGTTATGATGAAGGTTTACATGTAAGGTGTGGAGATCAGCCCGGCCACAGACAGTGACACAGACTCACAAGTCCCAAAAGCACACGTTTATTTCTCTTTTTTCTCTACACAGCACCATACACAACAATCACAGCTTAGTCCTTTTCCCTCTTTTCCTTTTCTCTTTGTCTTTCTTCTTCTCTGCTGCCCTCACTCCTCCACTCGCAAGCTCTGTCCTCTGCCTCCCGACTCCAGCTCCTCAAATGGAGTGAGGTGGCCCCCTTTTATGTCACACCCAGATGTGCTCCAGGTGTTCCCTGATGATCTTCCAGCAGCACTACCTAGTGTGGTGGAAGTGCTGAAATCCAGGGTTCTGGGATTGTCCAGGCACCCCCTGGTAGTGGCCATGGGCCTCCACAGAGTTGAGCTTCTAAGTTCTGCTCCCGTAGCCCTAACGTCAACCTGGGAGTCTGCCCTCTTGTGTCCTGGGGAAGGTACTGTCTCTTTCCCGGTTCTTCCATTCTCCAGGATAGGCAAGGGTCCCAGCCGTCCACCACAAAGAATATCTGCAAACATGCCTCAATAGTTAAGTGAGATTTCAAACCTGAAAGATTCCTGTTCGATCATTGATAAAGCTGACCATTTGCTTTCAGCATTGTCTGTATTTTCCATATCTTAACGAATGTAATGGTCCAGTGCTGCTAAGATTCACACCGTCGAGTAGACGGTGATTTGTTTATTTTTATGGTGGAGATTCCAGGGATGCACCCAGCCTTGGCCCGACCTTCATGCACTCAAAAAAGCCAACGGAAATAAAATAGCAAATAAAGAATGAATTAACACTACTTATGAAAACAACCATCCCACCTCTGTTCCCCTTACGGTGATTATACATTAAATACAACAAAACACAAACAAAACACAAACAGCAAAGTGCATGAAAAACGTCAACAGATGAAATGTAATGATGAAGATAGATAGTCCAGAGATCCGCACGTTGAATGGGAATGTAAAGATAGTCCTAACAGTAGTTTCTGAATTGGTTTAGACGGGTGGATGGGTTCAGGAGCGCTCCTTTCTTTGCAGTATGGCCATGAATCCACTTATAGTCCTCATGTACACAGGAAGATGGCAGACAATCCAGACGGCAACCACAAAATGATCCAGGACAAAACGAATAAGTACAGGTGACCCAACAGAAGGCAGACAGACAGGAACTTGAAACACAAATTACAAAAAAACCTCCCTTCTTTTGGTTACCAGCCCCCTTTTTAAAAGCCGTGCTGACCTCCTCCCAACAGCCCCTGCGCCCTCAGCAGAAGACCAATCAGAGCCACTGCAGGGAATGCTGGGAGATGCAGTTTCAAATTCTAGTAGCACCGCTACAAGATGGTGCTGCTGCATTTGCAAGTACAGTGTCAATAAAAAATATTCACTACCTAGGAATTTTCACATTTTACTGTTATACGATATCAAATTGAGGGTGGTGCAGTGGTAGCATTGCTGCTCACAGTAAGGAGGCCAGGGTTCACATCCTGGGACCTCATGGTGTGGAGTCTGCAAGTTCTCCCAGTATCTGCGCGGGTTTCCTCCCACAGTCCAAAGACATGCAGGTTAGGTGAACTGGTGACACTGAATTGGCCCTAGTGTTGTGTGTGTGTGCTTGCCCTACAATGGACTGGTGCCCTGTCCAAGGTTTGTTTCTGCCTTGTGCCCTATGCTAGCTGGGATAAGATCCAACCCTCCTGCAACCCTAGTCTGGATGAAACTGTTTTGAATAATTGCATGAAATGACTATATTCAATCAGAGTAGATTTCATTTGGGTTTTTTGACAATGACAGAAAAGAATCTTTAATATCAAAATAAAAACAGCCCTCTGAAAAGTGTTCTAAATTCATTTTACAATTAAAACACAAAAGAATTGATTGCATAAGTATTAACCCCCTGACACACCTAATCATCACTGGCACAGCCAAATGGTTTAAAAACTGGTATGAATTGTTAAATGGAAATCACCTGTCTGTAGTCAAAGACGGTCAATTAGTTGAAGTATAAATACAAATCATCTAGAAGGTCCAACTTGCAGTCAGTCAGGATTGTTGACCTACCTACACAATGAACACTCAAGCAGCTCTGTGAAAAGGAGATGGAAAAGTACAAGTGACGGGATTGAGACAAGAAAATACCCAAATCACTGAATATTCATGGCATTCCGTTAAATCAATCGTTAAGAAATGGAAAGAGCATGGCACATCTGTAAATCTGCCTAAAGCAGTGAGTAATCATGCGAGAAGAAGACTAGTGAGAGAGGTCACCAAGAGAGCTATGAACACTCTGAAGGAGTTACTAGCCATGATGCCTAAGATTGGAGAGACTGTCTACAACTGTTACCTGAGTCTTAAAACAAAAAAAACTAAGCTGAGACCACTAAACAGTATGCCAGACAAATGAAAACTGCATATGAAATTTCAATAAATTGCACTGGGAGACGCTGGAAGAAGGTTCTATAGTCTGATTAGACCAATTCTGAGCTCTTTGCCCTTCAGACTACACATCATTTTTAGTGTAAGCTAAACATTATGAAAAAAAACATTATGAACAAAACATGCCCATCATTTTGCATGGTGATGGCAACTGTGGGGACATTTCTCTGCAGCAGGCCTTGGAAGGCAAAATTCAGAGAAATCCTGGTGGAAAAACTGATGCAGTCTGCAAGAAACTCACACCTTGAGAGATTTGCTTTCCAGAAAGACAACAACCCCAAGCATAAAGCCAAAGTTACACAGGAATGGCTTAAAAACACCAATGCAAATGTCTTGGAGTCTAGATCTCAATGCAGTGGAGACTTTGGAATTAAAAAAGACTGCTCACTTGCAATCCTCATACAACCTGGCAGAGCTTGAGCAGTTTTGCAAAGAAGAATATGAGAAAATGGTAGTGTCCATTGTTACAAACTCCACATAGAGCCATAGCAAGGTTTGGGGCAGTCACCCGTATAATTGGTATCCTGGCTGCAATGTCGTAAAAATGAATACAGCACTGATGTGCACAAAACCGAGTCCAAAACGGAACTGAGGGAATAGGGGAAAGGTGGAGGCTTTTAAAGGGGAAGACAGGAAGTGAGGTCAAAGGGGTTGAGCTCATGAGGGTCTTCAGCCATAGGCTCTAGTCCGGACATGACATCACAGGGGCCGGAGCCGGCAAGGGTCTTCTTCCATGGGCTTGGTCCCGGAAGTGACGTCAAGAGGACCAGGTGGAATCTCCCGTGACTGGTCTGCAGGAAAGGGAGAAAAAGAGTCAGTGCACTCTGTCACATCCTGGTTGAACCGGAATTGCCCTTACTCAAGCCCTTTAGCTGATTCCCATGCGCATGTGTGTGACTCCATATGTGCAAAGCTGACAGACATTTGTGCACACAGACTCAAGGCCTGAAGGCTGTGAATGTTTATACGATCAACTATTTTGTGTTTTAGATTTGCAATTAATTTAGACCACTTTGCAAAGATCAGTTTTTATTTTATGTTTGTTTTTTGTTGACCAATGTCAAAAAAGACTAAATGAAATCCACTGTTGTATAATAATGAAATGTGAAAACTTGTAAGGGGTGAATACTGTTTAAATGCTGTTGTATATAAATGACAATAGTATTAATGAATAAGATGAAGTAAAAAAGGCAGATTGCTGTAAACTGGTGAGGGTCTTCAGGATAAAATAGGGAATAAGCATGAGTTATGTTTAGTATGATGGAGGCCAAAAATCAGGGCTATCTGAAATAAAACTAGATGAATGACATCCATACTCCAAAACTATTCTTGAGGGAAGATATACACTAAAAGGTTATCTCCTAATTAGTACTTGAAAGAATTCAACAAGCAAACCAATTTTTTAAATATGTCATGTAAGTTTCCAGCCCGCTAAATCCTGACTAGGGTTGGAGGGTGTGCTGGAGCCTATCCCAGCCAGCATGGGACACAAGGCAGGATAAAATCCTGGATAGGATGCCATTTCATCGCAGGGACAACACAGTCACACACCAGGATCAATTTATTGTCATCACTTCATCTGACCTGCATGTCTTTGGACTGTGGGTGGAAACTGGAACAACCAGAGGAAACCAACACAGACACAGGGAGAACATGCAAAGTCCACTAGGATTCAAACTCTTTTCTCCTTACTCTAAAGCAGGGCACTACCACTGTGCCACCATTTTTTAAAACTACTATATGAGAAATTAGCTTCACTTTAATATCTTTAATGTAGACAAAATAAAAATAATGTTGGGGCTTTTAGATCACAGCACTAAATATATTTTATAATTCATTGCATTTATGCAGCTGTTATCATAATGCAAGACATATACTGTATAATTTGAGCCTAGAGTGCCCAATAATGAAAGGCATAAAAATCTAAATGATCCTCTGTGGGAGTTACGCAACTCTGGCTTCTTAATATCATCAAATATTAACACTCTAAATTCATAGTAAGCAATTAGTTTAGGCCACTGTAGGGAGAATACGCATTGTGTAGTCTTTGTAATTACCAGTTCCCATTTTAGAATACTGATGACTCCAGTTGACGTTATTGTCTTTACAGGTGTTTTGAATATTAAAATTGTGCCACACTGGAGCAGCAGTGCACTCATGGATTTATGGTTCAGGTGCCTTGTAAGCTGATGTGAGGTTCCTCTCTGATTTCCTTTGACACTCAAAAGACAAACTATTATGTTGATTTGTGAATCATAACTGTCCTAAGGTGAGGCAAAAGACTGTCATCCCATCCACAGCTGATACTGGTATCTGCTTTGCCCATGTGGTTGCTGCGATTGCTTTTGCTATCCAGAAACTCCATACTGGGTAACTGAAAATGGATAAACAAATGTATACTGTATGCAGAAAACAAATAGGATGTTCATCAGAAATGTAATGATTTACTTCATGAGGTAGAACTACATCATAAATAAGAAGGGTTCTGTCAAATATATGAAATGTTAAAATGTGTGTTTCAATTTAAATGTTTAAAGTCTAAATATTCTTTATTGCAATCGAAATTTGTAATTTTTCATGCTTTGATAGAGGTCCATAGATCTATAGTGAAGGATCATAGTCATGACTTCTGGCCATTTTTCATGAAGACACCTATTGGCTTACTCATTATCATGAGGGTATAATTTCCTGCTGAAAATACGGTCTGAATCTGGCCTAACACTGAGGGTTTAGAGGGCAAAAAAATAGAGGGAAACCCTAAAACACGTGACGTCTTGCATAAATAGACATCAAGATGCATTGAACGGTGTATCATATGTGGGGGTTTGTTGTACTGGTAAGTCAGGAGGCATCAGACAAAAAAAACTGAAGTGATTTCAAAATATTCATAAGTATTCTTAAAAAAAAAACAATACAATACAAACTGGTTAAAAAGGTATATTGTATATATCTTAGGCTCTTTTGGCTTTTCCATTTTAACTCTTTTTGATCATTTTAATATTATTCTGTGCTATTAGTAGCTGGACTAGTTTATGAAAGTACAGAAAGTCATCTCATGGGTACTGTAGCTATTCTGCAGCTCTTTGCCAAACCGATAGTCTTTAGGCCTGTCAGAAGTCTTAAACATTTATTTATTTATTTTTGTTTTTTTGGAGTCAGGCGGCTGAGAGGGTATGGCTTTTAAGATTTGTTTTGCTTTGTCCTTGTTCCTCCTATTCCCTGTTTGTAAAATGAAATCTCACAGCTTTACATTTCTACTGTTGTGCGCAGCATGTATGTGACAGAGTTAAATATTTGCATTACCAATGGGGACTCAGCTGGTTTTTGAATAACACTAAAAAATGTAAAAAAAGACTAAAATATTATAACAATAACACTAAAAACACTTGGAAGCAAAAATGTTTTCTTTCCTGTTGTAGACACAGCTTAGAACAGCATGTATGTTTTCTGATCGGGAATTTTTACACTCCAAGGAAGAATTTAGGGGCTTTAATGTAAAGAACTGCCTTTTCATTGGGGGGTGTTACTAATTTTATGTTTTGTGGTCTGTCTGGTGTAGATACTATAGTTTAAAATTGGAATTCTGGCTTATGACCTATTTCTTAGTCTAGATGACCAGTTATGTTTAAATGTCACTTAACAGAAAATAGGACAAGAGAATTATGAGCAGACAGTTTATAATGTAGGAGATTAAGTCATGGCTAGGGGGGCCTTCCATGTATTATTGTGTCAGCTTGGATGTTCTAACATAATTTAAACAAATATTATTATTGTCACTCTCTCTCTCTGTCTCTCTGCCAGGTTAGCTGCCATTTTCTGGGTTAACTAAGGTTGGCTTTCTTACCCCTAAACTTTTAGAAGTAATGAAGCTGGTGTTTTTAGGTGTGGATGCCTTTCGTAACGGCAAACACCTATAGTAGCCTTTTACAACATGCAAGAGAGACAATGACCTTATTCTAAGCCAGGTCACATGGAAAGACAGACTGTTGATTAGTGATTCTAAACTGGCCCTGTTTGGGGACTGAGTGTAGCCCAACTGGCATGCCATTATGGGCTGATTTCTTAGTACTATTCATTGCTGCCAGAATGGGATACGATTACTGACCACAGGGTGAATTTGATTTGTTTTATGCCCTGGCTTAATTATTGTCTTTGTGGTATATGTATATACAGAAAACAAATGCTGGTTAAAAACGTCGGTTTGACTTTGTGTCAAATGAGCTCATGGAGTCCCGAATGAGGCACATTACCTGCATTGTGAGGGAGCGTCAGTTATGGCACTACAGCCATGTGGAATGATTCCCTGAGGATGATCCAGCTCTCAGGATCCTCAATGTTGACGACCCAAGTGGCTGGACCAGGCCAAGGGGACGCCCATTTAACACCTGGCTGCGCAGATAGATGGTCATTTCTGGAGGGTGGGACTGGGCTGTGTGTCTGCCTGGGGGGTTGCCAACCAGGATCCTGAGCTGTTTTGTCTTGTGGTGGGTGCGCCAATGTGCTGTACCAGTGCATGCTCCCCAACCTGACTTGTGTACCTGACATGTTCTCCATGGTTGTGTAGGTTATTCTTCACCTGTCTTAACTACAGATCTATATGTTAGTTTAACTGTCATTTTTAAAACACCATGGCTTGAGTGAGTGTATACAAGTGTGTACATAATTAGGACCCTGTGGTGAACCCGTGCCTCATCCAGAGCCTGCCATTCACCCCATGCTTACAAGAGGGGTTTATATCCTAAAATTCTATTAAGTGGGTTCAGAATATGTATAGCTGGATTGAATAATAGATGGATAAATAATCTGTTTAAAGACTATGGTGAAGCTGGGAAATACAATTAGCTTAATTGAAAGATAGATTAATAGAGACAGAGATGTACAACATAAGCATGCTTGATAGGGAGGAGGAAAAAGAAATAAAAAGCTATTATGATTGCCCTTAAGCAAAAAGTACTTGGAGTCTCCAAACCACTTCAGGAGACTGGGACTGAGCTAAACTTGCTAATGAAGGATATTGATTATGCAAACAATGATGGACCCTGATGTATTCACAGTGAATAAAATAATCGTAAGAACCATTTTCCTAGTTATATAAGACTCATAAATATTTTACTAGATGAAAATGCATAATCTATGGGAGGTTCCTAAAACCCTCATAAGTTGAGTAAAATTGGTATATTCTAGCTATTTCTATCTGCTTTGACTAAACATTATTCTTCAGTTAGTGACCAGCCTTGCCATGTGTAAGGTGTAGAGGGCATATGGTTTTAAACCGTGCCTCTCGTGCCTACTGACCCATGGGCCTTTTGAGTGTATGAAGTAACACGTAAAACAGCACATATTTAAGTGCAGAACCATACGCTTATAGTGTACAGAAGAAGAAACTAAGAATCTTTAAGTATATAAGAAGTTAAGAATCTTTACGAAGAAAAGAACCTTTAAGTACAGAAATAACGAAAGTTTCTCAAGAAAAGCTAAGTTTAGAGAAGATTCATTTTTCTTTTTTTTTACCTTTTATTCTACGTGTGTAACTACTTTTTTCTTTATTCTTGTGTGGATTATTTGCTTTTAACTTTCACTAAATACTTTTAAAATGAACTTTTGGACTGAGAGATTTCTTTCGGCATGCGTTTTATCCATGCTTGATCTCACCTTATACTTCGGCGGCTACAATAATAATTATTGAATACCATGTCTAAGCTAAAGCTGGACAAAGCAATAAACATGGTTAGGTCTCCTTAAGCATTCAACCAGAACATTGCATAGCATCTTAAGTAGTTAATACCAAAAACAAAAACACATTGACACTGAAAGTAATTAAGCATTCATCTCAAATGGCACATAAAGACCAACCAGTGCACACCAAGTAGACCAAGGTAGAATAAAGGCTTACAAAGATGTGCCTATTATGACAAGATGACTAGTACAATAGATAACAGGAATATTACCCAAGAACAGGCAAAGAAAACTGGAAATGCAAAAATGAGGACAATTCTACATGTGTTTGTAATTCTGGTTGACATTGTCCACCACACAAGAGAGCGTTATTTTAGCCAGGAAGATGGTCATATCTCTCTATTATAAAAGAAAATCTTGAGATGATTCAAGTTCCACCCTCCTCTCAACCATTTACAACCACGGTCCTCTCACCTCTCATTCGTGTGAATGCTTTTGTCAGACACAGTTCCTGCACTCTCAGCTCTTATAAATTTTTACATTTTCTTCACTTTAAGTTCCCAAAAAAAGAAGACTTATTATTGTCAAAATCTTATTGAAGAATTTCATCCCGAAGGGTTATCAACAGAAGAAATGAGTATGCAGGCAATCCTAACACCGAGAAACGATGAAGTCAAACGAATTAACTTGAAAATTGTTGATCTGTTAAACGGAAAATTAGTTAAATGCGTATCAATAGACGATGCTGTCGAACAATTCTGACATGTAAAATTTTAACAGGCGACAAGAAAGTTAATGTAGTACATCTTCCGCAGATAACATTAGACACCAAAGGAGATCTTGATATGCCATTCATATTGAAATATTTACAGTTTTCCGTTAGGATAGCTTTTGCTATGACAATTAACAAATCACAGGGACAAACATTCAAAAAAGTCAGTTCATTTATTAGAGAGAAAGAAACGATATTCACTCACGGGCAGTTATACGTGATCAAAATTCAGTGCAATATTGATCAAAAGTTAATTCGAGAAATTGTTTTTACTAATGTTTTACAGTAAAAGTGTAAGTTTAAAAAGTATTTGTGTGTTAATTTCAAAGCCAAACAAAACAAAAACATATAACGCAACAAATACCTCTAATGCAACATGAAATATACTTTTCATTCAATATATTACATTTTACTATTTTTAACTATGGTTAATTACTTGCTGTAATGTAGAAATAGTTAGTTCTATTATACATATGTAACAATTCCCATGAAAATAAAAAATCTGTTTAAATTGTACATCCGCTTCCCTCTACGAGAGTGGCATATCTGCGAAGGGTCTAGAGCATAGCACCCACACAGTAGGTTGGTGAGCAAAGCGAGCAGGGGGCAGAGCCCCCTAGTGCCTCAAACCAAAGTCTGTCAGGTAGTAACGCCTTTAACGTTGAACACATCTGCACAGATATCAAACAAAAATTACAGGTAAAAGTGATTAATTTCAAATTGGATATCGGTGCTCAAATCATTATTAAGTAATTTCTTCAAGACAATAACCAAACTAGTGAACTATCTGAATCTAGAGACTGCTGAATGCATCTTAACACTGTTTTTGATGTTGAAACATTTTTACTTTTCTTTTTTTTCACATTGTGATCATCTTATACGTAAGTATTAAAGATATCACCCTTGTGATGCCATGCATGTTGTAAGCAATATCTGTGATATTTAATGTTAGCTACTTTTTATAAAAAAAAACAACCAGAGCTGAAAATCTAAATGTTTGTTTAGTTCAAGTTGTCATTAGATCTATAACAAGATACTCATCATACAACTTCAAAAATGAAGGAATATCATTTGAAGGCAATACAAACACGCTAAACAGCATTATAACAGAAGGTGAACGTTCACCCTCATGTCCTGAAAATGTAGAGAATTCAAAGAGGTATATTAGCTTTATTTGGTCATTAAATTGAGAATGCTTCATAGATGAAGGAGTAGTAGAAATAATTGTTTCCTTAAGAGGCATTAGCTCTCTGGAAATGTGTTCTTTTCAATTGCAGCGTTTTAATTAACGTGAATTTAAATAATTATAAATAAAAAAGGTATTATCCCTCCCCAGCATGCAATATGACGGTTACAAGATTACACGAGAAGTAAAAAGGATAATTTAGCTCTTTACTGACGGGTTCACGCGTATTACAAATGGGAAGCCTATGACAGACTCTATCAAGCAATGTGGGTGTCTTGACCTATGCAGTCTGCCATCTTTTGTCGCCACGCTGAAAGGATTTTCACCGGACAGAAGACAATCTTCCACCCAGCAGACTTCAAAGTGTGTTGGCCGTAGGTCCATCCTTATATTCTGGTTGCTCCATGTGCAGGCTCTTTTTATGGATCCAAACAAGGACAGGAAAGGACTCAAACCCCACCTTAAAAAATACAGGAATAGCACAATGCCTACATACAGTTCTCATTCTCCCAACAAGGAAAGAGGATGGTGTGCTGACAAAAGACAGAAATATACTAGTCTGTCTTTAGGCTGACTATTCAATTCTCCAGATGTCTTTGGCTCTCTAGTCCTGTGCTTGGCTCGGCAATTCTAAATGCTGATGCTGTGCCCCTGTATACCATACTTGGTCTGCCTGTATGAATGAGTCCACAACAGTGGGCACAGAGAACAGTGACATTAAACTTAATAACAAAACATATTATAACAATAACATGAACAGAACCTTACCCAGAAACAGGAAACAAATTATGGATCTTAATTAGAAATAACATCAGCAGGAAACTGTATAAAGGAAATAAATAAATCATAAAAAAATAATTAGTTTAAGAATAGGCAGGTATAGGGTATAAAGTCAAAGGCAAAGGCAAAGTCAAAGTGAACTTTATTGTCATCTCAGCCATATACAAGTATACAGATAGATGAAATCGCGAAGCTCAGGGTCCACAGTGTAACAACATGAAGAGCAACTTCATAATAAATTGCCCTTGATAACTGACCTACCAGAGCTTCAATATGAAATGGAAAAATCCAATAAAATGCTTGACCAGGGTCTCCAGGAGACCAGCAAAGCATGTTGAAATCTTAACGGCAAATATTTAGAGACACTGAAACTGGGCCAGACCATGAAACCACTTAAAAAGAGGTCATAAAAGAATGGTCACAGATAATATTGAAACCTGAAAGGGGATTTCTCCTCTTCATTTTACATGTGATGTAAACTTTCTTCATCTTATGTACAAGAAGGCATGGGTAAGCTTATGTGGGGTTTGAAAAACACCTATTTTAAACCTTTTTGTTTGTTGTGTGGTGCATGTAGTATGTTTTTTTGTAACAAAACTTCCATTTACATTTACATAAACAGTTGTGGCAGACCGCTGGGGGTGGTATCCAGCCGGGACTCCCGAGAGGACTGGAGGAGGGCTTGTACCTCCTCCAGACCACGAGGGGGCGACTGCCCTGGTTGTGTTGGGGGCCACGAGTGCAGGGTTTGGAAGTCCAACCGTGTAGGGGCCCGTGGTCACCGCCAGGGGGCGCCCCAGTGCCTAGAGAGCCCTGAACCTCAGCACTTCCGCCACACCCGGAAGTGCTGGGGGGAAGAAGAAAGGGGACACCCGGAGTACTTCCTGGTGCGCAGCCGGCACTTCCGCCACACAGGGGAGTGTCGGCGGAGGAGTGTCGGGGAGCACCTGGAGCCCATCCGGGGGTGCATAAAAGGGGCCGCCTCCCTTCAGACAGTGACTGGATTCAGGCAAGGAGTGGACGAAGTCTTGGTGGAGAAGAGTGGAGGCGGCTTGAAGGAAGCAAGCACTGGAAGGAGAGGCCTGGACTTTGGGGGATTGGTGCTAGAGGCACTGGGTTGTGCACAAGTGAATCGTGTAAATAGTGTAAATAAACGTGTGTTTGGAGAACTTATGATGTCTGTCTGTCTGTCTGACTCCGGGCTGCTTCTCACACAGTTTAAATATAAGAAGTCTGATTTCTTATAAATAGGACTTTAAATATATTTAACTGGTTTGGGACTTTACATTATTACATAATTCAGAGGTGTGTTTCTAGAGTATACCATTTATCAAAAGCTGATTGGTGAAAATTAAAATATATTGAAATGTGTTATGTAAATAAACCACATTGATAAAAGGCAGCTTTCTGTTAGATTTCTTTAGTCTGCCATGATACTTTGAAGAAAGCACAAGGGGGCTCCACCTTCTGTATAGGTGCAAATAAAGGACAGCCATGTTTGAATTTCACATAACTCTTTTTTATTTAGTATTTTCCACTACACTTCATACTTTTTTTCTCATAGCATGATTTCATGGATATTACTGAACTTGTATTATACATCCTTTACCTTAAACTGCTATCACACTTTTGTTCTTAGGTAGGAGAAGAAGGCAATAATCTAGTATCCGAAGAATCAATAAAAGATTACCCAACACCTCCCTCGAATGGATTAAAAAAGTGGAAAATTCTTCCTTCATTCGATTAAATATTGACCTTTGACCCACTGAGAAAAAAGATGACTACTCTGACATTACATCTATCACAAGTTTGACAGGCATTAAAGTTTAAAGTGTTTATTTAGTCATATTTACACAAGACACATCCAAAACTGGCAATAACTAGATAGATAGATAGATAGATAGATAGATAGATAGATAGATAGATAGATAGATAGATAGATAGATAGATAGATAGATAGTGTAGAAGAAGAATGTTCTCCTCAGCACCATGTATTTTGTGTGTTTAGTAAATTAGAATCTTTATAATAACTATTTTGTAACTTGCCAGTGAGAGATGCTTTGGCTTATGAACTAACAAAAATATGTTATTCCAGGGTTCAGGAGAAATAGTGTCCACATGAATAAAATGTAAGCTGTTTCTTGTTTTTCCCTTTCTCAGAGTGAATGTTTCAGGGACAAGGACACAAGGCTGCAGAACTGCACATGTAGTTTATGCAAAGGCGTCTCTCCTGTGCTTAGCTTCCAAAACACAGATAATGCTTAGCTCAACAGACATATTGTTTAACTTTACTGGTTTGATAAGGATGTTCTTTCTGTCTTATTAATCATGAGATGCTGAAGTATAAAAAACCCCTCCTGGCTTTTGATCAGGGTTCAATTGAGCTTTGCGGCAATAAGTTATGCTCTTTTGAATCTCTACTTACTGCGACTCCGAATGAATAAATAAAGTGAATTGAGAAAATATTATCTGTCTGCTTTCCAGTGTGCCTTTTTCGTCCACAGTTTTTGGCGCCCAACGTGGGGCAGGAGACGGGCAGACGACTCCCTGGGCGGGTTCGTCCAAGTGGACCGATTTCCGCGGATCGAGGACCAGCTCCGGTAAAAGTTAGGACTGGCCAACCTTGGGCGTTTTCCTGCGTGGGGAGTCGCTGACCTCCTCCTGACCGAAACGAAAAGCAACTGGATGGGATTTTTCCAGGCAGGCAGAAGGAGTCGTGGTGAGTAGATTCGGGGGATTCCCGTTGGTTTGACTGGTGTGCTGGAAGAAATAGAAGTATACGGGGAAAAGAAAAAAGAAAATAATAATAAAAGAGAATAAAAAATAAAAGCATGCTGAAAGAATAGAGAATCATACCGTATCGACCTAGAAGGGTTTTAGGGATTCATAGAGAGTGACGGCACAGTGTGAATGCTAGTAAGTCATCCCTTAAGAATTCGAGTAGAAAGGACCGAGTGGCACGTTCCTATATTAAGAGGAATAGGGGTGAAAGGGGCAGTTAGAGTACGTGTGAAATTTGGAAGAGGGGAGGTTGATTTCCACTTGTCGACTGGTTGATTCCGGGGACGACAAGTGGGACGAGAAATAATCGGGGATTGAGTTGCTCTCTGTTGAAGGCCTGCCGCTTACTATGGGAAATTATAATGGCACGCCAGTCAAACAGGTCCCCCAGGGTCCTCAAAACTTAATGTTAGAAGGATTATTTTCAGAGAATCACCAGGCTCCTAGTACACCGTCGGGATTGAAAGCGGGTCCCCTAAACAGTTAATAGAGAAGCAGACTGGGTTGGATTTTAAAAGGCATGTAAGAAGTGGAATAAGCAGAGGCGTAACAACCTGCTGGCTGCTGAAGTCAAAACACAAAAAAGACAAGGAAGAATTATTGCTAGCATTGCAGAAAGTGCAGATAGAGACAGCGCCCAAGCCTGAAAGTAAAAGAAAGCAGACCGAAAAGAAAGACCCCCTATACCCCATAATCTGTCCACCCCCTCCTTACCAAAACTCCCCCGCTTCCACCTCCTGCACCCTCTTCTCCAACAACACCCCTGTTAACAGACAAACCGTCTGGAGCAGGTTTTTACGATGAACAATATCATTATGACCCATCCTCACATATTGACCCTGAGGAAGATAATTCAGATCATTCACAAGGTGCTACTGGATTGCAATGGCAAAAATTAAAAGAGTCTCCCAGCGCACGAGCAGTCCGTGGACTGCAATTTGTGGAGCTGTTACAGCAGCTGGATAACATGTATAAAACAAATGCTGCGGAGTGGACACAGGTGCTCCGTCGACAGCTGAGCACCACATGGGCAACTGTAAATCACGGTGATCATAACGGTGTCCCTTGGCGTTGGAATGAAGGTCCTTTCCTCGCCCAGTGAGAGTCTTTGAAAGGAGCCCTGGCAGAAAAAAATATAAAAAGGGCACAAACTGGTCACTAATTTCAGCCGGCTCACCGATTGCAAGATCTGATGGCTAATCACTCTGGGCTAGACAATACAAACGATAGAACTCGTGCTGCAGTGCCTCCTTTCATCTCGGGACTGAGAAGTGACATTCAAAGCAAAGTCTGCACGTCCTGCAAAAGGCTGGAAGACCGCAACGTTCGAGGAAGACAAGCGTCATGCAGAGCATGCTGACAGTCAGACTAAATTAAAAGAGTCAGACACACAGACCAAACTTTTGGCTGCACAAATAAATTACTATACTGGAAGAACTGACCTGGTTAGGGGGAGAGGACGCGGAAAATTCTTTGGAGGTCGAGGGCGAGGGCATGGAAGAGGACGCGGGTTCCATTTATCAAACCCTAAAAATCCTTTTGCTCAGATGCCTAACCCTTCGGAGCAGACGCCAGCGTCATATGCCTGCCGCTGCTGCGGTGAACTTGGACATTTTAGACGCAACTGCCCACACAAGCGCCTCCGTCACCCCCTCTCCCTGAGCCTAATGACATTCCTTGGTCCTAAGAATTATCAGGGACCCCAGCCACTTTTTCCAGTTTCCTTTGCTTACTCGTCATGCTGAAACTGATCTTTTATTGACTTTAATGGCAAAGAAACTGCCTTTGAAATGGACACAGGAGCCACGCGCTGAAGGAGGTTCCTGTGCAATTACAGCTCAGCATTAACAGTTTCATTATTGACTCGTTGCTTTCTGTTAAATCATTTGTGTCCTGTGAAACTGCTGGGATGGGATCTTATGACTTAAATTGTCAGTCTCAATTTTCTTTAACTGAACAAGGATTTTTGCTGCTCCATTCCTAAGCTCCTGTGCCACACTTCACATCCCAAGCCCTCTTTTACAGCCTGGACCCTGAACATCTCCCTGCACACCTTCCTCTTGAAAGCCCTTCATTCTTTCCCCTCATGCCTATTTTCCTCACTTACAAGTCCCGGACACCCTGCCTTATACTGCCCAGTATTTCCCTACTGAAGTGGACACACCTTGGTTAGAATCTTTTCTTTCCTCCAGCACATGCCCTGAAACTTTGCACATTCCATGTATTTTTGTTGTCTACTAAAGCAGTTGCTTCAGTGCACCTCACATATTCACAAAGCGTTTTCTATTTAGGAGATTCGGTTCCCCATGTTTCCTTAGCACTGTCGTCCCAAGGGAAAAATGATTATGGAAGGATAGCACACTGAGCCACTGATGATTTTCTCAAAATCTTCCTTCTGCCCGTACCATGTCCAGGATCCTCTGTCTCCAGAGGCAGAGGCTGGCATCGCCGCCGTACATTCTGATCTCGTGAGGCGAGGAGCAATTATTCCAATTACATACTTTCCAGTCAACTCCCCCATTTTTTCCTGTAAAAAAGGCTGACGGGTCCTATGACAAGTTAACTCTGCGTTTTTTTCCTAGAACACCTATTTTTCCTAATCCTTCCACTATTCTTTCCACAATGCCCCCGTCCGCCCGGTACTGCCCTGTTATTGACCTTGCTAACGCTTTCTTTTCCATTTCCCGTGCACCCTGATTCTCAATCCTGGTTTGCTTTTACCTTTCAAAACCGCCGATGGACCTGGACCGTCATGCCTCAGGGATATACTGAAGCCCCTTGTGTTTATGGTTTTGGCCAGAAAAAGATAATAAATTGATACAGTATATAGATAAGAAAAAAGAAAAGAAAAATAAATAAACAACAAGTGCACATGATACTCAGAAAATTGCTATTCTTTTTAGGTGAAAATGGCCATAAAAAAGTGTTGAAGAAAAAAAAAAAACTGCAGTTACTTCAAGCTATCGTTAAATATTTAGGTCATGACATTTCTTGCGATACAAGAGCTCTCTCTAGCGGCCGTTTAACCATCATTCAAAACCTTCCAAGACCGGTCACAAAACAGCAGGTTAAGTCAGCATATTTCTCTGTGGCTGCATAGCTTTTGGTGGGAATGTTTTCTTGTTGTGGAGTTGTGCTGTGTGTTTCTCGAGATGGATTATTTTTGTTTGCAGTTGGCATTTGGGTCGCCACGGAAATTAGTGTTTCCTTGTTGTCGCTGACCCGGTTCCGCCTCAGACTTTTCCATGATCTGGAGGCTAGCATGTATGGCACCATGGTGAGATGAATTCCTAATTTAAAAGTAGTACCAGCTTGCGGCCTGAGAAGTTGTTTGATTGTAAGTTTTTCAGGAGGAGCACAGCCTTTACAAAATCTAGCTAACACTGCGATCTGGCTGCATGCAGTGGTATAGCAGGCTGACAAGGCTCTATGTGATTAAAAAATAAATAAATAAATAAATAATAATAAAAATGCATTACTCTCACTGACTATATTCTCGTCCATTCACTCTGTTCGTGGACGAAAAAGGGGGGATTAATGAATGCAGTTTTAACGCAACCACATACAGACAAACAAAGTGCTCATGAGCCCCCTAACAGTAAAGGTACCTCACGCCGTTCATTCTATTTTAGTAGAGGATTTAAGACCAGCGCTGGCAAACCGATCCAACATCAAAAACTGATTGAATCCCTCTTAGAAGCTATAACTAAACCATCAAAGTTAGCAATCGTTAAATGTCAAGCTCACATAGGAAAACAAGATCCTGTCAGCAAAGGAAACGAATTAGCTGATCACTTTGCTAAACAGGCTGCATAAAATAACACACGAATCTCTTTATTCCAACAGAGAAATAACCAGGACCCCGATAATCAACTTGTTTCTTTACAGAGTGCAGCCACGGACAGAGAAAAAAAAAAAAATGGTCCAAAGAAGGGTCCCTCTCTGATGGAGTCTGGACCCATAGGCAAACTAACAAACCTTTCCTCCCAAAGGCTTCTTTCCCAGGTATGGCAAAAATCGCTCATGGTCTAGACCATGCTGGAAGGGACGCCATGATTCAGGATGTTGAAAAACACTGGGAAGCTGCAGGCTTTTCTACATATGCAGAGCAGTTCTGCAGATGCTGTGCATTATGTCAAAAGTCTAATGTAGGAAAGGGCACCCAGGTAAGTCCAGGTAAGTCCCGCCGTTACACCTAATCCAATGGGTCCGTTTGAACACCTCCAAATGGATTTCATTGAACTAACTCCGTCTAAAGGTTATCGTTATTGTCTAGTAATTGTTGATGTGTTCTCCCGATGGGTAGAACTTTTTCCTGCTAAACACGCTGATGCTAAAACTGTAGCCAAAGCTTTAATCAAAGAAATTATTCCTAGGTGGGGCATACCACAGAAATTGCAAACTGACAATGGCACCCTAACATCTAAATTAGCCAAAATCTGTGAGCAGACAAATTTATCCTGGCCAGACACTTTGCCTCTGGCCTTAATGAGATTGAGGGCAAGAACACACCGGCAATTAGGACTGTCGCCGTTTGAAATTCTGACCGGACACCCATGCCTGTGGGCATGGTTATGTGAAATGTTAACCTGCATACTGTGGACAATGATCTTCTCTCTTGTCTTACAGGTCTCCGAGCTTCTCTGAAAGAAGTCCACGAGCAGGTTAACCAGGCCTGGAGGACTAGTCTTCCATCTAAAGACACGCCGATTCCCTTAGGCACTTGGATCCTCGTCCATGACACTCGGAGGAAACATTGGCATCAGCCGAGGTGGAGAGGACCATTCCAAGTTCTTCTATCCACACCACATGCAGTGAAAATGGAAGGATTGCCCGCCTGGATTCACGCCTCACATTGCAAGAGATGGCACCCTTGATTGCTGTGCTACTATGCTTTCTTTTCCCTTGTCTACTGCCCTGGTCACCTTGACTTTCCTGTTAGGAATCACCACATCAGTACAGGTTGATTTCTGCTCTATTATCAACTGTGGGACTGGTCGACAAGCCCAGTGGACCTGGTCTGACAAATACGTGTGTATGACTGTTACGAAGTATTATTAGGGGGGTAACTGCGACACCTGGCAATGGGTTTTTGCTAACACTGGAACTGAGGACTGGGGTTCTCAACCTTTTGAGGCCCAAAAATACGGTTTGAAAAATCGATTTTCTATCATAAAAGGACATGCTTCTCATAAATGTGTTGACAACTATTGTAACCCCTTGATCATCATTTTGAAGAACTCCTCTTTACATGACTCAGGAACCTATATATTAGGGGCATATGTATCTGGAACAGACCCTTTAGGGAGATTTCTAATTAAGATTGACAATCCTGTTACTAACACCTCTCATTCTCCTGCACACACACCTGTCACCCCAACTTCTGGTCCAGACTTTTCTTCTGTTAAGATTATGAATATTTCCACCCTTTCATCCACTTTTTCAATTGAAACTGGCTATGGCGATCAGAATCGTTGGTTACAGTGGGTATTATATTCGGCTAAGCAAGTAAATCAATCTGATTGCTACGCCTGTGCTACAGCCAGGCCACATTTGGCTACCGTCCCTTTCCCTCTTTCTAATATTTACCCTGTTGGTCTTCCTTGTCTCCTTGCCCTTTTTACCTCTCCGTCCACACCAAAAGACTCTAACTGCATTACACTTTCTCTCCTCTTTCCCCCCCACTCCTCATATGACTCCCCCGATGTTCCAGTCTCATGAAGGCAATTATACCTGCTTCTCTAGTAATTATAGTTCCCCCTTCCGAGGTACTAATGTTGGTCATATCCCTTCTTCCTTCTGTTCCCAGACTTTCCAGGTTAACTCCACCTCATTTAATTCTACATTATCACTTTTCCTGTTAACACAGTCCACTCCGCGTGCTGATGTTTGGTGGATGTGCAGTACATTAAAATTACTTGATATTCTTCCCCCTGTTTGGACTGGCACATGCGCATTAACCCAACTTGATATGCCTTTCCGCCTCCTCCCTTTGAATTCTCCTCGCATGTCGTCCAGCTCTGGCCGACGTTGTCGACCCCGCTCTGCTGACCCCTCCACATTCTCTCTTCACGGCCCTGGCGTTTACTTTGATTCCATTGGTGTCCCTCACGGAGTCCCTGATAAATTTCAAGCGCGAGATCAAGTTGCTGCCGGATTTGAGTCTATTTTCCCCCAAGTTACAATAAATAAAAATGTAGATTAGATTAATTACTTATATTACAACCAACAGCGTTTCCTGAATTTTACTAAAGAGGCTGTTGAAGGGATACATGAACAGCTTGATAGAACATCTCTTATGACTTGGCAAAATCGATTAGCATTAGATATGCTCCTTGCTGAAAAGGGGGGTGTATGTGCTATGTTTGGTGATGCGTGCTGCACTTACATCCCTAATAATACGGCTCCCGATGGATCAATCACCGTGCTTTGCCAGGTTTAACTGCCCTTTCAAATAAATTAGCTACCACTTCTGGCATTTCTAGCCCCTGGGGCTGATGGCTCAGGTCAGTTTTTATTTCACTGGCCGTTGCTTTTATCATTCTGTTGCTTGTGGCCTGCTGTATAGTCCCCCTAATTAGATATATTGTGTCCCAGTATTTCACTGCCTCCGTGGCCAAGGCTTATATGTTACACGAAGAATGCATGCTTCCCATTTCTTCCTCCTTTCCTTCCACTCCTTCCCCTTCTCCTACTCTCTCCCTTGTTACTCCTATGTCACCCATATTTTTGTTGGTTCAAAAAGGGGGGAATATAGAAGAAGAATGTTCTCCTCAGCACCATGTATTTTGTGTGTTTAGTAAATTAGAATCTTTATAATAACTATTTTGTAACTTGCCAGTGAGAGATGCTTTGGCTTATGAACTAACAAAAATATGTTATTCCAGGGTTCAGGAGAAATAGTGTCCACATGAATACAATGTAAGCTGTTTCTTGTTTTTCCCTTTCTCAGAGTGAATGTTTCAGGGACAAGGTCACAAGGCTGCAGAACTGTACATGTAGTTTATGCAAAGGCGTCTCTCCTGTGCTTAGCTTCCAAAACACAGATAATGCTTAGCTCAACAGACATATTGTTTAACTTTACTGGTTTGATAAGGATGTTCTTTCTGTCTTATTAATCATGAGATGCTGAAGTATAAAAAACCCCTCCTGGCTTTTGATCAGGGTTCAATTGAGCTTTGCGGCAATAAGTTATGCTCTTTTGAATCTCTACTTACTGCGACTCCGAATGAATAAATAAAGTGAATTGAGAAAATATTATCTGTCTGCTTTCCAGTGTGCCTTTTTCGTCCACAATAGATAGATAGATAGATAGATAGATAGATAGATAGATAGATAGATAGATAGATAGATAGATAGATAGATAGATAGATAGATAGATAGATAGATAGATAGATAGATAGATATCTGTCCCTAAGGTGAAATTAAGACCTTGCAGAAACACAAGAAACCCCCACACGCACACAAGAACCTTTGGCTTTGGCTTGGCTAATGAAAAGAGCACAGTTGCCATCTTTTACCAGAGTTGTAGAGACAACAGGTTAAAAGTTAAACAAAATTTAAGACTACCAAGCATACACTTATATATTTCAATGGGCAGAAGGTCCTAACTCTCCAAGACCCTGAAATGGAATATGCAGGTGGTGATGGATTGATAAATGGATGTGCATGCATGTAACTACTTGATATTCAACAATCAAAGACAACAATCAAACCACTGAAAGATGTAAGAACAAAAAACTGGAAGAACAAAAAAATGATGCAGTGTCATCTGGGTATGGCTCAGCATATAGAGCATCAAGAACAGATGCTTGGAAAACTGACAGAAAATGCATATTAGAGGTCTGTCTAAAAGACTAGAATAGATTATTGAGAAAAAGAATTTCCATTTTTAGAGAGAGGTCAATGAAAGATGAGAACATTAAAATGAACAAAAGGAAAACCCACTATGCCTTATGTGGATTTAATGAAATTCCTGCAAAAGTGAAAAAACACTCGAAGCATGAGTCTTTATTATTTTAAGGTGACAAACAAATTAAGGTAGTGTCTCAAATTTCAAAGGATCTTTGAGCTTTGGGGTACCAAATAAAGGAATGCAGAGGTTTCTTTCTTAAATCTATAATGGGTGAAATAATGTAACTTTGATTTTTAATACAAATCCTTTAATAATTAGTAATCCCACCCAAAATGCTTATCTTATTTCAGTGAGATTAGAAAAGGACAGTTAATGACTGGTTACACACTAGCTGATTCTTTAAAAAGTGCCACAGTGATTAGTGTGGGAGATGGGGTTCAGAACTCAGCCTGGTCATTATTCTTTTTAGAGTTCATGGGTTCTTCATCTCATGATCTTCTGACTTTTCCATTAGTTTTGGATTGTTTTATCATCCCCTGCCTTTTATTTTGTTTTTATTTATATTTTGCAATATTTTCTTTCTATCTTTAATGATATAATCTAATGTTAGCATTGTGCTGATCATCATAGATGCCTCCCTGTAGTCATTTGGTGGTAACATGGATGCCATATTATTAAAGAGGTACAGTAATTTCTTGTTGGGACATTACCTAAAAGATAAAGAAAACTTTTCTTGCAAGAATGAAAGGTAATTTTATTTATTTATTTATGTATGTATTTATTTATTTATTTTTTATTTACAGCTTCTTGAATAAAACACCTTTGATTACGATTTTTTTTTGCCATCACTAAAGTTCACCCAATGAACTGATCCCACCTAATCGTACAGTTTTGATATCTGGTTTGCATATTCAGTTTCTGCACTAGGAAATATAAACAGAAAACATGCTTACTTTATAATAATTATTCTCATTGGTTACTCTTCCTGTGTCTGTATGGGTTTTTTGACCACGTCCCACCCTAGTTTGATTAGTAATTAAGCCAGTATGAGTGAATGTGTATGATTTTGCCAGCTAGGGTTGGTTCCTGTTGGCATCAGAAGAGGATTCAACTCTATGCATCTCTGAACTACAATAATTAAGAAATTAACTAATGAATCCTAAGTAAACCTGTCTTTCATAGATTTAATAATAAAACAATTTGACTAATGAGAGGAGACCATTCAGTCCATCAAACTCATTTGTTTAACTAATAGCTAAGTTGTCCCAGTAACTCATCCAGATATTTCTTAAAGCCTGTCAAGGATTTTGTTTTAACTATATGCTTCTGTAGTTCATTTCCAATAGCCACAGCTCTTTGAGTAAAGAAATACCTCTTTGCTTCAGTCCTAAATGCACTTTCCCTTAATTTTCACTGTTATCCTTGAGTACCTGATTCACCTTTTAGTGGAAAGAGTTCTTGAGGATCTCCTTTATCGATACTTTTGAATCTTGCAATAAGGAACAGACCAGGGTCAGAAAAAGGTTTGGTGATGGCCACTTAAAAAATCTGCAAAATAAAGAAAATACGTCTTAACAATGCAAAGTTCAAAAGGGACCTGAGCTAACAATGAAGGTCTGCCCTATCCATAAAACCGGAAGGCACGGACACAGGTACACGGCGATGGACCCAGGAGACATAGTGCGCAGACGCCTACAGCGAGCGTCTCATAAACCGCAAGCGAAGTCTGATCCTCCGCGAATGAAGGAGTCACGGCTCAAAAACGAAAGAGCTCAACTAACGTAAATAAGAAATGAAGCAACAACGCGCCCATAGCTAACGACTAACGACACAGCCACACAAAAAAGAGGATTCTGCGCTGCACCCCAGAGTCAAACGGAAGAGGCTACGGAGGCCCCAAAGGTCCACAAAGATAGTACGGAAGGCGCGGGAAAGTATGAAAGGCGCAGGCGCCTACAACGCGCTTCTGAACTAAACGTCCACACTACACAGCATAGACCACGCGCTTCTAACACACCGCAAGCATAAACACAAGATAGTACAGAAACCACACAGATCCGGACTCCACAACATATGTGAATCACATTACAGTAATACAATATTAAGCACATTACAGTAACATAATAGTAACAGTACAACCACAGAAAACACAGGCTAACCGAGAATGGTAAACCACGAGCCCACCTGGATAGAATCAATGAACGCAGGCGCCTACAACGCGCGTCTGAAATGCCGCAAGCAAAGCAGGCACGGCTCCAAAAAGAAAGAGCTCGACTGACGGAGATACAAAAACGAGCAGTAATACAATATTAAGCACATTACAGTAATACAATAGTAACAGTACAACCACAGAAAACACAGGCTAACCGAGAATGGTAAACCACGAGCCCGCCTGGATAGAATCAATGAACGCAGGCGCCTACAACGCACGTCTGAAATGCTGCAAGCAAAGCAGGCACGGCTCCAAAAAGAAAGAGCTCGACTGACGGAGATACAAAAACGAGCCCGCCTGGATAAAAACAATGAACGCAGGCGCCTACAACGCGGTTCTCAAATAACACAGAGTTTACACATGGACAAGTGTATGTAGCCCTCTCAAGAGAGTACAGAACCCTATACGTCCACACTACACAGCATAGTCAAACCCAACATAGTACGGAAGGTGCAGGCGCCTACAACGCGCTTCGAAAGTACCACAAGCACAAACCCGAGATAGTACAGAAGCCCCAAAGATCCGGACTCCACAGCATATGTGAATCACATTACAGTAATACAATACTATAAGTACTCACAGAAAACACAAACAGAAGAGGCTGCGGCGTCCCGCCCCACAGTCAAACCAGAGAAAGTACAGAGTCCCCAAACGTCCACTAAACACAGCATAGTCAAACCCGAGATAGTACGGAGGGCGGATGCGCCTATACACCGCAAGCGAATTGAGCCATGGCTCAGAAACGAAAGAGCTCAACTAACGGAAATAAGTAATTTTAACAGTACGTGCAATTATCCATATTACTAACAGTAAACAACATATAACTAATGGAGTCACGGTCACGGCTCCAAAACAAGAAACACCATTAACTCGGCCAGATTACCACAACACGGTCGTAACCAACTTTATGTAGCCTTCTCAAGAGAGTACAAAACCCTACACGTCCACACTACACAGCATAGTCAAACCCGACATAGTGCGGAAGGTGCAGGCACCTACAACATGCTTCTAAAGCACCGCAAGCAAAAACCCGAGATAGTACAGAAGCCCCGAAGATCCGGACTCCACAGCATATGTGAATCACATTACAGTAATACAATACTATAGCTACTCACAGAAAACACAAACAGAAGAGGCTTCCGCGTCCCGCCCCACAGTCAAACCAGAGAAAGTACGGAGTCCCCAAACGTCCACAACATACAGCATAGTCAAACACCAGATAGTACGGAAGGCGCATGCGTCTATGCACCACAAGCGAAGGAGCCATGGCTCAGAAACGAAAGAGTTCAACTAACGGAAATAGGTAATTCTAACAGTAAGTGCAATTATCCATATTACTAACAGTAGACAACGTATACCTAATCAACAAATCCCAAGAACAGACCATGGCCAGAGTCGGCCTTTACCTCTCTGAGCCTGTATTTAGATATGGACAACTTTATGTAGCCTTCTCAAGAGTTCGGCATGCATGTGACGTTAACGTCAAGATTATAATAACTCCATACCAAGGAAAAGTCATTCAAGGACAACACGCCATCTTTACTACAAATGTGGTGTATGAAGATATCCTTTGTACATCATCTACACCTTTACACTCCAATATATCTCATACATAGATCTGCGCAAACTCAAAGACATTCTATACTTACATAACATAACAATTACACTGCTATTGTCATTTACATATATTACATAGACCTACAGATGTCGTGACGGTGAACAGGATACATATGTAACAATAATATCTTTCAAATCTATTTCGGGTTACCCAAGACCAGGGGTTGGCGAGCGAAGCGAGCAGGGGGCAGAACCCCCTAGTATATATATAGACCAGAAATGGAAGTGACGTCTGTAGAAGGTGAGTTCTGCATACCAGATAGAATGTGTTCTGAGGGTGCTGGAATTGACGTCATCAGCGGGTGGATCGGAGGTGATGCTACTGGGAGGTACAGTCTTCACTTGGTCTGCAGAGGGTCAAAAGGAGTGAGGATTAGATGACAGCGCCAACCCCTGGTCCGGCTGAGAAATGACACTACAGTAATCCCTCCTCCATCGCGGGGGTTGCGTTCCAGAGCCACCCGCGAAATAAGAAAATCCGCGAAGTAGAAACCATATGTTTATATGGTTATTTTTATATATTTTAAGCCCTTATAAACTCTCCCACACTATTATAAACATTTCACGCAGAGTTATACAGCATAAACCCTTTGTATTCTCTTAGATATTAGGTAAGATTCGTTGAAATTATGTATGTAAACATACAGTAAAACCTAAATATTATTTTAAAGATATCGAGCGTCTCCGATATCAATACGTTACAGCCATTACGACAGACAGGCCACCAGCAATAAATACGTACAATGCAAGAAAAATTGTATACAGTAAAATGTGTGTACAGCGACACTAAACTATGTACATGTAATAAGTACTGTACGTAAATAATTAATTATGGTTATTCACCAACAATGACACGACGACTTGTCCGATAACGATGAGTTTAATTTTACTGCACAACAAAGGATAGCGTTACAGCTCTTCTAAAGGAGCCTCTTCAGGCGACTGTTTAGCACCGCCGTTGTTCTTCTTCCATCACTCTTCAGCCAAATCCCTAAAGCAGATTCCATCCAGACTACTGTCTTATCACGTCCACTTGCAACTCGTTTTGCGCCCTGATTAAAGGACACTGCGGCCGTAGATCTTATATGCTTTTCCTCCTTTTTAAATAAAATGAATCGTGGACTCATTGATGCTGTAATTGTGTCCTGCAGCGGTGTAGCTGTTTCCTTCCTTCAACATATCCAAAACTTTTACCTTTTCTGCAATCCTGAAGCATTAGCAGTAACGTGCATTAATTCTGAATGAGTGAGATTAGACTTCCTGGTTAATTCAGCACTCCGTTGCTGAGCCAATCAGTAGCACACAGGAACTTAACCGCGTGCTCTGATTGGGTAGCTTCTCAGCCATCCGTCAATAGCGTCCCTTGTTTGAATTCAAATGCGTCCCTTGTTTGAATTCAAATGGGCAAATCAACTGAGGAAGCACACGTACTGTAGACCTCAGACATCCGCAAAGCAGTGAAAAATCCGCGATATATATTCACATATGCTTACATTTAAAATCCGCGATGGAGTGAAGGCGCGAAAGACGAAGCGCGATATAGTGAGGGATCACTGTATCTGTGCCTGTAAACTGTCTCCCATGCACACATGTGTGACAACCTCAAAACAAATCAAAAATAAAGTACAATAAACCATAATAAATAAAAAAAAAAATTATATATATAGATATATAATATATATATATATATTCATTGCATTCGTAGTCTGTGTCACAATCTGATTGTATGGGTGGTTACCTACCAGGTAACGCTTGTGGTTGGTCAGCAAGTCAGCTAACATCCGCCACGGTGCCCTCATTTCAGTTTGCGAAAAGCAGATCATAGAATGGTTGAAATAGTTTACTGTCAAATAATGCAAAGAGTACACGACACGTGTTTCGCCCTAATTCTGGGCTCATCAGGCGTACACACTCACTGCACCCCGTACTCTTTGCATTATTTGACAGTAAACTATTTCAACCATATATATATATATATATATATATTGTTCTCTTTCATTAATGCTGAGATAGCTTAGGGAAAAAATGCAGTTCTGCAAGAGATGTCTGTGCATCACAAGATACAATTATGCACACAACTCTGCCTTAAAGATTCTCCCAGCTACTGATTCTTCATCCAGCTACTGTTTGCATGGATTTCAGGTATCTTCCCCCTGTCTTCATGGATTTTTCTCCTGCTACTTCTTTAAATATCCCCTATGAGTCTTTGGGTAAATAAACCATGATATGCAACTTCACCCCAATCCATTGTTCCTGCCTTGAAGCCAGTACTGTTAGCCCCTTGAAACCCTGAACTAAATTAAGCCAGTGACAGAATTTTAGGTAAATAATAAAGCATGGAAATCTTTAAAATACCAAGGAAGACAAAAACTGAGCCACGATGTAGTAAAATAAACCCCTGAATCAACATAAAACAAAAACATAAAATTAACATTTCTCACACTTAGCAAATAGCAAATACATTGTTTTTCCTCACATAGGAAAATTCTTTTGTCAAAATACCACAAAAATAAAGAAGATATAAACACCTAAAATGTCTGCAAATGAAATTTGATTACCAAATGATTGAAATGCACTATTAGATAATTCATAAGATGTAATATACTGTTTAGGTCATGTGAGCTACTGGCTCCAGTGCTGGGCTTTAAATGATAAAGCTGGTGGTTCATTTCCCAAATGTGCTCTACCCAAAGTCTCCTTTAGTAAAGACATCTGACAAATATATACAGTAATAATAATAATAATAATGGTCTATTTCATGTCAAAGTCCATCTTGCATTCATTACCTTAACTAACGTTTATTAAGTTATGTCATCCTTATATCAAGTACAAAAAAAAAATCTTTATTGTTTCAAAAATTTAATAGGTGCTGTAATTAAATAAATGGCTAACTATTCTCCACAGTAACTTTCTGACAGCCTTCTAATCAATACAAGGTCAAAGAGGGCATCCTTTTCTCTTAGTGAATAAAATTCTTGACTTCAGAGGTCAGGGTAGGATTAATTTATTCAGATTGTCTTAAATATATTTTTCCCAAGGATTTAGCTTCAGGAACTCACAAATTATGTAAGTCTTCTTCAAGTAAAATGTTAATTGCACAGTTATAACTATGGTGAGTAGATGAAATAAAATGTGTTACCGTTAAAAACTCTGTATACTGTGATGTGGTCAAGCATGTATCGAAACAGAGCCATGACCAATGAAGAATAGTTGGGACACCAGCCAGGTCGTCCCTTTTAATCTCATGCTTTTCTTCTTTAAACTAAAACAAGTGCCTTCTGACTACAATCGCCATAAGCCCATAGAGCAAAATACAAAAGAAAATAAGGGCTATGGTTAGCCTTATTAATAAATAGTAGGTCTCCCATGGAGCTCCTGTACCTGTCAGGTATTGCTCCCAATAGACACCTTAATGGAGGCAGACGGGCTTCTTATAATGGGAGGACTGGAAGGGTTGGAGTTAAGTTTCATTCACTGGGTGGTTTCTCTGAGTTGTGAGGAGAAAAGGAGACAACACAGTTAGTGACAGTGCCCCCTTTCGCCTCTGCAGATTACATCCTACCCTGAATGAGCCAGCAAGGAGATCCTCTGACACGTATGCATGACAATACTCAGCAAGAATTCAATAAAACACAATTAATAAGATAGAAATCATATCAAATTTCCCAACTGGTAAAATAGTTTTGGTTTCAAAATCATTGATTTTTGGTTATTCATTACACAGCAGGAGTTATTTCTCAAATTAAATCTTAATCTTGTACCTTACACCCTGTTCCACCATGTCAATTATAAAGGTAATTTGCAGCAGTTGTGCAGCCTGTAGTGAATATCCAGTACCTATAAAAAGTATTCACCCCCTTATAAGGGTTTTTTTTGTTTTACATTTTTATTATTATAAAACACTGAATCACAATGGATTTAATTTGGCTTTTTTGACACTGATCAACAGAAAAAGACTCTTTAATGTCCAAGTGAAAACAGATCTCTGCAAAGTGAGATGAATTACAAATATAAAACACAAAATAATTGATGACATACAGTAAGTATTCATCCTGTGTTTAAGTCTGTATTTGGTAGATGCACACTATAATTATTTCCTATTCTTCACTGGAAATCTGCTCAAGCTCTATCACGCAGGATTGTGAGTGAGTTTCAAGTCAAGCCACAAATTGTCATTTAGACTGAGACCTATTCTGTGAATTTGGCCACTCTGGGACATTTACATTGTTGGTTTTAAACATTCCAATGTAGCATTTTGATTTCTTCTTGGGATTCTTTCTTGCTGGAAAACAGGTCTTCTCCCGAGGTGTAGGTGTCTTGCAGATGGAGCCTGGGACATTTCTCCAACATTTCCAACATTTCTCTGTATTTTGTTTCATATAATTTACTCTCTGTCCTCAGAGGCCTTCCAGGTCCTACTACAAAAGAGGTGTCCTCACAGAATGATGCTGCCACCAACAAGCTTCATGGTGAGGATGAAGCGTGTTTTTGATAATGTCCTGTGTTTGACTTCCACCAAACATAGCATTTAGTTTAATGTCCAAAAAGCTCAGTTTTGGTTTTATCTGACCATAGAACCTTCTTCCAGCTGATTTCAGATTCTCCCTTGTGCCTTCTTGTAAACTCTAGCTAATATGTTATTTGTGTTTTGCCACTACCCCATAAAGCTGTGACTGGTGAAGCACCTGAACAACAGATATATGCACAGTCTTCCGAATTTATACTTTGTGTCTTCTCAATCTGAATAGCTTGTTTCTCCTACAGAGTTATCAAAGGTCTCTTGGTGGCCACCTTCACTAGTCTTATTCTTGAAGAATCATTTTTTTTGTTGGCCTACTCTAGGCAGGTTCACAGCTGTGCCATACTTTTTCCATTTCTTAATAATTGATATAACTAGACTCCAAGGAATAGTCAGTGACTTAGATATTTTCTTATCTCCATCCCCTGACTTGGGCTTTTCAATGGCCTTTTCACACAGCTGCTTGAGTGCTTTTTGTTTTTACTGTGTAGGTTACCACAAGTTGAAACTTCCAGATACGTTGCACTTATATTACAGTACAATAAATTGAAACCCTCTGATTACTGAAAAGTGAACTCCATTGAACAAACTATGTGACTTCTAAAACCAGTTGGCTGCACCAGTGATGATTTAATTGTTTAATATTAAAAGGGGGGAATACTTATACAATCAATTTATTTTGTGTTTTATATGTCTAATTAATTTAGACCACTTTGCAGAGATCTGTTTTCACTTTGACAAATAAGGATCCTTTTTCTGTTAATCAGTGTCCAAGAATGGTCAGCTCAGGTCAGGTTGGAGAGTATGCACTGGTACAACACATTGCCACACCAACCACACGACAAAACAGCTTGGGATCCTGGTTGGAAATCCCCAAAGCAGACACACAGTCTAGTCCCACCCTCCAGAAATGACCCTCTATCTGCCTCAGCCAGGTGTTACTTGGACGTCCCCTTGGCCTGGTCCAGCCACTTGGGTCCTCAACAATGAGGATCTTACAAGCTGGATCACCCTCTGGGAATCGCATCACATGGCTGTAGTGCCGTAACTGATGCTTCCTCGCAATGCAGGTGATGTGCCTCATTCGGGACTCCCTAAACACCTGCTCATTTGACACAAAGTCAAAACAGCGGTACCCAAGGATTTTGTGAATAGACACAGCACCAAAGGAGTCCAGTCTTCGTCTCAGGTCACTGGATATCGTCCATGTCTCACAACCATATAGCAAGACAGGAGGCACCAGGACTCTAAAGACTTGGACCTTCGTCCTTTTGCATAGATATCGGGAGTGCCACACACCCCTTTCCAGTGACTTCATGATCCCACATGCTCTCCCAATCCGTCTATTGACTTCATAGGAAGAGTCATTGGAGACATGAATGTCACTGCCGAGGTAAGTAAACCTCTCAACAAGGTCGACACTATCTCCGCAGACAGACACACTGTTGATGGCTGTGCATAAGAGGTCATTAAAGAAAGACAGAAAGTCCAAGAAAGACAAATGAAATCCACTGCAATTCAGTATTGTATAACAATAATATGTGAAATACTTTTTATAGGCACTGTAATTAATACTATTTTATTGACTAGCATTGTCTGTGATTCCTTCAATGTGACCATTGACTTTTATCAAAAGAAATCCAAACTTGTTTTGAATGTTTAATACGTGACACTTCTTTGTAACGTTTTGAAGAAAATTGTAACTCTGACAACTCCAGTCTTATCAAATGTACCTTATAAGACAGTTCATTTTGTCTCTTGTTCCTCTATCAACAACAACCTTAACTCATTATGAATTCCAATAACCACTGCAATTGATATTATTATTATTATCATTCTTACAGGTCTAAGTTAAAATTGTAATCCTACTACACATACATGATGTTTCTTTACTTCATACCATCGAATCACTTTGAAAACATGCAGAGGTTTAAGGGTAGAAATCCCCCATTCCCACCTGCAGTGTCCCTCAGGGCTCTGTACTGTGACTAATTTATTTCATTATGTGTCATTAGATTCAGAAACACAATATATCTTTTATTCCTCTGCTGAACACTATTGACTACTGACTGTATTTAGCAATTAAATCAAATTATGCAGTGTTCATCATCATCTCTCTTCTTTCTGGAATCGTGATTTTTGGTTTGTGCCTTGATGTAGAATGGAGCTGGGAAACCTGTCAACCTTAAATAGTTGGAATGTGAGACTAGCAATTTAGTAAAAAGAATTTATAAAGTAACTCATGCAGTTTTCCTAGAATCTTCAAAGGAGATACTTGTCAAAGCTTGTGCATTGGTTGGAATTCAACATAATGCCAATTCAAGAATAAGACTTGTTAAATGTTTAGTGGAAGGACAGACAGCATGTTAGAAAGAGTTGGGGTCTCAATCAGAAAAAAACAAAAAATGTTTAATTGTCTTGAGCAAGATGGAAAAAAGAAAAACAAAAATCAACAGGATTCTGTGACAAAACACTGGTCCTCCACTCTAAATAAACTGCTCCCTTGTGATGATCGGTTTGAAAGCTCACAGATCTCATAGATGATGCCCCCTTACTTTTGTGTTGTCCCTTAAATATGGATGGAGACGAGTTGAGAGTGGAGCAGAAGTAACATCGCTTATCTTTGGTTGAGAACTTTTCCACTCAAATGGCATAAGTGGAAGAAAGTGAGTGACTGTATAACATCTTCTTTCTTCTCTGTGTACAATCAAGCTGGTCCATGTAAGGCACTAACTTAACCCATATATTTGAGACGTGTTTCAATTAAATTCTAATCATCATCTGAATCAGTTAATGCAGTTTTAATTGTATTCTTTTTACAAAAATCATATAATTCCAGTATCTAATTGATTCTATTTAACTGAGGCAGAATAAAACCACCCAATTGTCTTCTGATTCCTTTTTGCATTTTTCTCTTTACTAAAGGTCAATTCATTTTGAAATACCCATCCTTCTTGCAGTACATTCTCAGCAGAAAGAGTGAGAAAGAGTGCACATATACAAAGAGGTGGGCAGCACACTCCAGCAGCTGGGAACTGAGAAGGACAGCACACTGCCTGGAAGCTAAAAGGCTGCACCACATCATGAAGGGACAGGCGGTAAGTAAGCGACATTTCGGCAAGTACCAGGAAAAGACAGGAGGCATGCGTGTCAGAAGTACCCCAGCGTGATATACAACAGATGATGAAATCAAACAGACTATTGGGCCAGAGCCACACTGTAGCCAGGGGAGAGGTGTCTCATGGTCAGAAAAACCCTTGAATGCCCCAAAGAATAGCATATTACAGTGTCAATCAAGATATTGATTGAAGAATTGCCTAGCTAGCTACCAGGAAGTCTGGGGCATTGAGAGCATCAGAGCTTGTCATCTTGTTACTTGTCACAAACTGATTGGTGTTTTAACTTAATTTATATGTAGATCTGTACTCCTGCTTGCCTTGTAATGTGAATGGTGATGGTGTACTCTGTGAAGGGCACTAGATAGATAGATAGATAGATAGATAGATAGATAGATAGATAGATAGATAGATAGATAGATAGATAGATAGATAGATAGATAGATAGATAGATAGATAGATAGATAGATAGATAGTATTTTATGGATTCAGAATTGAAAGTCAAAATTTAGAACATAAAGTACACAATGACATCATATAATAATAAAAATAATAATAATAACGTAAGATAAACCAATACACATACATGTGCAAACCCAAAACTGTACATACAATTTTCCCAGTGTATATTTAATTTATAGTGTCCATTAAGACATATTGACTCTGCACTAATGTTTTCTTATAACTATCCATGGTGACGATGGGCACAATGGCAGTAGGTCAAAAAGAGCCAAAGTATAAACTTAAGTGTGTGGCAGATCAAACATATACAACAATAGTACTTCTGTAGGTATCCTAGCCAAGACAGGGAGGCTGCCAGTACGTCTAGGCCAGAAAACAATTAACAGAAACAGAGCTGAAGAGTGTGTGTTTGTTTGGCCATTTGCTAAATGTTGTGAAACCCAGTGCTTCCAGTTCATTCAGTACTGGGCTGTTATGTTATGACATGTCTTTCTGTAATTAGCCATTTTCACAAAATTCAGAAGTGAGGCATCAGTGGGTAAATCTACTTCTAGTCAGTTAACCAGCAGCAAACGTGTTAATTCCACTTTCCTACGTACTTCTAATAATTGATTTTTGCAATGTAAGCAGCATTGCTGAAAAACACTAAACAATTAAAGCATCAAAACTAGACAAAGGCTATAAAATTTATGAGTAAGAATTCCTTTAATTATAATTACCAGGATACAGTATGTTTTTAACTTAACAACATAATTTAAATTACCTCGAGTCTCACAAAATAATCATATTTGATCTATGTTTGACCATTTATCTCCATGTTGTTTTCAAATGTTTTAGTCATGTTTGTTGAATGTGAGTTATCAAGTTCCTGACATGAAATGTGCAGACTTACAGCATTTAAGCTTATGGTTCATATTGTTAGTCAGAAAAAAATGCATTTAATTGCATGACAGTTATGTTGAGCAGGTTCTGTTGTATTCCATTGAGTAGGGACATGCGGTGCTGTCTTCCATAAGTATGGTTTCTCGCACTTTAGCTCTGAGACAAGCATTAGTTCTTTTAAAAGCTGATTCCCATATCAGTACGACACCAAAGCTCTTCCAGCTAAAGAAGCACAGCATCAGTCTTAGTGCCTTAGTGCAGAGCACAAACTTTATGTGTTCTTCAGGTTTGAAGTGCTGGCTACAATCAGGGCTGCCATGGTTCTTTATTTCTTTTTATTGCATGGATTAATTTTCTTCATCATGTTTCATCAGTGGGAAAGTTGTTGAGACTCAGGAAATTATTTATTTTTTTTTTTTAACATAAAGAGACAATACAGAAGCTCCTCCTTCACAATTCTGCGATTGTTTTGGATAACCAAAAGAAAATTTTCGCATTGACAATTAATCCCGGAAAAAAAAAAAAAGGAAATTTGAAAAGAGTTAGATGAATCAGAGGGAGAACACGAGACCTTTATACTCAGAATATTAGGTGGACAGACACTGGTACTATAAGTAGGAAGAAAAGAGAATGGAGTCCTTGAACCGTGTAAGTAACTTTTAATAGAGTGGAAATGTGACACGTATCTCCTAGAGTGCAGTTCCATGCAGTACGGTTACAATGGAAAGAAATGAGCTGTGTACCTCAAGCCTTGACAAGAGTGACAATTTTAATGGTGAATAGAATAAATGAAATTGGGTATTAGCACCCTGAAAATTATTGAGAAAATGTCAAGGAGTTAAAGAAACATTTTACATCTTCTTCACCCAAATGCATTGTTCATGTATTATTAATGGGCAGAGAGGACAAATTAAGCTGAACTCTAAACAAAGGCCTCAGTGCAGTTGATTGTTCCAGCTCCACATAACTCTGTCTTTCTTGGCAGGGTGCGCTAGGATGGATGAACATCTCTCACTTTTCTGTCATCTGATATTAACACCCCATCTCTGTACATCAGACTTATAATTCCCCCAGCAGGTTTTATTGATTTATGCAAAATGCCTTGTGAATGGATTCGCCAGGAAAAAATGCCCTGTAAAATTATTCATGGATTCCTTTTTATTTATTTGGTTTTCATTAAATGAAAGAATACAAACTGTGGTTGTCTGTTTAAGAGTGCACTGCACCTGCTGGAACATACTGTAACGTAAAATGTAAACACACCTGACAGAAAATGAACTAAGTCAATTTCTAGGTTTCCTGATTTATAAAATAACCTACTGTGGCAAAAGAGATCTAGCAGCCCACCTCGTTACAGAATGAATAGGTCTTATTTCTTAAGTGCAGGGATGCAGATTTGCTCTTTTACATCATCCTCACTTCCAGCAACCTAGCACTAGTGAGGACAATTGTCTCTAATGGAGCTATCTGTGGGTCTGAAGATGTATAGTGAGATCAATTCAAGAAAGGCAGACAAATTGGGGAAGTGGTGCTCATGGGAAGGGTGATATAAGATTTTTCATGTAGTCATTTTTGCCCTCCAGAACTGATGTTGCTCACCATGGCTAAACATGCAGTATATACAGGGTGTCCATAAAGTCTGTGTGCAATTTAAAATAGTTGTAACTTTGTAAGTATATGTGATAGAAAGAATCTGTTAAAAGGATTAGAAGGAAAAAACACTTACATTTTTTATTGTTCTTGTTAATTTTCAACATGTCCACCATCATTACTAATACAAAGGGTAATACAATTCTGTAGTTCTCGGAAAACATTTTCAAGCTGATTTTCAGTAATACCAGTTTTATTTTTGCTTTATTTGGGGAACTGAAAATCCACAAGTCTGTTGAACATGAAAGGGATGTTCCCAAACTTAATGTGTGGTGTGCTTTGGGAAAAAATCGAGACATAGGGCCATTCTTTTTTGAAGGGTGTGTTCTTAATAGTGATAGCTATTTAGAAATGCTGTAAAATTACTTCATTCCTCAAGTTGAAAAATTAGAACTGATAGAGGATACAGTGTTTCAACAAGATGGTGCTCCTTGTCACTTTGCTTTGCGTGTTAGGCAGTTTCTACATGAGAAATTCCCTAACAGATGGATTGGAAGAGGTGGACCATTTTCTTGGCCTCCATGTTCGGCAGATTTGACTCAATTGGATTTCTTTTTATGGGGACATGTGGAAACTAATGTTTATTCAACCAAACCTCGATCTTTAGAAGACTTGCAAGCTAGGATAACTGATGTGATTGCTGGTATTACTGAAAATCAGCTTGAAAATGTTTTCCGAGAACTACAGAATCGTATTTGTAATGATGTTGGACATGTTGAAAATTAACAAGAACAATAAAAAATGTAAGTGTTTTTTCTTTCTAATCCTTTTTACAGATTCTTTCTATCACACATATTTACAAAGTTACAACTATTTTAAATTGCACACGGACTTTATGGACACCCTTTATAGTAAGGGTTGGGTTGGGAGCATGCACTGATAGCGTGCTGCTGCACCCACCACCCGCCGAACCACCTGGATTGGGTTACAACTCAGCACCACACTTCAACAGTGTGAGGTTTTTTACGGTGGCTGCACATATAAAGTAATTTTACATTGTACTTCAGGGTTTTAGATAATAATTTTACTTTTCTTTACTGAAGCCTAATTCACAAAAGACAATGGTGATATGCGATAAGAGATGATCAATTCTATAGTCCTGGCCAAAAGTTTTGAGAATGAATTATACAGAAGTAGAATTACAAGCACTTCATAAGTTACAAAGGCGTTTACTGACAATTACATTAAGTTTATGCAAAGAGTCAATATTTGCAGTGTTGGCCCTTCTTTTTCAAGACTTCTGCAATTCGCCCTGGCATGCTGTCAATCAACTTCTGGGCCAAATCCTGACTGATGGCAGCCCATTCTTGCATAATCAATGCTTGGAGTTTGTCAGAAGTTGTGGGTTTTTGTTTGTCCACCTGCCTCTTGAGGATTGACATCAAGTTCTCAATGGGATGAAGGTCTGGGGAGTTTCCTGGCCATGGACCCAAAATTTCGATGTTTTGTTCCCCGAGCCACTTAGTTATCACTTTTGCCTTATGGCACGGTGCTCCATCATGCTGGAAAAGGAATTGTTTGTCACCAAACTGTTCTTGGATGGTTGGGAGAAGTTGCTCTCGGGGGATGTTTTGGTACCATTCTTTATTCATGGCTGTGTTCTTAGGCAAAATTGTGAGTAAGTCCACTCCCTGTGGTGGGTGTGCATGTGTTTGCTCAGAAATTTACTGCTATACAGTCCAGGAATGGTTCCTGCCTTGTACCCAGTGCTGATACACATTGCACTTTTATCAAGTTGAATAAACTTATAATGATTCTTTGATGGCTCACAGCAGTCCAAAGGTGGCTCCCGATCCCCCTGTTCACTGCCATTGCAGCTTCTTGTAATTTCGAACTAGACCAAGCAGGTTTAGATAAAGGATGGACAAATGATTACTTGCTTCTCATGACTATTAATAAGCAGGTGAGGAAAATGAATCTCTGTCTTATGACTGCTATATTATGCACTCTGTTTTATTTATATTATGAATGATTTCAGAGATAGGTATACAGTATTTCAGGTCGAATTTTCTATTAAATTCATACAAATGTTGGTTCCAAACCTTAGAATTATTTATTTTGGTGGCAGCAATTCTAATTCAGATTTTGAAAAAGATGCCTGAACTAAGGGTAGAAAAAATTAGAACACTTTTATTCACAAAAGCTCTTAGTAAGGAATGATTGAAGTATATATTATTAAACACCTTTTTCAGATATTTAATGCAGTAAGTGCAGAGATTGAAATAGCCATCAAAGAAATCTGATGTTTATCCCATTTAAGTGGTTTAAAATTAAAATATCCTACGTATAACTGCCTGCAACTTGTTTCCTTTCATATTCAAATTTTTAACAGCTGCAGCGCAGTTTTGGAAGATATCTTCTTTTAATGAATAATTACAGTGTGTGGAAATGCTGATCCTAATTATGGCCACATAAAAGTGTGGAATGAGGCCCCCTTCTGCAGTCCCAGCAGACAGAGCAGCTTCCCTGAGAAGCGCTTCATCACCCTGTCTGCTCGCGCCCTTGGGTGCATTTGCACATCAGTTGCTTGGTCCCCACGTCCTCTGCGGCAGTGCTGAAGGTAACAAAAGAGAGGTGGGAAGGGTCCAGGCACAGAGAGAGAGAGAGAGAGAGAGAGGAGAGATGAGCGAGGGGAAACATGAGAGCTTGGGATGTTATTTCATCCTCTGACCACGCTGAAAGGCAAACATTATAACGAGTCAGGGGAAGAGTCCGAGACAACAGAAGCAACGGGACACTTGATCTGCCCCGATCACTCATTTTGGCTACCTAGCTCATATATCTTAGCTGCACCTGAAGCAGCAGTATTATTAACTTACTCTCGATCACCTTACATCTCTATGACCAGAAGAAGTCGGGGGTCGCTGATGCCAAGCAGAGCGTCGGAGAAGAGCGCTGGGACTCGAGGGGCAGGAGGCAGTTACAGGAATTGGACTAGCTAAACGTATTCCTAACAGTTTAGGAGAACCACAGCCTACAAGACAGTGGGCGAAAAAGGGACTGACGGCAAGTTTGGGGAAGGAAAGGCACCGAACGGACCCCGAGATCCTAATCCAGTCGCCCTTCATCGCTGTCTCGTACTCAGTTCTACAGTCCCCTACTCCTCGTTTCGTTTTACCAAGATGCCAGTCCACATCCCAGACGACTCCGATTTCACCTCCTTCAGAGAGCAGTGCGAGGACCAAGAAGGCTGGACAGTCCAGTACAACAAAGGAGGGGTGACGGTCTGGTGCCGAGAACAGGAGAGCAACACGGTCCAGAAGCTAAAGGCGAGTGATCGTCTTCATATTTGATTGTAACAGTACACACCGTATATCGCGTACTTCTTTGTGAGATAGCGGATTTGCAGTAGTTAGACGCAGTGCGGTGAAGTAGCAGAACTAAGTTAGTAGACGCCGCGGAATGAGTGCATACAGTACAGCGGCCGAGGGCTTTTTATGGTGTCCCACACTGGGAATTCGAGCAACTTGAAGGTTTGAAGTATGTTGATGTTAATAATGAATTTGTCCTCCGATTTAGAAATACGGGGACACGGCGTTTATCCTTGTAATGTCGCGTAGTTTAATTGGAAAGCAACCTGGATGGTGTGCCAGTCCATGACAGTCTCACTTACATGCACACCTTCTGCCACTCACACCGTGATAGCTTTAGAGTCGCCGGTTATCGTAACACACATTTTGTGGTTTGAAATTCGGAGTATTCTGGTAAAATATGCAGGCTTAATTATTATTATTATGGACAGTATCTGGACCAGCCAGGGACTGAATTGTGTATAACGGGTGCGAACAGATAATGTATATCTGGATACCAATAATAACAACATTATAAGGCTGCTTTTTTTAATTTAATGTTTAGGAATTTACATACACTTTTTTAATCACGGGCAAAAACTCCAAGCATGTATAATATATTGAGTTTCAGTTATTATACTGTAGTATAATATGACCTTTGCTATAGAGGTTTCTGTTAAATTTATTAATCATTTTTATACTTCATGCAGTATACTTACCCAGATGTCTGTATGTACTTTTAATTTGAAATGGCAAACCATGTAAAAGTTTTTCTTATTCTTTAACTGTAAAGCCAGATTTAAGTTCCCACAGGCCCAAGGTGTCACCAAAAGAACCCCTCCACTTCTCCACAATACCCATTTAGTCACAGAGTATGAATAATAAATCAGGTAGAGGCACTGAAGTAGGAAAAAAAAAAAAAAACTCCAAAAGTTTATATCTGGTGAACTTCACAGTCCTTTTTTAATCGTTAGTGTAAGAAACTAATTGACGAGTGCAACATTACATATGCAGGAAATCAACTTTCTACTGATAGCACACTTAGTGAACATCAGTTAAATATTTTTAAAAGGCCTGTGCTACGTTGTGGCAAAAAGATAATACATACTGTAAGTTAGAATTTTGGGCTCACATATTTGCACTTAATAAAATAAAGGACCATACAGGGAATCCTATTTTTGGGATTGGTGTTCTTTGGTGTGTCATATCTCCTGCAGTGGCCGTGCTGTCTTCCACATTGTTGTCCACTTCTAAGTCAGTGTTGTCAGACTGACACTGGTGTCAAACTGCTAGAAGCAGTGGTATTTGCTATTTCTGAACTATCCTCTGGCTCATTAGTCTCAACTGCAATATGTAATGCTTGTTCAAATCATCATTTTTGTTTATTTATTTAAACTGCAAATGTCAGGTATAGTCTTCGGCAAAACAGCATCTTTTGCTTCTCTCTCTTTAATATTTTGTTTTCTGCTGCACCACTGGATTCTCGTTTAGACTGACCATCAATTTTGTCTTTTCCTCTTTTGTAGCACAGTAACACATCCAATGCTTATTGTATATATGTCACCTATTAGACTCCTGTTCTGTTCACTCCCTACTCACTCATAATTTTCTTTTAAAGCTTTCTATTTAGGTTTCGTTGAACAGAACTATAATTGTTAGGATCAATGTGGGGTAGGGATGGGTATGGCTGTGAGGGCCTGTCTGTGACAAGTTGGACTTTCTTTGTTATTAGACATTTTTTCCATCAGATTTGCTGAGGCTTCTTTGTGAGTAGGGCCCCAGGATGCCCCTTGATGGCAGATCCAGCCATGCATAGTACTATTTATATTTTTCCTTTTATCCATTTCTTACTCAGTTATTCAGTTGTAGAATATGAACGTCTAGTGTATTCAGTGGAATTTGGGAACCAGCCTTGAGTATGACACACTTCCATTGCACGGCAAAACACACAAACCCACACTCAATCATATGGGTCCTGTTTAACTGAACAGGTAAGTTTTTGGGATATTGGAGAATAAAAATCGGCTAACCAGAGGGTAAACCCACCAACGTCCCAGGAGACAGTTAAAAACCTGCACAGATTCTGGCCAGGTTGGAGTGATAGATAGATAGATAGATAGATAGATAGATAGATAGATAGATAGATAGATAGATAGATAGATAGATAGATAGATAGATAGATAGATAGATAGATAGATAGATAGATAGATAGATATATAGATAGATAGATAGATAGATAGATAGATAGATAGATAGATAGATAGATAGATAGATAGATAGATAGATAGATAGATAGATAGATAGATAGATAGATAGATAGATAGATAGATACTTTATTAATCCCAAGGGGAAATTCACATATGCTGGGACTCAGGATTTTCTTTTTTGATGAAAAACCTAATGCTTTAATTCACAATGATCATTGCTCTGAGAAAAATGTATACTGTTATTTAAATCATTCATTTTTATTGAGAGGTTTACTGGATAGAGCTGTTAATCTGCCTTCCATAAACAGGTTTGATTACAGGCCTGGTCAACTTCTGAGTGAAGTTCACACATTTTCTTCATGTCTGAGTGAGTTCTACTGGTAATACAAAATCCTTTCAAAAAAGATTGCATTAAAAGTAATCTGGCAGCTCCAAGTGTTGTGTTCTTGAGTGTACATTGTGACAGATTAACATTTGGTCTTGCGAAGGTTTGTGCCTTTTCTTTTTGTACTTGATAACCTGAAAATGTATGGAGGTATGAACTGAATGAGTAATGGACTATGAAACAATGAATAAATAACTGATTAAATATTTCCGTGGTCTTGGACTTAAGCTCTGATAACCTAACTTTTTTATTGTAACTGTCACAATAAGTAAATTTTCCAGACTTGTCTTTGTGTTGTGTAGCATTTGAAATTTTAATAAAGAAGATGCCCTTGTCTTAATGCTTATTATTACCCAAAACAAATGAGCCACCTGAAAACGACTGTATTTTGAGTTCCCCTAGTTTAAAGTGCTGACTGTCTGTTCTTTTATAAAAAGATAATTATCAGCTGTTCCTTTATTGCATTTGCAATATTGAAATTATTACATTTATATTTATGCTATCTGCAGGATGGCTTTTTGTACATGATATAACATGTAGTTATCTTTGTCAGCATTCTTAGGTGTTATCTGTGTGCTTCAATGAGAGGAAATTTGAGCCATATTGGCACAAGGGATGTATGGGCCATAAAACTGAATGTACAGCACTTGGTTATTCATATGCATAGTACTGCAGCTGGAGATTGCCTAAAATTTCTGAGATTTAATGGGAGATCTTATTTTGCTTTTCAACTAACCAGTAGCACGTTGGCTCCCCAGTAGCAACTGTATCTTGTTTCAGAACATGTATAAAATAAATATCCTCAGGTTAAGTCCGCATGGTGTGTGTTTAGTGACATAAAAAGAGTGCAGAAGAGAGTAAGATAGGGATGCTGGAAATGTTTATAGTAATTCCTTTGGGTTCCAAGTGGGGGTCACAAATCCTGCTGTTGGCAAGACAGCCTCTTTTTCGTAAAGCATCTGTAAATCAGTTGGTATTTATTTGTTATTGTACATTTCATGAGAAGTACTAGCGCTTGAAGTACTAATCTTCAATTTAAAGCAAAATACAAGGTAGAATTTAATATATACGGAGAATATTTTAAAGCCAAATAAATACAAAAATGCATAATACCCAGCCTCTCTTGTTTCTCCTCACTTGGGATGATGCATCTCTTTATTATTTTATTCAAAATGGTGGCTACTTAAGTTTAAACAGTATGTTCAAAGTCATGTACAATAGAGAAAGTTATAAGTTTTCTGTTTAAAGATAAGTTTAATATTTTCTTGTCAAAGTTCATGATTGTTCATTTCAAAATAATGGTATACATTCATTTGTCATGGAAAATTGTGTTTTTAAGTGAAACAATTTCCCATTTCAAAACATACCATATATATTCTTGGGATCAAAAAATTGAGTAAAAATGCCACCTGTTTAAGCCTGAAAACAAAAGCCTTAAAACTTACTGAATACGTCCAGTTTGAAGATTTTGATTTCAGCCAGCATACCTTTTGATTTTCTGAGATATGTTTATGAAATCAAAAGGAAACTAGAAGTAATACATTTTACCACTTGACACTATTTTGTCTAAGGTAAGGCCACATTCCTGTACGCTTGTGTGCTCACAGCAACCTCTGTGAGTGGAGTTTCCATGTAAATAAGTAAGCAAAATAGCATAAAGCCACACAGGTGACAGAAACTCTTCAACTGCATTACCGTTATACTTCTTCATAGTCAGACAAATCACTGTAATAAAAAGTGGCAGTTCATTTGTGCACATCTTTTGAAATATCCTACAGTAATTATTTAAGTTAACTGCGGCATTCACAAAATAACATCTCAGGGGTTAAAGGTTACCACTGAAGGAGACAGGAAATGAGGAAAAGAGTATGCATGGACTTTTATAAAAAGTGATAAAAGCTAACAAAAATGTTTATTTTTTATTGAAAATGACATGCATATGCTGTTTTAATGCTTTAATCTCAGTTTAAAGTAACAGCCTGAATCCATAAACACTAGTTTATTTCATAATTAAAAAAAATTAATCATGTCACCTCTTAATCTCTGTTTTTCTTAAATGGAAAAGGTTCAGCTCTTTAAATCTTTTTCTTTTTAGTCGTAATGTATCCGTTGCAGTCCTTGAATGAGCTTAGTTGCTCTGGACTTTTTCTATTGCTGCTATGCCTTTTTAGTAGCGCAGAGACCAATATTGCATGCAGTACTACAGTTGAGGCCTCGTCAGTATGTTTTAAAGCTTAAGCATAACCTCCTTTGATTTGCACTCTGCATATGCTATATAACATTCTGTTAGTTTTCTTATTAGCTAAGAATAAAGATAGTAATGAGTGCACTGTGACTCCTAAATCATTCCAATTAAGGGACACTTTCCAGTTTTAGACCTCTCATTGTATATTCAAATCTAACATTTCTACTTACTACATGCAATACCCTACATTTACTTACATTACATTTTTCCCCCAAAAATCTGGGTTCTGTCTCTCTATAATGATGGGGCTGGTTCCAGATTATCTGCCATTTCACCTAGTTAGGTGAATACATACCCTTGAATATACTGTTGATATTTTTTTATTATTTAATCGTATTGCTAAAATAATAAAAAAAAATAGAATATCTCAAGTGCCACGATGGTTGGTTAATTTCCCTGTCTTAAGTTATTTTTCTCAAATGTTATCATGTTAATCAACCTCATTGAGTATTCACTAAAACATTTTTAGATTCTGCTCACAATAAGCAGGACTTCTTGAAAGCTCGTGTTCATAATACAGCAGCAACACTAAACAATAAGAGCATCATCCAAAGTAAATGAATGCTTTTTATTTTAAAATCTTCCATTTTAATATTTGCAGTTAATCACTTAGTATACAGTAGTGTAGCTAGAATAAATGGTGAAGGTACAGCAGATTACTTTTGGCAGATGGCTTTCTGAGCTGATCCCTCTAGAGAGATTGAGAACACTATAGCTGGTTTATCCCTGGAGTGCCGTTGTCTCCTAAGGAAAGAAGCAGACTAAGCACCTTTGTAACAAAAGGCAGCTGCCTTATTTCAAGCACAATTAGTTCAAATCATCACTCTCCATTCAGAAGGGAAATTTGTTATCTAGGTTGCAAACACACTGCCGTTGTATAGGTTTACAAGTTGGCCTTCTTCTGAAATGTAATGCAGGTGAGCTTGTCAATGAAAGGTGCATTTGTCCTGTTCTCAAAGGTAAAATGTTTTGCCTCATTGGTGCACAGTAGCCATTAACTTATTAGCTGCTAAATGTGTAGAAGGCAGAATCCAGAACTGATTAAAAAAAGAGTTTCAGTGCAAAGAAATGTTCTGACCTTAATTAAATTAGTGTCTTAAGTATTGTAGCTTTGTTTTTTATTATTAAAAATTGGACTGCTAAAAGCCTAAAATGATTGTTTCAAAATTGTTTGGCAGCTTCCCTATTTCCTGATATTTTCATGTGTTTCATTTACCTAGGATGGCTTGTAAAATCTGCGGTTTGTGCTAATGCCTTATAGCCCAAGGGTTCAGAGTTCAATTCCTGGCCCAAGTGCTATCATGTTCTCCTTGTGTGCTTGTAGGTTTTCTCCACACACTTCAGTTTTCTTCCACATCCCAAAGATGTATGCATTTGTCTAATGAATGATCCAAAATGGACCCACAATGAGTAAATCTGAGAGTGCTTGAGTGTGATATACAAGCGCCACTTTAAGGGTCTGATCTTGGTCTATTGTTGTGGTAGTAGACTCCATTTCTACACTACTCTTTAATATAAAAATCAAGGTCAGAAAATTAATGAATTTTTTTTATCATTTCGTTTTAAACCAGTAACTTAAGATAATAATAATAATAATAAGATCTATATATCCATTCATTTTCAAACCTACATGTCTGTTTAAGGGGGAATTGTAGGAACCTACATAATACAAAGTGACAGTCCATTGCTGGTAAGATATGAAAATTTATGTTGATCTTGTGAGTCCCAAGCATCGGGGTGGGTGATTCCTTGCCCTAATAGGATGGCCTGAAAAAAGAAACTGGAAGGACAGGCTCTCTGACCGAATGGGAACATGAATCCTTATCCGCCTGGGAGGCCAGTATGTTGGAAGGTCCAAGAGAGACAGCTACATCTGGGTACTGTATTCCCCCAATTAGATACCCACAGGGAATCGTGAGAGTTGGAGTTCCGAAACACAGTCCTGTTGGGTTCTGTGGGTGCCACCAGGGGGCATTACAGGGGAATATGGATCACTAATTTATGGGACTCCCATCTGACCTGGAAGTGCTTCTGACGGATCACACGCTAGCCCTAGAAGTACTCCTGGGTCAAAGATAAAAGGAGCCTTGACCAAGCAGTCAGAATCAGGAGGTGGTGGACAAGGCTTCACAGGAGGAATGTGAAGGAAAAGGATTATTCTATTCTAGACTTTGGTTGTATTAAGAAAATGTTTATTGATAAAAAGAGACTATATCTGACTAGTTTGGGTGTGATTGTATCAGGGGTTTGGGGCACAGTGGAGCATACTACTGGTTACAATCTAAATTATTAATTTCATTTAAAATCACTTAAAATAAATACATTAACTTTAAATGCATTTAACGACAGAGAGACTAAGAATTACGTGCTTAAAACTAAATCACGGGTAATTTGAAAGCAAAAGACATGTAGAGGGCAAAATCAAGAGCAACAATATATTCAGACGCAGACACCACATAACATCACAAAGAAGCATCAGGCAGTTCCTATGCTATGGCAAGCTGAATTAATATTTAGAGATATCTTTAAATGAATTTCAGATATCTTAAAATACATTTTACTTTTTATGATATCCGAAACTCATTTCCAGATATCTCAAAATAGGTTCTTTGCATTTTAAGATATCTGCAATTCATTTTGAAATATCTTAACTATATTTCATAATAATCTCAAATGCACTCTTAAAAATAATGATATTTTAATGGTGCTTGTGGTTCCTTGAAGAACTATTGCTTGACAAAGCATCATTTTATCCTGGGAAGGGTTCTTTGCATATGAAACTTCCTAATATGTGAAAAAAGGAAATCTTGAAGTAATGGTAGGCTACCTAGCAGAACACTAGCAGATTAAGAAAATCTGGATTTGGCCTGTGTTATTGTATGCAGCAAGAGTCCTTTTAAAATCAGGACCCATTGGTACTTCACAAATCTGGTTATTTACTGTATAAAGCCTGTTATTGATCTAAATTAATAAAGGTTCTTTCTACAACCTTCATGTGGATGGGCCAGCATTGACTAAACTCTCACAAATCTTAAAAATAACATCCAGATTGTTTTGCAATATCTGAAGAACCGATATCTTAAATTAACTTCCTGTCAAATATCGGATATCTGAAATGCATTTCAAGATTTCCTGTATCTGAGATATCTCAAAATCCATGGGAGCTTATTTCAAGATATCCTGAAGTGCATTTCAGATATCTTAAAATTAACAGAGTATACCTTGAAATCTATTTGTGATATCTTAAAGAAAGCATTTAAGACTTCTCAAAATTGACATATTTTCAGATATTTGTGGTTCATTTTAAGACATCTTAAATGTGTTTCCAAATATCTTAAAATACATTTTGAAGTAAAGGTTACTTCAGCTTGTCATAAGTTCCACAAAAAGATTGACAAGAAGTACCCAGTTTGTAAAGCTCTGGTGTAATAGCTGCATCTACTGAACTTGACCCTTTTAACACTAAATGTCCAGTACGAAATATCTCTTAAGTAAGAAAGCACACATTTCCATGTAGAAGCATATTGTCTGGCAACTTCCAAGAATATAAGCTAGAATTCTACTTTAAATATTGGTAAGAAAAAACATTAGTGTTTCTTAGTGATGGATATAATAGTTTATTCAATATATTGAATAATTTATTATATATAATAATTATAATATTTTATAATTATAATAATTAATTCAATATGGTGAGCTTTATGTGCATATGGCAGGCAGTGTATTCTGTCATCCAGGGCACTTGGCCTTAAACTTGGCTCTTGTGAATTTCCCATTGGGATTAATAAAGTATCTATCTATCTATCTATCTATCTATCTATCTATCTATCTATCTATCTATCTATCTATCTATCTATCTATCTATCTATCTAAACCTCAAGGCTGATTTTTCCAGTCCACTGTCTGACTCGGGTCAAGTTCACTTACCTGCGAAGCTTTGAAAGATGTCTAGAAATTGTTGAAATGTATCCTGACATGAAAAGTTGTCTTGGATAAAGTAATTAGAAAAACATGCAATAATTAATATGTATGCAGTTGTGTGCTGTGATGTGCAGAATGAATGGCATATCAACTGCAAATAAGTAAATATATTAATCAATCTTTTACCTGACAATGGAAAACATTACTCATCCAGATGATCCGTGTTTAATAATGTATAAACAGGTTCTCAGAGTGTGTTGCTGCTGCTTGCTTTTTACTTTGCTTAATGTTCAGATTTACGTAATTCTCTGTTTTGTGCATTTCATTTTTAGAATGATGATCATGGATAGCGAATATGTAATTCCATTTCAAAATTTAAAAAACAACCTTTTTATTTCCAAGTTAAAATGTTAATAAATGACATCTGAGGAGATTAAAACTGCCGGTTTGTATTCTAGTAGGCGGGTCTTAGAGATGAACTGTTGAAGATATGTAAAGAATAAATAAATCAAGAACTTGCTCAATATGTTAGTCAATAAGGATATTAAGTAAATATTTTAATTAATTAATTAATAAATTAGTAAATACTGTATGTTACAAATTGTTCATTGTAGATGCCCAATCAATCTGAAAATTAATGGGGCAAATGTCAGTTTATAACTCCTTGTGGAACTATAGTCAATGAAGAGACCATTGACATGTCAGTTGCATTCTTTCACTAAAGGTCATGTCGTTTTACATAAGTTTTTCAGTGATTTTCAGTCGTAGCCTTCTTTTACATAATCTTAGTGAATCGGAGGATATTGGTGGTGCACTCCCATCAATTCAGTCACATAATGTGACATGCCCAGTGAGTAACTCCGACTAGCCCATGACTCATTCTGATAAATTCAAACAGGCTTGATTTTATCTTTAGTCGCAGGTTTGGGCTCTGTGTACATGAGGGCTGACAACTAATCTGGAAGTATAATGCATATAATGCATCGACGAGGAATAAGGAATGCATGTGTTTTGTACCTCACAAATAGAAGAGATGTTTCATGTTTTATATTCCACAGCAGAGTGACAAAAAGAAAACAAAAGGGCTGAACCTATTATACCTGTTTACTCTTCATACAGTGCCAGCTCTGTCAGACAACATACTATTGGCTGTCAGAGAAAAGTGGGAAGCACTAATGTACTGGAAAGTCGGCAGGCTGTCGGTAAAGTATACATGGGCAGCGATTTTCGGTCATGCAAACTGACATGCGATCAGCAGCTTTGGTTGGCAAATCTGACTAACCCACAGTTTGAAGTTGCGTAATGCAACATGGGCTTAAGGGAATCCCCATTGAGGCTGCTGCCTTTTGCCAAACTGCAACAAGCTAAACATTCACTGGAGTGTCGTCTTGTCAGGTTCATCCTTCAAACATATCGGTTTCCACATCTTTGCCCATGCTATCCTCGATCTGTTTTTGCCTGAACAAATCCCTTATTTACTGTTGCTTAGCAAATACAGTATAATTGTTTGGCTGTCACTTAGGCCTATTCAGGCCTAAGGCTGCTTGGCCTTTTAGATACAAGCAATGCTACTACATAATTCTTGTGTTTTGTGATATTTGTTCTGTTGTCTTCTACATTTCTGATCTTAACTGAGTCATGCAGGTATCAGCTATAGTTATTTGTTTATAATTTTGGAGATCTGGTGGTTTAGCTCTTGCGCTCACACCTTTTTCAACTCCTCTCATTTCTGCTTCTTGTTTATCTATAGCTGTAATAGTAGTAGGAGTATTATGGAATTCTTGCTTGCATGCAACGTGCACCATATTGCCATTTTATTGTGTCATGACAAAGAAGAAGGTATTGAAATATGTAACTTCACATATTTTTCATTCCTTACTCTTGTTTCCATTTGACTTGTTCAGGTAGGCTCCCAATTCATAAACATTCCCGAAAAAGCTCTGAGATAAACTGCAGTATAGTTAGCATTGTTGTGTTGAAGAACTAACAAGTTTTAGTGGACCCTACTGCAATTATTTTAATGATGTTACATACTGCAGTATAAGAACGAGAAGGTAACCTTTGTCCATGCTGACCACATCTCCTGATCCTCCAGTCATCAGAATAACACCAAATGAATCCATCTTTAATAAATATCTTAACCAGCTCTCATTTCACCCTTCATCCCAAAGGAGCTAATGGGGAATTGCAGTCACTGAAGTAAGGAAATAGCCATTCATCACACATACATATAAAACTGACATTCTTTGACTCAGTCCTACAGAAATGGGTCAGTGAGTACATATTGGGTCCACTGGAAACTTTAAGAGGTTATTGCTAGTGATTAAATGAAAGATAGTAGCAATCTTCTGCATGAACGTCAGCAACTTATAACACACACATTCCAGTGTGGTATTTACTGTATTATAAGCACAAGATTAAAAAAATGCCATTCTGGAAATGTTATACAACAGAAAAAAAACTTAAATAAATCATACACCTCTGACAGCTGGCTAGTCTTAAGAATTTTGCATCTTCAAAGGGAAGGTCATGGCTATTGTAGGGTTTATTCATAATGCCACAATATTTTAAAAGATACTATATTGCATTTTAACATTTAAAAAACATCAACTCCTCTATCATAATTTATACTGTACTTTACAAGTACAGAAAGGGTATAATTTCTTTATTTTTTTTAAATTTAATTTTGGACTGCATACAAGCAGGTTAAATGACCTGCTCAGGCTCATATCAATGATTCAGATGACGAACTCAACTGTCAGCCTTGTACTTAGAAGCCATTGTTTTAACCACAAGGTCACATTTCCTGCCGAAAGCATAAAATCGACACCATTTCACACACACTCACATCTCAGAACTGTGGGCTCAGGGTATGAACCAACCCTGAAGTGGGTGGTAATTCATAGCACCCACAAAGGGTCAAGTTACAGTTGCCATTCTACAGTCTCTGGGAAGCAAAGGCCAGGCTAGTATTTAGAGCATGAACTTTAGACTTATGAAGTAGTACTGATAATCATTGTAACTTCATTTTATAAATACAATATGCAGAATGTTCAAAGGTTAATTAAGTTTAGGGCTGGGTTAGGCACAACTCATAAAGTTGTATTACATATCGCTAGTGATGAGTGAAGTGGATCTGGCAAAGCTGAATTCTCAGCAAAACTGAGAATAAAAGTTTGCAATAAAATTAGTGAAACAAATGATGTTTCACCATAAGAGAGTTAATAGCAGAAATATTTTCATCTCATCTGCAACCTTTTTTTTCTTTATGTGCAAAGGCATAGCAAAAAGTTACTCTTGTGCAGAAAGTGGAAAGAGCCACATCTTAAGAGCAGCTGCCTGCAAAGGCATTTCTCTGCTACTAAATATGTATTGGCCTGGGTATGTGGAAAAATCTAGAAGGGTGCTGGCTTGGACTGGTGTATGGATTTGTGGATAGTGAGTGGTGTTACTTCTAACCTTAAGTGAGCAGTGTGAGATGGAACTGGCACCAGGAATGTCCAACCAGGCAGTACACGAGATAAGTGGGAGCACCTGGAGCTATATGAAAAGAAAATTGGGGTGGCTTTGGAGGATGGCTAATGTAAGAGACAGTGTCTTTGCTTGCAGAATAATCCTTAGAGAGTGATGTTCTTTGCTTTTCACCACAGAGATCTCTACAAAGTGGCAAAAACATTATTTTGGTATGTTTAATGTTTCACAATTGCAAAATGGCATGCAAAACAAAATGTACAGTAAAGCCAATTTCATAAAACTGTGTCCAGAACGATATTCTGCTGTTTTGTTCATCACTAAGTAACACACTCTTAACAGCAATATTTAAAATGACACTGATGGTCTATAAAAGTCCGTAAGTTGTTCTTAATGTGCATGAGCCTTGTTAAGAGTTATTAAAATGTTTGACAAAGAATCTTCTAAAACTGCTAAAAGGCTGAGTCAGTACTGACTAATGAACAGCTTCATACTGTGTATCTTCCATTAGAGGATGAAAAATGAGTTTCTGATTTAAATTCTGCAAATCTGTTGCAGTTCAGAAGAGCTGTAAGTGATAGAAACTGTTAAAAATACAACTAGCTAAAACATTATAGTCCCATGTCTTAAAATATTTTCTACCACTACTTTTTTCTTTTGCAATTTATAAGAGGAAATTGTCCTTTAGAGTGTAACAGGCTATACTATTAATGTAATTATTCAGTCCACCATACATCTAAGTGCAGTTTTAATTTATTTTTTACTGTTTTCTCTACCAAAAAGTCACAGCTTGTGTTATTCAAAGACAACCTCAGGCAAACAGCCAAAATCTCTTAACCATGGGAAGAGCATTTATCGTAATGGTGTTTTATCTGATCACTGTCTTGTCTGCTTAAAAGGAATTCTGTGAATTTTTAAAGGGTCATTTGATAATATTGTCAAGTAGCCCAGAGTTGTCTTCTGTTTCAGTTTGCGATTGTAGACCAGTCAATTAAAGTAAATGCTGTTAAGCCAGGAGTGAGTAGGTTCTCATTATGTCCTCTTCCTTCTGATCATGTTTTGGTAAGCAATTATAAGATTTTTTTGACTTCTGACACAGTAAAGTTTCTGATAGGCCTTTTGTTTAATCTACTTAAATATAATCATTATATTTGATATAGTAATATTTAATATATTAGTTAAAGCAGTATTTTTTCTGCACAGAAATAGGAATTAAAGCTTTCATGTTTTAATTTCAGTAGCATGGTCAGAGAAAGTAGAGAATATAATTTTAGTAATTTGTAGCACATTTATGGTAAACCTGGGGTTATTTTGCATTATGGGTATAAACTGACTAGTGCCATGTTGTGACAAATGTTGTGTTGAAAATTCTTCGATGGCATTTTATAGGTATAAATATAATATGATATATACTGTATATATACAGTTGTGGCCAAAAGTTTTGAGAATGACACAAATATTCATTTTAACAAAGTTTGCTTCCTCAGTTTTTATAATGGCAATTTGCATATACTCCAGAATGTTATGACGAGTGATCAGATGAATTGCAATTAATAGAAAAAAGTCCCTCTTTGTCATGAAAATGAACTTGACCCTAAAAAAAAGATTTCCATTGTTGTTGTGAAGAAGGCTTCAGGGCGGACAAGAAAGTCCAGCAAGTTCCAGGATCGTCGTCTAAACTTGATTCAGCTGCAGAATCGGGGCACTACCAGTGCAGAGCTTGCTCAGGAATGTCAGTAGGCAGGTGAGAGTGCATCTACACGCACAGTGAGGCAAAGACTTTTGGAGGATGGCCTGGTGTCAAGAAGGGCAGCCACTTCTCCCCAAGAAAAATATCAGGGACTGACTGATATTCTGCAAAAGGTACAGGGATTGGACTGCTGAGGAGTGGGGTAAAGTCATTTTCTCTGATGAATCCCTTTTACGATTGTTTGGGGCATCCGAAAAAAAGATTGTCTGGAGAAGAAAAGGTGAGTGCTACCATCAGTCCTGTGTCATGCCAACAGTAAATCATCCTGAGACCATTCATGTGTGGAGTTGCTTCTCAGCCAAGGGAGACGGCTCACTCACAATTTTGCCTAAGAACACAGCCATGAATAAAGAATGGTACCAAAACGTCCTCCGAGAGCAACTTCATCCAACAATCCAAGAACAGTTTGGTGATGAACAATGCCTTTTTCAGCATGATGGAGCACCGTGCTATAAGGCAAAAGTGATCACTAAGTGGCTTGGGGAACAAAACATCAAAATTTTGGGTCCATGGCCAGGAAGCTCCCCAGACCTTAATCCCATTGAGAACTTGTGGTCAATCCTCAAGAGATGGGTGGACAAACAAAAACCCACATATTCTGACAAACACCAAGCATTGATTATGCAAGAATGGGCTGCCATCAGTCAGGATTTGGCCTCGAACTTGATTGACAGCATGCCAAGGACAATTGCAGAGGTCTTGAAAAAGAATGGGGCAACACTGCAAATATTGACTCTTTGCATAAACTTAATGTAATTGTCAATAAAAGCCTTTGAAACTTATGAAATACTTGTAATTATACTTCAGTATACCATAGAAACATCTGACAAAAAATCTTAAAACACTGAAGCAGCAAACTTTGTGAAAACCAACACTTGTTGGTAAGTCAGTGTGAAGGGGAAGTTATTGGTTGTAAAGATTTTATTTATTATGAACATGTTCTTCTTAAGTTTGCATATGCTGGATTTATGTCCAAATGTCTGTTGTTGGCGTTCTCATTTGATAGCCAAGATTCAGCCAGCTCTCTGGCACTTTTAGTACTGGCCTTAAATCTTACTTGTACATTGTCCCAGTTAAATGTATGTCCTGTTGATTTAGTATGCGTGTAGATCATATATATATATATAATATATATATATAATATATATATATATATATATATATATATATATATATATATATTGTGGAGACTGGCTCGGACACAGACAGGCAGACACGTTCATGTCACCCAACACACGTTTATTATACATACTATTTACAGTTAATATTGCACCAACCCAGTGCACAAAGCACCAATCACCCCTTTACAGTCCTGGCCACAACACAATGCCTTCTCTTCCTGGTCCGCCTCCACTCCTCTCTAACACGCTTGTCTTCTTCCTCCCGACTCTCGCGCTGACTGGAGGGAGGCGGCCCCTTTTATATGCCCCGGATGGGCTCCAAGTGCATCATTAGGGCCTCCGTGGCCACACCCCTGTGTGGCGGAAGCTCCCAAGGTGTTTCCGGAAGTCCACCAGGTGCTTTCAGGTTTCTTCCCCCCAGCACTTCCCGGTGTGGCGGAAGTACTGAGGGCCAACACTCCCAAGGCATTGGGGCGCCCCCTGGCGGTGACCACGGGCCCCTACAAGGCTGAGCTTCCAAGCTCCGTACCCGCGGTCCCCAAAGCCACCAGGGAGGACGCCCCCTCGTGTCCTGGAGGAGGCACAAGCCCTCCTCCACTCCTCCTAGGCGTCCCGGCCGGGCATGGATGCCCGCCGGGCACCACATTGCCCCATCGCCAGCGAAGACCCGTTGGTCCGAGCGACACACCCCGTTAGGGCGGCTCGACCCCGAAGTGGGTCCTACTCTTCGTCCAGGGTCCAATCCGGCACCCTGGAACTCTCTTCTTCGGCACCCCCTCCGAGATCTCCTCGCCCCGCTGTTTAGTGCCGCTCGTGCCTTCGCAGCCTCCGCTGGTTGAGGGGCTGCCCCATCGCCAGCGAAATGTCGTCCGGCCAGACGGTCCATCTGATGAGGGTCGGCTTCCCACGAAGCAGGTCCTACTGCTCGTCCCGGGCCCAATCCTGCAACACACAGAAACACAGGGGCAGAGCCGCTGCCTGGACACCCTTCCCTGGCGTCCCTCTGTGCCACGCACTGGCAGCGCTCCCCCCTTTTACAAGGACCCCGGAACTTGCCTGTTCGGAACCTTCTCCGCGGGTTGCGTGTCCCTCTGGCTGATGGGACCGCCTGCTTTTCTCTCCCTTCCACTGGCTCAGGGGAGTGGCCCTTAACTGGACGTGCGCACCCAGCAGCACATCCTTTCCTGTTGGAGGAATCGGCACACAGCCCTCGATCCCTCCTTTCCCTCTTGGACGCCTTGACGGTTTGAGTCTGCGCATGACAAACGTGCAGCCTCGCTCCCGTCTGCATCCATGCAGAGCGACGGGAGACTGCCGCGGGCTCGGGGCGTCGGGCACTAGGACCCAGGGCACTTGTCAGCCCCTGTCCGCCCTGCTCTCTTGCTGTTACTCCCCTCACCACGCGAGCAGCCTGCACCGCGGCATCCGCTGTCGGAGATCTACCGACATGGTCCTGATCACTGTATTCACAGTCCCCATCAGTAGGATCTCCCTTTCTTTGTACGGGGGCGGTTCCACTTACCGTCTCCGCCGCGTCCCTCCGGCTGAAGCCTCCAGCGCCGCGCCGATCCGCCCACTGTCGCAGCGTCATCACGGACGCGGCCGCTTTCACCTCCAGCTCCTTCAATCCTCTACGGAGGACGCGCATCACCTGTAAAAGCGACTCTGCGGGCTGAAGGCCTTCCTCCAGCTCGCGCAGAGCCGCTGGCAAGCACAGAGAGTCAGTCGGCAGTTGCCTTACCTTTCTGTCAGGCATATCCGCCGGCTGCTCTCTGAGGGGCCTTCCCACCGGCCCCGTCGGGTCCTTCCTCAGCCCGAGATTGACATTCTGTGTGCCCGCCTCCATCCAATCATTGGCGGACACGTCAGACACACCGCCCAATCCCGGACCAGTCTCTGGGAGCGGCTTCCGGTCCGCGGCCATTTTGGCTCTGTTTCCTTGTCTCCTGATGCGGCGACGTGCCTTCCTGGATCCCAGCAGCGGCTGCTGCTGCTTATCGAGCTGCAGCGGCTCCTCTCTCGTGGCACTGCTTACTGCCACCTCGGTGCCGTCGACAGCCTGAGGCACGGCTTTACGTTGCCACTGACGCAGTCCCAGGTAGTCCCTGCCTGCAGCACAAAAGGTAAACTTGCCCCCACGGGGCCAATCGCCATTGGGCAGGGTACTCACCTCCTGGAACTCGCCTTCTTGTCTCGCCGTCCTCACCGCGCTGCCGAACCAGCCGTCGTCGGCGACAGTGTGCCTGCTGGAGCCCGCTGCACTCCGGCAACGTCCCTGGATTTCTCCCCGCACCAGGAGAACATGGCCATTTAAAGGACCGGTGGCGGGCCGTGAGGTGAATTGCTCCCGCGGGGTTGTGCATGCGCCGCTCCCGCGGCGCGTGTGTGGGCGCACCTGCTGCGCCGAGCCATCCACAAAATATTTATTTTGGGGTCCCCGTCTTGGAACAGACAGAGGGTCCCTGTTCGGGTGCCATTGTGGAGACTGGCTCGGACACAGACAGGCAGACACGTTCATGTCACCCAACACACGTTTATTATACATACTATTTACAGTTAATATTGCACCAACCCAGTGCACAAAGCACCAATCACCCCTTTACAGTCCTGGCCACAACACAATGCCTTCTCTTCCTGGTCCGCCTCCACTCCTCTCTAACACGCTTGTCTTCTTCCTCCTGACTCTCGCGCTGACTGGAGGGAGGCGGCCCCTTTTATATGCCCCGGATGGGCTCCAAGTGCATCATTAGGGCCTCCGTGGCCACACCCCTGTGTGGCGGAAGCTCCCAAGGTGTTTCCGGAAGTCCACCAGGTGCTTTCAGGTTTCTTCCCCCCAGCACTTCCCGGTGTGGCGGAAGTACTGAGGGCCAACACTCCCAAGGCATTGGGGCGCCCCCTGGCGGTGACCACGGGCCCCTACAAGGCTGAGCTTCCAAGCTCCGTACCCGCGGTCCCCAAAGCCACCAGGGAGGACGCCCCCTCGTGTCCTGGAGGAGGCACAAGCCCTCCTCCACCACTCCTCCTAGGCGTCCCGGCCGGGCATGGATGCCCGCCGGGCACCACAATAATATATATATATATATATATATATATATATATATATATATATATATATATATATATATATATATATTCTAGGGGTGCTCACATATAGTGTGTAGGATTACCACAGTCCACTGTCATCTAGGAGATTTTCCATTATATAAAGTTGCCTATCATTTTACTTCAGCTAATTTAGAGTTCTACTTCCATTCAGTAGTCCCTCATTGATCATAATTGTTCTGACTAGCAGGACTCCATTTACAAAGTATAAAACAAAGGTTCAATAAAACCTTGTTTATTAACACTTCACATTAATTTAGAGGTGAAAATCTGGGCCTTTTTAAGTGTTTATTGAAGGCTTAAGAAATAAAAATTTACAAAAGTTAAAGTTTCCTAAATGAGAGCAAAATGTAGATTTTTTTAAGGTATTTCGTTTATTGTTTTCAGAGATGTTTGTTTTCCGCATGTTTTATATTTTATGCTTCAGTTTGCTATGTAATGATAAGAACTGGTTTTAAATGATCCGTGACAATGTCAGCAGTGTTTCTGTCTTTGCAACACAGCATGTGGCCTAAGCAAGATTTTAATGCTGCATCTAGAGAATACAAGGACAGATTCCTTAGAACTTTTGACATTTTTGGGAGATGTTCTTAACATTTGTGATACTGATGAAGGCCTACAAGGAATTCTTAAATTTGCCAATGTGTTGCTCAATGTTTGTAGCCAATGCATTAGAACACATATGGTTCAAGCCTTGCTATACTTGTTTAAGTGTGCATGATTTATTTTTTGTATACTATTTAATCATTATTATATTGATCTAATTTTAATTTGCTTCTCTTTGCATGTAACTAGCTCTTTTGACTTGTAAAGCACTTTCAACTTCATCATTTGAATGAAAATGTGCTATAGAAATAATTGTTGTTGTTGTTAGTAGTCTATTTATCTATCCATCCATCCATTTTCAGTCCACCCTAATGTAGTTTAGTATATAAGAGAACCAAAACCTAAAGTTTCACATTGTCTTCAGCCCCTTACAAAAATTAATACCCTCACAAACAACAAAGCAGTAAAAAACGTTCTTTTTCCCAAGCAGTTCTAATCAGCATTTAGTGCTTCAGCTACAGTCTGCAAAGAGAACATTGTCCTATACTTGCATTTTCTGTTTAGCAAGTCTCTCACTAGACTGATTCCACAAAACTCAATGTTCTGTCAGGTCGATGTCAGTCAATGCCAGGTTGGTGAAGCTGATGCAAGGCAACAGAATGACAGTTAATTCTGATTTATCTGAACCTGTCAGCCTTTTGTCCATGAAGTCAAATTGGATTGCTTACACACACAGTGGTAGATTTAAATGGTACATACTTGTGCTATGTGTCCTGCTGCTTATGGCAAATAAATTTAAATTTTAGAGTTGCTTAAGAGTTGACATTTACTCCCATCAATATAAGTGCTATTTCATAACAAAGCATTTTAAATATTCCAAAATTTTTAAATACCTTAATGTGTCAGAGTGGTTCTCCTGCATTCCATTCTCACCTATGACACCTTTATGAAAAAAAAGGATTGCAAATATGGAGATTGAGGAATAGAATAGTTCATTGCAGTCTGCAGATATACTGTCTGTAACTGAATACTGTATATTGGTATTTTAAAAGTTCATTGTGTTTTATACACATATAAACAGAAGGGATAGGATTCCTATGCATGAACAAATAAATTGTCCTGAGAAAATGTGAAGAAAACAGATCAATTTAGTTCATAGTAATACTAATGTGTTTTAAAAGTTACATTTCAAAAGAAAAGTTTGTTTCAACTTAGCTGGCACAAAATAAACTATAAACATTTACTAGTGATACTAGCTATACCGTTGAATTGGCAAGATTGTAGATGCAACACAGAGAACATGGTGTTAAAATTCTTCCAAGCCCTAATATTTGCCTATAAAGTAGAGCTGGAAGAGAAAGTTTTATGGTTGAGCCTGCCAAGGTTTGCTTTTCTCACCACACCCTATATGATAAGTGCTGTGTGTGTAGTTTATATATTATTTTATAATTTAACCTGAATAAATTCTGGCTAATTATACATCTCTTCTGGGGTTTTAAAACTCAGGGACTCTCTTTCTGAAGTCAGCTTTCAAGTTTAATGCATTTAAAGAACTTATAATATATGTGTGTTTTGCCTTGATTGCATTTTGTTTTTCCTTATGTGCTGCCATTTTGTGGATTCTGTTGTCACGATATGGATCTGGGTTGCTAGGGGTGTGACCTCTAGGTTCATGACTTCAAGGGGTCAATTGGTAAGAGATTAAAAGGTTGTCTCGTTGGCCATTTGGTATCCAAGTTTTCAGATAACAAACTTGTCTTCTTCTGCAACATTCAAGGCCTTTATTTTTGATTTCCCAGTTCTCAAAACTTTTGCACTTATCCCTGACCTTTGATTTTGTTCTTAGTTTGGCTTCCTTGAGGGATTTGGTGACTTATGGTTTTAACCTTGGCTAATATTCCCACTTTGTATACCTCCTTGTTCTTTTCATAAAAAAATGTTTTGTTGCTTTTCAAGTTAGTATAATAAATGGGATCATCTGCCTAAACAGTCTATTTCCCATCAAGGACAAGAACACTGCGGTGATTTAAAAAGCACAAGTATAAAACATGTGTTAAAAGTGTCTAGATACAATGTGCAAAAACACGAATACATTAAAATTGCAAAAAATAGGAGAAAAAAATGGAATATCAAACAATCTTCCAGAAAAGATCAGATAGTCTTACCCGTGTCCAAACACCTTGTGTCATGGTTTGGCTAATTGTATTAATTAATTAATTTTTTAAATTTAATTTCATTTATGTTTCCTCTTTTTAAAAACTGTTAGGGCTTTTTGATATATGGGGACTTTTAATATATTCATTTTCAGTTTTATTTTGACCTAATTTATTATTTTCCATACCACAATTTTGTTTATTATTGGTTGCCAAAAATATTTTTTGTATATTGTTGGTAGGGTGGTCCCTACCATGAGATTATAAAGCGTTGTTACTTGTAATGCCATCAGATCTGCAGTGTAAAGGTCAATGTTACATACTTTCTGGTTGTCCAAGTTTGTGGATAACAAGCAAACGTTTAAATGAATGTTTCTTAGATTCAAGTTTAGGGTAAAGACTCTAGCAGTTCAAAATATTTTTAATTTCCTTTTGGGATTGCATGGTGTTTTTAACATTATGTTCATCTTCAACTATGATTTTGTTTTTCAAGGCCCCTGGCTCTTAAACAATTGTTTTTCTTTTTGATTTTCCTCCTGTGGCCTGTAAACTCACAGCAATGATATCACATGCTAAGGCATATGACAATACCCATTGTTTTATGCAACAAAACCCACTGTATTAAATTTTCATGTCTCATCCATCCTGAGTGACAAAAACAAATCAAACAAACAAACATGAAATTCATCAAAGCAGCCCAAATATGTGCACACACCAGACTAGATTACAATAATATTTGGCATATTGTAGCCTTTTGTAGTGTATTTCTCCATAAGAGGATTACAGTTAGATGGACAGAAAGAATTATAACTTAATTCCCAAGGTAATTCAATAAACAATATGTGTTAATAATTGCAATCTTCTTGAAATGGTTTCATTATTGTATCAAATTTTTTCTTAGTTTTTATTCTTGATCTGTCTCAAATGTATCATCCTGAACCTCTTAATTACAGATGGCACATACTACCTTTCATTCCTACTTTTCTTGTCAGACCTGAGATCAAAAGATGTCAAGAACTTTGCAAAACTTCACTTTGGGAATTATTTCTCTGCAAGGTGCTTAGAAATTGCACCCTGATTAATTAATCAAACATATCTTTTGTAATGGTTTTATGAGTATACCATATTTCATTATGACGTTTTTCCACAGTTTAATCATTAATTACCTTTTTACCCTATAATACTCAATAATCTAAAAACAGATACTCCATTTCAAAAAATCATATTGATAGCACTTTAGAATAGTATCTTTCTAGATGCATCTTCTTCTTTTTCATTCGGCTGCTCCCGTTAGGGGTTGCCACAGCAGATCATCTTGTTCTATATCTTCCTGTCCTCTAAATCTTGCTCTGTCACACCCATCACCTGCATGTCCCCTCTCACCACATCCATAAATCGTCTCTTAGGCCTTCCTCTTTTCCTCTTGCTTGGCAGCTGCATCTTAAACATCCTTTTCCCAATATACCCAGCATCTCTCCTCTGCACATGTCCAAACCAACGCAATCTCGCCTCTCTGACTTTGTCTCCCAACCGTCCAACCTGAGCCAACCTTCTAGCGTACTCATTTCTAATCCTGTCCATCTTCGTCACACCCAATGCAAATCTTAGCATCCTTAACTCTGCTACCTCCAGCTCTGTCTCCTGCTTTCTGGTCAGTACCACCATCTCCAACCCATATAGCATAGCTGGTCTCACTACCGTCCGGTAGACCTTCCCTTTCACTCTTGCTGATATCCATCTGTCACAAATTACTCCTGACACTCTTTTCCACCCATTCCATCCTGCCTGCACTCTCTTTTTCACCTGTCTTCCACAATCCCTGTTACTCTGTTCTGTTGATCCCAAGTATTTAAACTCGTCCACCTTTGCCAACTCTACTTCTTGCATCCTCACCATTCCACTGACCTTCCTCTCATTCACACACATGTATTCTGTCTTGTTCCTACTGTCCTTCATTCCTCTCCTTTTTAGAGCATATGTATTCATTGGTTAGTGCTATGAAAATATATTCGTAATAAACAGTTTGATTAATCTAAGTATGACTTACAAAACACCAACAATTCACTTATGCTAAGTGACAAGATCATATCAAACATTTTACGTTCTGTTTAGACAATAGTAAATAAACAAAAGAGATTATCAGGCCTCAAAATAAAACTCAAAGTAGTAGAATTTCCTTCCTGCACAGGCCTGAATTGTCCTTCAGGATAGAGGATAACTATAAACCCATCCATCCATCCACCCATTTTCCAACCCGCTGAATCCGAACACAGGGTCATGGGGGTCTGCTGGAGCCAATCCCAGCCAACACAGGGCACAAGGCAGGGAACCAATCCCGGGCAGGGTGCCAACCCACCGCAGGACACACACAAACACACCCACACACCAAGCACACACTAGGGCCAATTTAGAATCTCCAATCCACCTAACCTGCATGTCTTTGGATTGTGGGAGGAAACCGGAGCGCCCGGAGGAAACCCACGCAGACACGGGGAGAACATGCAAACTCGGACCCGGGAATTGAACCCAGGTCCCCAGGTCTCCCAACTGCGAGGTAGCAGCGCTACCCACTGCGCCACCGTGCAGCCCTAACTATAAACCTCTGGTTTAAAAAACAAAAGCAAATAAAACTCCTTTTTATATAAAGAATTTATTTAAATAATTTAAAACAAAAGAAGAAGAATGCAAGGCAGGAATAAACAGCAAGGTGGAGTATGAGTAAACAGATTCTACAAGGTAAAAAAACATAAAATGTAAAACCCAAAATGTACATATAAAACATATTAACTGTAACATCAGTGAAACTACATTGAAACTGAATAAATGGAACATACTTTTTGTTTAAAATGAAAAAAATTTGGATGTAAGCGACAGTAGGCTTTGTTCCCTAGGAACCAAGTTACCTGAACTATTCCATAACATTTCAGTAATTATTTATTCTGATGCTGATCTTTCTGATCATACATTAGGTTATTACAGTTGACAAGAAGAGTTCATAATTAATTGCAGAATTACAGTACAGTATTTGAGGCATTTAGGGTTCCTCTAGAGTTCCTCTTTCTCTTGCACGATTTGGCTTGTGATGGATGGCCGGCTTCATATTCCGGCCCTCAACCCCAGGCTGCCAGGAGGAGCTCTCCCAACAGCATGGACGGGCCCCGAATGCCAGCAGGGCCTCATGGACTATGTAGTTTTTATGCACAGCCCTGCTGGATACCTTGGGGACCACTGGGAGTAGCTGTCAGGAGGCCCGTGGACTCATATATGCCCTATAACCTGGAAGTGCATCATAATCCAATGACAGGAAGAAACAACGTGCTCCCGGGTTGAAGATAAGGACTGTTTACCCTGAACCGGAAGGAATAAGGACTTGTGGATAATGGACAGGAACACCTCCGGGTCAGGGAGTATAAAGGACTCTGGGAAAGCCCAGACATTGAGCTGAGCTGGGAGGAAGGGTGGCTAAGTGTCTGGGAGCAGAGGAGAGAGTATTGTGTCTGGTTTATTGAGTATATGAGTAGTGTGGAGTGGAGGGTGCTTTGTGCACGTGATTATTGTAAAATAATGAAGTCTTGGACTTTTACCTGGTGTTTGGAGTGGTACCTGAGGGTTCGAGAGGTGGATCAGAACCTCTACTGCTACAGGCTCAAAAACTAATTAGCACATCATCATCTCATAACAGGCTTAATTTTCGAGCTTGGTATTTTTCCGTCCAGCTGTTTTAGCTCTAGACTATTCTCAAGAAACGGTGACACAAAGACACACAAACCCACGGACAGACACACACCCATCATCGAGATATCAAATGTTTTTATGGTATCAGGGGACCCTAGAACATTGAGATCCGTGGAAAACTGGAGATCGAAATTTTTGACTCCCCCATAAATGATAGGTTATGGTGGGGTAAAGCACAAATCAAAAAACACAATAGAAATGATTTGCCCAAAAAAGAAGACACAGCCAGTCTAAAATCCAATGACAAAATGCAAATATCCATAAATGAAGAAAATCCAAACAATGCTTGCCATAATGATCCAAACTCCAAAACATTGATTCTGTGAAGGACGTTAGGCCTCAGCCAAATGTATAAGCTCAAGGCGGTCCTTCAGCAGTGATGTCACTGTGGATCTGCCTCTTTGGGTTTTGCCTGCAGAACCAAGGCATTCAACTGAAAATACTAAGCCATAAAAATATCTAATACATAAAAACTAAATAATCTGATACAGCAATTTTCAAAACAAAAGTTATAGAACAACAAAAAACATAATATGTAAAAGCATCGTTCAAAACAACAAAAATTACCAGAAAAAAACAAATGCATTTAAAAAATATTAACACTTTGTAATGTTTCATAATCATATGTAAATAATAGCTACACTATAGTAAGCCAGTAAAGCCCCTTTTCTAATGAGTTTTAACCATATCTCTGCAAATAGTAAACAAAATATTTTTCAAGAAAATGTGGGCCAGAAATTAGACTTGTTATGCTTCAGTAAGTTGAAAAGTGAGCAACATTTGTAACTTGGCAAACATCTAAGTTGTGCTCAATTTCTGGCCACCTGTGATTGATGGTCTGGCAAGATGGATGCTACAGCTGCAATTTTCTCTCCTGCAGATGTTCCAAGTCAATTTTTTTAAAAGCAGTTGTTTCTTTCACATATCTACATGATAAGATGTGCAGTGACCAGATGGCTGATCAGGTTATCCTTTACATTGACTGGGAAATGTGTCATTCAGATGATGATGCACATGTCATGCTGGTATATCCAGTGAATCGTTTGTTAACAAATAAAGAAAATGTCATTTTTTATGGTGTACTTTCATGAAAATGTCTGAAATGTTGTATAAGATTTATAGGGACAGAAATTTTGAAATGCTGTCACAAATTAATAAGTACCTTTAATATATATTATCTCATTTGTCATCCACCAGTTAAATTTGTCTCTTTTTTTATCTGAAGTGAGAAACCAAACACTGCCTGAACAGAAATAGTAGTAAGGAAAAAAAAAAAACTATCTCACCATGGCACATTATGGTACGTTTTCATAGTCATTCCTGACTTTGAGTAAGGAACACAGATCCAATATCCATTTTAAATTTTGTGTGGGATTCCAAGATGGCAGCATTGAATTTTGTTTCGGTTTTATTTATATATCCAACTCTCCATTTTCTGAACCTTCTTTCTTAATTTAGTATTGTAGGGATGCAGTATCAATCCTGGCAACTTAGGGTATAAGTCAATAAAAAACATTACCCTGTGGTAGAGAAAAGTTCACACATAAATACCCAGACCAGGATAATTTAGTGTTGCTAAATAATTAAACATTCAGGAACTCTTTGCAGAGGTAATGAATCTACTAGAGAAAATTTAATTCAGACAAAAAGTAAATGTGCAAACTGGACTGGACATCATTCCCATGTCACTGGAAAATGAGACAATAGTACTAGCCACTGTGCCATTCCAAAGATTTCAATAGTAAAATAAGTCAAGAAAGGAAAGGAAGTACCGCTTAGATTAAAAAGGCAGAAATCTAACATATCACCAGCACCAGATAAGATTGAGTGTTTAGTTTGGAAGTCAGTAAGTACATAAGTAAATCCTTGGCACATATATTTTGGAAGTCTTTGCACACTGAGGAAATTCCTAAAGACTGGAAACTACCAAATATATAAAGAGTAAGCATAACGTATCACAGGTAAATTAATGTAAGTAATTATTAAGAATAAGGCTGAGCAGCACGTGTTTAGAAGGGGTGTATTAACAAATAGTCAGTATGAGTTCAGACAAGGAAGGTCATGTTTCATTAATATGCTAGAATTTTATGAGGAGGCAACAAAAGCATATGATAAGAAAAGTACATATGATATTATTTATCTTGATTTGTAGAAGAATTTGGACCATTTACGTTATAAAATGTTATTGATAAAACTAAAAGAAGTGCAAATTCAGGGCATGGTCTGTAAGTGGGTACAAAGTTAGCTATAAGCCAAGAAGCAAAGGGTTTTGGTGAAGGAATTAAGGGATACTAAAAGTTGACTGACTCAGGGAGTCAGTGCTTGGACCACAGCTCTTTTTAATATACATAAATGATATAAACAAGAATGTAATCAGCAAGCTAGTTAAGTTTGCAAATGGTATCAAACTAGGTGGAAGGGCAGATAATGTAGAATCAGCTAAATTATTATAGAGGGAATTGTATAGCATACAGGTTTGAGAAGATTTGTGTCAGAAGAAATTTAATGCACATAAATGTAAAATATTACATGTAGGAAGTAAAATGTCAGAGTTTGAGTGCACAATGGGAGATATGAAACTTGAAAGTACTGCATCTGAAAGAGTTGTAGTGGACTCATCACTGTCTACATCCAGTCAATGCACTGGGTGTAGCTATAAAGTCAGTGTACAGAAGCGATCAAGAAGCAAAAAGGATGTTAGGTTACCTATCACAATGTGTGCAGTACAAGTCAAAGGAGGTTATGTTTAAGTTTTATAATGCAATACTGAGGCCTCTTCAAAAAAGATACAGCAGCTCTAGAGGAAGTCCAGAGAAGACTTACAAAAGGTAATATGAGCCAGGAGGAGAGATTGAACGAGTTGAACCTTTTTAGTTAATCAAATGAAGATTAAGAGGTGACATGATTGAAGTGTTTTAAAGTTATGAAAGTAAATGGTTTGTTTCTTTAAAATAGATTCTGCTACAAGAACAAGGGGGTACAGTTGGAAACTGGTTAAGGGCAGATTTCACACAAATGTCAAAGTTTTTTGTAACACAAGGAACCATAGACACATGGAATACATTACCAGATAGTGTGGTGGAGATGAGAACTCTTGGGACCTTTAAATCTTGACTTGATGTTATTTTGGACAATCTACATGAATAGGATGGACAAGCTTGTTGGGTTCAATGACCTGTTCTCATGACAATTTATCTAATGTTTAACTTTGTTATAGGGTATTTTACTAGGAGAGAGGGGGATAAAGAGGACAAATATTAGTAATAACAACTGAGCAATGTACTACCTGCGTTCCTGTGTAGTATTAACTTGTTTTATATTTATTTTCTACCTAAATTTGGCCTACACAGTGACATAGTGGCTAACATAACTTTGACTGGGGAGCCTACTGCATGGATTTTCATTTTTTTTTAATTAGGGACTTGTTTTGTCTTGGTAGAGTAATATATATTGCTCTACTTTCCCTTATTGTATTATTAATATGTAGCCTTAGAATGCCTAATCTCACAGACTTACCACTGTTTATAAGGTATTATTGTATATAACTTATCCCCACCTTCCCTTCTATATCTATAACCTCAGGCAATTAGATGTAGTAAAAAGGCAAGCAGCAGTTAAGTTACAAATAAAATAATGTATTACTGATAATATTCATAAATAATAACAAATGCAAAGTACATTTGAATATTGGCAACCATACAACCTGATTAAATGGTGATATGTAGTTCAGGCGGCACACAGACTTGTAGTTACTTTAAATGTCTCTAGTTAAGGCATCATTGGTGCTCAGCTTTCAGCCACATGTCTGTTCAGAATGGCTGCTGAGCTGTGCTCTTCATCGTGTTGTCTTCATCATCACAGGTTAGCAAGAGAGAGATACTTCTTCATCATATGTTGGTTGATAAGAGAGAGATACTTCTACATCATCACAGGTTAGCAAGAGAGAGATTGTGAGGTTAAACACATACCCCTAGAGCCAATAGGACATCATGGTACTTAAAGACCTCTGAGACAAGCCAATTCCAAACAGCCATACCTCAGACCAATGGTGGAATAGAACATCTTAACACCTGCCCCCAAACCATATGTTAAAGTACACCTTAGCCTACTTGGGGGGGGGGGGGGGGTATAAATGACTTTAGCAAAGAAACACTCGGCAAACTGGTTTAAAACACATCCCCCAAATCCTGTCATAAAATTCAAACAGACCCTTTCCTAAGGGGGGGGGGGGGGGGGGGGGTAAACACTAAATTACATTGCTTTGCTAAAATTACAAATAAAGACATACAAAATATTTATCAAGTTATATATAAAATCTCACATCACAACAGGACTTTTTCCCCCAGTTTACTGGTAACGCTATATAGACCCTAAGACATGACTGTACTCTGGAATGGACTGTCCTCCCATTCAGGATTATTCATGGCTGTCATTCTTTAATCTGATCTTGTATTGTTAAAGTCAACTAAAAACTGTATGATGTTTGTCATTGGATGTCAATAAATGAATAAACATAAATTTTGTGCAACAGTAAATATTTTATAAGCTGTACTTCTTATGCAGAATAACTAAACATATTATAAAAAAAAATAGAACTGTTAACACTAATCAGTTTATAGCAGTCACTTTTGATTTGATCATTAGAATTTCATTCCTCTCCTTCCTAAATTGTCACCTCAATTTCCTGTCACCATCATCATTAACACCATCTGCTCATGCTGATTCAGTTTTTTGACATTTCAAGTAAATCCTACTGTTTTTCCCAAAATAAGCATGAAGTCTAAAATGGTCTAATGGATTATGATCTAAATTTTTCAGTTGTCACCAATATTTATTTAGCACAAGAACTCAAGAAAGGTGTTACTGTTTTTATTAGAAATTCTCTTTATGAATCAAGTTAGACCTTAAAATAAAGGGTACATTTTAGATCACAGAATCACATTACATCATCATGGCAGTAATAAAGAAAACATAGCAAAATAAAATTCCAAAATGTTATTTAGTTTCAAAAATAACAAAATGCAGTTTTATCACTGTCAAAAAATGTAAATACTACAATGTGGGACAACCTTTCAACAGGAGTGATCAGGAAGGAACTTTTACATGGAAGAAAAGACAGCCTGTGTTGTTTAATATAAACAGATGACTTGACTCAGTGGACTAATTTGAATCCATGTTGAAGTATTCGGTCTTGATCACTCGTGTTTATGTTGCAATTTCATCAAATGACTTCAGAGAAGCATATACAGTAATTCAGATTTTTTTCAGGGTAAACACACCTAATGGCTGTCTAATACTGCGAGTGGGCCATAAGGACACCCTCTGCAAGCCCAACCTGGAAAGGGGTCTCTCTTTGAACTGCCTTTCCCAAGGTTTCTTCCATTTTATTTCCCTACCTGGGTTTTTTTTTGGGAGTTTTTTCTTGTCTTCTTAGAGAGTCAAGGCTGGGGGGCTGTCAAGAGGCAGGGCCTGTTAAAGCCCATTGCAGCACTTCTTGTGTGATTTTGGGCTATACAAAAATAAATTGTATTATATTGTATTGTATTCATTCATTTTCTTTCATTTTTCCTAAGTTACTTTTACACCACAATAGTAGACCCTGGGTTTCCCATCAGAAGTTGCCAAACAACATTTGAACTGAGTTTCGGGGGTGCTGACATTGCACTACATAATGCTTAGCACTTCAGGTCACACTGTGGGTGTAAGGCCAGCTGCAGGAAGTGAAAGTCTGATTTGCATAGGGAATAATAAGAGTAAACCAGCCTTTATATAACATTACATTACATTTCTTGAATGAACACCTACATTTGTCCCAAGCCGGTGGCACAGTGATGCAGTTGTTAGCTCTGCTGGCTCACAAATCCAGTTTCTTTGGTGTATGCAATTGAATCAAGTTGTACCATTGGGACAGGCTCTGGGTCCTCCATGGCTATGTATTTAATTAAGGAAGCTTGGAAAATAATGAATAACTTTATCCAAAGTAAATTCCAAATTAAAAGCAAAATTGTTTATATGCTTCTACACTTTGAATAACTTCACGATCCAGAAGTAGTAAGGATTTATCTTGAGGTTTGTAAGTCCAGAGCCTTGGCCTGCAGTGTTTTTGTCAAAACATATGAGATCACACATCCCTGTAAAAGACATGAAGATTTTAATTAAATGGCTTGCTAAATTAAAAAAAAGCAGCATTGACTAGCTGAAATTGGGCAAATACTGAAAATTCTCTGTGAATTAACTCCTAATGTTCTCTCAAACTGAATGAAATAAGAAGCCCAATTGGATTCTTCATAATCATATTTTTATGTTCCTTCACAGCACAGACATTTCATTTCTGAATGTCTAGCATTTTGTTTTTATTGCCCGGCTTTTAATTATGTTTTTGGTATCGTTTTTCCTTTTCAATATCTGACTTTGTTCATTGCAGAAACCATTCCATCATATATGTTTGAATTACTACAGTGAACTGGCAAGGGAATTGTTCTCACCTTATTCCCAAAGCGGTTAGGATGGGCATCAGTCCTGTGTAGTCATGTCTTGTTATGACTGGTGTGACTCTGAATTGGATAACTGAATACAGAGAATGAAGATACAGTAGGACTGCACAATGAATGGTGCACCATCACGGACTAGCAAAGGCAACCTAGAATTGAAATAAGCAGGACCATAAATTGGAAAGATAATAATAATAATCATAATAATAAGTCTTTACATTTATATAGCGTTTTTCTCACTACTCAAAGCGCTCTTCATGCAGGGAGGACCTGGGATGTGAACCCGTGATCTCTTTACTACTACTGAATGGCTGGACTGGCGTTGTTGCTAGCACTGCTCCATTCCATGTCTAGGGATAAATTAAATAAACCACTCTTTACTTGTGGGGTGTTTTCAGAATCCTTCTGTAACCACGTCGATTTTTTCCCAGGTACTGTGGTTTAAAAATGCTGCCAAAGAGATTAGAATTAAATTCATTGCTAATTCTAAATTGTTGCTTTATGAGTATACCCTCTAGCTGATAGACATCCCATCCAGAACTCTTTCTTGCCTGGCTTCAGCTCTCTGTTGTTATCACATGCTGGTGAAACAAAAAAGTTGAAATCACATGAGAAGCTATTTTAAAGCCAGAAAAAAGACAACCAAAGCATGAGGGCAAAATGAGAATAACAAGGTGAAGTCAAAAAGGAGATTTAAAACCAAGAACCAAAACCTGACCCTAGTACTAACTTAATATTGAAACCATCTACAGTAGAATTCAAGATCAATGATAGTTATCCACTGAGGCGTAATGTGTAAAGTGATCTCTGCCATATTTACTGTATATTGTCACAACCATGTATTAACTAATACACCAACTGCAGTCACGTGACGCACTTAGCCATACGGCATAAGCAAAGAAATGAAATGGGAAAAAATAAAACTTTTAAAACTTGCTATGCAATGATCTCATAAGCAGATTTTGCAACGTAAAAGAAAATTAAAAATACACATATAAAATGCATTAATTGTAACACCTGTGAAACTGCAAAGAATAAAGGTTTACAAACTACATAAACGGTTCAATTATTAATCGTTAAAAATAAGAAAAAAAAATGACAAAGAAGCACAATCCTGTTAACAATGGCCATGTGAAGTAGTGGGTAACACTGCTGCCTCATTGCTCCATAACTTAAGATTGTAAATAGAAACACAGATGGGGCAATATTAGAAGTGTTGGGGTAACAGATCTAACACCATTTACTTTCCATAGGCAGTTATTATGGGAGAAAAAAGGTTGTAAATTCAATCTGATAGAGTTGGGCAACCTTCCCGTTCAGTCTTTGAATGACTGATACCATGTTGAGGACGAGGGGGAGCACAGACTAAAATGGAAGTGGAATCCAATGCAATGCCATTGCTCTTATTTCAGGGTCCCAGTCTTCCTGGCTATGGATGGATGTGAATGTGGCTACCTGTACCCATTTGTATCACACATACGCACAATTTTTATACATACGTATAGCACACTACATTTTAAGGTGCTACTCAATCTGTACTGCACATGAGTAACCATTTTATGCTACGTCAAACTCATCTTTTCATTTGATTGGATAATGAAAACTTTATTGCCTCTGTAACTGTAATTTTTTATAAGCTTTTTCATAGGTAACACAGAACAAAAATATAGCCTAGTTACAATGAGTTTGATTATATAGTCAAGTCAAGTCAAGTCAACTTTATTTATAAAGCACTTTACATACAACAGCCGCTGACATAGTTTGTAGACACACAGAGTGGGTTGATTTCAAGCCCTTATCATTATATTTAGGTTAAATTCTCCCCCTGAAACATATTCTTTACAGTTTACAGGAGATAGCAGAAGGACCTACGACTTGTCTTGGGTGGTGGCTGGTACCTTTCCTTGTCAGTAATCCAGTATAATGGAAGGTTGGGGGAATGTTGGCAACACCTTGTAATTTAGGTAGGCAATCCTGTCAGAGACCTTCAGGGGTGCTGGTGGAACTCTAGTTATATGGATTCACTGTCAAGGGTTGAGACTCAGAGTTAAATTTATGAAATCCTCCTAGTGTGCTGAACATTCTCTCCAGTTGAACTTAAAAGGTAAACTCTTTTCCTTGGCCAGGGGAGTTTGGAGTTGAAAGGTTGGGGCTGGCAAGAGCTTACCTGGCAGAAGAGGAGGGGAGAAGGATGATGGCAGAGAAGTGTAATGGAAAGGAAAGTTCTTTGTCTGAAGGTAATTTAAAAAAACAAAGTGTCTTCCAGGCCAGTTAGAACATTGGAACAATTGGGATGAGAACAGGGTATTCAGCCCAACAAAGCTTGCCAGTTCCATCCACTTAATTACTCCAAAATAACATCAAGTCGAGTTTTGAAGGTCCTACTGTCTACCACACTACTTGGTAATTTATTCCATGTGTCTGTGATTCACTGGGTAAAGAAAAAATTCCTGATGTTTGTGCAAAATTTACACTTAATCCAATGATTTATTTATTGTAGGTCTGTTCTGAGACTTGGGTGCGAGATAGTCCCTATCATCAAAGAGCATTATACAATTCAAAAATGGTCACCTTTCAAAGTAATAACTGAAAGATTTATTTTTTATCTATTATATTAAAAATATTTTCCGTCGTGTCCTCGTTATTTATCCTTGACACCTCCTCTCCACACCGCTTGCCCAATCATTACTCCTACTGCGCACATCCTACCTCCGTATCACCCCGTGACACTCAGTGCTGCTAACTCGCCCTTAAATGCAGTCGGTTATAATGGCAAATTATCTATTCAAGAACTTTGAATTTTAGATTGCAATAGAAAAACAGGAGCAAGAGCTGATAATGAATATCGAAAAAGAGAATCGTCCAATAAACAAAAAAGAGAAAACTATCCTGAACAATATACGAACATGAATGCAAAAAATCAACATTTATAGAATGTAAGTTATAGGATGAAGTAATTCATAATATTGTTTTTGATGAGGCGTTAATGTAATTTAAATTTTTATTTACTTTTTTATTACATTTTACTTTTTTAATTCTATTTTTTTACTACGTTTTATTATTCATTGGTATTTAAAATAGACAGTTGTAGTGAAATACTCAAGTAACTGATTTTTATATTATATATAAATGTCTGCATGTAGAATTGTGTGTGTCTGTCCAGCCCAGAAGTGAGAGGTGGAGTCAGGGTAAGGGCTCCACCTCCGAGGATACACATGCGAGGCCAGCACGTCAGCAAAGCAAAATCTCTGAAGAAAGAGTCACTCGCTTAGCAGCTAATACAGAAGCAAGGCGAGCACATCGGCAAAACACTATCCCTTTTACTTTTCCTCCCGCCACTAATACAGAAGCGAGGCGAGCATGGCGGCAAAAGGAAACCTTCGAAGAAAAACAGTCGCTTAGCCACTAATGCACAAGCAATGCGAGCACGTCAGCAACACGAAACCTCCTAGAAGAGAGATGCCCAAAGTACTTCCTTCCAATTACCTGACATCTCTACATTTCAATTTTTTTTCTGACGATTTCAATACTTTCTAGGACCCCGTGCTTTTTACAGCACAGGCTTACACAGCTAGTTTATAATAACTAAGGACCAAACCATCTTTCTCCCGCACCCCATATACTCTTCTATATACTAACTCTTCAAATACAATCGCTTTTTCTAATGGAGGGGCGCCCCAACGCTCTTCGAGTGGCTCAGCAGCGAGATAGTGGCCGCCCAGCACCCGACCCCCCATTAATAAAGGAGCAAACTTGAATTGAATCAAATCTTGAGGTAAGGATAAATATAATGTAATGTCACAACAACAACAACAACATTTATTTATATAGCACATTTTCATACAAAAGGTAGCTCAAAGTGCTTTACATAATGAAGAAAAGAAAAATAAAAGACAAAATAAGAAATTAAAATAAGACAACATTAGTTAACATAGAAAAGGAGTAAGGTCCGATGGCCATGGTGGACAGAAAAAACAGAAAAAAACTCCAGAAAACTGGAGAAAAAAATAAAATCTGTAGGGGTTCCAGGCCACGAGACCACCCAGTCCCCTCTGGGCATTCTACCTAACATAAATGAAATAGTCCTCTTTGTAGTTAGGGTTCTCACGGAGTCACTTGATGCTGATGGTCATACAGACTTCTGGCTTTTAATCCATCCATCATTGTTGGAACATCATGGTGCTTTGAGTAGATGGACACCGGAAAAGGAAACAGAAGAGAGAGTAGGGGTTAGTACAGATTTTAGAGCCACCGTGAATAGTTATTATAATGAATTGGATATACAGAGTATCAGGATTTAAATTACAGTAAAGTTATGAGAAGGCCATGCTACAGTAATGTGTTTTCAGCAGTTTTTTAAAGTGCTCCACTGTATTAGCCTGGTGAATTCCTACTGGCAGGCTATTCCAGATTTTAGGTGCATAACAGCAGAAGGCCGTCTCACCACTTCTTTTAAGTTTTGCTCTTGGAATTCTAAGGAGACACTCAGATGAGGATCTGAGGTTACGATTTGGAATATAAGACGTCAGACATTCCGATATATAAGATGGGGCGAGATTATTTAAGGCTTTATAAACCATAAGCAGAATTTTAAAGTCAATCCTGAATGACACAGGTAACCAGTGTAGTGACATCAAAACTGGAGAGATGTGCTCGGATTTTCTTTTCCTGGTTAGGATTCTAGTAGATGCATTCTGCACTAGTTGCAAACGATTTATGTCTTTTTTGGGTAGTCCTGAGAGGAGTGTGTTACAGTAATCTAGTCGACTGAAAACAAATGCGTGAACTAATTTCTCAGCATCTTTCAATGATATAAGAGGTCTAACTTTTGTTATGTTTCTTAAGTGAAAAAATGCTGTCCTAGTGATCTGATTAATATGTGATTTAAAATTTAGATTACAGTCAACAGTTACCCCTAAGCTTTTTACCTCTGTTTTGACTTTTAGTCCTAATGCATCCAGTTTATTTCTAATAGCCTCATTGTATCCATTATTGCTAATCACTAAGATTTCAGTTTTCTCTTTATTTAACTTGAGAAAGTTACTTTTCATCCATTCTGATATACAAGTTAGACATTGTGTTAGTGAATCAAGAGAATCGGGGTCATCAGGTGCAAATGATAAATACAGCTGTGTGTCATCAGCATTAGCTGTGGTAGCTCACGTTGTGCCCTGAGATAATCTGACCTAATGGAAGCATGTAGATTGAGAAGAGCAGCGGACCCAGGATAGAGCCTAGTGGAACACCATACAGGATATCATGTGTCTTTGAGTTGTAATTACCACAACTAACAAAGAATTTTCTCCCTGCCAGGTAGGATTCAAACCAATTTAAGACGCTGCCAGAGAGGCCCACCCATTGACTAAGGCGATTTCTAAGAATATTATGATCAATGGTGTCAAATGCGGCGCTCAGATCTAAGAGGATGAGAACAGATAAATTGCCTCTGTCTGCATTTACCCGCAAATCATTTATAGCAGTTTCTGTGCTGTGATTTGTTCTAAAACCTGACTGAAATCTGACTGAAATTTCACACACCCCAGACTGAGGACAACAACAAATATAAAGTAGTATATGCCTGTGTGAAAATACTGCAGTTGAGTGGTGCAAATCGGTAGGGGATGGGCAGCACATTGGCTAGTGACAGGTGAAAATAGATAAGTGGCAATGCTACATCCAGATTGCTCCCATGTGTACCATTTAAATCTATCCCTGTTAGAGCTGCACAAGATGTGCATAGTAGGTTGGATGGTGATCAAAAAATGAGTCCTGTGTGGTTGTATTCGAGAATGCAGCTCAGCATGGAATGTCTAGAGCTGATTCCAGCCTTGCAGTCGATACTTCATGGAAATGCTCTATTTTATGCTATTTTATATCTATTTTATGCATGTGTACATGTGTATATTCACAGAAAATAAATAAAACAAAGAAAAGGGTTGTGAAATGTCAGAAATTTTTCCTTTCATTGAGGACTTTATAACATATACAATACATCTTAAACTCCACAGTTGTCAACTCACCATAGTTCATCAATTAACTAATGAAAAGATATTGTTGGTTTCCATTTATGTTTGATCAGTTTCTACCTTGTTATGTGTGTGTTTTCACAAATTTGCATTTATATGTGTATCAGTTTAATGTTTAATTATTAATATAATCTTTACTTGTATTTTAACTAAGACTTGTTCACAGCACTCTGCACCTGCACTCAGTGAAGAGTGCTATACAAAAAGTAAGTTGTATTATATTGCATCGTATTTTGAAATACCTCTCATAAATGTTAGATGTCTTTTATTGGGAGTGGTACTTACATTAACAAATAAATCAAGTTAATAAAATTCTTAAACACCTCCTGCCATGAATTCTATACTACTGCAAAAGTTGCACACATTTTAGTTGATAGTTTTTTTGATCTCCGTGTCAATTATGTTTGCACAGGGAACTGGAGAGGGTTCTTATCATTGATCACCTCCTTGACTGAAAAATTCACAATGGAAAACAATGGCAAAAAGCTGGGGTGAAATTTCTGAACATGTTGCCTGTGTGCAACTCAAGTTGCATTGCTGTTCAGAGGCAATCCTTACACAGAACCCTTGAGTAGTCCTGGTTGAAATATTGAGCAAGCAATTATTTGGGTTTTGGTGACTGTGCTGCAGCAGATAAGTAACATACAGTATATTTAAAAAATCTTACACAGCAAAAGAGCTAATAGACAATCTTCCATAATTTATTACGCTATCTTAGCAAGTACGGTACCTTTTCACCATTAATAATTCACGCATTTCGACAGGAGACTGACGATATTCCATTCAGAGGTGTAACTGACAGAGTTGTTTTTTTGGGGTTGATCTGTATGTCTGCGGATCAGTGAGAAAGCTGAATTAAAGAAGGGGTTGGGGGATTGAATCTCATAAATAATGCAACTAGACGTGAAGGCACAGTGCAAAGCCAGCGATTGAATTACACAGAGACTGTTTGCTATCAAAATATCATTTGGTATTCTTATCTTCTACGTGGGTCAAAGTTAAAATTCAAATAAACCACACCATTGATCTGCTGATATTATAGCCATACATAAATCTTCCATTTCAATAGCTTCAGATGTCAATAATTGAATTGATTGCTTGCTCTTCTTTGTAAACACTTTTGAACTGTGGTTATATATTTCCAGTGAGCTGAGCTAGCCTTATAAAAGAGGGTGTTACTTATAATGTTTACTCCTACTATAAATTTAAAAGAAATCAATTTTTATTAGTCCATGTTGACATGTTCTAATACGCTTCCAGCAAATCTGCAGCCGAGCAGTTTAGACCCTATTTGCCGCTCAGCTGGTGCGACTGATGGCATAATTTTCTGAAGTTCACTGCCAACATTATTATTGTGTAAACATTAACATTAAAGCATGTTTTTGCTAAATTACCCTAGTCATGCTGATCATTTTTCAGTACATAGACTGCCATGTGATGGTTTGACTTCTGATGTATTTGTTCTTACAGACTATTTAATGTAGATTCACATAATTTTAAAAGTAAAAGGCCTGCAGAGAGGCAAACCTACCCTGGGTGCTTCGGGCGAAGCAGAGGAAGAGCGGTGCTGGGATCAGTTGCCAGGTCATCACAGGCGGCACATTCACTTGCATCCGTTTAGAATCCGTGATTAACCTACAGTAACACCCCAGTCTTACAATGGGGGAGCAAAACTGTAGCGAAACACATCCACACGGGTTCTTCTTTTCACTGGTGTCTCTCATTCTGCCTAATCCACATCACAGACTTTATATATCAAGCTTTTTGTGTTATTATTGGCACTTATTGAAAGTATTTCATTCTGGACTAGACTGGTGTCTGCTGATGTATGCTGGTAAGCAGAACCAGGATTCCAATCACTTTATTGTTTGATTTTGTTTGAGTGTGGACCCGTTCGCTAGGATAACTCATTCCTAAATTCTAAACAAACTGTTCTTGCCCAGGATTTCATGTACAAAGTTGTCTCCTGTAGATATGAACAATGCTTTACAGAAGGCAATTACTTTTATACGACTGAGCATAACTCCAATGACTTTAGCAAACTCTGATGGGCTATGGGAATGGGTTTCACTATAGAGCAGCAGGGTGGTGCAGTGTTTGGTGCTGCTGCCTCACAACACCAGGAGACTAGATTGAAGACCTGGCCTGTGTGAAGTTGCCATGTTCTGTAATGGTGTAAGTCGGTATGAATGTGTGAGTCAATGAGGCTGCCAGGATAAGATTCAAACCCCATGCGGCAATATAGTTGGATTAAGTCAGTTGGAAATTGGATGACTGGATTTCATTGTAGGCTGACCAGTAACCATGACACCTACACCTGTTTACAGTAAAAGAGATAAAACAGCAAAAAAAACAGCAATGTGTTCTACAGCACATTATCTGCAAATTGAGACCAAAGAATACATTTAGCACTTGATAAACTTTTTTTGCTGAAAATTGAAATCACTGAAACAAGAATTAAACAGGACACAGTCAAAACAATCAGGCAAGTTTAAATGAAAGGAGACCAAAACATGACACATTCTTAATTTTTTAATTTTTTTATCTGATTTGTTTTCTTTTTTCAAATTCTGCTTAATTTTGAAAGCAGAACATTACAAATGTATGCTACTCAATCAAACACAAAAATAATAGTATAACACTTATAACCATTTACTTTAAAAACAAAAACCTGATCCATCTAAGACAAACAGTAATGAAGAGGGACAGTAAAATGAATAAATAAATACATTTTTAAATATAATGGAACCATTAATAGTATAAGAGAGTCAATCACGGGTCTTAGCATGCCTATTCTAAAATAATGTTAATGAGTTCTTGCAATGTTTTGTGGAGGTTTTGGACATACTGTATCTTCTAGGAGAGTATTTGTTTTTTTTTTCCTAATTTGAGATAATATAATGCTTTGCTTACCCAGTGAGTTTTAAAAGGTTGGTTGGAATTTTTCCAGTTGAGTCAAAAAAGTCTGTGTGTAAGTAATGAAACATAGACTGTCACAATCAACTTATCCTTACATACTTTAATGCCATCATATCACTGTTGACGGATTAGGAGCGATTATAACACAGAGGCCATCTAAAAAGTATGTATGGCGCTTTATCCAAAATGATGTTCATTTAGTGCATTCCCAAAACATGTGGACTTGTAATGCTGGAGCTAAGTGATTTGTTTTCAAGACAAGACTTGAATTATTTTATTTATTATTTTATTTTATAAGACTTGATTATTTCGATGAGGAACACCATAGCCTCTCATTCATAAATAAGGCAAGCATGTGGACCGACTCCCAGGTAAAGCAAGGGAAAGCATCCAAGTAACAACTACAATGCTCAGACAGAATGACGTCATTAACAAATATATACATATAGCATTGTATTCAAATTTCAAAATAAAATTAATTTGAAGAATGCAAAATAAAAACAAATTCTTAAAACACACCAAAATAATTTCAAACTTTGATACATTAGCCTTAAAAAGTTAAACATAAACAAAGAAGCTTTCTAAGAAGAGACAAATTCTCTTTCATATCTAAGTTAATAATAGCAACCTGATTTATTTACAACACACAAAACAGAAACTACAATTTAGGAAATCTGCACAAATTAACCCCAATTCCATTTTCTGTATTTAAAATTCTTCTGTATAATGTTGCAGTTTAAAGAATGTTGTGCAGCTATAACCAAAAACATGAAGGTGAGAAGATCAGTCAGTCATTTTCTAACCAGCTAAATCCTGAACAGGGTCGTGGGGGTCTGTTGGAGCCCATCTCTGCCAGCATAGAGCACAAGTCCAAACAAAACACTGGACTGGGTGCCAGTTCATCACAGGGCAAACACACACACACCAAACCACACACTAGAGCCAAGTTAGTATCACCTATTCACCTAACCTGGATTGTGGAAGGCAACCAGAGCACTGGGAGGAAACCCACGCAGGCACAGGGAGGACCTAGGATAAGGTGGGTCAGAGATGGCAGAATATTTTTGCCTCAGGATTGCTGTCATCTAGGTAATTCATTTTTATTTCAGTTTCTGTGGATCCAAAAGAGAAAAAACAAAGCTCAGCAAAGATATTAAACAGCATTTCTCCACAAAAATGCAAAAACAGTAATGTTCTACCAGTGGAATATTTAAGAATGGAATTGAATACAGTCAGAGATTCCTTTGGATATGTGTGCTGTGAAAGATGTTTTCCTGTTGCAAAGTGTACTTAATAAAACAAAATCACTTTTGTTTGCAGATTGCTTGGTATTTATCATTCTGTCAATGAAAGCTGACATTTTTAAGCCTTTTCAGCTCTATAAGGTCAGGCAAGATATAATGTTAAAAGGACCAGATTGTAAACAGTACTGCCACAGAAGGTATTATATTTAAATTGCTGGGCTAAACAGCAACAAGAGAGGGTTGTCTCAGATAACCCTCAGATATCAGCCGAGTGTATCTGATAATCAGTGTGCAGTATAAATGGCCTTCAGTCATGTAGGGTAGCCACCAGCACATCCAAGTTCACCTTCTATCAGAAGTGGCTGACTGTAAGATACTTTAACTATACCACATCTTTGCTTTCAGTAGGGAATTGCGCCTTTTTAATAAACATGAAAGTTGCTTGAGGGCTATTTGTTGTAAATAATGGCCCTGTTGAGATAAATATTTCTATTGGAAAACACTCATTCCTTAAATTGGGAAAAAATAATATAAATGTCCTTCCATGCAGTTCAGGTATTTGTAAAATGTGTGGACTACAATAATTCATTCATGATGATAGAAACACATTTGCTATGTGTATATTTTATTTTCCCTAAGTACTTTTTTTTTTTTTTTGAAAGATTTTATAGTTCTATGTGGCCATGGAATCTTATTTTTTCAGGACAATGTGGCGCAGAGCTCTGTGGCTTGTGACGTTGGCATGACTGAGCTTCTAAAGATGGCATACATTGCAAAGCATCCAAATGACTTAGGAGCAAACCAAAATAGTAATAAGGGAACATTTTTAGTTCTGATTCTTTTTTTGTTTTTTGTTTTTTTTTTGTCTTTTGTTTGGCTATGAATTATGGTTAGCATTTTGGATTTAATGAAAGATTGTGTTTTCTTCCCTCGAAACAATTCTTGACTACTCTTTGGCAGTTCCACTAAAAAGACATTTGCTCCTCTCTGCTATGCTCAGAACACATTTTCTCAAATAGGACAACTCAATCAGTCCGTGAAGATCATAGATACTTAGATCTCAAGAGGTCACCCAATTGATTTATGTATTTTACCAACTGACTCACTAAAGCTCTAACACTAACACTCATGTCTTGCCCCCTGAGAACCTGAATTGGAAGAAGCTTGTTGGGAAAATGAACAAATGGATGGATAATTCATCACATATCTTTTTTTTTCTTATTCTGGATATTTAGACATGCCCAACAGCATGTCAACATTTCACCAAGCCTGCACATTGACCTTTTATACAATTCACTCTCATAACTTTGCTCCCTTTATTAAACCTAAGTAATTTACTTTGAATAATCAAGAACCAGTGACTGTAGTGATCCACATTTTAAGAGGGTCAAATTAGAGCTGAAGTGGTATTGCTTCATATATGTATCACAAGGGCCGTTTAATTTGTTTGGATGAGTGTTCAAAATGCAATCATGGGTCAACCAAACTTTCTCCAAGTCATCTAAGTCTTAAATCCATCTATCCTTTTCCTGAACCTCTTTATTCCATCAGAAAGAACTACAGGCTCTTCCATCAGAATCAGGTAAAAGTTAAATACAGACCAAGATGGAACATCCATCCATTTGGTGTCACTCAAGGACTGACCAGCAATCAAGCCATCACAATATAAACTATTGAATCAGCCTAACTTATAAGTCTTTAGGATGTGGGAAATAAATCAGAGTATACAGCAGAAAGTCCCATGGAGCCATGAGGGAAAAAACAAACTTACAGTAAACAGGCCAGAAGAGGAGGTCAGTCTCCTGAAGTTGTGAGGCAGCAGAGACTTTAAAGGTCTTCTATACTTGTTAACATTAACAGCCTCAGTTTATCCTGCTATCAGTTCACTAGCATTTACTTAATTAGAAGGCAATTTTATCTGAAGAAATAACATATTATAAATTTATGAAGACAAAACATTAGTGCCATATTGAGTTTTTATTTTAAGCCCTAGTCTAGCAGATAAATCAGGAATTAAATCCATGATTGGAACAAAACCTTCAGCTCGTAAATAAATGTCATCACAAATAAATAACATTAAGGGATGTTTTTTTATCAACTGTGTTTTGATTATATGTGCAATTTACAGAGTATGTTAATGTGTAATAGAGGTTCAGTTAAGCAGACGCAGAACAGAAATGCAATGTTAAACCAAAAAACTGCTGAAGTGCCTGCAGCTCACACAGATTTCTCAGAGTTTTCTCTGATGCCTTAATTTCAAGGGGCTGATTAAGAATTTTTTTTTTTTTTATCAATGACTCTTTTATGGAAAAAATAGTACTTTTCTGCCAAATTGTTATATTATGTCTCATACTATATTGCCAATCATGCCAGATAAAATGTGCTTTCTCCAGCCAATTGGTGTTACTCAATGGTGTAGTGGTTTTCCATTTTGATGACCTTATGTTTTGTTTTAGGAAACACAGTCATTAAATGGGGCAGCTTTGGGTCATGGTCTTGCCTATAAATGGCAAATATTCATTGAGTTGATACTTTGCATTTTGCATCATTTTGATTTAAGTTGCAATGGACCAGTGAGAAGCAGAAGGACAGAACTGCATTGTAAATCTCCAAATTCATCGGGCAATAGTACATTGTTGAATGCTCATGGAGGAGCTTAACAGGTAGTTGGTAATATCTGTATATTTCTATATGTGTGGGGTTTTGTAGTTGGCACATGTTTATACCTCTTTTCCTTTTTTAAAGAATTATTTTTTTGTGACCATAAAACCCTGTTTCCAAAATCCTAATTATCAATGAACACAACTGCAGACTTTAATCTACTCCTGAGTAAGCACTATCTAATGGGTCTTGAACCTGATTCTTTTAGTTACCGTTACCCACTTGGTGTCCCAGACACTTTCCTCCATATGATCTGGTTGAGCTTTCCTGTTTTTATTTCCCTTTGTATCTTATTCCTGGGGTCAGATTTCTCCAATACTCTTGAAATGACAACACCCTTGATCAAGTAGGGAAATGCAACCAAACCTGCAAAATGATGACTTAAGCTTATAATAAATCATATCACAGAGTCATGCACATATAATGTGCTTTGAAGCAGCAAATATATTAAACCTTAAAAGTGATTAATATGATGTACAGACCATATTTTAGTTACCCTTTAAGAAAAAAAAGAACTTTTTTTGTTGTTTTATCAGTTTACATCACCTACCTGTTGTCACTTCTCTGCCGACTGGCCGACGGGTCAGGAATATTTCAGTCAAGCTTCACTCCATCATGCATACTGTTGTGGAAGCCATTAACTGACCAAGAAAGGCATTACAGTACATTCAGTTTTCATGTGGTATGGTGCACATGCATAAAACTTAACTTGTTTTTGCCAACATAAAAAGACAATTTGCAGCAGTGTCCGGTTTTCCTAATGTAACTGGAGCTCTTTACTGCACTCATATTGCAATGAGGGTACAAAGAGAAAATGAAGCTGCTTTTGTTAAGTGTAAGCAGTTTCATTCCATTATTGTACCAGTCATCTGCAATAAAAGATGAGACTGACAAATGTCATGTCTCTGTGACCTGAGTCAGAACTATGATTCATTTATTTTGAGGCAGAGTAGCTTTGACAGACATGATGGTACTGTGCATTGTGGCCTGCCATTAGGTGAGGTAACTGGCTGAACTCTCAGTTTTTCATATGGCCTATACTATTCATTGGAACAGCAATCATGTAATTACATGTTTCAGATAATGGTGGCTACCTGCTCAGAATCATGTATCCTCTTGAATGTGTATTTGCAGAGCGCAGCATAAGACTCAATACGTCATGAGGGAGGTTGTTCAACAAGCCAATGAAGGTCTTCAGCATCGTGATTGCATTTGTATGAGGTTGATTATCATATTCCATTGTAACCAATAAGGGACACCAGCAAGCCCAAAACCCCAGACACCAACACACCAAACACAGTCTCGGGTTCAGATAAACATTTTTGTTTATTAACACAGTACCTTTACATATGGATGAGATCCGCTTTTATAGCCACCAATTATATAATGTTTCTTGCCCTCCTAATCCTCCAGGTAAGTATCTCCTTCTACCTCCCACCTCTGACTCCACTGGAAGAGTCTGGAATGTTACCTTTTATGTTGGATGTGTAAGTACTTCTGGTGCCATAACATCCAGGTCACAAAAAGACCCAAAAAATGGTATTTCTTCTCCCTCCAGTACCCTCTAGCGGCACCCAAGGACCTTAACAGGGTTGTCCCTCAGGACTACGAACCCAAGGATTCCTGTGGGTGTCCATACTGGGTCCACACCAGAGGAGCACTGCCATCTATTGTACTGGGGAATAAATTGTTTTGCATAGATATTTTCTCCTTGCACTGCACTGTGAGTTGAGGGGTGTAGACTCCCCTGTCCAGAAGAAAGAAAACGGTGTCAGTTACCATTCCATAATTAATGCCTTTGAACTGCCCCTGTGTCTCAATGGGCTCTTGTATGAAAGTAGAGTGTTAGAATGACTTTTTTAAGCGATAAGGGCAGTGCTTCCACACATGTCCCTTCCTTTGACATTCGAAATACAGACAACCTAAAGGTAAAGAAAATAGAGGGACAATTTTGACAATGCTTGGTGCGGCTCTTCCTTTAGGTTCTGTTCTTTGTGTTCACCTCCTCCTACTTGACCATGATTAGTTCTTACCATAATGGAGGATAGGACCACTGGGTCATGTGCTTCTTGAGATGCAGCATTATAAATGTAGGGCATGCCTTGCTTTTTAGCCTAACTACCCATTTTACTCTGTGGTATTTGGACGGCTTGAGACCCTCTATGAGTAATAGAGGGGTTTATCTCTGTTCCTACCTTTCTATTCTCCTGTGAGGAAACATTACCAACCTCTGTAGGAGTCAGAACAACTTGGACAGCCACATCAGAAGGCATGACCTTCTCACTCTGTACTCCACTTTCCTTGTCTGAGCAGTACTCCTTCTGAAAAACCATCTCTTGGAAAGGAGTTTCAGGCAGCGGACAGTTGGTCACAATATATGACTCAATTGTGGGAACTGCAGCTACTTGGTTTCTTTCACATATGTCCAGAACTCCGTCGCTCTGTGTTCCTTTATTTTCACCTCTCCTGTGCTCAGTAGTCTGTAATGGCTTCCACAAATTGAAGCTTAGCCATTGATAATTTCTCTATATGTGTGGGAAAAAATGCTACTCGGTTCTCTTCACCATCATCTGGGATCTCTTCACACTGTGTCCCTGTATGCAATACTGTGCCCAGATCACTCATCTTTATAGCCAAATCCATGCTGGGCAGCAGTGCGATTCCCAGATGCCTTAAATATTTCTCAACCATTCCAAGATGTGTTTTTGCAACATTCTCAAGTCCTTTAATAGTGGCCTCCAAGAAAGTAAGAGCTGAGTGCAACATTCACACCGGTTGAAGTAGCTCCTCTAATACGTGCAGGTCAATCTAACATTCGAGTTCCTTTGGCTGCTGCCAACTGAGACTTTGGACATCTTTGTTTACCCATTGCGTATGCTCAGTCGGGTACCCCATGGCATCTTGGGAAGTGAAGTGAACTAGACACTTTTCCCAGACCCTGTTATTATCACCAAAAGAAAAGGGAAAGTCACTTACTCCCAGTTTATTTGTCAGGGTCTCTATGGCTGTATGTTGGGCATGTTTGGAGTTCACAGTGGCATCTTCACTAACCAGATTCTTGAGGGCCTTGTGGCCTTCCTGCCATGGGTCTGAAAAATAGGATAAATGGACCGTAGCAGTCTTGCCTTTTCACAGTTAGTATCCACCATGGTTTTTGTGCCACTTTTCAGTGCTTTTGGTCCCTCAATGCCACACACCTATATCCTGCCCGCGTCAAGGTGAGCATTGTTGAAGTGGATGCTGCAACTGCCCATGGGAACTGAATTCCAGGAGATGGAGCGGTTGCCAGTCATCGTCCTAAGTGTTCAAACATTTCCCAGACAAATGCCTGCTTCCACTCAAAGTACCTTGCTTTCGTTGTGTATTTCTTGTCCATTTTCTACCTAGAAATCCAGTGCTGAAAATGTATGGGTCAAGAGTTTGGGTTGGTTTATACAAATATACTTTATGCAGATTCCTGGTAGCAAACAGCCAGGATATACTGCCAACTATGTCAATGTTCCCAGCAGGGTCATCACCAAGCCCCAAACCCCAGACAGCAACACATCAAACACAGTCTCGGGTTCATATCATTCTTTTTTTTTTAATTCTTATTACAGTACCATTATGCATGATTAAGATCCGCTTTTATAGCCACCAGTTACATAATGTTCTTTTCCGTTCTTTCTGTCCTCCAGGTGAGTGTTGCCTTCTACCTCCCAACTCTGACTTCACTGGAGGAGTCTGGATGGCTTCCTTTTATGTTGAATGTGGGAGTACTTCCAGTGTCATAATGCTGAATGACAGAAGCACTTCCAGGTTACTCAGAAATCCCTGCAGTGCTCTCTGGTGGCAAAAAAGGACCCTGACAGGGTTGTCCCTTAGGACTGTGAGGGCCATGGATCCCTGCAGGTGTCCAAACAGGGTCCATGCTTTGTATTGTACCTAGAAAAAAATTGTTTTGGATAGACTATTTATCCTTGTGCATCCACTATAGCCAGGAAAGGCACCATCAACCAACCTGGCAGGGATGCCTGTCAATCCACCTTGGCACTAACACCATATATGGTTGTTTCATGGTGGCAACTGGATGGGGTTCAAGGTGTGTTCACGTACACACGTTTACAAGATGATTGTTATTTATAAAGGTAAACTGCATAAAAATGTGTGTACGCCACATTTTATAAATCAGACTTTTTTATTTTGTCATATGCACATTCCTGTTTTATAGCTTACGCATATTTTCGCACTCAAATCCATGCAAAGTTTTACAAATTAGACCCCTGTTCTTCTCTCCTCTTTTTTGATATTCCAATATTGTCTAATCGAATCCTTCCCATGTCTCATATTTTACCTGTGGAACCATATCTGTTTAGGCAGTCTTGGTGCTAAACTACTCCTTGTCTCACAGTGCAAATCCCCTGGAACTTTCACAAATTATAATTGAGTATCTAAATTCTATAAGTTATTGTATATGGAGCCATCTGCATCTCGCATTAACAAATTATCCACAAAAACTATTGAGGGTTGGTCTAGTGCTGCTCAGTCTTTTTCCAGTCCAATTCAGTTGATATAAAAATGGCATCAGTTGAAGTGTTATTGTTAGTTGTGGAGAGTCTGTGATTAGCTGTTTCTTCAAATTTCTTAAACATAACATTTTTAAAAGCAGTATTCAAAGGAGAGCTAAAATCTCTGCTGAAGTTGCAAGGTAAAATTCTCGTCTGCCAGGATAGAGAGCAGGTCTGGAGATTTGCTGATAAATTGTTGCATCAGAGAAATATTGAGTTATTATGCAATTTAAGTTATCTTTTTTATTTAAAAATATGAAAGCTCTTTTTTTAATAACAAAATGGATCCCTCCCTTTGGCGATTCTAAATTGGCCCTAGTGTGTGCTTGGTGTGTGGGTGTGTTTGTGTGTGTCCTGCGGTGGGTTGGCACCCTGCCCGGGATTGGTTCCTGCCTTGTGCCCTGTGTTGGCTGGGATTGGGTCCAGCAGACCCCCGTGACCCTGTGTTCAGATTCAGCGGGTTGGAAAATGGATGGATGGATGGATCCCTCCCTAAAACCAAAAACCCCAATAAACACCCCAAGAAGTATTTAGCGCAGTAATCCCCTCGTTGTCAACTATAATAACAGTATCACGCCACTCAGTTAACCACTAAATGGCAACGTTTGAATGATTAAGTGAAATTATCAAAAGAAATAAAACTATAAATGCAAAATGACCCATACTAGCATAAAATCACTATCAATATTATTCCATAAAAGCAGAAATGCAACTGCACTAAGTTCCCTGTTTAGCTATTAATATTAGTAAAAGCCCAATAATTAATTAAACTTATCCAAATAACTAAGAACTTGGAAAGAAACTGATTTTTTGCATAATGAGTACCAAAGGTGATATAAATCTGAAAGATTTGAAATTTCATTCTCAAATAAAGAAGCTCTTTAGGGACACGCTTAGTTCTTGTCATACGTTTTACCTCTACGCAACTCCTTCAGCACAGAGAAAGCTGTAGCTTTGCTCCAGTTAGCCTCTCCATGCACAATAGAAACTGAATATCACAGCACAGTTCTTTTTGCAGACCTGTGTTTCTGATCTTCTACCCACTTATGAACTGCAGTTCCCTATCTACCTATCTAAACCCATTTGTATTAATCAGGGGAGCTGCACCTTTCCCATTTAATGAATTAGTTAAAACACCTTTTAGCTTCAGGTCGATACTGTCCATTATTTAAATACTAATGTACAGACAATGCAACCGTAAGACTGTATTTAGTGTAATGTAAATACTGAGAACATATTTGCTCAATCTGTGCTTACAGAGTGACCCTAACATAACTCCTTTCTCTTCCTTTAACTTCCAGGAAAGAAACTTTCTTTTTTTTTAAAACGTTTACCTTAAAGCAGTAGGAGATATGAGTTGGTGAATGAGTTGACAAGCGTTTCCTGGGGGTCTGAGCGACTGTTGGACTAGTAAATGAGGAAAAATATCCAAGTTGAAGCAAACCCAGTCAAGGAAAATTTAAAACCGTAAACTGAAGTTACTGTATACTAAATGTCTTTTTTAATTGCTTTTTTTAATGCTTTTCACATCAAGCTCTCTTTGAGATATCACTATAGAAACTGAAAAATAGTCTTGACAAATTTCTTCAAAGAATAAATGTTCCAAATTTCAACCAAACTGGTCCACTGCGAGAAGAGTTGTTTTATGTGGAGAGACAGAGATGTGTGGTGCACTTGGTTGGTTTTCACGTTATATGAAAACACACCTAATAAGGCTGTCAGTAGTAAGGAGCATCCAAACTTTGAGAAACTAAAGAGACAGCTTATGAAGAAGAATAAAACGACTATGCTCTTCTTCTTGTTTTTTATAATGCTCTTCTGGTTACTCATTTTTTTTCTCCTTTTGCTAAGAGTGCACTGAGTGTTATGAAAGCATTTCACATGACAGCTCATCGGCCTTCAATCATCTTTCATATTAAAGGAATATGGGAGATATTGTACACTTGTCAGAAGTATTTGATTTACTTTGGAGTGTGATAAATTTGCTTGAATATGACAAACATTGGCCTGTTGCCTGACTGGCATTGCACTTGACACTCATCTCCACGTATCTTTTTCAGGCTTAGGCCAATTGGGCTATGAGAGTCACCCAACCACCTTATGGGCCACAGCACCCCTGTTCTGGACAAGATTCTTGTTAAAACTGCCCTGAAAGTGATTTATTGATTGGCTTTGTCTGCCCATTTCCCTTAGACCAAATTGTCATGAAAATAAAAACTATCAGTAGAACATGTTTGGAGACAGCATAGTCCTAAGGAACATTGACACATACGGGCATCTCTAAGAGGCCACAATGCAGAAGCTCAGCAAAATGGGAGAACCTTAAAGTAGAACCACTTCTTCTCCAGATTGATGAAAGTCATTTGAGATGGTCTGAACATGTAGTTAGAATGTCTCTTGGCACCTCTCATAGGAGTTGTATAAGGCACAGTCCTTAGGGATAAACCCCAGAGCAGCTGGTCTGCAAACATCTAAGATGGGTACAACAAGTTGCTGTGGATAGTGTGGGCTGAATAGCCTCATTGAACATGTTGCCATCAGAAAAAGTGGAGTGAATATGAAGATGAGAAGACTGATCAATATCTAGCATCCTTCCTGGAGTAGAGTTACAATAAATGCCACTGTCTTTTACATATTTTGATTGGTTATACAAAATAAACGTGTACTTTGTAATAATCATACTTAAAGATATGAAATTATGAATGCAGTGACACAATGGTTAGTACTGATGCCTCCTAGTTTCAGTAGATTATGTTCTAATCCTGGCCCAAACACTCTTCTGCCCATTTCTGCATGAGAGTTTCTGTGGTGCTCCTTCCTCAACCCAAAAACATACTCATTAGGTTTAGTAATGACTGTAAATTAGCCGTGTGGCTGAGTGTTTCATGTGATCAACTGGCATCTACAGTAGTTCATGTCTTATGAAACAATATGCTGCGGCTCTGCATTGCCTTGGCTCACTCATGTATATTCCCACACACCTGTGGAATTAAGAGTCACCTATTAACTAAAAATACATTTATTTGGGTGGAAAAATGTTTTAGCTAGATTAAACCCACAGATATGTGGACAGAACAAGTAAATACAACACAGTGATTGCACTAGAATTGCACTAGAAAACGCAGTATGGTGGTTTAAAGCAACAATACTATACATTACACCAGCATATCACCCATGTTCCGATTATGCTCAGTAAGGGTTCATAAGTAATTATAGCCATCATTAAGATTTACCTCCATGTAAAGAGAAGAGCAATAGGAGAATTCAAGTATTTCCTGTGTATAGTTTGAATGATGTCCCCATTTGAAAATGAATTTGTAGCAGAGGCCCAGTGTGATGCTGTAGGTGCCCAGAGCGCTGGATCTCTTTCATTCCCCAGGACATCAATAGTTATAATCGAGATGGACGAGGGCAAATAATGACACACAGCAACAAGTCTTAAAGTACAATAGTGCATAGTGTGTTTATTATAAAACAAAGTGAGTAGTACCATGCAGTTCAAAGATACAATAAATAATGCATAAAATAATACCATGAAGATGAGAAGAAAAATAGAAAAATCAATCTATTTAATAGTTTATAAAAAGAATAAAATGAAAATCAGGATTGTCACCTCCCTGCTCACTTTCTGGGTCTCACAGAAAGGTTGAGATATCAGTGAACGTGATCAACCTTCTGACTATTCTGTCCTATCCACCTATGTCAGTACCCCATGGGGTCTTCCTGGTGCTTCTTTCTGCTTCCCCAAGTCTCTCGAGATTGCTTCTTCTATTTAGATCAATGGGGTGGTCCACACCTGCAACACTGTGTCCTTCTCTCCACCGTGGGGCATCCTACCTGCCTCTACTCCTCTTCTCTCCTCTCCTCTCCTCTCCCCTCTCCTTCTCTTGTCAGCACTGGCTTGACCTCTAGTTTCCTCTTTGGTCTGTTTTTCTTTTCTCCCATTTTGATCTACTCAGACACTTTATATTTCCTGCGAGTAGTGGTCTTGCCCTCAATGACCTATGGAACTAGTTTTGAAGGATGACTGACTTGCCTGTGCCTAATTAATAAATCCATTCCCGCATTAGCACTCTGTGGCCACACTTCTTTCATGCATGTACCTTCACGTGTGTGTCTGAGCCACGCTATTTCAAAACAAAATCCTTCACCTGTTCAAATCTGCCACAGACCCTTGTCATACCACACCACACTCTGGTTTCCATCTATACAGTTAGTTTGGAGGACTGTGTGAGTTATTATGAGAGTATCCCTTTGAAGGAATGACATTCCAGTGCTGCTGTAATGGCTGATGAGGAATAATTAAGCTTAGGAAATAAGTGGATAAAGAGATTTCTCTCGGATGAGGTTCTCTGTGCTTTAGGTATTTGTTGTAATATTTGTTATTTGCACATTTGGTTTGCAAACATAGTTTTAAATCAGTGGGGCTTGTATTTGCTCATTCCTTTTGATTAACATAACTGCTATAAAGATTATCTGTTACTTGTTGATTATAAAGTCAGTGTAAAGGATAAAACAGACATCAAAAGTATCTGAGCCATGAAGAGATGCGCTGCTTGAATGGTGCTTGAAAGATTAAACTGCAGGATGCCAAGGAAGTCCTTATTATGTGCGGATGCCATTTAGGCAGTGTGTTTGTTAAGGGTTGGAAGTGAAATTCTAAAGGTTATCCAACTAAAGCATTTTTTGACATATTTAGATGTACTCTCATGTAAATTAAAACAGCCATGATCTTCTTATATAATACGCTACCGTGTCTGACCATTTGTCTGTCCAGGATTTTAAATCACCTGTAGCTCTCAAACCATTTGATCTATTGACCTGAAATTTGGCGCACATATACTATGTAACGTCTAATATCCACTTTCAGTGTGATGATTGACCTCCATGGTTATTCCTCTTTTTATTTTTATTTTATTTTATTGTAGAATCAACTCAGGGTGGCCGTGTGGCGCATGCATACAGGCACCATTCTCATTCCCTACCACCTTTGCCGTCACTTCCCCTACCTCTTCATACCTTTAATCATTCTTGAGGCAGATTGAAGACTTAAGTGCCAGCTTAAGTGAAAAATTAAAGAAAACGTACTAAGTAATTACAACAGAAACACTGACTTAATCGGTTTTAACGTGAAAAGATGTAGATGAAAGAAGAGAAGAAGCGGGCCACTAGGGTGGAGAAAAGAGGAGCTGCTCAGGAAGCAGCAAGCACATCAACCTCGGAGCAAACAAATGTTAAATGTACAAAGATCGAGTATGAAAACTATGAATGCTCAAGTCAAGTGTATAATGTGCGGTGCGCCGTTACTGGTTTCTATAATAATACCTTTGTATAAACATCTAGTTCTACAAATTCATTTATTAATGGTAATGTGGTTGTGTCTCATGCATTACTGGCCAAATCGTGGCTTTCCTCCTGTGCAGCAAGTTTTTTCTGGATATTCCCATTTCCCACCATGTTTCAAAGACTTGCAGAATAAGTTAGTTGCTGTTAGTAAACTGGGTGCATATGAACCAGTATGTGCAGTACGTAGCCCTTGTGTCTCTGTCTGTGTGTATGAGTGTAGATAGTGATGAACTGGCATTCTGTCCAGTACTGTGACATGTTGATGTTGCTAGTACAGGTTACAGCCCCTAGAACACTGAAGTGGTTGAAAGTTTTTTGCAAACATTTTTGCAAATTGGCTTGGCTTCATTATGTAATAACATTTTACAGAGACAAAGAACATTTCATAAAGATTCTTGTGAATATTTTACCCATAATCTATGATAGGCCTTAAAGCTTGTTATTTAGATCCTTGGAAATATTTAGAGCATAAATCCTGCAAAGTTGAAATGGAGAAGTTGGAGAGAAGAGTCAAACTCCTTCCAAAGCAGACCGCAGATCTGTGACTAGTGTGGTTCGAAACAAGCTACTTGCACAGAATAGGGAAGCAAGCTTCCTAAAGGCTAATATCATTTTTGACTGAAGGGACACTAACTGTATCAGTCTATACCAATCAGTATCTAAGTGATACATCAATGACCTTAAATATTCATAGTGTTTCTGTTGCTGTAAATTTGTATTCCAGGTCAATTGTGTGGTATAGCGGGTCCACAGCTCCCATTCTAAGGCTAGTTTTAAAATAAATAATCACCGTGCTCGCGGCTTAGCGAGGGGGCATGGTGGTTGTGTGGCTGAAGCAGCTCCCAGGATGATTCGTGATGTGGGCGTTTCTCACCTAAGTGCACAGGTGAGAAACCGTCCGCATCCGTGATTATTCTCGGGGCTGCTGATTTGCCACAACTGCCACGTCCTCTTAATAAATAGAAGCACGAGGCGGCTAAAGGAAAAATAAAGAAAAGAAAAAGAGACTGAAAGAAATGGAGGTTGCAAGAGAAGGCAGGAAGCAGTGGAGAGAGAAAGAGAGAGAGAGAGAGAGAGAAAGCCGGTGCAGGCTCGCGCGCAGCTGAGCAGGTAGCCTGGGTGTTGGGCCGACACCCGGGAGTAGTCGTAGTGGTCGCTCCCACAGAGTTTATAGCGAAGAGCAGGAGTGACCAGAAGGCGGATGACTCTCCGCCTAAGGCCACGGAAGGCAGTGGGAGTCGGGAACTTGGGGTCACTGTAGAACCCAAGTCGCTGTCTGGAGGAGCCTACTGGAGCCAGGGGTCGGTGAGGCAATCCAATCAGCTGAAGCAGGCACAGAGAAGGTCAGCTGTATGTAGGGTGACTCCCCTGTTGAGAAGCCCAGATGGGAGAAGCAAGGGAGCCGCCAGAGGAAAGGAGACACCAGGCTTGTTTTGTTTTAAAAGACTGCTTTCTGCATTATTTTAACCTCCACTTTTCACTCTTGTTTTATGGATTATTTATTTAATGAAGACTTTTTGAATCATTGCACTTTATTTAATTTGAACATTGTTTTGATTATTGTTTTAAATAAAAGCACTTGGCACTTTTGTACACCATCCCCTTGCTCCATCATTATGCCTCACTGCGAGCTCATCGGTAACATTACCGACAGTGCAGAGTTCAAGGGCTCCTGGAGTATGGAGTCAAACCCGCATCGTCACAAATTGCTCAGTTGGAATCCACCCCTTGTGGACAACAGAGTTTGTTATTTAATTTTTATATTGATGATTTTACTTTTCTGAGAATACCTTCCAAATAATTTGTGGACAGTAGCAGATTAGTAATTCTAGTTTCACATTACCTGGCTGAAGTGACTCAAATCCAATTTATTGCCTTAATGTGATACATATCTAATATTTGCAGAGCTGTGTGGACACTGAAATATGATTTTTTCATAACAGATTTGAGTCACTTCCATATGTAGTCCCAGACTTGATATTTGTAGCCGTGTGACATGAATGAGAGAGTCAGATCGAAATTCATGTGCTTTTTTGCTTGTATGCATTGTCTGAGTGCAACAGCCATCACCAGCCAGCACTGGCAGCATGGTTAAACAACAATGGAGAACAACCATTACAGCTGTGTACAGCTCTGTACAGCTGTGACAACCATTGCTGGCTCCTTTCTCGTACCCGCACAGCTCTTGTTGAAGCAGTGCCAGCAATGGCTATGCAAACAGCATAGGATAGGCGTCTGGCTATTTTTCACCTTGTTGACCTAATCATGTACAGCTGACAAACTGTTTGCTGTCCTCCAAAGCATTTTGTCAGCTTGAATGCCATAAGTCGTCAAACAAATATGAAGTTTTCAGTTGCTGGTAATGCAGATGACTCGTGCACAAACTTATCAATGGGCACATACGTGAAGTTTTGCAGGACAGATGCGCTTCAATTACACTTAGGTATAGGTCACTTGTACTTATGAATGTGAACCATCAAGAAAGGAAAATTTGATCTGAGCAAAAAATCGGAATTGAGCAATAAGGCTTGTAATGTGAATGTAGCCTTAGTCGTTCACATTTTCTTTCGCATTTTTTTTTCAAAAATTCTTTTAAGACAAACACTTTAGAATGACTGCAGAGGTACAGGTTTAAATGTGACCAGGGTAGATGGTCCTTTGTCTTTCACACCTAATTGCTAATTTGCAGCTGGTTAAGAAAACAAGAGGCAATTTAAAACAATCAATGCAGCTGTTTAAGGCTATGTCCATACTACTACATTTTTATTTAAATATGGCGTTTTTAAAGTCACAAAATCTCCATCCACTCTAGTGTTTTTGCATTACTTACAAAGGTCTCTTTGTCCCCACTAAAATGACTGGAAACACATTTGAAGCAGTTTGTCACCAACACTGGGAATGTATGCATTAGCAGAAGCAGGAAGAAGAAGTGTCCTCCACACTAGACATTCATTTGCAGCCTATGTTAAGATGTGGAAAATAGCAATGGTGAATACCAAAAGCAAAAGACCAGATTGCTTTGCTTGGACTGACTATGGAATTGCTATTGAGGGTAATGCACAGTGTGAGAAAGGCGCTATATTGCACCCGACCTGGCACAGACTGACACAGAGGCACGTGTAAAAACACAACAAGACTTTTATTTTTTTCTTCAGCTGGAGTGCACGTCTTCCCTGTGAACCCTCCAGCCACAACAAAGTCCCAAAGCACTTTACTCAACAACACAATCCTTCCTCTGGCACCACCACTCCTCCCAGGCAACCTTGTCCTCTTCCTCCTGATTCTGGCTCCTGAGTGGTGGTTGCTGGCCCTTTTATAGCCCACCCGGAAGTGCTCTAGGTGCTTGATCACCTGCTTCTGATTGCACTTCCGGGCAGGGCTGTAGAGTTGTCCAGGCCGGCTCAGGGACCCATGCAGCACCCCCTGGCGGCCACCCCAGATCCCAACAGGGCTGTGGAGAACTCCATCTCCCATTGAGCCCTGCGGGAAACTGAGGCACCATTCTCAGCCAGGGAGGCTGCCACCAAGCGTCCCAGGGGAGGTATTGAGCAGTCCATGATTGCTCCCCCGGAACATGTGTAGAAGGGGCGTCCCGGCCAGGCATGGGACCCGGCCGCCCGCCACAACAGGCATAAGGCAAACCAAGCAACTGAGAAAATGTAATGAGCAGGATCTTATCACAGAATTGCTACGAAACAAGCACAAACCAGAGTGCAAGTAGAAGTCTATGTTTTCAAAACTGTTCATTTTCACCCATTTAAACTGCAACACTGAGCTGGCACTTTCAGAAATACATGGCTCTGAAGTGTATTTTAAAAGTCTCCATTTTCCAGGATTAAAAATGTCAAGGTAGTGGGGACAAAAGGCAGAAACAGAGACTAATTTCTGCATTTTTAAATACTAGGGTGTTGTACCGTGTTATGAATGTAGAGAAAAGCCAAGCAAAATGACACCTTTTATTGGCTAACTAAAAAGATTACAATATGCAAGCTTTCGAGGCAACTCAGGCCCATTCTTCAGGCAAAATGTAATCCTGAAGAAGGGGCCTGAGTTGCCTCGAAAGTTTGCATATTGTAATCTTTTTAGTTAGCCAATAAAAGGTGTCATTTTGCTTGGCTTTTCTCTGCATTTTTAAATGAAAATGTAGTAGTGTGGATGTAGCCTAGGACAAAATGAAACAATTAAGAGTTGATGTTTCTTAACAAGCAAGTTCAATAACACATGTAGCAAAAACATGTTGCCTGGGCAATAATTGTTTCAGCAATGAAAACTGACATGTAATTAAGTACTTGCTCTCCAGGGCTGAACTTGAGGACCCCTGTTATACATGACAGTAGGGCTGGACACTCTTAATATCTACAGTGACCAGGCAAAAAACTGTTTGGGTCAAACCTTTCTCAAGATGCTTGAGGAGCTTCTGACTTCCATGTACCAAGTTCTTACTTAAACCAGTGTTTGACAGGTGAGAGGAAAATAAATGATAAGCACCATGACCACATGCAAATGTGTGTCTCAAGAAACTGTAAACCTGTAATTTTGTTACCTTTTACTAGATTTAAAATAACACATTTCAGTGCTAAATGCTAATGCGATATCCCTGCAGATGAAAAGGAAGTAGACATCTGAACGCAGGATATTAGTGTAGTGCTAAGGGGAAAGATGAGCCTTCAGATTAATAGAGACGAGACAAGTCCATCAGCATTCTCATCCACAGGCTTTCGTGAACACTGCTGGCTATTATACATCTATCATGAAATTAGTGTTGTTTAGTTTCAATAATTTGAGTCAATAAAATATACAGGTATGTCTTATTTAGGTGCAGGATGTGTTGAATTTCCAAAAAGGAATGATGAACGATATGCCACGCATACAGACATCCAGAGCATCTGCAAGCTGTCAGGTGATTGTCTTGACAGTGACACATTCATTTTCATGGTCTTTTTAAATAATATACTAGTAGTAAAAGTAAGCAACTGAAGTCATAGTCATACATCCATCTAACCATCCATCCATTTTCTAACATTTTGGAAACAACTTCATGCTTAATTGTTTTACTTGTCTGTCCCAACAGCAGCAGACACAATCAACCTGGCACGTGATACCAGGACATTGCACATCACACTCACACAATGGCAAACATAGACGTTACAGCTAATCTAACATTTTTTTTTCTTTTATTGAATTTATTAAAAGCATGTAGCATTCCATACAATCAAGTTAAACTTCACAAAACTGAATTCAATTCAACCCTTACCCATGAGAAAGAGAGGAAGGCCAACAGCCAGAGTAAAAATGTTTGAGAGTAGTATAGAGGGAAAGGTGTCTATCTCCCAAATATAAGTACTTATTCTGAAATATTATTGATTAGATCCTGCCAGGTTTTAAAAAAGCTTTGCACAGATCCTGTAAGAGAGAATTAGTTTTTTTTCCAATTTCAAATAGTATATAACATCAGTTACCCACTGACTAGGATTTTTCCAGTTGAGCAAGTTAAGTCTACATGCTAAGAGTGAACTAAAGGCAATTACAATTTGTTTGTCCTTCTTCACTTAATGCCCATCTGGGAGTACCCCAAACACAGCTGTTAATGGGTTAAGGCTGTCTGATAGGCATTTAAAAGTTTTTGTCCAGAATGATGATAATTTGGTGCAGGCCCAAAACATGCGGCCCAGTGAGGCTGGAACTTGATTGCAACGTTCGCAGGTTGGATCTTGCCCAGATATGCTCGATAAAAAATTTTAAGCTTTGCACATATGGAGCTCGAGTGAATTCTGTGCATGGCTGGCTTCCACTCCTTTCCTGAAATGTTGAGTGAGAGATCCTTTTCCCGCTGTACTCTGGGATCTTTAAAAGGAAGAGAGTTTTAAATGGTTTTATATATTATATCCTCAGGACGGATCAACATCTCTTCTGGAACAGAAATAGGAGGGAGGTGAGGAAAATTGGGCAGATTTTGGAAACATTGTGTTGATGGGAAACTATGTTTAGTGTGTAATTGTTCATAGGATGCAAAGCCATTATTTATTACAAATCTCTAAATGATTTAATCAAATACGTTTTCAAAACATTAAAAACTGTGAAAGTTTGAGAGGGAGGAAAAAGGTGGTGATCATATAGAGGTGCCACAGATAAAATATTCTCTAACTTGAATTGCTTCCTACTTTGGTTCCATATTCTGAGTGAATGAAGGACAATTGGGTTGTAAGTATATTGACGATAACTCGTATTTACTGGTGTATTTCTATTGTGGATCAAGCCTCTGTGTGGTCATCTATTTGTGTCAGTGTACAGGTTTTTATAACTCTTATGTTTGCCAGCCCAGTAATAAAATTGAAAGTTAGGTAGAGCCATGCTGCCTTCTGATTTAGGTCATTGTAGGGTTGCTCTTAGGATGTGAGGTTATGATTGAATCTAATTTCTTAAAAAAATTTTTGTTAATATGTATGGGGATGTTTTGAAAATAGAAACAGAAGCTTACGGAGGATATTCATCTTGATAGTATTAATTCTCCCTGCTAAAGTAAAATGGAGGGTGGACCATCTATGCACGTCTTGTTTTTCTAAGAAAATGTTAAGGCTTACTCTGTATTACTGTTTAATAAATATGTTGAAATGCCCAGAAGGATAGTTTTTTGTACTTTATTAAAAGATCATTTTAAACAAAAGTGCACTGCTTATGGTGACAAAGGTTCTCAAACAGAGCAGTTGTTGGTGCCTTTTAGATTATTTTAAAATTGCCCACCACTGGCTATCTCTCTCACCACTTCACCATCTAACAGCTAATGTGTGGTGAGTGTACTGGCACAGAGTGGGTGCCGTTGCATCATCCGGGTGGATGCTGCACATTGGTGATGGTTGAAGTGTCTTCCCCACCCTCTGTATTTATTTGAATAGCAAGAAAAGCGATATATAAATGTAATGAATTATTATTTTTATTGTTATTTAATTGTGACATTATAAGTTTATCAAGTTTCCATTACCAATAGGCAAGCATTATTAGTGCCATAACCTTCTTATTTTGAAAATGATGGAATAACAAGCTTTCATGTGATGTCTGCACTTTGTAGTCTTGCTTTACTTGGTGAGGGCACTAACTTGAAAGGCAATGGTTAAATGAAATTGTTCACTGCTTTTGGTTTCATCTACACTTGCTTAATATTTGTAACAAATAAATTTACGTTTTGGTAGCAGTTTAGTTTAGGTATAGCAAAAATGCATTTGTTATGCATTTACTGTTATGTAAGAAGACCTTAACAAAGGCTCTTTTTGGTCCTCATTACACTTATAAAAAATCAATAGATGGGTTATTCATTTCTGTGCAGTGTGGCATATTAATATGATGGTAAAATTACTTGTTAATATGAAGTATTCACAGGTCTTATACTAATTATGTAATATTAAAGAGAAACGTGTCTCAGTTCAGCCACTTCAGACCACTCCAAAGTAAAGTTGTGTTAGTTAATCACACTGCAGACATGAAGTAACACTTTACTGATGCTTTGTAAAGACCCAAAGAAGTGTTTGTTAAGATCTTGTGCATAACGGTAAATGAGTAATAGATGCATTTTTGCAGTTCCTAAACTAAAGTATTACCCATCGTAAATAAATCCAGAGAACATGTTGGGTGTCCTGCCAAGGATGGAGATGGAGTCCTTACCTGGTTGGGATGCCAAAATTGAAGGATGGACTAAATGGGGGCAATGCCCGGTCAAGACACCTTAAGATCCCTGTCCTGGGTGGGATGCCTGAAGAGTACAAGAACTGACAGGAGAGCACCGCAGTGAGCAGTTCATCCCCCACTTTAATAGGTGGCAGTGCCCCTCATATAGACTCCCAGTTTGGACACCTGTAGGAGCAGCCCTGTAGGGATCTCTGGTGGATGGTAGAATGCACTGCCATGAGAGAATTCCTCTAGCTTTCTCAAAACCTGGAACTTCTTCCAACTGTCTATGTCATGTCCCCAGAAGTACTCCCGGCTCTCAATAAAAGGGGCCGTGCTGTCTTTGTCCAGACAAATCAGAGCTGGGAAGAAGGCAGGCAACACTCAACTGGAGGAGAGCAGTGTGGTAGAAAGAGGAACAGTGAGAAAAGGAGAGACAACTTGCTTTTGTGCTTGTGTATACAAGGTATTTGTAATAAAACCCACTTTTATTGAATCCAAGACTGTTTTGGTGTGTTTGTGCTTGGGGCCCTGTAGCACCCCCTAGCCTTCATGCCATGTTTTTATTTACATGAGGGAAACCTCATTAATGCTAAAATGGCAATAATACATTTTATTCATATAGCACTTTTCCCATATTGAAAATATTTAATAAATATTCAGAATAGTACAGCGGAAACAGAAGCATGGAACAAGTCATTCATAAGTCTGAGTACAAGAGAGCTGAATGTTCTGTCACTTGGGATATATAGGGCACAAGACTACCAGCATTAGCGGAGTGGGCTCAGTTGATTGGAATGTAGTGATGCAGAAGATCACAGAAATGGTCTGGCACAAGGTCAGTTAAAGCTTTATAGGTAAGCAACAGGATTTGGTATACGACACAGAGCACCAGCGAACATTGAACAGAACAGGCATTATGTGCTGACTGCTGTGAGACTGAGTGAGGACTCTTTCAGCAGAGGTTTGATCTGGCTGGAGCTGAGATAATTTATTAGAAGTAATTAGGCTCCTTAAGGACAGCGCAGCCCATTAATTCCCCCTTTGTCACCATTTTACATGAAGGGAGTACTTGAAAAATTACCCGTAATGTGAGCAGGAGCTTCACACACTTTATTATAAAGGGCATTGAAAGGAGACAATGGACCACAGTGTACAGAAACTTGACCATTCTAATCTTTTATATTCACTGTACAATTAGTGCCAATCATGTCGTTCTCCTCACGGTCTGCTGCTTGAGTAATGAGTACACTAGAAATAAAGTGTTGTCCTGAGTTACTGGACAAATGATAGATTTGGTCACATGGAAATTAATGTGATCTGCACATATACAGTATAAAGAATTTGTAAGTTGTTAAAGGTGATCTGTCTTTTAAGAAAAAGACTAATAAAGCTGATTTACTGTCTATAATAATATTCATAGATTTTTGCTGAGCCATTCCAGGCAGAGTGACATCCATGACTAGAAAAGTAATTAGAAGATTACTTACATGAGCCAATACTGACTTTGGCACTCAGCTTTTTAAGGAATGAAAGTACCATACCATACCACTTAAGGCCACTTAAACCGGAGCATAAGGTGCAAGGCCAGAGCAATCCCCCAGACAAGGAACCAGCCCATCGCAGGGTGAGCACACCCACGCACAGACACTATGGCCAATTTAGCAATACCAATCCACCTAACCTGCATATTTTTAGGCTGATGGAAGAAACCGGAGCACTCAAAGGAAAATCACACAGACACAGGAATAACATGCAAACTCCATTTAGGGAGGACCTGGGACATGAACCTTGGACTCCTTACAGCAGAAAAGAAATTGAAACAAATTTTTCTGTTTAAAATGGTTCTGAGTGAGTAAGTGTGAGTAATTATAGTCTGCCATAAATTGACATCCCCTCCAAAGCTTGTTCCTACTTCACACCTTATGCAGCCAGGATAGACTTCAGCTCCCCACAACCTTAAAAAAATTGTTTTATATAACTTCAGTAATAGATGCATTGGTATTACTTTCAATATTTATTTCATAAAAAAATTTATTTTGTCATTTTTTTAAACTTGCTAAATCCAGTGTATTTTTCTGAAAAACCAAAACCTATCCATTTTTAAATTTCTAATAGACATACCTTTAAATTCAGCTGTTGGGACAGGTCATTTGTCTTTACAGGTGTATATAGCTGTGTATTGTCAGCGTAAAAATGAAAATCAACACCTGTTTCACAAATGATGTCACTAAGGGGAAGTATAGGACTGATCCCTGGGATACACCAAACTTTACTTCAAAAAAGTTTACCTCTGCTGGATGCCACAATCTCCGATTCACCTTATTTTGAGTAGGATGATTCTATACATTTTATACCACATATGCAAAAAAAAAGTATGCATAATCAGCCTTGCATAATTCATTCTTTCTTTCATTCATTTTTCAATTTAATGTATTCAGTCTGTGCCTGGATTTACAGCATGGCAGGTAGGAATCAACCCTGGACAGGAAGCCAGCCGCATCATTTTTTAATATTTTAATTTAATGTTGTTTCCCCTAATGATGGTGAACTTGAATTAAGAATAATTTTGCATGTGCTTGAGTAACTACAATGTTTCAGCGTAACTGGAGAAATGGTTTTGGGCAAATACAATTAGGAATAATGGATGGGAAATGTGCAACTACCCAAATAGTAAATACACTTTTAAGAGTACGTTTTACTTTCACAAGTAATAACAGAATAGGTGCACTTTGTTTAATGAGGTGCAAACGCCTTAACGCCTGGTTACCATTAAGTGCTGGCTGCCTGGCATGGATTTTAAATCAATTCACCAATATGCTATCAATGCCTTCTCTACCCCAGGTAATCAATAATTCATTTACTGATCACAATATTACAACTTCCCGTACCCAGTCTTCTCATTGTGCTGGTGTAAGCATCTTAAACATTCAATAACATAATGACCATTGTCTGGTACTCTTAATTGAACACACAGCCTGGGACAATTTGTATGAATTCTTTCTGAAAATCAATTGTGGTTTTGGTTCTTTCCCACCAATTGCTTTGCAGGAAGCTTTATCTACAGGAAAAAGTTAAATCTAAATGTTTTTTTTTTTCTTTTCTTTAGATGAGAATCATTTGCAAGGATGTCACGGCCGAAACCCTCTATGATGTGCTTCATGACACCAGCTACCGTCGGAAGTGGGATTCCAACATGATTGAGACTTATGACATTGGGCGACTAACAGTGAATGCTGATGTGGGCTACTACTCCTGTAAGCTGTAGCTTGGTACTAAACTGACTTATTGAAAGTAGTCACCGTAACCTTTATACACACGTTTGTATTTGTATTGTGACGCGTAAGTCACTGTCTTGCACCCCAAAAGGCTGAATCTCAGTACTTTAGCAAAACCAGCTTTATTCAACTTGAAACAGGAACAGCAGGATTATTTATTCTAGTGGAATCTACCACTCTCCTATACGCAGACATGGCAAATGGGCATAGTTGGGGCCAGGTCAGTGGCCAAGTTACACTGTTCCCTGCATTTATAATGTCCCTTGCATCACCCATCGGTATAGCATTATCACAATTGGCTCGTAGTTGTTTCCGTGCTGCTCTGCTGTTGCGCTGTGAACCTGTGGTTGCCTTGGTGACAGACAAGCAGTCCTCCACAGACGTGGCAGGTGCACTTCGCTGTGCCGTCCCTTTGCTGGGGGTCCTAAAAGAGTACAGAAACCTCACAGTATTAAAATTCTACAAGGTGATTCTCCAGATAAACTAAAAGCTAAGGCCTTTCCATGCCAGGTTCAAGATAGAATTGATGGTGCTCAGTAAAACTACCCAGGCTAGTTGCTCCTGTTTGTACATATCCACTACGCAACTTTGCTAAATGAAATTTGTAAAACAGTCATTATGGGCAGGAAGGAAGCTTTTTCAGATGCTGCAGGAACGTCATTGATTACTATTTAAAACTATTTGGATTTCATAAGCTTGGTAACTATAGTTAAAATGCAGGGGGTCTGTTAGATAGAGTCTGGCATTTCAACATGAAAACGATTAAGCAGAACTCCTCCCCTGTAATTATTGAGTGGACTCATTTTTTTGAACACATAATAGACGTGTTGGAGGTGCAATGATTAGCACAACCTTATACAACCAGAATAATGGGTTCATGGCTTTTCTGTGGGACTTCAGTTTTTCTCCCACATTGCAAATAATTTGCTTTGCCTGATCATATTCTGCAACATACAGTAGTTAAGAGTTTTTCAAAAAAGGAATGCCTAGTCACCCATGTCATAACTCATTTCAAGTCGTTTGCAGTTCTACATACAACAACTGTTGTAGCTCATTAGGTGTGTTGGCTCATCCAACTCAAAGCTAAGGCTACACTGACTCAGAGATGCCTTGATATTTTGTGCCAGGTCACCAAAATACTCATCATCATATTTTTGCAAGACAAGCTAATGTTTAGGAATGACTAAAACATTATATAATATTGTATTGATAGGCCATAACAAGGAGGTCAGGAAGTAGTTGAGACAACACAAAAATTTCGAGTATCACCGCAGTAACCCAGTTTACTTTTGAACTCAAACCAAAAAATGTTAGCATAAACAGTCCCGACAATCATGAATGCAGGCTTCAAAGGAACTGAAATGGTCACAACTGAAATTGCTTATATAACATTTAATTGCCCTCTCTCCTCCATGGTCCTCTTAAGATGATGCCATCTTCCTGGGATTCTATGTTTTATGTCCCCGGGACCAGCAGGGGTGGGACTTTCGTCTAATCTTATGGTTGGGCTTGGTTGTCCTCACTGGTCTATGGAAAAAGGAGAGGAGACCGTTAGTGACAACGCCCCCCTCGTTTGAGAGTGGAACTGCTTATCTTGGTTGAGCTGATCTGGTAGACCTCTGGGCATGTGTGACAGTGTATGAATTGTTCCTCAAGGCTTTAAGTTTTTTCACTTTGCTTTGTTCATATAAAGTAGCAACATATATGTTTTGTTGTTTATAAACTGAGACCTTCACCACTAATCAGACAAGCTATAAATTAAAGTGCACATTCATTTGTCTTTACATTAACATTGCTTTGCAATTTTTAAATTGAAATTACTGTTGGAAAATGCTTAATGGACACAGGGTGTCTCCTGGGATTTAACTGAACACCTTTGGCATGTATCTTATCGATTCATTACAAATTCTCAAAAATGAGATAATTGTAAAGCCTATATATCTTAAACTTACAACTTTTTTTATAACTTTTAGATATTTATTACATTGTTATATATTGCTACATATGTTTGTTAATTTTTTGATTTACAAGCCTACAAATTCTCAAAAACGAGATAATTGTAAAGCCTATATATCTTAAACTTACAACTTTTTTTATAACTTTTAGATATTAATTACATTGTTATATATTGCTACATATGTTTGTTAATTTTTTGACTCACAAGCCTTCACTTACATCTTACTACTCAAGCTCCTCAAGGTATAAATTGTGCTGAGTTCAGAGATTATATATTGCAGAGGATCAGCTAATTTTAAAGAATTATCCCGGTCAGGGGACTTGAACATAAAGCAGTGAATGTGTTATTTTTTGAAAAAAACTATTGCTTCATCTAGAATATATTGTTGTGGTAGGATTGTTACTGACTACTGACTGACTGCTGTGAGTTGTGTCCAGTTGACTTAATGCAAATTAACTTTTCTGCACTAATGTTCACTTCATTGCTTGCACATGCATAATGCCATTGCCCAAACAAGCTTGCTGTACAAGAATACATATGTTGATACATGATGCAAGATGCAACATGAATAATTCACACCACGCTAAGTAGTAAGCTAGCAAGTAGAACATATTGTAACAGTTGAGGTTGTTACTGACCTCTTGAACCCTCAGGTACCACGCCAAACACCAGGTAAAAGTCCAAGACTTATTTATTTTATAATTATAATGTGCACTAAGCACCCTCCACTCCACACTACTCATATAACCAACTATCAATAATCACAATTCCTCCACTCCCAGACACTTAGCCACCCTTCCTCCCAGCTCAACTCAGTGTTCTGGTCTCCCAAAGTCCTTTATATAGTCCATGACCCGGAAGCGTTTCTCTCTTCTGTCCATGTGACCGTGGACACTTCCGGGTCGGATAAAAAGCTCCTTTCTTCAACCCGGAAGCACGTTGTTCCTCCTGTTCACGTGACCAGGACGTACTTCCAGGTTATATCTATCTATCTATCTATCTATAGGGCACATAGCATTCCCCAAGCCTCCCTACAGCGGCTCCTGGTGGTCCCCATGGTATCCAGCAGGGCTGTGTATACAAACTACAAGGTCCATAAGGCCCTGCTGGAGTTCGGGGAACCACCATGCTGTTGGGAGGGCTCCACCTGGCGGCCTGGAGGTGTGGGCCGGAATATTTAGCCGGCCATCCATCACAATATGTAGTATCTGATTGAAACCCAGGTACTAGACATGAATACTTTATTTATTGTAGACGTACTCCTATCTATCTATCTATCTATCTATCTATCTATCTATCTATCTATCTATCTATCTATCTATCTATCTATCTATCTATCTATCTATCTATCTATCTATCTATCTATCTATCTATCTATCTATCTATCTATCTATCTATCTATCTATCTAAAGGAATACATTTTCCTTTTTATTTATGTTTATCTCACAACATTTTAGTTCTGCTCAATAGCAACATTTGTAGACCACGACTGACGTATCTGGTGCCTGGCATACTTACTGTACTTACCTACCCAGTTAAACTATTGAGTGAAGGAACAGAAGGAGTATTCTTTAGAGGGCCTTGGTCCTTAATGTTTGCCATTTAAAATAATTACATTAAATTTACTTTATACACTGTATGGTCACTTCTGCCTCCATTAAATTGCTCTATTTAATGTAGAGTACATGGAAAGAACACTTTAGAAAATATCACGCATGAGCGTTTGTGGATCAATCTCTGGGCTCATCTGAGGTACATACTACAACACTGGGTTTATAGGGGGTATTTGTGCTAAACTTTTCCCCTTTTGTTCCCTCTGCAGTACAGAAAAGACGCCCAATAAGGGCAACTCACACCGCCCCTTCCGGTGTCCCACCTGCTGGAAGGAGGCATTCCGTGTTAAACAGATCGCACCGCAGGAAGGAGCTCCTTTTGCTCTGGCCCAAATCATATGATTACCTAGCCTGATGGCTTTCCTTGTTTTTTTGATCATTTAAGATTTGCATTGGTGTGTATAGGAGCCCATTTTTTAAAATTTATTAAGTGAATTAAATGGGGATGCCTGTGTTGGCGCCCCACCATTTCTTTGTGGAACTTGAAATACTTTCCTCAGTCACAAAACCTACAGTAGCTATGAATTGCTGTGAATCAGCGATTACCACAAAGAAGGCTGTTATATGTTATGCATCGGATACATACACTGGAATTTCTATGGTTTCCATACTGATGACCTGTACATTAAATGTAGGTTCATGGAATGTCTCTGTTGATGAATACAAATGCAACCCAGGAGAACAAAAAAGAGTGTTCATCTTATCATTGCAAAATGCTGCGAAGAAATTCATGTGTTCTGTTTGCAGGATGTGTTGACAAGGTTAGAAAGGTGTTCTATTGTGACATTGATCCATATAACAAAAATGGATTTTCTGTCATTCCCAGTTCACCTGAGTAATTGTTCTGCAAGACTTAATGATCCAAAATGAGAACATATTAGGAATCTCACATGTATTGTTTTGTTGTTGAAATAAATTAAATGAAATATCACAACTTACTATTATTTGGTGAGGTGAATAAACTCAAATTTTACTTGTAATACTGTATTGTATAGACTATCTGTGTGTTTTAACAAATCTGCATTTAGTAGTAAGTATACTCTATACCTGAATTTTGACACAGCACTCTGCGCCTGCACTTGGTGAAGAGCGCTATACAAAAAGTTTGTTGTGTTGTTGTATCTAAACATAAAATGAGGTTAGGATAAAAATTAAATTGAAGATTCATAACCAGAAAATCTGAAAAGTGAACTGAAAATTTCAAATTCACTTATTACTGTTCTTAATCATGCCGAACAGTATAGACAGATTTTTAATGGGTAATCTGCTAGCACGTCATAGTTTTAATTAAGTACTTGGTGACTTTGCAGCTTACTATTCCTAAGAATCAGTTTTATGGCAGGGCATTTCAAGGATGTTACAGGAAGTGGCCGCTGAAGCGTATCATCACAGTCACCAAACAGTAGCTCACGTTTGGACAGTAATATTACTGACATGCAGCTGCAGACTTTCCACTAGAGGTGAATGATCAGGACACAATAAAAAAAAAACTCAAGTTTTGAAATCATACCCTCATATCTGTTCTGCCAATCATTTTTTTTCTCTTTAATATTAGTTTTAATACTTTAGATAGGATCTCAGCTGGGGAACTCTAATTTCCTTTTTTAATAGTATTACAAGAGAAGTAGAGGTTATAGTCGCTTATGGAATTTAATTTTCTAAACTTATTGTCTGAAGCTACACAGTAGAAGCCTACAGAATTTCAGGTTTTGCTAATCTAAAGGTCAAAATCAAAACACATTCCATCAGACCCATTTTTTTCTGTTACCAACAATATTAAAGTGAAACATAAATGGTCATTTGTGGGGGAAAAATAACTAAAAGTTATACACCCTGTGAAATAGAGGCTATAACTGAATTCAGAGTTAATCACTCACATTCCAAGGGATGAACAAAGTTAACTTACCTTCCCAGTGGCATCAGCTGTCTGGACTTGGATTAGCAACGTAAGACTTCCTTTTAAGTTTCTTGGCTGGATAGTTTAAGCATAACCAGGGTTCACTAGAAAGAAACAAATTATCTTATTGTTGAAAAGCACAGATCAGGATAGAAATAGATAAGAATTTCAAAGGCATGACTTTTATCATGTGTGTAACAGTATGAAATTATCATTAACAAGTGGAGAAACTATGACACCACCATACTTTGTAAGAAAGGTAGTGTGTAGGAAAGTTAGTTTAATTTATTTTACATTTATTTACAATACAATATATGCAGTTTGTCTAATTTTTACCCTCAGCTCAGTTTCTCTGGCATTCCCCTGGAGAATCCTTTGATTTAGTGTAGATTTTATGGTTCTGTCAACGATGGCAAGTAGTGGTGAACAGAACAGTTCACACAAAAGGAAATTCATGGTGAAACTCAGTGTTTTGCTTCACAAAATAATTACCAAAATGAGTAGTGCTTCCCCACAAGCAAAATCCATTTTATTAGCAAATTTCTATCTAATCTGCAGCCCTTTTCACCATTTTCAAAAGTATGGCAAAGTTTATTCTGGTGCATAACATGGTTGATACAGCTAGTTAGCACTTACTTGAAAGCACATCAAAATCCATTGGCCTGGCCTGGGTATTTAGCCACCCCTGATTCTCTGTCAGAATTCTGGCCTAAATGAGTTTGTAAAATTTGAAAATAGATAGAAGGAGCCCAGGAACACTGCATTGGGTGTTGGAGGGCAGCCAAGGAAGAAGACAGCAGTTTCAGCTTTGGAATAACCCATATGGAGCAATGATCCTTGCTTTCCACACAAAAAAAACCCCTAATTTTAAAGAGTTTCCCATTTTGCATGCAAAATTGATCTGAAACTCAGTTTCCCTGAGCTTTGCAAAAGGAAACACTGATGTTTTGTTCATCACTAATAGCAAGTTGTCCAGATCCAGTATCGATGAACCGTCACGCTACTGGCACAATACTGGACCACCAGTTTGAGGATCCTACAACCCAGGTTTACCTTTTCTTCAGAGATAATGACACAATTTTTATGAAAGTTTCCACTTTTGATTCATTTCACCAAAGAGCTCTTGATGATCATCCACATTCATTTAAACAAAGCTGGGTGGAGCACACATGTTCCTGTTTGAGAGTAAGGGCTTCGTCTTTGCTAATTGGTAAGGGATTCTGTTTTTGCTCAGTGTCATTTAATTGGAGAAATCATAAATGTTGACCTTAGCCATGGCAAGAGAGCCTAAAAATTGTTCAATATGGTTGTAGTGTTCTCCAGGACCTTGCGAGAAAGTGCATGTTTTGCTGTCAGAGAAATTTTGGCAGAGAGGACTGATTATTGCATATAGAAATAAAAAGCCTTAATGGTGTGAAGAGAGTTTCAGAATCATTTAAACCTCCTGTAAATAATGCCTTGCTTATGCAAAAATGTTAATTTGTATATTATTGCTTTTTTTCTTTCTAAAAAGTTTATCACACAATTTGAAATTTGCCTTATGTCAAATGTGTGTGTGTGTGTGTGTGTGTGTGTGTGTGCCTTAGTTCTTGCTTTGAACTCAATGCTCTTGGCATAGGCTTCAGCCCAACACAGGAATGATTTGATTAAGTAGGTCTGAGAATGTTCTACTGAATATAAAAATATTTACATATGGAATACTAAGTATTATACCATTTAATAAACATAAACCAAAATGGCAGTAATTGAGACACTTGTAAATGTATATACTTTATTTAATAATAAAACTTCCTTTATTTAACAGAAACGTGTTAGACTTGATGTATGCAAATCATCATTTTAATTTAGTAAGCGTGGGCACATCTTTGCGCTGGCAACATTTTGTAGAGTTACTAATCCATTTCACGCAGTAGTTTTAAGGAATTGTAGTCACTAATCCTCACACAACACCTACAGTTGTTTAAAATTTTTTTGGCACAACATCATTTAGTTCAAGTCACAATATTTCCACTGGGCTGAGTTTACCTTTTTCTAGACACTTTGGGTTATTGTTTTGCTGTAGTGTGCACTTTTCACTCAACCTGTGGGCATCATTCCCAAAAGCATCATAACGCTAACAACATTGTAAACGCCATCTTAAGACTGATTGTTAATTTATGAGTGCTTACCTCAAGATCCATCGTAACTAAAGTAGCACATTAAATTCTTTGTAATCTATGTGCTTCCTCACCCACTCATTAATTGCTAAGTGCTTCTTTAACTGGATAACTCTTGCGCTGACCGTAGCCACAGGCAGTGGTAGCCACACAGAATACTTTCAATTTATGAAAACTAAGATTTATACTTCAGATTATATTATTTTCATGATAAAATGCTTTGAAGCATTTACATTAGTACATTTTATAGCTACAGAGTTAAGTTCTTTTAAATAATTAATACTTTTAATAATTACAGATTTATAAGTTGATGATATTTATATGTTTTTAAAAGTTCTGAAGATCAGTGTTCTAAGGCTGCAGCCAGCTTCATTTTCACAGAGGTGTTTTCTTTCTTGCAATTGGTTGTGTGAGAAAGCGGGATGATAAAGGGGAGGACAGGAATTGGCAGTTGGTGCATTTGGATAGAGATAGTGTGGCTGCAATAAAGAAAGCCTACCCAGGAGACCATCCATTGAATTCTGTGTCTGTGTGTCCTACCACCACCAGGACTTGCACATTATAAACCAGTGGGATGTAGCTGAGATATATTCATACCTCCAGCCTGACTTGGGGTCTAGTTACACCTGCTGTAAAGTTTCTCTGCATCAAACGTACAGGCAATTTTATAAGCATTTAGGACTTTTTTACTGTGTAACATAATGTAATGCTGTGGTTAAGCAGTCTATTGTAATTGTTATTCTGCAGTTTATGTACATACGTGCTTTTAAAAGTTGTGGGATAACAATTACAATTGAGTAATTAATTATAGCGTTACACTGTATTACACGGTTAAGTACAAGGTAATGACACCTAGTTACTCTGTAATTATGTAAGTAATTACAGGGTAAGTACAATGTATTAGGGACACCTAATCTAAAGTGATACCCAAAATTCAACACATAGAGTTAATATGAGTTAACACCACAAGTTTCTTCCACAGTGGAGTACAGTGCCTCAATATCTCTGAGTCAGCAAGACAGAAGTAGATCAGCGTAGACAGGAATAAAAAGCGATTTCACACAAACACTTAATGGTGGGATGTTTTAAGAAAGTTTGCCATTACTAGATAAGCTTCATTGTAAATGTAGGGAGTGTGCCTGCTTCCTTCTATATACTCACGTCACATTGGATAGATAAACTGAAGAGCTTCATTTTCTCATAATATTAATAACAAAAAAACACTAGGTTAAGTGGAACACTTAAAGAGGCTCTCTTCAGGAGGAGACATACTGTAGCTAATGTTCTTTTAAATGACTTGCTATTAGATGTCTGCTGAGAAAGAAATGTAAACTTGCTCTAATTTGTTATCCACAGTCTGAAATTACTTAAGCAGCTCCAACAAGCTGAACTGGAAAATACTTTTAGTTGAATCAACAATGGTTTGAAAAATGCCTCTTTACAAAGACGGCCATTTCTCTGCCGCATTTGGGTGCTTGGAAATCAATATCATTTAATTTAATGCTGCCAACAGCTTCATGGAACAGCACTCTCTGATAATGGTCATTGCCATCCGAGTAGGAAAGGTTAAGAGAGAATTAGAAACTGTGGAATGAGAGCTGGCAAAACCATTAGCTCTTTTACTCGCTGAGCTTCGAGTCATTTAATCTTCTATTGACTTCAAGGTGCCTCTGTATGACAGCCTTGCAAGGAAGCAGCAGTGCTTTGCTCATATTATGCAGAAAGAGGGTAAGAACATGACAAATTTTATAAACATCAGACCATTAAGTCCATCAGGCTCATTTGGTTAACTAATAGCTTTTGCCAATATGTTTCATTCGAATCATTTTTAAATGATGTCAGGCATTCAAATACAAGGCTTAGTGATTCTTCTTGGCTCCCATATTGAATGCCCTTGAATGCATATCCCTAGTGTGGCCGTGGGCGTTAGGGAATGAGGTGAATCCTGCTTTGCCATTTTATGGTTTCTCATCTGTTACCAAATCTATTTTTCCTCAAATGAGGCTAAACACATTCTACATTCACACGCTATGGGATATATGGGCTTCTCAGGGGAAACTTTACACGAACACACTTGTAATTAGTAGCTCCCAGTGCGAGAATTCAGGGTGGTGTTACCCAGTTTTGCCCTGCTGTGATTTAATACACCTCATTTCACTATATAAAATAGTAATCACCACATCCAGAAATGATATTTAATGGTCAAGTTGTATTTAAAGTAATGCACTACCCACTTGAAGAATTTCTTGCGCTTAGAATAAAAACATTAGTTTTAAATATACTTAGTGTGGACTGAGTAGCAAACTCTGAATGGAAATTAACAGGAATAGAGTAAATTGGGAGCATGGACATCACCAACAGTAACTCATAAGATTCTTAGAGAACTAAACAACAATAGTTGACTGTGTCAAATTGATTCTGCATTTGATAATCTATGAAATAAATGTTTCTGAAATAATTGTATAAGAACAGTTAACCAGCTAGAAGAAAATGCTGAAGTCTTCTATAATCTACTGTACATATATTTATGGACAGTTACATACCAAAATGCTTTACATGAGGAATACAGTGCGTCATACAGCAGCATGTTCCTCAAGGTGGATTAAGTAACGTTGACACTCTATTTCAAATCCACATTAGTGTGCAGTTTACTTTTATTTAATAATGAAGTGGTCTACAAATTCTTAACCTTTACGCATGTCATTTCTATCATACTTTTGCAGTTAATGAATCCAGATGAAAGCTTTCTGACAGAAAAAATGTTATTGCAATAGTCCAGGAGTGTAATTTTCTTAAACTAACATTTTATACTCCTGTTATTTGGTGTCCTGGCATGCTGGAAGCAGTACAACATCAGGCCAAATGTGTTGTAGATCCCAAGCCCAAGGAACAGCCCACCTACCACAGCTAGTCCCATCTATTGATCATTTCTTAAAGAGAAAAAATACTGTCTGCATAAAAAGCTATCTATCTATCTATCTATCTATCTATCTATCTATCTATCTATCTATCTATCTATCTATCTGTCTGTCTGTCTGTCTGTCTGTCTGTCTGTCTGTCTGTCTGTCTGTCTGTCTGTCTGTCTAATGTTGTGGTAAATACTCATGCTTCACATGCACCTCCTCAGAAATGTAACTATTTGTTGCATTAACCTGAACCCTACACAGACCTCTATGCCTCTGATTGGCCAGTTTGCTAATTACATATTTCCTGTAATGTGTTTCCATTCATCTCCTGGTTTGAAAGATGGCAAATGTATGAAGACATGAAATAATGTAACGGACAAATACGTTCACTTACAGAGGAAAATGTGTAGTAAGAGTAGTGGTGATCCTGAATAGCAAAACTGCCTGTATTTCAATGGATCATTCGCTCTTCTGGCGTTCAAGCATGTGCTTGCTTTCAATGCTGTGGCCTACATCACAGACTTTGCACATTTCTATGCCATAGGCTCAATGCAGAATTATAAATCAGCCTTAAGAGAGCAACTCCTTTTATAATTTAGGTTCATTTACATATAATAGCTGTTAAGCATTTCAGTTATACCAGTGAGCACACAGATAGATGGTACACTCTAGTAACACCTCTCTGCCATTAAGGTCCAAAAGTCCCAAAATAAATTAATCATTAAAAGTCTGGAGTAGAAATATCTGGTTCAAAGAAATAAGACTCTCATATATAAACTGTTATTAAAGAACAAAATATAAAGTTAAATGTTATATTTGACCTAATTTACTAATTGAAGTGTGCTTGTACAAATGATGTCAGGATATCTTCGTTAACCATGGCAGGCAGTTTCAAACACAATCTCTCACACACTATTTGTATATACTAGGAAACATGTGGCTCTCCTGTCTTTCTGCATATGTGTTCTAAACAGTTTCTTTTAGTCTGAGTTCATAGCTGAGTTCATAGCTCTGTTGTTTTGCATGGCATAACAGTCCATAGTAGATGAGCATCTGACTGATCTGTACAATGTGCTTCACTGTCAGCAGATGTTGTTGATGTTCTTTTCCTGTCAGTCATGGCATGTTCATGGACAGCTGTGCTTTATCTGTTAGCCATGGTACATGGTACATGGGGTGGGGTGGTGTCTCTGAGGCTAGGGATTTGCACTGGCATTTGGAAGGGTGCTGATTCAAATCTCATAAACGCCAAAAGTGAATCTATTTCATTGGGCCCTTGAGCAAGGCCCTTAACCTGCAATTGCTCCGTCCTGAGTATGACGTTAATCTGCATCCTGCCCTGCATGTTGGCCCACCCACCTGCAGGGAAAAACCTGGGGGTTGATGGCAGAATTGGCACTCCAGCCACCATAAAAAAACCTCACCCTAGTTCCATTCCATCGAATTCTAGTGTGGTGCTGAGGTGTCGCATGGCTGCACTTGGGTCCTAATCTGGGATCAATCTGGTTTGTCATGTGGTTGGTGTGGCAATGTGCTGTATCAGCATGTGCTTCTAACCTCCTCCTCATGGTACATGGCTGCACCAGCCATGCCCAGTTATGTGTTCAAATAGATCACATGTCCAGTTCATGCTATCATAAAATCACGATTAAAACCCTGATCAAGGTTCAAGGCCAAGTGGTTTGCAAGTTTTTTGTGACAGACAGATATACATTATGTATATATATATATATATATATATATATATATATATATATATAAAACGACCACTAAAGGGCATCTCAGTGACACAAACACTAGACAAATCTGCTTATTTTTATTAAAGAAATTGCTTTATCACAAACTTCTTCAAATCTACACAAGCACAAACACAATTCTTTTCTTTCTGTCCTTTTCTTCCTGCCCAGGCAAGTTTTATCCTCCTTCACTCCCGATTCCACCTCCCTGGATGAAGGGTAATGACTCCTTTTATACCAGACCCAGAATACTTCCATTGCTACAACATTAGCACAAAGCCGTAAGTGGCACGCTCCCTTTGTCCTTCCACTATAAAAAGGAACTCCAATCACCCTAGTCTTGGCTCTTCACATGTGAGAAGACAATTTACATTTGAGATACAATTAGTTACATTTCATTTGTTTTTGCAGTTGGAGCACAGGCAGGTGAAGAGACGTGCTTATGTTCACACAATGTCAGTAGCAGGATTTGAACATGCAACCTCAGGGCTTGAAGTAATTGGTCCAAAGCCTTAACCACTACAACACATTGCCTGCCGGTAATATTAGGTCTAATTACAAATATTAAATAGAGAAAAGTACTTAGTTACATAGTACTTGTGATACGTCTGACGTATATGGCACTTTAACTGAGGCCCATTGTCTTATGAAATTTTGAAGCCGCATAACCCAGCTATATACAGTATATACAAACACCACACACTTGTTAATTCACAAAAAAATAAATTGATTATTTTTTTTGATTGACAGGTGCTCATTGAACATGATTATAATTCAGTCCCAGATTGGTTATGCAGTTCTAACAATAACTTTACTTTACAGGGAACTTTTGGAAATGTACCAAGTTGTTAATGTAGATCGATAATTACAAAACATCCATCGATCCATCCATTTTCCAACCCACTGAATCCGAACACAGGGTCACGGGGGTCTGCTGGAGCCAATCCCAGCCAACACAGGGCACAAGGCAGGAACCAATCCTGGGCAGGGTGCCAACCCACCGCAGGACACACACAAACACACGCTAGGGCCAATTTAGAATCACCAATCCACCTAACCTGCATGTCTTTGGACTGTGGGAGGAAACCCACGCAGACACGGGGAGAACATGCAAACTCCATGCAGGGAGGACCCAGGAAGCGAACCCGGGTCTCCTAACTGCGAGGCAGCAGCGCTACCACTGCGCCACCGTGCCGCCCATTACAAAACATCTTTAGAAAAAATAAATATTATGATATTAGAGAATGGATTCCAAATCTGCAATTTAGTCTTATATTACATGGGGAAAAAGCCATCTATGATACAGTGCAGCAAGTGGTAGGAAGTTATGGAAAGATGTTTGAATAAGAATGTACAATTCTAAAAAGAAAAAAAACAGCATGCTTTATTTGGCTTTACTGAGCGAGTACTTGACAGAGTAAGTTATTATTTTAATTTCCCTTTCACTCTGTTTTGCTATTGCAGCATGTGAGTGTATGATATACCAGACTTAGTGTTGGTGTTGCTTATTATGTACATACATTTTTTTGTCAATCAATATGTACAGTCTGTAGAACTTAATATTGATATTATATATATATATATATATATATATATATATATATATATATATTGATAAATATTGATTAATATGCCATCAGCATCAACCGTTGTGTTCAAAATCTTTAATGCATTTTTAGCTGGAAACATAATGTTTTGTTGGCATGAGTAACTCTGGTTTGTTTTCTGAGCTAAAGGTCAAACCCCATTGATATTAGCTTGCTTGTTGGAGCATAAGAGGATTGACCTCTTGCTACAACTAGTCTCTTCAGTTTGGTGCCTGATTGATTACTGTGTCAGCATTGTTTATTTTAAATTTTTATGACGTTCTCAGAGCCAAGATCAGGATTTATTAAACTTTTTGTATAAGAAATTCAGTAGCTGTTTTCCTTCCGTCCTGTGGTTACCTTCTCAAAGTAGTGATTATGTTCAAGTTGTGATTATGTAAATAAAGCTTAGAACAACAGCCACCACCTAGCCAATCACTGCACTGTGGCGATTAATCATGTGATAGTTAAGGTTGTTGTTGACTATTAATGTGAATATCAGTTAATTTGAACCTCAGCCAGTTAAAGCATAAAAAGTTCTACGATGGTCATGTCTAGCATCAGTTACCTAGGATCTGAACATGGGCAGTGTTAGTTACAGATTACTAATCAAGACTTGACATTTGAGAAGCTGGCTGAGCCATCTGTGACAAGTGCTTTTGATTCCTGTTGTGCAGCCCCAGCTTTTAACTTTAACCGTACACTGTTATTTCTGTTGATGGAGTGTTTACTGAAATCCAGTTACGGCTCTAGAATTTTTGTGCTAAATTAAATTTCATATTTTTCTTATATCACATATAAATATATGGGATTGAAGAGCATTTCATAGCATCACTTACCTGGAATGAGTTTGCATCATGGTCACTATTTGTATGATGTTTGCACATTCTCCTTGAGATTTTGTTTAGATGGGCAGGCTACACTAAGTGAGAGTGGGACTCTGAATGAGTGTGCTTTACAATGCACTGGTACCCTATTCAGATGTCGTTAGGCTCCAGTGCCCCAGGCACAAGTGATAGAGGCAGAACAAGTCTAAAATAACTGGGGAGCCAGCTGGGCAACACTTGCAAAAAAATAAAATAAATCAACAGGCTCACAATGGCACTCAAACAAAAACAATCACAGGCAATCGCTTCAAGTTTCACCCTGCAGCATCATCGAAATACAAAATGGGTCAGGTTTTGGGGAGTTCCAGTCTTTTGGGTGATCAGGTCCAAAATGCCATGCCACCTTCCAGGGATGTCTGTTCTTATATCTTCTGGACCTGATGGGGTGGATCATCTGTGGCTCAGTTGCCCTCATTGGCCGTCTTCTCTGCACTGTGAGAGAAAAAGGAAGCAAGACCATTAGTGACAGTACCGTCTTTCATCCCAGGGTGGTACTGCATACCTCAGGTGAGTCCAGAAGGTGATTCCCTGTGGTGCATGTGTGATACCTTGCAACATAAAAAGTGGGAATGAAGGATAGTGGTACAAATTTGTGTGAGCCACTAGTCAGAAGCATTAGCTACCCTGCAGCAAGGAATATTCTGGAAAAAATGAATAATATGTCCTTATGGTAACTGTATATATGTACTTGTGACTAACAATTAAATGTTGAAATGATGAAGTGAAAAATTAAATAATCAATTACCCTCATTGAATGTCTATTTGCTTTCAGGGAAGTGTCCCAGTCCCTTGAAGAACAGAGATTTTGTGACCCTGAGATCATGGCTTCCTCTTGGCAATGACTACATAATCATTAACTACTCCGTTAAACACCCTGTAAGTGGCATTGCACTGCATACCTGTTTTTTTTACTTACCTCTATTTGCCATTAAGTTGCATGTGTCAACTAACGTGCTTGCTGCCTTTCCATTAAATGAATCTCTTGCCTCCTTCATTGATTATTTTAAACAGAAGTATCCTCCTAAGAAAGACTATGTGAGGGCAGTGTCACTGCAGACCGGCTACCTGATCCAAAACAACAGTGCCAGCAGCAGTACTCTGTACTATCTTACCCAGGTGGACCCCAAGGGTGAGCCAGTGTGTTCTTATTTTACTGTGGAGTGCTGTTCCATCTCAGGTGTCTTCCTCCTGCATGCCTATGGCTGATGAGATAGGCTCATACTCTTGATGTGCCTGTGCTACCAAGGAGGTCTTGGAAAATGGATGCTTTGGTTATTAATAAAGTGTAACTGCACTGAAAAGCCTCCTTGTTTGTTTTGCTACTACAGTCTATGCCATCTTTATTAACATTTTTGTTCTGTTTCAAAATCTGTTACACCAAAAAACCTTGTTTCCCCTGTAACAGTCACAACTGCACCGCATGCCATAACAATGTGAATAGCAAATGGGCAGCAAAGAAACAATCCAAGTTCAGAGTGAGAACAGGTTACATTAATTTGTACAATATTTTTATTTATACAAACACATATTTCTGGGAATTATTGTCAATGATTTGCATATTTTTTCTTAATGTATGTTCTTTCATTTCCAGGTTCCTTACCTAAATGGGTTGTCAATAAAGTATCTCAGTTTGTAGCACCTAAGGTAACTACTTATTTTAATATTAGTGCAATTCTTACTATATTCTTCTTTAACTATTAGTGTTTTCAGCCACATCTGACATTGTACTGCCGGTGTATAAGTTACTGCATCATATGGAGTATGTTTATTGTTTAATTCTGTCATATCCAAAACCTGCCTCTGGCAGGCTTAGAAAGTAAAATAATAAATGAATATTTACTCAGCAATGCTTAACAATTTCTATGTTTGTGCTGCCATCTTGTGTTCAATTTTAAAATTACAAAATAAACAATCTTTTCTTGAGTTAGTACAGTGGTTCCCAAACTGGCTGCAGGTTTTTGTTCCAACCAGATTCACAATCTGTGATAATAATCGATAACAACTGATCTCATTTAATTAGCTGGTCTTTTTCACTCTTCTCTTATTCTGTATTCAGAAAAACACAACAGTACGTTTTTTACATTTATAAGTCATTTAGAAATATTTCTAGTTTTTTCTAAAGTTATAAATGCTAAACTCTTTTTTGTTGTTCTCCTATTATTTTCCCCTTCTCCTGTATAAGTTGCTCCCTTCATTTAACACTAATAGTGTTAATTAACAACCAGCACAGCAGACACCTAGGATGATGAAAGCAGCAATGACTTGTGTCAGATTAGTCAATAATAATTAAATAACCAGAACACCTGGAAAAGCAGAATGAAAATTAGTTTGAAAATACTGTTAACGACTAAAAAAAAAGTACATATTCTCCATATAACTGCTCATTACATTTTAATAAAAATCTACCGAACTTAATTTGTAATTTCTACATTGACTCCAAAGCACAGAAATTGGAAAATAATGACTAACTTAATTGGGCTAAGAGTCCAATGAAAAATGGAAGTTGGTTGGAACAAAAACCTGCAGCCACAGTGGGTTCCTAGGATCGAGTTTAGGAACCACTGAGTTAGTATATAAAAATTCCCTGTGCTGGACAGGCTCCTTGTGTAGAGAGTTGTTTCTGCCTTGCACCCTATGCTTGCTGGGATAGGCTCTAGTTTCCCACAGCCCTGCTTAGGATTAGGCAGGAGTGTAGAGTGGTATGATATAGTAGGGAATTTACTCTCTATATATAAAATCCTAAGGATCCTAACGATTTTATGTGACGTTTTTATGTCACGCTTTAAATCAGGCTTACTTTAAAACTTACATATATATGTTTGGTATCATTCTTTTCAGAATTTACCGAACCTTAATGTGATGTTGTTAGATTTTCAGATTCTTATTCTGTTTTTAAATTGTAAACTAAAAAATATCTAGACGAGACTTTGTGCCAAGAGATTTAACCACGCCCGGGGCCGGAAATAAAAGGCAAAGAATAGGACAGCTGCTGTACAGGCTTTTAAATGTTCGAAGCGCCATGCAAGATGCAGATCACGCGGCACGGCAGCAGCAGCAAGCCAGCAGCTGATCGAGCAAAGAGGAGGTAAAAAAAACTATTTGTTTCCCATTGTATTACCGTTTAGGAGAGGATTTCGGAGGAGCGACCACGTCTCCTTGGGGTGCGTTCAGCCCCCCTCTTCACAACGTGAGTGGCAGAGATGCGAAGTGGCTGGTGCATAGCGCAGGCCGGGGGGGTTGGCAAACCAAGCGAGCAGGGGGCGAACCTATATATAAAAATAAACAATGATATTCTGAAGTCATAGTTTCATATCAGCAGCGAGTCGGCCAGCCTTACAAACATTTATAATCTTGATTCTTTTCTTCCTTACTCTTTATTCATTTACAGCCACTGTGTGAAATGGCTGCTCTTTTCCAAAGCATTCTTCAGCTTTAGTCTGAAAAAGATGGTGCTGATTAATTCATTCTTATTTTTAATTTAAATGGTTAACAAAGTCTGGAGGCACCATAGTAGTTAATGCTAGTACCTTACAGCACAAGAATACTGTTTCATTTCATATCTGGGCTGCCTTCTGTGTGGAGTTTAGATGTTCACCCTGTGTTCATGTGGGTTTTTTTCCTTCAGTCAAACTCTAAAGATATTCAGCAAATCTAAAATGTTCTGGTGAGAGGATGTGCTTCAACATGCTCTGCTGTGGACTGGAAAATATTTTGGAATATGCTATGGCACTGCATCACACTGTCCTGGAGAAAACAAATTTGGGAAATGTTTAATTTCAATTCAGTGTATTTCTGTATAGCGCACTTCACTGAATGCAGGCTTGTAGTGCTATAGTAGGTGCACAGGTACAGACTTTACATATTGCTACTTACATAATGCATAATTGTTTGAAAAGCAGTAAAACAAACTACTTAACACCAATAGAACCTAAAAATACTGTATATGGCCCTTAACAGTATCATTGAGCTATGGCCAGTTGACAACAGCCATATAAACAGTTAGGAACTTTACTCTGTTATCTAATACTACAGTTATATTTTTGCATTTATGGGACAGACAGTGTGGAAATAAAAAAAAATGTAAATCTCTGTAATCAGACGAATAATGTTAGAAGTGTGTATTTAGTCCTGACCAGTGAGTCTGTACACTGCCTCTTCTGTCTTCAGTCCAAGTTGTGAGCTATTGGATTACACAGAACGTCAGCCCCAAACATTTCTGCTTAGTCTCCAGGTTTATTTCTGGATTGGAATCACTTGTGTATGGAGTCTAAATGTTCTCCTTTTTGCTTACATGTTTACAGCCCATAGACATTTTAACAGATCCAATGATGGCTATAAATTCGCCTTCTTGCGAGTGTGTGACTATATAGATGGATGTTCTTTTGCTTTAATTTATTCAACTCATTCCTCTTCCATCTTTTCGCATACTTTTTGGATTCAAAATGAGGCTAATTTAAAGCAAGAATATTAGTTAAACGTCTAATGTACATAATCAGCATTCTCTGAAAATGCATGCTTGGGATGGACTGATTGTACAAATTCTAAACAAAGTTCAGTTTTTGCACTGTAAATATTCTTTCACTTTTTTCCAGCAAAGCCATCCTTTTTATAAAAAGTGGAGGCTTACTGAAAGGTGTAACTTGGTTCAGATCTCAGAAAGTATTAAAGGCAACCGTGTAGAAAATTGTCTATGTAAATATAATGATGTCCATCCACACCTGGTGTACTGAAGACACATGCAAAGATTATTTTCAAATTGGTTTCTGTTGTTCTGTAATGTAGTGAAAGCTAAAATAGTGATCCCTGTGTTAGATTCTACAAGGCATAGAATCTGTACGTTTTAAAAGAATTTGCTTATAAATATATAAATGGTAGACTGAAAGTTCATTTGTTTATGCCTTAGAAGCCAGCTGTCCTTGCATTGCAAAGCAGAGAGTACATAATTTGGAGGTTAAGTTGGAGAAACTAGAGATAACAGTATAAAGAAACATGAGCCTTCTTATTTGGGAGTTATTATGGGATTACTAATAATTGGCAGAGTCAGAAAAAGTGTTATGCCAAATAGCCCTTCAATAGTGTTTAGTCGTTTCTGATATTTGCTCCTTTATTTCTCTGTGTATTTGTAGGCAATGAAAAAGATCTACAAGGCCTGTCTGAAGTACCCAGAGTGGAAGAGGAAACATAATCCCAACCTGAAACCCTGGGTATACCCAGAGCAGAACACATTGCCTAGCATTAACCTGGCTGACCTCTCGCTGCAGAACGCCGATTCACTGGAAAACATCGATGAGAGTGGCCTCAGTGAAGAGAAGCTCCACATTAGCGATGAGGATGACAACTTCTCTAAGGAATCCTAAAAACAAGCCCCTTCATTCTGTTCCAAACTCTCAAGGCCTAGTAATGTGGTGATGTGTATTGTCATAGAGCTTAAATATCAATCTTCCTTAAGTTTTCAATTTAAGGTATCTCCACAAGACTGTTGGCCCGGCCAAAAAGAATACAAAGTGTAAAAAAAAAAATATCTTTATACATCAGTCTCTACAGGAGGTTGGCTTAGAGTGCCAACACTTGAGTCCTTGCTGTAGACAAACACATGCATGGACTTCTTGGCGAAGGGGTTAGGAATACAACAAAAGAAATTTAGGCACATGTGTTCTACAATATTAATAAAAAGCACTTTGCTCCACATAAATAAATCCCACCACCTAACAGCTGGGAATAACATTTCTTGGCATTTACCATGATGCTATACTTTTTGATACCACTTCCATCAGTCTAGTGAACTCTTGTTTTTTAACAATATTGTGTAAGTAAGTTTAATTAAGGACCGACTCACACCAAGTAATCTACGCAGAGGCTTTAGTAAATAAATTCAGACATTCTTCACCAGTTTGTACTTTCAGGGATTTATTCCAAGACTTCTGTTCAAAACTATCTCAAGTTCTTGGAATGTTAAGCAATATAAATGTAAGGTCATAAGTACTACCAAGTCACCTCTGACTTCTCGTAGTCCTGGATTCATAAATGTCTACAAGTATACGCCTACTCCCCCTACCAGACAACAGCATGAGTTTGATGTCATTCCCTTAGCAGTCACCAGAGACAGATCCCCCTTAGGCCAGAGCATTGATCTGTTAGCATGGCTGGCTGGTAAATTCCTTTTGTTTTCTGTGAGAAGGGCCGAGGCATGCACTATTGCAGGTTCATATCCCCAAGAGTGTTGCTACTTCACACTGGGTTCTATCGGAAACTTGTTTTGCCTAATTGCTAAAGGATAAGTCCTCCCATCCTGTAGGCGTGTATACTCCTTACTCATACAGGAGGTACTTGTCACCTTTCCAATAGACCATATTTGGACCTGTTATAATACTCTATCTGCGTACCAAGCCAGCAGCTTTCAGTCCCTGCCTAATTCAAAAAATTGAAAATCTACTCACAAATCTTCTAAACTGTTTAGATCCGTACATTGTACAGTATTTGAATTTTCCACAAATGGAGATCCTTCTTTCCATCAATGTACATTTTATACCTTTTATGTATTGTTTGCTATATTTGTTCATATTATTCAGGCCCGTGGACTGTTTTTATAATAATGATGGTGCTGGATAGTGGCGACATGTTGCATGTTGGTTAGCACATGCAGGTAAGAATTTCACTGTACTCTGTTCATGTGACAATAATGACCCTATATACTTATATGAGCCTACATTCAAAGTACATTTCAAAAGAAAGAGAAGAAGCAGTCCCCCCACTTAATGTATATTCATCTTGACATCTATACTCCCTTTTTCCATAAGTTGCAATAGTTTAATTTACTATTTATTGTTAATTGGTCATTAAAATGACTCACTTCATTGTTTAGCATGTACATTCCAGTATTTTTTTTTTCCAGAGAAACACTTTCAAATTTCCAAAAGTTACCAAAAGCATTCACAGTAATTTATGTAAGCACAACTACTTTATGAAAATTTTCCAGTTTGCAGAGGAAAAAAAGAATGGCAATCATCCATCCATTTTCCAACCCGCTGAATCCGAACACAGGGTCACGGGGGTCTGCTGGAGCCAATCCCAGCCAACACAGGGCACAAGGTAGGAATCAATCCTGGGCAGGGTGCCAACCCACCGCAGGACACACACAAACACACCCACACCCCAAGCACACACTAGGGCCAATTTAGAATCACCAATCCACCTAACCTGCATGTCTTTGGACTGTGGGAGGAAACCGGAGCGCCCGGAGGAAACCCACGCAGACACGGGGAGAACATGCAAACTCCACGCAGGGAGGACCCGGGAATCGAACCCAGGTCCCCAGATCTCCCAACTGCGAGGCAGCAGCGTTACCCACTGCGCCACCGTGCCGCCCATGGCAATCATTTATCGTATAAAAAGTACTAATATTAGACAGATTATAAGTTTAAAAATATGCAGTCATTTTGAGAAGGTTCAAAGAAAAAAAATATTCCAGTGATAAATCTTTATTGGCATAAATGCGTTAGAAGATGACTGCACAAAAAAGGCTGAGCGTCCTTTCATAAATGTTGGGGTTGTGATCCAGTGAGTAACGATAAGTTCAAGTAATAAATGTTGGGGTGCCTACCCGGTCGTCCCTGTTAAATCAAAGATAAGCTTAAAGCAAAAATTTCTGTGGTTCGAAATTGAAATCAAAATAACCAAAATAAATAGTCATCAGGCTTTGTTATACAGTAAGGTTTCTTTCTGTAGTCACAATATAAGAACTCTGTTCACAGACTGGCGCTTCCTTCCGGTGTTTTATAAATGGGACACCAGAAGAGCCAAGGTCACTTGCCTTCACTAGGTGTTTTATTGGCACTTTGGAGGGAATGAAAGAGGATATGATTAGTGCCCCCTCTTGTCCTGGAGTGGTATCAGCTACCTCAGACCAAGTGAATTAAGACATGAAGTTACTTTTTCAACAGTCTGACTGAACCTGATGGAACACTCTACCATTATATGCAGCTGACATTGGCATCCTGTAAAACTGCACTTCATTTTTTTGGCCTTTATTTTTCTACTGCTTTACCAGTGACTTTCTGGTCAATAAAAGGTTGAGGGTCTCTTTAGCTAAAAGCGGGTGACTGAATTCATACAGTTTCACACTTATTGTGTGGCTTGTTCATTTGTCATAGCTCTTTATTGCTTCTTTATAAAACCTGGACATTCTTTTGTGCCTGCAAATGAATGTTTCACAGATCAGTAACTACATGGTTGTTAATGTTAAATTATAAAAAATGTGAAAAAAGAACCTGAAATATGTGGGGTCTACTATACTTGTGTATCATGGTGTTGCGTAGAGTACAGTTTTTGACCCTGTTTAGTGTCAAATACGTGGCTACGGTTCATGCCTTGGTAAGGCAGAATTAATCATCCTTTAACTTTATTGTCCTATTCACATTTGACTAATTTAAGTCTATTTCATTTTAATTAGTTTAGATTTATCACACTGTTAGGCACCTGGTACCTTGAAGGGGCTGCAGTGAACCTAGATGAAGTTAATCAGCCTCTAAAAATGGATTGCTGACTGATTCATATATTAATCACACAGATATTTTTGATTTCAAAGTATGGATTTTCCTAGCTATTTTTATTACAATGTATAAAGTCTGCCCAAAAGAAATAGATACAGTATGTTTACTCTAAGAGTAACAGTTTAGAGCAAGCAAAAGATAGTTTATAAAAATAACAGAGCAACCCACATCATCTTCATCTGAAAGCCTTTATTTTTGGATAGTTAACACTTCACAATTAAGATAGTCCTCTTTGAAAAGTCTTATTTTGTGGTGCAGGTGTCCATCTGGTTACTAAACAGTAAGAGCGATCCTGCACAAACAGTTCTGTTCCCACACAAAACCATCGTCACCTTATTCATAATAACACTTGTGTAAATGATAAAATAATATGATAAAAGAAAATTAACGTTGACCTGTACGATTAGTGAAACATATGAATACTTTTTGAAGAAAGCAAAATATTTTTATAGATTTAGCGACTGTATATGCATGATACTGTAGGTTTATCGTTTTTCATGAATATAGAACATACTGTAAATAAAGTCATTTAGCTGCTCAAAACTTTATTGTTTTGTTTAAAATTCTTAAAAGGCAGATTTATTTAAGCTACTGCCATCTGTTTTTGCTTATTGCGTGTATTTCTACAACTGTGTCATTTCTGAAACACAGTATGAGATTAAAAAAACAACTAAATAGAAAAGTTCTAATTCTTTCAAGTTAATTACCTGTTACACTCCAGCAAACCAAGTTCCAATTTTCGCTCAGCACCAACACTAATTTGCCATGTTAACGCTGACTGTGTAATGGCTATAATCAGGAGGTGTAAACAGAGTTTATGCTAACAAGCATTAGCATCAAAGTAGTTCACTGGTGTTTCTAGAAGTAAGAAAGCTGATTTTTCAGAACTCGCATACATCACTTTTTTAAAATTGAAACCCATTGCTCATTTATTCCTAATAAGAAGAAAATGCATGGAAGAAGCCTGTGTTAAAAGTTATGTTTCTAAAATATTAGCCAGTGATTAGTTTACTGATGATCATTTTTAATTACGCAAACTGCACTTATCATGTTATGCAGTGTTATAAACTTGCAGTTCAAAGCATCACAAAGTTCCACAATTCTCTGAAATTTCCACCAGGAAGATACAGTAAAAACGTCAAAACCCAGTTAGTAAGAAGGGCAACACAGACTCTTTCTAAATAAAAATATTTATTTTTTAAATTTGCTCTGTAACAAAAAGGGCTGTGAAGCACAAAGGCAAAAAGGAGTTGCCCACAAAGCAATGCAGGGAAAACAAAATCCCAATACAATATTCAGAAAGAGTGGTTGAAAAACAGAGCAAGAAGGTCGAAATGCAGAAAACTACAATATTAAGCAAAGCACAGAAAATGCACCACAACCATTAGCACATTCAAATGAACTGTCAAAAATTGTGGGAAACCCTTGCCGTTATAGGGCTGAAGGCAGTCCCTGGCCGTGATTGGCAGCAGGCCCCACCTCTTGGGGGACCACCCACAAAACACAAGGCACAAGGCAAAGGCTTAGATGCACAGAAAACATGAAAAACAAAGAAAAATGAAAATACGAGAGACGTTCAAAATGTTTCCACACTTTTTTCTAACAAATTATATCACTTTTCTACATAGTCACCTTCGTTTGAGATGCACTTTTCCCAATGTCGTACCAACTTTTTAATGCCCAATTACTACTCCTCCCGCCTTCACCATTTCCAACAAAAATATAAAAGTGTGGAAATGTTTGAACGTCCCTTGTAATAAACACAAGCAATATTAACAAAAATGGACAAAAAAAAAGAATTTGATCTCCAGTCGGGAGAGGAATTCTGGCTGAAACATAACAAGCGAATTATTGAGTTTCACTGTTCTTATCCAAATGTTTGTGGCAGATTGTGTCAATAGACATACATAGTTTTTAACTTTTAGTCAATTAGCCAGTGAATATATCTGCACACCATTAACTTGTTTATTTATTTATTTATTTGTTATTAGTTGTTCGTTAACATTACTGTTAATACACATACAAGATTTTTGTGACATCAGCATTTTTAATGGAAAAATGAACTAATACCTAGAAAAAAGTAGAAAGGAAGGAATTGATGAAGGTGTTATAAGAATACAATTATTAGCTTGATAACATGGAGAAATGAGTAGTTTAGTTTATTTTGATAACTTTCTTCAAGAATAGTTTTAGTTATTGTTAGCTAAAGCATGGTTGAATGTAAACTGTAGGATTGTGACATAAGACCACAGCCTTGATTGAATAAAACCATTTTTATTATATATAAATAAAAAGAATATATATTAGATAAATGCTCAAGATTTGTCACACCTTCCTAAATCTATCAAAAGGAAATGTACAAACTTCATTTAACTTGGTCTCATCATGAATGCAAAGTCTCCCGGCCATTTTATTGAGTTATTTATCTGTGGATTACAACTATTCTGTTTATGTGTGTAATATGAATATTTTTCTCAATACTGAAATTGTATTTTTAGCACTCCAAACTGTTGCTGTGCTGTTGTTTGTGCACCACCAATGAAGCAGTTCTTTTGTTTGTGTTCTTTACTTTCTAGGGATATTTCCCAAAATGATTATATCCAATTTTCAATGGATCTACACATTTTACCTTCCCTGTGTACATTGGTTTTGTTCTGAAAGCTTTATTAAAAATGTTTTAAGTATAGTGATGTGGTGATGGTGTCTTGGTAATTTGCCTAGCGTCCATAATTTTTTTTAGCTCTCAGCTCTATTTTATGCTTATAGTTCTTTTCATCACATTCTCTGTGCAGAAGAGAGATCATTTTTACATAGATGCAAAGAGATCTCACAAGTTTTTACATGAAGCTAAATTGTATAGCTGCCACCTCTTTATTGCCAAACTAATCCAGCAAAAATGGCAACTGTGTATGCAATGCTGTCAGAAAGCAAATGCATACCTTTGAACATATGGAAATCTCACTCTTATTTCAATGCCATCAACAGCTCAAATTACCTAATCTAAAAAACAACACTAAATGACTTCACTTTGCAACTAGTTAATCAGCATAATTAACAGGAAATGCAGTTTTAAGGAATGGAAGAGTAAGTCTACCTTACTTTAATTATCCCAAAACTGATTATAGCTCCTTTCAGTTGCACCAGATCAGTAATAACTGATTAACTAATCATTATGAAGTAGCTTGAAAAGTCCAGCATTACATAAAAGTGAGAATGATGATCTATATTTTTGTTAACCATGAGGTTGGTGGTGACAACCATACAAAGATCATGAGAATTTCCTGAGGCCTACTGACAAAAGATTGATGAAAGATGGGGATTACAAAGTAACATCTAAGGTATGTAAAATTTTACACTATTACAGATTACCTGCACATGAAGAAATTCAAGGTTTTCATCAATTTACTAAGAGCAATTTATCCTCTCAAATTCAGAGCACATAATGAATCTCAATGATTTCTCCAAGAAAACAAGAATATGATTGAAGGATTTAAAGCCAGCTCTTGCCACTATCAATCAATATGCATACGTGTGAGAAGCTAGTCTTTATAACTACTTTGAAAAATAATGCAGTTAGTTATATAGGCTGTGTGTATTTTTTGGTTGTGAAAGCATTATATACTGTAGCATTACAATCAACATTGATACAGTAAAAATAACAAGAATTGCTTGTGTTTTCCAAAACCTTACATTCTGTGAGATGACTAAAAAAGCAGAGGTTTAGTTCTCAACAGTCTCTTTCAAATACATTTGTTAAATTCTACCAACAGCACATATGACTCACATGAATGAGACAGCAAACCAGATGTGCCAGTGGTGCTGTCAATAAATAAATTGGTGTAGCGACAGTTAATCACACATATTGGGGCCACTCAAGAAGAGGTTTAGAAATGGCTAAGCTAACATACTTTGACAGACATAAAATTATAATTATGAACAAGGCCATAATCAGTGAGCAATAGCACACCAAAACAGATTTTTAAGATGTCAATAAAGAATTTCAAGAAACTGGAGGAGATGATCAGGGATCTCCCATTCTTTTCCAACTCCTCTTATATTATGTGTTGGTTATTTTTTTTTTCTTATTTCTGGGCCATATATCCTCCTCTTTAGTTTTAACCATGGTCTCCATGTGGGTCAACACATGGTGATATACATTTTTTAAAGGGACAATGGTTTACTACCTAATTGCTAGACAAAAATTCTTCAAAAACAATAAAGTTAGTAGTAGGGGAGCAACCACAATTCTACATTAGGTAAACACTTAGCTCAAAGGCCTAAATAAACCTTATGATGGTGTGTGTATAAAACAATGGAGGGATAACATGTTAGGAGCCAATGTGGTATTTGTTCCTTTAGGTCATTATCATCTGTTATATGAATTGAAATAATATTCAGATTTTCATATTTTAAAAATGTTTAAACATGCAGGTTTAAGGTGCTATAATTGTTTTGCGTGTTATACATACAGTATATAAACACGTGTGTGTGTGCGTATACATATATATTATATATATTATACATATATAAACATGTGTGTGTGTGTGTGTGCGTATACATATATATTATATATATTATACATATATAAACACACGTGTGTGTGTGTGTGTTTGTTCAGGGAGCAGTCCACTCTGCTCATGCTCAACCACAGCCATTAGATGGCACATGCATGCACTTTAAAATTTTTTCAGCACTAGCATGCACCTCACTTCTCACTGCGAAAGACCTGCGTGCAACAAACGCCACCACACAACAACGATTTTGTGCTAATGACGCAGATGAAGACACAAAACATTGAAACAAAGCATATGTCGTGGCTCAATAACGTGCAAGTGAAACACCTCAGCTATGGACCACAAGGCTTGAAGTTTTCACTAAAAACATCTGGAGGTGTTTTTTTGAGACAAAGATTAATAGAACACGTGTGCCAGTGATACAGCTAAGATATGGTACCGCCAGAGGGACAGCAAGCACAGGTGGGTCCACGTCCTCTGCACTGGGTAATTCTTAGTTAGCTGACGCCTCTTCAAGTTCATGAATATAGTAAACCTGCTAGGGAGTCTTCAGGTTGTTTTTTGTCCCAAAGACCACACACAGCTAGTAACCTATAAAAGAACAATCAATACATCTTCTCTCCCCAGATCTCTATCTGTGATTTAGCAACATATGGGTGATCAATTATGCTTTCAGAATAAAGACTATTTAAATAAAATGATACAATGCATATTTGTGCCTGCAAGAGACCCACATTTTGTACAACTTTTAATTACATTGATTTAATTAAGCATGGATTAATGCAAACTTAAAAAAATTGATTGAACAATTTCTAATGGAATTTCTTGAAATTTAACACACATGTGGGGTTTAATACTATATACTCTAACTCTGTGCTAAGAAAAGAAACAGAAACATGAAAAGGGGTTGGGGACCTGCTGGTACCATGTTAAATTCATATGACTTAATATGATAGTAAAAGATGTAATGGAACGGACGTGTCACGTCCCATGTGTTTTCTATCATGGGAAAAGGTTTTCTCCGTCATGGAATTGCATTCGCTAAGTGTACATGGCTTGCATGGGCACCATCTTCTGGTGTCTATGCTGTGTAAATATCTTCCAGGGTGCAAGAGAGGGGACGTCTGGGGATATACCAAAAATGGCTTCATGGGCCAACCTAGGTAAATGTTCTCTGCTCTATGGGGAAGAGGGAAAGGTCATTAGCAATTACTTTCACCCTGACACTGCAGACTTTCCCTAAGCAAACAAGTGTGATAATGTATACATCCTGTAGCTGCATTTGTCCCAAATTACTAAAGTTGTGCAGCTTTAAGTTTGCTTCATTGGACAGTTCTGGCACTAGTGTGACACATTTTCAAATAATTGCACAGACAAAATATCTTCATTTTAAAAGTTTTAGTAACGTTTCAAAGCAAAACAATTCACACAAAAAATAGAGAAAAGATTTATGTTAAGGAAAAGGAAAGTAGTTCTGTTTAACGATTGCTTATCTTGTTTCAAATTTCTCTAAGTTTGGTCATACAGTTGTACTTCTAAATGTTCATATGAAAACAGTCAGAAAACTGTATGCCAACCTGCTATTTGCAAACTTAACTAACAGCCCATTCTAGCAATAACACTATTTCCTAACTTTTTAAATTAGAACTCTGTATACAGATATAGCTAAGAAAGTTCTATGTCAGAGGGGGACACTTTTACATTTTTTTTGTGCACTGGGTGGTTCCATTAGGCACCCATTGTTGGGACTGGGGGGTGCGAAGTTAAAAGGCTGTCTGTACTTATTAATGGTATTTGCTGTCTTGCAAGGGAGTCACTGCTTTGAAGTCTGGCCTTGGAGGATGCCTGTATTTACCTGGCTTGGAAATATTGGTTCCTAATCAGCATATCTGTACTTATTAATGTTTGGTAACCATACATTTTGTTAGCTTGTGTTTTCATTAATTGTTAAACCCAGGCAATTTAGATGTGCCATTGATTAAACTGTTTGTCCAGGACTGACAACAGCAGGGACTGAAGTAAATATAAACTCCTGGCCAGCAGAAGGCAGGGGAGAGAGTCCACAGGAAACGCTGCCAAGACACTCGGACAGGGCACAGAGGCTCGCAGGCAGACAAGGGTACCTGGCTGGCACAACGTGAGGCACAAGGACGGCAACATTTACTTCCAGGGAGGAAGAGACAGCTCCACAAGGAGACGCCAGTTGTGGGTCCAGCGAAAGAGGGAAGCCGCATGAGAGGACCAAGTGAAGCTGACAGACGAGGAATGAGGCGTGCCTAAGTCCCAGCCACACCAGGAGCCCAGAGAGGAAGAAAAAGGAACAACGAAGAGACACTGACAGGGAGTCAACAATTTGACACAACTTCTGCCAGGGAACAGAGTGCATCCATGAACAATTAAGTGTTGGGGTAACACAGTGCCCAAACTGGACTCTGCACCACTAAAGGTTGTATCCTCCAATTCTTGTTTTTACGGACTTTTAGAGTGTGGACTGTGTATTTCCTTTTACAAAAAAGGAAATTAATTCCTGATATGTTTAGGTTCTGTTATGTTCGTTTATCTTTTTAATGTACCTTATATTGTCTTGTACAATAGAACTTACTGTTGCCTTTTTCTGAAATTACTGTTGTGTCTTTCATTGTGTGTTTACTCACCGCCCAATTTAAAGAAACCTGTGTGCTATTATTACTAAATTTCAGGAGTTCCCAGTCTCTTAATCAAACTGGGTGGCGTAGTCGGATATTTTAATGGTGTCTAAGTTAGATTACCTATAAGTGTGACCAGACACCTGCGACATCTATTTCATATTAACTTTTAGGTGGTAAAAGACTATACCATATTTTAAGTAACTACAAGAAACAGATGTTCTATTATTGAAATTAAGCAATTCTAACATTAGCATTAAACATTTTAAGACTGGCTCTTACACACGCTCATCAATAATAAATATATGTTCAATGCTATTAAACTGTAAATATTTTTGGATGGCAATGTCATGAGGTGTTTATCATTATTGTTCAGAATTTTGGGTTCAGTTGGTGTCTGTGTAGACTTGTTAAGTTGACTGTTAATTCAAAATTGGCCATGTGTGAGTGTGTGTTTGTGTGTGGGCTTCTGTATCTCCAAGGTTTGTCTCTGCTTTGTGGCCAAAGTTCCTGTGAAGATCTCCAGACCCCAGTTACTTTGAAGTAGATTAAACAGGTTTGAGAATGTGGCAACATGCTTTGTATTATTACTAAAAAGTATACTGTATGACAGCAAACGCTGGTGCTGAATCATTTGTTTTGTCATTTCGAAATTACTAATGAGCATGTTTTCAAAACTGATTCAGTCCATTTTTGATCTTTTTATGTTAAAAAGTGTTTGTACTTGAACTATGTGTATTCAGTTTAGATTGACAAATTTAAAAGAGAGTGGAAATTGATGGTAGTAAGGGATTCACCTTATCTTGCCAGAGAGCCACAGAAGATCGAGACACCGTGTCCAGGAGTCCAGTTTTGATGGTCCTGAGGTGAATTGTGTGGTATTCTTTTAAAATCATAGAATACATTAATGTGTCAAGGGAAAATATGTTGTTAAACAGAGCAACAGTTTTGCTCCATTGAAGAACATGATTTTCCTTTGCAAATGACTGTATATTATGATTACCTTAAACTATGCTTTAAATCAGAAACCTTAAATTCTTAACCATAGAAATTTTTGCATTCAGGTTTGGCACTAATATTGTCCATGGTTTCTCATCCTTAAAAAACTTGCATTCATTAGAAAATTGACTGATGTACACACTTACTATCATATTGCTATGGGAAATTGTTTGTGGCAACCAGAACACAAATCTTAGGTGGCATCATCACAAATAACTAAAAATAAAGTTATAAAAAAGTACAAATAAAAGATTTCCGCACTTCAAACCCAGTCTGAAATAACTGGAAACCATGGCACAGGAACAAACACAGTTTTACATCTGTTGCGGGGACGCAAAACTAGTGACTTCTGGTATATCCTGCCCCCCAAGCCATTGGTTACTCTTATTCAGCAAAGTCCCAATGCAACTTTGATGCCAAACTTTCCATTTTGACCCCATGACTTCAGTAGTGTCCAGGAGTTGTCACTACCTCTGCAGTAGCTCTCTTACTCCCTTCTCATTCATTCTCTCTATCTCTCTCTCACTCCTTTCTCACTCTCTCTCTCTCTCTCTCTGAACAATGGGTCATGCATTCCTCTAAAGTGATGTAATGCCTGTTCCCAGAATCCTGTGGGAGCATTACATGCTTTCACTGAGGCTGTCTGTTTTTCATACATCATGTAGGTGGCACAGGCTATTGTTCTTCTGGGGAATGTAGCACACTTGCAGGCTGCATTACCCATTGCCCACTAGTTCCTCCTGATCTCTCATATTACTACCTTTGTGGCAATTTCTCAGTCCTGTAAGTAGGTGGTGGGACATAGCCACGTCCTGTACTGTTGTTATGGATTCCTTGCCAGTATGGCCAATAGGAGGCATAGCAGAGCCACAAACCCCAGACACAACTGCTCCACAACAGACCCAAGTTTAAATAAAAATTAGTTCTGCTTTAAGAAAGTACCTTCATACAGGCTTTATCCAAATCAACACCAACCAAAACACAGTTCTTGCCTTCTTTCCACTCCACTTGGCCCAGGCGAGCTTTGTCCTTCCTCCCCAATGGATTCCAGCTCCCCTATTTAGATAAGGAGGCCCTTTTTATTTCTGACCTGGGAGTTCCACCAGTGCCAGAACATTGTACAAAGGAATCACTTCCGGATCAGGTAGAAGAACCACAAAGTAGAGACAAACATTCCTTGCAGCTTCCCCTGGTGGCACCCATGGAACCCAGTAGGGCCACCCATTGGGAATACAGTTCCCATTATACCCTTCAGGTATGTGAATGGGTGCATTGGCCTAGGGACATTGCCACCTAGAATATCAGGGGAGAATACAGTCTTGGAAGTCTGTCTCATCTGTCCACCTATTTTGCAGTCCCGTCTGGGAATGAGAATGCCATCCATACCAACCGGGATATCAGTCCAGTCTATTACATGAGATGAGCACCTTTTCACACACTACAAAATGTCTCTCAGTCCTTGTATTATCCTTATTGTTACCCCTCAGCTTAAGAAGTCTGAAAGTTGACTGTAAATATATATTACTATAACAATCATATTCTGAGATTGTTATGGTAGGGAAGAGAGAAGTTTCAAGGTAAACTTGTTATATTCACTAATCATAGTGCCACAGTGGTGATTAGTAAATGTAAGTAAGAATTTCACTGTCCTCTATACATATGGCCCTGTATAAACCTATAAACACTTTACTCAATTTGTCACAATTTCAGAAACTCAGTCTAAAAATGAAGGACTGTGAAAATTTTGAAAATGTGCACTTTACTTTAGGGTAAGGCATATCAGTTATAATTGTAGACCTCTGATACTTTCTGGTATCAATAATTTAAATAATATTAATCTCTGTGTTTTTATTCCAAAATTCATCTAAATACACAAAGTTAAAGTTATAGAGTGCTTATTAAATTTGTGAGAATTTTGTAATGTGTATTGCAGTAAATAATTACTGCATTTTAATTTATTAAAGTTTCCTGAGAAATAGCCGGAACTGTTCTGATAAAGGGGTTTTCAATCATCAAAAACTAAAGTAAAGAGTTCTGAAGTAACTGCCAATATCAGTGAATGACAGGCGTGTAAAAGCAGGTTTTCACTTACTGGGCAGCTGGACATTAACAGATTACAGAGGACTGCCAACATAAAAAAGCCCATCAATTTTGTTTGACATCCAGCCTTAATGTTCAGAATAATCTGTTTGTAACAGAAAACTAGTTAGTAAATTTTACAGAAAAAGTTGCTGAGAGAACAAACAATAGATCCAAAAGAAATGACACAATTAAAAACACCACTGATCCAATGATTTGACTCTTCATGTAGAATTCACTTCTTGTGGTTACAAAGGGGCACACAGAAGCTTGCAGCTGCAGGCTACTCACTAAGTATGCTGGATGAACTCACTGTGACCCCCTGGCCATATTGAGCTCATGGAAGAGCACTTTTTGATCACTGTGGACCAAAGATCTCTGTAACCCAGAGGGCAATTGTTCAAAAGTAATAGCAAAAGTAGTTCAGCAATATGTCTTTGTAAGAAGAATTATAAATGAAATTAAAAATAGCATATTTGTTTTCATCTCAGTAATACACAGGAAACTGCTGTGCAAGAACTTCACTGAGCTTAATCTGGAGCTTTGGCAGCTGACGTCAAATGATCAGCTGAACTCCATCAAATTAAAACCTAGAGCCATGTTTTGGACTATAATTTTGTAATTTCCTTGGTATATTTGTTCTTCAATCATACAATTTAAAATGGACTTGGGGCAGATCCAGGTATAACAGAGCTACGTTATTGTGTATTTTGTAGGTGCTTCTATAATATGGAGCCTTTTTACAGTGATTGAAGAAGAAGAAGATCAGCAGCATTTTTGATTCTATGATTTAAATATTGAGTTTTGTCAAAGGTTTGACACATTTAGTACATGTCAGAGCAGAGTTGAGCCAAACCCACTAACTATGTGGTGTGGACAATACTTATTATCTCATTCATTTTTCAAGCTAGGGTGGCATGGTGGCGCAGTGGTAGCGCTGCTGCCTCGTAGTTAGGAGACCCAGGTTTGCTTCCCGGGTCCTCCCTGCTTGGAGTTTGCATGTTCTCCCCATGTCTGCGTGGGTTTCCTCTGGGCACTCCGGTTTCCTCCCACAGTCCAAAGACATGCAGGTTTGGTGGATTGGTGATTCTAAATTGGCCCTAGTGTGTGCTTGCTGTTTGTGTGTGTCCTGCGGTGGGTTGGCACCCTGCCTGGGATTGTTTCCTGCCTTATGCCCTGTGTTGGCTGGGATTGGCTCCAGCAGACCCCCGTGACCCTGTGTTCGGATTCAGCAGGTTGGAAAATGGATGGATGGATTTTTCAAGCTTGCTTATTACAATGCAGGATCATGAGAGGCCAAAGCCTATTGCAGCAGCACTGGACACAAGTCAGGAATCATTCCTAGACAGACTGTCAGTCTATTACAGGTCAAAATCACACACTAACTTTAAATCACACTGAGCCACAGTGAGAACCACAGATTATTGTATATGTTTAACTCGATAAATTGATCAGATTCTCAGTAGGGTACAGACTGATTAGATCTAGGAAGACTTAAATTTCAGTGTGCTCTGTACACTCGGTATCCCCGGAAACTGTCTTTTAGCCTTTTAGCATCGAATGATGAATTTACAATCTCTTTTAGGTCATTTGAATAGCATAGTTCTGAGTTTAACCTGTAGGTCTGCTCCCAAGGAGGAGGTTCATTACTGGATATCCAAACCACCTCAATTTGATCCTCTTAATTTATTGCAGCAGTTGCTCCACTGTAAGTTCATCCAGGATTGTTAAGCTCTCTGTTATCATTGGAAAGAGTGAACCTATCTCTGTAGTCTCAGTTTTATTCTTTTGGTCATTGTCCTGTGCTTGTAGCCATTCTGATGTTACCACCACCATACTCACAGCACTGCTTGCACTGCAGCAATCTGATGGTTAGTCTCACCTTCTGCACTGCCTTCTGCACTCTAAAGACCAAAACTCCAAGACACTTGCCAGTCTGCAAAGACCATGTCACTGTTGTCCAGAAGAATGCCATAACCTCAGACTTGGAGATTCTGAGCAGCAGGATTTTCATTCCTGCTGCTGGAAATTTGGCTGAAACAGTTCAGAATGCAGTGACGATCACAGTCACTTGAGTTAAAAGCAAAGCAAGGGCAAATAGCAGAGGTGGTTAGGTTCCTAAACTGGCTGCTGTTTTATATCCTGTAAGAGAAAATATCAAATAAGGAAAATTAAGACATACACTTTGAGTGAATTCAGCTTGGAGACAAGAATGCATATACTGGTGTTGGTCAACAAATAGCAGTCACAGCCTGAATGTTTTCTATTCAACATTAAGCAGACCCATTAAACAAGACTTCCAACTAAATAACAAATGTTATCGCTATCAAATACACCTTTGCTGGAAAAATTTCATCCACCATCACAGTCTTGCAGCCTTAGATCAAGTTAACCAAGTAAATAACCTCAATCACAGGAATGGACACTAACTATTAGATCCTGGGGCCAGCTAATTCTGAGAAGGGCATGTCCACCAGGCTCAGGTATCTCTGAGGTCCTCACATTTCTCACCAATATTCCTATTCAAGATTTTCACCATTCACTACAATCAATGCCCCACCAAGGGTTAATTGGCCTTCCAGTATATTTCAGTCAGGTTAGGAGACCAGACTGGTAATATTTCTAGTTTGGTCTTCCTTTTTTGTGGTCAAATGTTTATTAGTGAATTGAAATTCACAAACAATTATAACAAACTACAAGGTGTGACAATTTAATTCCTGGAACAACCATGTAATGTCACATGTGCTACCAAGTTATACTGAAGTGTTGGAGTTGCTGCAAGTGGCGTATTCTGAGGATGCTATGAAAAACTCAATTGTCTTTCAGTGGTGTAAGAGGTTCAAGGAGGGCAAGAAGATGTGAATGATGATGTCAGAAGTAGATCATCCATCATGACAATGCTCCAAGCCATAATGTGCTCAGTGTTCAAGACTTCCTGGTGAAGAAATTAATCTCCAAATTGGATCATCCACCCTATTCACCTGACTTAGCCCCTTGTGATTTATGGCTTTTCCCAAAAATAAAAACTTCCATGAAAGAACAAAGATTTTCAGAGATTTCTGACATCCAGTGTAACGTGCCAAAGGAACTCAAGATTTATTGTTTTAATACAATTTAAATCTAATCTATAAAGGAGCAGACCTTACTACTTTAAATCTGTAATGCAGTGTTCTGTATTACCAAAGTGTCATGTATAGTCTTGACTTTCATACCTTCAGTGAAATAATTATTCCTGCAAGCCATTGTGGTTCATGCTGCTACCTCATAGTTCTTGTACTATTCTATTCTCAGCTCTGTAAAAATTTCCACGAAACAACAAAAGATTTTCAGAGATTTCTGACATCCAGTGTAACATGATAAAGGAACTCAAGATTATTACAGAAACAGAGTTCCAGGTATGTTTCCAGCAATGACAATATTGTATAACTACATGTATAGCTGCAGAAGAAGATTACTTTGAAGGTGACAGTAGCTGCTAGAGCACAGATATGCACACATTTTTGTCTACAGGTACATTCCAGGAATTAAATTGTAACAGCTTATACAGTAAAGTACATTAGTTTAGGAGAATACAACATCCTACCTGACCTGTGTGACCACCCACACTATCCTTGTAAAAATAAAGAGTGCCCTGTGGAGAAAGCACAATGATATCTAATTTTCACTAATGGAGTCCTGAAAGGCTCTATTCAAACTCCATGTTCTATGATCTTCAGCAAAATGGAGCTATAGATGTAAAAAGAGTGGACAGTGTCAACTTTCACATCTGCTATAGTGATAAGTGCAACTGAGTACTATGAAGTTGAGTTCAAACACTCTGAGTTCAGTTCATGGTCATGGATGCTAAATCCCATTTCAACACCATTAGATGCAAGGCACAAATCAATCCAGGACAGGGTGCCAGTCCATCAAACCAACACTCGCATGTGTACATTCACTTATACTTTGCCATTATTATATCTCTAATATTCAAGCAAAAATCATCAAAATGGATTCCCCTTCCCCAATTTGTCTTGGCCACATTATGGCTTCCCATGACTTCTTAATCCAAAGTAGATAACTGCCAAGAAACATGTAAAGATTCCACTTACTGTTGTAGTTTATTTTTGCATTAAAACAATATAAGAGCCAATTTTAAATTGTTTATTTCTGGTTGTTCCTATTAGACAGACATTCAAAAGGAAAACCACACAAGGAGGACACATAATATCCAGAACTACTTGGATAACTAAGTACGTCAAGGTCATGATCCTGTAACAGGATATTTAGTGTATGCAAAAATGAACTATTTTTTGCATTAGTTGTTTTAACAGTGTGAATAAAACTGTTCAGTTACTTACATGAAAAGATACATTTTGAAATTGTTTTGTCATTTAAATCTTCTTAGCCCAATGTTTTTGTTATAAATCCTTCTGTTGTTTGTGCTGATTTGGAATAATTTTCCATGATAATAATACACTTTCTCTGCTATTTATTTGCATCCAGGAACTCCAAATGTTATAACACACTTCAGAAGAGATAAATAATTGAAGCAGCCATTAAAGGGTTCAGAAGAATTCTGAAAAAGAACAGAAAAAATGTTAAAAATGCAGAGGATACTGTGGACTTTAAGCACAAGTTTAGAACCAAGGACATTAGAGAAGATTAAAGAATAAAATCCAAACACAGTTAAACAAGGTCAAAGTGTTTTGACTGTTCATCTTCACCCATGATCATCCCCTGCTGCTGCTTTTATTTTTAATACAATTTATATCTAATCTATAGAGGAGCAGACCTTACAACTTTGAATTTGTAATGCAGTGTACTGTACTACCACAGTGTCATGTGTAGTCTTGACTTTCATACTTTCATTGATATAATTATTCTTGCAAGCCATTGTGGTTCATGCTGCTACCTCATAGTTATTGTACCACTATTCTCTTCCCAGATCTGTAAAGAGTCTGTTCTCTCTGTATTTCCTGTATGGTTTTTAGCTTCCGCCCACATTCAAAGACATACCGCTAAGCAATCAAAGAAACCCCTATAAACCATCCGGCCTGCTTCCAATCATTTCCTACCATAGCTAGACTCCAGATTCTGGAACTACTGTAATACATCCAAATGGAAGGATGATTTATCATTCCTAGTGGTTGTAGTACTACCACTGCTACTATTACTACTTCTGAAAGAAATAAAAAATTATACATAAAGTGTACATTATGATTGTTAGCATAACCTCTTATAACCCTGTTTGTAAATCTGATAAATCTTGTTTTAAATACTGCAAGAACTACCAAACACTGCTTAGAAAAAAAATGTTAATTAGAGACTTAGGTTTTGGGTACCTTAAATTAGAAACCACAAAATATACCTGTAAGTTACAAGGTTGTGAGTTCAGTTCCCAACAATGGCAGTCTGACTCTGGGCAAGTCCATTCATCTACCAGTTGTAATACAAACTGAGCATTGTCTCTATCTTGACACATCTTCTTTGCTAAAAGAAAATTATTAAAAATATTCAGAAAGCCCCTTTCTGTATCCCAGAATGATGGTTATTTGAGTTGAGCCAAACTAAGATCCTTCTGCAACTATACTGTTAGTGAACATCTGTTCAGCTAGCTCTATGAATTTTACATTACTATCAGCAACAATAATCAACAAAGAGGTGACATTTCTTTAGACTTTGCCAGATTAAGAAGTTCTAAACTTTTTTCATTTTTAAAACTGCAAGACCACTTACTGCCTACTCAGGGGCCTATGGGGACCCAGACATCTACTCAATTCGGAGTCTTTGTGCCCAAATACCACTTGAAATCTCTTAGAACACTATACTGGTAACTTCTAACACAGTCTCTTCCTAACTCCAGCTTTGCGATGATAACTGAAATCAACCTGTGAGAAGAAACCTTATTTCATGAAGGGAATCTCAGCACCTAAATTCTTGGGAGCATAGATATCATATTAGTAAGAATCATGCCTAAGATGATAATAAATTAGTAACAGTAGTATTGTCTCATGTGCTGAGTATAATAACATTTTTACTTATATACCCAACCAACATGAAACATGTCATCACTCTCTGGTGCCATGAGAAACAAGAATTCTTAACATACATACAGTAATTACATTTTATGAAATAGAAAACACAAATCAGTTTACCTGATGTACTCCTTATTCCTGTTTCCATACCACATGTTCAGTGACCCTCTCAGTACCTGAGACATTATGGAAAAGCTCTGAGAACGAGCTCCAGTATAGGTGGCATTAGGTGACAATAAGCATGCATAAGTATTGTACAGGTCCCTTTCTGTTCTACTTGGAACTCACCCACCAAAAGCAGTCTAAACTCACCTCTCATATTCAAATCTAATTATCTAACTGATTAACATTTGTCCATTGTCACACACGTGCGCATGGGAGGCAGCTAAAGGGCTTGAGTGATGGCAGTTCTGAGACAGGCCGGGAGGTGGCAGAGTACACTGACTCTTTTTCTCTCTTCCCTGTAGACCATTCCCGGGAGATTCCATCTGCATCTCTTGACGTCACTTCCAGGACCGAGCCAATGGTAGGAGACCTTACTGGCTCCGGCCCCTGTGATGTCACGTCCGGGCAGGAACCAATGACTAAAGAACAAGGGCCCAATCCTTATGACCTCACATCCTGTCTTCCCCTTTAAAAGCCTTCCCCTTTCCCCTATTTGTCAGTCTTGTTCTGGACTCAGTTGTATGCACATCAGTGCTCTTTATTGATAAAAAAATGACTTTGCAGCCAGGATACCAGATTATACGGGTGGCTGCCCCAAACCTTTATCTGTGTATGTCTCATTATTGTGACACCATCCATCCCTCCTCCCTACGCTTTGCTCCATTTGTTCAGTTATATATTTATATATTTGAGCTGATATATATACTTATGTGTTTGTGTGTGTGTGCGCGCAGTACAATGGCCTATGAGGAGCACTCTTCAGCTGACAGTAAACACATTAGAGCTAGGGCAGTCAAAATATATAAAAGAAAGGTGTATATTTTAACAAAAACAAATATTGTTGTACACATGGCTTTGAAGACAATTAGGTACAAAAATAGTAGGGAACATAATAAATCTAATGCATCTCCGTAACTTTCTAAGCAATGCTCAAACTTTATTATGGGAACTGCCTACACAGAAATGTTACTTATTAATTAAGAATCAGAAGATGAAATGTGAGATGGAAAACGAATGAAGTTCGTAACCAAAAAAATCAGTCTTATCTTTTATCAAAATGTAATACAGGAATAAAATAGCAAGGTCAGAAGGAGAAGTCTGGTAACCAAGTCAAAAGTTCAAAAGCAAATCACAAAGCACATAAAGAAAGTTATCCAAACGTGGATTCCAGAATGTGTATGGAGCTGACCTTTATATCCTTGACCCCTAATGATACATGCAATGTGACCCCAGACATCATCTATAGCCACTGGTAAAGCAAAACTGTATAAAACGACAGAATCCAAGGTCAAACAAAGTGTCATCAAAGCATAACACGAAAAAATTGATAACTTCTGAAGGAAGCTTTCTAATAGAAAACAAACATAAAAATTAATTCTTTGGGATTAAATAATCTAGGAAAGATATATACCGGTATTTTATTTTAGATACTTATTGGAAAGCCCATAAAAAATTAAATAAAAATGCTAATTACAACACATATTAAGAAGAGCAGCTTGTCCAAATGTAAAGAGTACCTAGATTAGATACTTCCTGGTGGATCCTTCACTTTCTCTCCTTCCTCTTATCTGTCTTCCTCCCACCAGTTGGGCTCTTGTCACTAACAATCATCTCAACTTGCGCTCAAAGGATTTCAGACAGGAAGGGGCATTTAGGACTGAGCCAAAAACCACTTCCAGGTAAGCCCCAGCCATTACTTCAAGGGTCAGGGATATCTAGAAAAATCCTAAAACCCTCATTCCAGCACTCCCTCTAGAGGCAAAAGCACATCCTAAAAGAATACTAAACCCAAAAATAATACTTTTTTAATATGTTACTCTCCTCATGTAGTTTGTAGTGGTGGCCAACAAAAAAAATAATTAGCTGTTTTCATGCATAATAAAGAGGAATAGTTTATAACATAATGGAATGTAATGGTAAGCAATTCTGTCCAATGACAAACGATGAGAAAATGTTCATGTAAAAATTCTCATGTAACTTGTGTCATATAATAAACTTTGCTAAAATTCTATTACTAGTTATTTCAGGAAAACTCAGCATTGAAAGTCAACTAGAAAAACAAAATTCTCATAATACCTTGCATTTGAATTGAAGATCCGACTCTCCCCTTTATTCATTGATCAAGGGCCTTGTCTTCAATACAAACATTAATAATACCCAAAATACTAAAACCAAGAAAAGTAAAAAAAAAAAAAACAAACACAATCAGTAGTCTTAATCCAAAAAGTAAACCATGGCTCATGGAGTGATACTCCCTACAGAAAGTTTAAATTGAAAATCAGATTGGTGACATGTTAATACTTGATGTTTGACAAATAAATTTAATTTAGACAGTTCTTCTTGTCTTTGAACTATAATACTTCACTCCACAACAACAACAATTTATTTCTTGAATAGCCCAAAATCGCACAAGGAATACTTCAATGGACTTTAACAGGCCCTGTTTTTTTGACAGCCCCCCAGCCTTGACTCCCTAAGAAAACAAAACAAAAACTACCAGAAAAACCCTTTAACAGAAATAAAATTTGGAAAAAAACACCCCAATCCCACATCCTCGTGATTGTCCAGAAAACTAGTATTTTTATTTAATTTCACCCTATCAGACAAACCCTTTCAGTTGCTCTGTTAGATTCCTGCTTCTAGGTACACCGGTGTCATCATTTCTGCCTCCTCACCCCCCTGCAGAGACATTGTGTTTTTAATTTGAGGGAGCTGCAGACACTGTTGGTGATATGTGAGTGCTTCTGGAATAAACAGAGGGTCACATACTTCAATAGTGCTGATGCCAGCACACAACGCTGAGAGAATAAAGACGCCTTTGTATGAATGAATGAAATATTCTCTTCATTTAAAACAGTGCCTTTGGTGTATGTAGCAAATGTAGAGAGAGTAGGCAGAGTTGGGTAGTGTGTTGCTAAATTTGAAGATTCTCTAATTGTGGCCTGTGGACTTTACATATAAAATGACTGTTTATAAATCATGTAGTATTCTTCTGAATGACAAATCACTCTTTTCTACAGGTGCTTATACATTGCTGACATTAGGCACGGGCTGATAAAACAGTGTTTTAGACCTATGAGCAACTCAGAGTGCCCTCATTCATTAGGTTTACTGACTACATTTTAATACGTGTCCTTAAAGCACTGAGTAGTCTATTGAAGATATGTTTTCAACACAGAAATTCATGTCTCACAAACACACCTAAATGCATGAGGACATGTATTGTGTGTATAGGTGTATGTATAAGCTTGAAGCAAGTAGCGTTACAGATTGGCCATCCTGTCCATGCTACTGGCACTGATACATTTCTAGTAATGCTATCTCAAAAGATTTTTTAAAGAAGTGAGCGTGAGGAATGGGTGGGTACAGTGGTGCCGTGGTTAGTAAAGCATCATTACAGCTCCAGAAGACTGGGTTAGAATCTTGGCCTAGTTACTATACGTACAGAATTTGCATTGAACTGGCCCTAGGTAAATGAGTGTTAGTTTGTGCATAAATGTGGTGTGCAATGCACAGATACAGGGTTGCTTTCTATCTTAGGGTTGCTTTTTCTTAGGGTTGCTTTCTATCTTTTTTTCCCAATACTTCCAGAATAAATTCTTATTCATATCTGTGGATGCGAGAATGGATGTCTAGCAATGCAAAATAATCTTATCTAATCTAATATGCTCTGGCTCATCACGATCCTAAGTGGAATTTAACAGGTTTGATAATAAATGAATGGATGAATGAATGAGTGGTATAATATGATACAAAGCAATGTATTGGTGGCATAGTGGGTAGTAATGCTGCCTTGAAGAAAATGTGCCCTGCTTGTAGTTAATATGAAATCTGTCCATCTTTATTCTGCATAATTTTTAGGATGTTTGGTATCTGGTTAATGATTCTGTATTGGCCTTATGCAAGATGGGGTGTAAACTGGATCAGGTCCTGCGACACTTTTTCTAAGGTGGCTTTCTGTTTTGCCCCTATTGCTGCTGGAATTTTCTCAGACTATGCAACCCTAACCTGAATAAAGAAAATGAGAGTAAGTAAGAATAGAATAGAATAGAACAGAACAGAGGATGGTGCAGTGCTTAGTGCTGCTAATTGAGAGATCAAATATTTTGCCAAGATATTAAATAGTATATTATAAATATTCTCAAACCTACTTTATCCAGTTCCAAGTTATGGAGAGACAGCTCTGGCCACAAAGCAGGAGGACAGCCATGGACAGTCCATTGCAGAATACACCAATGTACACTGCTACTTTGGAATCACCAATTAACTGGATTGTTTAAGTAATCAAATAAACATACAACAATCCCAGAAAATATTTTGACTGCAGACCACTCACTCATCCTACATGTCAGCAATGCAACATCAGCTGTTAATGACATTTGTCACAGCACTGCATTTGACAGTATTATAATATTGCAATAAAACTTATAACAGATTAATTATATAAAACAAAAACGTTTGCATTAAATCAGACCGTCAGGTTTTACACATCTTCACAGATGCCATGTAGAGCATCAAATATTTGCACAACTCTGTGCTTATAAACAGTCCTCAGACAAAATTTAGATTGCATATCTGTTTAAGAATGAGAAATACAGAGAAAAGTGAGGCTCACACTTCCTTACAATTTTTCACAATCTAGCTATCCTTTTAATCAGCACCAGTTGTTTCTTAAAATCATTTTGTGGTACAGCCCCCAAAATACCATTCATCAATCAGGTCCAGGTAAACTTTTATTAATACACTGATACTAGTTCAGGAGAGACTTAAAAAAGATTTTTTGAAATAAATCAATTGTCTCCAAGTTGTGCTCTGCACTGTTTGTCTTTGAGCCTGGCTCTAACTATGACTTAGGTGTAAGTCAAACAATCTCATCAAATCATGAAACACAATTCTGAATCCACATATTGGACCCAAAGATGGACCAACTTTCAGATGTTACCATATTCCAGATTAATGACCCCCCGACTACTTCACGGAAGCCCCTCTTGCTTCAGAACCAAAGTCACAGTGCAAGATAGGCAGCACTTACAGCATTACAGCTCTATTCTGCCATGCCTTGCTCTTGACTACACACTTTGTCTTGTCTCCTGCTGCCAGTCACCTGTATTGGGTCATCACTTGAGGCATGTTCTTTCCAAACTGGGACACAAGACCCTCATAACTCATTAATTCCTGCATCTCTGTAACTCATGTCTGTATTTCCTTACCTTTTTTTATGTTATTGACCTTAAGCATTTAGCCTTTGGCAATAATTTATACTCTCCCTGCTGCCATTGTTTCTTGTCTTGATTTGTGCTCTGACCTTTTAAAATAAACTTGACTTCATGATTGTCTGCTTCTTTTGTTCTTGTTTTTGATGTCTTCTTAATTTCCTGTTGACTATTCTGCTTCCTTGTATCCTAATTCAAATATGTTCACATGCTACTTCTTACTTATCTAATAGATATTCCCCATGTTGCAGAACACTTGGAAGCTCAATAAAAGGTAAGCGGCATCATCTCTCTTTTACATTTTGGACACCACTTCCATTTAGCAGCTTTCCTTTTGAAAACCCTACTATTAATCCTTTCTGATTGTTTTTAGCTTATTTAAATCTGTATGTAATATTTCAAAAACATCAGTGAAATTTATATTGGCATCATCATATGCATCTGGACTGAATCTGGAAATGCCAGCCCCTAAAAAGACTGACATGTATCACATTGTTCTTAATTCCAAAGCACAGACACTTCTGAAAATTATATTAAAATGTCTGTGCCTGACATGCTGCTAGGAATTCCCCTGGGGCATTTTTAAGTTACTTGGAATAATTTTTTATGCATAAATGTTTGCTATTTCTGTATGTTAATTATTTTCATGTTATTTTGGTGATGTCATTACAATGCCATGTTGTTTATCATTTTTTGGCATTGTTACGTGTTGGGTGTCATTGACAACATTGTATTGTTTATAATAGCGTCGCCCATTGCTAGTCACATTGTACTGACAGCTCTCAACATGTAATATCATCACATCTCTCCAATAAAAGCTTTGGTTGAGGAATATAACCTGCACCTGAACTTCAACTGTTTAAAAGAAAGACTCTATTTCAATCAAAATAAATCTTTTGTAAACACATTTTAAGGATTTTGAACATTGTATTTGTTTGACTTGTTTTTTGTTCAGTTTTAGTGTGCTGGTTAAATCATCCTCAGTGTTCTGACACTTATTACTTTTGAATAATAACTCTGAATTCCAGCTCTTTTTCAGCTTTACAGGAGAAAGAGATTGGGAGCATGCACTGATACAGTGAGTTGCTGCACCCACCACATGACAAACCATCTCAGGATCCCAAATTAGGACCTGAGTGCAGCCATACAACGAATGACTCCTCAGCACCACACTAGATTGAATGGAATGGAACAGGGTGAGGTTTTTTTACAGTGGCTGGAGTGCCAATCCTGTCACCAACCATTAAATTTTCCATGCAAGCTGGAGGACCTGCTTGCAGGGCTGGATACAGGTTAATGTCATACCCAGGACAGAGAAATTGCAGGTTAAGGGGTGTCACACTCATGCAGCCAACAAGCCCGGAGGTGAGCGAAAGATTGCGAGGAGTAGTTTCGGGTATTAACGACTCCTTTTTTCACCAGAATTAACAAAGAAAAACAATAAACAAACTCACTCACCGACAGCCCAGGATTTCCAAAATGGGTCCTCTTCCGTTTCGTCATTTCCGACTCCAACTCCCAAGGACGATGTCACCTCCTCTGGCGCATTTTGATGACATCACTTCTGGCCCAGTCAGATGGCGTCACTTCCCCCCTCATCACTTCCACTCGCCCCTGATGACATCACATTCGGTCACCTCATGATGATGTCACTTCCAGTCACATAGTCATGACGTCATTTTCATCACTACTTCCTTCGGGTCACCATTTTCTATAAATACTCACTTTCAACTGTCATGTATCATCAACTGTTATGGTTTTGATCACTATTTGCTTCATTTGTTTTCTGAAAATCACCAGACATTATACAGGGACATTTCCCCAACTCTTATTTTTTGTCTTGTGTGAGAATCATTTCCCACAGGGCCCAACGGAGTGGAATCAATTTTGGCATTTTCAGGATTCAAACCGGCAACCTTCTGATTACTGGTGCAGATCCCTTGCCTCAGAGCCCCCACACCACCCTCAGCTTTAAAATTCTGATTAATCTGTGTTCTGATCCTAACTACTTATAGCTTTTCTAAAGATCAACGTTTTAAACTTGTTTAGTATCTCTGAACTATTCCTAATACATGCATGATGTCCATGATTTTATAGCTAAAGTCAATCAATATTATTTCTGTTCTTTTATGACACAGTTTTGTAAACCTGGTAAAATTATCAGCCTGAATATTCCAATGTGTACCCTTCAATGTTTTATCTGACAGTGAATAAGTAAACTGGCAAGTCACCCAGCTCTCATACTGTACCTCTGGTAGTTCATTTTGCAAGGAACTAACCATAAATAAGGTATTACATTTAGTGAAGGTCTGCAAGTAAAAAGCCTGTTAGTTAAGAACTATTCGTTTTAGCCTTCTGATATTCCATTTCAGCCATGATGAAAGTAAATAATGCCTATTTTTTCAGTTTTAGAAAAGGTATTTAAATGATTGATTTGTTTTCATTTAATTTGATTTTAGTAATATACATATGAAGCACAATGTTTTGATAAAGAACTTCGTATTGATTCATGATGACTTTCTGGTAGGCTGGGTTGTAAAGCAGGATCTGTAGTAATTTTTACAAAAGTTGTTAACTGAAAATGAACAATTGTTTAATTTTATTAAGCAGCAGATTATTCAGTATCACAGGATTTTTAAGTTACTTGAGTTTTTTAGGATGCCTACAGAGGTATAATTTTAAATCTATGCTAGCCTGTCTAAATGTGTCTCTGTGTTTTTTTTTTTATTTATGCCAAATGCATTAGCTTACAGATGGAGCCCCTCCTAAATATCTCTATTGTCTCAGGCACTTCCTGCAAGCCTGTAATAGGCTTCCTGTCTGCAACAAACCCAGATTGTTTCACAGGCACAGGAAACAGGAATGAGCAGCAGATCCTCTCTGATTTCTCACAGGAGAAGCTTGCAGCCTGAAGTCACTGTAGGTTGTGGGATTATCATTGTCCGCAGTTTTATCCACAGTGTTAAAACAGGAATAATAAACTGCATAAAGAAAACATGTGAACAAAAATACATATATTAAGAAATGCATAATTTACAATTGTTTCCAAGTCTAAATTCTTTCATTGTCTTACATTTGCTGTTATTATTACTTTAGTACAAAAGATACATTCACTTTTCTAGATTACACTAAACTATACAGACCTCCAAAACAGTTATCAAGCTTCTCACTCCTACAGAGTTACTAAACATCAAGTTGGACTATGCATTAAAGTGGAAATGCTTTCAATAAAACATGCATATTTTCAGTTTTAAGATAATTGCTAATTTTGAGCATTAAAATGTGTATAAACATTTGTATTTGTTCCTGTGCACCAGATAAGAAGCATATTCTTGGATAAAGTAAAGAATATAAAATAAATGTGTACAATAATTAGGTCTGTTTACTCATTTACTACTTCCCCTACCCATCATGCCACTGGGTATGCCTTTCCCGAATGAGGCTGCTCTCCCATCAGCGTAAACACAGAAGGGGGAGTGACAGAGACGTACAAATGGATGGTCAGCATCATCATTAGATCGACAGGTTGCCATGACTGGCTATACAGAATGCCTGTATTTATTGTAAATAATTATGCCACGTAATATTCTAGCATGCTAAAACCATAGCATTAAAAATACCTGCTGCCATATTCTAAACAGCAAATTACAAGTAAAAGTAGATTAATTTGCAATTAACATTGTCAAACAAACTACAATAAACATATTATAACTGAGCTCAAACAGCATTTAATTTGTGCACGTAAACTTCTCAGTATATTTATGGGCAACAATTTCAGAAACCCTGGGACACTGCGAACATGCTAATAAAAAAGGGAAGAAGTTCAAAATGCTAATATAATCAAAATTCACTTATGTTCATCTGGCCAGTGTGTTTAAGAAACTTATTTTCTAACGAATGGTCAACTCAAACAACCTTAAAACTATTCACAAATGTAAACGTTTTTGACAAATCAACAAGAGATAATATATACTGAACTGGGGCACTTAAAAAGTAGAAACTAGACATCGTAAAAACATCAAGAGTGTAAAAGAGTACTCTTGGCCATGTAGCATGTAGTAGCATTTCAAAATGTGCTCAAGTTTATGTAACTTGGATAATTCTCAGTCATGACTAATTGGGGTTATATTAACCCCTGTTCAGATCTGATTGAATGAATTGATTGCAGTTCTATTAAATACATAATGTCTTAGCCTAAAATCAATGTACCTAAATTATGTAAAATATCAGCCTGATGGACATCATTGAACATCAACTATATTGACATGTTTAACTTGTTATACCGGTTTACCTCCTGTTAAAGATAGAAGTTTATTTGTCCCCAGGGGGAATTCAGCTTTTTACAGAAGCTCTTTAAATAAATAAATGCATAAATTGATAAATAAATAAATAAATATACATGCGTGCTATGTTCTGAATATATACCAGAATGACTAAAAAGCAAGAACATTAAAAAGAAAGAAAACTTGTGACTTGGTTGTCACCGTCACAGTGACGCATTATGCAAGCTTATTGCTGTTGGTATAAAGGAGCCCCAGTAGCGTTTCCTGACACACTTCTGCTGCATAATCCATTGACTGAAAGTCCTCAGTGTTAGTGTGTCAGCGAGACGATGTGCAGCATTGATCATAATGGCACTCAGTTTGTTATAATTCTCTTCTGTGCTTCTACCTCCAGGGGGTTCAGAGTGCATCTTATAACTGCCCTTTTAATTAGCTGGTTGACTCGGTGGGCCTCTTTTAAAGTGATGTTACCAGCCCAGCATGTCAGAGCATAGAAAATCATACTGGCTATGACAGAGTTATAGAAAATGTGAATGATGTCACTTCCCACATTAAAGGAAAGCAGTTTCCCAAAGAAGAAGAGCCTGTCCTACCTTTTCTTATATAGTTCATCTCTGTTCCAAGACCAGTCCAACCTGTCATTAATGTGGACCACCAAACACTTGTAGGAGTGGACCACTTCTACATGAACTCCTTAAATAGTGACTGGACATACAGGCTCTTTGGTGCGGAAAAAGTCAATAACCAGTTGCTTGGTTTTGCTGATGTTAAGATGCAGACAATTCTCTTTCCACCAAAACACAAAGTTCTCCACCTAACTCATCTCCTCTGTCTCATCCTCCTTATCAAAACACCCCATAAGTGCAGAATCATCTGAGAATTTCTGCAAGTGACGTGACATAGTGTTATACATGTAATCTGAAGAGCACAGAGCAAAAAGAAAAGGACTGTTCCTTGTTGTGCTCCACTGTTGCTCCCATCCATATCAGAAATACAGTCCTTGAGCATCACAGATAGTCCATTATCCACCTGCTTATCTCTGACCTTTCACCTTTACTAGGATGGCTGGATGGTACTGAAGGCACTGGAGAAATCAAAAAACATAATCCTCACAGTGCTGCAAGCTTTGTCCAGGTGAGAATATGCCTTGTGAAGCAGACAGATATTTGCATCCTCCAATTCAATCTTTGTCTGATAGGCAAACTGCAGTGGGTCCAGGTGGTCTACCACAACAGGACTCATATACCCCAGAATCAGCCTCTCAAAGGTCTTCATGATGTGAGACATAAATGCCACTGATCTGTAAGTCATTAGGTGATGAGGTGTCGGCTTTCTTTAGAACAGGAACAATGCAGGATGTCTTTCCACAGCAGCAGCACATTCTGGAGCCTTAGAGACAGGCAGGTGACAGAGGACACCACAAAGTTGGTCAGCGCAGGCCTGTTCCAAAGATTATGCATTTCTTTTGCCAAAACTATACTGAGAATCTTATGTGCTTTAATCCAAAGCTGTTTCAGCTTAGTTGTAATCTATTTTATGGTGGTCATTAATTATTTTAGTGTGTTTGACATTAATTATATTTAAATCAAACTAATCTGTTACTTTTGCATGCTGCCTGGCACAAACCTCTGAGTCAACAGATTGACACTTTTGTTACTTTTCTCTGTTGAAAGTATCAGGTAAACTACATTTATCAGCATATCTGGGAAATGAGCAGGCAGAATGTCTCAATAGGCATTCCCTTGTATAACACAATGTTAAGGGTTTATCCCTCACCTATATACTATATTAGCATAAGGCAATGTGTTAAAATGTTATTGCTTGAACTCAATGTGTGATAAAAGGTGGCGGTTAAATAAAAATATTGATGTGGAGACATTGGAGAAATGTTTCTTTGGTTACTAAGAAAGAATTGCAATGTCCCTGTGAACCTTATCATTACTTAGACACTTCGCAGTTTCTGTCTTCTCCCTTTGAAAGCATATTGTTATGTTTAAAAGATCTAATTTTAACAGTTTCATATGGAAATGCTTTTCATCAGAATTGCAAAGTTTTTTTTTTATTTTATCATTAACTTATCATTTATGCTATTAACTAAATTTCATTAATTTCTTATCAAATTGTCCATTATTTTAATATTTATCCGCTATAATAATGTGGTAATGATGGTCAGGGACCTGGACAGCCAGAGGACTAATCAGACAGCAATAGACACAAAACTGCAATTACCTGGGATGAGAGGCCAGGATCTCAGAGAGACATTTTCATTAACATACAGCACCACCTTTAGAATCTTGCACAGAATATACAGTATAGCAATTAATTTCCTAAAAATGGTCAGTCAGAATTGAAAAGCAATAGCAAAGTAAGTGTGAAAGTTCAATGATAAAGATAAATAATTAAATTTCCTGTTAAAAGATATGCTGCAATAATAAAAAAAAATGACAAGATTCAGAATCATAAATGTCTCATAGACATTTATAGCATCTTGCTGATTTCAATTTACTGTATTTGGAATCTTGAAATTGATATGTTATTAGAACTTGATAAACCTTTACTCTAAACCTGAATAGAAATATTAGATCTCAAGAAAATTCTACAGCATTTGGCTATTCAAAAACTGCAAAAGATACTTAATTCAGATGTGCTGTTTGCTTGAGGGTTATGATGAAAAATTAAAATATGGACAATCTCAGTTACAATAAACATTGTAAGCATAATCTCTGGTATTTTCACACATCTGATGTTAACATTCTGCCTGATTAAAAACTGCAGCAGCAAAGTACTGTAGAAGTGCACTAACTACGGTAAGAATGAATGACAGTGCAAGTCTTAAAGATTTACTGTAAATGGAGACACCTAAGCTGATAAATATAGAATAGCTGTTACAGTTGTGCTGTAATATGACTATAAAACTGAACTTGAAACAACATGTACTGGACAACTACAGCTTAAGAATATTTAATGAATTAATTTCATTTGCAAAGATTTACATTTGGATAAATAACATTGCAGCTTGAATGTTGGATAACAATTTCAGTGCCAAAAGAACTGACAGTTAACAATGTCTCTCCAACAAATGGTGCATGAACTATTGTCCAGATTAAACTTGTAATATCCACAGAAGTAAAATAATCATTACTTTTAGAAATACTCTGTGTTTTGTCATGGAGTATTTCTTTTTCAGTTTGGTATGAGAAGTTACAAAACCAGGCAAGTCAACATTTGTTAAAAATTATTTGACACACCAGTGGTGAAACCATAATACTTTTATAAAACAAATAAAATGCAAAAGAAAAAATTGTGCTTGGTTTGTATTTTATGTTAAATTGAAAAAAAAATGTCATTTTTCAAAAAAACTCCTAAATTGAACTTATCTGAAATTAAAAAGTAGCTCTACATATATTAAAAAGTTTGAAATATTTCAAAGCAGTATTGAAATCCTAAAAGAATGCTGCTCTTTTGTAAAATTATCAATCTATTAACATATTTTTTTTAATACATCTGTCTTAAAATACAAAAAATACATTTATATCTAAGAGCTCATTTGTATTTCTACATATTTGGATAAAAAAAGGTTTTAAACATTTAACACTGCTACCAAATATTGTAAGAATATTCCAGAATGCTGCTTATTTTTTTTCTCTTCATCCATTTTTCAAGCCCACTTATCCTAACTAGGAACTTTGTAGCCTTTGATACCATAGGCAGAGCACCCGGAGGAAACCCAAGTGGACATCAAACTCTGCACAGGGAGCACCTGGGACTTGAACCCTGGGCTCTACCTTGCAAGGCAGCAGTATTACTACTGCATCCCCCGTAGTTTTACTAATGTGTGTACATTTGGAATAATATAGTCTGATCTTGTGTCATTTCTCATTTGAAGTATGTATCTTGTGTGTTAAAACAGACAAATAAACAAGGTTTAATGTATTCCACATTATTTTTTATTACTTTTTGCAAACTATATTCTAACAATCTTAATTTTAAAAAAATATTAAGATATAGTCCATTGGAGCTGATACATGTTCATTTTAATTTTTTTTCTAAAACAATAGTGATGCACAACTTTATAAGACGTGCCAGTCTTATGTTTCCCATTGCTGGAGCTTTTGATATTTGAAAAACACTCTAATCATAGATTTAGGTGCAGGTGAAACTGGCTGAGAAATAACTAAGGTGAAGTCGAATTTAAAAATTAATCTGAAAATTCTATAAATACAAACTCATTAGTATAAAAAGGTCTTTTCATAACCTACGGCCTGGCAAAATTGTTCAATTGGGTGACGATAAAATCAATTAAGCGAACATTTTAAGAAATATCTGCATTTATTTAGGATTTTAATACTGATTTGAAATATGTTAAAACCTTTTAATATGTGAGAAGCATGTCTTTTTTAACAGATATTTATCTTGAGAATACAAAGAGTATCTTTGAACAGTCTCCTGCCCCTTAATGCCGTATTAGAAATTACTGTGATTTTGGGGGTACTTTTTTTTTTTTATATATATGGTAAACGATTGTCATTATATGATTTTTGGTTGGTGTCCATTGCTACCGTATTCTTTATTGTATTTTTACTTTTATGTTGCAGTTTATAATTTTTGTGTTTAATTTTTGAAAAGTTTTTTTCATTCTGTAATACTACTTGAATTGGCAAAATTGGTATGACTACCTTTAAGAAAAGGGGATATGAGATGTAAACCTGACTCTCTGTGGTCATTAAAGATCCGTGGGCCATCTTTCGAAAACAGTAGTGTGTATCTCGATGTCCTGACTAAATTGCCCTCCTCCATGGCCTAGTTTCAGTCATTCTGGCCCCTTATCATCCCCTGTCTCTAATTGGTTACATACTGGCATAAAAAAATTGGATGCTGCACATTACTGGAGGTTGAAGTGGCTCCACACTCACTATAAAAAGCGATCTGAGTAATGAGAAAAGCACTAAATAAATGAGAATTATTACATATTGGAATAATACAGTAGAATTTAACTATTTTTTCTGTAAAAAATACTTTTTTAAAGCATACTTTAGCAAATCAACTATTTAATTTATGTACAACATCATCTTAATGCTTAGATTTAACCTCAGGTTTACAATCTAAAAGAACATGGTGTGACAGAGGGAGGAATTAAATAAGCCTCTTAATGTTGATTGCTGCTGTGAGGCCTTAAATAGGACAATTGGCATCTTCAACACTGTTCCTGCCCTCCACTCAGGTGTTCAGCAGCAACATGCACACCCAGCTTCTTTGTCCCTTTGCACTCCGCCTCACCAGGGGTCAGAAGCAACCACTTTGCCACACTATTCCCCTGGCACTGTGCGAGCTGACCCACAGCCAGAATCTAATCCGATGTTCATCAGCTGCCAAGCATTCCTGCCAATGGGCTTCAGCAGCTATGAGATGTGTCTGATCAAAGTGCTCTTCTAAGTGCTGTGTTTACAGCTGTGCCACCCCAGATCAGCTGGTCTATAGCCAGCTTCTCCAGGTACAGTATCTCTCTGAATTCCTGAGTCGGACCCTGAGGTTGCTACAATATAATTATCTGGATTACGTGGGGGTTAAGTGTTGAGTTTGATGGATTTTGACATATTACTGTTATTTGCTATTTTTATTGGATTAAATTTTGTTATTGTGTGTTTTTAGGTAAGTGGTTTATATTTGATCTTTGCTTCTTTCAGTTAAAGAAATGTTCTGTTTTAATATTCTCCTGTTGATTTCCCACAATACTGTATTGCATGCTTTTTTGAAAAACTACTATACACCAGTTTGAGAGACACATGGACTTTATATTAAATTCTTAGGCAATTTGTGTTAAAGAAATAAAAAGAACAGTTCATAAAGAGCATCCATGATACATTTTCCAGTTAAAAAATAACATAATTTGGCTAAAATGTATAATGTAATTCATTTATTTTCATATTTCTACATCATGCATTACTGCATCCATCTCAGTATATTTTGAAAGGCCTAATTACATTAAGTGATCTATAGAAGAAAATATTCAGAGATTAAAAATTGTTCAACAATAGTTGTAGTTATTTAATCATTAATGACATGTACAATGTGGGGTTAGCACTATAAGGAGTGTCTATGATTTTTTTCCTGGTAAAATCACCAATTTCTAAATTACTGGATCACTTCAACCCTACCCTTCCCCAACACAAACAATCTCTGGAATTTAAATGATTGCAGCAGAAAAAATACTGTTGGAACTGGAAGAGAAAATGCAAGGAATGAACAGAACAGGCGTGAAGAAGAAATTGTCATCTTTAAGTAATCAAAAATCGACTGATGGATGATTGGTTGTCCTGAATATCCTGTAAAATGGTCTCATTAGAGCATAAAATGTTCATGTTTTCGTTTCCTTGTAAGATTTTTCCTTTCTGACTTTTTAGCTTAACCTGGCATTCAGAGATGTTCCGCTATGTAAAATTCAGTGTTAGATGTTTAGAAATTTAAAAAACAATTTGTCTTTTTTATTTAGTTGATTGTTTTCAAGCCTAATTTATGTTGTTTTGTGAATGCTGAGAAAATCACCTGTCTATCAATGAAAAATGCATTTGTATTTGGACTTTAGCTAAAATCTCTGCTTTTTTATCGATGCTAGGAAATAGAAAGATTTAGACTGAATCTTACAGTATATATTAAAAAACTGATTTCCTCCTTTTATTAATTTTTGTTTATACAAAAACAAAAGAAAAGAAGAAGACTTTACTTTAAATATCAGCTAGGCTTGAACTTTAAAAACAAAGGGCACGCTCTTGTTAAAAAAAAAAAAAACTTACATTGAAAGTAGAGTCGTAATACTTTAAGCTGTCACCCCAGGACAAACTATTTAATAGTGTATCCATCTGTTGCAGTAAGGGTACATTAAATAATTAATGCAATGCCATATACCTGTAATGTATTCTAGTCTTGACAGGTTTTTAATGAGAAGACTAAAGAGATAGGACCACAGTAGACTCTTAAGCCTACTGTCACATAAGGCTACTATATAGTGTAGACTGATGAGACCCGTGTGATTACTTCCCCTCATCTTATCCTATGGCTAACATGACTGTCTGTCAAACATGAGGCACAAGCCCCTGAACTGATAATGCACACAATGAGGCATTAGGCAGGAAATGCAGATGGAGATACTACATTACAGAATCTGGACATTAATAATGAATAAATGCAACAACGGCACATACAATGACATCTCAAGTAGGAGTCTTTTCACTCAAACCAACCTGGACTAGTTTAGTAGGCATTATGACCCTAACATGTACTATGCCATCTGTACAATAAATCCAAAGTACAGACTGCCTCCTGATGAAGCCCCATACCAATATGTCAGCCAAAATAGCAATCTTTGGAGTTTTACTTAACACCTAATGTCTGCCATAGTAGACTGTGGAAATAGGATTAGCATTATATCATAAGTGCATTAAGTGGCCATTAGGTATACACACACTCTCCAATAACTGACCACTCTATCAGTGATGCACTATACTGTATATGTTAATCAATGCTATTCAACGTAGAGTAGGAACCAGTGGACCATATGAGCATACAATACCAATTGAGAAAAGACTACACTGAAGATTTAACTGACTTTGATCACACCATGGTAGAGGTTGTTGGACATATTAGAGTGAGTGTATTAGGAAAATCCTGTTATTTATTTTTTCATGGGAGTTAACAACAGCCAACCTACAAAGAACAACAATTATCCTGTGGTCAGTAACATAATATAGATTGAAGTGCTCACCGATGGCTGGAATGGTTTGGGCAGAGTAACAGCTACAGTAAATAATCTTAAATAAGCACATCAGAACACCCATATGTTTACACCATTTTATGAATGGCATGTGGTGTTGATAACTCAAAGGAAATCAAACTCTGGACACTACAGGAATGAAGAAACATCCCCTGGTGTAAGAAGTCATGGTTCACACTTATTCATTTATTTGGTGAAAACAACAAAGTATAAGTTCCATCCATCCGGGTGGCTTCATTTTAGGCTGTTGGTGAAGGTGTAATGGTGGGGAAGGTGTTTTTCTGATATAAGGTGTATAAGATTTCAGCACCACAAGATAAATGATTATTGTTACAAATCAGCAACACCATCACTGTATTGCAACCATTAAATTCTAGAATGGTTACACGAACTTGATTCATCTCAATTCAAAGACCTTCACAGTCACCATATCTTAATCTAATCAAATATCTGTATGGTAAGATGGAGCAATTGTCCAAAGCAGATATCCACCACTAACAAATGTGCTATAAATATGGAATACTTTGGAGTCCATGTGGGGTGGCATCCCCTTGGCACACTTTCTTAAGACATTATCTTGACACTGTCAAGTGGAGTTATCCATCCATCCATTATCCAACCCACTATCCTAACTACAGGGTCACGGGTTCTGCTAGAGCCAATCCCAGCCAACACAGGGTGTAAGGCAGGACACAAACCCCGGCAGGGTGCCAGCCCACCACAGGGCACACACATACACACACACACTAAGCACAACCTAGGGACAATTTAGAATCGCCAATGCACCTAACATGCATGTCTTTGCAAGGAGGAAACCGGAGTACCCGGAGGAAACCCATGCAGACATGGGGAGAAAATGCAAACTCCACACAGGGAGGACCCGGGAAGCGAACCCGGCTCTCCTAACTGCGAGGCAGCAGTGCTATCCACTGCGCCACCATGCCGCCCCAAGTGGTGTTATTTTAAATAAAATGATTGACAAATGTGCTTGTGTTGAATTGAAGCTGCCATGGGGAACCCATTCCTAAAACACACTGGTATGAGCCCAGCGAAAGGATCGCAATTACTACAAACAGGGTAAAAGCTGGTAACACTGGGAAACCATTAAGAAACCTTTGTATTAGGGTGACTGTTTGCAATGTTTCTCCTAAAATACTGCATCTTTATTTTCTTTCTAAGCCTAATTAATTTCTTACTGCCATGGCGCTTAGTTTAGACTAAAGAAATCCACATATAGTAAGACAATAAAATTTCCACCCTTTGATTTTGTTTACATTAAGCATGTTGATTTTCCCATAAGTGCAAACTATCGTTGTATTGTTTTAGTTACCTCCCTACTGGTTGGTTGGGAGTATACTTGGTATACATGCTACAAGGCTTGTTTAATTTTACAATTCATGTTTGAAGAGGTTGGGCGCACACACTGATAGAATGTGTTGCTGCATCCACCACACGACGAATCACATCAGGATCCCAAATTAGGACCCAAGCACAGCCATGCACAGGTTTTGAAGAGTGTGGAGAAATTTGTAAAAGCAATGTTGTCATTTTACATTATCTTTCTAGATATCATCATTTTAAAGTATGTTTTTAGACTTGAATTCTGCTGTTAATGTAACTGTGTTCTGAATATAAAATGCAAAGAGTAATGTTAATGTAAACATAACCCTCTATTTTGTGTCACAGTTCAAAATAAGACACCAGGAGTTTTCCTCCTCATTGACTCCTCTTGTATTACCAGTCCTCCTGAGAGGCCAGTGGACATATAAGTAGAAGCTGTCAGATTAAAGATAGGGCACAAACTTCCAAAACAAACACAGGCTCAGCTGAATGAAGAGGCAGGCTGAACAAACAGAGCTTGTATTATCTGTTTTAATAAGCTTTCTGGTAAAGAAAGATACTGGTCTTTGTGGTCCATAAATGGTAGAAATTCAACATCACTGAAATTCAAAAAACTGCTTCCTAAGAAACATACTTTAAAATATTTTACTAACAATTAATATTTCACATTTTTTTAATTTGTATTTAATTAGATTTCACATATAGATGAATGAAAAGCAATTTAAAAATTGTATACTGTATATGTACCACTCTTGACTTAAACATACGCATGCTAAGCTATTCTGGCTACCAGAATTCCACGCCTCTAACATGCACAAGCAGTACAAACGAAGGATGAAAGGAAATGTTGCATGACAAGCAACTTCAGATTACACTTTCTACATATCAATTACTTTTTATTACTTGAATTTTCCTGCTCAGAGTTGAAATGATTTAACTCATTTCTGTCTAGTCTTATTATCAGCATGTTTGATTTGAATCAATAAAAATGAAACATTATATTATCTACCCACCACTCCAGTTCACTGTAAGGTCATGGGAACAAAAAGTTGTCTACCCTAATAGAATCAGAGCAAAACAGGAACTGATCCCGGATGATATTAGAGTTTATCCAAGGCCACATTCACATAGCCAAACTCACTCAAATTAAACCCATACATAGATATCAGTATGTTATTCATCAATCCAGTCATCTATTTTTGCATTTATCAATCCCCAGGGTCTCATTTCCTGAGCCTGCTTTATATTTTAAAAATCTTTGGGGAGTAAGACCCCATCTAGGCAGCTTTGAGAGCAAAGCAGGAACAAAGCCTTGATGGGGTGCCGATCGATTACAGGCACATTCACATACACACACCAAGCTAAATTTACTCACACAAGCATACTTTAGAAATAACATTTTAACTAACAACGTATTTGGGATTTTGGAGGAAATCTATAGTAATTAGAGAAAAACTTAGATATAGGGAGAGCATGTGAAAGCTATACAAACTATTTAAGCTCAGCAATCTCTTCTAAATAAAAATTTTGCTAAGCACCAAGACACCTGTATAATAGTTATGCAGTGCCAAAGAATTCATGATCTTTACATCACTCTTTTATGTGTCTGTAGAAGGACAACTCACTGTTGCTGCACTAGTTGGAATTCATTTGTGACTTTGGCAGGCTTGCCGTTTTTTTCTAGACTACCCTGCAGCTGGCTCTGAAGCTCCTCATTTGCATGATGGAATGCCAGTGCTTTCTAACAGTGAGTCATCTACAGGCTAATTTATCTTGCTCATTGTTACATAACCCTCTCTTTAAAGTTCACTGTCACCTCCTTGCAATGGTGCATAAACTCTTTTAAATGGTGGTATGGTCTTCTCTTCTGCTGCAGTTATGCGGCTGGTGACAAATACATATTAGTGGGTGGGGGATTTGAGCACTTTGTTGTGAAGTGGTGCACCATGGATGCTGAGTGTAGTGCTGTCATAAAGCAGAGGTGTTTAACATTGTGCTTCTGCACAGTGATCTTTCCATTATTTGTGGGTAGGCAAACCACCTTGTGTAGAGCTATAGATGTATCTCTTACCTGTCTTGCTGTGTTCCTTCACTAAACTGACATTGCAAACAGCATTCCAGGCCCTGATCTTAGCTTTGAGACTATCCCTAAACAGTTGCTCTGTAATGCCTCTATGATCTGCCTCATCTTTTGCCCTCACAGTCTTACCATCAGCTCTGCTTCACACTGTTTACTTGGGGTAAGTGGTAACTCAACGTACCACAAATTCCCTCTGCTCGACTGGCGTCCATGCCCCCAGGCCAGTAAAACTTAACAGGTGGAAGAACACTGCAGTGATGAGCTGCACAGGTAACAGTCACTCAGATGTCTTCCCTCCTATACTGATCCTGCGAATTGTACTCCAAATGCTAGACCTTAACCTGGAAGCCCTCCAGCAACTTCTCAGAAGTGGCTAGCAAGACTATTTTTGGTCTTTGTGGCGCTGAGGCTAAGTTAAACTGTAGATTTTCACCTCATCCCACTTCAAACACAAATGTAGCTCTAAATATATGCTGGCCAGTGCTGAGTGAAGGAGAATTGTTGCTCTTTTACATATTTCTTTTAGATCACTTACTATACTTAGAAGGATGGCACACTGTTGTTGCACTATTTGGAATTCATTTGCAACTTTAGCAGGCATGCCATTTTTATAGGTTCCCCTGAAGCTGGCTCTGAAGCTACTTGTTTGCATGATGGAATTCCAGCTCATACTGCTGATGACTGACCCACAGGCTGATGTAACTTTTTAGTGTTATTACAATCACAACATAACATTGAGAAATTGGGTTGGGTAAAAACATATCTTTGAAGCTTTGGGTACAAAACATAAATTAACCCTGGACAGGATGTAGAGAAAAGCCAAGCAAAATGACACCTTTTATTGGCTAACTAGAAAGATTACAATATGCAAGCTTTCGAGGCAACTCAGGCCCCTTCTTCAGGCCTGAAGAAGGGGCCTGAGTTGCCTCGAAAGCTTGCATATTGTAATCTTTCTAGTTAGCCAATAAAAGGTGTCATTTTGCTTGGCTTTTCTCTACATTCATAATGGCTAACACGGTACAACACCCTAGTACCCTGGACAGGATGTAAGCCCATTGTATGGACTACTCATGCATACACACTTACACCCACATTCACACTCACACTCACACTGGGTCAATTTGAACATGTTTGTGATATGGGATGAAATATAGAGTATCCAGAGTACCTGGAAGAATTTATATTATATTATAATTATCCATCCATCCATCCATTATCCAACCCACTATATTATATTATATTATATTATATTATATTATATTATATTATATTATATTATATTATATTATTTAACAATTTATAACCCTCTTTTTTATTCCACGTATAATACAGTGCCTGCTAGGCTCCAGGCCCAGGTATATGTCTTTGAAGGTGTTGTCTGAAGCCATATGGTAAATCTAAAATAGGCCAAACAAAGCACAGCTGTGACTGTTTGTTTTCTTATCCTTCCACAGCAAATTGCTTGTAATTGTGGGGGTGGTGCAATTTTTATTACATCTGAGGCTTCTTAAAGCATTAAATTGCTCAACTTCCTGAGAGCTGAGTTGTCAAAAACATTGGTTCTTAACCTATAAATGAAAATGAAATGAGGTTCAAATATTTTTTTGCATTATTCATGTTCTAAATAAAAGAGTAACAGACTGAGCCTTTGAATTAAAACAAAGAAAAAAGTCATGAAGGGTTTAATAATATGCTGTGTAATATGAATTAAATAGTTTTTCGCTTTCACTTTTTCAAAGCCTTTCCAAATTTATTAAAGTGAACTACTCCAATTAAAAGCATTTTTAAATTTAATGACATATTCAGTGGTCAAAGGGAATATATGCTAGTGAAAAAAGTTTGGAAAGTTTTATTTTTTTTACTTTGGTGAAAAAATGAATGTCACATAATTAGCTAACTGCAAAAACATGAACTGTAATATAGATAGTACTTCCCAATCTACTTATATTAACAAATAAAAAATACTTAAGAGATGAATCACATTCAATAGAGTGACATAGGCCTCATTTAATTCCTTTTCCAGGAAATATGAGATAAAGAATACATGACTGGGACAATTCATTTGGTAACAATTTCCTCAGTTTATATTTTTAAATGAATTCATAAAATTAAAAAAATGTTTAAAATATAACAACTCATCTATACATACAGTATGATTCATCTAATCAGGGTGTGGTAAAAACAATTCTCAGTAGTTTCAAGTTACTTTGGTGGTGTTCACTCATTGTTGGTCAACACTTTAAATGTCTCGGTGCAGTTCTGTAAGAAACAGCAACATTTTAATAGTGTTTTAGTCAAATTTGTTAACTTGCATTCCTAAGTATTTTTCACAATGAACTTTATCATAAACAGAGATTTGAATCCCTTATGTGTCCTAGTTTTCTACCTTTGACAATTATTATTTAAACTCTGTGCTATGATAGTGTATGTACAAATGCTGTATACACAAATAAAACATAATCTCTTGCTCTCCAAAATGTAGTCCTGTCATTCTGCTGAATTCTTTAAATTAACAATCTCTGCAAATGAACACCCCAAAGTACCTCATATGACTTGAAGCTCTTACAACTCACCTGTCTCTGTAATCTCATTAGACACAGATCAGGCATTCAAGGTTTCTTAGCTTCTTTCATATTTACAGCATACCTGTTTTCTGTCTTTGGTAAATTGAAAGTTGCTATATTTTACATTTTCTATTTAAATACTTTTAACAGCAAACAGAACCAAACAAAGCTACTGAATAGCATTTTTTGCCTTTACCCATCCACTGTTGTTCCCTAAATTTACAGTCAGTTTAATCATACATCTTCTTTTCAGCTCAATTATTCTGTAATACCTCATGTATTTTTTGGAGTGAAACAAAAATCAGTTACTAATTTATACAGTAATCTTAATTGTTTAAATGAAAGGGCTTCTGGCCGCCTGTAACCTTATACTGAAATAAGTGGATCTGAGAATATTATTTGATGTTAAATGATACCATGTAATACCAGACAAAGACTAGGGCACCCCTCTCAGGGTGCACAGATGCTTGCTAGTATTATATTTATGGGCATTAGGGAGGGATCTATTTTTTAAAGTGGGAGGTCATCTAAAGCAATATTAGCCCCCACAAACAAGGAGTTGCTATGCCAAACTTAGAGTTTTTCTTGTTTAAGGGAAACCTTTCATTTTTTCATCTGTTGTTTTAAACATACCTACCCACTATAGGAAGGAGAACTGCTTATTAGGATGATGGTATTGTTAAACAAATAATCATACTGTTGGTGGCATATTGGCACAGTGGCTAGTACTACTGTCATTGTGCCACTATACTGTTCTTAATTCTGTGCCCAGTCACTTTCTATGTGATGAATTTGCATGTTTTTCCTATTTAGATATGGGCTTTTCTTCAGCCTTTCACATCCTAAAGATGCAAGTGTTACATTAGTTGGCTTTTTGTGGTGTTCCAGATACTCTTCAGAAGAAACATCCCCCCAATTCTCTACATTACGTTATTTACTCTTTGTTACCTATACAAGGTATTCAGTAGTTGTATATGATCTGTATATATCACTGCATTGCACACAGAAGATTGAATTTTAGATCTTTTTTTTTTGCTTGCTGTTTTTTTAAACGTTGAACATTTGTATGTTCAAACTTCCAGGAACCGGAGTAAAAGTCCATAGTGACCAAGCCTGGAATATGAATCCAGTGCTCTAAAGCCAGGAGGCCAAAATATGTGCAAATGACAAAAGTATTCAGATATGACATTAAAGCAGTAGGAACTATTTTTATAGTGATCAGTTTAGTAAGTTAAACATTTTTGACATGTTATGTATATTCCTAATGCCTTTGGAACACAAGGAAGACTGCTAAAAAAATGAATATACTATTAGACCACATTAAATTATTATTTTTTCCTTCTTTTGAAGTCTTACAATTTTAAATAAGTTATTTACTGTAACACTTCAACTGAAATTAGCTTTATGGTATTAAAACCAATACATCCAAAAATCAATAGCTAGACGCCTGTCGAGATCTTTTAACACGCTTTACCCGTCTCTACTTTAATATAACTTGTTATTTATACATGTTTAACTACAAAAAAATCGTTAAAATATTCTATGATGTTAAAGTTATGATAAAAATATACAATAGACCTGAATTTGCCATCAGTAAGCATAATTATCTGCTAATCTCCGTAAAGGAGCCGCGGCTCCTTTAAATGATGTCCGCTTTGTAAACCAACCCTGGGGCTCCGGAACGACTGCGAGTGCTCGTGCCCGCGCCGAGCCGGCGGTCGTGCCCACGCCTCAGTCTAGCTCCAGTCAGTGGGGCTCAACTCCGTCTGTGTGGGAGTGTAAGGCTCCCTCGCTTAAAATGTGGGAATTGTAAAGAAACAACGTGACTTTTTGAAGAGAGGAGACATTCCGGAGGTAGGAGAAAAAGAAAAGTCCACTTTTTTACTTAAAAGAAATGTAGATAGATGGTAGAATTACAGCAGCGAGCAAGTTTTAAAGTAGGCATGAATGAATGTTTTCGTTAGTTTTGGATTGACTGAACGCAAGTTGGAATATACAGGCTGTGAATTGCACGAGAAAAGAAAGGTAAACCATACATGCATAAATTATAAAATATTGTTTCTTACAAATGCACACTATCTATCTATCTATCTATCTATCTATCTATCTATCTATCTATCTATCTATCTATCTATCTATCTATCTATCTATCTATCTATAATGTCACTACCAAACTAAGCCTGCATTTTGTAAGGTTTCATCAGTGATGAGTTACTTAACGAAGAACCGAAGAACAGCAGTAAACAGTTCAGAAACCTGTTTTTTTTATTTCTATTATTTTTTAGCAGTTTTTAGTAAACGTTACTTTTATATTATAGCTTGTCAAGATAGTTTACGCGTCCGTTATATCTCAAGCTCTCACTAAATCATGGACGTGACTAAAATTATGCATAAATACATCATAATGAAATTTAACGAGAAAATAAAATACAATGTGCCGATAGGACAATCACTGCAAAGAACTGCACGCACATGTTGACGTGGGTCTTATATTATAAGAGTATTACACGAGAAAACGAACGCGGCAACCTTAACTTTTATTATGACTTCTTTGCTTTTTATTAGCGATCAGATAACATTTTAGAAAGCAGATATGAGGTTAAATTACGGGCACATAAAGTTCTATCTATCAGTTTAACATACGCCTACACGACCGCCATGAGGTGAATTTGTTTTTTCAAAGTATGGTTATCTATCTATCTATCTATCTATCTATCTATCTATCTATCTATCTATCTATCTATCTATCTATCTATCTATCTATCTATCCTTATGTAAAACACAGAGACCACTGGGCCATCAGTCCATTTGTTAGTGGAGACTATTTATTTATTTATTTATTAAGAATGATGCCTTTATTTTGCAGTTCTTTTTAAATATTTAGCCACTATAGACTCTGATTTGTTAGGGCTACAAAAAAGAGTATTTGCAAATCCCAGACACTTCATGTCTTATTGAAAGACAGAGTCAACATCACACTATCTACAGTTCATTCCAGGGATGTCAGCATGTATTTGATTTTTTTAGTGCTCAACAGCTAGGATGGACTGTAATTCCCAGATTTGTTTATGGATGCTAATAAAGTAGCTGCATTGAATGACAAATCTGAAAACATGGAAAATTCTTTAGGAAATTACTTAAAATATCTTTAAAACAAAAAGTTTAGCATTTCACCTGGATATGTAGCAGGGACATTAAGTTTTAGGAAGAGTATTTAATTTACCCTTCATCTCAAACTGTAATTGAAATATCCAATTAATTTATGTAATAACTGAATTCATCCGTCCTTTTTCCAAGCCCTCTCATTTAGTGCAAGGTTTATCACACTCTTTGTCCCCTCAGACCGATCAAGGGGAGTACATGCAGCAAGGAGATAAAAACAAAGGAAGAAGGAAGTATTTACTTTATCACAGAAGAAAAGGCCAAAACACATATTTGCATTATATATCACTGATCAGATGTCCGAAAATAACGTTTTTGTGTGTGGGTGTGTAGCTTTTTACTAGATTAGCCCTGCCCAGGGATTCTCATGTGGTCAGAAGTGACCCTGGGGAGATTAAGGAGAGTGAGTGATGCAGCATGATGAATGCAATGTGAATAGAGTTAGAACAGTGAAAACATTTTTCTTGCATTTCCTTCCTGCTTTAGCAATTTGTAGCGTGCAATTAGTATATATTCTTATATTCTGTGTTGAACAGAGCGAGCATTTTTAAGCTTAACATAAAAAAATAAGAAAAAGGTTAGTCAAGAACAAGCTCTTCAGCCCAATAAATGTCATCAATTCTTATTTTTTTTCTGTGTTCAAAATAATCTCAAGATCTTATGGGTGTTATATTTTTAACCAAGCTGCTAAGTTACCTCATGTATCTTCAAATGTGTTTGTGAAGGTGTTTTTCTAAATGTAGTGTACTCTTGACTAGGTTAAAGGTATGCCTCTCATCTCATGCTTTTGTAGATAGAGTAGCATGCTGTGGAGGCTGTAAGAGTGCAAGTGGCAACAGGCATAAAGTTTGCAGTTGCAGTCTTTGCATCTTTTAATGCATAATATGGAGAAATGTGATTGTGTTTTAGCTATTCTAAATGGAAGCAGCTTTTGCTTTTTGACTGGGTTAACGGTGGCGAAGTGGTAGCGCTGCTGCCTCGCAGTTAGGAGACCCGGGTTCGCTTCCCGGGTCCTCCCTGCGTGGAGTTTGCATGTTCTCCCCGTGTCTGTGTGTGTTTCCTCCCACAGTCCAAAGACATGCAGGTTAGGTGGATTGGCGATTCTAAATTGGCCCTGGTGTGTGTGTGTCCTGTGGTGGGTTGGCACCCTGCCCGGGATTGTTTCCTGCTTTGTGCCCTGTGTTGGCTGGGATTGGCTCCAGCAGACCCCCGTGACCCTGTGTTCGGATTCAGCGGGTTAGAAAATGGATAGATGAATTATTAGTGGGTGGTGCATTGGGTAGCCCTGCTGCCTCATAAATTCAATGTCCTGAGTTTGAATCCAACACCTGGAACTTGTCTGTGTGTAGCCTTCATGACCTTCCATTTGTCTGCGTGGGTTTTCCTCCAGGTACTACTCCCATATGCAGGTTCATTTAATTAGTTGATTGGACCTTGTCTGGGTGTGGGTGTGTGTGGGGGGGCCGTACCACAAACTTGTCCAGTGCTGTTTCCTGACTTGTGTTTAGTGCTTTCACAATTCAAAATATTAGAACAATTCAAATATTAGAACAATCTAAATGTGAACAGGCCATTCAGACCAAAAAGCTTGCCAGTCCTAATCACTTAATTGTTCCAACATAAAGTCTGGTTTTGAAGGTCTCTAAAGTCCTGTTGTGTACCACACTACTTTGTAGCATATTCCATGTGTCTGTGGTTTTCTGTGTGATGAAAACATTGTAATGTTTGTGTGAAATTTACCTTTTAACAAGCTTCTATTTCCCCATGTTCTCAGTCCAATGTACTAATTCCCTTCATAATTTTAAAAACTACAATCATGCCACCACTTAATCTCCTTTTGCTGAAACTGAAAAGGCTCAGCTCTTATAATCTTTCCTCATAACTCATCCTCTGAAGTCCTGGAATCAACCTAGTTGCATTTTTCTGGACTTTTTCTTAGCGTTTCTGTGTCTTTTTTTTGGCATGGACATCAGATTTTTGCAGATAAATATTTTTGACTCACAATACTAGTGTGATGTTAGCTGTGACTTCTCTTAAATCAGTAGTGTCTAATTTCCTTTGAGGACAGAATGCACATGTTCTCTTATCATTTAATTCATAATTTATTAATTCTGAACATTAAATACAGGATCAGTAATTGCATTTTGCATAATGTGAGAAATCTATAAAGCAGGTAATTTTTACTCCTTTTGATCATACTGATCCTTGTACAAAGAATACATATATGCAGAGTTCACTTTGGAGCTTACGTTTTCTGCACGCTGTACAGAGGACCACAGGATATATTCCATTGACATTGCACTTACTAACCTTAGACAGAAATAACATAATTTAATCATTTTAACATTGCACTTAAATAAAATACAAGTAATATACTACTATACTGTTATTATTGGAATATAATTTTAAATATACGATAATCAGTAGCAGACTCAGCTATAAGGAGTTGTTTTCAGGTGGCTTCCATGTTTCTACGTGAAATGAAAACTTTTTTTAAACTCTCTTGTTTACATCATAGAATTGTCAGATTGCCTCTTTCCATAGCAGCTATCTTATGCAATTTTGTTATCTTTTCAGTGAAGCCCACTGATTTCCACTCATTCCAGTAAATGTCTATCTTGGAAGTATCTTCAGTTTCTGAGAATCCAACTGTAATCCATAATGCTTCTATATGACGGGTGTTACCTGTCCCTCATTACTTCTCTGTTGGGTTCTGTTTACTGTTGTGGTCAAGTTAAAAAATTTCATCCAGACTTTTGGATTCAGCTTCCAGCTACCACCCTTCTCAAGTATCTCCTTATGTCGCTCAAGGGGGCCTAGCTTTACTTCAGCCTGCCTCCTATCCCTTCCTTCTCTCTTTCCAAACATGCTAAAAATGTATGCCATTTCTCAATTCTTTCTCCAAAACTATGGAACAATGTCCCTGCTCCTAGTCAACCGAGGTCTGTGCCTGTGGAAGACCTGTTTCTTGACACAAGCTCTTCAATTACTTCAGGGCACATTTCACTATGTGTTGTACTTGTATAGCTGTGTATGTGAGACAAATAAAGAATCTTGAGTCTTGAATCTTGAATCTGCTTTCTACCAATACTAATCAGGATATCTACAGCTTTTAAATAATCAGCCACAGCCATTTCCTGTCTGCTGTAATTGTGTTTATGTTTATACTTTGTCATTTATTTCTAACACCAACTACAATGCTAGATATTTAATAACATCTAAAATTCTTTTCTCCTTTGCCAGATAATTTTGTCATGCTTTGATACGCATTCATATGTGTTGTATCTTTTTTGTAAGTTCTTTAAGACTTGAATAAGGGAAAGAACTTTTTTAACAATTCCCATAACAATATTAACTAAAGTTGTAAATGGTAAGAGGATGAAAAAAACAGAAAATGCAAAAGTGACGTCCTTTAAACAGTAGCACAAAGACAAATAAAACAAACCTACTATACTCAGTATAATCCAAAATACCTACAGTACAGTAATCCCTCGCTATATCGCGCTTCGCCTTTCGCGGCTTCACTCCATCGCGGATTTTATATGTAAGCATATTTAAATATATATCACGGATTTTTCGCTGCTTCGCGGGTTTCTGCGGACAATGGGTCTTTTAATTTCTGGTACATGCTTCCTCAGTTGGTTTGCCCAGTTGATTTCATACAAGGGACGCTATTGGCAGATGGCTGAGAAGCTACCCAGCTTACTTTTCTCTTTCTCTTGCGCTGACTTTCTCTGATCCTGACGTAGGGGGATTGAGCAGGGGGGCTGTTCGCACACCTAGACGATACGGACGCTCGTCTAAAAATGCTGAAAGATTATCTTCACGTTGCTATCTTTTGTGCAGCTGCTTCCTGAAATGACATGCTGCACGGTGCTTCGCATACTTAAAAGCTCGAAGGGCACGTATTGATTTGTGCTTGAAAAACAAACTCTGTCTCTCTCTATCTCTCTCTCTCTCTCTCTCTCTCTTTGTCTGCTCCTGACGTTAGGGGGTGTGAGCTGCCGCCTTCAACAGCTTTGTGCCACGGTGCTTCGCATACTTAAGCCAAACAGCCCTATTGATTTGTTTGTTTTTCTCTCTATCTCTGTGACAGTCACTGCTCCTGACACGCACTCCTTTGAAGAGGAAGATATGTTTGCATTCTTTTAATTGTGAGACGGAACTGTCATCTCTGTCTTGTCATGGAGCACAGTTTAACCTTTTGAAAAAGAGACAAATGTTTGTTTGCAGTGTTTGAATAATGTTCCTGTCTCTCTACAACCTCCCGTGTTTCTGCGCAAATCTGTGACCCAAGCATGACAATATAAAAATAACCATATAAACATAAGCACAGAAACCGCGCATTTACGTGTCCTAAATGATGTCCTTTTGGCATTGGACTCAGGACTCTACGTGATTATGGTTCTTCTCGATTTATCTGCTGCCTTCGACACAATCGACCACGACATCATGATCTCCCGACTCAAATCCTGGGTTGGTGTATCTGGCTTAGCCCTCGACTGGTTCAGGTCATATTTCTGCAACAGGACTCTTAGAGTCATGCTAGATGATTTTTCATCTGAATCAGTCCCACTCCCATGTGGTGTCCCCCAGGGTTCCATTTTGGGGCCACTACTTTTTTCAATTTACATCCTGCCTTTAGGTGCAATTTTTAGAAAACATGCAATCTCGTATCACCTATATGCTGATGACTGCCAAATTTATTTCTCCCTCAAGTCAACTGACTCCACTAAACCTCTTCTCAACTGCTTATCTGACATTAAGGACTGGCTGGCTGTAAACTTCCTTCACCTGAACGATTCAAAAACCGAGGTCATTGTTTTTAGTCCCGACCGCAAACAGACCCTACCCCTTGACCTCGACTTTCTTCCCATTCCAGTAACTTCGTCTGTTTCCAATCTTGGAATCAAAATGGATATGGTCCTGAAAATGGATGCTCAAGTCAACAGCACAGTAAAATCCTGCTTTTTCCATCTCAGGCGAATTGCCAAACTCAAACCAATTCTGCCTTACCACCTCCTGGAATCAGTAATCCATGCATTCATTACGTCCCGGCTCGACTATTCTAATTCCTGCCTATATGGTATTAGTAAAGCCACTCTTTCGAGACTCCAATTGGTTCAAAATGCGGCTGCAAGACTTTTAACTGGAAGCAGCAGAAGCCAACACATTACACCGATTTTAAAAACCCTACACTGGCTGCCGGTTAGCTTCAGAATTGATTTTAAGATACTCCTCTTAACCTATAAGGCACTAAATGGTCTAGCCCCTGCCTACTTGAGTGTCTTGCTCCATCGTCACAATCCCCCTTGTGTTCTTAGATCCGCAGATCAGCTGCTCCTAACCGTTCCCAAGGCACATTTTAAAGCTCGTGGTGAAAGGGCTTTTTCTGTCTGTGCACCCAAGCTCTGGAACTCCTTACCTTTAGTGGTTAGGCAAGCCGCTTCAGTCGCCACATTCAAATCACACCTAAAAACGCACTTCTTCACATTGGCTTTTAATTCTTAACCTGTCTTATTCCCACTTGCTTTTTGCTATTTCTCTGTTTTATTGGGTCCCCTGACCTGTTTTTTAATGTCTCTGTTTTAATTCTCTCTTAATGTTTGTTTTTAATATTTTGCTTTTAGTCTTGCTTGTTTTAACTGTACAGCGCTTCGGTCAGTTGTAATGCTGTGTTTTTAAGCGCTTAACAAATAAAAATGGTATGGTATGGTATGGTATATAGTTTCTACTTCGCGGATTTTCTTATTTCGCGGGTGGCTGTGGAACGCAACCCCCGCGATGGAGGAGGGATTACTGTATATCCTTTAGAAGAGGAATAATATGGTAAATTACCCCCACAATAAAAACAGTTATAAATCCATGTCAAGTCTTAAAATTTAAGATCCTAAAAAATAAAATGTAATATTAAAGCAAAGAGGGCGGCACGGTGGCGCAGTGGTAGTGCTGCTGCCTCGCAGTTAGGAGACCCGGGTTCGCTTCCCGGGTCCACCCTGCGTGGAGTTTGCATGTTCTCCCCGTGTCTGCATGGGTTTCCTCCGGGCGCTCCGGTTTCCTCCCACGGTCCAAAGACATGCAGGTTAGGTGGATTGGTGATTCTAAATTGGCCCTAGTTTGTGCTTGGTGTGTGGGTGTGTTTGTGTGTGTCCTGCGGTGGGTTGGCACCCTGCCCGGGATTGGTTCCCTGCCTTGTGCCCTGTGTTGGCTGGGATTGGCTCCAGCAGACCCCCGTGACCCTGTGTTCGGATTCAGCGGGTTGGAAAATGGATGGCTGGATTAAAGCAAAGAAGAAGTGGCTCTTACATTTGAGATGGACAAGGTTTAAAGGCACAGCGAACAGATGAGGCATCAAAATCTTTTTGGTTTTCCTCAGGTGGTTACAACTCAGCAATTTTTGATGGCTGAAAACCTATTGAAGGTCCCCACCCCCTTTAAAAACAACCATAATTGAATGCTATTAGCAATAGTTGGATAATGGGACAGAGCCAAAATAGAGAAGGAGAAAAGGTTGTAGCCCAGGGGTAGGGCTCCAACAAAAGCTAAAAATTAGCATTACCACTATCATCCTAAACTAAATGTAAACTGGAAATGTATAATATCTGTTTATTAGTTACCAAATGGAATTCAAAAACATGTTAGGTCAATTGGCCATTTGAGTAATTGTGCCTTGGGATGTGATGCCCGCATTCATGGTTGCTTGCTCACTTGTACCCATGTCACTTGGATTAAGCAGGTGGAATAAAAGAATTTACAGATGTTCCTTTATGTGTACATAAATGAGAAACACATATCAAAAATAAAAGAAAACCTATACCTCCTCAGTCACCAGAGGTCTCATGTATAAATGGTGCATATGCGCAAAATGTTGTGTATGCCCGTTTCCGTGCTCACTTCGAGATGTATAAAAACTAAACTTGGCATAAAGCCACGCACATTTTCACGGTAGCCTCACACCTTGGTATGCACTTTTCTGCTCGGTTTTGCAAACTGGTGGCACCCAGCGTCAAAGCAGTGCTACTGTTTCTGCGTCATTTCCCTTTCTTTTTCATATTTGCATCCATGAAGCAGGCGTTATCAAATACACTGAAATTTATTGCATATTGTTTACAAATTTAAGGCACTTGATTGTAATCATTCTGTAACAATACAATGGTTCACGGAATGGCCAAACTATTCCAACTACCATAGTTGCAGACATTTCAAATGGAACAATTAGAAGAGAGGATGTATTTATAGATGATGATTCGTGATGAGCGAACATTGCCGAGTTCACTCCACTGTGACTTCCCCAAAATCACAAAAATGTTCGTGATATTCACTGAAAATGGTGAGCTGCATTAAAGTCAATGGGGAAGGACTCTTTAAAGTGTCCCTGAGGGCTAGGGAAAAGTCTACCAACTATACTGTTATTATTGTGGACATAAAGGTGACCTGAGCTGTACAGCAGCAGCGCAAACCACTGCTCCAGTGCGCCTCGGTGGGATCAAAGAAGAAAGAATGCAGTCAGAGACGCACAATCATGTATTTCGTCAAAACAAAGTTGAAATGCCAAAATTGTATCAAAAGTCAGAAAAAATATGTAGGCCTTTTAAAGGCAGAACATTTTTGAAGTCGCACTGAAAGTTCTCCAAACTGTCTGTGCTAATGCTTTACACTTTTTCTTCAATTAAAAAGATAGAAATGTCTTGTAAATAGTAATAAAACCTTTTATTGTTATTATTTCACAGAATCTCCTGTGTTGTCAGGCTCCTTCATGGCTTGTTTTTTATTTGCACATGGCTAATTATTATGCATGCATAGGGCATGCACCTCCTTCCCTTATATTAACATGGCACTCAAAGATCAACCTGCACATTGGCAAAAAACCTTGAACAAACTTTCGGGTTAATGACTCATAGCATTCCATTTATCAACTTGAGTTATGTTTTTAGCATCTTGGTTCTGGTAACAACTTATATTTGCTTAATGGCTTTTAACATTTCTCAGTCGGATGGTTTTACTCTCTAGTATTTGATAATGTCTGACCCATTGAAAAACCATCTTCACAGTTACTCACAAACCCTGTTGACGGCTGGCAATTCAAAGACATCAGCTGCAAATAAAAAAGTAGCTGGACTTACTCTATGCAGCAGTCTAGCCAAGCACTTTGGACACTTGCAATAGACGCAATTAACATTTTAAAATCACAGCTGCTTATTATAAAACATTGCAACTTCACAAGCAGAGATAACCAGAGGTGGGTAGAGTAGCCGAAAATTGTACTCAAGTAAGAGTAGCGTTACTTCAACATAATATGACTCCAGTAGAAGTAAAAAGTAGTCATCCAAAAAATTACTCAAGTAAGAGTAAAAAAGTATTTGGTGAAAAGACTACTCAAGTACTGAGTACCGTATATACTCGAATAAAAGCTGAGTTTTTCAGCACCCAAAATGTGCTGAAAAACGTCACCCTCGGCTTATATTCGAGTCAGGTCCCGTATACAAGCCAGTTTCCCTTTTCGGGTTTTGCATGCTGATGATTTCCGCACATGTTCAGTCTCTCCCTGTGCAGCGAGCGAGAGAGAGAGAGAGAGACACACACGCGCGCACGAAAGAGACACACACGCGTGCACAAGGGACACACACACACACACACACACGCACATACACGAGAGAGAGAGTGAGCGAGCGAGAGAGATACCATATTGTTTTTGTTGACCCTCTTCTCCACTTACAGAGCTAGTTTACTGTTTTTCTTTGAAATAAATACTCAAAAACATTTAACCTACTGATGCCTCAATTAATGTACGGTAATTTTATTGGTATTTATTTTGATTATTGAAACTTACCAGTAGCTGCTGCATTTCCCACCCTAGGCTTATACTCGAGTCAATAAGTTTTTCCAGTTTTTGTAGGTAAAATTAGGTACTTCGGCTTATATTTGGGTCGGCTTATACTCAAGTATATATGGTAACTGAACATAGTAAATGATTTATTTTTTAGAAATGTTGTAATAAGACAGCAGAATTTGCACATTATTTTATATTGTCTATTTCCAAATAATAAAATAACAAATGAGTACAAATAAATAACATCTTTACAAAATAAAGATGCACGAATAACACAAAGTTCCAAATCTCAGTTTTTCACAACAAAGCTTTTGAAGCCAATACCTACAGTAGGTAACGTATGTTTGAACAGTGCAAACTACTTACAGTGACAAGATATACTGTACACTGACAGTATAATACTGTATATTCACTTTGTGGTGTAGCGGGTTCGCAGCTTCAAAAAAAAAAAAAAAAGGCCAGTTTCAAATCCATAAAGCCATGTCACTCTCCGTGGGCGCAATTGCACGACCGTGGGGAGTTAATGAGGTAGTTGGAGCGAGTCACTCCTTCTCATGCAGGTGCGATCGTTCTCAATAGCTTAATTGACTTTCTGCGGCATGTGATTAATGCCCACGGAGATGGGAATGTATATATACAGGTCGGCACAAAGAAAAAGAAGGGGAAATCAAAGGAAAGGAGAAAAGAACACTTGCCCTCCAAATAGCACAGCTGATAGAAAATAACATTAGAACAAGGCAGCTTGTGCACGTACAAGAAGTCTCACTTTACCATGACTGTCTGTGTCTGTGCATGTTTGGTTAAAGTCTGCTTGTTCTTCACTCAGTGAAGTGATGGTTAAGCTTCAGCAGGAGTTGGCTGTCAAGGTTCTTGCAGTGAAGCTGTGCCCCGTTTAGTAGTGAACAGGAGCCCCGCATGACTAAAAGTGTCTCACAGGCTGCAGATGCAGGAAGTTTGTGTGTGGTCATGTGACTGCATGGCTACATCTGATTGGTGAAATGGAGTCATGTGATTATTGTTGCTACGTCTGATTCGTTAAACGTAGTCATGTGATTATTGTTGCTACGTCTGATTGGTGAAACAGTCATGCAGTAGATCCACTGGTGACTTCTCTCTGGCAAAAATATAGCATATATAATGGAAAAAACGTAACGATTCGAGTGTTGCCCAATGTAGCGGAGTAAGAGTAGCGTTTCTTCTTCACAAATGTACTCAAGTAAAAGTAAAAAGTATGGTGCAGTAAAACTACTCTTAGAAGTACAATTTTTTATAAAAGTTACTCAGGTAAATGTAACGGAGTAAATGTAACTCGTTACTACCTACCTCTGGAGATAACTCATTATTTATGCCCTATATGTTTCATTATTGTGGCCAAAAAGGTGATTTGAGCTGTACAGCAGAAGTGCCAACAACTGCACCACTGTTCCTCGTGAGATCAAAGAAGAAAGGATGCAGTCAGTCACATATTTCGTCAAAACAAAGCGGAAATGCTAAAATCGTAGTCAAAACTCAGAAAAAATACATAGGTCTTTTAAAGGCAGAAAATTCAAAGTGGTGTGTCATGATTGAAACCACTGGCTCATTCTATTTTTTGACGTTGTGCTTGTAAATAGTAATAAATCTTTTGTAATTATTATTATTTCTGTGTATCCTCTGTTTGGGGATGGGGTGAGACGTCAGACTCCTTCAAGGTTTGTTTTCACTTTTGCCCTGCCATGTGGCTAATTATTATGCATGCACAGGGCGTGCGCCTCCTTCTCTTATATTGACATGGAACTCGAAGATCGACCTGCACATTTGGCAACAAGCAGAGGTAACTTGTCCAACAGAGTCTGTACTACAAAAGATCAGTATTATACCCTGGGGGCGGTCCCATCAATACTGGCTGTTTATGCATTGAAGGACATCACACTGGCCTTGAAAAGCATTATGGGGCACTAGTATTTTAAAAAAAAAAGTTCTCCTAAACCACTTGAATTATCAGTAAACAGTTCGACGAACAAGGGCAAATGCAGCAAATTCACTGATCAACACTTAATGATGATGACTGGCTTCTAAGTCAATTTTGATTTTCAAGAGTTATCCTTTTGCATCTGTGTGCTAAACTGGCACTGTTTTTACAAAGGCAGACTTTGAAGAATTGTGCTGTTCCCTTGCAAGTTGTGTCCACTCTTGGGTTTTTAGCTGAATGATTGGGTATTTCACAAACAATACTTAGTCACGTCGTCCCAGCTGTATAAGATGGTATAATCCGCTTGTCATCCAGATGTCTAAGATTTCCTTATACTAGGAACTAGGAAACTAGGAACTAGGAAACTTCACAGTCCAATTCGCAACAGCATCTGGTTTTCCAAATGTAATCGGAGAGGTGAACTGCATGCAAATTGCTATTGCAACTACGCTGGACAAGTACATCAGCCAGGGATAAATCACCAAAAGAATGAGCAGGAGAACCTATAAAAATGGCAACTCTGTACATTTGCAGGTGTTTTTCCAACTAGTGCAGCAAAAGGCAAGCAGTCCTTTTAAGGATAATGAGGCACCTCAAAGCGCCATGTAAAAAGCAGAGAATCTATTTGTTGTGGCGCTGGGCCCCAATGCTACACTATAAAGGTGCCTTCCCAGAATAAATTTTCTTATGTAAATAGAAAGCATTTCCACTCTATTAATGTGCTGCTCTATATTCCACAGAAAGTGTGTCACATTGTGCAAGCATGCAGTGTGCAGCATAATGTGGCACACAATTGTGGCTTGCCCATACCTGAAGAGATGCAGTATGATGAACCTGACCCTGACCCTTGAAATGATCAGCCAAATCAGACAGTGTTACAACATTGTTTGACTGTAAATAGCAAAATGTAAAAACAGGTTAATAAATGCAGCATTTATTTTTTAACCAATTTATTTAATTTGTGGTCAATTTCACATAGTACAGCCCTTATATTCCTTAGTTCATTGGCCACATCTCTTACAACATCCAATATTGCAATTTGTGACTCCAGAACAGTATCTGTCAGCACACAGCCAGATGGTCGACCACTGCTTTCTGAGGCAGAGGTGTGTGCATAGCCAGCGTCCAAAGATGTGCAGAACAGCACCATTACTTTAGCACAGGGGTCAGTTTTTATAATATTGTCTGAAAGAGAATAAACAAACTGTGGGCTGCGACTCACTTTTCACGTTAATTTTGATATCCAGTATTTTTTCCACATGCTTTTCCCATTGTTTTTTAACAAAACACTGAAGAGAAGGGGTTGTCTATATTGATTTGCATATTCAAATATGCAAAATTCTGGGAGGAGTTGGGGTAGGGCTATGTGTGCATGCATGTACTTGAAATTCCATGTTCATTGGGATTTATAAAGAGGAAGTGTTTGGAACTTGGAGTACATAGAGTTTTATGCATCTGGATTTTTTTGTATGTACACACATTTCCAGTTTTGTCTGTACGCCATGCATTAGTGTGAATTCTATGCATGGCGTTATACGTGAGGCCCCAGGTGTTTAATGAACTTCTTCCTTTGAGATAGTAGCTTAGGTGGGTTGACTTAAGTAGACAATCCAATTTCAAACGGTTGTCTAGTTAGTGTTTGTATCTGAAACAGAGTAATAAAAAAATCTTAATTCACAGTATGTTAATGTGTCTACTATCACTGTTTTACAGTATGCGGTGTGCAGTAAGGAAGATTTTTACAACTGTAGATACAATCTTTATTTCTTTAGTATAGACTTTTCTAAACCTAAAGGCAATAACTCATTCTATTGCCTTTTATTATTTGGTGGCATGCTAGTACACTGTTTAGCAATGTTGAACTGTGCATTCAGTCATAGTGGATTTAAATCCCAGCCTTGTAACTGAAAGAATATACTTTACATACTTTCCCTGTGTCCCTCTGATTTCTGTAGGTATTTATTTTCCTCCTCCTAGAGCCGGAAGTCATAAAGGTTTTTAATTGTTAGTTCTTAAATTATCTTAAACTAATCAGTATGAATTTGTATGACTGTGCTTTGCAATGAGCTATGTTATGTGTTGTTTTCTGTGATCTTGATTTAGAATAATTGATACTATGTAATGGATAAATGGAGTAATAATTTTTGGGAACACTTTTATCTTGTAGAAAAAAAATGTTTTTGTGAATAGTAACCTGAAAATCAAAGAGAAACAGTCTGCAAAAGTCAAAATCTTACCTGTTTCCCTGTCTAGTTCTAGCTCATCAACTTCACAACTAAAAATAAAGCAGTGAAGAGTGAAATAAAGTCTGCTATCTCTCACCCTGATCCGTCAGTTGTCATTTAACACTGTCATCTGGAAATAAGTACCATACCATTTTCTAAGCCCACTTAGTCTTAAGAGCATGGTTGCCGAAGCATATCCCAGCAAGCATAGGGCCCAAAGCAGGGAACATTCCCTGAATAGGAGACCAGTTCATTGCAGGATATACACACTCACACTCACATTCACTAATATTACCAATCCACCTAACCTGTAAGTCTTGGGAATGTGGGAGTAAACCAGAGCACACCCACATAGACATGGGAAGACATGTAAACTCCATGCAAGGAGAACCTGGGATGGGAACCCCGAACATTGAAACAGCACTACCACTGTACCATCTTGCCACCCTCCACAATGGTCTGTGATGAAGCTAATAACTCATTTAAACATACATCCACAGTCACTCATACTGGATCAATTTACTGTTACGAATTGAAGATACATGACTGTCTTTGAGATGCATTTAAACTGTAAATATCAAACCATGTTCCGCGGGAATGATAGTTTAAAAATCTTTCTTCCTCCAAAATGTAATACTATGCCTATTTTGACACATAAAATCAGGCAAAAATTAGTTTATTTAGTGATCGTCTTTCTTAGCTAGAGTGAAATAATTTGACTAATTTTTATCTCATTGTTGTGAATAGAAAAGGAAAAGCACAGAATCTGAAAATGAGAATCATTATTGTTTTAGACTACAATTAAAGAATTTTTTAAAGCTAATTTACAATTAAGTAATGACTGAGTAAACTTCAGGAAATTACTGTATGAAGCGTTTGTTACCACACAGTTGTTACTATTACCACTATTCTTATCCAATCATGAAATATTTTGAGTATGCAGCTGATATTTGTCCTTTAAATTAGACGTTAGAAAAGATCAAATGTATGCTTAGTCTGAAGAAGTCCTAGTGGTACTCTCCCACAATTGTATTCCATTGTGTTAGTCTCTACAGAAATACATCAATGTGAATTTCTTGCCTTGCACTATTAGATACTGGTTATGAATTTGTCAGGGAATTTAGTACTTTCCTAATAAAACTGCTCCTGATATATTTGGAAATGTCAACATTGAATTAATAACCCATATTTAAGCAAATACAATAATTATGTTTCCTAAACAAGACATTTTTTATGTTCACTTTTAATTTTTATTTGGGTTTGGTGTTCACCTGTCAAGGATCATAGTTTCTAATCATGGAAGAGTATGTTGTATTCAGGCTTTTGTTTTGCTGATTGACAGAATTTTCATAGAGCAAAGATTTGATCCTTTTTAAGGTGTTCTGTTAATTAATGGACTTGTTGGCAAACTACAAAGTATTAAATTAAGTGAAATGCAAACAGAGGAGTTGCAATACTTTAAAAAGAGGAAGACTCTGGAATCAGAGGCATAAATGCAGGATATCCTCAGGAAAACACAGCTCTTGTCTAAACATTTAGCTTGACATTCGGAACTTTGCACATTAAAAAAGGATAGCTGCAAGTAAACAGGAGATTACATCTTGGAGGATCTGGGTGGTGCCCTGTGGAAACACATAACATATACAGAAGCTGCTTATTTTGTAGCTGACATGGGGGGTTCTTAATAAATGTGTTAGAATTACTATTTGAATATGTCTTTATTAGGAATTATTGTTTTTATGATATGGAAGTTATTTTTGAATACATAAAATATCAGTACTTTTTAAATAAATTGAACTATTGTAAAAGTTGGTCCAAAGTTTATATCTATTGTAGAAGACTGAGCGTGTCACTAAGCCTCAAAATCCCAGACACACCACACTTAACAGTCCAAGGTACAAAATACCTTTCCCAAAATAAGATTTTACAGGCCAATTCCACAATCTTGCAATAAATACTCCTCCTTTTCCTCCTCCAGGTGACCTTTGCCTTCTGCCTCCCGACTCACTGGAGGAGGCTGGATGGCTTACTTTTATGGTACTTTTTCTGGTGACTTCTGGTACTAGGGCATTGCCCGACGGAAGTACCATTGGGTCAGACGGAAGCCTCCTGAAGCAGGGAATCCCTCTCCCTGCAACATCCTGTAGCGATATCCAAAGACCATGACAGGGCTGTCCCTCAAAACTATGACTCCCATACATCCCTGCGAGTATCCTTATTTTGTCCACGCCAGTAGAGCACTGCCATCTACCATACTGGGTAGGATCTGCCCTGGATGCACTGACTCCACATTATCCATTAGTTTATTCCAGCTGGGTTATGCCTCCTTCCATGCTGTCCTTCCACTATGGTGTCCCAGCCAGGAAAGGGTTCAACACAGCACTCACACTATCTTGCAAAATGAAACAAGGTTCTTGTGGCTGACAGTTTGTTAAACACCCAGGGTTAATGCCTTGCATCTCATTATATTTACTGTAGCTACTGTACAATAAAGTAGTATTCTGATGAAAAGTTCTATACATTTTACCACAATTTTAAAGATTTAAGGTTATATTTAAATAAGGTTATATTTAAGGTTACATTCCAATTAATTTCGCACAATATTTTTAAATATAGAGTAATGTAGCATGCCTCCCATTAAACCTGAGCATTTAGATTTATTTACCTGGAGATCATTGATGTATTGTATCCTTAATGTTCATAGGCCTGTTGCTGAGGCCTCTACTGTCAGAAATAAATTACAGGTTTTGCCATTACCTGAATTTTGCACACAAAGCAGCATGATGACATCTTTGTGTTTTCAAATGTATAATGTTAATCCTGGAAATACCTGCAGGATTTATTTTATTTCTTTGAAGTCATCCATCCTTCCTTTCACTTGTGTAACTCAGGTGCACAGGAAGAAACTTGCATGGAGCACCACTCTATCGCACATCACCAGTTTACTCACTCACATAGTAATTTAGAGCTGCAAGTTAACCTAACATGTACATTCTTACATCCTTTGCGTGCACAAAGAAAATCACAATATATGGACAAAAATCCATGTGTATATTTGGATGACATGCAAACTCCAGACAAGCTGTGCCTGGGCCAGATTGTGAGGTAGCACTACCCAATGGAGTTAAAAAATATGTCAATATACAGAGATACAATGGCATATTATTAAGTTGATCCATGCATCTATTTTGTAAATATGCTTTTTTCAAAACAGGGTTTTGTGCCACAAAAGTGATTCCAACAAGACATGAACTAACTGTGGAAGGAATGCAAGTTCATTACAGTGCAAGTGAGAAATACTCATATTCTCAGCCCCAAACATGTGTAGTGTGATGCTGGACCAATCACTATGTCTTTGGCATATGGGAGGAAACCATAACAGCCGTGAAAAAACCAACACAAATGGGAGGGAATGTATAAACTGTTGTGTTGGAGACTGAGCTAGCATTTGACTTGAGGCTCCTGGAAAAGTTAACCAGAAGCGCTAGCACTCTTTTATTTTAATCATAATACATTTATAAATAGGGATTGAATTTTCCACAACTGTTAGCGCTGCTGCTTAAAGCTTCTAATATCCTGGGTTTGAATCTAATGCCAGGTTATTGTCCGCATGTGCTCTACACATTTCCATATCTCTGTAGGGTTTTCTTCTGGTATTTTGCTTCTTTTTCTGGTTCTTATATTTTTTTTCTCATATCATAAAAAGGTATATGCTAGGCTAACCACTGACTTTTTAGTTTGTCTGAGGTGAGTGAGTGTAGGTGCGTGTATGTGTGTGTGTAAATGTGTGAGCCGTAATGTAGTGACAACCCATCTAGGGCTGGTTCTCTGCTTTGTGCTTGATGAGGCTGATATGATGAGTTCCATTGCTTGAATAATGAAAGAATGAATGTACTGTAAAATGTGGATAAATATGTACTGTTCCTTAAGCCAGTATAATATGATTTGTACTTTGTAAAAATGAAATTAATTCTGTCACAGATTTGTGTATTTTTCAAACAATAATAGGCCACTTTTGTATATCTATCATAACATGACAATGTCATTTTAAGGCAACAGATCATTAACACATGATATTAAAAGTAGCCGCTCTATTTTTTTAAATTACTTTCAAAGTAAATAAGCATTTGCTGTTCTTCACAGTGTTTCACATTACTAATTACTGCCATCGTAAACACATATTACAAATGTGATCTCAGAAACCAATAATTAAGATAGATACATATACTTTTAAGAAGCTTTCTTTATTTTGCCCACTCAGCATACAGTACACACACCTTTTTGTGCTCTTACTGAAATTCTTTCCTAAGCTTTATGAAAACATTAAAATATTGTATACTCTTTAACCATGGGAATAAAATCCCAGATGACAAGTTTGAAATCATTTAGAATGGAAACAGGAAGCAATTACCAAAAATAAATAAATAAAACAAACAGTTCTAAGTTGAAAGTGATGCTGTCTTGTTTAAAATGGTCTAGAAAAATATTATGTTCTCAATTAATAATTCCATGCCCTCAAGGATTTATGCCTGCAAGAGGGAACAATGAAATTGCAAAACCAGATATATTTACAGTAATGTAATTTTTAGTTTATGCTGCATTTTTTGTAGCATAACATTTATCACCAAATTGGGAGCATTGTATATTAGAATGACAGATAATTTCAAGAGTATCAGATGTTATGAACAGTATCATGGTGATATTGACTGTCCTTAGTTTGCCAAAGAGTAACAGAGAAACATTCTCAAAAATTAAACTATGCAGCTATGTACAACATAATTTTACATCAATAGCTTAAGATGGAGTCCCTTTAACTAAGTAGGCTTTTTACATTGTATTTTTAAACATAGATTTTTTTAAATAGTAAGGACATGTTTAAATAAACAAAAACAAAGAAATTAGAAAAGGCAAATTTATCAGTCTTCATTTATTGACTCCTTTTTCCTTATCTTTCCTTATCTTTCTTTGTTTAATTTATATTTAAGATGACATGATGGTTGAGCTGTTAGTGTTGTTGCTCAAATTCAGGTTCAGTGGCAGTCAATGAGTACACCATCATACAATAAATAAGCCCTCTGAAAGTGTGCATTAGAAGACGCATGAGGCATGCACAGTTGTTAGTGTAAGTGGCTCTTGGGAAGTCTTATGAATTGAGGATAAAAACTCCTCCTGGGTCTAAGTGGGAGCCTGTATTGTTTGCCATTATTGAGGTAGGGGAACAGTGCCAGTGCAATGACGCATGTACCAGTAATATTCTTTGCCGACTTCAGCACAATTTTAATGTAATGGAGCTGTTAAGGATGGCCTCCACTTTGTGCATATATAGGTTGGTGAGCATAGAGAGAGACATCTAGGCTTTCCTCTTGAGAAAGTAAAGTTGTTTTTGTACTTTCATGATAATTGCCAAAATGTATTGTTCTTGAAATTTTAAAACGAGTTAATCAAGAACATGGGGACACAGTTGGAAACATGTTAAGAGTAAATTTAGCACAAACATTACAAAGTTTTCCTTCACATAAAGAACCATAGGCACTTGAAATAAATTACCTAGTAGTGTGGTGGACAGTAGGATTTAAGGGACTTTCAAAACTAAACTTGGTGTTAGTTTGGAATAATTGAATGGATTGGACTGGCGAGCTTTGTTGGGCTGATTGGCCTATTCTCATCTATAGTGTTCTAATGTTCTAATGCTAATCCTTTACACTGCATTTCATCTAATGTAGAATGCACTGGGTTCTGCATTCTGTTTTCAAAAATCTATGGCAAGTTCCGCAATGTTGCTGACATTAAGAGAGAGTTTGATGTGTTGTCATCACAGAGTGATAGAGTAGATTTCTGCACAGTAAATCTTATCCTCATTATCAGTGACCAGGCTGATACTGTCATCATCATTTTAATGATGAAGTTGGAGCTGTGTTTCATCATACAGTAATGTGTGAACATACAGGTACAACAAGGGGCTCAGCATGGTAACTTGAGGTGTTCCTGTGTTGAGGTTCAGAGTGGATCAGAATTACAAATCCTGGTCACGGTCTGGTCACTGGTCCAAACTTACTCTCAAAGACCAGTCACTGTAAACTGGCCACATATAAGAATGTGTGCATGTGTTCTGCAATAAAATGACACCACTTCTACTGCAGGTTCCTGACTTGTGCTTGGTATTACTAGGGTAATCTCCAAACTTTTGTAATGCTATACTGAAATATGAGGGTTCAGAAAGTTATATTAGAATAATTTGACTTGACTTTGGGGTTTCCTACTGAGAGGTCTACATCTTGTATTCTATGTGTTTTTGTGTCTACATTTCACACTGAAATGTGGAAACATTATATTAAGCAACAACTTAGTTTTGCCTTTAAGCATCTAATCTCACAAATGTTTTTTCCCTAAGAAAAATCTCATACACTTTTAGGTTAGGTAGACTTTTATTTTCCAGAAGAAAATGTGTTTGCATCAGGTTTGCTGAGTTTGCTGAGACTCTGAATGATTTTCAGCCCATGTATAAAATTCCTATAGTCTGATGCACAAAGTATTTGTATTCCCTTGGTCAATGGCACTTGTTTTATTCAAGACTACACTAAAGTCCCTGGTGTAAGAACTAAAGGGTCATGAAATTCACACGTTTTTAGTGTAATTCATGAATTTAAAATTTAAGGAATCAGATAAAGTTAAATTTAAAAGCCAGATACTGTATAATCATCCCTCTGGACAAAATTTCATTACTGAAAAACTACTAATAGTAACTTTGATAATTGTTCTTTTAGACCAGTTTTTGAAAAATGAAATCTTTTCTGCCTTTTCTCTCCCACTCTTTGATGTACATGCTCAAGTTTGACACTCAGTACTTTGAAGATAGTAAATACTCACTTGAAATATTTCTTTTGAAATCAAGACTAGTTTCCAGTTTTGCTACATGTTATTATTCATCTCTGTATTTTTATTTATCAGTGTGGCTGATAAGTCTTAAGCCCACAATATATACTGCCATTTTAGCCTATTGATGGAGAGTTAAGATAGGGTTAACTTTTTTGAGAAGTTTATGTGCTCCCCTTGTGTTCACATGAGTTTCCTTCCATGACCCAACAATAACAGACTGATTAAACACTGAAAATTGGCCTAGGCCTTAGAAAATGTAGGGATTTTTTTTGTTTTAACTTTTTGCCCTTTGCTATTTTTTCCCTAAATTTTCCTTCAGTTTGTCAGGGCTGTGGTGGTGACATGCTGAGTAGGCCAGACCAGACTTCCTTATCTCCACCAACAGTGTCCACCTCCTCCTGGGAATTCACTGGCACTCCCGTTTCAGATCTTGCCATACATAAAACCCTTCCTTTCATGTTTATGACACTGATCATCATGTTATAAGGAATGTGTTTTGTGTATTTATGAAATTCAAAACTTTTTGAAAGAAAACAGCTTACTGTGCCACACATCAAATCATGTTATTTGTATTTTGACACTGATACATACTTTAGGTATTATTCATTAGTCTTTTATTCATTAGAGCTGGCCGTACTACTAGTTACTAAAATTATGTACCTGAAATAACCTTTCACTGTTAACTCCTCCATCTTGCTTTTCTCCTGTCATTGAATTATGTATGTTTTTGAGGTGACAGTAATATTTTTGCCTTAAGAAGAGGTGCTATAAATTTTGGCTAAAGAAGGAGTAATAGTGTACTATATTGGTACAGTGAGTAATAGTGTACTATATTGGTACATTATTTAGGTTATTAAATATGTAAATGAGAGATAAAAGGAAAACGTGCTTTACAAATATACAGTGAACACTTGTACAGTTGTAGGATGTTTACGATATTAGACTTCATTGCATAATACAATACTTGGATAAAAAGCAATAATTTACTGAACTATCAAATTATTAAGTAGAATCTCTGTGTCGTTTTTGACAAAGGGTTATGTAGTTTAATTTCACATGAACCATGAGTTTTTACAGATGAGTTCCTGATCTGTAAAGAATTAAGTTGGGCACCAATAAAATGTAGATCTTCAGTCTACATGTGCGTACAGCTAAAACCGGCAAGCAAAATTTCTTGTCAGCTGAGCATTGTGTAAAATTTGTCATGGTCAAATCACAGCAACGCACAAGTGACAGTTAAGTACTATAAATTATTTGGTAATTATAAGGTAAGCTTATTCACTTTTTGGCATAATAAGACATAAATAATAAATACACCATTGTAAGCAAAGATAACATTGTATCCTGCTCTAGGGTGACACTAGTTCTGATAAAGTAACTAACTGAGTTTTGTTAAGTTAATTACTCTACACATTTCAATAATGGCACTTTATAGATAAGCTTCTGTTGTTGCTTTTTCTGTCTCTGGATAAGTTTTGTATATGACTATTGCTGTGTTTTGATTTTCAGTTTTAACATTTATATATGTGTAAGGATTTGTATTCTGATACATACAAAACTGCCTTAGGTAAAAGTGAACTATTAGTTAGAAATGATGGAAACTACAGTCACATCCTAAAATCAGTATCTGTCACTAACATTCATCTGTTGCTTATGTTTTTACATTTGAGAAAATATAAATCAATTTGAGTTTTTTTTTAATTTGGAATTTTGATGTGAAACTTTCCTAATGGCAGTCAGAGTTACATGATTCTTCAGGAAAGAAAAGTGTAATGGCTGGCTTATAAATCTGTTATGCGCATACTGTGGTGTTTAAGCTTTAACACAAGGGTTCCCAAAGTGGTCGATATTGACCCCCTGGGGTCGATTTGAACTTTCTAGGGGTCCATGGTTTCAATGAAAAAATTTGGGGGTCAACGACAGCAAAAATAGACCCCCTTACTACTGCTATTTGTTTGTTACTTCAAAATATCTATGATTCCAATAGGTACCTAATTAAGAAGTAAAATCATTAAAAAAAAACACATTACATACCAAATTTGCGAACGAAAAGGTAAAATGTGTCATTAAAAGAGTCACACATAAGAATGCATGAAAATACATGTAGCACAAACATGTCTGTTCATTGTCTTATCGAACATATCAAAGCAAGTGTGGATATGAAAAACCATTGCATGTAATTAGGGGGTCGACGGTTTTAAAAGTTTTTGGTAAAGGGGTCTGCGGCTGAAAAAAGTTTGGGAACCCTTGCTTTAACAGCTATGCACGAATGTCAGTTTTATCTCACTGGTTTTCCAGAATTTGGTGTATCTCAGTTACTATCTTAGCATTTGCAGGACCTGTGCTATAGAGGTGAATATTCCACTGGGGCCTCAGTAGTATTCCATAGGAAAAGCTGGATGAAGTTGCTCAGTATAGAGAGGCAGAGTGTTGTTGCCATGACCTTCACCAGGAACACTGGAATAAAAATGATGATAATGCTAAGTATATTAAGTAGTATATTCAGTATTTGATTCAGTTTATTCCTCTTTTTATCGAAGTGAAGGTAAAATTGAAATCATAATCCTTATAGGCAAAAATGTCAATCTGTAGTAAATAATTTGAGAAATGCTTTACTCAATCCATCCCACTTAATTTTTTTAGTAGTGGTAATGGATTTCAAGTGTCTAAGCATTCTCAGTAAGCCTGGGAGTATTCAGTAACATTAGGTAATACACACATATTGAGACAGATTGTGATCTGTCTTTGTGTGGTAAGCCATTATGTTTTTTATAGTACTTCACAGTAATTGAGGTTAGAATGGTTTATACTTAAAATATCACTCAAATGTATGCAAATATACATTTCAAATTTTTGGAGCTATATATAGTACATGTGTATACTGTAAGTTACTCTTAATATTTATTTACAAGCAAAACCTGTTGAACACTGTTCAGTTCTCAAATACTAATAAAAGTTCCATTTTACTTAAACAAATGGAAAAAAATACTGCGATGCTTTGTCTTACATTTCTTTGTTTAAACACACAAGCTTCCTTTTCTTTTGCTCACAGAGCTTTCATGAAGCTAAGGCTAAGTTAAACTTTGACCAGTCAGGACAGGTATCTGCAGGAGTTTGCATATGATGTACAATTTCTGCTGACATTTCTTACTTTCTTGAATTTAATAAAACCTTGTGTAATTAAAAATACATTCATAATGATCGAATAATTTTAATTAAAAGACATTGCTTGATAACGCTAAATAAGTTAATGTTAAATAAGTTTTACATACCCATACTCTTAGTGAGACAGGCATTAGTACTTGGAAAACTTAGTCATGTATTTTTACGTTTTTTATGATACAAACTTCACATTTTAATTTTGACAAAACAAATCTTGTCTTCACTGCATAGCAATGTACATGACAATGTACATTGTCAAAACTAAAGCAGCATCTTCCTCAATTGCAGAAAGGAACAGAAGTGAAAATCTAAAATATTGTGACCTCAGTAAAAAAAAATTTCCAAAACCTTTTTTTGTGAAACATACACATCTTATATAGAGTTAAAGAGAACCAGTGCATTTACAAATAGTTTATCAGTCAGGCAAAGATGCATTAGGACTAAAGAAGAGATGAAATTTATATATACTGTATTTATTTCTAATGTATTATCATTAATTCTCGATCAAGATTTCTTTTCAGCCTAAACATAAAGTGGTTGTGGTTTTTGTTTGCTTAAACAGTGTCCTTCTAATTTGTCAGACTTACAGCTGCAAAGTGGCTAAAAGAAAAAAAAATTGGGATGAAACACTTCAGAAGCAAAACAACACCAGAATCTGAAAATGAAAATAATGTGACAAAATGAAAATGAGAAATCACAATTAAAAATGAATCGGATAACAACTTTCAAGAGCTCTGAATTGTGAAGCTTTCATGAGCTCTGAATTGTGAAGCATTTACTACAAAATACAGTATGTAGAATATGATAGATAATCAGTATAGTTTATGCTATTAGCTTTAATATTTATTAGTTTAAAGGTAAAAACTATATGTGCCTAGAGTAGTTAGTTTTATGCTATAGCAGTGGTGTCAAACACAGATCCCAGATAATGGCAGTGTCTACAGGTTTTTGGTTCAGCCACTTTCTTAATTAATAACCAATCGTTTCTGATAATGGGGAAATGTATGTCTGTTTTAATGTGATTGTTTTCCTTTAAAAGATTCAGCTCATTGTTTCTTTTTTTCCAGTCAATAATAACAATAACATATCTTTTGGGTTTATGAATCTTAAAATTCAAGGAAAGGAGGTTGTTCCAATTTATGGCAGTAAATTACTTCTATATAAGAAAGTGGCTGGAGCAAAAACCCTCCGCCGCTGTGGCTGTTCAATATCTGATTTTGACACCCCAAAGCTTCACACTGTGTTACATCAGGGTTTAGAATAGATCTGTATAACTGATTGTATGTCATATACTATGATTTTTGAGCAGCTGCCACAACACTATGAATGGCCTTTCTCTCTTTTGTTCTGTGCCCCATCAAAGTCTTTTTTTCCTTTCCAGCAGACCTTGGAATCCAACTTAAGTGGTTAATTTTTTTTGTAACCTGAATCTGGTGTTCTTATTCTGCTTAGAAAAATCTTAGAATTATAAAAAGTTAAAAATACACATCATGTAATTTTTCTAATTCACTTAATAACTTACTTACCAGGCAGGGGAGATACCATGATCACTAAGGTGGTTCTCCCAGGGCGAGGCTCATCCATTGCACTCCGGGTGTGCTGACCCCTGCGATTTCCCCAAATGCGGAAAACTCGACTGCATAATTTGTGGTAGTGGGGGACTGTGTTCGCGCTCTCCCCTGATTTTTATTTTTTGTGAATTTCCCCTTGGGATTAATAAAGTATCTATCTATCTATCTATCTATCTATCTATCTATCTATCTATCTATCTATCTATCTATCTATCTATCTATCTATCTATCTATCTATCTATCTATCTATCTATCTATTCAGACATGAGTTGTGAATGGAGCCTATCAGAGCATGCATAGGACGTAAGACAGGAACAAACACTGGATAGGGTGCTAGTCCTTCACAGTGCAAATACACACACCAAGGAAAATTTAGCATCAGCAATTACAATACAGTACAATACAATTTATTTTTGTATAGCCCAAAATCACACAAGAAGTGCCGCAATGGGCTTTAACAGGCCCTGCCTCTTGACAGCTCCCCAGCATTGACTGTCTAAGAAGACAGGGAAAAACTCCCAAAAAAACCTTGTAGGGAAAAATGGGAGAAACCTTGGGAAAGACAGTTCAAAGAGAGACCCCTTTCCAGGTAGGTTGGGCATGCAGTGGGTGTCAAAAAGAAGGGGGCAATACAATACAATACACAGAACAGAACAAATCCTCAATACAGTATAAAAATGAAAATTGTAGAAGTACGGAGCAGAATTTAACAGTAAATAATATCACATAAGAAGATGTGGATATATTTAGAGTCCTGGAGACCTCATCCATCAAGCTGCCTCCCCCATTTGGCCATTCCACAGCTGAAACAGCGCTGGGCCAGCCAATCCGATGAAAGGACCCCTCCTTCCCATGATTCCTGCGATCCTCCATCAGGGATGACTTTACCTTAGGCAGGCAAAACAACTTGACAGGTAGGCCGTGGCACCAAGTGCCACATTTGAGTACCGAGAAGAGAAACAGAATAGGTGAGGGTTAGTATCCAATTCTAACTATCATGTTACTTATGTTTTAGTGCTAATGACTAACAACAGAGATGCAGTATGTACAGTTAATCAGCAGCTCTAGTCAGGATATGCTAAACGGAAGTAGTGAGTCTTCAGCTGGGATTTAAAAGCTGAGACCGAAGGGGCATCTCTTATAGTAGCAGGCAGACCATTCCACAGTTTAGGAGCCCTGTAACTAAAAACTCGACCATTGTTATTTTATTAATCCTTGGAATCATAAGCAGACCGGCATCTTGAGATCTTAATGTGCGCTCTGGTTTGTAAGTCATGATAAGTTCCAACAAGAAAGCTGGACCTTAGCCATTTATTAGGTTCACCTAACCTTCAGGTCTTTGAACAGTGGGAAGAAACTGTAGCACCTGTAGGAAGCCCACATACGGGGAGAACATGGAAACTATATGCAGGGAGGACTCGGGACGTAAACCCAAGACTCATTAATGTGAGGCAGTAGCGTTACCACTGTGCCTCCCTAAAATGCATTAAAAAAATGTTTATTTAAGTTTTAGCTTTTTTATCTGTATTCTGTGCCATTTCATCCAGCTCATTAAGTCATTTCTGTAATAGGAAATAGGAAAATGTCAGTTTTTAAAAAAGTGTTAGATACTTAATGTCATCAAATGATGGGTCATAAACATTTTGTATTTGGTGTGGGACACTCAAGTTTTTTTCAAAAGTCAAAAAAGGCTATAAATATTTAATCTATGTAGTTAGTTTCTCATTTCTTCAAGTAACTGCACACCCACAAGAGTGGTCAGTCTTATCTACATATTTTGTTTAAGATATTGTTGTAGAATCGCTGCTGGTATGTTATCATTTTGTGTAGTTTTGTTACCCTCATAGTATTTTGATCCTAGTATTACCCTTGTTTGGAGTGCCCTTTTTGTGCAGTTTGAATATTCTTCCTGTGTCGACATGGGATTACTCAGTATTGGTGATTGTAAATTGTATATGGGTTTTATAAATATGTTTTATGATAAGTAAGTAAGTAAGGTCAGTAAGTTTTTTTTATTGCTTTGATGCTATCACCACAGGTAGGCTGTAGCTCCTGATAGCTCAGGGGTAGATAATAATAGATGGATGGGTGGATAAAGGTAGGAATCATTCTACATTCTAAATTGTATTATATCCATGCAGTACTGTACTTTATTTACTCATAATTTAAAAACAGTGTCAATGAGTCATAGCACAGAACAAATAGACACTGGACACTTTAAAAGTATAATTTGCTTTGTCAAGGTCATTTTAAGACAAAACATCTTACTCTTATTTTATAAATAGCATGCCTAGTATGTGAATTTCTTAGAATCACACAACCATGTTTCACTTTAGCAAATACTTACTCACATGCCTTTAGTCAGAATATTTCCCTTGTTTGTAACTGACGCAGAAGGTGATAATGACTGGAAGATCATAACCCATCCTTTCTACAAACTAATTGTTCTACCAACTAGAGAATCAAAAGAGTTTTGGAGTAATATATATTTTATACTTTTATATAATGCACGTAACTTTGCTATTAATTATTTTTAGTAATAATTTCTTGGTCTGTATACCAAAAATCAATGGCTTTAAAATTCTGAGATATAAATAAGATTTGAAAGTGCCATTTGTAGCTATGCCTAGGAGTTTGATCTGTATATATCTTTGCATATTTTGCTAATTTAAGACTCTGACCCCTGAGATCTAGCCAATATTCCACAGTAGTACATTTTTGTCTGTGTTGGTTTCTTTATTTATCATCCTGCATTTGGAAATTCAAAGTGCAAACCTTTTCTAAAGAGATTAGCAGTTTAGCACATTGGCATCTTTGATCATCATGGCTATCTTGTTAGATCAAGCTGTGAACAATAGCACATTGTTGTACACAATTGAGCCCTAGTGCGCCTTACTCCCCCGGTACCCTGAATACAAGGTCTCTTTGGTTTCCCATTTTCTATCCTTTGAATAAGCTGGTATTCATTTATTATTTCATCCTTGCTGTAACTCTTTCCCTTTTAAGAGTGAATGTTGCTGGTTTTGTACTTGTTAAGTCTTCATGAAGAAAAACATTGGAAAACAGGCTGTCAGTTTGTTTTCTTGTGAATTCTTTGCAGGCTGCTTTTGCAAAAGAGGAACTTTTAATTTGTCTGGGTCTCATTTGAAAAAAGTATAAAAAATAATGAATCAGCCAGTTTCGTAAGCTGATAAACAGTTTTATGGTAGCTATGATGCATTTGTGTTTTTGCATCATTTAGGTCTTTTGACGAAAGTAAAAGCAATTATAAGTAAAAGATACCCTATTTTTCATTTATTTTAAGTAAGGAGCCCCAGACCAAAAACAAATGGCTTTAAACTTCTGAGATATAAATAAGATTTGAAAGTGCCATTTGTAGTTATACCTAGGGTGCCAGAAATGCTAGAGTCTGCACTGCTTCTCAGGATTAGAAACCAGTGCCACCCCTTGTTGTTAATAATTGAATTAAGTAAAAAATAAGTGCGATTCACGACCTGTGTACTCAAAGCTTTAAATCTCTTACCCTAAAGCCTAGTCATAGCCTAATGGTTTGACATAGCATGGCTTGTTTGATGCTGCTTGAAGACTATGCAAATGATCATATATGAAGGGTATAAATTTTTGGGGATTAGCAGGATTTTTTTGCCCATGGAATTGACTGGTGCATAAGTCAGTGTAGGCTTCTAAGATTCATTCTTTCGGAACTATATACTGAATTGGAAAATTGGCATTAGAAAGACAAACTGCCAGAAATCGGGCTCTGCTTGTTCATATCTAGGTTTTAACAATGGTTGGTTTTCTGGCAACAGGCACCAAGCATAGGGAACTGGACGACAGGTCAGGAATATCTCAGCCAACCTTCAGCTCCATCATGCCTGATGTGCTGGTAACCATAATCTGTCTGACATTGCCCTACATTATGTTTCCGTATGGTGTGGGTGCACAGGCCAGCGTAATAAGGCAAACTGTAGCAGTGTCCAGTTTTCCTAAGGTAATCTGTGCAATAAACTGCACTCATATTGCATAAGGGCATATTGCATAAGGGCAAGAATGAAACTGCTTTTGTTAACCATAAACAGTGAAATTCCATTAATGTCATTTGTACCGCTAAAATGAGATTGACACATGTTGTGGCCAGTGGCCCACTTCAACACATAATTTATTTTGAAGCAAAGTAGCATTGGCAGACATAGGAAATGGCTGACTTGTTGGAAAAGTAACTGGCTGAACCCTCAGTTTTTTATATGGCCTATACTATTCATTGTAACAACAATCGTCATTAAATGTGCCAGGTTACAGTTGCTATATGCTCAGACACTGGTGCCTTACACCTTTCCCTGAGTCAACAGTGCAAAGGAGAGGTGCTACAATGCCTCAAGACAAGTGTTTTTTTAGAAACTAATAGGAATAAAATACTTTTTTTTACATTTCTTTGCTTGCTTATACAGGGTCTGCTAGCTAAAGCAGACCACAATTCACCTAACATCAATGGTTCAGTCCCACCTCCACCTTTATATTGTTGATGCCATGGAGCATTAAAACGTTTGTGAAATGACATCAATTTTTACGCTATAAAATATTACGAACAGTCTCAATGAATTAACAGCAGTTACAGTATTTAAAAAATATAGGTTAATTGTGACATTTAAATTAGTTTTATTTAAATAGATTGATACATTTTGATTCTTAAATTTGGACTAAAATATAAATGAAATATCTAATAAAACATTACGGGAAAAAATGTGGTATGTTTTCAGCAAGCAGTTAATTTGTTTAACATGTTGTTTATTGAGATGGATTAAGTATCTCATAAAAAGCAATGTGAATAACGTGACATTTGATGGGGCTTCTTGATGGTCTTTCTGTGTTTCATGTTGCTTTGAAATGGTTTTTATTGAGTACTTTTGGATGATAGTTTTACTTTGCTATTTCTCAAAGAATTGACATACAGAACGGGAACCTCCTGTTAATCATATGCCCTGCAATGGTTTAGCAGTGGCTGTAGCTCATGTTAAAATAAGGAAGGAAGCGAGGAAGGAAATGTGTTTCTGAACAATTGGTGGAAACTCGAGAACCACAAGAACATTTAAATGTGTAAAGAACAAAATACTTAACAAGGAGCCTGCAGCATTGCAGCCTATAAGAGGATATATGCAGGAAAATGTAGAAAAATATGTCTAGCTTTGGTGGACTTTTTCAAGCTTTCTATAAGAATGGTTCCAAATGACCATTTTTTAAAATATCTATTGTGCTTAATAGTAATTTATTTTTGTGTTTGTCTTATAATGAAATTGAATTCCAATCAAGGCATAGCTCACACTTATACTGTAACGCCTAATTGCTAGTTTTCCAGCAATCGGTTTAAACACAGGTCTTGCAAGGGCTTCTTGTATTTTTGCTCATACTTCCAGAATTTATGGATAGGCCAGAGTTCAGGCAGACTGTAATTGAATGAAAAGATGAAACTCTGGAGAGAGCAACATACAATTGTCCGTGACTGAAAACTGGGTTTGGCAAATAGAGGCATATCATTTTGAAAGTGTGTCCCTGTGCCTTATTAATTGTCATTGCAAAGGCCAATCTAACAGGAAATTGTCTGCGTGTAAACGTAAAAGGCAAATTTGAATCTGATGGGGTCAGGGATTCTCTCTGGCGCGCGCGCCTGTGTGTGTGTGTGTCTCTCTCTGTCTCGCGGGCCTGTGTGTGTGTGTGTGTGTCTCTCTCTCTCGCGCGCCTGTGTGTGTGTATCTCTCTCACGTGCGCCTGTGTGTGTGTGTGTGTGTGTCTCTCTCTCTCACGCACCTGTGTGTGTATGTGTCTCTTTCGCGCGCATGTGTGTGTGTGTGTCTCTCTCGCGCGCCTGTGTGTGTATGTGTGTGTGTCTCTCTCGCGCACGTGCCTGTGTGCTGTAAGTTAATGAAAAGATGGAACTCTGGCGAGAGCAACATACAATTGTCCGTGACTGAAAACTGGGTTTGGCAGATACAGGCATATCTTTTTGAAAGTTCGTCCCTGCGCCTTATTAATTGTCATTGCAAAGGCCAATCTAACAGGAAATTGTCTGCGTGTAAAAGTAAAAGGCAAATTTGAATCTGATGGGGTCAGGGAAATCTGGGGAATATGGAAGGTTTGTGAGGTAGGAGCTGAGATTGTTTTACACTCCAGTACATTGCGGTGAATGCTGAGACAGTCTAGTGCCTTTACAGAGACTTCTTGCTGGCATGAGGTTTCTGAGAAGCATGACGACTGAACCAATTCTAAGTTTGCCAGTGGGAGTAATGGCTGCTCGGCGGGTCATGGGAATAACGCCGCCGGATTGCCAGTCGGCATCATTTATGGTCGGAACTACGACGGTATGTGATCTTCTTCGAACCTCCGACTTTCATTCTTGATTAATGAAAACATTCTTGGCAAATGCTTTTGCTCTCGCGCGAATTGTGGGCTCTGTAGTGCGTGTGCCATGGTCGGCTGCTTAGTGAATTGTTGGTGGGCGGGGCTCGGTCTTGCGTGTGTCTTGCGTGCCATGGACTTAGTGAATTATATATATAGATGCTTAATAGTAATTTATTTTTGTGTTTGTCTTATAATCAAATTGTATTCCAATCAAGGCATAGCTCACACTTATACTGTAATGCCTAATTGCTAGTTTTCCAGCAATCAGTTTAAGCACAGGTCTTGCAAGGGCTTATTGTATTTTTGCTCATACTTCCAGAATTTTTGGATAGACCAGAGTTCAGGCAGACCTTCCTTGATTCTAGTCTCTAGTGCAAGAGATGACAGAGCCGACTATACTTCCTTAGAAGGCTGGCGTCCTTCAACATCTGCAATAAGATGCTGCAGATGTTCTATCAGACAGTTGTGGCGAGTGCCCTCTTCTATGCAGTGGTGTGCTGGGGAGGCAGCATAAAGAAGGGCGCCTCACGCCTGGACAAACTGGTGAGGAAGGCAGGCTCTATTGTAGGCATGGAGCTGGACAGTTTGACATCTGTGGCAGAGCGACGGGCAATGAGCTGGCTCCTGTCAATCATGGAGAATCCACTGCATCCACTAAACAGTGTCATCTCCAGACAGAGGAGCAGCTTCAGCGACAGACTGCTGTCACTGTCCTGCTCCACTGACAGACTGAGGAGGTTGTTCCTGCCCCACACTATGCGACTCTTCAGTTCCACCCTTGGGGTAAACGTTAACATTATACAAAGTTATTGTCTGTTTTACCTGCATTTTTCATCACTCTTTAATTGAATATTGTTTCCTTATCAGTATGCTGCGTTTGGAGTATGTGAATTTCCCCTTGGGATTAATAAAGTATCTATCTATCTATCTATCTATCTATCTATCTATCTATCTATCTATCTATCTATCTATCTATCTATCTATCTATCTATCTATCTATCTATCTATCTATCTATCTATCTATCTATCTACAGTGCATCTGGAAAGTATTCATAGCGCATCACTTTTTCCACATTTTGTTAATATTACAGCCTTATTCCAAAATGGATTAAATTCATTTTTTTCCTCAGAATTCTACACACAACACCCAATAATGACAACGTGAAAAATGTTTACTTGAGGTTTTTGCAAATTTATTAAAAATAAAAAAATTGAGAAAGCACATGTACATAAGTATTCACAGCCTTTTGCCGTGAAGCTCGAAATTGAGCTCAGCAGCTTAATTGGAGTCCACCTGTGGTAAATTCAGTTGACTGGACCTGATTTGGAAAGGCACACACCTGTCTATATAAGGTCCCACAGTTTACAGTTCATGTCAGAGCACAAACCAAGCATGAAGTCAAAGGAATTGTCTGTAGACCTCCGAGACAGGATTGTCTCGAGGCACATATCTGGGGAAGGTTACAGAAAAATTTCTGCTGCTTTGAAGGTCCCAATGAGCACAGTGGCCTCCATCATCCGTAAGTGGAAGAAGTTCGAAACCACCAGGACTCTTCCTAGAGCTGGCTGTCCATCTAAACTGAGCGATCGGGGGAGAAAGGCCTTAGTCAGGGAGGTGACCAAGAACCCGATGGTCACTCTGTCAGAGCTCCAGAGGTCCTCTGTGGAGAGAGGAGAACCTTCCAGAAGGACAACCATCTCTGCAGCAATCCACCAATCAGGCCTGTATGGTAGAGTGGCCAGATGGAAGCCACTCCTTAGCAAAAGGCACATGGAAGCCCACCTGGAGTTTGCCAAAAGGCACCTGAAGGACTGTCAGACCATGAGAAAGAAAATTCTCTGGTCTGATGAGACAAAGATTTAACTCTTCGGAGTGTGAATGCCAGGCGTCACGTTTGGAGGAAACCTGGCACTATCCCTATAGTGAAGCATGGTGGTGGCAGCATCATGCTGTGGTGATGTTTTTGAGCGGCAGGAACTGGGAGACTAGTCAGGATAAAGGGAAAGATGACTGCAGCAATGTACAGAGACATCCTGGATGAAAACCTGCTCCAGAGCGCTCTTGACATCAGACTGGGGCGACGGTTTATCTTTCAGCAGGACAACGACCCTAAGCACACAGCCAAGATATCAAAGGAGTGGCTTCAGGACAACTCTGTGAATGTCCTTGAGTGGCCCAGCCAGAGCCCAGACTTGAATCCGATTGAACATCTCTGGAGAGATCTTAAAATGGCTGTGCACCGACGCTTCCCATCCAACTTGATGGAGCTTGAGAGGTGCTGCAAAGGGGAATAGGCGAAACTGGCCAAGGATAGGTGTGCCAAGCTTGTGGCATCATATTCAAAAAGACTTGAGGCTGTAATTGCTGCCAAAGGTGCATCGACAAAGTATTGAGCAAAGGCTGTGAATACTTATGTACATGTGATTTCTCAGTTTTTGTATTTTTAATAAATTTGCAAAAATCTCAAGTAAACTTTTTTCATGTTGTCATTATGGGGTGTTGTGTGTATGACCAAATTTAGATTGAAGGGAAAGAGGGAATGATTTCTAAGCTGTACATCACAGAAGAACAGTCATTAGCAGTTCAGGGTATTGTACATTAGTAAATATAAAAAAAACTTTAAGAACCACATATAGTGCTATAGGAATCAATGGAAGAATTGATGCTAAAGATGGTAGCTAGATAAACCCTGCTATAGACACCCATAGATGTAAAACATCAGCATGTCTACAGGTTAAGCAAAAAGTGTCAGAAATATATATGGCACACAGGGTCATGCTACTGTAAACTCCTGCCTGTCTTGTGACAAAGGGAGTACAATGAACATTTTTAAACAGGCTTTATTCTGTAGCAATGAACAGAGATAAACAGAAAGCAATAGCTCTTGGATGATATGGCTTTGGTTTCACTCTTTTGGGAAATGCCAGAGTGCACAGTGAGCAGAGCAACAAACACAGAGTCTAATGTATTTGGCGCATTGAGGCACAGAAGGGGGGAGTCATTTGATGATTGGGGGGGGAGTGGGGTCCCCTGTGAAGTCTCCAGAGTGTCAAAGCTTTCCCCCTTACAATTTCCGCACATGGAGGAGGAGGGGAGCGCAGGGTGGAGGTGTTTTGGTGTAAAACTAACATTTACCTCCAGTAATAATAATAATAATAATACATTTTATTTATATACCAAAAAATGCTGGAATTCGGGTGCTGTACAGTTTTAAAAATTGAAAATAAAACATTTACTATGCAACCCTAATGCAACAGGGTCACTTGTGGAAACAGCTGCCTGGTCAACATTTCATGAAACACCCTGACTAAACATTTTTTATAAGTGTACTTACTTGTCTTGTTTTACATACTACTCAAAAAACATTATTTGACATCCATATTGAAACTAAAACTGTTTCTTCTAGAAGATGAACAGAAAATGGGCTTAATTGCAGGGAAAAGTACCTTCAAAGGAACAGGTGGCTGAAGGAATATTGAAGACTGGCTTGGCAGCCATGTCTAACATAAGAAGCTTGACTCATATGGAGGAGCTAGGGCTTTCCTGTTATAGTTGTCTTATGTTATCCTTCTCCTGTGCAAGAATGCAAATTTATTCTGTAACTATGGTCTGACACCATGTTTCCCAACATTTGGCCAGTATCAAGCATCTCTATTGCACCCGTCATAGACTAATTATTATAACCTACTGAATTAATGTCAGTTTTACCTATCAGCCTCAGATTACGTTTTCTGGTCCACCATCACTCTTTGATTTCCAAAAAGCTGCAGTTACTTTTTAATGGCATAACCAAGTAAAGCTTCTAACATTTCTATAAGAAAGGATCCCCATATTCTTAAAGAATTTTCAACAAGATAGTAAAGGTTGTCATTATTATTGTAACTTCTTGTTCTCAACCCTTAGCAAAACCAGTTTGTCTAGGCAACAGCTGTTACAAATGCTGCTCTAAATCCACTGCACATATCACCCCTATTTTAGCCTCATTAATTTGTCTGCCAGTTAGTTATAGGATCCATAGGGTTATAGCTCGTAGTTTTAACTTATAATGCATTGAATGGTCTTCCTCCACTGTGTGTTAAAGATGTGTTGAACTTTTGTTATACAGGCAGATCTCTTAGATCATCTGACCAGTGCTTACTTGTTATTTCACACACTAGATTAAAAACAGAAGGGGATAGAGTCTTCTCTGTAATGGCCCCCAAACTCCAGAACGGCCTCCCACTTGATATTAGAACATCTAATTATGTAACTAAACATAGATCTCGATTAAAAACTTGATATTTTAGACAAATATTTCTTTCTTGTTAGTTTATTTTTATATCTTTTTATCATGTGTTTTATTTATTTATCTGTTTTTATGATGGCTTGCTATTTTTATTCCCTTTTTGGTTGTTTATCTAATTTTATACGAAATATTGAAATGGTATTTTGTTCTGTTGTTGGAAAGCACTTTTTTCATTTCGCTTGAAAAGTGCTCTATAAATAAAGTAATAATAATAACTACCAGTAGGCAAATTTTCCATGACCCCTTAAATATCTGGGCAATTGCTAATTGCCCAGAATGGAATCTACATTTTGCTCTTCCTTGAACAGAGTTTCAGCTATTGAAAGGATTGTGAAAATATATAGATGAAATTAAGTAAAGTAAATAGATTAATATAAATCTGATTAAATTTTAAGAGAGAAAATGTGATATTTCAAATGTGGTTTTAATTTGATCAGTTACTACACTTCATAGACACAGTGCCTGTAAAAAAATATTTATACCCTTTGAGGTTTTTCACATTTTTTGTTAAACAACATTGAATCACAGTGAATTTACTTTGGCATTTTTGACATTGATTAACATAAAAAATATTCTTTAATATCAAAGTAAAGACAGACCTCTGCAAATTGATGTAAATTAATTACAATATAAAACACAAAGTAATTGATAATAATAATAATAATAATTCATTACATTTATATAGCGCTTTTCTCAGAACTCAAAGCGCTATCCACACAGATGGCATAAATATTCACATTTCTTTAAGTCAGTATTTACAAGATGTACCTTTGGCAGATATGTCTGAGTTCAGTGTGCGTGCAGAGGTCTCTGTCAGATTTACACATCTGGACACTGCAGTTTTTCCTCATTCTTCTTTGTAAAAGTGCTCTATCTCTGTCAAGTTGCATGGGATCATGAGTGAGCAGCCTTTTTCAAGTTCAGCCATTAAATTCTCAATTGGACTAAGATCTATTCTCTCACCTGGCCACTCCAGGACATTGACATCGTTATTTGTAAGCTTACACCAAATACTGTGTTTAGCCTGAAGGCCAACAACATCATTTTTGCTTTCATCAGAACATGAAATCTTCTTCCAACTGATTTTGAATTCTCCCATGTGCCTTTCTGGCACACTCCAGCCAACGTTTCATGAGCATTTTTTTTAACAGTAGCTTTCTTCTTGCCATTCTCCCATAAAGGTGCATCTAGTGAAACACCTGTTCAACAGTTAGTCTGCCTAAATTCAGCCACTGGACTCTGTAATTCCTTCAGAGTTATCATAGGTCTCTTGTTGGCCTTTCTCACTAGTCATCTTCTTGCACAATCACTCTATGCTCTAGGCAGATTTACAACTGTGCCATACTCTTATTTCTTAATGAGTGATTTAATTGGACTCCAAGGGATACTCACTGACTTGGGCATTTTCTTCCTTGACTGGTGCTTTTCAACCACCTTTTCAAATAGTTGCTTAGAGTGCTGTAGTGTTTTCCTTGTGTAGGTTAGGTCATGATACTAAATGGCCAACACATTGGACCTTCCAGATAGTGACCAATATGTTGGACCTTCCGGATACGGTTCATTTATATCACAGTCAATTGAAACCGCTTGACTACGGACAGGTGATCTCCATTGAACTAATTCTGTGACTTTTAAAACCAACTGGCTATTCCAGTGATGATTTAAGTGTCTTTTATGTGTCTTTTCCTGTTAATCAAGGTCAAAAAAGCCAAATTAAATCCATTGTGATTCAGTGCTGTATAACAATTAAATGTGAACATTTCTTACAGGGTGAATACTTTTTATAGTCACTGCAGTCCTAGGAGCACTTTCCTAGCAGGAACCTTAAAAAATGTGAATATTTAAAAAATTAATTACATAAACAGCCTTTGGAATAGTCTGAAGGCTAGTTTCAGGACAGGGGGATATAAATCAAGTGGTTAATAACATGTAATCTGCGTTCTGGGATTGGAATTAAATTTAAAGAAAAAAAATTATTTTTTTGGAAATAGACTACAGTATGTACAAATGTTGCTACAATAAGCAGTGCAAAATAAAGTTTCCCAATTTTGCCAACTTGTCACAGCTTAATTGTATATTGCTGGATGCTACAGGCCACATTCATCAAAATCACATGCTGGCAGTTGTTGTTCTAGTCTGTAAGTGTTGTTTATGCTTCTGGAATATAATGGCAAATTATAGTAATATTATTAGCTCTACAATTGAAATTAAACCAGAAGGAAAACATTAACATTTTAGCACAAGTATCTGAAAAAGCTTCTGTCCGCTTGTGCTTCACTTGTCACAGTGGTGAAATTTAAGTTCAATTTAATCCTTTTGTCGTACCTTTGATAATATTGTTTTTTGAATTTTTAAAAATATAATCATAGCTGATAATCTTAATTGGCCTCCATACTTTTTTATTGTTTATTTCCTGTTTGACTTTTAATAAACCAGTAGTGGATATGTACACTGTATGCTGTGTAAGATGCATTCTGCATTTAGCTTTGCTTGAAAATCATCCAATTTACCCTCCTTATTCAGTGCAGAGTTTTGGGGTGCTGGTACCAGTCCTGGCAGCAGTGTGCTTAAAGCAGCCACCAATGGCTGCATAGTGCAGTAGTCAATTGTACTGGCACATTCACACAAACACCATACTCACTCATATAGGGTATTTACATTGCATTCATGCATTTTCCCTAATCTGTTTATTGCAGTATAGGTTTGTGAGTAGAGTGCAAGACAGAAATTCAAATTCATCTGAGGCCATACTTACACTTACACTGATGTGAAAAATTTCAGTTGAATTGTACATGGCAGTCTAAACCCTTTTAAACCAAGACGTTTAACTAGGAAGGGTTGTTTTATACATCCTTATGTCCATTAAATAATTTTTTAATCTTATTCCAGATATGCTGTTTTATTTAAACATGCTGTACTTTATTTAGAATTTGAATAGTTTTAATAGTTTTCCATGACTGACCAAGATTCCCTGGTTGATAATGAGCAATGATATATGTATCAGATAATTTGTGTTGATTCCTAATCATGTTCTCTGCCTTTATTATACAGCACACAATATGTTTACATGTGTTATTTGCTTTCTTTTATTTTAATTTTCTTTATATAAAAGACAACAGTAAAATGACATGGTGGAAATTGTTGTTTATGAAAATAGGTGAAGCATCCTTTTAATTTGAAATCCAAAGTAATTCTGTAGAGTTCAAAATCTTTTCTTTGCAACTGTAGATAGCTGTCTAGTAGAGAGAGGTGTTTTAGTGTGGTCATTATTCTGGAGAAAACTATATTAATATATGATTAAATTGAGGTGATTGTTTGGAACATTTTGATGGGAATGTGGGCATACAGTTCTACTAAAAGAACTATGAAGCTAGACTTCATCATTGTGCTTTCTTCATGTAATCACATTTTTCATCAGCTTTTTGTTTACAACCCATGCCATCGTATAGTAATGGCTGTCTCCAGAGACCTGTTCCACCCCAATAAAACTGCTTGTATTTTAATCCTTAATTCCTTTTAACTTCCTTGTTCACTTATACACATTGAGTGAAGTGTAAATATTTGCAATAATGTGTAAACAACTTTGTTAGCTATTTATTCCATTCAGGTATGATTAGATTAACTTCAAATTATCCACCCCCCAGTTTTATTGGCATGCATTTTACCAGCAAATTTTATAAAGAATCAGAGCCAATTCATGCAGCAAAGAATACATGGCCACAAAATACCAGTTTATCCATCCAGTATCCAACCCGCTAAATCCTAACTACAGGGTCACGGGGGTCTGCTGGAGCCAATCCCAGCCAACACAGGGCACAAGGCAGGAAACAAACCCCGAGCAGGGCGCCAGCCCACCGCAGGAATACCAGTTTATGTAATGGAAAACTCACAAACATACCCAGGCTCACTCACAAGAGATCAGTTTAGTTTTAGTGAAAGTAAAACCCATCTGTTGTTTTCCTGAACCTGCTTATTCCTATTTTGGATTAGAGGAAACCAGAGCCTGTTCCAGCAACCCTGAGTGCAAGGCAGGAGTTTATGCTGGATTGGAAGGCATCATATTACAAAGAACTGTCATACTCATACACACACACACCGCACACACACACACATCAATGGGGAGCCATTTAGAGTTGCTAGTCAACCTAACCTAAGCTTTTTTTAGATACAAGAGGCAAACCTATTATCCAGAGAAAATTCATGCAGACATTTGGGGAACATAAGAATTTGACGTGGGCAGCAGCTAGGTTGGGATTTGAACCCAGTCATTTGCTACTGTGGTAAAAAACACTAGCAACTGTCCTTCCCTGGACAACTAAAGTTGGAAACATTCACTATATTAAGATTATTAGACACAGTACACAAAATATGTACAGTATGTACAACCCCAAATCGGAAAAAGTTGGGACAGTGTGGAAAATGTGAATAAAAAAAGAAAAAAGCAAGTTATAAATTCTTCTCAAATTTTATTTCATTGCAGACAGTATGAATACAAAATAATTCATGTTTTGTTTTGTCAACATCATTTGATTTGTAAATAAATATCCATTCTTGCCATTCAGGCTTGCAACACATTCCAAAAAAAGTTGGGATGGTGGCAATTAAGGGGTAGTAATGAGGTATAATAACTAAATAATGATGTGATTTGAAACTGGTGATGTTAACAGGTGATTCCAATCATGATTCGGTACAAAAGCAGCATCGAGGAAAGGCCTACTCCTTTAGGAGCAAAGATGGGCAGAGGATCGCCAGTTTGCCACCAAGTGCGGGCAAAAATCTTTGAAATGATGAAGAAAAACGTTTCTCAAAGACAGATAGGAAGAGATTTGGGCATTTCTCCCTCTACAGTGCATAACATAGTGAAAAGTATCAGGGAATCTGGAGAAATTACCGTGCGCAAAGGCCAAGGGCGCAAGCCTAAACTGAATGGCCGTGATCTCCGAGCCCTCAGACGGCACTGCATTAAAAACCGTCATTCATCAATAAATGATATAACTGCGTGGGCTCAGGACTACTTCAGGAAGTCACTCTCAAGCACTACAGTACGTAGTTACATTAGGAAATGCCAGCTAAAACTGTATTGTGCCAAAAGGAAGCCCTACATAAATAGTGTCCAGAAGCGCCGTCGACTTCTCTGGGCTCGGAGACATCTGGGATTGTCCATTGTGCAGTGGAAATGTGTATTGTGGTCAGACAAATCGGTTTTTCACATCTTTTTTGGAAGAAATGGATGCCGTGTGCTGCGGACCAAAGAGGAAAAGGACCATCCAGACTGTTACCAGATACTAGTCCAAAAGCCAGCGTCTGTCATGGTATGGGGTTGTGTCAGTGCCTTCGGCAAAGGTAACTTGCACTTCTGCGATGGCAACATCAATGCTGAGAAGTATATCTCAGTTTTGGAGGAACAAATGCTGCCTTCAAGACGACGTCTTTTCCAGGGACGCCCATGCTTATTTCAGCAAGACAATGCCAAACCACATACTGCGCGCATAACAAAGGCATGGCTGCGTAAGAAGAGGGTGCGGATGCTTGACTGGCCTGCCTGCAGCCCTGATTTGTCTCCTATAGAGAATGTTTGCCGCATTTTGAAACGAAAAATGCGTCAACGAAGACCCCGTACTGTTGCGCAACTAAAACGTTGTTTGCAGGAAGAATGGGACAAACTAACACCTGCAACACTTAGTCACTTGATTTCTTCAATGCCTAAACGTCTTTTAAGTGTTGTTAAAAGACAGGGGAACTGTACAAAGTGGTAAATGCTGTACTGTCCCAACTTTTTTTGAAATGTGTTGCAAGCCTGAATGGCAAGAATGGATATTTATTTACAAATCAAATGATGTTGACAAAAAAAAACATGAATTATTTTGTGTTCATACTGTCTGCAATGAAATAAAATTTGAGGAGAATTTATAACTTGCTTTTTTCTTTTCTTATTCACATTTTCCACACTGTCCCAACTTTTTCTGATTTGGGGTTGTATGATAGCCATTTGAATTTTCATTTAAATTTCTGTTTAGTTGGATGAATTTTTCCATGTCTTCTTTACTTAGCAGGCATCAATGTTGTAATGTGCTTATCAAGTTCATCATCTTGGGAGCTTGAGCGTATCAGGGCACTACAGGATGAAAGACCAAGAACCTGGCATGAATGTGGTGCCATTCCATTGCAGGCACAAAACAGTGGTGCTCAGGGGAAAACTGAAAACTCACACATTATTCTAGAGAATATGCAAATTCCCCACAACAACTTACAAGGTTTGGGATTCATACTTAGTGAAGACCTGATAGTTTCTTTCATATCCTGGAAACCTAAGATTTTGCTTCCTAAACGTTGGGTGTATGTTATGGATTTTGGATCGTGAATCTCAAGAAATCATATACCGTTTTATTGCAATCACCTATTTTTGTGATTTCCTCTCCTATTATAAGTATATATATACAGTGGACCCTTGACTTACGAACTCAATTTGTTCGCGAGGGCTGGTTGTAACTCAAGTTGGTTGTAAGTCAAGACTATTTTTCTCATAAGAAATAATGGAAATGCCCTTAATGTGTTCCGAACCGCCCACAGCAACACTTACTTAACTTTTTTTAATAGAAAAGGGTTGTATAATGTGCATAATTTACCAGATACTTTTTCTAATGTACTAACCAAAAAGTTATAAAAAGTGCCTAGCTACCAGAAACAACAATTTCATACTGTACTCACCATTTAAGTTGACATCTTTGGCTTGCAGGAAGGAAGGAGGAGGAGAATGAAATGGAAGGTGGTTATTGTTTGGAAGGAGTTTCCTTATACAAATCTTTTCTTTGTAAATTTGTCAAGATGGTGGATTTCGACATGCTGTACATATTAGCGAGATCGGTCACACGAACGCCACTCTCATATTTCCACACAATTTCCTTCTTCGTTTCGATTGTGATCGCTTTCTTTACCTTCGTTACCTTCGCTTCCTTCCTTAGCAATTATCGAAATAAATTATATAAATCACTGCAGTGACCGAAATTACGTACACAAACACATGTATCTGGGCTCCGACTGACGCTTACAAAGGCTCTCGGCTGTTAGTTTACAATCACACAAGCGGATACACGTGACCGCATTCGGGTCGTAATGCAAGATGTTGGTCGTAATTCAAAACCAAAATTTTGGTCGTAAAGCAAGTTGTTCGCATGTCAGGCCGGTCGTATATCAAGGGTCGACTGTATATAACACCCACTTGTCGACCCAACAAAGATATTTTTACTACCTCTTTATGTAAAACTTGGCCTGATGAAAACGTTTGTGAAAGTGATGAACAATGAAGGTGGGGGATTTCAATATTTGATACAAATATTTCCACGAGCAGATGCCAAGATTGAGTCAGATGTTTTTTTTGTTGGCCCACAAATCAAACACTTCATCAATGACTAGCTGATCTTCCAGTGGGGCTGGGGGAAATTGCATTGGAGGAATTCAAGGATGTTTCTGAAAAATTTCTTTCAACTATAGAGCACCAAACTACTGAATGTCTAGTGGTATCAGGGCAAGAAGAATCTATTAATGCTGTCCGCATATTTTTGGACACTAAAACAAAAGCATCAGATGCTGTGTACAGTACAAACAAACATCAGCAGCAATACATGTTTAGCTCAGTTGAACTAACACAGTGTGTCCGCAACTTTAAGTGATTAAACATGCTAAATTCAATTAAAGTTAATTCCATGCTTCTAAAAATTTCTATGTAATAGTCAATCTGAAATTGTATTTATATTAAGCTTGATGTTATCTATCATAATAGAGAAAAATTTCCAAGAAGCAAAACTTACGACAAAAAATTGTTGTCCAATGTTACTAAACATTAATTTATTAGCATAACATTTCAATTTCAGAGGCTTGAGAAGATTGTCATTCCATGTGATAAATATTTTAAACACTGTTGGAGTGTTCATGTCTTTAGTCATTGATGCTTTCAATATCTTTAATTGAATATGTTAGACCTTTGAAGATTGTCCGATCTATTCAGGGGAGGTGGGTTTTCATTCATAGCCTGCTTGTTTTAATGCTGAATACTGCTTCATTGAATTCAGTGTTATTTATATTTTCTTATGATTGCATATATGCCGTATGGATCACACAGCATGAAAAATTATTATAAATTAACAATTAACTGTTATTAACAGGACTCAGTGTACAAACTTGTTGACATCAGTTAAAGCATTTCAAATAAAAGCTAAACATTCTAAGCACGTTTTTCTAAGAGGAACACATTCGCCACATTTCCCATGCAATGCTAGCACAGCTTATTATTTACATATGTGGCTTGACTGTAGAGTGTTAGGCTTTATTTCCTCATTGGTACAGACTGTGCTCACTCATGTAGGTATACTTTCTTTGGGACACAGCATGGTGTGCACAATTCCTGAGAGTGAAGAAATCTGTCCCATACTATGTTAATCAATTATTAGATTAGATTAGATTAGATAAAGTGTATTAATCCCATGGTGAAACATACAAAAAATGGGGATACAGACTCACAGGACAAATGCCATAGCTAATCAATCAATCGAAAAAAATAAATATCATTTTATATTGTGCAGATATTTCAAAATGTACTTAACGAGTACTTTGGGAGGAAACATTGAATTGCCTGATAGGAGTAGGCAGAAAAGACCCCTACAGCCACTTCTTGGCACAACATGGTGGAATGAGCCTATGGCTAATAATACTCCAAGAGAGTGCCTCCTGAAGAGAATGGAGAGGATTTTTCATGATGGCATCCAATTTTGCCACCGTCCTGTTTTCCACAACAGCTTCCAGGGTGTCCATGGTTCGCCCTGTGATGGAGCAGGATTTATTGATACATTTCTTCAGGCATTGTGCTTTTTTTGAGCTCAAGATGCTCCCTGAGGAGACTGCAGCATAGAACAACACACTGGCTACAATTGAGTGTCCTTAGGACGCACAGTCTGCTCTGGCCCTTCTCATACAGTGCCACTGTGTTGTCAGACCAGAAGAGTTTTTTGTTCATGTGTAACCCCAGGTATTTGTAGCTCTGCACCACTTCACATCCTCCCTGTGAATGGTGACTCGTCACAGATGCTTCTTGGCACACTGTAAGTCTACCACCAACTCTTTTGCCTTGCTAATATGTTTTGCCTAATAATATATACCTATATTTTTTTATTTATTTTGTTAATATGATGCTGTATGTTGATGGTGGTATGAGCCATGTTTTGCACTATGTTTGACATCGTTGTGACCTTTTTAAATTCGGCATTCAAACTTTGTGTTAATTAACCTAAAACCTTTATTCTTGATCAATCTTAAAGAAAAAAGAATCTAAAAGAAAAAATTTATAGTCTTTGGCCGGTCATAATTTTTGACCACCAGCTTTGTTTTTCCCTTGAAGTGACAATCTCAAAACTATAGTATTGACTGGTGCTCTCTGACCTTGCCCTTAAAAGCATTCTCCACTACTCAGTATAAAAGAACTCCCATGTCAATTTCATAGATTGAGTCAGACGATATTTAGATACTACAGTGGAGCTCAGATTTAAAACATTTTTTAAACATCCTCATTTTTTCCAATCCTGACATGTTCCTAATAAGAAATCCTTTTTCACCTAATAACTAAACATGTTCAGAAAGTTATTATTTAGTGAAAGAAAAGCCTGTGGTGGAAATTCAAGTCACTGTCTTAGACACAGTGATTCATTTTGGTGTGGCCAAATGGAATGACTGAATACAAACAAAAAAATGCAATTTAATTACTTATTTTTTGCCAGAAATAGAGTATAACAACTTTGAGCTTTGAAGAATGACTGAATACAAACAAAAATTGTAATATGTCTTTCCTGCCTACAGATAGTATAAAAATTTTAAACTTTGGGCACTATAGCAAGCAACAGCAGCGTAAATAATGTGTGCCACCATTTCAGATACCTTTTAGCTAAAAAGAGAAACCAGAATCAAGGAATTATAGTTGAAGTGGAAGCTCTGGCCAGGCAGAAAACAGGAAGGGCTTCTCCATATAGAAAATTTTAGCAGTCTAGATCAAACTAAACATTCTGATTGTTGAACTACACAAACGGCAGTCATTAAAGAAACAGCTGGGTCAAAATCTTCTTATTCAACTTAGAAAAAAACAATCCCATAATCACTTATATGATGACATTGAGTAAATGTGTAGGACACCCATAGATTCTTTTCATGTGCACATGTCATTATTGAGATGAAGATGACATGATATTTGAAACCATTTTTATGCAAAAAATGTGTTGAGTGATTAAGTTAGTCGTCTTTTTGCATTAAAAATGGGTTTACTGGTCTACATTTTATCAGCTAACACTTTTATTCATTTATTGACTTATTATTAAAAGTGTGTATATATTATTGAAGTAAAGTGCCCTCCTGGTAATTTCTCCATAGCCAGGGTATTTGCCAAGGACCCAGATTTCACTGACTTTGGCCTTTTGCTGAACATTGAAACATACAAGAGAGGTATAAGCAATGCAAAAAGGGTATCAAAGAAAAATACAAAGATAAAACTGACACTGCTTCTCCTTTGGGCCCCTTGTCTGTTTCATGCAGTCTCTTGCCCACCTGCTCTCTTTCCGAGTAAAACTACAGAAATCTCCCTGTGTCTCTATATCTTAGTTTCTCTTTCTCTCACTTTCTGTCTCTTTTCCACATTCCATCATACCTTCATCACCTTTGCTGACTCCAGACTAATTAATCCACTGGTTCAAGGTACTTTTAAACTCCATCTTTACTTTGGTTCTAGGATTATGGATAATACACTTTGGCTCAATCTCCACCCCCCAAATACAACATTAAATGCATATATGTTTGAGTCTCTCAGACCTTTTCTAAGCTGCCAGTTTTAAGTGGTTAACAAAGGTCTTCATATTCTGGCTACCATCCACTGGTGTGGAGGTTTGTTGCTAATTACAGTCTCAGTCTTCTGTGACCTTACTCTTCTATCTTACTAAACCACAGTTAATTTATGCACGGCGGACACACCGAGGCGCATCGCACTGCGGCTTTGGCGCCCACCCCAGAGTGCAGAGTCAAACGCAGCGGCTTCCCAAAAAGCAGCGGCACCCGCCCCAGAGTCAAACGCAGCGGCATCCCAGAGTCAGTAGGTGGCGCCTAAATAACACAACGTGCTGCGCCGTGGCGCCCGCCCCAGAGTCAAACGCAGCGGCTTCCCAAAACGCGGCAGCTTCCCAGAGTCAGTAGGTGGCGCCCAAATAACACAACATACTGCACCATGGCACCCGCCCCAGAGTTAAACACAGCGGCTTCCCAAAACGCGGCAGCTTCCCAGAGTCAGTAGGTGGCGCCCAAATAACACAACGTGCTGCGCCGTGGCGCCCACCCCAGAGTCAAACGCAACGGCTTCCCAAAACGTGGCGGCTTCCCAGAGTCAGTAGGTGGCGCCCAAATAACACAACATACTGCGCCGTGGCGCCCGCCCCAGAGTCAAACACAGCGGCTTCAAAAAACGCGGTGGATACCCAGAGTCAGTAGATGGCGCCCAAACAACACAACCTGTGAGCGCTCAAACAACACAACCTGTAGAGTCAAACGCAGCGGCTTCGCAAAACGCGGCGGATTCCCAGAGTCAGTAGGTGGCGCCCAAAACAACACAACCTGTAAGCGCCCAAACAACACCACCTGTAAACTAGACTTGCTCTAATCCACTGTGCGGGTGAAGAGAGGGGCGGAGCTGTCAACTGATCACCACCTGGTGGTGAGTTGGCTTCGATGGTGGGGGAGGATTGCCGGTCAGGCGTGGTAGGCCCAAACGTGTTGTGAGGGTCTGCTGGGAACGTCTGGCAGAGCCCCCTGTCAGAAGTAGCTTCAACTCCCACCCTCCGGCAGAACTTCGACCACATCCCGAGGGAGGTGGGGGACATTGAGATCCGAATGGGCCATGTTCCGTGCCTCTATTGTTGAGGCAGCTGACCGGAGCTGTGGCCGTAAGGTGGTCGGTGCCTGTCGTGGCGGCAATCCCGAACCCGTTGGTGGACACCGGCGGTGAAGGATGCCGTCAAGCTGAAGAAGGAGTCCTACAGGACCCTTTTGTCCTGTGGGACCCCGGAGGCAGCTGATAGGTACCGGGCAGGCCAAGCGGAATGCGGCTTTGGTGGTTGCTGAGGCAAAAAACTCGGGCGTGGGAGGAGTTTGGGGAGGCCATGGAGAACGACTTTCGGACGGCTTCGAGGAGATTCTGGTCCACCATCCGGCGTCTCAGGAAGGGGAAGCAGTGCAGTGTCAACACTGTATATGGTGGGGATGGTGCGCTGCTGACCTCGACTCGGGACGTTGTGGGTCGGTGGGGGGGAATACTTCGAAGACCTCCTCAATCCCATTAACATGCCTTCCAATGAGGAAGCAGAGCCTGGGGACTCAGAGGTGGGCTCCCCCATCTCTGGGACTGAGGTCACCGAGGTGGTCAAAAAACTCCTTGGTGGCAGGGCCCCAGGGGTGGATGAGATACGCCCGGAGTTCCTCAAGGCTCTGGATGTTGTAGGACTGTCTTGGCTGACACGCCTCTGCAACATCGCATGGACATCAGGGACAGTGCCTCTGGATTGGCAGACCGGGTGGTGGTCCCCCTCTTTAAGAAGGGGGATTGGAGGGTGTGTTCCAACTACAGAGGGATCACACTCCTCAGCCTCCCTGGAAAAGTCTATTCAGGGGGTCCTGGAGAGGAGGGTCCGTCGGATAGTCGAGCCTCGGATTCAGGAGGAACAGTGTGGTTTTCGTCCTGGTCGCGGAACAGTGGACCAGCTCTATACCCTTAGCAGGGTCCTGGAGGGTGCATGGGAGTTTGCCCAACCAGTCTACATGTGTTTTGTGGACTTGGAAAAGGCATTCGACCGTGTCCCTCGGGGAATCCTGTGGGGGGTACTCCGAGAGTATGGGGTACCGGCCCCCCTGATAAGGGCTGTTCAGTCCCTGTACGATCGGTGCCAGAGCTTGGTCCGCATTGCCGGCAGTAAGTCGAACCCATTTCCAGTGAGAGTTGGACTCCGCCAGGGCTGCCCTTTGTCACCGATTCTGTTCATAACTTTTATGGACAGAATTTCTAGGCGCAGCCAGGGCGTTGAGAGGGTCCGGTTTGGTGGGCTCCGGATTGGGTCACTGCTTTTTGCAGATGATGTTGTCCTGTTTGCTTCATCAGGCCGTGATCTTCAGCTCTCTCTGGATCGGTTCGCAGCCGAGTGTGAAGTGGCTGGGATGAGAAGGCAAGACTTCACTGCATTAATTAAAGACACAAAGGAGAGGACCCCATCGGCAAAGATATTCATCTCGGGTCCACTCCCTCTCGTCAGACGATCAAACGAGTATTACAGTCGTCTGCTTGGTTTAAACAACTGGCTGCAGGGCTTCTGCAAGAATCAAGACATCGGGTTCATTAACAACTGGGACCTCTTTTGGGAAAGACCGCGTTTCTTCAAGCGAGATGGCCTGCATCCGAACAGCTTCGGCGCCCGGGTCCTCTCCGAAAACATAGCGAAGGTAATTCGTTTATCTTGACTATCTATCTCTGCTTTTAACCCCTTCCGAAATGCCACTCCTGTATTTGGTCATGATAATTGTTTAAAAAAATCTTCCATAAAAGTGCGCAACATAAATACTGTAATAACCAATCTTAATGCACATAGAAAATCTAGGCAATACGGCATAAACGCCAATAATTTAATTAAAGTTACTACTTTAGATGAACAATGTATTAAAACTGTAAAAACAGATCATAGATTAAATAAAAAATACACGCAGAGCGGCGCTAATAAAAATAACTTAATTCCTGTTCCCTATATCAATAACGCACATAGTATTCATCTCTGCTCCTCCGAAACATTGAATATGGCACTATTAAATATTAGAGCTTTAACTAACAAGACGTTTTTTATCAACGACATTATTAGTGAAAAAAAAATAGATTTTATTGCACTAAGTGAAACGTGGCTTAGCTCAGATGGCGCAGCTGTTTTAATCGAATCTGCGCCTCCGGATTACAGTTTTACTCGTGCTGATCGCCAAGGAAAGAGAGGTGGAGGGCTAGCAAACATTTACTCTAGCAGGTTAAAATGTAAAAATATCAGTTTTGGTAAGTTCAAGTCTTTTGAGTATCTCGCCATTGTTATTCAGGGAGATTCTCACGTTCTAGTATTATCCGTGTATAGACCTCCTAAATTCAACGCGTCTTTCTTTGAGGAATTCTCTGACTTGATGTCAATCTTAATTACGAACTATGACGCACTCTTAATAGTCGGCGACTTTAATTTTCATGTAGATAATCAATGTGACCAAAAAAGTAAAAGAATTTATGAACCTCCTGGACTCTTTTGATTTGAGACAGCTCGTTAATCAGCCTACACATAAAGCAGGTCATACGTTAGACTTAGTAATTACTAAAGGACTAAAAGTTGATATAAAGCAGGTCATTGATACGGGTCTTTCAGACCATTTTCTTCTACTTTTTAATATAGAAAATAATGATAGAAAACACTCATGAGAAGCATATTGTTAAAAAACGCTTCTTTGACTCATCAGCAACTTTAAAACTTACAAACATTCTAACCAATCAGTCCGTTTATAGTGCCAACTATAATAGCGAGGAGAATGTAAATAGTAAGGTGGAAAGATTTACTACTAAGGTGAGAGCTGCTGTTGACATAGTTGCACCTGAAAAGACAGTTAAAAAATCTTCTAGCATTGTTATACCTTGGAAGACCCAAAGAGTGTCTGATTTAAAGAGAACATGCCGTAGAGCTGAGCGTAAATGGAGGAAGACTAAACTAACTATTGACTATGAGATATTAAAAGTTAAAATAACAGAATACAATAACACAGTCCGTCTTGAGAGGCGCTGCTATTTCTCTAAGATTATAAATAACAATGCTAGTAATCCCAGAGTCTTATTTTCGACAATTGATCATCTGTTAAACCCAGGTAACTCAAAGGAATGCCTTCTAAGTACTTCCAGTAAAACCTGTGAGGCTATCGCTGTATTTTTCAATCAAAAAATTAATGATATTAGAAATAACATAGTATATCTCCCCAACACTAAGGATCCCCCGAAACCCCAGTACTCCATAATAAATAAATTAGAGTCTTTCACTAGGATAGATTTACCTGATTTACATAAAATAATTTCTCAAATGAAACCCTCCACCTGTGCCCTTGACCCAATACCAACAAATTTTTTCAAAGAAGTATCGGGTGTGCTTATTGATAATGTTCTTGACATAGTAAATTCGTCATTAGATACGGGGGTCTTCCCAGACTGTCTTAAGACTGCGGTAGTTAAACCCCTACTTAAGAAAAATAATCTCGACCCCTCTTCTCTTGAAAATTATAGACCCATCTCTAACCTGCCTTTCTTAAGTAAAATTCTAGAGAAGGCAGTCATTATGCAGTTAAATGAGCACCTCAATAAACATGCTATTCTTGATAAATTTCAGTCAGGTTTTAGAACAAATCACAGCACAGAAACTGCACTCGTTAAAGTAGTAAATGACTTGCGGGTAAATGCAGACAGAGGCCATTTATCTGTTCTCATCCTCTTAGATTTGAGTGCCGCATTTGACACTATTGATCATAATATTCTTAAGAATCGCCTTAGTCAGTGGGTGGGCCTCTCTGGCAGTGTCTTAAACTGGTTTGAATCCTACCTGGCAGGGAGAAAATTCTTTGTTAGTTGTGGTAATTATAACTCAAAGACACATGATATTCTATATGGTGTTCCACAAGGCTCTATCCTGGGTCCGCTGCTCTTCTCAATCTACATGCTTCCATTAGGTCAGATTATCTCGGGACATAACGTGAGCTACCACAGCTATGCTGATGACACACAGCTGTATTTATCAATAGCACCTGATGACCCCAAATCTCTTGATTCGCTAACACAATGTCTAACCTGTATCTCAGAATGGATGAATAGTAACTTTCTCAAATTAAATAAAGAAAAAACCGAAATCTTAGTGATTGGCAATAATGGATACAATGAGGCTATTAGAAATAAACTGGATGCATTAGGATTAAAAGTCAAATCGGAGGTAAAAAGCTTAGGGGTAACCGTTGATTGTAATCTGAATTTTAAATCGCATATTAATAAAATCACTAGGACAGCATTTTTTCACCTAAGGAACATAGCAAAAGTTAGACCTCTTATATCATCGAAAGATGCAGAGAAATTAGTTCATGCGTTTGTCTTTAGTCGGCTAGATTACTGTAATGCACTCCTCTCAGGACTACCCAAAAAAGACATCAATCGTTTGCAGTTAGTGCAGAATGCAGCTGCTAGAATCCTTACCAGGAAAAGAAAATCCGAACACATTTCTCCAGTTTTGATGTCACTACACTGGTTACCTGTGTCATTCAGAATTGACTTTAAAATTCTGCTTATGGTTTATAAAGCTTTAAATAATCTCGCCCCGTCTTATATATCGGAATGTCTGACACCTTATATTCCAAATCGCAACCTCAGATCCTCAACTGAGTGTCTCCTTAGAATTCCAAGAGCAAAACTTAAAAGAAGTGGTGAGGCGGCCTTCTGCTGTTATGCACCTAAAATCTGGAATAGCCTGCCAGTAGGAATTCGCCAGGCTAATACAGTGGAGCACTTTAAAAAACTACTGAAAACACATTACTTTAACATGGCCTTCTCATAACTTCACTGTAATTTAATCCTGACACTCTGTATATCCAATTCATTATAATAACTATTCATTCAAAATTTGTACTAACCCCTACTCTCTCTTCTGTTTTCTTTTCCGGTGTCCTATTGGTGGTGGCTTGTGCCACCACCATCTACCCAAAGCACCATGATGTTCCAACAATGATGGATGGATTAAAAGCCAGAAGTCTGTATGACCATCAGCATCAAGTGACTCCGTGAGAACCCTAAATACAAAGAGGACTATTTCATTTATGTTAGGTAGAATGCCCAAAGGGGACTGGGCGGTCTCGTGGCCTGGAACCCCTACAGATTTTATTTTTTTCTCCAGCCTTCTGGAGTTTTTTTTTTGTTTTTTCTGTCCACCCTGGCCATCGGACCTTACTCCTTTCTATGTTAACTAATGTTGTCTTATTTTAATTTCTTATTTGTCTTTTATTCTTCTTTTCTTCATTATGTAAAGCACTTTGAGCTACTTTTTGTATGAAAATGTGCTATATAAATAAATGTTGTTGTTGTTGTTGTTGAATCAGCACCTCCAAATCCGAGACCATGGTCCTCAGCCGGAAAAGGGTGGAGTGCCCTCTCAGGGTTGGTAGCGAGATCCTGCCCCAAGTGGAGGAGTTCAAGTATCTCGGGGTCTTGTTCACGAGTGAGGGAAGAATGGAGCGTGAGATCGACAGGCGGATCGGTGCGGCATCCGCAGTAATGTGGGCGCTGCATCGGTCTGTCGTGGTGAAAAAGGAGCTGAGCCGCAAGGCGAAGCTCTCAGTTTACCAGTCGATCTATGTTCCTACCCTCACCTATGGTCATGAGCTATGGGTAGTGACCGAAAGAACGAGATCGCGAATACAAGCGGCTGAAATGAGTTTCCTCCGCAGGGTGTCTGGGCTTTCCCTTAAAGATAGGGTGAAAAGCTCAGTCATCCGGGAGGGGCTCAGAGTAGAGCCGCTGCTCCTCCGCATCGAGAGGAGTCAGATGAGGTGGCTCGGGCATCTGATCAGGATGCCTCCTGGACGCCTCCCCGGTGAGGTGTTCCGGGCACGTCTAACCGGGAGGAGGCCCCGGGGAAGACCCAGGACACGCTGGAGGGACTATGTCTCTCGACTGGCCTGGGAACGCCTTGGGATTCTCCTGGAAGAGCTAGAAGAAGTGGCCGGGGAGAGGGAAGTCTGGGCATCTCTGCTCAAGCTGCTGCCCCCGCGACCCGACCTCGGATAAGCGGGAGACAATGGATGGATGGATGGAGTAATATAGATCACATAACGCCCATTCAGTAACACAGAAACAAAAATCAGACCCCATGGATAAAAACAATAAACGGAGGCTCACACACACCAGAAGCAAAGAACTCACGGCTCCAAAACGAAGACGAATGTACGATGGCATCCAGTCATATACTCAATACCATTGATAGACTTCTCAGAGCGTTAATGGATAATGATATTCCATTTGGAGGAAAGGTACTTTTATTAGGAGGAGATTTTCGACAGTGCCTGCCTGTTGTTCCGCACGCCATGCGTTCAGCTATTATTCAGTCCAGTTTGAAATACGCAGAACATTGGCATTACTTTGAGAAACTAACCTTACTACAGAACATGTGGTGTGCTGATCCAGCATATACCAATTGGTTGTTGCAACTAAGAAATGGAAACCTTACCAATGGCTTTCAGCTTCACCCAGATATTATTCAAATTCCTCACGCCTTTCTCTGCGACGACTTGGTAACGGAGGTGTTTGGTGAATCGATATCATTAGACCAGATACCACATTTGACGCACCGAGCTGTGTTATGTCCAAAGAATATTGACGTAGACCACATAAATAACCAAGTGATTGCATTACTTCCTGGAGAACACACGTCTTTCTAAGTACTGACAGTATTGATTCTGACAATGAAACTGAGCATCTTCATTTCCCATTAGAATATTTAAACAGTATTAACCCGGCTGGATTACCACAACACAATCTTAACCTTAAAGTGGGAACAATAGTCATGCTATTAAGAAACTTTAATACTAAATAAGGTTTATGCAATGGTACACGGTTAGTCGTAAACACCATGACAGAACATGTTATCGAGACATGGGTACTAACTGGATCCCATACTTCTAATACTGCTTTAATTCCCAGAATTGACCTTACAAGTTCTGACCTGTAATTACCCTTTAAACTTAAACGACGACAATTTCCCATTAAGGCTGCATTTGCCATGACCATCAACAAATCCCAAGGACAAACCATGGACAGAGTAGGCATTTACCTTTCTGAGCCTGTATTTGCACATGGACAACTTTATGTTGCCTTTTCAAGAGTTTGTCGTTCATGTGACGTTAAAGTTAAGGTTCTAACTACTCCATACCAGGGACAACTACTTCAAGAACAGCAAGCCATCTTTACTCAAAATGTGGTTTATAAAGAGATATTTGATTAGCTGTTTTTAATTTTCATTTTAGGAATGTTTACTTTCCAGAATACTTTATGTAAACCTTTCCACTCCGATATTGGTTTTACTTATAAGGGCAACAACTCAAAGACATTTTCGACTTACATAATGTGACAATTACAATTCCATTTTTGTTTTAATAAATTGGTTAATGTTAGTACAAATGTCTACATTTAATTCATTAAAAACTTTACCAGAACGCTCCCACCCACCATCACTTTTCATTCTGGACGCACCGTGATGTATGCGCACAGCCCCTCACCGACCCAAACTCAAACCCAGCGGCTTCCCAGACTCAGTGGATGGCACACGAACAACACAGCCTTTAAACTTCACTTGCTGTACTCCACTCTGCTAGCGGTCGGTGTCAGGAAAGGAAAAGGAATCACGGCTCCACAAAACGAAACCGCTTTAGTACAGATGTGCTTATTTAATTAAATGACATTTCCCCGGACGCACCCACCCTCCATGATATTTCATCCTTCCAAAGATCAGAGGAAACAGAAACTGATTCCCATTCTTAGATTTACGATTCTTTACAGAATCGCGGGCTTACTGGTAAAAGAATAATATACAGCAGCCACAGCTTTCAGGGACTTTGAGTCCCCCGATACGGAAAAATACGGCTGCCTTCTACTCTTTCCCCAGTCCTCCCAGGCCATAATTTTTCTCTGGTGACCTCTTAAAAAATTCTTCCATGGCATTAATTCAACATGCAGAACTTACTACAGTCTGATAGCACCTACAATCCCATATGGGTAATCAAAGAACACAAAGTTTGAACATTAAGAACTATACCACTTTTTGATTTTCAGTTAATGTCTCTTGTCTCCCTTATTTGCTGTAGCTAAAGCATTTAACTCTCTGTGTCCTTATAGTTCATGCCTTGCAGCCTTGGTTCTTAGCATGACTTTTTCAAATGTTGTTATATCTCTTTCATAAAATGACCAAACCTGACCTGTACACAGCATTCCAAAGATGGCCACTTCTATATACAGTAGTGGCCAAAAGTTTTGGCAGTGACATAAATGTTGTGTTTTGCAAAATTTGTGGCTTAAGTTTTTGTGGTGGCAATTCACATTGTTTTTATATCATTGTGCAAAATGATCATATTAATTCATTGCAAAAAGCTTTATTAGCATAAAAAGTGAACATTATCACAAAAACCCATTTTACTTATTTTGGCCCAGGCACAAAATGATAAGGTAAAAGTGTCCTGCAAGCGCCAGGACCTTCTCCTCCCGAGGAGTCAGCTAGAGAATCGTGTTGCCACTAGTGCGGAGCTTGCTCAGTAATGGCAGCAGGTGGGTGTGATTGCATCTGCATGCATAGTAAGGCTTATTATCCAGTAAGGCACAGTAAGACTTTTGGACAATGGCCTTGTGTCAAGAAGGGCAGAAAAGAAGCCTCTTTTTTCCAAGAAAAACATCAAGGACAGACTGTAATTCTGTAGGAAGTACAAGGATTGGACAACAGAAGTCTGGTGCAGTTATTTTTTTGGATGAATGCTCCTTCTGACTGTTTGGGACACCTGGAAAATCGATTGTCCATATAAGGGAAAGGTGAACATTATACCATGAGTCCTGTGTCATGCCAAAAGTGAAGCATCCTGATACAATCCATGTGTGGAGATGCATCTCATCCAAGGGAGTGGGCCCACTCACAATTCTGCCCAAGAACACTGGAAAATCGACTGTCCATATAAGGGAAAGGTGAACATTATACCATGAGACCTGTGTCATGCCAAAAGTGAAGCATCCTGATACAATCCATGTGTGGAGATGCATCTCATCCAAGAGAGTGGGCCCACTCACAATTCTGCCCAAGAACACTGCCATAAAGAATGGTATCAAAACGTTCTCCAAGAGTAACTTCTCCCAACAATCCAGGCGCAATTTGGTGATAATCTGTGCATTTTACAGCATGATGGAGCATTATGTCACAAGACAAACATAATAACAAAGTGGCTCGGAGATCATAACATTGAAAGTCTGGACCAGTGGTGAGGAAACTCCCCAAATCTTAATCCTACGGAGAACATTTGGTCAATTCTCAAAAAAGCGGGTGGACAAGCAGGAGCCCACAAATTGTGATCAACTCCAAGAACTAAAAAGGCAAGAATGGATCACCATCAGTAAGGATTTAGCCCAGAAACTGTTATCCAGCATGCCAAAGTGAATTTCAGAAGTTATGAAGAAGGGTCAGCATTGTAAATATTGACTCTGTACATAAATTTGATGTATTTGCCAATAAAAGCCTTTGAAACTTATGAAATATTTATAATTGTTCTTCAATATAACATAGAAATATGTAAAACAAAATCTGAAAATGTTGTTGCAGAAAAGTTTGCAAAGCACAACATTGGTGTCACTGCCAAAACTTTTGGCCACTACTGAAGAGTTTAAAAATAGCCTTGTTTCACTTTCACACCACTCAATAAGCTATAAACCTCAACATCCTAATAATTACTCCAGTTATGTCTCTTTGAGGTTAGTGTTGAGCCAACTAGAATACCAAGTCTTCATAACCATATTTATTGGATCCAAAACATCTTTCTGTCTGATATTTTCCTTCCTATTCATACAATTTTACATTTATTGACATTCATTTTTATATATCAGTGTTTATATTCTTTCTCTCTATGTAGTATGTACTCTCAATATTATGTTTTATTGTACTTTACATACTTTTAATATTAACATGAAAATTAAAGTTTAATTTTATTCCCCTGGTGAAAAGAACAGAAGGTAAGAGACACAACATTTCATATTTATAACTTTCATTAAACAATGAAACATTAGTTTCTTTTTTTCAGTGTGGGAATGACTTTTACTATATTATCCCCTGTGCATGTGCACTCTAACATAGCCCTTCACTAACTCCATATTATTACTATAGCACAATGATGATTTTTATATACAGTACTTTGTTTGGTTTTTTATAACTTAAATCTTCCTTTGTCAACAATGAAATGTAGTGTGATCTTGCTGTTCATATGCTGGGAGTGGCATTTAAAAGTACTGTTCCAGGCAGTCAAAAAGTAACATTTAGCTTTGATCTTCCTGTTAATCAGCACTTTACCTCCATAACTTTCCAAAGCGAGGTCAGGGGAGGGGTAGCAGTCTGTGTTTTTAATAGATTTTTGTAGACAGCTGTATCCTGTATTTTTGACAGCTCTTCTGAAATTGCAGTTGAGAGCGTCAAAGCTCAGAGAAGTGAGGATTATATCCCTAAACACCATGTAGTAATAGTAACTATACTTAAAATCCTCTCATGCAAAAGTAATCAAAACTAATTAAGATATGAATGCAGTCTTGTTTTCATATTTGTTTTTTCTTCTAGGTTATAGTTATTTGTGTGGTACTTGTTTTCCTTGCGTATTTGACTGTTAGGACATTAAAACATAACAATTTTGACAAGAAAAAAAAACATTGAGCCCAACAAAGAATTAAAATCCACTTAGCATAATTTTTTCTCAATAATATTGAGTCAGGTTTCAGAAGTCCCTGGAGTACCAGTCTCTACCACAGTACTTGTGTCTATGGCTATTTGTGTGAAGTAAAACATCCTAACATTTGTGCCATATCTGCCTTTAATAAGTTTCCATCCATGTCCACATGTGCAATTTAAAGAACTTAATTTGAAGGAAAAACTGGATCCGCCATATTAATTCCTTTGATAATTTTTAAAATTTCAGTCATGCCACTTTTTAATCTCTGCTGGCATGAATTGAAGAGACTCAGCTCCTTAAATGTTACTTCATAGCTCATATTTCACAGTCATGAATCAGCCTATTCTCTCTTTTCTTGAGAAAACATCATTTTGCAACTTTCAGCAATGTTTTAGTGGCAATTTGTTAACTACTGTTTTAATGTTTTTTGAGGCCTTTCCAGATTTGCAGTCTTTTTATGAATCTGATATGGGTAATAATAATAATAATAATAATAATATAATATCAGTAGCTACAGGTGTTGCAGGCAACATAGTTGCTCAGTTCTTAGCACTGCCACTTCATAGCTTGAGGGATATGATTTAAAAAATCAGCCTGGGCATTCTCTGTGGGGACTTTGTTCCTCCTCTCTTTGATCAAGTGGGTTGACCCCCAAGTGCCCCATTTTCCTCCCACAACCAAAAGATTTGCACACTACTTTAATTAGCTGTTTAGCTGACCACTTAAGAGTACAGGTTAGGATGTGAGACTAAGTTCTGAATGGAATGATGTGATATTCAGGGTTTATTTCCTATTTGCATCTCATGCTTCCAAAATAGGAACTAGCTGCCCAGAACTTTTTGTGTGGTTTTTCTGAGTATGTGCCAGGCCCTTGGTGTTTGGTGGTTCATGCAGATTTAATCTTGTGTATACACTGCTGTAAAAATTTAATGTGCTTTATTTCCCAAGCAAAATGCTTTACATACCCATTAGTCACACCTAAGCCTAACTCCAGGTATAGTTATTATAGAAACAGATGCAAATGCAAAAACCCTGAGGCTAAGAGCATGAAAGCACAAAATGGTTGAGTGTTGTAGATAAGCTATGCTGTTTTTATCTTACTGTACTTTACTAGGATCTATTACTAGATGATGATGCAAATGCAGAAACCCTGAGGTTAAGTGCATGAAAACAGAAAATGGTGTACTGTTGGCAGATAATGTATGCTCTTTTTTGGTTGTGTGTTAGGTTATATTTATTTTTCTTTACAGTTTAGTAAATTTGGCTGGAAAGTGGTATGAAGTTTTAGAGAACTGAAACGTTATGTCTGTTCCAATAGGATGTTGCATTCTGCCCTCATGTGAACTTGCACCATTGCCTCAATGTGTTAGCAGCAATCACTATTTGGAAAAGAACATACTCTATCATCAGAATAGCGTTAATTAAAATTCCAACCATGGTTAAAAATGTTTTGTTGTTAACATGATAGCCACTGAAATACGTCTTGAAGGCACACACAGACATAACAGACTTAAATAATTGTATTTAATAATAATTAAAAATTGTCTGTTTTTTTCACCTGTATTATTATCATTCTTTAATTTAATATTATTTATTGTATCAGTATGCTGCTGCTGAAGAATGTGAATTTCCCATTGGGATTAATAAAGTATCTATCTATCTATCTATCTATCTATCTATCTATCTATCTATCTATCTATCTATCTATCTATCTATCTATCTATCTATCTATCTATCTAATAAGTCTGCATCTTAAATGGCTATGTTTAATATAAAAAAATGCCTTAAAATGTGTTAAACTTTCTGAGGAATATGGCAAGTACAGACTACAAACTTACAGTCAATTTAATGTGTAAAAAATGTAAAATATCCTACTAATAATCATTATGAAAATATGAATTGCAATTTTACATGTTAACTGGAGTGCAAGTCTTGATTCTTTTTAAGTTGGGCTGAACAAAACATGAACGTGTAATTCTTGTGTGCTGGTACACATGTTTTTCAAATTCTGTTTAAGATGTGGTATGTTTTTACGCCAGCATGTACATTATTCATACTTCGAGCTGTCAAATAAGAGTGTAAAGTAGTGCGCAGACAGAAAAACGTGGTATAGTCATTACATTTCAGTCAGTGTACATAAGTCTTTTTTCATATATTGTAGGTGGCCTTTCTGTATCATTACCATTAATGTAACTGTAAATTAATTCATGTTGTCATTTTATTCCATAACTGTTTTATAGTATGTTTTAAGAATGTTGTATCTAGATGTACATCAATGTAGGGAGCTGTACATTGACATCTACTGCTGTATCATGGACCTGCATTGTTTATTTCTCTGTATCTGCTGCACTATAATCATACAAAAAATACCAAAGAAAATTACATCATTTGTTATCTTCTTTAGACAATAGGAGGAAAAGTGAGCTGCAGAATTTTATACACACTTTCCTGTTTCTCATTTTTACTACTGTCCTGGATCAAAATTTGTAGTTAAAGATGGTGTCCCTTTATTTAGAAATCAGTTCTTTTACAAACCTCATGACCCTCAAAATAAGCTTGTGAGAGGCATGGATAAAAATAAAATCCTTTCAAACTGAAAATATGTAGTGAAGGATTTAAAAAAGTGATGCAAAATAATTATTTGAAGTGAATGTCCCAGGAAAAGGGATGTTCGTCAATTGGTGTATTTCAGCATTTTTGGCCTTTTTGCCCTGTTGCATACTTTAAGAAAAGGAAACTCATCAGGAAGGACAACAATGTTGCAAGGTTGGTCTTTTGCCTCATACTATGCCATTGGTTTCTGGCATTTGTTTATAGAAAAAAAAAATTTATGAGTTCAACATTTGGGGCAATCTAACAAGGCTTTAAAATATTTAACATAGTTCACACAAAACATTGAGTTTTTTTTTCCAGCTGGTTAAAATTTAATGGCTATGAACACACTTTCTCTTTAGAATGGTATTTCTATTTTTAAAAAGTTAATGTTTTGAACTGTTGTGATACTACTGTTATTGCTATTACTTCATCTGGAGCAAGGCTTTGTAGGGCAAATTATACAGGAGCTACTATTGAGGATCTGTCTCAAATGTGCCTTTTATAAATACAACTGATTAAATAGATTATGTGAGTATAGATGTTATTTAAGGAGGTCACATTGAATTAAGGACAACTGTGACTGCTTATGCTTTTCAGATGATGTAGCCCCCTAAGTACCTAAAACTACAGGACAATTTGCTTAACACGGCCTTTTGTTCATGTTAGCAATCGCAAACAATGTCTCTAGTGTATGTAATATTTTAAAATATATTTTGTTTTATATTTTCCTGTGCATGTTCCTTGTAATATTAAGGACCAACAATTAACAATCTATTTTCTGAATATATTTTAGCACAAGGTCATGAGAACCAGAGTCTTTTCTGGCAGTGATGGAGACAGTGTGAAACCCAGCCCTAGGAGTTTGCATGTTCTCCCCTTTGCGTGGGTTTCCTCCGGGTACTCCGGTTTCCTCCCACAGTCCAAAGACATGCAGGTTAGATGCATTGGTGATTCTAAATTGTCCCTAGTGCGTGCTTGGTGTGTGGGTGTGTGTGTGTGTGCCCTGTGGTGGGCTGGCGCCCTGCCCAGGGTTTGTTTCCTGCCTTGTGTTGGCTGGGATTGGCTCCAGCAGACCCCCATGACCCTGTAGTTAGGATATAGCGGATTGGATAATGGATGGATGGATGGATGGAAATTTCCTCACCTAAGACCTATGTAGTGTCAGTCAAAATAATGTAGCAGCACAACATTGACTTGGAAAGGAAGGGGATATTCCTGGCAGAAGTCAATGTGAGCACACTAAAATAAGTAACCCCTACATGGACAGTAACACTCACCAAGAAATAATCCAGAGTTTACCTGGTGGAAGATTCCCAGTGTGCATTCACAAAATTAATTACATATAAAAAATCAAAATAGAAACCTCTTTCTTAATCCTAAACTCCTAAAAATGTTTTATTTCTTTTTCCCATATGCCACACTCTCATTTTCCTAATCAGTTCTTCCACTTTCTCTTGGCCACTTGTCTTTTTAACATGAAACTGTTGTCTTCAGTTCTCACTTCACCATCCTTTGGTGGAGACCTAACCGTTTAACATATTCTGGAATTCTTTGTATGATCAGAGATCATCTCAGGTAGGCACCCAGTTATCGTGAAGAAGCTATCCCACATAGATTGGCTGGACTCTGACTCTTCTTTCCTACAGTGGATTCATAAAGTATTCAGACCACTCTTTTAACATTTTGCTATGTATCCACCTTGTGCTAAAATTGTTAAAATTCATTTTTTCTAACTTTTAGCAGCACTCAATGACCCTGAAAAACAATGCAAAAGCAATTTGAAAGATTTTTACAAATTCGTTTATTTTTGATGTTAAAGTGAAGGGGCCCAAATACCTTCGGAATCTACAGTATCTTCTGCAAGTAATATAGGAGCCACCCACAATCAGGTAGAGAATATCCTAGTTGGGTCTCTCGCCTAATACAGCTGTGCTCTTATTTGGACTGATACATTCCCCTGAACCAGAGAACGGCACATTGATTTCTGGCCACAGTATGTGGTATTTTATTGTTGACATTTTGTTTAAAAACATCAATTTCAAACATTCCATATCTAGTAAAATGAACCTTGTGTATAATTTTGGGTTTCTCCAACTTTATATTTTTATTCATCGACATAGGAAATGTGCTGCTGCTACTGTGCAGGTCCATGGCTCAAAAAAGTGACCGTTGTAATAAATGCATGATGAATGCGCTCGCGTTGGGGAGTGGAGCAGGTGGAAGCGATCTGCTGCAAAGACGCCCCGTCTCCGGGTTGGTGCGAGGCGGTCAGTCATTTGTGTGTTGCCTTGCTGGCATGTGCAGGTAGACTGATTGCTTTATTATCAGCCCGGGGCAAGAGAAAGGAAAAACAAACGGTTAGAACGGAGTTTAATGGATGGCAGAAGTAGGCGAAAGAAAGAAAGAAAGAAAGAAAGAAAGAAAGAAAGAAAGAAAGAAAGAAAGAAAGAAAGAAAGAAAGAAAGAAAGAAAGAAAGAAAAGAAAGAAAGAAAGAGCCCCAAGGAGAGGAGTGAGTGTTTATCATTCAAGAGGGGGCTATGGGTCACTCCTGTTGAGCATCTTTGGGAGCAGGAGCGATCATTATGCTCTGGAGGTGCCCTCCACAGTTCACTTCATTTTATGGATTATTTATTTATTGACAGTTTGGAGCACTGCACTTTGGTACACTTGTTTTGTGTACTTTTTGTTTTTTTATAATAAAAGCACTTGCACTTTTCATCATCTTGGTGTGTTTTGTCCTCATCTCCTCATGATTATCGATGGTGTTAAAGAGGCTCCCAAGAAAGAAAAGGGATCATGGACCCAACCTGCACTGTCACACACACCATAAAATTAGTAAAATATTTTAGGATTATGTTATTATAATAGCTTGTAGATTAATAAAAGAGACTGAGAGAAAAAAATACACAGTGTTGTGTTTCATTCATCTGTTTGTACTGTATTTAAGTGTTGTGCTCACTTTGAGGTAAATTATATAGGCACAATAAAACAAAACATTCGGTGAGAGGACAAGGGGATGAAATAAAATGAAAAGAACAAGTAGAGTCAGTGTCAGTAGACAGGCAAAGGTTTTTTCCAAAAATAAACATAAAATTATTGGGTCAAAGGTCAAAAGCCATGACTAACAAAACAGAATTCCCTAACTAAAACAAATTCTTAAATGAACACAATTGAAAAGTTATTTTTATTGTTCCAAAGCTAGGATGCAAGGCCTATTACATTGCCATCTTAAATAGGGAGGCTGATGACACAACACATCACATTACTTTGGCAATGGGTATAGCAACAGCAAACAACAAATGAAAGAAACACAAAATGGCCACAGGAACAGTAATGGCTTTTACAAAACTAGCTGTGTTACCCATCTAAGATGGATTGAAATCTAAGTAATCAACACAGACCTCAGTGTTAACGTTTGCAGTGAACTATGCAAACATATGTTTCTGTTATATGCCATTTGGTATGGAATTCGTAAAAGCAGTGTTAATGTTTGTGATGTGCCATCGATTTGAGTGACACCTGCTCTGTATTTTATAATTAAAAATGTTTGCAATGCATCATCTTTTGGAATGACATGGACATAGCAAATGGACAGACACAAAGCCCGGCACACAGAAACTTATCCTTTTACAAAGGTGGATTTAGATATCTTTGTCTTGGGGACAAATAAAAAGTAGAAGTTGAATTTATATATAAATGTGTGTATTTACAGTATACAACTGTATGTATTGAAATAAACAAAGAACAACTACCCTACCTAAACACATATAATAACTTCTGTTCTTTAACGTCTTCTATTAACAAAAGTAAATAAAGAGACTTAAGGCTGTAAGTGTGCCAATTTGGCTTTTCACTATGAAATCTGTGAAATAGTCTGAGAAGATAGAACATCAGAAGTTGTTCTCATTCCAATGGATGACGTATTGGATATTGTAGAGTTAATAACATCACCAGGTCTTACAGTCTGAGAAAGAGTAGAAGTACATACTGGTTTTAATCTTGAGACATGAAAAGGCAAAATTCCTGAGGCTGTAATTGTTATTAATGTTTTCTGCAAGAACTCTGCTAAGGGAGGAATTTCTGTGTAGTTAGAATGAGAGCTATTTACAGTGTACCTGAAATATATTTTTAATTCTTGATTGATTTCTGCTGTCAAATTATTACTCTGGGAAAGGTACTCAAAACTGGGATTTCCCAAAAGACCTCCAGAATTGGATAGTAAAATGAGGACAATGATCAGAAAATATGACTCTGTAGAAACCATGCAACCTTTAATATTCCTGAATAATACTTTCACTGGTCCCCAGCTTTAGGTAATTTTCTCAAATGAATAAAATTGTCTGCCTTTTAAACATTTTAACCTTTTGAAAACCTAACAGGTCTGAGTGTATTATTTCATTTTTTTCTTTGTTGATGCCCACCAAAAATATATGTGACCTGGCTAATAGGCTTTCAACATACCTGGATGCCTTACCAGTGATTAGCCATGCTCCTATGATAAAAACTTTTGTTGAATTTCAATTGGCTAAAACTCCAATCATTGAGAAACATTTTTCTGTTCTAAGCATACCTTGAGTTTGTGATTTCATCAACTAAGTCATTATTGTGAATTAATGCAACCCCTAAAGATTCTTCAGAAGAAATTATTTTTTCAGACTCTTATGATAAATTTACTGGGATCAAATTTTCAACCTTGAACATGAAATTTCATACATCATAAATATTATGGACAGTTTGTGAAACTCACACTTCTTTAACAATCTTCAGAAATCCTACAATCACACACTTTCATTATGCACAAATCTATGAGACATTCAATTCCAAGACCTATTTTTCTGACTGTGAACACCATTATTCCATTCTTTCTTCTTATTCAGCAGTTTTCCCATGTGCTTCTTGTAGGTAACCTTAATGCCATTATCATGATGTTCCCTTCAACATTTTTCATGAAACTTCATCCTATCTTTCATTTATAATTGGATGTGCTATCTCAGACTTGTTTTCTTTTCCTTCCTTATTCTCCATCTTGAGTGCAAACTCTCATCTCTTAGCTTCTTGTGCATTAGCAATTGCTTGTCTAGCATTTCTGCTTATGTTTTTTGCCACTGCAATGAAAGCTAAATCTATATGTAAATATACTGCTCAAAAAATTAAAGGAACACTTTGAAAACACATCTGATCTCAATGGGAAAAAAATCATCCTTGATATCTATACTGATATGAACTGGGTAGTATGTTAGGAACGAAAGGATGCCACATCGTTTGATGAAAATGAAAAATATCAACCTACAGAAGCTGAATTCAAAGACACCCCAAAAATCAAAGTGAAAAAATGATGCAGCAGGCTAGTCCATTTTGCCGAAATTTCATTGCAGCAACTCCAAATCGTACTCAGTAGTTTGTATGGCCCCCGTATGTTTGTAGGCATGCCTGACAATGTCAGGGCATGCTCCTAATGAGATGATGGATGGTGTCCTGGGGGATCTCCTCCCAGATCTGGACCAGGGCATCACTGAGCTCCTGGACAGTCTGAGGTGTAACCAGATGGTGTCGGATTGACTGAAACATAATGTTAGGTTTAGGTTTAGGTTTATTTGTCATATATAGGTTAACACAGGGTCAACATACAATGAAATGTGTATGACGAGAAAAACAAGTCACTCAGCCTAGATCCAATAAAGCTTAAAAAAAGATTACAAGTTAAAAATAGACAAGTCATATAAAATAAAATGCGTATGTTTTAAAAGAAGTTATAGAGCAATATGAGTTGAATGAGCAGCAAGTACAAATGACAGTTATTGTACAGATAATGTTTTATAAGTACAGATGCATATTCCATAAAGTGCAGATGCATGTTCCAGTCAGTATTCAGAGTGTGTGCAGGTATAGTTTGTGTGTGAGTAGTGCAATGTAGATGTAATGTAAGTGTATGTTAGTGTTCAGGTGTTGCTGTTGAGGAGTCGAATGGCCTGGTGGTAAAAGCTGTTCTTAAGTCTTGTAGTCCGAGCAGCCAGACTCCTGTATTGTCTGCCAGACTGTAACAAGGAGAACAGCTGGCGTGCTGGATGGCTGTGGTCCTTTATGATGCTGCTTGTCTTACGCAAGCACCGATGGAGGTAAATGTCTTCAATGGCAGGAAGACTCTTGCCCGTGATGTGCTCTGCTGCCTTCACCACTCTCTGTAGTGATTTCCGGCTGCTGGTAGAGCAGCTCCCATACCAGACGGTAATGCAGCCCGTCAGCAGACTCTCGACCACACTCCTGTAAAAGTTTGAGGTGATGTTGGCATTCATGCCAAACCTCCTCAGCCTCCTCAGGAAGTAGAGCCGCTGGTGAGCTTTCTTGACCACAGTGTCTATGTGAAGGGTCCACGAGAGATCCTTGGTGATGTTTACTCCGAGGAACTTGAAGCTGTTAACACTTTCAACTTCTATGCCGCTGATGTAGATGGGCTGGTGTTCTCTGCCTTGTTGTTTTCGATAGTCCACAATCATCTCCTTGGTTTTGCTGACATTAAGAGACAAGTTGTTATCTAGGCACCAATTACTCAATGCCAGCACCTCCTCTCTGTAGGCCGTCTCATCGTTGTCAGTGATAAGGCCTATGATGGTTGTGTCGTCTGCAAACTTGATGATGGTGTTTGTGCCGTGTTTTGGAACACAGTCATGGGTGAACAAGGAATACAAGAGGGGGCTAAGCACACAGCCCTGCGGCACTCCTGTGTTTAAAATGAGTGATGAGGATGTGTGTGTGCCGACTCTCACCACCTGGGGCCTGTTTGTGAGGAAAGAGAAAATCCATCTGCAGATGGTTGTCCCCAACCCAAGGTCGTCAAGCTTCAAGACGAGTTTTGAGGGGATGATGGTGTTGAATGCCGAGCTGTAATCTATGAACAGCATTCTTACATATGTATTTCCTCTTTCCAGGTGGGTGAGGGCAGTGTTTATTGTTAGCGCAACGGCATCCTCTGTCGATCTGTTTGCTCTCTAAGCAAATTGGAGAGGATCCAGCGTGTCAGGGAGGGAGGAGCAGATGTAACCTTTGACTAGTTGCTCGAAACACTTCATAATGACCGATGTCAGTGCAACCGGGCGATAGTCATTCAGACAGGAGACCACCGGTTTCTTTGGGACAGGAATGATGGTGAATGCCTTGAAGGAAGTGGGGACCACTGACTGCCTCAGGGAGAGATTGGAAATGTTGGTGAACACACCTGCTAGCTGGTCAGCACACGCCCTGAGGGCACGGCCTGGGATTCCATCTGGTCCCGGAGCTTTGCGAGGATTGACCTTTTTGAAGGACCTTCTCACATCAGACGTTTCAAGGATCAGAGTGACAGACTCACTGCCCCCTTGAGGATATAGCACCTGTTCTTTGTTGGCTGCATCAAAACGAGCATAGAAAGTGTTGAGCTCGTCTGCAAGACATGCAGTGGGCTGAACACTGACTGTGTTTTTCTTTTTATAGTCAGTGATGCAGCACAGTCCATTCCACAGGCGCTTGGTGTCAGAGCTGTGGTAGCTTGACTCCACTTTGTCCCTGTAGTCCCGTTTGGCCTTCTTGATGGACCTCCGGAGGTCGTATCTGGCTGCTTTGTATGCATCAGAGTCCCCTGAGCCAAAGGCAGAGGTCCGCGCCTTGAGCTTAGCCCGGATCTCCCTATTTACCCAGGGTTTCTGGTGGTTTTAGTGACAACATTGTCAATGCACTTGCTGATATATCCTGTGACAGAGTCTGTGAATTCATTGATGTTGCCATCAGCTGCATCCTCAAACATCTCCCAATCAGTTGTTTCAAAGCAGTCCTGTAAGACCCCCTCAGCTTCACTGTCCCATTTGTAGATGTTCCTGTAAACCGGTTTTTCCTGTTTAAGTCTTTGTTTATATGCAGGCAGCAGCAGAGGTGTTCTATTGGATTAGGTCAGGTGAGCATGGAGACCAATCAGTGGTATCAATTCCTTCATCCTCCAGGAACTGCCTGCATACTCTCACCACAAGAGGTGGGGTATTATCATGCACCAGGAGGAATTCAAGACCCACTGCACCAGCATAGGGTCTGACAATGGGTCCAAGGGTTTCATCCCGATACCTAATGGCAGTCAAGGTGCTTTGTCTAGCCTGTAGAGGTCTGTGTGTCCCTCCATGGATATGCCTTCCCAGACCATCACTGACCCACCACCAAACTGGTCATGCTTAACGATGTTACAGGCAGCATAACATTTTCCACGGCTTCTCCAGACCCTTTCATGACTGTCAACTGTGCTCAGGGTGAACCTGCTGTCATCTATGAAAAGCACAGGGCGCCAGTGGTGGACCTGCCAATTCTGGTATTCTATGGCAAATGCCAATCGAGCTCCATGGTGCCGGGCAGTGAGCACAGGGCCCACTAGAGGACGTCGGGTCCTCAGGCCACCCAAAGGAGCAGATACCAGTCCTGCTGATGGGTTAAGGAATTTCTGTGGCCTTGTACAGCTCTCCTAGAGTAACTGTCTGTCTCCTGGAATGTCCTCCATGCCCTTGAGACTGTGCTGAGAGACACAGCAAACCTTCTGTGCCATCCTGTAGAAGTTGGACTACCTGTGTAATCTCTGTAGGGTCCAGGTATCGTCTCATGCTACTAGTAGTGACACTGACTGTAGCCAAATGCAAAACTAGTGAAAAAACAGAAAAGCTGAAGACGGAAAAATGTTAGTGGTCTCCACCTGTTAAACCATTCCTGTTTTGGGGGTCATCTCATTGTTGCCCCTCTAGTGCACCTGTTGTTAATTTCATTAACACCAAAGCAGCTAAAACTGATTAACAACCCCCTCTGCTACTTAACTGACCAGATCAATATCCCAGAAGTTTCATTGACTTGATGCTATATTCAGATTAAAAAGTGTTCCTTTAATTTTTTTGAGCAGTTTACATAAATATAGCAAAAAACAACATGTATGCCTGCAGAACCATTTAAAGTCTAAATTACAGTAATAAACTGATTATTGATTTTATATGGTGCATACTACAGGCCTATCTATTGTTTGTTTATTACTTGGAACCTGTGTTACCAGGATGTGCTGTGGCCTCCTGTGACTTTATAGCTGGATTCAATGGGCTTGAAAGTAATTGGCTTGATGGACTTGTAAAACATGGCTTATGCTTTCCATTTTGAATGAAATTCCATTTACTTTCTGCTGGTGTCCCTGGTTGTTATTTTGTTGTAGGTAATGCACATAACTTCCCTATATATATGCACTAAACAGAATAATTTATTTATTGGATAAAGATGACACAATTGTGCAGTGTTTGGTACTGCTTCTTCACATCTTAAGAGATCTGATTCCCTACCCAGTCACCTTCAAGTGTGTGTTTTGCATATTCTCAATATTTCAGCTAATTTTTTTCTCTGGGTACTTTGATTTCTTAAGCTCCTGATATGTTTTCATTTTATTTAAAACTCTACTTTGGCCTAGTATGAGTGAATATGGGTCAAAGTATGAGTGTGCCCTGCAATACATTTATCCTCTTCCACATTTTTCTGTCACCTCTGGCAGTTTGTAATATAAAAAAGTAATTTTAGAAAAAGGATGCATAAATAGATTGATTTTATAAATAAGTGATATTTATAAATAAATAATAAATTATAATAAATGATCCTTTACATATAAATTATATATTTTATTTTTCTGTGTTTATAAATGATATATTCTCAAATAAATATCATTGGGCTTTTCCAAAACCTAAACAGAATTCTTTCTTTCTTTCTTTCTAACCATGAGTAAAATACAGTTTGATGCAAATGAAGAGCTATGTACAATTTAACAGTATAAACCTTGATCTTACTCCCTTGGTATTGGTGTGTCACCAGCAATAAAGCTTCACAGTTAAGTAGCTTTATTTGTTCAGTCTTGATTATGTTATTACTGTACATTATTGTGCTATATTAGTGATTTTTAGCTGAAGTCACTGAACAAACCAGTAAATGTGCAGGTTCAGTTCTTCCCTTATGTTCTTTTTGACAAAGGCAGTTTGTCCCAATTATTCTTTCTTTTACTTTCATTTTACTTTTGCTCAGATATGGTGCTGCTATCAGGAATAACAGCTCACTGTAATCACTGAACTCTGACCCGATTTGTTGCCTCATATGTTATTTATTTTTAAGGGTGGAGAATTATCCATCATTTGATAATAAGTTCACCACAGAGACTAGGAGAAAAACAATTCAAACATATACCAATGACTTGAAATTGCAATATATGAAAACTTTTGAATGATGTTTGCACCCTTCAGATTTAATTTGGTAATTTTTTAAATAATTTTGAAGTGGCTTATGCAGTATGTGGTGTATGTTCAAAAATGTGAAGCTCTAAGAGTTAAAATTTAATCTACTGTGACAAAATAACAACGTCAAAAAAATAAGTAATAAATTACTGAAAAAGAAAAACAACAGATTAAATACTTTGAAATACTTACAACGTATATATTGAGAGAAAAAGAATATGTAAATAGAAGAAAGGAGAATGTGTAAAGTACCAAGGCTTGGAAAATGTAACTCAAATATGTGTATCATTTGCCCTGTTTTACCTGTGTGGATTTACAATTTCTGAACAATGTACATGGGTCCGAAACAGGTATATTTAAATTATCTCGTCAAAATAAAATGAAGTAGAACATAAGTTAATATTAATATGTACAAACAGCAAATTTTATTTGTTGTTAAGGTAACTATGGTCAGGGCTGAACATGTCATTTGAAATCATAGAAAGGTGGCAGAAGGCAGATCCATATTACTAACCGAGAATGGTAAACCGGATGGCATAGACGCAGGTACACGGCGATGGGACCATGAGACGTACTGCGCAGGCGCGTACAGAACCATGCGCGAAGTGGTATCCACCGCGCACGAAGAAGTCACGGCCCAAAAACGAAACAACTCAACTGACGTGAATGCGAAATGAAGCAACAACGCGCCCATAGCTAACGACTACCGAGACAGACGCACAAAAAACGAGATTCTGCGCTGCAGCCCAGATTCAAACGGAAGAGGCTACGGATGCCCCACAGGTCCATTAAGTACGGACGACGCAGGCGTCACCGCCATATTGTGAGTGGCACTACTGCGAAGTGAAAGCGCAGGCGTCAGCACCATACAAGCGCAGGCGTCACCGCCATATTGTGAGTGGCACTACTGCGGAGTGAAGGCGCATGCGTCCGTGACATACAAACACCAGCCCGCCTGCATGAAAACAATGCACGCGGGCGCCTACAACGCGGTTCTCAAATAACACGGACTTTACACATGGACAACTGTATAAACGTACGGCATCCCCACACGTCCAAACCATATACCATATGTGAATCACATTACAGTCATGCTGTATTGACAGTACAACCACAGAAAACGATCTGTGTTAACAGTAAGTGGAATTATCCATATTACTAAAGTTAGACAATGGATAACTAATGGAGTCATGGTCACGGATCAAAAACGATCCAGATCAACTAACGGCGCTACAAAAACGAGCCTGCATGAATAAAAAAAATAAACGGAGGCGCCTACAACGCGCGTCTGAAACCGCGGAAGCAAAACTGTCTCGGCTCCAAACACAAATAGCTCGACTAACGGAGCTACAAAAACAAACCTGCAGAGACAAATACAATGAACATAGACGCCTAAAACGCGCATCTGAAACTGCTGAAGCAAAGCAGGCACGGGTTCAAAACGCAACACTGCAACTGACAAAGATACAAAAACGAGCCCACCTAGATAAAATCAATGAACGCAGATGACTACAACGCGCGTCTGAAATCCCGCAAGCAAAGCAGGCACAGCTCCAAAAAGAGAGATCTCGACTGACGGGGCTACAAAAACGAGCCCGCCTTGATAAAAACAATGAACGCAGGCGCCTACAACGCGCTTCTCAAAGAATGCAAACAAACGAGTCACGTCTCCCAAACGAAACATCTCAACTAACGGACATACAGAAACGAGCCCGCCTGGATACAATTAATGCCCGCAGGCGCCTACAACGTGCCTCTCAAACGACAGACTCAATAGATAAACGGTAAAGAAAGGAGCGACAAACAAACGCTAAACAATTACGCCAATTAGCTGACAACGCATTCTGTAATGAGTCCACTATTAATGAACATTCATTAGGATTAATGAGTATCATTTGCTGTCATTGTCAATCTGTTTATCACTATGACCTGCAATCCTAAATGGAAAGAAATTACAAATAATCTTATGCCATGGCAAAGAGTGGAACATCGTCCGGATTTGGTTGCAAGAGTCTTTAGATTTAAACTAAATAACCTGCTGGAAGATATCAAAAATAGATCTCTATTTGGGACTGTTACAGCCATTATCCATGTTATCGAGTTTCAGAAGAGAGGTTTGCCGCACGCCCATATATTAATAATACTGGATGATGATTCCAAAATTCGCACAGAAGATGACATCGATAAAATAGTCAAAGCTGAAATTCCACACCGTGACAGTTCTCCACGTCTCTTTGAAATTGTTATCAGAAATATGATTCATATACCATGTGGCAATAGAAATCCAAACAGTCCATGTATGATTAATGGCAAGTGTTCTAAAGGATTCCCCAAAGATTTCCAAGACGCTACACTTGGAAATATTAACGGATATCCTAAGTATATGAGAAGAAAGACAAATGCATTGCAAATTATTCCGGGTCGTCCAATTGACAATAGCTGGGTCGTTCCCTACAATCTGTATTTATGTTTAAGATACAACTGCCATATAAATGTTGAAATCTGCGCTACAGTAAAAAGCGTTAAGTATCTATTCAAATATGTTTACAAGGGCCATGATTGTGCTAATGTTTCAATATCTGAAAAAAATGATCACGATGAAACTCAAATGTATGTAGATTCACGGTACGTCAGTGCTCCAGAAGCCATGTGGAGAATATATTGCTTTCCAATGCACAATCAGAGCCACACAATATGTTGCTTGCTGGTTCATTTGGAACACGAACAAAATTTCTGCTTTCACGCAGGTAATGAGGTCCAAGCAGCGAAGAGAGCAGCCACAAAAGATACTAAACTTACTGCGTGGTTTAAACTCAATCAAGACGATCAGGATGCTCACCGGTGGAAGTATTGGGAGATTCCGGTTCACTATGTTTTGTGTTGACAATGGTACGTTATGGAGAAAGCGACGTCACCACGGTAATAATGTCATAGGCCGAATGTACACTGTCAGTATTAAGGAGCCGGAAAGATTTTATCTAAGGTTACTTCTTCAACATGAAACCGGAGCTACGTCATTTGACGACATTAAAACTATTCGGATTGGCAACACCATCAAACTCTGTAAAACATTCCAAGAGGCAGTAAATGACAAAGGATATTTATTGGATGATACACTTTGGCAGAAAACTCTAAATGATGCAATATCATTTTCGATGCCAGCTCAAGTTCGCCAACTATTTGCTTACATCTGTGCATTCTCCTCCCCATCAGATCCATTACACCTCTGGAATACAAACAAACAAGGAATGATAGAAGACATATGCCACAAGCTACATGGAAACGATGATTCCTGCATTAACTGTGAAGCCTATGCACTTAAAGACATTCAGTTGGCTCTAATGCTTCTTGGATATACATTGGATAACTTCAATTTACCAAATATTCCAGATTCATTACCAACTCTAGATGCAACACCCATAAATCTGCAAGAGGAACACAATATTGCACAAACTATGATTTCCAGTTTGAATGCCTTACAATCTGCTGCTTTTAATAAAATTGTTCTTGCCACAGAAGACGACAGCCCAATACCCAAATGCTACTTTCTGGACGAACCTGGGGGAAGCGGAAAGACATACCTTTATGAAACACTTATACATTTCTTTACTGCAAAACAACAGTTAATTATCGCATCAGCCACAACCGGAGTTGCAGCTAATTTGTTGATAAATGGTCACACATGTCACTCCTTATTCAAACTTCCAGTCCCAATCACGGAGACATCGGTATCAACTATGAAGATGAACAGTAACAATGCACAAGATATCCGTCTTGCAAAACTGTTGATTTTAGACGAGTGTAATATGGCATCCAGTCATTTACTCAACACCATTGATAAACTTCTACAAACATTAATGAATAATAATATTCCATTTGGAGGAAAACTACTGTTATTAGGAGGAGATTTTCGACAATGCCTAGCTATTGTTCCACATGCCATGCGTTCAGCTATTATTCAGTCCAGTTTAAAATACGCAGACAATTGGCATTGCTTTGAGACGATACATTTGGTACAAAACATGCGATGTCCAGATCCAGAATATACCAATTGGTTATTGCAACTAGGAGATGGAAAGCTTACCAATACATGTGGACTTCACCCTGATATTATTCAGATCCCTCAACCCTTTCTCTGCGACGACTTAGTTACGGAGGTTTTTGGAACAGCAATCTCATTAGACCAGATACCACTATTAACACAATGGGCTATATTATGTCCAAAGAATATTCACGTTGATCGCATAAATGACCAGGTCATTGCGTTACTTCCTGGAGAAAGCCGCCTCTTTCTGAGTACTGACAAGGTTGATTCTGAGGACGAGAATGAGCATCTTCATTTTCCCTTAGAATATTTAAACACTATTAACCCAGCCGGATTACCACAACACAATCTTAACCTTAAAATCGGGACAATAGTCATGCTGTTAAGAAACCTTAATACTAGACAAGGTTTATGCAACGGTACACATTTGGTCATCAACACCATAACAGACAATGTTATTGAAGCAGAAGTACTTACAGGATCACATTCTAACCATACTGTTTTGATTCCTAGAGTTGACCTTACCAGTTCTGACCTGGAATTACCTTTTACACTTAAACGACGCCAATTTCCAATTAAACCTGCATTTGCCATGACAATCAACAAATCCCAAGGCCAAACCATGGACAAAGTTGGAATATACCTCTCTTGAGCCTGTATTTGGACATGGACAACTTTATGTAGCCTTCTCAAGAGTTCGACGTTCATCTGACATTAAAGTTAAAGTTAGAGATACTCCAGAACAAGGAAAACTCATTCAAGGACAAGACACCATCTTTACTACAAATGTTGTGTATAAGGAAATATTCCAATAAATATTTACAATGAGCCATGATATCGATTCTTTACTTCCTTTGTACGTCATCTACTCCTTTTCAATCCATCCATCCATCCATCCATTTTCCAACCCGCTGAATCCGAACACAGGGTCACGGGGGTCTGCTGGAGCCAATCCCAGCCAACACAGGGCACAAGGCAGGAAACAATCCTGGGAAGGGTGCCAACCCACCGCAGCCTTTTCAATCCAATATATCTCATACATACATCAATGTATTTCGGGTTACCTAACACCGGGGGTTGGCGAGCGAAGCGAGCAGGGGGCGGAGCCCCCTAGTTAAAGAAGGTTATCAGAACCAGCAGGTGGAATAACTGTTCCAGGGGTAAATTAATCACAGAATTATAGTGGAGGAAACTGGACACAATGTTGTTTGTTTGCTAAACTGATAGATGATGATGGCAGCATGTAGTTGCCAGTGTTAGTAAGCCGATTTGGTACTAAAATGTGATGCTTATGCCTAACAATAAAGTTCATGTGCTAAACGTATTATTTGATGCACTGAATTATCTGTTCGCTGGCTGCCCACCACTAAGGTCAGAAAAACACACTGTACAATAAATTTTTTTTTATTATTTTTTAAGAGACAATACTCATTTTCCATGGTAAGGTTGGGCACAAATATAATAGTTTAAAAAAGTATACAGTATATAGTATGCTTAGTGTATAGTGTATATAATATATATAGTAGATATGTTGAGTAGCACATTCATGTAAGATTTTCACTGTTGTCTGTACATATGACAGTAATGATCCTTTAAACCTATAAGGTGTGTTGTGACTGAAAGTCTTCAAAGGTAGTATAACAATTTCTTTAAATTAGCTGAAATGGAAAATTTAAAAGTTCCTGAGTACAAGGTTAAATATTTAAAAAAAAAAAAAATATATATTGTGTGGCAGGCCATCCATGGAAAAATATACTTATCTCAGGAAGATTCATCAGTTTTTGACTTCCTCTTCTGTAAAAAATGACAGACTTCTGTCAAATGTTTAATTTAAGAGTTCATTTCCTTGTATTGTAATATAATAGTAACAGCATCATTTTAATGCAGCTTCAAAAGTATTCTGTAAATGAATCCAGTAAGTTTACAGATAAACTAGTACATTTTGATCTGTATTGGCAGGCTATGATACTTCATTTTGTCATTGCTCTAGCAGCATTTCCCAAGGTGTGATAGCTCACGGGCACCTGGCAACTCCTGTTTTTGTCTGGTTTCCACCAGATGTGATCTGCAGTTTTGTTGTCACCTGGCAATATGCACTCCTGCACAGTTTCCGCCAGATGTTCAGCTTCCTCTGCTTACTCACCTTGCATCATGCAGATCTTCAACTGACTCACTAAGGCCTTCATAAAAAAATATGGATCACAGATCAGTAATACTTAATACTAGGCCAAATAGCTCAGCCAGAGAAATGTTTTTACTCTACCTTTTTTCCAACCTTTTAATTTCTCCTAGATTAGCTTTCAAAATGGACTCAATGTTGAAGTTTAGATTCATTGTCATGTTTAAAATTTGCATCTAGAAAAATGTAGTCAGGGAAAGTTAACACACTTACAGGGTTACCACATTAGATCTTAATGTCTCTACACCTCTAAGTCTTTAGTAGGCCTTAATGGGCCAGATGCCTCTGGCATCTTCTAGGTTTGCCGCAATGTGGTAACATAGACCCACTCCTTTGAGAAAGTCCATGTTCTGTCACCTTCAAAGATAAAGATTTTTCACAGGCCTTTAAGAAGAAAATGTCAACTTAATGTCTCCTTGCCAGGGACCATGTGTTGTCACCTTTTGGCTAGGAGGTGCTGTAACCTGACAATCCCCTGTGACCTCATTGTTTCTTTTAACGTAAGGTGATAAATAAGTAGCACCTGCTGAGTCACTTGTCCTCCGACATTCTTGGAGAACAATGCATGTCTTCACTCTGTTTATATCTCTTTCCTATAGTGATACCATTGTTTGAAGCCTTTCGAAAAACTCTTTAAGAGTGAAGAGCTTAAAGTTTTCTAGTGGCCCCTTGCCTTCCTATCATTCAATGGCCACACACTATCTCTTGATGGAGAACTAGCCATCGCTACAGATTTTACATGTGTGTGCATCACCTTCTCTTTTCTCTTTTAAGAGTTTAATGTGACTTGTGCCTTCCTGCTGGTGCTCTTACCCTGAAGTTGTTGTTCCAACTCAAGACATATAATGTATTTCTGAGAATATGTGTCACTTTTTATATTTGAAACACTTGATCTCCCTGAGCCATGTTTATTTTTAGCTAACTGAATTATGTAACAGATTGGCTGGGATTGGCTCCGGCAGACCCCCGTGACCCTGTGTTCGGATTCAGCGGGTTGGATAATGGATGGATGGATGGATTTTGTAAGATGCCTACTGCAGCTTCTGGTCACTATCTCAGTTTTGTTCCACCTCAAGTTTCCAGTATGTCTCTTACTCCCATGTGTCATATTAGGAAGACAATTTTTCTTAGACCTAGATTTGTAGTTTATACTTGTTCCACATGGCAACCATATCTTATTACAGTGATCCTCTGCCTATCACGGAAGTTACATTCCAAACCCATCCGCGATATAGAAAGACCATATAAATAAAACATTTTTTTTTTATAGTTTAAGCCTTAAAATACCCCTACCACACGCTTTAAACACATGTAAACTTATTAAAACACACTTTGTAAACACATATGGTATGTGGATGTTGGGCTAAGGATATGAGTAACATCTCTCTATTATAAAAAAAAAAATCTGGGCAGGGAGACCAGGGAGATGAGGCATGATCTTCTCAGAAGACAACTTGACATCCCGCGAGAGACATTTTAACGTCATGCAAGACAAGGCAGTGAGACAGAAGGACAGCTGCTGTACAGGCTTTTAAATGATCGACGCGCAGAGCGACAAGCAGAACAGACATCTTGGCAGAAGCAGCACAAAGCCAATAGCTGATCCGTCCACTTCTGCTTAGCATGCATTCAGCTCCCCCCCTTCACAACACGAGCAGGAGAGACGTGAAGTGGCAGGAGCATAGCGCGCCCCCGGAGGGGTTGAGCGAAGCGATCGAGACCAGATCATCTTTGAGAGACATTTTGACGACACGTAAATCTAGACATTACAACCTTAGGAAGCAAAACCTGTGAGACAGTGACTTTTGCGCGTCACGCCCTACTTACAAACAATTTAAAACAAATTCACTGATATCTAACCTAGCAATTGTTGGAATGCTTTTGGCAGACAAACTTCAGGTGCTCCCAGCTCCTAAAACAATGACAAGCAGAGCACACAACTTGCCAGCAGAGGCTGCAGCAAGCCAGCACATGATCCGAGCACTTCTCTTTCGCATGCGTTCAGCCTTCACACACCATCCCCCCCCCCCCCAAGCCATAAACCCCCATTCCCCCCCCAATACCCCCCCCCCCCGCCCCCCCCCGTCCCTCAGATCACTAGCAGCAGAGACATGTAGTGGCAAAAGGACAGTTTCTGTACAGGATTTTAAGTGACAAGCGACAAGCAGAACACACAGCTGGCCAGCAGCAGCAAGACAGCAGCTGAACCAATCGCATCTCTTTAAAATGCGTTCAGATCCTCTCCTTCACAACGCGAGCAGCGTTATAAGTCCCACGAGAAAGAGATTTAACCATGACCGGGGCAGGAAATAAAGGACAAATATTGTTTTTACAAAAGTTTTAAAGTAAAAAAGAAAATAATGCATATGTAACAATTCCCATGAAAATAACAATCTCTTTAAATTGTTTATCCGGTAAACCAAACCCAGGGATGGGCGAGTGAAGCGAGCAGGGGGCGGAGCTCCCTAGTAATAATAATAATAATAATAATAATAAATCCACAATGTAGTGGGGGTGCGATAGCTGAACCGCGATATAGCAGGGGATCACTGTACCACAGTTGCCTGTTTTCAAATGCTCTGTAAATACACAACTTACCCACTGTGTACTTACGTTGGCCTCTGCATTCCCTGTAAGTCCACGTGCCAAAATGGTGCCCACCACTCAGATGATGGCACATCATGGGTGTGACTTCAATAAGAAAATTGTGTTCCAGTTACTTAAGAAGTAATGCTAAGAGTTGTTTTAACTCATAAATGTGTTTTTTTTTTGTTTCCTATTGCATGTATAGTATTTGTGTTGTAACTGTCCAGAGTTGTGCACAAAACTCTATACCTATACACTGATAAACCTTTACTGGGCATTAATTTTATCTATTATCAATAATTATGTGTACATGATTGCTGACAGGTCACATACAGAATTGTTCCTTTTTCCAGTAGCATACATTTTTGAAGCTACTTACTGAATTTCTGACTGAATTTGATTTGCCATGTGGTTGAAGTGTCAGGAAATGCTTTTGATTAAATCAGTAATGACTCCCATGTGACAATATTTAAAGCACACAAAAGATACGTTTTGGCGCGGTGCCCAGGTCAACCTTGAGATTATCAGCAAGACCCAGTTCTCAAGAAAAGTGCACTTCTGGGGATAGAGAACTTGGGAAAACACATTCACGCCTAGAACCTTGAGTACTGAAAATCTCAGATTGAGGAAGCAGTCAGCCCTTCTCCTTGACATTTGGGAATACATCCGTAATGTAACTTTGTATATAGTATAAAATAAACAGTTTTCAAATAACCTTTAGATGAGTTTTGTTTTCAGATATGATTCAAATGACATGTATCTGAGTTCCAAATATGTTGTATTACTTCTTCTAAAAGAAAATATTTTAATGCATGCTCACTGAGCAAATTATTAGGAACACTATAATAATACTGAGTATGATCTTCCATCCATCCATCCATCCATCCATCCATTGTCTCCCGCTTATCTGAGGTCAGGTCGCGGGGGCAGCAGCTTGAGCAGAGATGCCCAGACTTCCCTCTCCCTGGCCACTTCTTCTAGCTCTTCCGGGAGAATCCCAAGGCGTTCCCAGGCCAGTCGAGAGACATAGTCCCTCCACCGTGTCCTGGGTCTTCCCCGGGGCCTCCTCCCGGTTGGACGTGCCCGGAACACCTCACCAGGGAGGCGTCCAGGAGCCACCTCATCTGACTCCTCTCGATGCGGAGGAGCAGTGGCTCTACTCTGAGCCCCTCCCGAATGACTGAGCTTCTCACCCTATCTTTAAGGGAAAGCCCAGACACCCTGCGGAGGAAACTCATTTCAGCCGCTTATATTCGCGATCTCGTTCTTTCGGTCACTACCCATAGCTCATGACCATAGGTGAGGGTAGGAACATAGATCGACTGGTAAATTGAGAGCTTCGCCTTGCGGCTCAGCTCCTTTTTCACTACGACAGACCGATGCAGAGCCCGCATTACTGCGGATGCCGCACCGATCCGCCTGTCGATCTCGCGCTCCATTCTTCCCTCACTCGTGAACAAGACCCTGAGATACTTGAACTCCTCCACTTGGGGCAGGATCTCGCTACCAACCCTGAGAGGGCACTCCACCCTTTTCCGGCTGAGGACCATGGTCTCGGATTTGGAGGTTCTGATTCTCATCCCAGCCGCTTCACACTCGGCTGCGAACCGATCCAGAGAGAGCTGAAGATCACGGCCTGATGAAGCAAACAGGACAACATCATCTGCAAAAAGCAGTGACCTAATCCTGAGCCCACCAAACCGGACCCCCTCAACGCCCTGGCTGCGCCTAGAAATTCTGTCCATAAAAGTCATGAACAGAATCGGTGACAAAGGGCAGCCCTGGCGGAGTCCAACTCTCACTGGAAACGGGTTCGACTTATTGCCGGCAATGCGGACCAGGCTCTGGCAACGATCGTACAGGGACCGAACAGCCCTTATCAGGGGGGCCGGTACCCCATACTCTCGGAGTACCCCCCACAGGATTCCCCGAGGGACACGGTCGAATGCCTTTTCCAAGTCCACAAAACACATGTAGACTGGTTGGGCAAACTCCCATGCACCCTCCAGGACCCTGCTAAGGGTATAGAGCTGGTCCACTGTTCCGCGACCAGGACGAAAACCACACTATTCCTCCTGAATCCGAGGCTCGACTATCCGACGGACCCTCCTCTCCAGGACCCCTGAATAGACTTTTCCAGGGAGGCTGAGGAGTGTGATCCCTCTGTAGTTGGAACACACCCTCCGATCCCCCTTCTTAAAGAGGGGGACCACCACCCCGGTCTGCCAATCCAGAGGCACTGTCCCTGATGTCCATGCGATGTTGCAGAGGCGTGTCAGCCAAGACAGTCCTACAACATCCAGAGCCTTGAGGAACTCCGGGCGTATCTCATCCACCCCCGGGGCCCTGCCACCAAGGAGTTTTTTGACCACCTCGGTGACCTCAGTCCCAGAGATGGGGGAGCCCACCTCTGAGTCCCCAGGCTCTGCTTCCTCATTGGAAGGCATGTTAATGGGATTGAGGAGGTCTTCAAAGTATTCCCCCCACCGACCCACAACGTCCCGAGTCGAGGTCAGCAGCGCACCATCCCCACCATATACAGTGTTGACACTGCACTGCTTCCCCTTCCTGAGACGCCGGATGGTGGACCAGAATCTCCTCGAAGCCGTCCGAAAGTCATTCTCCGTGGCCTCCCCAAACTCCTCCCACGCCCGAGTTTTTGCCTCAGCAACCACCAAAGCCGCATTCCGCTTGGCCTGCCGGTCCCTATCAGCTGCCTCCAGGGTCCCACAGGACAAAAGGGTCCTGTAGGACTCCTTCTTCAGCTTGACGGCATCCTTCACCGCCGGTGTCCACCAGCGGGTTCGGGGATTGCCGCCACGACAGGCACCGACCACCTTACGGCCACAGCTCCGGTCAGCTGCCTCAACAATAGAGGCACGGAACATGGCCCATTCGGACTCAATGTCCCCCACCTCCCTCGGGATGTGGTCGAAGTTCTGCCGGAGGTGGGAGTTGAAGCTACTTCTGACAGGGGGCTCTGCCAGACGTTCCCAGCAGACCCTCACAACACGTTTGGGCCTACCACGCCTGACCGGCATCCTCCCCCACCATCGAAGCCAACTCACCACCAGGTGGTGATCAGTTGACAGCTCCGCCCCTCTCTTCACCCGAGTGTCCAAGACATGTGGCCGCAAGTCTGACGACACGACCACAAAGTCAATCATCGAACTGAGGCCTAGGGTGTCCTGGTGCCAAGTGCACATATGAACACCCCTATGCTTGAACATGGTGTTCGTTATGGACAATTTGTGACGAGCACAGAAGTCCAATAACAAAACACCGCTCGGGTTCAGATCAGGGGGGCCATTCCTCCCAATCACGCCCTTCCAGGTCTCACTGTCATTGCCCACGTGAGCATTGAAGTCTCCCAGCAGAAAGAGGGAGTCCCCAGAAGGTATGCCCTCTAGCACACCCTCCAGGGACTCCAAAAAGGGTGGGTACTCCGAACTGCTGTTCGGTGCATACGCACAAACAACAGTTAGGACCCGTCCCCCCACCCGAAGGCGAAGGGAGGCTACCCTCTCGTCCACCGGGGTAAACCCCAATGTACAGGCTCCAAGTTGGGGGGCAATAAGTATACCCACACCCGCTCGCCGCCTCTCACCGGGGGCAACTCCAGAGTGGTACAGAGTCCAGCCCCTCTCAAGGAGATTGGTTCCAGAGTCCAAGCTGTGCGTCGAGGTGAGTCCGACTATATCTAGCCGGAACCTCTCAACTTCGCGCACTAGCTCAGGCTCCTTCCCCTTCAGAGAGGTGACATTCCACGTCCAAAAGAGCCAGTTTCTGTAGCCGAGGATCGGACCGCCAAGGTCCCCGCCTTCAGCCACCACCCAACTCACACTGCACCCGACCTCCTTGGCCCCTCCCATAGGTGGTGAGCCCATGGGAAGGGGGACCCACGTTGCCTCTTCGGGCTGTGCCCGGCCGAGCCCCATGGGTGCAGGCCCGGCCACCAGGCACTCGCTATCGAGCCCCACCTCCAGGCCTGGCTCCAGAGTGGGGCCCCGGTGACCCGCGTCCGGGCAAGGGAAAATGCCGTCCAAAATTGTTTTTCTTCATAGGAGGTTTGTTTAACTGCTCTTTGTCTCATCCCTCACCTAGGACCAGTTTGCCTTGGGTGGCCCTACCAGGGGCATAAAGCCGCGGACAACAGAGCTCCTAGGATCATTGGGACACGCAAACCCCTCCACCACGATAAGGTGGCGGTTAAAGGAGGGGGAGTATGATCTTTTGCTATTAAAACAGCCTCAGTTCTTTGTGGCATGGATTCCACAAGATTTTTGAAACATCCCTTCAGTATTGTGGTCTGAGTTGAAATGATTGCATCACACAGTTTGAATCAGGTTTTGCTTTGTGACATTGAGCCTTTGTTCACAGCAAGCTTTAGCTTTTAGTTCTTGACTGACAGAAGTGGAGCCCGATGTGGACTTCTGCTATATTAACCCATCCACTTCAAGGTTCAATGTGTTGTACATTCTGAGATGCTCTTCTGCTCACCAGACTTGTACAGAGTAGTTATCTGAGTTATTGTAGCCTGTCAGCTCGACCAGTCAGGCCTTTCTCCTCTGATCTCTCTCATCAATAAGACATTTTCATCCACAGAACTCCTACTCACTTGATGTTTTTTTGTTTTTTGCATCATTCTCAGTAAACTGTAGAGACTGTTATGTGTGAAAATCTCAAGAAATCAGCAGTTACAGAAATACTCAACCCAGCCGTCTGACACCAACAGCATGCCATGGTTAGAATCTTTGAGACTGCAGTTTTCCCATTTTACTATATCTGCATGATTTTATGCATTGCACTGGTGCTACATGATTGGCAGAATAGATAACTGCATGGATTATCAGGTGTATAGATTCCTAATACTTTGCTCAGTCAGTATTCATCTGCATTTTGTAACACTTAGGTGTCCTACCGCAGTCTATAAATATAAAGTTAAGAAGAAGCCAAAAAATAACTAAAATATTGTGAGTATATGTGTGGCAGTGTTTATATCAATCATTATGTAGTACAAGCTTAAGGTGAAGATGACTGGATTTTATGAGATATTTTATACAATGAATAAGTAAAGCAACAGAAATACACAATCAAGTCAAATTTCACCCCAAAATAGAAATAAAAAATTATCTTGAGGCTTGAACAGTGTATTGTAGTGTCTGGAAATTTCTGGACTGGTTCAGTATTGTAGCTAAAATTAAGAAAGAAACAAAGTGAACCAAACAAGAGTACACCCATCCTTAAGAATACAGAAATTTTCTAATAGAAAGGATATCATTCTGTGTCTTAAATTTGTGCAGTTAGTAGATAAGTTGCCTTATTATTTTATTCAGACATTTTTTAATTATCAGAGACTCTTCCTCAACTGCAAACCTTGATAGTTTGTTGCAAATTCTCACACCCCCTTCTCACCATGAAGACATTTCCTCTAAATGTCCAAAGTTTTCCTCAGTCAGTCTTCATTTTCTCTTTTCCAGAAACCTTATAGTATGTCAGATGTATTCTCAGAGTGTAAGTATATAGATATATACTGTGTGTGTATATATATATATATATATATATATATATATATATATATATATATATATATATATATATATACACACACTAGCAAAATACCCGCGCTTCGCAGAGGAGAAGTAGTGTGTTAAAGAGGTTATGTAAACATATATACAGTAATCCCTCACTTATCGCGGGAGATAGGTTCCAAGGCCGACCGCGATAACTGAATTTCCGCGAAGTAGGGACACTATGTTTATTTAATTATTTAACATGTATTTGGATGTTTTTAAACCCTCCCTGTATTGTTTACAACCCACCATTTACTCTATTAAAAACAGGGACAACTGCTAAGCAATATGAAATCGGTAGATAAGTTTACACTTATTGTATAGCGAAGTACACGTAGCAGCTTGTAGGCGGTCATGACGTCGTCGACCTTGTTGCAAAGATTCCTAAAGCAGATTCCATCCAGACTACTGCCTTATCACGTCCACTTGCAACTCGTTTTGCGCCCTGGTTAAAGGACACTGCGGCCGTAGATCTTATATGCTTTTCCTCCTTTTTAAATAAAAAGAATCGATGTCCTGCAGCGGTGTAGCTGTTCCCTTCCTTCAACATATCCAAAACTTTTACCTTTTCTGCAATCATTTGCATCTTCTGTTGGTGCTTGGACACGGCCCCTGAAGCATTAGCACGTTAATGATGAATGAGTGAGATGAGACTTCCTGATTAATGCAACACTCTGTCGCTGAGCCAATCAGCAGCACACAGGAACTTAACTGCATGCTCTGATTGGGTAGCTTCTCAGCCATCCGCCAATAGCATCTCTTGTATTAAATCAACTGGGCAAACCAACTGAGGAAGCAAGTAAAAAGACCCATTGTCTGCAGAAACCCGCGAAGCAGCGAAAAATCTGCGTTATGAATTTAGATATGCTTACATATAAAATCCGTGAAGTCGTGAATCCGCGAAAAGTGAACCGCGAAGTAGCGAGGGATTACTGTATACATATACATATACATATACATATATATATATACATATCTACATATACACATATCTACATATACATATATATACATACATATACACATCCATCCATCCATCCATCCATTTTCCAACCCGCTGAATCCGAACACAGGGTCACGGGGGTCTGCTGGAGCCAATCCCAGCCAACACAGGGCACAAGGCAGGGAACCAATCCTGGGCAGGGTGCCAACCCACCGCAGTATACATATATATACATATACAAATTTACACATCTACATATATATATATATATATACATATGTACATATATATACATATAAATATATACATATCTACATATATATACACATATATATATATACATATGCACATATATATATATATATATATATATAAATATAGACATACATATATACATACATACATACATTCACATATATATATATATATATATATATATATATATATATATAGCAAAATACCCGTGCTTCACAGCGGAGAAGTAGTGTGTTAAAGAGGTTATGTAAACATATATATACATATACATATATACATATATACACATATACATATATATACATATATACATATACACATCCACATACATATATACACATACATATACACAGACATACATAAACACACACATATACATCCATCCATGCTCTTTATATATACATATATACATATATACATACATACATAGTGCGTTGTAACACGGGCTGTGATTGTTACATGGGAGGGAGACGACAAATCACAGCTTCCCGGTTTTCTAATCGGGCCTGTGATTGGTGCTTTGACTGATGCCTTGATCCCACAGTATGTCCCCTTAGGAGAGGCGTTAGGCAAGTGTAATTGAATAGTGGTGCTGCAAGTTTAGCTTTACACCTGTTTTTAAGGCTTATTGACTGAAAGGGGCTTTCATGAAAAAAGTTAGGGCTTTGCTACAGGATACACCCTCCACAAGTTAAGGAAGTAAAAATAAAGGTATATATTTCTGTTTTATTTAAACCTTTTAAGTTTGTATGCGGGCGGCATGGTGGCGCAGTGAAAGGTGCCAGTTAGGAGACCCGGGTTCGCTTCCCTGCGTGGAGTTTGAATGTTCTCCCCGTGTCTGTCTGGGTTTCCTCCGGGTACTCCGGTTTCAAAGACATGCAGGTTAGGTGCATTGGCGATTGTAAATTGTCCCGTGTGTGTGGGTGTGTGCGCCCTGCAGTGGGCTGACACCTTGCCCAGGGTTTGTTTCCTGCCTTGTGCCCTGTGTTGGCAGGGATTAGCTCCTGTATTTAGGATATAGCAGGTTTGTATGCATAGCCCTATTTGCCCGTTTTCGTTTTTTTTCTTTCTTCAGTAATATTTCAGCACACCCGGAGCTTGTCAGTTCAAATCCTGGTACTGACACCACTGTGTGACCCTGAGGAAGTCACTTCACCTGCCTGTGCTGCAAAAAACAAAAGTAATGTAACAAATTGTACCTCAGATGTTGCAAGTTGCTGGAATAAAGGCATAAGTCAAATAGATAAATATGTATTATACACATAGGAACTATTCATTTATTTTCAGTTAAGTCATCTGCAGCAAACCTTTATAAATGAGGGGTTCTCCTTTTTCTTCTTCATTGAGGTTTTCTCTTGGAGAGCTTTTTTCATTTCATTGAAAATTAAAGCAGCAGCTGCCAAAATATGTAGCTTTCTTATTAATTTTTCAACATTGTGTAAAATAACTTTATAAAGTAACATAAAAGGTTTAAATACTGGTTATCCTTTTACACTAAAATATTACTAAAGAGATACAAAAAAAGTAAAATGCATGTGTTATTTTTCTTTAAGGAGATTAAATATTACTGAAGAAAGAAAAAAAAACTAAAACAGCCAAATGGGGCTATGCATACGAACTTAAAAGGTTTAAATAAAACAGAAATATATACTTTTATTTTTAACTTCCATAACTTGTGGAGGGTGTATCCTGTAGCAAAGCCCTAACTTTTTTTGTGAAAGCCCGTTTTGGTCAATAAGTCTTAAAAACAGGTGTAAAGATATTGACAATAAGCTATGCAAACCCACCAAGACATGGAATTGTTTAAATCAAGTATCATTACATCTTCCTTTCTTAAAGAGAAGTAAGGCAGTACTTATAAGCTTACATATATATATATAGACATACATACATATATCTATCTATCTATCTATCTATCTATCTATCTATCTATCTATCTATCTATCTATCTATCTATCTATCTATCTATCTATCTATCTATCTATCTATCTATCTATCTATCTATCTATCTATCTATCTATCTATCTATCTATCCCCGCGAAGTACTGCTTTTAAATTTTTATTAAGAAGAAAAGAAAATCTTTTTAAATTGAGGGAAAATATCCCAATAACAATTTGTTAAGGATCTGGTTTTTTGTGAAGCTGACTTCACACAGCCTCTCTGCTGTTTTATAAACGAACGCCATAGAAGGTCTTCATTTTTCGTTGCTTCGCCAACGGAAGCAGCCTTTTTATTTAATCCACGGGTTGTCCGCTGTTTTTTTGTTCGTTTATTACAATTGTTATAGTTGTGGTTGTATACCACGTTGTCAGTTCAGCACTCCGGTTGTAATATGACCAAGCCGTGCAAGCACACTTTTGAGAATGCAACGTATAGTTCTACAGGAGAAAAGCAATCTTGCCTGAAATCAATGGCAACCTTTTGTAGGTCTATGAACTTAATTTAAACTTTAGGTTTATACGGTGCTTACTTTCCGAAGTACCTGCACTCATGAATATGTCTGTATGCGTCAGTCGCTCAAATCCCCGCGCTTCGCACCGGCGAAGTACTGCTATTAAATTTTTATTAAGAAGAAAAGAAAACCTTTTAAAATTGAGTGTTAATATACCAATAACAGTTTGTTAAGGATCTGATTTTTTGTGAAGCTGCCTTCACTCGAGTGATCACTTCGAGCTGACTTGCTGGCTAACCATAAGCGTTACCTGGTAGGTAACCACCCATACAATCAGATTGTGAATCAGACTACGAATGCCGTGAATGTAATTACCCCGATCTACATGCTGTCAAATAAACGAACCACACGCCGTGGCGCAATTTTAGGGGCTTCGCCTCTAGCGCTGACGTCCGAGGTTCGATTCCCGTAAGGGAGTGAAGTGAGTTGGTGGTTACCTACCAGGTAACGCTTATGGTTGGCCAGCAACTCAGGTAACATCAGCCACGGTGCCTTCAGTTGTGAGAAGCAGATCATAGAATGGTTGAAAATAGTTTACTGTCAAATAATGCAAAGAGTACGTGACACGTCTTTCCCCCTTATTCTTGGTTCATCAGGCGTACACACTCACTGCACTCGCTTACGGTAATCGAACCTCGGACGTCAGCACTAGGGGGGCTTCGCAGCGGTGAAGTATTGCTTTTAAATTTTAATTAAGAAGAAAAGAAAACCTTTTTAAATTAAGTCTTAAAAAGAGTTGTAAAGATATTGACAATAAGCTACGCAAACCCACCAAGACATGCAATCGTTTAAATCAAGGCGCGAGTCGAAAAACACCATCCCATAATATTAGTTAACGATTAACACATTTCTATATGTATTGTAAGCATACAATACAACTGATAATATGTTGCGCTTATTTATCTGGTGTACCGACATTTTTGTGCGTTTAACGGCTGAAATCTAACGTGGTTTGTGCCCTTCAGAATGAAAACAGTTAGCATTTACCTTTTTAATAAAAGGCGAGCTTTTAAGCCTGAGAAATCACCCCGTAAATGCACACGTTTAATTGCACATGTGTTAATATGTATGCTTACACAGTATTAAAAGACACTCAAAAATTAACGTCATTTACCTCCGTTCCCGCGTTTGACTCGTGCTGTAAATCTCTTCCTTGTTTTTAGTTCACGTGATTACGTAGGAGGCGTGATGACGCGATACGTGACTCCGCCTCCTCCATTAGAGTATATGGACAAAAAACAGGTTCCAGTTATGACCATTACGCGTAGAATTTCGAAATGAAACCTGCCTAACTTTTGTAAGTAAGCTGTAAGGAATGAGCCTGCCAAATTTCAGCCTTCTACCTACACGGGAAGTTGGAGAATTAGTGATGAGTGAGTCAGTCAGTCAGTCAGTGAGTCAGTCAGTGAGGGCTTTGCCTTTTATTAGTATAGATATATATATATATATATACCATATTTTTTGCACCATAAGGCGCACCTGACCATTAGACGCACCTAGGTTTAGAGGAGGAAAACAAGAAAAAAAATATTCTGAACCAAATGGTGCACTAATATGTTTAATAAAATATAGCAGAATAATATTTCAACCATGTAAATTCAACAGCGGTATTAAGAAACATCATCACTGCCATTAACAAATAAGGAGAGACTTTAAGGTTCAAGCACTCTTCTAGTTTTATGGAAACCCCAAGAACTCCTCATCGCTAGTGTCAGAATTTATTAAGCTCAGTTGCTCACAATCACTTTGCAGCATCACGTACCTATCATCACGCGACATAACCTGTCCAAAGCCACCAGGGGACAAAGCACGTTTGGACCAATGCTCCCTGAAGTTATATCACCAGTCTAGTCCCATCTATATTTGTAATGCCACAAAGCCCTTCATCTCGTGTTTTGTTGTGGGTTTCCAGTTTGAAAAATGAGAATGCAGTGCAAGCACAGCCCTCGATTCAAAAAATTGCTCTGCATACCTGTTTGTCTCATCTGACAGTAGCTGAAAGGCAGCTTCAGGAAAGAACAGCCTGAAGTAGTCCAGCGGCTGGTAATCTGTCGAGTCCAGAGTCCGACTCGGTGATAATGCGCAAAACATCGTCTGCTGAGTATTTTGTTTTCTGCACTCGCTTCGCTCCCTCATGAGATGTAGATGCTATCTTGCCTTTGTTTATATTTGTTTACATTTCGCAACTCACGCACACGCAAGGATTAGATGCCGAGTCAATGAGTCTAACATTCCTCCAAGCACAGAGGGAATGCCTGTAACGTAACAATGAGTTTTGTCGCCCTCTACCCCTGGATGTCGAGTTTTGTCAGGTAATACACATCATGGTCTATGACGCAATATTCGCTCCATAAGATGCACAGACATTTCTAACCTTCTTTTGGGGAAAAAAAGTGCATCTTATGGTGCGAAAAATACGGGTATATATATATATATATATATATATATATATATATATATATATATATATATATATATATATATATATATATATATATAATATAGTGGAACATCGGTTTGCGAGCATAATTCGTTCCAGAAACGTGCTCCTAGTCCAAAGCACTCGTATATCAAAGTGAATTTCCCTTTAAGAAATAATGGAAACTCTGTTGATTTGTTCCACAACACAAAACTATTCATATAAAAATGATTAATACAAAATATAAAGTAAAAATACATAAAACAAATTAACCTGCACTTTACCTTTGAAAAGAATCATGGCTGGTGTGAGTGAGTTTCTAAACTCTTGTGGGATTGCACCCAACGGGACAACACGTAAGAGCATCCCAAAGCAATCGCAGTCTCCCAGCACTGTAGCAGTTCGCCGTAAAAGCGAATCCGAAAAGATTGCGGACATGCTACATGCGCCTGCCATCGATGGGTGATACAAGGAACATTATAAATGTGCAGGGCCGTGCCTGACTGCTGTGTCTGTGTATAAATAACCACGCTGTTGCTGTTTCAAGCTGAATAAAGCTGGTGTTGCTAAAGTACTGAGACTCAGCTTCGTGTTTTAGGGTGCAAGACGGGGACTCGCATGTCACAGCACTCACACGCGCACGAGCACACATACACACACGAGCGAGCGACCACACACTCATACACACACACACGCGCACACACAGTCACAATGGTAATGCTGCAGTAAACAGTATACGCTCGTACGGATGTTGACTATATGAGTGAGGCACACTGACTCAGATGGAGAATAGGAGATGATTGCCCACAATCCCGCAGCTAGAGAGAGAGAGAAGAACCATCAGCTCAGTTGTGATCACATGACGCTCAGCAGACAAAACGTATACATACTACTCGTACTGCAAGACCTCACTCGTTTATCAAGTCAAAATTTATTAAAAATTTATGCTTGTCTTGCAAAACACTTGTAAACCAAGTTACTTGCAAACCGAGGTTCCACTGTATAAATATATATATATATATATATATATATATATATATATATATATATAGTTTGTTTTATAGAGTTTGAGTATAAAAGACCCTATATTGATTTTCTTATTTAGGTAACTGCTTAAACAGTGAGGGTGCTTGCAGGAAGCCATGCACAAACTGCTGGTTCACTTTTGCATCGATTTTTTTTCTTTGTTTATATGCTTTGCTCTTCCACTATCTTTAAGATGCTAAACAGTAAAAGTTGTTCTTGAAATCTGCCAGAAAATCAAATGTTCCATAGGATTCAAAGCGTTTATTTATTTATTAATTTTTTTATCTATCTGCTAACATTCTCCATTTGTTCCTTCTTGAACACTTTACAATATTTGACAAATAGGCATTGTTCAACAGTTATAGTACACCCTGCTAGGCACTGCCATAATAAATCCTTACACTACTGAATTCATACATATATGGTAGTGAATAAAGGAAAAACTGAATAATAGAATTGGTAGCATTTACTTCATGTGGAGGATAGCTCTTGTGTAGATGGCTAAAGAATTAAGTTCAAAGGATTCTTCAACAATATACTACTACCCTGCTTGTGACCTTAGTGATAATTAAAATTTTTGCATAGTGCACAAGCAGTTTGATTTTTTACTCTCTGTTGTTGGAATTCTGCAGACAGCATGTGCATTTTGCTACAATATATAAAATAATCTAACAGTGTAGGGGTTGCATGGCAGTGACAATGATGGTTTCGTTCAGACTCTTTTTCTAAATAGAGTCTAAGTGATTTGTTTTATGCTTAACGTACAGAAGTGTGAAAGATGTGTGAGTGCTACTTTATATCTGTTTTTTGTTTATTTGGAAATTGCATATTTTATAGTAGTATAGGTTCCTCGTTTGTGCATTTGCACTATCGGTTCATGAAAATACAGAAATGACCAGCTGAAATGTACAGTAGTCAGAGAATTAGTAGGTTCTTGATTATTAGATTCAAAATGCATTAATATAATAAAACAAGCACCATTGCATATTGTAATAAATATAATTAGCCACACTTGCCATTATATCAGCTTGATGAACAATTGGTCTTGAACAGGCTACCCAACTTTGTACATGCTAGGCAGATTGCAGATAAAGCAGTTTTGTTTTTCAAAATCTACTGTGCTGATCTGAGAATGACAACAACTGGAGGAAATGATGTTTCCTTAAATATAATCAACAATACAAATGGCAAGCCCTCCTATTCCAATACTACACCAGTTTGCTTTTAGGAATACAGGAGTACTGTATGCCAATACAGATAGATGAAGATCCCATCATCCCAGATATGATAATGTGAGACTCAAATACAGTATCAGTATGTTGATAAAATGAACTCTATAGAAGAGAGTGAACTACCAAGAAGAAAGAGATTAAAATAATATCTCACTGCAACTTCTTTCTGAATACAGACAAGCAGAAAAGGCTAGTCAAATTAACAGTGAGATCCATTAACTCATTCCTAACTGACTATGACACAGAACTCTGAACCTGGGACCACTGTTAAAGTGAATTAAATGATGTACTGCATCTTACGTTTGGTCTTATTCACATACAGCATTGTCAGATGTAATTAATCTATTTATTATTTCTTAAAATCTATTTAAAATGCTTTACAATTAATCAAAATGTGAAATTATTGATGTGGTCAATATTTTTGCAAGTTACCATATATAGACATGTACAATATATATTGAAAAAATATAATTTATTGTGAATTCAGAATCAAATCAAATATTCCCTGATGTCATATCATTGATTGCATTCAATCAGAGAAATGTGGTTCTCATTTTCAGTAATAGTGTTCCTGAAAATAAACTTTTTCTTCTTTATTAAAATTTTTCCAAGTAAAAGTATTTTTTTCGCAGCCATAGTTCACATTAATTTGCCATAAAAAATTGTGCTTGTAAGTGAAACATTTTTTGTAAATTTAAATTTTGTGTGACCGTTCTTGCAATTTAAAATGACGTCTACAGGGCACTAGTCCAAAAGGAAAATAAAAGCCTTAAAACATACTGAATATGTCCACTTTGAAATGGTAAGGTTTTCAATCTCATAAAAAATGACTTCGATGTTTCTAAGATATGCTTATGACAACAAAGAAAATTGGAATTAGTACATTTTATCACAAATTCTTGGCACTGTTTTTCTCTGAAATAAAGTATACGTCAACATAAGTAAAAAGTAGGAGGTACAAAATTCTTAGTAGAATGTCATTCATTATCGTACTTTGAAAACAATAAAGTGCAGCAATTTGTTGGCATACCCACACAACCATATTAGCAGCTTTCTAGAGTATCCGATCACATGATGGTGGAACATTAATATACCTGCGTCAATGCGGTCTCCTTCTTCGAGTGTTCAGTGATGCAAGCCAACTATTACTCAGTTTTGACTAGCACATTTGTTGTGTTGTCATGAAAGGGAAACTGACCCATGCTACTAAGAGATTACCAAAGCATCAAAAGAAACTATTTAATAAGTTACTTCTTCATATGTGTCAGTTGTGTAGGTATTATGGATAACTTAATTGTAAATAAAGCAACTCGTCCCACCCAGCTATATAAGGAAGCAATATGTTTTAAAGACTGATTTAGAGTAGATTGGTAATCCTGATTTAAGATTCTCTCGAATCATGAATATTGATGGTATCTATCTAATATTATAGGTGACATGATAATTAAATGTATTGTTGAGTTGTTGTTGAGTTTACATTTTCTTTTTTGCTGCACTTGTAAACAGTTCAAATGTGGTAAACACAAATACAGTAAAATATATACATTCTGAAATATTCCTAATAAGGATCCAAGGACCATGAAGGTTACTTACTTTATTTCTGGTTTAGCTGTGTAGTTAGTACCAGTATTAGTGTAGTATCCCATCCATCAAACTGACAGTCATTGGTATTCATATTAGAAAAGGAGATGAGGCTTTATCTACAGGACTGCTTTCATTAAAACAGGACACAAAATAATAAAACATGAAGTTTTAATGCTGGGCATACATTGTGCAATTACTCATACTGCACAACAGAGCTGCCAGTCGTATATATACAGTGCATCCGGAAAGTATTCACAGCGCATCACTTTTTCCACATTTTGTTATGTTACAGCTTTATTTCAAAATGGATTAAATTCATTTTTTCCTCAGAATTCTACACACAACACCCCATAATGACAACGTGAAAAAAGTTTACTTGAGAATTTTGTAAATTTATTAAAAATAAAAAATTGAGAAAGCACATGTACATAAGTATTCACAACCTTTGCCATGAAGCTCAAAATTGAGCTCAGGTGCATCCTGTTTCCCCTGATCATCCTTGAGATGTTTCTGCAGCTTAATTGGAGTCCGCCTGTGGTAAATTCAGTTGACTGGACATGATTTGGAAAGGCACACACCTGTCTATATAAGGTCCCACAGTTGACAGTTCATGTCAGAGCACAAACCAAGCATGAAGTCAAAGGAATTGTCTGTAGACCTCCAAGACAGGATTGTCTCGAGGAACAAATCTGGGGAAGGTTATAGAAAAATTTCTGCTGCTTTGAAGGTCCCAATGAGCACAGTGGCCTCCATCATCCGTAAGTGGAAGAAATTTGAAACCACCAGGACTCTTCCTAGAGCTGGCCGGCCATCTAAACTTAGCGATCGGGGGAGAAGGGCCTTAGTCAGGGAGGTGACCAGGAACCCGATGGTCACTCTGTCAGAGCTCCAGAGGTCCTCTATAGACAGAGGAGAACCTTCCAGAAGGACAACCATCTCTGCAGCAATCCACCATTTAGGCCTGTATGGTAGAGTGGCCAGACGCATGCCACTCCTTAGAAAAAGGCACATGGCAGCCCACCTGGAGTTTGCCAAAAGGCACCTGAAGAACTCTCAGACCATGAGAAAGAAAATTCTCTGGTCTGATGAGACAAAGATTGAACTCTTTGGTGTGAATGCCAGGCGTCACGTTTGAAGGAAACCAGGCACCGCTCATCACCAGGCCAATACCATCCCTACAGTGAAGCATGGTGGTGGCAGCATCATGCTGTGGGGATGTTTTTCAGCGGCAGGGACTGGGAGACTAGTCAGGATAAAGGGAAAGATGACTGCAGCAATGTACAGAGACATCCTGGATGAAAACCTGCTCCAGAGCGCTCTTGACCTCAGACTGGGGCGACGGTTCATCTTTCAGCAGGACAACGACCCTAAGCACACAGCCAAGATATCAAAGGAGTGGCTTCAGAACAACTCTGTGAATGTCCTTGAGTGGCCCAGCCAGAGCCCAGACTTGAATCCGATTGAACATCTCTGGAGAGATCTTAAAATGGCTGTGCACCGACGCTTCCCATCCAACCTGATGGAGCTTGAGAGGTGCTGCAAAGAGGAATGGACGAAACTGGCCAAGGATAGGTGTGCCAAGCTTGTGGCATCATATTCAAAAAGACTTGAGGCTGTAATTGCTGCCAAAGGTGCATCGACAAAGTATTGAGCAAAGGCTGTGAATACTTATGTACATGTGATTTCTCAGTTTTTGTATTTTTAATAAATTTGCAAAAACCTCAAGTAAACTTTTTTCACGTTGTCATTATGGGGTGTTGTGTGTAGAATTCTGAGGAAAAAAATGAATTTAATCCATTTTGGAATAAGGCTGTAACATAACATAACAAAATGTGAAAAAAGTGATGCGCTGTGAATACTTTCCGGATGCACTGTATGGTCAAACTGTACAAGCATATTGACATGCCATGATGTAGATGCTTTGAAATTTTATGCAGTCAAGAAAAATAAAAACCATAGGCTTCAAAATGTCAACAAAGAAAAGAGTTGCGTTTCTTGCTCTTGCTGCACTGTGCTTTGAAAACACAAAGAAAAGAAAAAGATGTAACTAGAAAAGTGGATAGTTGGGAAGGCATGGACATTGAATTTGTTTATTTGAGAATTTTCAGTAAACGTTTCCTAAGATACTTTTGTCAATTGGTTATTTAGTTGTATGTGTGTTACATGCAGTATGTGTTATATGATAGTGAGATTTTTTTAAATGAAAAAGGTGAAAATGAACATGAGAACTGCATTGCCCTATGTACAACTTACTGTGAGAGATGCACATTGAAAATCGACTGAAATTTCTGATATCACAAAAATTCTTCTGATCATATGACAGCCCAATTATAATATGCACTCGGCTTCCAACCCCTCTCATATTTCACATTAAACAATGGCTGATGAAGCTGAAATTCAAGCATACTCAGAAAATCAGCCAGTGACTACAAATCGGGCTTAAAATTGTGCCAAATGCAGAGTTAATATTTGAAATGCTTTTATTACTGGAATAAAGAATTATGTTGGGAATTTCAGCATGGCTGGATGCAGAGGTAGCATGCTTTCATTTAGCTGAGTTCTCAGTCGGAGGCCATTCCTTGTTGTTAATGATTCTTATTTTATTTCACATGCCCTGTGGTGATGCTCTTATTTTGCCATGACAGATTTATTAGATACTCCAAGTGTTCCTTTTCCAAAAACATCATTCATATATTCTGTGCCCTGGAGCAGATTAGTATTTCTGTCTCTTTAATTTTCCAAATCTCATTTCTTTCCAAATATTTTAATAAAATACACAGGCATACATGGAGCCCAGCCTACTGGTAAACAGTTGCTTCATTTGTCTTTTGCGTCATATTGGTAATTAGTAACTGGCTAAGAATCAAAAACTATTAAAGACCATGAATAACTATTAAAGTTATGAATAACATGAAGCAAATTAACTGTATTTAAATTAATAAAGGGTGTTGTTTTAACAGCTGTGTTTGCCTTCTAATTAAGGTGCTGGTTTGAGTGAAAATCTGTAGCCACTATAGCTCTCAATCACAGAGACTGAGAACTCAGGGATTACAATGTGCTCATTGTTTTCTTATGTTTGTTAGAAAGAAATATGCATGTGTTACTTTGATCTGAGAAGAGAAATATACTGATACTTCCTCTTCTTTTATCACTTACATATTAGTATATTTTACTGGTTACTTATAAAGATACTGGCATTAGCACATTTATTGCACATGGTGTAAGATCAGTTCCTGGAGCTAATATCAGCTTCTCCAGAATAATGATATCTGATACAGCCCAAGGAAATTTTACTGAGCACCACTACTTCCTTCTTCCCAAACATTAATTCTTTCTTTAATCTGAAGAAGATGGCTAACACGGTACAGCACCCTAGTACTACTTTAATCTGTTACTAATAAATATTGTAACATTTTTTTCTACAGTAATAATTCTTGGTATATCACAGACTAAAAGAAAAAAAACTTTAAAGACACAAGATGTTTCTTGAAAGAACTTAAAAATTAAATCCTCTTTATAATGTTTAGCATATTTTACTTGTAGTCTAATGAAACTCCTCAGGTTTTAGGGTCAAAAAAGAGATCCTAAACTCTCATGGAAAAGGTATTGGTAACTTCATTAGAGTCTTTGGATGAGAAGGAACTTTAATAAAAGAAAGGTTTTGAGACCACTCACTATTTAGATTACCATACTAAGAAAGCCATCCTAGTTAAGCCATTATGCAGTATGTAACATTTTACATTTATTAAAAGTTTGCTTATGACAGTAGCGTTAATCTTATTTTTCAATAGCCCATCTGTCCAAGACATTCCATGTGCCTACGCATATGGGCTGCTTCAAATTGGGACCTGAGTGCTGCCGTGCAGCAGGCGACGCGTCAGCACCACACCAGTTCTGATCCCCAACAGACCTGACCCCATTGGCTCTCCAGCGGTTTCGACTCTTCCGGGGATGGGGCTCCCAAGGGCTATGTTGAGAGGTTTACGTACCCTGGCAGTGACATTCATGTCTCTGGTGACTTTTCCTATGAAGTCAGTAGACAGATTGGGAGAGCATGGGGGGTCATGAGGTTGCTGGAAAGGGGTGTGTGGCGCTCCCAATATCTATGCAAAAGGACGAAGGTCCAAGTCTTTAGAGTCCTGGTGCTTCCTGTCTTGCTATATGGTTGCAAGACATGGACGCTATCCATTGACCTAAGATGAAGACTGGACTCCTTTTGACTTTGTGTCGAATGAGCGATTGCTCATGGAGTCCCAAATGAGGCACATTACCTGCATTGTGAGGGAGCGTCAGTTACGGCACTACGGCCATGTGGCGCGTTTCCCCGAGAGTGATCCAGCTTGTAAGATCCTCATTGTTGGGGACCCGAGAGGCTGGACCAGGCCAAGAGGTTGCCCACGTAACACCTGGCTGCAGCAGATAGAGAGTCACTTCCAGAGGGTGGGACTGGATCGCGTGTCTGCCTGGGGGGTTGCCAACTGGGATCCCGAGTTGTTTTATCGTGTAGTGGGTGCGGCAACGCACTGTACCAGTGTATGCTCCCCAACTTGACTTGACTTGTCATTAAATGATTCTGTCATCAGCAATATGGGGAAAAACCATGGACAGCTGATTTTGAAAAGAATATAGGACACTACCACTATGATGATTCACACAGTATCAGATGTTCTAGGAATTTCATCATATGTATATATTAATGAATAACTTTATCATATTAAATGCAGTAGAATTCCCAGGTAAGACTGGGTAGTCTTCTTTGCCTTAAAACTCCTAAAAGTTCATTTGCTCCACTATCCATGCTGGTAGGAGATTTGTTTTGTCTTTCCTTGTTTGTTAACTGACCAGAGCATGTGTTACTATAGACTTTTGTCTTTATAGCCATTAGAGACTTACAGCATGCCCAAATTCAATTGCAATTTAATTTGTGTTTACTGCCATTAGTGATTCTTCTGTTTTTACCTTCTCTATAAACTATTTGTGAAGCCACACTGTTTTCCAGCACATTTAAGAGTTACCAGAGATACTGGGAGCCTTGGAGTTAAAGGGTGAAATGTTCTGTCATCATATAGGACTGTGCAGCCCATCCCCTCTATTATAGAATTAGGCGTCCAAGTTGGTCTAGGTCTCTGGAACTATGATTGTCTCTGACTTATCTTTAAGATCCCTTCTAAAATGTATTTTGTCCATAAATGCTGATGATTACAGTTTTTGATTCACCTCCTCCATTGGTCTTTTTGTATTTGGACTCTTGCTGTAAGAATATGAAACTTCATGTAAAATCCAAAGATGATGTTGTACACCTGTCTCACCAAAATGATTAATGGGGGGGGTTAGGTGTAAGGCTTTTACAGTGCTCCATGAAGTAGGTCAGAATGTTCACTGATCTGCCTAAATGTAGTTTTACCCCAGGCAGCCAGTCCCTAACTGCTACCTGCAGGCTTCGGCCTAACAAACCAAGAAATGGGAAGCTGAATTTAAAAGTCCAAAAAGACATTGTGGCGGACAGCCGGGTCTCATGCCCGGTAGGGACGCCCCTGTTACTTATGTTCTGGGGGAGCAGCCATGGACAGCTCAGTACCTCCCCCAGGTCGCTTGGTGGCAGCCTCCCTGGCCAACGGTGATTTCCCCAACCTCCCGCAGGGTTCCATGGGAGATGGAGTCCTCCACAGCCTGGTTGGGGGCTTGGGTGGCCGCTAGGGGGAGCTGCATGGAGTCAGCAGCCAGGCTGGATGAATCTTCAGCCCCACCCAGAAGTGCAATTAGGACCAGGTGGTCAAGCACCTGGAACGCTTCTGGGTGGGCTATAAAAAGGGCCAGCCACCACCACTCGAGGAGCCAGGGTCGGGAGGAGGAGGACTACGCTTGCGGAGGAGTGGTGGTAAAAGAAAGGTTGTTGTTGTTGTGTGTGACTTGTGCTTTGTGGGACTGTGTATTGCCTGTGGGTCACGGGGAAGACGTGCGCCAATGCGTGAAGAAAAATAAAGGCTTTGTGCATTATATACGTGCCTCCGTGTCTTATCTATGCCGGGTTGGGCGCAATATAGCGCCTTTGTTACAACATTAGACAAAATGTCTTTCAAGTGACATAAACCGTACAACTCTGGCTTGTAGAAATAATCCAAAAAAAGGAATTTTTATAAAGAAGGATTTATTAACAAAATTAGAAATTTAATGAAAAAATGCAGTTCAAGGTGAACAAGTCCCAAAACAACTAAGGAGCAGAATCCAATAACATGAACAAAAAGTCCAGAAACCAGAAATAATAGATTGTGGTTCCACCCACAGAAAACACAGAATGGATGCACATTTAAAAACACTACATAAATTTGAAATCATAAACAAATACAACAGAAAAATCATAAAAATAAAAAAATGAATAATTCAGAATTACAAAAAAAAAACACAGTAAATTAATGAATAAATACAAGCCAGGAGAAAAACAACACAATAGCTGATTAATAGCTGATGACTGAACTCAGAAAAAAAAACCCTAAATATTGTTCATGGTTATGAGCAGTTCTGTTTTGAAACATGGTTTTTGTTATGGGCATGACTAAGTGAAATATATCAGATCCCCTGAAAAATGTGCTTCACAAAGACTGTTCCTCCCAGTAACAATTTATCAAATGCCTGTGTCTTTACCCAGATCAGTGCTAAATTCTCCCAAACTTTTTGAGCAGTTATTGACACTTATAAGCACACAAAGGTCAAGGTTCTCTCTACAGGTTGAAGTAGTACTGTCACAAATTTCTCATCCACTAGTACAGTATCCACTTATTCAGCAACCATATGAGAGACTGCAAGTGTCATAACACTCGTATTCATTCTATTCTTTGAGGCAGTTCCAGAGTAGGAAGTCAGATGATCCTAATACGTTTTTGGGCTTGCTGACACTTCCAGGTGCTACATTTAGCCATAATCTTCCAAGTTTGGCTCCAGCTCCTTCCCTTTTAGGTTAAAAGATATTCCACTTCCCTAGTGCCAGTGTGTATTGCAGTTATCTGGCCTCTTCAGAACTGCCCCACATATGCCTAAGACCGATAGATGTCACAGCTGACCCCACACATTTGTCTTGGAAAATGGTGAGGCTAGAGAGGGTCTTCAAATATAGCAAGGTCCATAGAAGGCTTGTCTGCAGAGATATGTTACATTTTCCCTTTCTTATTTGAACCGTCAAGAAAGTTAATTTTTGGATTTCTCATTGTCTTTGCCATCACTTTATAGCAATTCCCATAGGAAAGATCATTTCCATGTAAAATAACTCCAGGATAGTTGTTGGTTGGAGGTGTTGGAAAATGACTTCTTTGTTGTTTTTGCCTGTTTTAAAAGGGATTTTTTATTTTGGCAATTGGATTTTATTTGGCAATTCCAGTTGTGTACCAGACCTGTAGAGTATATCCATATAAAGACAGTACATTTTTCTAGTGTTAATTACTTTGCATCAGACTGTTCTTTTATATATAGAAGATCAAGTTTGAAATAAACCAGTTGTCAATTGGACTTGTCTCCGGACTACCGTTAATTTTTTGTTGTGAGTGCTGCCTTGTATCGAGTTACTTACCTGAGACACAACAGTAGGTACCTCAGTCATGGAATAAGTCATGAACCTTGGACTGCCCCTTTCCTTCATATTTTTTTGCAATATTATACAGTATGCACTGTATGTCCGACCACAACCTGTCTTTACTCCTCTGGACTATATTCCTTTTCGATGCTGCTCTAGGGGTTTTTCTCTAAGATTTATCTATTACAGATCAGGCTAGCTAACTCCTCTTCAAGTTCAGCTACCCTGTACTTGAGGGGCTGGGACAGCTGGCATCTGTCTTAGACGTAGGTGTCCTTAATTCAGCCTTCGGAAAGGTTAAACATCACACAAGAATGACATTGTTTTGGCTTCCCTATTATAATTTTGCTGAGTGAAATGGTTTCACTTTTTTAAGATAAGAATTTAAACATGCAAAATAGATAATATACACATCTGGAAGGAATAACATTGGCTATTAGAATGGCATTGTAACACAGTGCACAGTCCTAGGAGACACTGTGTTTAAATGTCATTCGAATCACTGGTGGTGGGGAGTTTGCATCTTCTTGCATTTTACAGTATGTGAAGGCTTTTCTCTAGGTCCCTCATTCTAGAAATGGACAGGTTTGTTTGAGGATGATCTTAATTTCTCCACTGTAGGAGATTATGTGTATATGCATGAGTAAACTTTGGTTCTGTCCAGTGCTGGTTCCTGGTTTGTTTCTACAGTGTGTCCCAGGCCCATACCATCCTGAATTGGACTAAGCAGGCTCAGAAAATGGAATGATGTATGTGGCGACTGTCTTTTATCACGTAAAATTATTTTTTGTGCAAGTTTACAGTTCATTAATTAATTAATTAAATAAGAATTTATTATGTATTTAGACCAAGAATCGAAATAATGTTGCCTGTTGATTTTATCAAGTGAACTTCATTGATTCTGGAATTCTAGGATCTTTCTTAGGATATTTACTGTGTTATGGTAGTACTAATTTTTGATTTGTTTATGGTTAGAAAGGAAGGTTCAGAGAGGCCGAGGAGGAGTTTTTTCCCACGGTCCATCTGCAAGTTAAATAAGGAAAGTGTTTAGGAATACATGATACGCTGTTGTTAACTCTCTCACATTATTTAAGTTAGGTCATCTATTTAGTTGTTATCATCATCATCATTATTATTACATATTTGTAATTTGATTCATGATTTTTAAATTTATAAAGTTATGTATTTTTATTATCCCCTATATGGATTTGTGTCAACGCATAGTCATAGGACATAAGCAACTAAGTACTTCATTGCATGTTATGCTGTATGTATAATTTGTATTTGACAAATAAGCAAATTTTGATTTGCCTTTCACTTGGAATAAACTGCATAAATGTGGTTTGTTTGCTATTTTGATTTTGAACTGTTTTATCCTGCATTCACAAATACACCACTGATTATATTTTCTTAGAATATTTCCTTCATTCATTTTCCAAAACCACTCAGTGCAGTTCAGAGAAGCATAAAGCCAGAACCCATGCTTTGAGCAATGGCTTAACGGCAAGAGAGGCTTTGATCACAGGGTACTCACACACTCACATAACTTCCACTAACACAGTGCCAATGTAAAGTTGACAATTGACATAACATATCTTTAGGATGATGAAACTTCTATTATAAAGTAGATTATATATTAAGTCATCCATTTTCCCAACAAACTAATCCTTGTTGAGGGTCAGAGCCCATACAGAATAGCACCATTTATTGTGTTTTCAATTCATCGCACTCACACAACCACATACATTTATAAATGGCCAATTTATAATTTCCATTCAGTCTGTCCTGTACATCTTTGTGTTGTGAAAGAACACTAGAGTACCTGGGGAAAAACCGGTACGGTCCTGGGCAGGACACAAAGACTCAAAACAACAACAACAACATTTATTTTTGTAGAATATTTTTATAATTAGGAGGTAGCTCAAAGTACTTTATAAGATGTTAAAGAAATAGTTACAAAAAAAGAAAAACAAATTTCAATTAAATAAGAAAAAAGTCAATACTCTTTTACTTAAAATAGATTTATAGTTAATAGAGAAGTTGAATCCTTATATATAATATAATTTTTTAAATCTCTATAGATGAGTCCAATGTGGAGCTCAGATGGCAGAGGAGGACAGAAAAAAAAACTTCACAGGCGAAAGGCTAAAGAAAAAAAATCTGCAGGGGTTCTGAGGCCAAGAGACCACCTAGCCCCAGATGCTGAATCCAGACTCATAGACCTGTGAAGCAACACTGTTACCCATTTCACCACCATGCAGCACCTTATATCATACAATTGTTAAATATATTTATAATTATAAATATTGCACTGTAAAATTGTTTAAGATATGTCACTAGAGTTATGTTACTGTAGATTAGTTAATGCTAAAAAATACTAACTGTTATTTTATTATAATATTTCAGATGATGGAACAGTATGTTTATACCTAACTTTCTTGTGGTGGTTGTAATTAGGAAGATCAGAAGATTCCTGTTACCATGGCTAAGCTGTGGACAGAGGATGCAGATGTTGGAGAGTTATTATCCAGTATTCATCTTGAGAAATATGAGAACGACTTCAGACAAGGAGGCTATTGCACTGCTAGAGACCTTTTTTGCCTTGACAATGACACTCTATCTAAGATTGGAGTAATAGCCACTGGCCACCGCAAACGGATCTTAAAACTTGCCAAACAAATACAGGACGGGTCACTTTCAGAAGAGGGAGAGGCATCACTAGATTGTCTCATTACAGAGCCTACTCTTGAGACAGGGCTCCAGCAAGAGTTAAATGACTTGAAAGTGTATAGTAACCCAACTATTCCTGAAAGAAAAAATATGGCTTCTAAAATGTCTGGCACATTTGTGGAGTCAATAAAGGAAAATGTTGCAGTTGTAGAGAAACCAATCCCAAAACCTAGGACAGTATTCAGCAAGACAAAACCATTAACAGATACTTTACCACAAGTTACAACTGCAGCTCCAGTGTCTACAGATGTATCACCTCAGGAATCCACTACAAGTCCTTTCATTGTTTTGGAAGGTTTTCGTCCTGGGGAATCAAGCACAGATAATGAAGATACTGACCTTGAAGAATTACCGAGCACGAAAGGTTTTCAGAAAGGCATTAACAGCTGGAGCTCCACTGAATCTATACCAAAACCAGAGCAAATATCTGAGAACCTACCTCCAGTTCCACCCCGAATCCACCGAGGAATTCCCCCAATCATTTTTTGTGGCAAAGCAGAGCAAGAAGAGAACTTGGCATCACCTCTGTCATCCTCTCCTTGCTCGTATAGTAGCACTGGAGAAACATCGCCTTCTGTTCCAAGTACCCCAGAAAAACAGGTGGAAATGGTGCCAAATGAAATCTATTTAGGTATCACCAATGTCACTCAGGAAATCCCACATCCACGGCCAGTCCCACAACCTCCATTCAGAAAGGAAGCCAGTGCCTCAGCTGAAAATATCAGGCAAGTTATTCTGTATATCTCAGTTTCATAAGGTTATACAATGACATATATTATTAGAAAATGTATTTGGCAGTATGTATACAAACTAGATGTGTCATTTTAGTGTAAGTTTCAAACTACTGAAACAGAAGCTTAATTTCTTTAAAGCAAGAAAAGGATTTCTTTTGAATGCTGACTTTTACCATATTCTCATGCATGATAATTTTTCCTTTTAAGCTTTTCTGTGTTTTGTTTTACTCTTAGAGGTTTTGTTGGAGAGGTTTTGAAGTTCCCACAGCTGACTACAATATTAAAACCAAATGTTATATTTCTTCATCTTTCAGATGGAAATCTCCTGTTATAATGAAACATAAAGAGGAAATATTATTGTTTCCCTTGGGTTAAACTCCCTTTAAATTGTACAAACATGTTTTGCCATTTCAAAATGTATGTTCCTCTATGGTGTTTGTGACTTTATGGAGTGTAAGAAAGCCACTATATGGGCGCCTGACCCGACACAGACTCACACCAGAGGCACATATAAAAATAAAGAAACTTTTATTTTTCTTCACCTGTGGGGCACATCTTCCCCGTAATCCTCACAGGCACAACACAGTCCCCAGTACAAATAAAGCACCCAAAACACTCTTCTCCTTTGCACCACCACTCCTCCTCCTCCCGACTCCCGTGGTGGTTGCTGGACCCTCTTATAGTCCACCCGGAAGTGCTCCAGGTGGTTGATTGCTGAGTTCCGGCTGCACTTCTGAGTGCGGCGAATACACTGACCATATGAGCTCAGGAGTCCCAGCTACAGCATCCCCTGGCGGTGCCTGCGGGACCCAACAGGGCTGCACCCAACTCCAATTCCCATAGAGCCCAGCGGAAAACCGAGGCACCGCTCCAACCCAGGGTGGCAGCCAACTAGCGTCCAGGGGGAAGTATTGCACCATCCAGGGCTGCTCCCGTGAATATACAGTGAAGGGGCGTCTGCCAAACAAATGGATAGGTGATATAGGTGTACAACTATCTTAAGGTTCATGTGAAATTTTTGCTTTTTGCATTGTATCCATTTTATAGATTAGTACCTACTGATATTATGCTATTATTGTCACATTACAGCAATCATGAAAATATTAGTGTTAAGTTACAAAGCAATTCAGAGCACTACTATAAACTGAAGAGTGAAATTGTGGTGCTGTGGTTAATGCTGCTGCCTCACACTTTCTCCTAGGTTTAAATCCTATACTCAGTTGCTGTCTATGTGGAGTTTACACATTCCATCCCTATCTGTGTGAGTGTTTTTCTTGGGTACTCTGGTGTTCCTTGCTCATTCAAAGATGTGCATATTAGGTTGATACAATATTCCAAATTGTCCATTTGTGTGTGACTGGGCCCAGCAATGGGGTTAGCTCCTAATTCAGGATTGGCTTCTGCCTTGATAGCCCCCTAAGTGACCCTGCATTACATTAAATTGGTTTGATAATATAAGTGTTGTGAGCTGAATGATGTATTACATTCTAATGGTACTAGATATACTATACAGGTAGAGAGGTAGGTTTATAGAGTTAGTATTGCATCATTTCCAGAGTAAAGTGAAATTCTTGCTTTCATATGCTAATCAACATGCAGTGCGTTTCCACACACTGGCAACATGATTAGTCAGTGAAACCTACCTTACCATGAAACTTCTTTCTTCCTTACTACATATGACTATTGTACCTCAAAGGCACTGTCACCCTTTCCATCCTTACCATTAAAATTTTTAGGACATATTTGTCATAATCTAGATGTGTGGGGGTATTAAAGGAACTAACCAGAATTCCTTCAGTAATGCTCAACCGGTAAGAACCCATTGGCAAAATAAAGAGACTCGTTATACAAGCATTAAATGTTTTCTTCCTCATATATTTTGTATTCCATGTATACTTAATGAGGTAGAGTCTGTACTCTGAAAAGGTTTTGACGCTCCTGGCGAAACTAGTATACGTTTTTTGTTATTATTCGATGTGAAAAATAACAAGTGTAACTTTGACAAAAAAAAAAAACTTACACAATGGCATTTTAATGAAAATGCTAATGTACATTTACAATTTACTTGGTGAACTAAAAAAATATAAAAAATAAGAATAAACGTGGCATTTACAAAAGCTTCAGTGCCCTAATAAATCAGTACTTAGTTACACCCTCTTTGGCAAAAATCATTGCTTGCAAAGATCTTTTGTAGCCAACTATGAGTCTTTGAATTCTCATTCCTTCTTGCAGAACACTGTTACAACACATCTTAAGATCTACCCACAGATCTTCAATGATGTTTAAGTCTCAGAAGTGTAAGGGCCATTCCAGAACCTTCACTTTGCGTTTCTTGAGTTACATCATGGTGTGGTGTAGCGCAGGCATGTCAAACACGCGGCCCCGGGCCACATGCGGCCCGCAACAGAAATCTGTGCGGCCCGCATGACAGATCCTAGTTAGCACTAAACTTGTACAAAATGATTACTATCGTTTGTGATTGAATCATTCTGCATCTTCGGCATTACTTATTGACTTTCCTTACTTCTGCCTTCTGACAAAAGCGTATTTTCCCATGGTGTTACGGTACCGGAAACGTCATCTGCTAGTATAGCCACGAGCCTTGTCCAAAGTTTATGAGCCGCGACGTCGCAACTGAAGTGCTAGGCTGCACCAGCCTGGCAACAGGGGCGGCCTTAGGCATGTGCAAACTGTGCACCTACACAGGGCCGCCACGCCAATATATATTGAATATAAAACAGAAAGAGAAAATAATGACACAGCTGACAGCAATGTGGCTGGAAAACATTGTGTTTCTTGTTAATTAGTACTCTGTATTTACTAATGTCACTCGAGTCGGAGCAGTAAGCTATATGTAGTATTAGAACGTTCTGCCGTAATGAGAATATCATGGGCCGCCACTTGGTTTTCAGGTTACGGACACGCGCATATAGAAGCGTGTCATGAGCACGAGGCGGCCGTGCATAAGCTACCATATTGACATTGGCGGGCGAAGGGGCCTCCGATTGTTTCTCTGCCCGGGGTCGCCACGAACCTAGAGCCGCCCCTGGCAGGCTACACTACTGGCTGGGCTGCTGATACTAGCCACTGGGCAGAACTGACCATCACGAGTAGTAATAGCTCGCATATTTTCACTTTTTTTTGCTCTAGTTTTATGTAATTTTGTGCTAGTATTGTAGTGAAGAGTTAGTGCAGACTACAGCTGAAGATCTGAAGTGGACGCGAGAAGTTGGTGAGTTGTTTATTAACAAATTTTTGTGATTTTCAGTTTGTAAAATTAGTGTAGGTCAGGGGTTTTTTTTGCATATCGGCGTATTTTACAATATAAACTTTGAAGTAAACTTAGTAACTTAAATTAAAATTTGATTTTTGGAGGATTTGTTTTCCAACTTGAATTACTGAGCAATGAATTCAGTGAGCGTTTTCGTAATTTTAGTTCACACAAACAGGACTTTGCGCTGTTTATGTCACCATACTCTTACAACGTTGAGAATGCGCCTGAGAATATCCAAATGGAATTGATTGAACTGCAGTCAGATTCTATTCTGAAGACAAAATACAATGAAGTTGGTGTGCCAGGCTTGTATGCTTACCTGCCACCCTCGTATGTGCAGATCTGTAAGTTGGCATCGAGAGTACTGTCTGTTTTCGGAAGCACTTACCTTTATGAGCAATTGTTTTCGTTAATGAAAGCTACCAAAACCCCACATCGCTCAAGACTTACCGTCGAGCACCTTTCATCCCTCATAAAAGTTGCAGCTGCACAAGATTTCAAGCCTGATATTGACGAACTGGTTACTAACAAGAGATGCCAAGTGTCGGGACAAAAGAAATAGATCTCACACTTTAAGACTCCTATATAAGCAATGAATATAATATACAGTCATCCCTCACCTATCGCGGGGGTTACGTACCAGAGCCCCCCGCGATAGGTGAAAATCCGCGAAGTAGCGACCAATTTTTTTTTATTATTTATACATATTTTAAGGCTTTATAAACCCTTCCCACACTTTTATAAACCTTTCTCACTCTCTTGTTAACCTTTTCCACACTCTTATAAACACTTCCTATGCTCTTAAACACTTTCTGCATTCTTAAACACCGCAGACCAACACTGCACACTGCACGCAGCGATCAGACGTCGATGTGTCTGCACTCGCTTTGTGAAGGGGGGCAGCTGAACTCACGCTGAGCAGAAATGGACTTTGTGCTGCTTCTGCCAAAATACCTGCTTGTCGCTCTGCACGTTCGGAAGGAGGAGGAGGAGTGGGGGTGTGTGAGGGCTGAACGCACGTTCGCTCAAACCCCCCTCCCCGGAGGCGCAGTACGCTCCTGCCACTTCGCATTGTCAAGGGGGTGGGGAGCTGAATGAACGCTAAGGAGAAGTGGACTTTGTGCTGGCTTGGCTGCTTGTCGCTCTGCATGTCAATAAGCCTGTACATCACCTATTTTCCTGTCTCACTGTCTTGTCTTGCGTGAAGTTAAAATGTTTTATAATAGTGAGATGTTATTCATATCCTTAGCCCGACATCCACATATCATATGTGTTAACAAAGTGTGTTTTATAAGTTTACATGTGTTTAAAAGCATGTGGGATGGGTATTTTAAGGCTTAAAACTATAAAAATGTTTATTTATATGGTCTTTCTATATCGCGGATTTTTCTCCTGTTGCTGATGGGTCTGGAACATAACTTCCGCGATAGGCGGGCAATCACTTGTATTTAAAAACCCGCGAAGTCGTGAATCCGCGAAAAGTGAACTGCGAAGTAGCAAGGGATTACTGTAATGAATATAATATAGTATAAGGACCTACTGTAGCTAAGAGGCTAAGACTCTAATTGTACGCTGTTGTATGGAGATTGTATGGAAATAAATTGCTTTTCTTTAAACTTTAAGTGTTACATTTTTGAAAGTTTTCAGTATTGGAAAGAAAGCTACAGTAACTTTGTATAATAGTATTTGTTACAGTGCGGCCCGCTGACACATGTACGGCAGTCGAAGCGGCCCACCAATGGTAGTGAGTTTGCCATGCCTGGTGTAGCGGGTACACACCTCACGTCAAAAAGGCCTCTTTTTAAATAAATAATAGCCGTACTAGCAGCTTAGCGAGGGGGTGTGGTATGTGTGGCAGGAGTAGTTCCCGGGTGATGCGTGATGCAGATGGTCCTCACTTAAGTGCACTGGTGAGGAGTCGTCCGCATCTGTAATTGGTGCCGGGAGCTGCTAATTGCCACATATGATCCACGTCCCCATAATAAATAGAAGTGTGAGGCGGCTATGAGGGGAGAAAAAAAGAAAAAAGTGAACGGAGGTTAAGAGGAGAGAAGGAGAGTGAGCAAGCGCAGGTTCGCGCTGTATGCAGGCAGCTGGGAGAGGCGAGCCCGAGTGGGGTGTTTGGCCAGCACCCGAGGGCCGACGGTAGTGGTCGCTCCTACTGAGCATTTGTTGGGAGCAGGAGTGACCAAGAGAAGGTTGGCTCGCCACAGCAAAGGCAGCGGGAGTCGGAGATTTGGAGTAGAATCCCCAGTGTGAGTGTCCTGGCCGTTGGGGGAAGCCAAGTCTCGGTCTGGTAGGGGCTGAACGAAGCCAGGGATCGGGAGGCCACCAGACCAGTCGAGCAGAATAAGGTTAGCTGCTTGTAGGGTGGCTCCCCTGGTGCATAGCCTGGACGGGAGAAGCAGGGGAGTCACCAATAGAAAGGCACCAGGTTGATTTTAAAAAGACAGCTTCCAGCCATTGTTTTAACCTCGTTGTTTTTTAAAAAGGATTTTTTTTTAATGGATGTTAATCTCCACCATTTACACCTGTTTTAATGGATTATTTATTTAATGACATATTTTTGAGACACTGCACTTAATTTAATTTGGACACTGTGTTTTGATTTTTCTTGTTCTAATAAAAGCACTTGGCACATTTTGCACCATCCCCTTGCTTCATTGTTGTGTCTCACTGCCTAGCTCATCAGTGACATTACCGACGGTGTCGGGTTCAAGAGCTCCCAGAAGGAAGATGAGAGCATGGAGTGGAACTTTCATCGTCACACATAGTAAATCTGGAATTGTGTTTTGGATTGTTGATGTCTTATAGAAGCCATCCTGACTGACTGTCTAATATTCTGCAATGATTTGTTGATATTTAGTGGAATCCATTCTTTCCTTTAATTGCTTAATGTTCCCTGTGGCACTTGCTGCCACACAACATCAAAGCATAATAGACCCACACCTATAGTTGGAAATGTGTTTTTTTTTTTTACAAATCGTTCTCTTTTTTTTACTTTCTCGTATCTGAATTATAGGGAAGGTATTGAAATTGTCCAAAAATTCGACCTCAACATTTTGATGAATTTCAATGTTTTAGACCTCCCCGAGTCCGATTTACTTTCTTGTAGGGAAAGTATTGTAATCATCCAAAAATTTGATGTTGAGATTTTCATGAATCTCTGCGTTTTAGACCTCCCTGAGTCCAAAAAGCCCATTTTTGGAATTATGTTTGTGTATCTGTCTGTGTGTGTGTATGTAAACACGATAACTTCAGTACACTTTCACTTCAGTCAACCAAATTTTGCATACAAGTATTAGGTTCAAAATGTAGATTTCTATCAACTTTTGAGCTATTTCCACTAACTGGAAGTGGTACTTTTTATTCACGCAGTTGCAGAGTCTGATTTATTCAACTTTACTTTTATAATAATTGTAACAATATATTGTTAATTTGATTTGATTTGTTGTTGATGGTTCTTTAATGTACATAGTATAAAAATATAAACATTGTCTTGAGGTTCACTCCTCAAATGTCCATCGCCATATCTGAGTTTACAAGAAAGTCTAGGGGAAACCACTTCCGATTTTATCCATCTATTATCCAACCCGCTATATCCTAACACAGGGTCACGGGGGTCTGCTGGAGCCAATACCAGCCAACACAGGGTGCAAGGCAGGAACAAACCCCGGACAGGGCGCCAGCCCACCGCAGGGCACACACCAAGCACACACTAGGGACAATTTAGGATCGCCAGTGCACCTAACCTGCATGTCTTTGGACTGTGGGAGGAAACCGGAGCACCCGGAGGAAACCCACGCAGACACGGGGAGAACATGTCCGATTTTATTTCCAAACAAATCCTTTCTGGTTGTGGGCAAAGAGTTTGATTGTACCTTTAAATATCATGGCACTTATCTCAGAAATTCCTCTTTCTTATGTAGATATTGTTTTGCGTGCTTAAGACATTTTTCTTTGTGATAAGACCAGAGGTTATGTTTCTTTCTGGTGGCTTTTTTATATAGGCCATGTCCATGTAAGTAAATCTGCACAGTAGTATGGTGCACCTCCACTCCTTTCTCTGCTACACTTCTCTTTAGGTCTCCTGCAGTACTATGGGGGTTTTGCTTTGACTTTCTACACAGTATATGAGTTGCTTTATCTGTCTGTTTTGTTGGTCTTCCAGATCTTGCTGTCCACCTCCATTGTTCCCCTTAACTGTCATTTCTTAGTGACATTTTGGACTGTGGAAAATTCTTGCTGGAAGCACTTTGTTATATTTTAGAGCCTTTGCTTGCTTTGTAGGCATTGATTAGTTTTAACTGTCAGATCAAATTGGTTAGAAGAGTCCATGCTTGTTAAATCTTGAACAATGTTTGAAGAGTCAAATAATTTATTAAGCTCTGGAACTGTCATCAGTTTACAATTTTTAGATAGATAGATAGATACTTTATTAATCCTTTAACAACAATTCTTGACTAAACTAGGATGACCAAACTTTTGCAAATGTCACATTTACTGTTATTATTAATTTTTTTTTACATTTTTTATTTGATCAAAAAAATTCTACCTGTATATTAACATTTTCATAAAAATTGTACTGTTTTATTTGTTTGCTGTTGAAGATATTGTTACAATTTTTTTTCTTCAAATGTCAACAAAATATGTCTGGGGTTTTCAAACCTTTGCATGAGAAAGAAAGAAAGAAAGAAAGAAAGAAAGAAAGAAAGAAAGAAAGAAAGAAAGAAAGAAAGAAAGAAAGAAAGAAAGAAAGAAAGAAAGAAAGAAAGAATTCTGTTCTTAAGGCTTTTTTCTGGTATTACATGGAATCATTTATAAGGCAAGAACAGCTGTTCATCCATCCATCCATCCAATCCCAGGCAGGGTGCCAACCAGCCAGGACACACACAAACACACCCACACACCAAGCACACACTAGGGCCAATTTAGAATCGCCAATCCACCTAACCTGCATGTCTTTGGACTGTGGGAGGAAACCGGAGCACCCGGAGGAAACCCACGCAGACACGGGAAGAACATGCAAACTCCACGCAGGGAGAAACCGGGAAGCGAATCATTTATAAGGCAACAACAGCTATTCAGCTATAGAAAAAAAACTTATCATAACTGCTACCATTTGGCTGAATTAAGACAAAAGGATAGATCAGATTTAAAGAAACATTTGGTTACTTTTGTTTACACTAGAAAATGTCTGCATATTTTGGAATGGTTATTATATTGTCTGAAATCTAAGACAACTTTGAGACATCACATTTCAGAGCAGTCTGTCCTCTTTCCCTATAGCAGCCAGGGCTAACGTCACATGCTGCTTACAAACAATCAGCCATGTGCCACTGCCAGTGTGGTAATTGCCAGCTTAAGCTAATCATATTGTTTATTCATGCTGCCAGTTGTTTAGCAGCACCCGCTTGTTCATATTCCTTACTGTAGTGATATGCTACTGAGAGGAGCTAGCGAAGCAAACACATGCAGCTGTACCGACAGTCAACACACAACTGCTGCGGGGCTTGTTATTTTAGAGCCCTGCAATTATTTCAGGCCCAATTTATTCCACTGCGTTTTTTGACATTGCTATACAGTGTCTAAATGTTTTGAATTGTTTAAAACTTGTGCAACACCATGTATTAACATAATATCAGAGGGGGACCAAACTGGATAACAGGCTTTAATATGCTGGTATGGAAGACTCTGTTGGCATGCTTTTTCCAGCGTATCCATTTTAGTAAAAAGATGCATTTCAGAGCTTCTCATGTGCCAAATTAATCATTATTTCTTTCTGCCTACACAGCAAATAGAAGTTGGACACTCTAACTCAGTGTACTTATCATAAAACATATTTTAGTTCAGCAAATAAAGCTTTGGCCTTATCTAGATAAGCAAATAGTGTATTTTGTCAGAGTTTTATTTAATCATATACTGGAATGACTCCCCTAAATATTTCACCCTCCAAGCTCGTTCCTAAAATGAACTAATTCAGTAAATGAAAGCTTTTATTAGTAAAACTAGTCATTTAGCCCGTTACAGTAACGGGCGCTAGAACAGTAGTGCATAAACATTAGTAGGAACAGTCTATATTAAATGGCAAGGGACTTTGACCTCATTCTTTTTGTTGGTCGTATTTTTCTTTGTCTTTCAGCCTTTCTTTTCTTGATGTTTACTTGCTGAGCTGACTGTTCTTCGTGGGCTGCCGTCGTGTATTGTGTGTCTTTAATTTTCTGTGACAGTAATACTGTCTTGTACGTCCGCTGGCTTGTACGTCCGTAATATACCGTTTAATTTTCTCTGGCGGTAATACAGGCGTGCGCGTCGGTAATATGCTTTTAATCTCCTCTGACAGTAATACTGGCTTGTATGTGGCTGTAATATGCGTCACTGTATTGTGTACCTTTAATTTCCTCTCGCAGTAATACTGGTTTGTATTTCCGTAAAACGCCTGCAACTTTCTCTGACAGTAATATCGCGCATCGCACCGTGCCCCGCGCATGCGCACTTCACCAGAAGACACACACACACGGACACCTGGACGCACAGAGGGATTTTATTAAAGAGGATGATTTCCATTGTCCCTTGTAATATTTCCATGAGTTTCAGCTAATAATAATTTTCATCAAGTCAGTGCAGTTGATTTTTTCATCAAGTCAGTGCAGTTGATTTTACAGAAACATAAATCAGATAGAATTTAAACCTTTAAGTAGTGTGGTTGTCTTGACAAAATACATTTTGGGGCTGTAACCCTGCTATCCCAAACGTGTTGTGAGGGTCTGCTGGGAACGTCTGGCAGAGCCCCCTGTCAGAAGTAGCTTCAACTCCCACCTCCGGCAGAACTTCGACCACATCCCGAGGGAGGTGGGGGACATTGAGTCCGAATGGGCCATGTTCCGTGCCTCTATTGTTGAGGCAGCTGACCGGAGCTGTGGCCGTAAGGTGGTCGGTGCCTGTCGTGGCGGCAATCCCCGAACCCGTTGGTGGACACCGGCAGTGAAGGATGCCGTCAAGCTGAAGAAGGAGTCCTACAGGACCCTTTTGTCCTGTGGGACCCCGGAGGCAGCTGATAGGTACCGGCAGGCCAAGCGGAATGCGGCTTTGGTGGTTGCTGAGGCAAAAACTCGGGCGTGGGAGGAGTTTGGGGAGGCCATGGAGAACGACTTTCGGACGGCTTCGAGGAGATTCTGGTCCACCATCCGGCGTCTCAGGAAGGGGAAGCAGTGCAGTGTCAACACTGTATATGGTGGGGATGGTGCGCTGCTGACCTCGACTCGGGACGTTGTGGGTCGGTGGGGGGAATACTTCGAAGACCTCCTCAATCCCATTAACATGCCTTCCAATGAGGAAGCAGAGCCTGGGGACTCAGAGGTGGGCTCCCCCATCTCTGGGACTGAGGTCACCGAGGTGGTCAAAAAACTCCTTGGTGGCAGGGCCCCAGGGGTGGATGAGATACGCCCGGAGTTCCTCAAGGCTCTGGATGTTGTAGGACTGTCTTGGCTGACACGCCTCTGCAACATCGCATGGACATCAGGGACAGTGCCTCTGGATTGGCAGACCGGGGTGGTGGTCCCCCCTCTTTAAGAAGGGGGATCGGAGGGTGTGTTCCAACTACAGAGGGATCACACTTCTCAGCCCTCCCTGGAAAAGTCTATTCAGGGGTCCTGGAGAGGAGGGTCCGTCGGATAGTCGAGCCTCGGATTCAGGAGGAACAGTGTGGTTTTCGTCCTAGTCGCGGAACAGTGGACCAGCTCTATACCCTTAGCAGGGTCCTGGAGGGTGCATGGGAGTTTGCCCAACCAGTCTACATGTGTTTTGTGGACTTGGAAAAGGCATTCGACCGTGTCCCCCGGGGAATCCTGTGGGGGGTACTCCGAGAGTATGGGGTACCGGCCCCCCTGATAAGGGCTGTTCAGTCCCTGTACGATCGGTGCCAGAGCTTGGTCCGCATTGCCGGCAGTAAGTCGAACCCATTTCCAGTGAGAGTTGGACTCCGCCAGGGCTGCCCTTTGTCACCGATTCTGTTCATAACTTTTATGGACAGAATTTCTAGGCGCAGCCAGGGCGTTGAGAGGGTCCGGTTTGGTGGGCTCAGGATTGGGTCACTGCTTTTTGCAGATGATGTTGTCCTGTTTGCTTCATCAGGCCGTGATCTTCAGCTCTCTCTGGATCGGTTCGCAGCCGAGTGTGAAGCGGCTGGGATGAGAATCAGCACCTTCAAATCCGAGACCATGGTCCTCAGCCAGAAAAGGGTGGAGTGCCCTCTCAGGGTTGGTAGCGAGATCCTGCCCCAAGTGGAGGAGTTCAAGTATCTCGGGGGTCTTGTTCACGAGTGAGGGAAGAATGGAGCGTGAGATCGACAGGCGGATCGGTGCGGCATCCGCAGTAATGCGGGCGCTGCATCGGTCTGTCGTGGTGAAAAAGGAGCTGAGCCGCAAGGCGAAGCTCTCAATTTACCAGTCGATCTATGTTCCTACCCTCACCTATGGTCATGAGCTATGCGTAGTGACCGAAAGAACGAGATCGCGAATATAAGCGGCTGAAATGAGTTTCCTCCGCAGGGTGTCTGGGCTTTCCCTTAAAGATAGGATGAGAAGCTCAGTCATCCGGGAGGGGCTCAGAGTAGAGCTGCTGCTCCTCCGCATCGAGAGGAGTCAAATGAGGTGGCTCGGGCATCTGATCAGGATGCCTCCTGGACGCCTCCCTGGTGAGGTGTTCCGGGCACGTCTAACCGGGAGGAGGCCCCGGGGAAGACCCAGGACACGCTGGAGGGACTATGTCTCTCGACTGGCCTGGGAACGCCTTGGGATTCTCCCGGAAGAGCTAGAAGAAGTGGCCGGGGAGAGGGAAGTCTGGGCATCTCTGCTCAAGCTGCTGCCCCCGCGACCCGACCTCGGATAAGCGGGAGACAATGGATGGATGGAACCCTGCTATCTGCATTTACTTCAACTGAAAAACTAAAAAAACAACGCTCAATGGCATCAAAATGGAGCAAAAACATCAGTCTCTAGGTTAACATGAGGCAAAATAATATACCGTTTTCTTCAAGTTATAGAAGAGCTCTGTCTCTTTGGTTGCTTGATGGTGAAGTGATGCCCCCTTCCAGGCAGTCATGCTTTTATGGCCCAGGGACCAGAAGGAGCAGAGTCAGTTTCTCTCACTGGACAGTTTCTCAGTATTGTAGAGGAAAATGAAGACAACACAGTTAGTGGCAGCACCCTCTGTTTCTGTCCAGGGTGGAACAACAAACCTGGGAGGAACTCACAGGGCGACCTTCTGACACATACTGTATGCATGATAGTGTGTGTGCCCTGTTGTGGGCTGGCACCCTGCCTGGGATTTGTTCCTGCCTTGTGCCCTGTGCTGGCTGGGATTGGCTCCAGCAGACCCCCCGTGTCCCTGTGTTAGGATATAGCAGGTTGGAAAATAACAGACTGACTGACAGTTTCAGCTCCTAAGCTAACACATAACTTTTTTGCACTTAAGGGTAAATCTGTCCATCTGGACATTCATGCCATGTTTTTAATCTGAATTTACAGACTAAAATTAATGCAAAAATATCTAAGAGGCTGAATGCTGTTAGCATGCATTCAGTTTGCTTTCTTCTAGGCACTTACTATTTCGTCAACTTTTTTATTTCATTCTTTTCTGCTTTGAATTCTTCACTGTGTAACTTAATAAGAATGACTTTTGAAATAAACGTAGCACTAAAATATCATTCCATTTGAATGTAGCAAATGTAGAGGTGCTCCAGAGGTCTGCTAATAACCTCTGGCCTCCCCTTTACCTTTTCTCTTATTACTTTTTAATACACATGTAAAATTACCAGTAAATCAGATCATAATCATTTGCAAGCCTTGAAAAAATGACATTAGTTTATATTACTTCCGTTTTAGCTATAACATTTCACCCACATATATACAAAATTAATATCCACAGCCACTGCACACCTACTGAAAACAGAGAATGCATTATTCCTATGTAAATGATAAGAACGACGTCCAGCAAAGCATCACAGTGGATAGGTGCCAAGCAATTCAAAATTATCTAAAGCTTTGTTTACCTCACCAGGGGCCTCATGTATAACGCCGTGCGTAGAACTCACACTATAACATGGCGTAAGCACAAAAGCGGGATTGTGCGTACGCACAGAAAAATCCAGATGCAGGAATCTGTGCGCACGCATACTTTCACGTTCTTCTACTACATAAATCCCGATTTGCGTGAAAAGTAACGTACATGCACGCGCCTTCTGTCCCGCCCCAACTCCTCCCAGAATTACGCCTCTTTGAATATGCAAATCAATATAAATAGCCTTCTGTGAAAAGACAATGGGAAAAGCACGGGAGAAAATATAAGAATTTCAGCGAATACCAAGTGGAGGCAAATGAAAAACGTACTATTTGTTGGTTTAAACAGTGGTATAATCAACAAAAGGAAGCTGATCGAGTGACAGAGTGTCGGAGAAACTCGAAGGCTCAACTTCACAAAGTCGCACAGTGCCCGAAATAAAAAAGAAATCACATATCAAAGTCGCCGTGAAAAAGCGAGTCGTAGCCCACCGTCTGAGTGTCATATGAAAGCTTATTAGGGTACAGACAAAAAAAAGGCACACAGTGGGGAAAAAAGCACGAAATGTCAACTTTAATCTCGAAATTTCCACTTTAATCACGTAGTTTATTTTGCCATTAAAGTAGAACATCTTAAACTTCATCTTAAAATCGTTTAATTTACTAGTTTCTCAAATCCTATTGTAACTAAAGTGGCATGTTAAATGCTTTGTTCTGTATTTGATCTTCTATGTGCTCTATGTGTATGAATCACTACCTGCTTTTTAAACGGGCTTTCGCTTTTTCCGACGGGACACATACTCCATTACATTCTTGATATTACAGCTCTCTGAATAATTAAAATACTGAGATGTATACGTGATATCTTTTTCATGATGATAGGAATGAAAGCATGTTATTAAACATGGGAACACGGTGGCGCAGTGCTTGTTTATGTCTCACGCAAGAGGCTTGCTGCGCCATGCGCAACCTTCAGTTAAATAATTTATCACAGCAGTACTGTCTCTTTCAAACGTACTAACCTCCAATTCCTGTCCTTACTTTTCTTTCTCCAAAAACTCAATCGCCACACAATAAGCTATGTAATAGACGTGAAGCCATCTGTAAGCTTAGAACTTCGATTCTTCAAAACTTTTAAGGAACATTGAAATATCTTAGTAGTACGTGTTTAATTATTATATCCGTCTATCTTTCCAGTGTCGCGTCAGCACCAGCAATAATACAGCGCAAGGCAGGAACAATTACTGAACTAGCTAGCGCTGCGGCACCGTGTCCTCACATGTTTAATTATTAACAATACAGATTATTTAAATGAAGTTAAAGTTTTATCTGTATAATATAATCAACATGTTTTGCTGCATTTCGTCTTAGAAATGAATACCGTCATCACATGTAAATACGCGCTTTATAAAGTGGCGCAGGTTGTGCAATATTATAACTGTAGTGCAAGTTTACAGTGGGGTAATTGTACTAATAAGTACAAACAGTTCTACAAGGAGCACTTGATGGACTGATTTAGTGTGTTTAGAGTTCTTGGGATGAAACTGTTTCTAAACCGCGAAGTCCGTACAGGGACTAAAGCGTTTGCTGTGGCTCAGGCAGCATCTGCTTCATGCTGTGTACCGATAATTCTCTTTCCAATCAGCTGCTGCTGTGATTTCCCACTCAGATACAGTAATATAAATACTCTGAGTGGTGCAGTGAGAGTAATGTGGAAAAAGATGATCTGCTGTGGCAGCCCTTAACGGGATCAGCTGAAAGAACATGCAGTGAGAGTTACAACGCTAAAGCAGTTATGGTATTTGGAATACTATGGCTATTCCCTGGACCATTATATTGCTACAGGTTAATTACAATCAGATGCATTACACTAATAAACAATATGCAGTTAATTTCAGTGTATTTATAAAGCCGCGCCAGGAATGTGGATTTAAGAAAGAAAGAGTGATCACACAGGAACAGTAGCACTGCTTTGACACTGGGTGCCGCCAGTCTGCAAAACCGGGCGGATAAATTGCGTACGCCAAGGAATGAGTTACCGTGGAAATGTGCGTGGCTTTACGCCAAGTTTAGGTTTTATACATCGCGATTTGAGCGTGGAAAGGTTCGTACGCAACATTTCTGTGCGTACGCACCGTTTATACATGAGGCCCCAGGAGTGTTGCAGAATATATGCTGACCACCAAGAGAGAGCTTGAAACATGCAGGAAAGACTCCTAATTCCTTAGCCCTTCTGATTGCTGCTTTCGTTGCCCATATAGGAGTGGCTGTTTTAGCACTAAAGTCCAGATAAAATAAATTTTATACCCTTTGCATGAGAGGTTGTGAAGTTTTCTTGACTCTCGAATAACTTTCAGGTGATCTTGATTATTAATTAACCTCATTATAATAGTGGGAGGACTTGATGTGTTATCCCAAATAATATTTATATATTCTTAGGCAGCAAATAAATATTCCAGAGAGTAATATTAACACACGTTCATGTTTTATACCCATTTCCGAATGTTATCTTTTTCTGTCTAATAAATACAAATTTCTTACCATTTGTAAGGCATTACAAAGATTCCTTTTCCCTTGAAGAACAAAAACGTGTTTAGGAATTCTAATATCAAATTTATTATGTTCCCAAGAAAAGTAACGAAGTCATCACCCTTTGTGGTCTGTTTTTCCTTTGTATCGTCCCATACATCAGCTTGCCCCAGGATAGTAATATTAGTATTATGTTAGTCATGCTCAACAAGGAAATGAAACCACAACTGCTTATTCCCAGCTGTCTTTTCAACCACTTGTCTTTAAGTAAGAATGAAAATCACAAGGGATGAGTAAACTTTAAACTGACCACAATATTTTCTTTCACAGTTAAATATAGAAGTTTTTCTGTAAAGGCATTTATACATACAACTTGTATTAATTATACATGTGAAGGAATTTTTTTTGTTAAGGAAGGGTTTAGTTAATTGATATTCGTTTACTCTTTACTGACAGTTACTAATTTTAATAATCTGAATGAATGTAGTTAATCATGTCAAGTGTTAATTCTTAAATTGCATAAATTTACAGCTCTGAACCCTGCTCATACATAGCTGAAGCCTTAGGATAAAGCCTGTTGTAATGGCACAACCACGATTAAAGGAGCTAACCTCCAGGCTAACAATAATGCAGCCTAATACAAGGAAAAGATGAATGTTTTATCATGGTTTTAAGCTAAATTATGTCTTTTGTTAAAGAAAAGAATTAGGTGACAGTTCATTTCACACTGAAAACTATTAACAGAAAACATTTTGGCAGGTGAGGCTTCATTGGTACTCCTGTAGGCCATGCACATAGATCTTAAAGAATACACTGCAAATTAATAAAGCTAAGCTCCAGGCATTGGAGCAATTACTGCGGACTGGCTGCATATCTGCTGCAGCTATACGATTGGTTGATTCAACTTAAAGTATTTTATCTAGTGTTTTGACTTTTTTGCTCTTTAACCTCTCAAAACTCACTTGAGCATTATGCGTGTGTCCTCATTATCGGTTTAAGCTAATGAGTCATAAGATAAGTTGTTTGGATGAATGTTCTGTACTCATAAAGTAAAAGTACTCGGCAGACCATACATAAAAATACTCAAGACTTATTTTATTAATCTAAGTTAGGGCTTCCGTTATGTAGAATTGGATGGACACCCTCTATTGATTCTAAGGATCCTGACATAACCTGTAATGGGATTTTTTCTGCTTTTTTTCTATTGCCAATTATGTCCTTTTCTACCAACTAGCAACACACTCTGTATGGCAAATTTTAGCTCAATCTTAAAAAAATAATAGAAGATACAAGTAAATAATGATGGGTGGTATAACTGAGAAATTATATCACAATACTGTTTATTTTTTTATTTTGGGCAGCAGTTATGATGTATTATGCACAATATCATAAATGAGCTCATTACAATGCAAGTCCTCTTAGATGTTGGAGCTTTTGGTGTGTGACTTGGAAGAGTTAGTCCTCCTTGAAGGCTATGTCTGTAAAAGATGCCACTTCAGGGTCCCTGAACTGGAGGCGTCCTCTGTTATAGTAGAGAATTGGTGGGCCTGGTATCCTTTATAAAAATGCTGTGCAGGATGAGATTTCAGACCAGAATAGCAGAGATAGTTGGGTCACAGTCGGCTGTAGGTGTAAGACAAAGAGTGCACACTGTCTGGGGGCATCAATCCTAGAACTGGAAGTGTCAAACCGTTTTCATGTCCTTGCAAAGCTAGATAGTGACTCTGAAAACTCTGAGGTGGTAGGCAGGCATGAAGGCAGGCACCTCAAAACTAGATCCCAGTAAATGAGAGATAGTAACAGTTGGGAAATCAGTCAACAGGGGTGTTGAAGTACAGGACTGCTGCAGAGACACAGTTTCACACAGTGTGTTTCCTCACAGGTGCACAGGTGGGGAACCTCCCTGAAAGGGTGGATTCTCTTGTCATTGTCCATGTTGGAACAAATTACATATATAACGGCAGGCTACCAGTTCTGCAATCCAAATTTAAAAAGTTAGGTGCCAGACTGACAAGCAGAACTGACAATGTAGTCCTTTGTGAAGTTCCGCCTGTGCTAATCTCAGTCCAGGTAGGAGTGAGGTGAATAAGCTGAAATAGTGGCTCATATCTTGGAATGGGTTAGAAGGTATAAGTGTATGGGACATTTAACAGGGCTCCAGATGGCGACTAAAATGGTCGCCAATGTGACTTGATTTTCTATTTTGCGACTAGTTTTTTCATTCCAGTCGCCGGTGGCGACTCTCTCTCTCAATCTAAGAAAAGTTTTAAATTTAAAGCAGCAGAAATGGCTTTTAATTATGTGCGAAAACTCTCAGCCCGCGTCTGCCTTTCCTATTACACTATCACGTGATTAAAGCCAAACCGAAGCGAGGCATCATCTGACACGCCCACTCTGCTTCAAACGTCATCTCGCTAACTGCTGCGGATAGGGATCTGAAATAGAAGAGAATCGGGCCACAACTACTCCTTGAATTCCGTCCTAACTTTCCATGTAACACGCAAAATGGCCAAACGAAACATTTCCGACTTTTTCTCAATGCCCACTCGTCCAAATCCTGCCTTGTCTACTTCTGAATGAACCGAAGATAATTCAGTCAGTGGGTTATCTGAGGTACAGCCACCGGCGTCCAGAAATGTACAGTTATTAAAGGATGACAACTCCGTCCCGTTAGCAAAGTCTTCTGCGCCCGCGGCTCCGACGCCTGGAAGACAGTTTAAAGCGGCTTGGTTACATGAGTTCGCTTGGTTACGGTATGACAAGGGAAAGATGTATTGCAGCTTTTGTGCACAAGCTGGACAAGAAATTGCTGGTAAAACAGAATTCATTTGTGGTACGAGCCATTTTAAAAAGGAAACTGTGAAAAAGCATGGTGAGAGTAAGAAACACAAGAATGCCAGAGACTGTGTGATCGCTAGGTTTGCTCCTCGTGACACCGCCATAGCAAAGGCAGTGCAACGTGCTTGTGAGAAAGAAATACCGTTCACAAGGTTTAAATCTCAAATTCTGCTGATGAAGAAGAATGGCATGGATGTGTCAAAACATATGATAATGATACAGCATGTGCAGAGTTTGTAGGTTGCATTGCAGATGAATTAAAGAGTAATGTGCTGGAAGAAGCTTTAAAGGTAAACTACATCTCAGTTATAACTGATTGTGGAACAGATGTCTCAGGGAAAGACAATGTCATCACATACTGTAGCTATGTATCTGATGGAACACCTAAGACTCATCTAGTAGGTTTGGCTGAGATTGATTATGGTCATGCAGAAGGGATTCAAAACACCATTAAATCACTGCTTCAGAATACTGACCCAACCAGCCCAAATTGGTGGGTACATAAAATGAGTGCAAGCGTGAACATGGGTGCAACAGGGGGAATAGGGGCACTTTTCAGAAAAGAGATAGGTGAACATGCTCTGTCTTTCCACTGTCTACCCCATCGGCTGGAACTGGCAATGCTAAACACACAAAGGTCAGTGCCAATGATTGAAAAAGTTTATGACCTTCTACAACTAGTGTGGAAAACGTATAATTTCAGTCCCAAAAGCAAGCGGGAGCTGGAGGCTATAGGAGCAGAGTTAGGATGCACAGTACGAAACCCATCAGCAGTAAAAACACAGAGCTGGTTGCCACACATTTATTGGGCACTTTCAGTTTTTCTCCATTCAAACTATGCAACAGGTCAGGGGCAGTACACTGCTGTGCATCATCATATGGAGCACCTTGCAGTCATGTCCAAAAACATAGACATAAAGGGAAGAGCCAAACACATCGTTCAGCAAATGGAAAGACTGTCTTTCGTTGCCTTTTGTCACTTTTTACATGACCTTTTTTCAGAGGTCTCAAAGCTGAGCCTTACACTTCAAAAAAAATCTCTTATACAGTGGAACCTCTAGATACGAGTTTAATTCGTTCCAGCACTGAGCTTGTATAGCGAATTTCTCGTATCTAGAACAAACTTCCCCATTGAAAATAATGGAAATCAAGTTAATCCGTTCCGCACCCCAAATATATTAACATAAAAATCAATTTTCCTAACAAATAACACAGATAAATTATATATACTGTAGTCTACCTTTAATAAATAACACTGGTAAATAATATAACTGATTATTAAAAGAATCAAAACAGGTGTCCAAAGTGCAGTAGGGCATTCAATAAATCTTTAAATAAATAATCCTTAAAACAGTTGTGAAGTGGAGGTTTAAAATACACAAGAATAACAATCCTTTAACACGAGGTTAAAACGTCAAAAGGATGCCGTCTTTAAAAAACAGATGACAATCCCCGGTGCTTCTTCTCTGTTAACGTCTCACCTGCGGGCTCTGCAACAGGCGAGACACTCTTAATGCAGCTGACCTTCTCTACACCGTCCTGCTTCAGCTGTTTGGCTCGCCTGTTCAGCTCACTGTTTAGCTACACGCGAGCCTGCACTCACTTGCTCTCCCGCACCGACTTCCTACGCCTGCCTGCCCGCCTGCGTTCTCTCTCCTTTCCTCTTTTCTTTTACTTCTTCTCCCTCTTAACCGGCTCGCGCTTCCCTATATATGCGGGGAGGACATGGCAGCTGCAGCCCATCAGCAACAGGAACAATCATGGATGTGGGCAGTTTCCCACCTGTGCACTTAGGTGAGAAACGCAGACACCGCAGATCGCGGCTCACAACTGCTACCACGCCCCCTCACTAAGCCGCGAGCTATACCCACAGCCTGGCTCGTGGCTCGTTACGCGAGCCAATGCTCGCATTTAGATCTGAATTTTTCGCTCATACTTTCCTCGTATTTTGAATTTCTCGTATACAGAGGTGATCGTATCTCGAGGTTCCACTGTAGTTCCTCAGACAGTTGCTGCAATTGTGGGCTGTGTTGTGTGGTAGCAATTAAAGGATTGAAGGAAAATGCTTTGAGAGGAGGGAAGCTGCAAGAATTCTTACAGCACATAGGTTCTCAGCCTGAAGGTTCAGTGCAACAGGAAGGGCCATCAACAAGCAGGAGTGAGAGGGCTGCAAGTAGCCACACAGTCATAACCTTCCAAAATGTTAAATTGAAAGGCCCCCCAAATCAGGCCTCATTCAGAAGTGATCTAAAGGCCGCAATTGAAAAAACAGTTGACATTACTGTTAAAGAATTGGAGATCAGGTTTGCAAACATGATGTCAAGTATTACACAGCACGGACATTCAATGGGATCAGAAATCATCAAGTCATTTTCAGTGTTTTGTCATGATGCACGGCCAGAGGACATTGATAGCTATGGCAAGTGTGAGATAGACACACTTGTTAAATGGTACAGGGAGTAACAAACAATGGCTGTGATGTCACAGCTGCGCAGAAGGAATGGCTAATGTTGAAAATATTAGTGAAGGGTCAGTTTATGGATAAGACTTACGGTGACCTATGGACAGTGATGCTGAGCAAGGAGCCGTTCTGTACAGAAAAATCTGCTTCACTTAGTCGAAATAATGCTGGTGCTTCCGATATCTGCAGCTCAGTGCGAGCAAGGATTTTCAGCACAAAACAGAATAAAATCAAAAGTGCGCAACTCCCTAAGTGTAGAAACACTGGAAGACTTGGTAAGGATCAGTACAGAGGGCCCTACACTTGAACTTTTTGACCCAGAGCCCAGTGTAAAGCGCTGGTTGTCAGTCAGCAAAAAAAAGCGCAGACCAAAGTATACTGGCTGGCCTAATGATGCTGACATTGTAATGGTTAGTGAAAGTGAACTTGAAGAGTAATTAATTTCTTTATATTTGTACACTCATTGCAAAATGATTGTTAATAATGTTTGTTATTGTGTTAATTCTTGTGTTATTATGTGTAAGACATTTTCAGTGTTTGTATTTGTAGTGTTCCTTACATATGTTGTGTATAAGACTCAGGACTTGAAGTATTGCTTATTAGTAAACATTTGCACTGTTCACATTTATGTGTCATTTATTCTTCTGTTATTATTATCTATAAGACCTTGCAGAGGACACTAGTAGGCAGGTCAAATAGCTCAGATAGGAGAAAGGAAAGGCAGTGTGAGGTAGACCGAAGAAACAAATAAACAATACAAGTAAATATTATTTGTTTATTTCATATTTGGCATGCGGTAGAGATTATGGCTCCCAAAAAAAGCATTTGGCTCCTAAATATTTTGGGTTTAGGAGCCAATGGCTCCCAAATTTTTTTTTCTGTTTGGAGACCTGCATTAGGTCTCCTTTTGGAACAAATGAGACCCTTTCTGCTATGATGGGTTACATTTGAACCAGAGGGGCACCAATGTGTTGAGGAGGCATATAATTAGGTTAGTTAATGAGGGTTTTATCTAGGGAATGTGGTCAGGGAGCATAAGACAGGCCAGGTTTATAATTGTGCATGAAGAGAGAGACAATAGTGTGTAAGAAAGGTGCTATATTGCACCCGACCCGGCACAGACTTGACACAGGAGGCACGTATAAAACAAAAACACTTTTATTTTTCTTCAGCTGGAGGGCACGTCTTCCCCGTAATCCCTCCAGCCACAACACAGTCCCAAGCACTGAGCACTGAATCACCACGCTCCTCTCTCTTTCACCACCACTCCTCCACAGCTTTGTCCTCCTTCCACCCGACTCTGGCTGCTGAGTGGTGGTCGCTGGCTCCCTTTTATTGAGTACCCGGAAGTGCTCCAGGTGGTTGATTATCGACATCCGGCTGCACTTTCGGGTAAGGCAAAACCAGTGCCCAAAAGGGCCCAGCCGCTCCTGTCGCAGCACTCCCTGGCGGCACCTGTGGAACCCCAGAGAGCTGTACAGAACTCCAATCCCCATGAAGACCTGGGGGAGTCCGAGGCACCATTGCAACCCAGGGAGGCTGCCATCTAGCGTCCAGGGGGAGATACTGGACTTCCCACCCTTGTCCCCCTGGCAGATGTGGTGAAGGAGTGCCGGCCAGGCATGGGGCCTGGCCATCCGTCACAAGTGTTAAAACAATTATGCACAGTAATGTAAATTATAGCCAAAGTTTAAATGCTAAAAGTAAAGTAAGCCATACATTAGAAATAGTTTGTCTTAATGCTGGAAGTATCAAAAATAAAACATGTGAATTGGAGTTGTATGTAGATGAGCATAAATAATGATATTATAGCATTAACAGAAGCCTGACTAAATATCAAAGATGGGAATAAGTATAACATAGACGGGTACACATTTTATAGGAGGGATAGACAGAAAAAAAGGAAGAGCTGGCTGATGTTTACGTAAAACAGATTTTTAATACAAGTCTTCTTTAGTTGGCTGATGAACCACAAATATGTGACAACTGGATTCGTATTGGAAGAATTAGGAAAACAGGCCCAATTTTAGCAGTGTGCTATAGACCCCCCATAATGCAGACAGAAATTTCAATGTGCATCTTTTTAATAATATTAGAAAGGCATATTTACAGGGGATATAACAGTTATGGGGGACTACCTGAATATCAACTGGACAAACTTTGCAAATAGCAGAGCAAAAGTGCGGGTTTTGTAGATGTAATCAATGACTTTTTTAACACAGCATTAAAAAGCACCTGTCTAGATTTAGTATTTTTTATTAACTAGAATACTATATAATTCAGGGTGTAGAGGTGATTGAACCTCTAGGGTCAAATGGTCAAGTGACCATAATATAGTACAGTTCACAGTGTTCTGGAAGAGCACAGCTGCAGATGCAAAGTCTAAAAATGATACATTAAGATAAGCTTTTTAACTGTTTAAACAGTCAAGGACAGAGAGGGACAGAGAGGTTGGGAGCATACACTGATACAGTGCATTGCCACACCCACCACGATCCCAAATTAGGACCCAAGCACAGCTGTGAAATGGGTGAAACCTCAGCACCACACTAGTTCAAATGGAGTGGAACAGTGAGAGTTTTTTTACAGTGGCTGGAGTGCCAATCCTGCCACCACCCCCCGAGTTTTCCCTGCAACTTGGAGAACCTGTTTACAGGGCTACATGCATGTTAATGTCATACCCAGGACAGAGCAATTGCAGTTTAAGGGCCTTGCTCAAGGACCCAGCAGAGTGAAATTACTTCTGGCATTTACAGGATTTGAACTGGCAACCTTTCAAATGCTGGCCCAGGTTCCTAAGCCTCAGCGCCACCACTCCGTCTACAGGAGAAAAGGAACAGGTTTAAAAATGTTTTACATATAGTATTAGACAGGTAAATCGAAAAATATGAAATCAGTAGGAAATTAAAAACTCTGCAGTGGTCTATTAATGAGCTGAAAAAGAAACCACAAAGGAAAAAAACAGCTGTATTAAGCATATAAGACTTATAACTCTAATGGCAAATTGTAGGAAGTGTGAGAGCATGAGGGCAACCATTAATAAGGATATATGGGAAGCTAGAAGGTAGTTAAGGTAAGGTAGAAAGGAATATTGCCCAAAGGGGAAGATGACCCAAAGAGATTCTTTTAGTAATTTAGTACTAAAAGAACTGTCAAGGAGGAGCTGAAGTGCATCAGGAATCATAAAAGGGAATTAAAATACACAGACAGTAATATAGCGAATGCTCTAAACTTTTCCAACGTTTCCACATGTGAGAAAGTGGCTTAGCTCCCAGTGGTAACAGGGACTACTGTGGAGATGCTGAGTGATGTGGAAATTATAGAGGGAGAAGTACTGCCTAAATTAAATTGGCTGAAATCAAAAAAATCACCAGAGAGAGAGAGTATGCACAGATATAGTGTGTTGCTGCACCCACCACATGACGAACCACCTCAGGATCCAAAAGTAGGACCCAAGTGCAGCCATGCAATGGGTGAAACCTCCGCACCACACTACTTTGAATGGAACAGTGTGAGGCTTTGACAGGGGCTGAAGTGATAATCCTGCCACCAACCCCCAAGTTTTCCCTGCAAGTTGTAGGACCTGCTTGCAGGGCTGGGTGCAGGTTAAATCTCCAGGACCAGATAATATTTATCGATTAATGTCTGAGGAGGTTAGCCAGTACATATACTGTACATTAAATCCTTGACACATACAGGTGCTGGTCATAAAATTAGAATATCATGACAAAGTTGATTTATTTCAGTAATTCCATTCAAAAAGTGAAACTTGTATATTAGATTCATTCATTACACACAGACTGATGTATTTCAAATGATTATTTCTTTTAATGTTGATGATTATAACTGACAACTAATGAAAGTCCCAAATTCAGTATCTCGGAAAATTAGAATATTGTGAAAAGGTTCAATATTGAAGACACCTGGTGCCACACTCTAATCAGCTAATTAACTCAAAACACCTGCAAAAGCCTTTAAATGGTCTCTCAGTCTAGTTCAGTAGGCTACACAATCATGGGGAAGACTGCTGACTTGACAGTTGTCCAAAAGACGACCATTGACACCTTGCACAAGGATGGCAAGACACAAAAGGCAGGGCTCACGAAATCGCTAGCCCGACGTCCCGGGGCTATTGTGTCTTCCAGTTGGGCTACCAAAATCTATCTCAGCCCTGCCCATCGGGCTATCATAGGAAGGAAAAATATATGTCAATGCTTTTGCATTGTTTCGCAAATGTAGCTAGGTAATTATGTCATTTTCGGGCATCGATGAGCCATTGTCAATATGTGAAATATTGAAATCGCGTTTCAATTCGCGCTTGTTTTTTACTTTCACTTTGCGATCGTGCTGTGTATAGAGAGCGGCAGTATTGATTGGTCAGTGACGGATTAATTGCGCACCAATTCCTCTGACATCGTCGTATCACTCATTAGCTTACTATTCAAACGTGAAATCTCCCGCAGCAAGCTTAAACATGTGATAGAGGTTCATTGCGCAGAGAATTTAAAAAATCGCTGACCGTTATGTGTGTGCGTGTGTAAAAATAGATGGATTTACGCAGGTATTTTAGTTCTGCTGAGCCAAATAAGACAGGTCAGGGTGAAGAAGGGACAGCCAAAGAAAAGCCTACCACAAAGCGGAAAAGTTATGACAAATCAGACTATGAGGCAAAAAGAAAGCGCAGCTTTTTGGTTTCATGGACAAAAGAATTTCTGTGGCTGGAATATGACAAGCTAAATAACAATGTTCTGCCGGGTGTGTCGTGAGTTTCCCTCGATATCTGACTCGACAAGCGCCTTTGTTACTGGCACCAGTATTTTTAGGAAAAACCCAATCAAAACCCATGAGAAATCTCTGCATCACAAGAAATGCATTGGTGCTCAGTCTGCAGCATCTTTCCCAGAACAAACACCAATTGCAAAAAACATACTAAAAATAAACCAAGCACAACAAGAAGTCCTGAAAAAGCTGTTTAGAACAGCGTACTATGTTGCAAAGAGTGAACTACCACTGGCAAAATTTAGCAGTCTTTGCAAACTTCAAAAAGCAAATGGCCTAGATCTTGGTTCCACTTACCTCAATGACCATGCTTGCAGAGAGTTTATTGGAGCAATAGCACAAAATTCAAGAGACCAGATCGAAAAGGAAATACAAGAAAGCAGGTTCTTATCCATTCTTGCAGATGGCAGTACGGACACTGGTATAATAGAACAGGAGTTGGTTCATGTCAGGTATGTGAGAGATAATGGTGACATATCCACATACATGATCACATGTCAGCCAGTCAAGAGTGTAAAGGCTGCAGGTATTTTAGAGGCTATTGATGAAGCAGTGAACACCATGGGTATCAGAGAAGACACATGGAAAAAGAAAGTAGTGTGTGCAAATTTCGATGGTGCTGCAGTGATGATGGGTGAGAAAACAGGAGTAGCTGGGAGACTGAAACAGAGGATACCCCACATCATAACAATCCACTGTGTGGCACACAAATTAGAGCTAGCCGTGCTGGATAGCGTGAAAGGCTGTGAGTACCTGGTGAAATTTGAAGATACACTGAAAACCATCTTTAAGATGTACTACTATTCCCCAAAGAAGCAAAGAGAACTGACAGAAATAAGTGAACTGCTAAATGAGAAACCGGCACATTTCAGTGGCCTGAAGAGCACACGGTGGCTTCCAAGCTCACTGAGATGTCTGAAGGCTGTGGAAAAAAATTACACTCCCACTGTTGTTCATATGGAGAACATGGCAGGAGGAAGTGATGTCAAGTCCGAGGATGCAGCCAAGGATAAGGGGGTGGTGCAGGAGATGAAGACTGAGAAATTTGTTCGCTTCCTGCATTTCATGTTGGACTACAGTGCCATCTTATCCAAGTGCTGTACTGATTTTCAGCATGATAACCTAAACATCACACGAACAAATCAGTTAGTTGAGAGCACCACATCACGCTTACTCAGCCTAAAAACAAAACCAGGAGAATACCAGAAAAACTTGGACACAAAGTTCACAGCGAACGAGGATGGTAGCATTTGCTACTGTGGAACTCGGCTCACAAAAAGTCAGCGACCTGCTAGAAGAGGTGAGGGCACAGACAAAGACACCTTTGGTGCAGAGATTCAGAACATTATTGACAACACGGTCAAGTACATGGACAACAGATTTAAAAATCTGCGTGAAAAGCCTCTCTTGTTTCAAGGTTTTTGACCCTTCCACTCTTCCCTACCCCAGAGAAGAGCTGGCAAATTATGGGGATGAAGAGGTGGATTATCTTGTCATACATTTTGCCAGTTTGCTAGATGAGGAAGAGAGAGAGAAAATTCCACAAGAATGGATGGATCTAAAAATGTGGCTTGTAGCAAGGTAGATGATTGCTTGTACAGAGATCTCCTCTCTGAGAATCCAGAACACCTCTCATATCTTGTTGCTGGTGAAATTAATGCTGACACTTAGTCCATCAACAGCCATCTATGAGAGAGGATTTTCTTGCATGAACCGAGTGAAGACAACATATCGTACCTCTCTAGACCCTGAAACACTGACTGCATGCAACTCTCCATTAAGGGGGAAACAGTTGAATCTTTTTACCCTGACAAGTCAATTTGTTTCTGGATGTTTTCTGGAAAAGGTTCAAGACACCTGGATCATAAAACCCCGACAAGAACAAAGAGCAGTGAAATGGAGGCCGATGCACAGGAAGAAAAAGCTGATGGAGGAGATGCTATGCCCTCAACGTCGAGTGGCATTTTCTCATCCGTGACTTCAGTGGAAATTTCAGATTCAGAATCTGACATAGACTGATTCATGTTCTACACAGTTCTTACAAGTTCATAGAAATTTCTGTTCAATTAGAACCAAATATTTGAGTTGATGATTGTAATTTTTATACAGTTGTTGAGAAAAGCCAAGCAAAATGACACCTTTTATTGGCTAACTAGAAAGATTACAATATGCAAGCTTTCGAGGCAACTCAGGCCCCTTCTTCAGGCAAGATGTAATACAGAAACTGAAGTTTCCTATGTTTATATACACACTCTAGGACAAGAAACAACATTGGTAAATCTTTAAATGAGAGATTTTGTATGTAAAAAATTAATAGATTCATTCAGGCTAGGGTTAATTTAGCAAGAGAGAAAAGAACAATGTATTGTCAAGATCTCTGGATAAGATAACTGTCCAACAAAGTCTTTTGAAGTTTGTAATGAGTTTTTCAAAACAATGTGGGTCTGTAGACAGGTTGTCTGTCATTCTGAGAGATGTAAACAATCCTCATATCTGGCCATAAAACTCTTGTCTTTATTCAATCCATGTTGTAAAGTATTAAATTTTAGCATGAGTTTAACTTCCCATTCTTTTCTCTCTTGCTGTGTTTTGAAGTTGCCCATAAGCACTGTGACCTTAAAGTCCTTCTCACAGTGTCCATGGCTGTTGAAGTGGGCCGCCACAGGAACATCTGTGTTGCCATGTTTAATATGGAACCTGTGTAAGTTCATTCTCTGGCGGAGTGTTTGTCCAGTTTCTCCCACATAGAGTGCAGTGTCAGGACATTTCATGCAGAAAATTAGGTAGACTACATTAGATGATCTGCAGGAAAATGATCCCTTGATGTGATGTTCGAGTCGGCAGTGTGGTATAACTATACGGTCTGTATCATAGATGTGGGCACATGTTTTGCATCTTTTCTGTAGGCATGGAGATGTGCCATTTTCTGTTGGTTCACTTAGGGAGCCTCGGACAATTAATTGTTGAAGGTTTGGTGGTTGTCTGTATGCCAGGAGGGGAGGTTCAGGAAATACATTTTTCAGTGTTTGGTCATTGTTTAGTATTGGCTGAAGTTCTTTTATAATTTTTCGAAGTGTTTCAAGATGTGGGTTGTAGGTGACAACAAGGGGGATGCGATCCTTGTTGTCTTTGTTTTTATATTCCAGAAGGTTGTCTCTGGGTATGGCAGTAGCTCTTCTTATTTGAGTGTCTGTTGTTTTCGGGGTGTAACCTTGTTTGATGAAATCTTGTCTGAGCTCCTGCAGTTGTTGATCCCGGTCTGTTGGGTCTGAGCAAATACGATTGTACCGTATTGCTTGGCTGAAAATAATGGAGCGCCTTATATGCTTGGGGTGGAAGCTATCATTTTTCAGGTAGGTCCGTCTGTCTGTCGGTTTGTGAAAAATAGAAGTTACTAGGGTGTTGTCTTTCAGTTGAACGGTGGTATACAGTTGTTGTAATTTGTGTTTTAACAATTTTTTGATTGATGTTTTGTTTCCTTTACAATATTATACATTAAAAATAATCTTTTTTATTCGGGCTACTTAAATTTATTTTGGGCTACCAAAAACTGAAGAGTGCCTGCCCGAAGGGCTACCAGGGATTTTGAAATTTTGCGAGCCCTGCCATTCATCACAAAATTTCAGCCATTCTATAACTTATTTACACCTAATACAGTTTACAAAATATACATTTAACAAGAGTGCCAAGTGTTTAGGAGACGAGCAACTATTTTAAAAGCCACACTCTTGTCTGGTTAATGATCTACAGCACCGTTGTCTATCTACAGCGCAGCAGCGTGGTCTCTGCAAACAAGCAGCTTGCCGCCTGCATTTAGCAAGTTTTAAGTTTGCGCCTCTGTAGCAATACATATCAGCATACTACTGTCATGTTCTGAGTATACTTAACTCTCAGTTAAAACATAAAATACTCCAATTTATTGAACACTAACTTGTGAAATAGGTAAAGTGGAGCAGCAATGAGAACACACCACTTTCAGTTTGTTGTCCAAGTTGCGTCTGAGGGGCAGTCCGAAGTTCGTCCCTTTACTGCAACCCTGACGGAACCACTTTCAGTGTGAAACACGTTCCTGCCAATTACTGCTCATCCCACAGTTCGTTTTCATGATCCAGTCGACAACAGGGACCCTTTGTTTACAAAATAGTATTCACTTTTGGTGATTACATTAATAAGATAAATTAGATATAGATTGTGGCAACTCTTCTTTTTTTTTTTTTTGAGTGTGCCACATGTGCAACAAATAAACAAGAAAAATGTTTGATAACAATACTGTATGTATGAAAACAGATACGTAATATATACATTCAACAAATTATCCCAACTCACTCTACAAAACAAACAGAAATTATAAGTTGAGTTCCTTAACTTTAGGAATTTTAAAAGTAATCAACAGGAAATGACAGTGTTTTCAAAAACAAAATAGTCCAGTTTAAATGTTAATGGTGGCAGAAGTGGTATGTAAACAATGCCAGCAAAGTAGGTGAAAACAAATGCATCATCAACATGCAAGACTTGGGGATTAGCCTTGAGGAGCTCCCATTTACCACTGTTCAGAAAGAGTCCTTTTCTAGCTGCTCACTAAACACACTGTCTAAAGTGACCACCCCTTCACTAATGATCAGCCAGTATTTTGTCAGCTGGTGGTAGTTGTCACACAATGCACCGACCGATATTTATCCTTTTCAATGTAAGTATTGCTGAAGTGGGTCTTCATGGTTATTTATTGCTTTGTTTTCTTGCTGCTCTATCACCCTTAAAATGGATTTCTGGTGACTCCAAAACCAGTGTTTTTAGCTACCCCTAACATCTGCTTTGAAGGGCCATCATAAAGTGGCACCCCACTATTCTACACAATTACAAGATAATCCTTGGGTGATTAAAACAAACTGAAGGCACGGGCAACAGAAAAAGTTGAATGCACACTGTCTCAAAGTTACAATATCTTACAATTTTGAATCTGCTTCTTCCATTATCAGGTTGTCAACAGATGAAAGCTGTTCCAACAAAACTGATCACAAGCCAGGAACCAAACCTGAATGGGATGGCATTTTATCTAGGAGCAGATTTATACACACATACAGTACATATACTGTATATATATATACATACTGTGACAACTGCCTTTTTTACTGTGAATACTGTGTCCTACTTTACTGTATATTCATTTTGAATTCAAACTTGTTGGAAACCAGATCTTATTCTGACAAATAATATACAGGAAGGAACCAACCCTAATTTCCAATGTCTTACTGTTTATATTAAAATATACATATGCATTTGCCTGAACCTCTTAATCTGTTGTCTGCAGCATTCTTCATAAGTCAGTTAAAAATATATCTTTAATGTACTTCAGGGGCGGCACGGTGGCGCAGTGGGTAGCGCTGCTGCCTCGCAGTTGGGAGACCTGGGGACCCGGGTTCGCTTCCCGGGTCCGCCCTGCGTGGAGTTTGCATGTTCTCCCCGTGTCTGCGTGGGTTTCCTCCGGGCGCTCCGGTTTCCTCCCACAGTCCAAAGACATGCAGGTTAGGTGGATTGGCGATTCTAAATTGGCCCTAGTGTGTGCTTGGTGTGTGGGTGTGTTTGTGTGTGTCCTGCAGTGGGTTGGCACCCTGCCCAGGATTGTTTCCTGTGTTGGCTGGGATTGGCTCCAGCAGACCCCCGTGACCCTGTGTTTGGATTCAGCGGGTTGGAAAATGGATGGATGGATGGATGTACTTCAGACTTTGTTGGGTGATAGCCGCAGATCTGTTCTGTATCTTGATTCTGTACTTCAAAGGTATTTCTCTTTCGCTGGAATTCTGGCATACTGTGGCATGATTTTTTGTAGAAAAATGTTCCAACAGTAAGTATCTACAGTATACTGTAATATTCTAAACTGATTTAATGTGGCTCTGTTCATAGCAATCATCAGTCTGTATGTCATACCATCACGTAACAATGGTAAATTTTATGACTTACTTGTCATCCCAATCCCATTGGCTTCTTTTTATTCCTTTTCAATAAATTTCTAGAAAAGTCGCTTGACTGGAACAAGGTCCTCCTTTTTTTGGCTTGTCAACATCTGGCTGTGTGCCAAGAAGTTACCCCTGTTCATTTTTTTACACATGCTATGATGGTTCCTGAAGGGGAGGATGGTTTCTAGTCATCCTTCTTTGGCAGTTCTTTATAGGAGTTGGAGCTGGACTTTATGTTTAGGAAAGACAAACACAAAGCCTGAAGCAACAGGTTGGCTTATTCACTTCGCTTACTTTTATAACCAACTGTCTGCCTGTTCAGGAAGTGATGGCCTATAACACCAGATAGAAGATAGAATGCTGAAAAGTAATCTTTTGTAAATTTATTAGATATTCTGCGTTTTATGGACAGCTGTTCCTATTGACTCCTTTGTTAATTCATTTAGCTTTTATATGCTTTTTGAATGTAACCCCTGTTTATCAGTTAGCTGTAAGTAAGTTTTCACAATTGCATACAGTCACTGCAGGTAGTTGATTGATTCATGTACACATTTCTGTACTGTTCTGATCTGCCCACTACCTTAAGTGAGTCAGTTGTGACCTGAGTATACTAGTATAAAACACAGGTTCACATAAAGAAGGTTATGACCTTTGGTCAGATTGCTAGTCTGGAAAGGAACTGCAAAAAGACAAAGATCTTTTTCATTTAGTAGATTACTTTGTTTCATGCCTCAGCAGTGATGTAGGACTTAATTCAGTTGTAAGCCAAATGCCAGTCTCTAGTCTTTTTTGCATTCTAAAACCAACATGGCCATCCTGCTACTCAGGCTATGTTCACACTGCAGTTAAAAGTAACTCAATTCTGATTTTCGACTAATATCCCTTTGTTGACTGTTCAGTTATTCCATTGATCAAAATTCAATATGAGTGTCAACAGATATCAACCCTAAATGTGTCATACATGCACAAGAATCATAAAAAAAAATTGTCAGAGACGTGACCTAATAGACCACCATGAACACCAACAGCTGCTACACTAAGTAACGTTTTCAGTGAGGATGTCTGTGAACTCATGATGGCAAGGAATAGATTTTTTTGCAAAAAGGGGTTTGAGGCCTACAGGATTATATTACAATAAAGCAGGCCAAGAACATCGCTCATGCAACAAAACGAGGACAACTTTAAACCAGCTCGACTTAGTAAACTGCCTGCTGGCTTCTGGCCTAGAAAACCCCAAAATGGGCAGCTGGCTTTGGAAGTTCAAAAAGACTATAGAAGCCCCAGAAAATATAAAAATGCTTTGCTAGAAAGAAAGAAAGAAAGAAAGAAAGAAAGAAAGAAAGAAAGAAAGAAAGAAACCATAAATCTCTGACTATCAAAGACAAGTCCCTCTAAGAATCTTTATAATGGAAATTATTTATTACAAAAAATAGGAAACATATTACAAAATGCTTAAAGGAGCAAAAGCATGTAAAAAATATTTGCCTACAAAGGCAATCCTAGATAAGTCCCAATATGAAATCCACACAATCGAATAACAGAAGCAAAAATCCAGAACCAGAAAGTGTATATTAAAAAAGCCCATACAAATTCTCCAAACAACTTACAATGATACACTAGCTGTTTCTCTTGGTCTGGCCCCCAGATAAAGGCAGAGGGAGTAACCAGCAGCAGTGATGTCAGGGTGATCCCGCCTCCTGGGACCAGCCTCACAATTAGACATAGTTTATAAATATTAACATAACAGAGAATAAATTAAAATATAAAAAATAATAATTAAAAAATTGAAATAAAACCTAAAATTCACAAGGATACAGAAAAATGCAGAAAACAAGTGAGTCTTGAAAAAATGTGTGCATGAGCCACAATGTTTCTGTCAGAAAACACATAGCATTTGGGTTATACTTGCTGGATACAGTCACCTCAAATCTTTATTAAGTCCACACATTTGTCTTCTTTTTATTTGCATGCTGAGTGGTTACTGTAATCCATTTTGATTTTTAACACAGAGATAAACATTGCATAAAGATTGATATAGAATTAACAGACAATTCTGATTCAAGCATTCAAAAAATTGAACCATTCAAGTCACATATCACATTTATTACCACATATTGTTAGTATGCGGAGTTTCCACAATAGCAAAATCGGTGTGAGGCCTCCAAAACAAGCAAGGGAGCAGGCCAGAATCCTAACTGTTTTGCCCAGATGAAGCTCACCTGAACTCAGAGAGGTTCCTAATACTACCTGCTGACTTCAGGTAGAGTAGGCATAAAAATAAGGAGCTGGCAAGACAACTAGAAATATAGTAAAATTATATCCAAAGCCCCACAGGAGGAGGGATGACCGTAACCACACGCCTTGAATTAAAATGGCAAAAATAAAATCTTAATAAATCAAGAATGTATTCTCAGAAAACTGTATAATGCAAAAGCTCAAAAGAGGCACATAAATTGCATCAAGGCAATCCTAGCCAAGAAAGTCACAAAATGTAATCCAAAAACCAAAATCCTTAAAACACAACAATAAATCGAAAAATCCAGAAAATTCAACACAGAGAACAATACTTGCTTAACTCCACAATAAACAAATGATCACCTGCTCCTGGGCCTTCTCAGCTCACTTGTATAGCCAGAGTGAGAGCTCAGGAGCAATGACATCCTAGAATTGTAAGGGAATCCTTACTAATACATAACACTTGAAACTATGTGGTACTTCAGACCTTGAACATGTTGGTGCTTGAAACTAAAAGGAAAGCCCTGTGATTATTGCAGCAGCTGCATAAAAGTAGGTGTCTTGGGATTATAAATTATGGTTCATTTTGACAGTTATTTTACAGGGAAACAGGTGGAGCTTCATTTCGAAATTAAATAACTAATTCAAATTTTGCTGATACTGATTATTAAGATATGCTTCCCTTTGCTAATGCTTATGTGCAGTATTTTTTCAGTCACATGTAAACTTTATTAAATTGGGGTCAGTCATTTTACAACATTCCTAAAGAAAGTAGGAAATGTGCCTGTTGTAAAAACAAGGAATTGTTACCTAAACATGTGAAATTCTACAAATATTATTCAAATATGAAATTACACTCAAATAATCAAATATGATTACATTACACTTGGTTACAGGTTGCACCAGGACACGTAAGAAATCTCATTCAGCAAAATAATAAAGTAAAATAAATACACCCTTAAAATCATTATAAAATCATAAGTAAAATCATTACGCCCTTTCTGAAGTGTTGCATTCATCTTTAACAGATTAAGAATGCAGGTACTAGTCTCTCTTTATAGGATAATTATTGTCATATTTACCTTTACAAATGTAAGGCTGTGTCTAGCACATCACATCAGCCTTGAAACATGGTACTATTATAGTATCTCCTTCAAGACACCCAAGTATCTTGTTTAAGTCTGTAAACCATGTGTAGACTGGATTGGTGAACTCCAGCAACCTCACTAACAATTGTACAAAGATTTGTCCCACTGCTTGAAAGTCAAATCAGAATTTATATCTCTCATTTTGAGGCAAAGACATGATTAGTAGCTAGACTTTCAAGAGGCAGGGAAGTGTGAGGCCTCGGTCACTGAAACATACCACCCCCCATCCTACCAAACATGTAAGTTTTGTCTTCAACACTGTAGAGGCACATTAATCAAGATATTCTAAAAAATTAAAATCTAATGCCTTCATTTTTTCACAGATATTATCCATCTCTGAAATTTATATTTTGTCAGAGCATGTGCAAAAATCTGTAGCAGTTTATATGAAAGTGTTCTTCCTTCTTTCAGTTTTGTAACACAGTATGTACTTTAACTAGTAACCTCAGTTAGTCATGCACAGGATGAATGATACTTTCCAAGTGGAATGGAATTTCTAACCTACTCCTGGCTGAATGCTTTGGTTTCCTTTTCACTTAGGTTTTAGTATAGTCCTTAGCATGAAATGGATTGCTGTTTTTTCCTAATTTCTGGGGTTTATGCAATTATTTTACTGTTATAATAAAATAGCATAATAGAACATAAAATGACCTACCTAATCCATTTCAGGGTCCTGGCAGCATCAGATGCATGACAGAACGCAGCCCTGGACAGGGTACTAGTCTATCACAAGTTCCACTCTTAAGTGCATCCACACTCACACTGGGTCAATTTAGAATTATCAATTAATCTGATTTGCACATCTTTGGGGTTGAAGGGGCGAAAACATTTGTGGTATAGCATGCTTAAGAAAGATATTGACGTGGCCTTTAAAATGTAAGAGTCCTTGTAAAACTTTAAGACAGTGTCTTTCATAATTTTAATACACCTTAACTTTTAGAAATTCTAAATTGGCATTCTGTGTCTGTGGGTGTGTGTGTGTGAGACTGGGACCTATGAAGAACTGGTGCTCTGTCCATTCATTCATCCATACACCTAGTTTCTTAACCTGCTTATCCAGGGCAGCTGGAACCTATCCCAACACTTTATCCAGAATTATATCCTGCCTTGCATCTGATGCTGATGACATACTGTAGGCATTGTCCCTCCAAAAGTAATCAATTTGGTGTAAGACTATTACATTCTTTGAATAATAATTCCTGTTGAGAATTTTTCCCTTAGTAACATCAATGTATTTCTTTAGAGATGACACACATTTCTTGGCATCGGTCTCTTTAGTGTCATTTGTGCCTGTGCTCATTCATACTGTGATGAAACAAAGGATATTTCATTTACTTCTTCACTAAGCATCCCTGTCAATGTTTATGCCCTTGATTTTGTAACTGAGAATTATTGGCAACTAAGCTTCAATGACTGCTGCAAGGTTAAGATAATTACATAGATAAATTGAAACAGAAGTTCCATCTGCCCTTTGGTGGTTTAAGATTGAAACATAGAGACTCTAGGCTAGCTGTGATGCAAAATGCAGTGTAGTCATTCATACTCTTAAATTGATCCACTAAAGTACATCACAGTAAAGATCTGCTGTTACAGCATTTGAATAGACCCCGTACTATATATATGTAAAACAGTATGTACCAATAGAAGTAGTTATTTGAAATGATGCTAATTTCATTATTTTCCAAGGAATTTATTTTTGTTTTATTTTCTTCCTTTAGCCGTTTAAGTAGCAGCATGGTGGAGTTAACAGTGATCCCTGAGCCTGCCAGTAGAGACAGAGGTGAGAGGTTTTCTTTTTTTTTAATTCTTTTTTGTAAAATTTAATGTTTGTTCCTTTAGTCTTTGACTTATATTCCTGATTGACCAGTCAGTGGAACAATGTGGTAGCATTGTGGTTAGTGCTGCTGCCTCAAAGCACCAGCGACATAGGGCTGATTCTTTCCTCATTCACTACCATCTTGTGTGTGTCTGTGAGATGTTTCTCCAAGTTCTCCTGTTTTTCCCCCTGCTTCCCAAGGACATGCATGCCAGGCTATTTCTTCACTGTAAATATGTCCAGTGTAGGCGTTTGTGTGTGATTTACCTTGTATTCAACTGCCCTTGCATCCAACTTTCCATCTATGGTTCCTACCTAGTACTCTGTTGCTAGTGTAGTGTGTTTAGAATATGGAGAAATGCATTAAAACGTAGACAGATTTTTTGCAGGGTTTGTAAACATTTAAACATTATGTCTTCTTAATAGCTTTGTTTTTTTTTATTTAGTTTTACTGGAAGAAGAGATTAACCCATATTGTGAAACTGTGTTTCACAGAATCAGTTCAGATCATCAGCAGGTAAATAAAAAAATAAAAGCAACATGCTTGACACAAACAGATAGGACTCTGTCTCTTGTATTTGGTAGGCTAAAGTATTGTATCTAACTTATGATTTTCTTTTTGTGTTTCATTATGTGTTTACAGCTGTACTAAAGCTATGTAAAGTATGTTATAAACTTGAATTTTTCATCATGTCCTGAATTTTTCAACTCTTGGTTCCCTTTTTATTATTATCACTGTTTCAGGAAAGCACATTAAAAAGTAACACTACTTTGACTATATGGTAGTGAGCTTGTGCTTTATGACCATGGAATAACTTCACAGACAACATAATGCAAGCAAAATCCAATGTATTATTACCTGTTTTCTAAACCCACCTTGTTCAGTACAGGGTTACAGGCAATTGAACACACACTAGGGATTAATCCTTGATGAAATGTTAGTGCACTGCTGCAGGGTATGCTTATGCTCACAATCCCTACTATTCACTTGAACTATTACTAGTTAATCTAACAATCTTGTCTTTACAATATGGGAGGAATTCTGCGCATCCTAAAAGACCTTTGGCTGATTATATGAAATTTTGTATTTCACTATCATGTGCATTTTATTTCATCAACCATGTGAGTAATACACATTTTTAACATTTAAGTGCAAATAATATGTTTTCTTTTGGGGCTTCTGTGCAGTATATCTCCATGTTAATTTATATGTGAAATAAGTTAATATCATTTGTCAACTTGTTATCATTGCATATATTTCACAGATTTCTAAAAATCAAAGGAACACAGAGTCTGGTACTTGCAACCAGGATCATCTAGGGACTTTCAGGTGGGTGTGTACTAAATAAAGACAATTGTACAAAAAATAAATAATAACATAAAAATGCATAACATTCCCAACCTTACTAATCCAGTTCAATGTCACAAGTGTCCCAAGCCAATATCAGCAGCCCTGGCACCAGTGCTTTTACACCAGAGCAGTTACTTAGGTAGATTAGCATTTAAGTGGGTTTTTATATGTGTAGTTGCACATTAGCTAAGTGCCTAAGACAAATTTAGCTTTAATAAAAAATAAAATGTGTGTTTATCTGAAATGTTTTTGCAGTTACTTTCTATTATGTTAATTTTATTGTTTAACTTATTTCTCTATTAGTCTTATCAGTATAATTTACAATAGAAGTGTATTATTCCCTAGAAGGGCATACTTTCATAACTACTTGGTGCTAATTCACTTTCTCTCCTCTCTTCCTGGTGAAATTTGTAGTGGCAACACAAACACATTAAGTTAAGTGCCTATGAAAAGGAAATGGGATATCAGTTAATTGAGTTAATGGAGACTGTGTTCCTGACATTTTCACTGTCTGATTTAACAGTTGTTTTGTCACAAATGTTACATTTACAAATGATTTTTTGTGTTGTTTTGCATGAACTGAAATATAGAGGTATTGGATATTGTTATGAGGGTGGCAGTAAGGAGACCTTGGTTCACTTCCTGGGTCTTCCCTGCATGGAGTTTGCATGTTCTCCCTGTGTCTGCATGGGTTTCCTCTGGGTGCTCCGGTTAGGTGCATTGGCGATCCAAAATTGTCCCTAGTGTGTGCTGGGTGTGTGTGCCCTGCGGTGGGCTGGCGCCCTGCCTGGGGTTTATTTCCTGCCTTGTGTCCTGTGTTGGCTGGGATTGGCTCCAGCAGACCCCCGTGACCCTGTAGTTAGGACATAGCGGGTTGGACAATGGATGGATGGATATTATTATGCAAGCTAAAGACACACTGTATTTGTATAGGTTGAGCTCTTCTTTTAGATGTTATTTTGTGTGTTATTATGTTGGCGGCCAATTTAATAGCCACCCTCTGCTTCTTTAAACCAGTATCACTTACACTATATGAAGTTAATTTTTTCGGAAGTATTGCCCCCTAGTGGACATGCTTTAATTCACTTTTAAAGAGGACACCCATTTTCTCCAAATTCAGCCTTACCAGGTTTTCCGTACCCCTAAGTTTAAGGATTTCTCAACAGATTAGGTCAACAAGCTCCAAGTTTTCTGAATTATTACTATATGCCAGATAGATAGATAGATAGATAGATAGATAGATAGATAGATAGATAGATAGATAGATAGATAGATAGATAGATAGATAGATAGATAGATAGATAGATAGATACTTTATTAATCCCAAGGGGAAATTAGTTATGAAGTCTACCCAAAAGTTTAGTAGTTTAACAATATAAAAGATAAATATGAAGATGGTTTAAATGAAATGAAATTGCATAATTCAGCTCAATATAGCTAATCCTTTGTTATTTGTGTTTGTAAATGAGACAAAAACTACTGTGAAAATAACATTCTGTCCTAAAGATAATTGTATAGTTAAAGTTGCAATTTTTTGTTTATGTTATATACTTTGCAAGAGAAGAAAGAGGTTTCTTAAATGCATTTTCATCAACATGGAAACGATGTGACTTAACGAATAATAAAGTAAAAATCAGCACACCAACACAAGCCCTAAAAACTGTTTACATATTCTATTTTTTGACAAATAGAGTCCAGTTTAGTCTATGGCAGTACAGTTCTCTTTAACCATAACAGCTGGTACAAGGGAGGTTGTGTCAATGGAGCCTGCTCATTTTTATATATAAAAAAGCATTAGCCCATAGCTAAAGAAAAGCAGAGTAAAAAGGGAAATGGATGCTGACTGCAACTTTTAGTAGACTCAAATGAAAACTCTGAGTCTTCAGTCTGGATGTACAGTAATGCTTGGAGTTTACATAGGTTGGCATATTATAGTGATAGTTTGCAGAACCTGTAATTTGAGACTCTGTACTTGGTATATTATCAGTTAGTGGACAACACTTTAGGGCGGCACGGTGGCGCAGTGGGTAGCGCTGCTGCCTCGCAGTTGGGAGACCCAGGGACCCGGGTTCTCTTCCCGGGTCCTCCCTGCGTGGAGTTTGCATGTTCTCCCCGTGTCTGCGTGGGTTTCCTCCGGGCGCTCCGGTTTCCTCCCACAGTCCAAAGACATGCAGGTTAGGTGGATTGGTGATTCTTCATAGGCCCTAGTGTGTGCTTGGTGTGTGGGTGTGTTTGTGTGTGTCCTGTGGTGGGTTGGCACCCTGCCCAGGATTGGTTCCTGCCTTGTGCCCTGTGTTGGCTGGGATTGGCTCCAGCAGACCCCCGTGACCCTGTGTTCGGATTCAGCGGGTTGGACAATGGATGGATGGATGGACAACACTTTATGATGGTGAGTGTGATTCCAAAGACTGAACATATGCTGGTAACAACAAGAGCACCTCGCTGCAGGGTAGGATGGGGTCAGATGTGGGGCAGGTTGGGTATTGAAGTCTGACCTTTTATGGTAGGTATGACGTTAGATGTTAATTTATTTATTCAATTCACCTGTCAAGATAGTCTTTTGTGGTGGGCTGGCACCCTGCCCGGGGTTTGTTTCCTGTCTTGCGTCCTGTGTTGGCTGGGATTGGCTCCAGCAGACCCCCATGACCCTGTAGTTAGGATATAGCGGGTTGGATAATGGATGAATGGATGGAAGATAGCCTTTTAGTTTTTATTAGTTACCATACAAGATAAGTACCTGAATGCAGTGGTAGACCTCATTATTTGCGAACAGTCTGACATTTAGAAAGTACCTTGTCTTATGTGGTAACATTCGAACATCCAAACCTGCCAACATCTGGCCCCACCCTATGCCATACACTACAGGGAGGACCCTTAGCTAACAGCATGGAGAAGTTTATGATAGGCCTGTCAACAAAATGTAAAACAGATGATGAAACTGCCTGAGATGTTACAGCTAGAAAAACAAAGATAAAAAAAAGATGAGGCATATCTCTCTCTGCCTTACCAGTACAACAGTTGGTACAGAAGTGCTACCTCAGTGCTTTGTGTGTCTTAAAATATTAGCCGCTGTCAGTTTGAAGCCAAATAAGTTAGGACTACACCTGGAGACTTCACTCTTAAGACAAGGACAAGCCCCTAGATCTCTTCAAAAAGAAAGTATAAAACTGTCGTGCTCAGCAGATACATTTTATTAAAACCACATCTGTGCATGCTTAAGCTCAACTCACTTCCTACAAAGTAGCCCACAAAGTTGTCTCGTGTAAAAAGCCTCACATTATAGCAGAGGAATCATTCCTCCCTGCTGCTATTGTTGCAGTTTCTTCTATGATCAATGAAGCAACAGCTAATAAACGGAACATTATTCCTCTATCAAAAAATACCATTGTGATGTGCACTTACAGCATGTCAAAAGATATATGGAGGAATAGCTTAGTTAAAAAATCAGATACAGATGTTTCACACTTCAGATTGACAAAGCAACCAACAGCAACAAAAGCTGTTTACTGATAACATACATCAGATATGTTGATGCCAATGATATGAAGGAGCGTTTGCTTTTCTGCAAACACATAATTAATTATGCAGACAAATTACGCAAAATTGTAGACAATTATTTGAAAGAGGCTGATCTGAAATGAAGGGTGGCACGGTGGCGCAGTGGGTAGCGCTGCTGCCTCGCAGTTGGGAGATCTGGGGACCTGGGTTCGCTTCCCGGGTCCTCCCTGCGTGGAGTTTGCGTGTTCTCCCCGTGTCTGCGTGGGTTTCCTCCGGGCGCTCCGGTTTCCTCCCACAGTCCAAAGACATGCAGGTTAGGTGGATTGGCGATTCTAAATTGGCCCTAGTGTGTGCTTGGTGTGTGGGTGTGTTTGTGTGTGTCCTGCGGTGGGGTGGCACCCTGCCCAGGATTGGTTCCCTGCCTTGTGCCCTGTGTTGGCTGGGATTGGCTCCAGCAGACCCCCGTGACCCTGTGTTCAGATTCAGCGGGTTGGAAAATGGATGGATGGATGATCTGAAATGGAAAATCAGGGGGATTACAAGCACTCATCAAGCACATTTCATCCAAACTGCAGTGAACATGCAGTATGATACATAGAGGGCCATTTGAATCCAAATACCTTAATCCCAAACTGAGCGATGTAATAACAGACATTATTGCTATAGTTAACTATATCAAAACAAGGCCAGTCAAAGCTCAGATATACTGTATTCAACTCTTTGTGGGGAAATGGGATCTGAACACATTGCTGTTTTATTTTACAGCATATCGCGATGGCTGTTATGTGGGAAGGTGATATCGAGAGTATTTGAACTACTGGATGAAGTTAGAATTTTCTTTGAGGAACAAAGGAATACACTAGCCCACACATTTAATAATGACATCTTCCTAATGAAACTTGCATACCTTAGTGGCATGTTTCAGAAACTCAGTGAACTAAATCCAAAGTTGCAGGGTAACAGCATACACTTTCCACACCTTGCAGATATAGTTACATCCTTTACAAGAAAACCGAAGATGGGAGGGCAACGTGTGAAAGATGGGAATGTAGACTCATTTGAGAGCTTGAAATCTTTCATTGAGGTTAAAAAAACATAACAGTGTTTCTGTGTGTGCAAGATCATATCTCAGCTTTACAAAAACATTTTCAGAGGTATTTCACAGTGGATGATCCTGCAAAATACAACTGGATCTGAGATTATTTTACTGAAACACCAGCTGTTGATTTCAGCACTGCAGAACAGAAATGGTTCATTGCTGTGACATCTAATTCAATAGTGAGGCTCCAGTTCATGGCTTAGACCTTGGCTGGCTGAATTTTGGATTAGAGTGTAGAAGAAGCAGAGAAGCTTGGCTATATGCCTGTCTTTTGCCACATCCTGCCTGTGTGAGATAATTTTCTGCAGTTGTCTCAATGAAGACAATATATAGGTCAAAGCTGCACATTGAAAATGAACTAAGAGTGGGATTCTCAAAGCTGAAGCCCAATTTCAGAGAATCTGCAGCACGCAGTGAATTCACTCCTATCATTGAAATGTTTTCAGGGCTGGAGGCGCAATTCTTCAAAGAAATGTTCAGGTACTGTTTTTCATTAGGTAGGCAGTATGGTGTAGTGTTTGAGACTTTTAGACTTCAATCCCTGAGGATATGGGTTCAAATCCAGCTATTGAAACTGTGTGACCATGAGAAAGTCACTTCACCTGCCTCTGCTCCAACTGGAGAAACAAAAAGAAATGTAAATTATTGTATTTCAGGTGTTAAGTAACTGTATAAATAGTATTTTCATAGAGTTTGTAAACCTGTAATTCCTGCACACTATGCTAATTTTAAGAGAAAAAGCTGTTGTTTAAAGCAATTCATGTTTTTACAGTAAAATTGTAAGTTTACTTTTCATTATTTACATTATTAAAAAATAAAACAAGTGAATTAAAATGAGGGCATTACTTCAGAAAATACATGTTTTTGTACAACTTTTAATACAATCCCCTTGTTACTCTGACTTGTTTCTTCTTTTTCAGCTGATGTTTCAGATTGCAATGATTATAGTATAACTAATTATAAGTTCTATAAGGCAGACAAGGGCTACCCTCATTACTTTGTTAGTTATCAAGGTGGGGATTTCAAATCTGTTTACGTATGACTACATGAGAACCACTGCAGTAGGATTATATTTAACACACCTCCTATGCAGAAGCAAAAATGTGTAGTAACATTGACACAGAATCACTAGGTGGTTTTATTCATGTATGTGCAGCTTTCAACTAAATGTATCTTTTATTGGTGTTTTCAGGCAGAACTGTGCTACCAAAGACGGGCTGATCCCTAGCACTCCATTAAACAAGTCTGAAGATTATTTCACAGTGGGAGTACCTCACACATCCAGTCTGTCATTCTGTCTTCCTGCCTGTTCCTATAATGATGAATATGCTGATGATCTGACCATTTCCCCTTATGCAAGTTTTACATTTGCTGCGGATCCAGCCCACCCCATCATCAGTGGCTGGCTGGAGAAGTTGTCTCCTCATGGGTAAAATTTCTAGTGTCTTTTTTTAAAGACTTCTTTTAAAGATGAGTTTTGTTAGCATTATTTAATATTTCAAAGTTGTTTTGTGTAAAAGGAAATTAATATTAATTAATATATTCATTAATATATGAGGAATATCAGAAATAGCAATTTTCAAATATAATAGAAAATTGGGTCATCAGGATCACTTTGGGTGGTAAAAACAAGGGAGCCTCCCTAGGCAGAGTATCTGTACCCTCTATGTTTTCTAAAAAGGGTTTAACATAAAGTATACGGTAAGATGAATTACAATATAAATAGCAAATTAAAATTTGAGATTAATTACAGAAAAATGGTTTTGAATCATGCACCAGTTTTCTTTACTTGCTTATCTATTTCTTGACCTCGCAGTCTATCATCCTAGTGCCGCTGGACAAAATGTATAAAAAGTTAATTGCTTTGTGCACACCAACACAGATCCATTGTCAAATACCTATGAATTTAAAGAGTATACAAACTTAACATTTAAAGTAATTTCAGACTGGAATGGAAAGGGCACAAGGGGCCACAAGTGGTGAGCAGGCATTGTTACTTTAGAGGCATACAAATATCATTATGATCATTCAAGTTCACAGTGCCATTGTTCAGTGCTACTGATTTAGGTTTACAATATGTGATATGACACAGCACTTTACACTATTTCCTCTCTTAAAATATGCAGTGAGTGTAATGTGCAGTAATTACACTTTTTCACTGAAATGATAGTTTCTTAGATGTTTATCTAATTTAAATGATGCATTAGGTAGTCTTTTGTTATATCTAATTTCTTCAGCATACTTACATTAATATAATTGTTAATTGTCAGAAAATGGCTGAAGCACAATTTCTTTTACAAGCTATTTGTCACTGCCACTCATGTCTGTATCTGTTACAATGTAACATTAATTACATAGCTCTCTAAGGGCTTCCACACCTTCCCAGCATTCATTTGACCTGTCCTTTGAGCATGTCCTCAGAAATTAACGCGACGCATGTGTGAGTTGCAGTACCAGCAAAAAATGGAGGGTGTAGTGTGTTCAAGTTGGAACGTGATGTCAGAGTCTGTGTTTACTATGAACAAGTGACAGCAAACTGCTTTGCAGATCGTACAGGATCAATGTACATGCTTCAGTGTTTGATGAATGGTCCAATGCAGTGAAGCAAAATGCTGACATACAGTACAAATGCAATTGTGGTGCTGTTATATTCAAGCGTCACATATTCCCCAATGCAGCAAATTTGAGCCACAGAGAAAAAAAATTAGGGACACAGTGAAAAGGTCTACTTTGTGATTAAAGTGGAAATTTCTGCTTTAATCTCGAAATTCCCACTTTAATCTCATAGTTTATTTTGTCATTAAAGTAGACTGTTGTTAACACCATCTTAAAACTGACCCAGTTGTTAATCACTACGTGCTTCTGTGGCTTCCTCCTGAACTAACAGCAGCAGCAAGCAGCAATTGCCACACAGAACACATTAAATTTATGATATTCCAGCTCTCTGCACATTTAGAATCCTTAGAATTATACTTGATATCACTTTCATGATGAAATGAATTAAAGTATGTATGTTCCATTTCACAAACTGCTAACTTCATTTAAATAATGAATACTGTTAATAATTACACATGTAGTGATGGTGCAGAGGCAGAGCGGTAGCGAGTCACATCCCTAGTGTTCCCTGCCTGGAGTTTGCATGTGTTCCTGGTGGGTTTCCACAGTGTGTTCCTTCCAAAGACATGCAGGTTTGAGGATCTGGTGATGCTAAAATGACGCTATGTGTGTGTGCTTGTATTCACCTTGCAATGAGCTGATGCCATGCTAGGGATTGTTTATGCCTCGCGCCCGATGCATGCTGGAATGTGCACATCCCTGGATTGATGGATGTAATCATTAAACGTCCATCTTTTTCAGAGATATGGTGACAAGTTGTCCTCAGTATTTAATGGATGTTTCATGCAATTCACAACACAGAGAAGCTGAATGTTTTCTCACCGTGATGATATCTCGTACTGCCACCTGGTGGAATCTTCCAGATTTACATAAAGTACAGTATGTGCGCAAGTATAAACAGTACACCGCATCTGTAGGTGCACACGTCAACGTGAAGTATAAACCCGGCCTAATGATGGGTGAGACAGGAGGGCAGTAAAAATGGAGAGCTTAGATGGTGGCATTGCTTTAGCACAGTGTACTTAGTGCCATTGATTTACTTTTTTGGATTTATAGATGTATGATTTTTGTTCTAGTGCTTACATTCTTGCCTTTGATATACTGAGTGTGTTTTGCGCAATTTGGCACTGAGCCCCTGTTTTTTCAGGACATCTCATACTTGATTTATTGCTTCACTGTGTATGACCCTCTTCCTGTTCTCTTAATTGTTCTTCTGGATAACAAACTTGTTTATAAACAACCTCAATCTGTGTGGAGATAAATTTCAAGGCTTTAGAACATCATTTTAGAATGCACTTTAACTAAAAAGGGAAGAAACTATTGTGTGCATCAGTACTATTAAATCAAAAGCTATACCGGCTTTACCTTTAGAAATAAACTGTAAACCAAACTGCTAGTGTAAGATGAATCGTTAAAGATTCATCTTCCAAAGCTTTCAGTAGTGTTTTTACAGCAAAGCACTTTGAACAATCATATAATTTACTGTATGCATCTGAGAATTAAAACAATACATGTGTATTTCACGACTACAGGTCAGTACCATTCATTTTCTTGATTTTCACATATTATATATTGGGGGGCACAGTGGTGCAGTGTTAACACTGCTGCCTCGAAATAAGGAGGCTGCTGTATCACAGTAGGTGGATTAAATGTATCTATTATTCCTAGTAATGATACATTTAGGGAGAGAGATGAAGAGAGTACAGCATGCACACAACTGCATTATTCGCACACCATGGTAAGCGAGGTCCAAAGTGCACAAAGGACCACATCTTGCTTCCTCTCCTCCCATGGTGGAGACTGAGTGATCATACAGTAGCTTACACTTCACTCTTTTTCAAGCACCCATCATCCCCAGTGAATGTGAGTGAGTCAGAGTGCAACAGGGAATATGTCTTCTTCATTCCCGTGCCAATGCATACTACCATGAGTAAGTTAAAGCGAGAGTATGTGAGATTCTTCTCCCACTTGTGTAGAAGAGAGGGAACAAGAGTCACCCAAAAGGCATTTTCTTCTTTCTTGCACTGCACTGAAAGCTTAAGAGTACACAACATTGTCTTGCTGCAATGGCTCTGACAGATCAAGAGAACAAGAATTCCCTCCTTGCACAATGTAAGAAAACAGCCTATCGCTGTGTGCAGCACCAGTGTTAATTTTATGTTTATATACCAGTGTCAGTTCATGTAAAGATAAATTTGTGTATGCTGAATTTCCACGTTGAGGTTGTACTGAAAAGCATTTTATCACTTATTTTGTAATACCGGTAACTTATTTATACTTTCTTCATTGTATCCGTGTTTGTGACAATGAGAAACTTGTCTGAAGGATCATATTACTGCCTACATTGTGTTATCAGACAAAATGATAAAACTTCATTTGCTTTGAGATTTTTCATTATATTTCTACTTTTACAATTAAGCAGATTCTCAGCCATTGTCTTTCAATACTTAGGCATTTTTAATTGGTTCGTTGTCAGGAGGTACTGGACTAGGAATAATAAATTCTTTATAGTTTTTTAATATGAAAGCAAGTTTTTTTTCCCTTTTTTTTCATTTTTGCTGGGTGTTTGGAACCATATGAAACGTATGCAACATTTCTTTGCTTTACCCAAAATTGGGCCGACTTCTAAAATTTTTCACAAAATAAAGTGACATTATTGTGTAATTTTTCTTCTTGGATGTTTTAAAGGGAGTTTTAGGGTGCCAGTTATATTTTATGTTAGTTTTAAAAAGCAAAGGTCTTAGTGAATTAAAAGACAAGCTTTTGAGGTTGTAAGAAACAGTCTAATAAAATATGCATACAGTAATTAATATTTGCCTGGATGTTGATAGCAATCAATCACAATAATACATTAATGGTTTACTGTTTAATTTTTTTCTTTGGTTCAAACATTTGGCACACCCCTTACTTACCTTTTTGCCTTTCCTCATGTATTTATTTTCTCTCTTTTTTAGAAACTGTGTGTTTCAAAGGCGCTATTCCAAATTTGACGGGAAAAACTTAATGTACTTTAATAATGAAAAGGTAACCCCTTTTTAGTTTGTTTTAAACAACAGATATTACGTGTTTCCTCTTTGTCTAAAAAGGTCTAACACCATTCAGTTTTCAGGTACTTTTCAGAAAATGTAAAATCAAAATTCGTAATTTATTTCACGTTTTATGTTTCGTAAAGTATTAGGTTTAGTGTGGTGCTCTTTTTTCATCTGCCTTGGTACAATTAAAATTTTACTGCTTGACATCGATTTATTCTGTAGTTTTTTTTTCCCTGTAGTGTTTTTTCTAAAACAAGCAGGTTAAGGGACAGTATATAGAGTATTTGAGAAAAAAATGTTGTACATGTAATCTCAATACATCCCATTTAAATATTCTTTTCTTCCAATATTTAATCTATATGTATTCCTGACAGGAAGTTTATCCAAAAGGGGTAATCCCATTGGCTGCCATCCAAATGGTGCGACCTGCAAAAGAGAATAAATTTGAAATTGTCACAAGCCAAAGGATTTTTGTTTTCCGCACTGAGAATGAAAGTAAGTGTACTTCAGTGGCCATTCCAGAATTATGTTATACAGTATGTTGAACTAAACTATGAAAAGGGTGTTACATTGGAAATATAAATGAGTAGAATCATACTTTTCTAGCTACTCAGGTTTGTTTTTTAATGAACCTCTAATATTCAGCTACTCATACATATCTGTTTTTAATGCATTTTTGGTGTGTTAGCTGGGATTGGCCCCAGCAGACCCTGTAGATAGGATATAGCGGGTTGGATAATGGGTGGATGGATGGATGGATATTCAACTGAAATGTACAATAGACAAAAATAACATTTACTTTACATTTCTGGCAAAATTTATTGTCACCGGTAGATTCTAGTTCCCGTATCACTTGTACCATTTTCTGTACATACCATTTCACAGTTAGCTTCATATTTTTGTGATCAATTTCAGCAAAAGAATTTTAGTAAAAAGAATAATGCAGTGCTTTTTGAAATGTATCCACAAAGTGGGATTATTGGCCTCCAGTGCACCCTAACATTTAGGAAGATTTTTCAGGTGCATGATCAAATCAATGTAATTAGCAAAGAAAAAAAAATGCTCCATTCCAGTCCAAATAGATCAAATTTTCAAAACGAATACAAATCTAAAATGACTACATTTAATAAGTAAACTTCTTATGTTTCTCTTGCTAATGTAGCTCAGCGGAATCATTGGTGTAAAACACTACAAGACAGAGTGAAAGATAAGTTAGTATCAGCTAAACCCAGATTAGGGCTGGGCAGTCAATGTCAGAAGAGTGGCTACTTGGAACTTAAAGGGACCAAATCCAAAATCTACACAGCTATTATTAATGACAAGGTGTGGCTTTACAAGAATGAGCAGGTGAGCATTTTTACGCTGTTTATCCCTAGCAAAATGTACTGAAAGATTACAAATGTGGATGCCATCCATTGGCTCTCAGTAGTTTAAGACGACTGTACAAATTTGCAGTTTATAAAAGATAAATGTCTTCTATTTCCTCTCATCACTGTACCTTCATTTCAGATGGTTGCATTTATATTCATGTGATACACTTGTTTTTATAGTTTGTGAAAGCTTTTCCAAGTTAGTACCTTATCCTATTTTGGCATGATAATTAAGTTGCTGATAAAGGGGCCTCACTGATCCAGAATCCTGGGTTTGAATGCCATGCTGGGATGTTGTATGAAGTTTGCATGTTCCCCAAAGTGACTACATGGATTTTACTCCTAGCTCTCCAGTTTTCTTCACACTTCCCCAGTGACATGTGTGTTATGTCAATTTATCTTTGCACATAGGGCCCTTGTGAGTATGAGTGAGAGTATGTGGAAGAGTGGGCCTTCATGTTAATGTATATATTATTCAAAAAAATAATTTTACTTTTGAAGTATTTGCCTTGTATGTTAAACATATAAACACATTATGTTTTGATGAAGTTTGTGGGGTTTTTTTTTCTATTGCAGTGTTTTAAGAATGGAATTGGAATAACTCTGATTGATATTCGTGGTGCAACAATAAGAGAAAGCAAACACAAAACATTTGAGTTGATAACCCCTTTTAAAACTTTCAGGTAATGATGTATTTTATAATATAGATGTACCACATTAGGTTCATTTGATACACACTTTCTAAGCTGTTGTCTTGTTTGAGCATTTTGGGACCAAAAATGAATATTTTACATATATTTTACATTTGTACTCTGTATTCCTTTCAAGAAATTTAACAAAAATATTTTCTAAATAAATTATTTTACCATATAAATAAAGTAAACCTGGAAATTAATTAATTTTTGCAATTAATGCCTATTTTTTTTTGTTGGTTTGTTTTTGTTTTTTTTTTATTATATTACAAAACAATAATATAAAAAAGTTAAGTGTGAACCTAAAGAATTGCATAAACATCTAGTACCGCGTGTTTACTACCTTTAACAATTTTGAGAAATAAAATTTTATTTTAACGTTTCAAAATACTGGTGTTCATTACCTTGATTTAGACATACCGACATAGATGCAGGGGAGTGGGAAGAAGGTAAAAATAACACTCTTTTTTTTCATTTCACATTTCTGTAAAAAGATGGAGTCAATGTCATATCACATAAGTGCTACAAAATACATTTTTTTGAGTGGCACTAAAACCAAATTAAAAAGTCCCTAGTACCTCTGAATTTAACTCTCCAGTCTGTCAGGTAGTTTACAGTATAATGACAAAATTCTACAAAATAGAAGCATAATGATTGTCACCATCCATGATTCAAGTTTACAGTAACTTTGCTAATTTATGCAAAGTATGCAACATAACCATCTAAGTAATGTCAATTTTTAACCGAGATAAATACTACAGAGAACCTTTTTAGTGTGCCAGGAGCAAAGGTGTAGAGCAGTGTTTTCCAACCTTTTTACTGTGATGGCACACTTTTTGTAACCCAAAATAGGCACACCACAATTCTACCAACCACAAAAGCATTAAATCTGTACACTTGCTAAACTGTCCGAAGGAGTGGGACAATCAGAGACACCAGCAAAACAAAAGTAGCTTGGAGATTGGCTTTCGCAGACAAGGAAATTAGTGGGCACATTAAAAGCATTTCCCAGCTGCTTTGTCCATTGGCCCACTCATGCAGGCGGTCCCTCTCTGCCTCACTCCACTGTATCTGGGGTCAGAGACAACTCGTATGCCCATTATCCCTCAGCTCTGTGAGAGTCGGTGGTGAACACACATACCCACAGACCTATCTCCTGAATGCTGAACTGGTCTCTGTGCTGTGTCTGCAAAATGACGATTGCAAAGCTGCTTTTATGTCAACTTCTCCAGTTAGTCCTGTCCCCCTTGGACAGGTCTTGACCACCTGAGGAGCGTGTATCTCTTCGTTCAAGACCCAGGAGCACCACACTGTTATTGCACCACACTGCAATCCTAAACTTGATAAGTGTGTTAGAAAATGGATGAATGGATTACATCTATTTCTGGTCAAGGTTAGAGATGTTTCTTCACAGCTGTAGTGAACTGCTTTGCATATAGCCAAATACAATAGTTCTGCCTACTTGGTATAGTATATCTATGAATCAGGATGCCAGTCAAGTGTCTATTTGTTATTTGGGGTAAATTGTGGACTAGTGGATGGGTTATACAGTAAATGGGCTTCTGGCTCAGAAGCATTCAAGCTTGGGTTTGGCAGACAGAAGACACAAGGAATATGAGGAAGTTTGTTTCAAGGGACTACAGTATGCTGAAGGAAATACAGGCCAGTTGTTGGCACCTGCATGGTTAAACCTAAGCAGAGCAAGTTTGTACTTCATCTACTACACAAAATCATTAACAAGGCTTAACCTTTATCTATAGTATGTTTGATTTACTGTACATTTATATTTAATAATGTAATTTTTTACTCTTCTATTTAGCTTTACTGCCGAGTCTTGGCGAGAGAAAAAAGATTGGATGGAAGCTTTACAAGAGTCTATCGCAGAGACCCTTTCTGATTATGAAGTGGCTGAAAAGATATGGTCTAACCGATCTAACAAGAGTTGTGCTGACTGCAAGGCTATTAATCCTGACTGGGCTTCCATCAACCTCTGTGTAGTGATCTGCAAGAACTGTGCTGGTACGGATAATCGTGTTTATCTTTTTTCGCTTATGATAAGTCCAAATTTAAAAATAAATGTCAATCACATTTTCAGTATTGCTCCTGATCTGTGACATGGTTTTGATGAGGTGAAAGCTTTGTAATGCAATTTCAATCTTAGTTTCTAAAGCTTGTGTTTCTCATAATTGTTAGCTACTAAATACACATGTGAAAATTATCTTACTAATTGAATAATACTCTACTTAGTTCACATGAATTTATGTTTTGGACTTTCCAGGGTCTATCATGCTGTTTTTGAAAGTGTGGCACATTTATTTCTTATTGTTTATTTCTTATTGTTATCTTGTTATTCTGGAAACACCATTTTGTGTTTTTGAATATTCATCGACATTTTGGGACAATCTTTACTTTGTCATGAATATATTTTTTACAGTCGCTATACCCATAGCTGGTCATGTGACAAATTGTGTTTTCAAGTCCTGTGTATAAAAGATGACTGCTCACTGCTTCTGGTATCCAAATATTGGATGTTTCTTCTTAAAACAAATGTTGTAGTGATAGGTAGAAGAAGGAAGCATAAGATAGTGGTGAGACTTCTGAATTGAAAGACATTACAATATTCAATAGATGCTAGAATGTCAAATGGCATTTGTGTTGTAGGTAAGTAGAGGTTTTGGAGATAGATGTGACCGATTACATATGCTATAGATACAACTCCATTTAAACAACACATAAAACAGAATAAGAGGCCAGGTCGTTAACCATTTTGAATATGTGATTTATTTCAGTGTTCAGAAACACTTACTGAGCTGTTACTCACTTTAGTCCCGTTAGTTTCATTTACATGCAAAAATAAAAACCTGATTTATTTTTTAAGAACTAATTTGGTTGCATTTTAATTTTATGCCTAGGTCAGCACAGAGGCCTGGGTACAACTATTTCTAAGGTTCAGAGTCTAACACTGGACACAAGTGTATGGAGCAATGAAATAGTACAAGTAAGTAACTAAGTACACTTTTAGTAAATTCATTGTAAGTGACTTAAACAGCTTTTAAGTGTATTCACACTATATATTGCTTATGTAGCTAAACAAAACAGTTACTAATAGGCAATAGATCCATTCAGCTGTTTAGTTAAAATATGTCAAATGTGCAAAACTGTGCTCTATGCCTTCACATTTATGTTTCCTACAGCTATTTATTATGATTGGAAATGAGAGGTCCAACAGGTTCTGGGCAGCTCGTCTCACTCCATATGAAGAGTTGGATCCAGATTCCACTGCTGAACAGCGCAGGGAATTCATTGGCCTCAAATATCGAGATGGCAGGTATAGACTGCCCCATCCTAGGTTTGCTACACAGGATGACCTGTTAAAGGTACTAAAACACACTATGGGGAATTTTAATGCTTTAAAAGATATAATAATCATCCAATTCTGTACTGTAACGTATTAAACCTCATATGACCACATTTAGATTTTATTCATAATTTATTTGGAAAGAAAGAGAAAATTAAGGCTATATGCAGTATTCCACTTCATTATTTTTGTACTGTATGGATTTTTAATGATCAAATGAGGGTTTTGCATTATACATATTTTTCACTTTCATTTTTCTCTCAGTATAGTGTAGTTATCAAAAAATATTGTATTTTGAATGTGAATGTGTGCTTAAGCTGAATGCTACCAACATTTTATCAGTGTTGTTCATAGTTGTTAGTAAAAAAGTTCCTCTGCTTAAACTTCATAATGTGAATTTGTTTTTTTTTTTTTTCCATCAGGCCCTTTGTACAGCTGTAGCAGAGCAGAACCTTCTTCAAATTGTGCCTCAGATCTTTACTGAGGCAGCTGAAGCCCTTGATTCAAATTTATATGACCAGTGTCAGGCACCTAGTCTTGGACGAGTATCAGAGCCTCAAAGTTACAAGTCTATAGGTAAAAATCTTATCACAACCAAGTATGAATTAATCTAATATCAGTTCTGCTTTGTTTATATGGCCTTTCAAATTAGAAAAATATGCCTCAAAAAGGTGGAATCATACTAGAAAATTCAGTTTCATAGTCAGCATAATTGTTAAATCACACTTAAATTAATAGTTTTCTACTTAGATCTCAGGGAATCGTGAACATGTAGTAAAGCAAATTGCAACTTTTTTCAGAAATAGATGTAAGTTATTTGTGTATAAAAATGTAATTAAGCCTATTCTGTTCTGTGATGTTTTTCAGAGGCCTGAATACCGTTACAATATAATGAAATGATGCATGTCAGTTTAATGTACAATGTTCATTGGTGCATACAAAGCATAATAACTAAGTGATGCAATAACATTTGATTAATTGTATTTCATATTCAGAAATTAAATAATTTGCAAAATAAACTAAATATGACTGAAGTTTCATCAGATGTGGTTTATCTGGTTTTAATACCCAAATGCAGTACAGTAAATTGAAAGCAGATAAATTAGATCTAATCAGATCTAATATTGTCTTGTCATTTGTTTACATACCTTAAATTAATGTTGATATTAGAAAGTATTTGTGATATTAGTTATCTTTTTTCTTTATTTTATTTAGTCTCATTACAGTTATATTTTAAAAAATATTGCTATGGAATACATAATAGAAAATAAAGACATTCATGCTCAGGAATATAATGATTTTCATAAAGGAGTATTTGACTTATTATCTTAGAATTTCTTCAAACCAGCTTGTGCTCTCATTTCCTGAAAGACAGTCATATCCTCCTTTTAGAATCAAGCTCTACAGAAGGACTGGATACAGGAAGTGTGTACGATGAAATCACCCAGCCAGTGATATATTCAGGATACCTTTACAAGTCAGCATCAATTAGCAAAATATCAACAAAGAAAAATAAAGAAGGTTTAGTATTTTTATCTTTTTCAAGCTAACATTGTATTGCTAGACACTTACTAATATTTTCTCATTATGTAAATTTCTTCATTAATGATTTTGTGGTCATAACATACTCACAGTTCTGATAAAGAGAAAACACAGTAAATTGTAGCATCTGCTGCATAATACCCACTTCTATTGAGAAGACTTGTTAAATTTGTCTAAATAGATGTGTACTGCAAGGCCTTCAAAACTGTAGGATACCTTTTCCCAACTTTAGTTGTATATTTTATTTTTCAGAATACCAGAAGAAGTGGTGTACCTTGGATCGTTGTCTCCTCTTCTATGACTCTGAAAAGAGAAATGATCCAAGCCTAAAGATTGACATGAATGAAATTATTTGTTTAGGAGTCAGCAGACATGAGTCTCCTAATAGTCCCGGACCTTGTGACAGGTACCACTTTCAAACAATAGAAAAGATTAAATTAGGAAAGGATCCAAAGATCTGTGTGATTGTGTAGCATTGTGTTTAGTGTTGATGCATGCTAAACAAGGATTATTAGTAGATTAGCAGTTAATTAAACCAAGGTCCTGTGGTGGGCTGGCGCCCTGCCCGGGGTTTGTTTCCTGCCTTGCGCCCTGTATTGGCTGGGATTGGCTCCAGCAGACCCCTGTGATCCCGTAGTTAGGATATAGCGGGTTTGATAATAGATGGATGGATGGATGGATAAACCAAGGTCAAATATATTCCAAGGTATGCTGATATTTGCTTTCTTAGCCTATTATATAGTTTCCCTGTATGTAGTCCTCGTACTTAATTTAATTCTCTTTTTAAATATACTTATAAAATGTGTTACTTAGTAGGAAAATTGGAAAAAAATCTATTGAAATTCTGTAATAGGTTAACATTTGAAAAACATGTTTTCTTTATTAGGGTAATGTAAAACTCAGTACATATACTGATGATGTATCTTTCATTTCAACATTACAAAAATATTGAGGAAATTGTGAAAAAGTATGTGTACTATATACAGTATATGTGAATGTAACACTATGTTTTGTATTGCTGTGATGTCATTCAGACTAAAGGGAAACAAATGTTAGAGATGAGTATGCCACATTCATACAAAACTGGACTGTGGAGACATTAGACATTTTATTGATCAGTTTTGTTTAAATATGTTTAGTTTTTTCTGTTAAATGATACTGGTACATTAATATGTTTTATTTGCCATTTCTACTATACTGTAACTGATGATGCAAAAAAAAAACTTTCAACCCAAGACTATTTGTTGTTTGAAATTTTTATTTTCCTGTTCAACCTTGGATTCCCAAATTATTGCTGTTTTATAAAGACAGAAAAGTTTAGGTATATAAAATAAATTTATTTGAACTATTTTCTTTGCAGGTTTCGATATACTTTTGAAGTTTACTTGGTATCAGAAAAAGTATACCAGTTTGGGGTTGAAACTGCAGAAGCTTTGCATGGCTGGACAAATTGCATAGGAAAGGTATTAAAAAATTAAAATGATGGACAACATGCTCTTCTTTTGATCAGTTGTTTAATGGCATTAAGGGTTTAACCCAAACACACTGATTGCACCTGCAGTATCTGAAAGAGCTTTCACTATAAAGTAAAATATGATCTAAATTTACCAAAAACTGTATTTTTGCTTTAATAACATGGAAAATGTTCGTTGCTAAATCGTAATATGATTAGCCTAAAAGAAGATACTTTATTGCTTTTTCTATGCACGATTTGATTTTGTTACATACAGTAAACCATGCTAAGAGCAAATACATTTTCTATGTGTAATATATTTTTCAGTCTTTCTATTTACTTAGTTGACTTAAATCAGTTTAAGAGTTGCAGAGAACCTGAATGTGCACCAAAATCATCAGGCGTAATGCAAAAGCTAATCCTTAATGGATCATCATTCCATTGTGGAGCACAGTCATGCACATACCAGGCATTGTAACCCACACATCTTCAGGATGTAGAAGAAAAGTCAAAGAGGAAAACTCATATAGACACATGTGTTACCAATAAAACTTCCTTGATCACAAATAATGTAATGTCCGTGTTTGTTATTTGAAAATTATTAAAGGATAAGAAGCCAGTTTTAGCTGTAGTTCATTTTTCAGCATATTAACTTTGTGTGCATGTCTGACATTTTTCATACATTTAATGTATGGCGGGTAAGACTACTTCTGTTTTAGAGTTAGTTATATTTGGCAATAATGTCTTATTAAATGCCCTTTGCTTCACTTGTGCTTACAATGCTGGTATTACTTTATGATGCATTATTGAAATGCACCTGATTTAACATAACATAAATTTATTGCCAACTGGTTGTTACGGTATGTTTGTACTTCATACATAATCTCATTTTCTAGGAAATGACTTTATATTCTGCAAATGCTGAACTGTATTGAATCCTAAAACCAAAGCCTCTGTGAATGTAGTCAAAAAAGAAGGCATACTGCTGTAATATGCTTAATTTTTATTTAATAAAAATTGAAGGATAAAATATAAACTTATGTATTGTTAATAAACAGAGGTTTTCTTGAAATATAATTCAGAATTTTTTGGAGCAAATTTTGATGTCTTCCTTTACTTCAAACATGATCTGTCTTTTCACTTTGTCAGGCTTTTACACCCTTGAATTGCCACTGCCTGCTGGCCAGGGAGTTTGAACGAGTGGGCCAACTGAAATACAAAGCCATGCTTGATCCTGAGCAGTGGAAAGAAGGATACTTTGTGTTACAGAAATCTAATTTGTTCATTTGTCCTGGAAATGAAAAGGCTGCTGAAGACAGTGTGAATCTCAGGCGGCTGCAAGAATTAAGTAAGGACGTTAGAGTAACTAATTAGAAACTGTGTTTTAGTTAGAAATTGTGAAAAAATAAAAATGTTATTCATGTTTGTGTGATTTGTGTTTCTTTCAATTATGATTCAGTGTTGTAATAAATGCTTGTTGGGCTAACAATGTAAAGATATACTTTTGTTTTGCTAAGTATGTGACCGTATGTTTCATAGATTAGCATTTGTCTTTTGTAGGTGTTACCACACAAATGGAAAATAATGAAAAAAAAGATATTTTGGTGCTGGTAGAGAAAGGAAGGTGAGGTTTTATAATTTTTTTTCATTTAAGCATATCTCTTATTTCTTTTTTCTTATGCTTAATGACTTTGTACAAAAAGTAGATAATATATACTTTTTAAAGAGTTCCAACAAATCTCATTGTTTATGTAGATTATTCATCTCTCATAGTCTTAGAAAATATAGCACAAATACAGTAATGCACTGGTTGGTTAAAATTTATTATGGTGACAACATTATTCTTGTCATGCTGTGTGTTTGTTTTTACACAATTTGCCCTGAATTGCTTTATTATTTGGCCTTCAAAATAAGCTTTTGTCAAAACAGACAAAAATTTCACATTGTATTGCTATTAAGTACAGTGATCCCTCGCTATATTGCGCTTCGCCTTTCGCGGCTTCACTCGCGGATTTTATATGTAAGCATATTTAAATATATATCGCGGATTTTTTGCTGGTTCCCGGATTTCTGAGGACAATGGGTCTTTTAATTCCTGGTACATGCTTCCTCAGTTGGTTTGCCCAGTTGATTTCGTACAAGGGACGCTATTGGCAGATGGCTGAGAAGCTACCCAACTTACTTTTCTTTCTCTCTCTCTTGCGCTGACTATCTGTGATCCTGACGTAGGGGGTATGAGCAGGGGGGCTGTTCGCACACCTAGACGATACGGACACTCGTCTAAAAATGCTGAAAGATTATCTTCACGTTGCTACCTTCTGTGTGCAGCTTTTAAGTATGCTGCACGGTGCTTCGCATACTTAAAAGCTCAAAGGGCACGTATTGATTTTTGACTTTGTTTTTCTCTCTCTCTCTCTCTCTCTGCACCTGACGGAGGGGGTGTGAGCTGCCGCCTTCAACAGCTTTGTGCCGCGGTGCTTCACATACTTAAAAGCCAAACAGCCCTATTGATTTGTTTGCTTTCCTCTCTGTTTCCTTTGAAGAGGAAGATATGTTTACATTCTTTTAATTGTGAGACAGAACTGTCATCTCTGTCTTGTCATGGAGCACAGTTTAAACTTTTGAAAAAGAGACAAATGTTTGTTTGCAGTGTTTGAATAACGTTCCTGTCTCTCTACAACCTCCTGTGTTTCTGCGCAAATCTGTGACCCAAGCATGACAATATAAAAATAACCATATAAACATACGGTTTCTACTTCGCGGATTTTCTTATTTCGCGGGTGGCTCTGGAACGCAACCCCCGCGATGGAGGAGGGATTACTGTATATACAATATCAGAGGCTTAGATAATTTATCTGTTTGTTTATACTCTTTTATAACATTCTTTCTTGTCTAATTTCCTCTGTCTTCCACCATTCATTCAAGTTTTGCCACTATATTTAAAGAAATAAATTAGTTTATCTATGTGCGAGTGTGTCCACGTGGACTGCTTTTAGAAAAAAACTAAAGCTGCCACCTGCTAGCTTCAAGCTACTTTGCATCATTTTCTGTTTATTTACAGTTTGGTCAAATTGTATAAAATGCTTCTTGCAATATAGTTCATGAAAAACATATTGCCTTATGCCAAAATTATGGAAAAATCATGTTCTGTTATTCATAATCTGTTACAGAAAAAAAAACTAATTCAAACAGGTCTTAAAGTTGTACTAATTACTTGCTATATGACTTTAGAACACTGCATCTCCAGGGAATGGCCCGGGTTGATTTTTCACTGTGGTACCAGGACATCCAGACTGCAGCAGGAGGAAAGGGGAATGCACTTCGAGACCAACAACTCAGTCGAAATGATATCCCTATCATAGTAGACAGCTGTATTGCATTTATTACACAGTATGGTAAGCAAACACATAATAAACTGTTCTTGTGATGATTATACAGTATACAGTATTTACCTAAGTAATATTCAACATTCATGAGTTGTCACTGAGAGGCAGCAACACAGCCTTCCTGTTATATAAGGGCAGATAATCTTTCACATGAATTTTACGATCACCAATTAATGTAATTTGTCTGTAGATGTTATGCCAATATTTCTGGTAGATTTACCTGTTCTGGTAACTTATGTAGAACTGTAAAAGTCTATATATATTCATACTCAAATAAACTACATCCAGTAGTACTCCTGATGATAGCTGAGATATGTGAAATGCATAGTAGAAATAACCAAAAGCTCAATTAGAATTAAACCAATAGACATAAAGAGCAATATAGATTAACAAATCAGGACTGAGTGGGGAGAAAAATCATTTCATTTGAATCCATTTACAGTTTAGTTTGGTAATGCAGTATTTAATGTAACCAGTAATTGTAACTTACTAAAAACAAAATTCTTCCAAGTCAACTTTATTAAAACATATGTCATATTTTTATTTTATTTTCTGTCATGCAAAAATTTTAAATAAAACCTGTTTTTCACATTACTAACTTACTTTCTTAAACAATAACTGTTATTTAACCAGGCCTTAGACATGAAGGAATCTACAGAAAAAATGGAGCCAAATCAAGAATTAAACTTCTCATGGATGAATTTCGGCAGGATGCAAGAAATGTTAGGCTGCGCATTGGTGACAACTTTATTGAAGATGTGACAGATGTACTTAAGAGATTCTTCAGGGAAATTGATGATCCAGTATTTATGGCTGAACTCCATCCACTGTGGCAAGAAGCTGCTGGTAATGATGCCTAATTGTGTTCGTAAATGGCGTTCTTTATTGTGCAGTCTTGTTTCATGTTTTAACGACTCTTTTATCTGTTTCATTAAAGTGTGTATATGAAATTGTATCCTCTAAACTATTCTGTGAGACGTTTGCTTAATGTTTCAGTGTGTTTGTTTATCTAAAATATAATGTGGTTTGTCTGCTTGTATACAGTGTGCTTTGTGAGTTTCATTTCACCTCAGTTTGTGCTTATAAAATGTAATTCTATGGTTAACACTCTATATAATATTACATATCGAGTGTAATCAGACTGAAACAAAATAAGTTGCAATAAGGGTACAAATATGATGCTGAACATGCAAAAAAAAAAAACAAAATGTGCAAATGTTCACTGTAAAGTACATAGTAAAGTACATACTGCTTATACATATAACTACATTTTTTAAATCCATCCATCCATCCATTATCCAACCTACTATATCCTAACTACAGGGTCACGGCGGTCTGCTGGAGCCAATCCCAGCCAACACAGGACGCAAGGCAGGAAACAAACCCCAGGCAGGGCGCCAGCCCACCACAACATTTTTAATATTATACATATAATTACATTTTTAATATTAATAAGATTGTTAAAAATAAAAAAATTTAGTCCTAGAATCCAGCTGTCTGCCCAAGGCCAGCTGATTGTATCTTGGCTTAGATAATAACAGTTTCAGTAGGATATCCCGACAATGTACTCGATCACAAAACGTGGAAAAGAAAAAGAGAATGTGAAAGACACAGTAACAGAAATACTATCATTGCAACAAACAACATGAACACCATTACTGTGCTATTTCCTTGAAGACTTTAGCAGATGAGTCACTTATAATATTTTGTAAATAAATCATTTCACATTTTCTGACACTATTTCTAAAGCTTCTCCCTTCTACACCAGTTTTACTCACCCTTGAAACTTTAAGCAAGTCTGCATCTTGAAATGTTAATAAGTTCTGATAGATAGGAGGATACTAAACCATTTGACACTTTGTATGCCAAAAAGAAATATTAAAAACTGGTCTAAAATTAACTGGAAGCTAGAGTAGTGATTTAAGATCTGAACTTATATGGTCATGCTTAGTTATAGTTATGATCCTTGTTTGAAGTAACTGTAGACATGTGAGCCAAAGGTTCGAGCGGCCAGACAATAAAGCATTGCAATAATAAATTGTGCTTGAAACAGATGTATGAACTGAGATCACCTTAATTATATGTTTGATTCCTGAAAAAGTGAAATGAACCAGGATAACTAGAATTATTCAAGAACATTTTATTACTTTGTAAAGTGCTTTATTCATGTGCTTGTTTTGGAAGATGTTTTGGAAGTGAAAAATGAGTAAATGATTAACTCTTTTGAGCATTCTTAAGCATTGCAAAGGTGCCATATAATGTTTTATATTTCCTCAGAGATTCCTCAAAAGTTGCGTCGCTTGGAGAGGTACAAAGATCTCATTCGAAGTCTGCCTAGGGTCAACAGAACAACTCTCGCCGCACTTATTGGTCATCTTTACAGGTGAGCATTAAAAAGTGTATATTTAAAGGGCATTGCAGCACCACAATTAATTAATTTGTGATAATAATATACAGAGGATAAGTATGTATAAGTGTCTTTATGGATTGAATTCTGCATTATGTTTGTATAAAATACTAGGTGATTTGCTTTGTTTTTACTTTCTCGTATACAAAGTACACGGAAAGTATTGTAATCATCCAAGAATTCGATGCCGAGATTTTGATGAATCTTGACATTTTAGACAACAACAACAACATTTATTTATATAGCACATTTTCATACAAAAAAGTAGCTCAAAGTGCTTTATATAATGAAGAAAAGAAAAATAAAAGACAAAATAAGAAATTTAAAATAAGACAACATTAGTTAACATTGAAAAAGAGTAAGGTCCGATGGCCAGGGGGGACAGAAAAAACAAAAAAAAAACTCCAGATGGCTGGAGAAAAAAAATAAAATCTGCAGGGGTTCCATGCCACGAGACCGCCCAGCCCCTCTGGGCATTCTACCTAACATAAATGAAATAGTCCTCTTTGTATTTAGGGTTCTCACGGAAGGACTTGATGATGATGGTCATGCAGACTTCTGGCTTTTAATCCATCACTGTTGGAACATCACGGTGCTTTGAGTAGATGGTGGTGGCGCAAGGAAACAGAAGAGAGAGTAGGGGTTAGTACAGATTTTAGAGCCACCATGAATAGTTATTATAATGAATTGGATATATAAAGTATCAGGATTAAATTACAGTGAACTTATGAGAAGGCCATGTTAAAATAATGTGTTTTCAGCAGTTTTTTGAAGTTTTCCAGTGTATTAGCCTGCCAATGGCAGGCTATTCCAGATTTTAGGTGCATAACAGCAGAAGGCCGTCTCACCACTTCTTTTAAGTTTTGCTCTTGGAATTCTAAGGAGACACTCATTTGAGGATCTGAGGTTGCGATTTGGAATATAAGATGTCAGACATTCTAATATATAAGATGGGGCAAGATTATTTAAGGCTTTATAAACCATAAGCAGAATTTTAAAATCAAGCCTGAATGACATAGGTACCCAGTGTAGTGACATCAAAACTGGAGAAATGTGCTCAGATTTTCTTTTCCTGGTTAGGATTCTAGCAGCTGCATTCTGCACTAGTTGCAAACGATTTCTGTCTTTTTTGGGTATTCCTGAGAGGATTGCCTTACAGTAATCTAGTCGACTGAAAACAAACGCGTGGACTAATTTCTCAGTATCTTTCAAAGATAAAAGAGGTCTAATGTTTGCTATGTTTCTTAAGTAAAAAAATGCTGTCCTAGTGATCTGATTAATATGCGATTTAAAATTCAGATTACAGTCAACGGTTACCCCTAAGCTTTTTACCTCCGTCTTGACTTTTAATCCTAATGTATCCAGTTTATTTCTAATAGCCTCATTGTATCCATTATTGTCAATCAGTAAGATTTCAGTTTTCTCTTTATTTGGCTTGAGAAAGTTACTATTCATCCATTCAGAAATACAAGTCAGACATTGTGTTAGTGAATCAAGAGAATCGGGGTCATCAGGTGCTATTGATGAATACAGCTGTGTGTCATCATCATAGCTGTGGTAGCTCACGTTGTGCCCTGAGATAATCTGACTTAACGGAAGCATGTAGATTGAGAAGAGAAGCGGACCCAGGATAGAGCCTTGTGGAACACCATATAGGATATCATGTGTCTTTGAGTTGTAATTACCACAACTAACAAAGAATTTTCTCCCTGCCAGGTAGGATTCAAACCAATTTAAGACACTGCCAGAGAGGCCCACCCATTGACTAAGGCAAATTCTGAGAATATTATGATCAATGGTGTCAAATGCAGTTTCTGTGCTGTGATTTGTTCTAAAACCTGACTGAAATTTATCAAGAATAGCATGTTTATTGAGGTGGTCATTTAACTGCATAATGACTGCCTCCTCTAGAATTTTACTTAAGAAAGGCAGGTTAGAGATGGGTCTAAAATTTTCAATAGCAGAGGGGTCAAGATTATTTTTCTTAAGTAGGGGCTTAACTACAGTGGTCTTAAGACAGTCTGGGAAGACCCCCGTATCTAATGATGAATTTACTTAGACCTCCCTGACTTTGTCGTATACGAAGTATAGGGAACGTATTGGAATCCTCCAAAAATTCCATTTCTAGATTTTGATGAATCTCAATGTTTTAGACCTCCCTGAGTCCGAAAATACCATTTTTGGAATTATGTCTGAATGTGTATGTAAACATGATAACTTGAGAATGCTTAGGTCATCCAAATTTTGCATACACGTATTAGGTACAAAACGTAGATTTCTATGAACTTTTGGGCTATTTCCACTAACCGGAAGTGGTACATCACCTTTTATTCATGCAGCTGCAGAGTCCGATTTATTCAACTTTACTTTTATAATAATTGTTCAATATATTCTTAATTTGATTTGATTTGTTGTTCATGGTTCTTTAATCTAGATAATATAAAAATATAATCATTGTCTTGTGGTTTATTCCTCAATTATCCATCCCCATATCTGAGTATACGAGAAAGTCTAGGGGAGACCACTGACAATTTTTTTAAGTTTACGTTTTGTCTGATTGAAAACACCGTTTCTTCTAGCAGAACTTTTTCCATTTCCTTAATATGTTTTTAAGAGTAAAAAAAAACAGATTGTATTTCTAAATCTAACCTATTTCATTGTGTGTTCTCATATTATATCTCAGAGTACAGAAATGTGCAGATTTGAATCAAATGTGCACCAAGAATTTGTCCTTACTGTTTGCACCTAGTCTGTTCCAGACTGATGGAAAAGGTGAACATGAGGTGAAGATTGTGGAAGATCTAATTGACAATTACCTATATGTTTTCAATGTGAGTAAATATATATTGGAAGGGTTGTTTACTTTGAAGTCTTTTAAATCTTGTTTACCATTAGGAAAAAGTACACAGAAACATCCAATACAGATTTAGAGTGGAGTAAGGACCAAGCTGTACCCTTTTAACAGAAGCAGATCTACCATCAGCACATTCCAGGTGCACGCCCAGGGGCCCTTAATGGCAAGGGGCCTTTTCTTCTTGCACCCCATGCCCCCCACCCTTCTTTGCTGAAACAATCAATTATACATTGGCATTGCAAGATATAAATGGACTAATGATAAAAACAAGTGATATGCTGTTACAGGTGCTATGATTGTGCTTTCTGTTTTTCCGTTAAGGCTACATTGTTGGGGTTGATGTAAGTTTAAAAGAAATAGCAGCCACATTAATTAAAATAAGAAAACTATGCATTCAAAGTAAACAATGTGACATACCCTGTCAGAAGGAGGTGAAAATGACTGACTTTAAGAGAGCTGATAACAAACAGGCTGCATAACGTCCAACTTCTGACTGTATGTCTAAACAAATAACTAAATTAAGTTAACATTACTCTAATTCTAAATGCAAAAATGCCCAGCTAATATATAGCCACAGAATTTTAACACAGAGTATATTCATAGACCCCAGGACTTACTGTATCTATTATTATTTATTATTATTATTATTTCACTGCACTTATGCTATAATGTGTTTTAGGATAGAATACTGCATCATGCAGCTTAATATTTGCTTCTACACTTGTAAGGAACAACATTCAAGTTTGTAAGAGAACAATAACAGCTTCTGACATTTAAAATTTTCATTTGAGAATAGTGACAAGTTTCCTACAATGAAATAAATATGGCATATTTTTGAAAATAGCTCAATTTTTGCAAGTCTTAACTTTGTTAAAGTTGAGTATGATATGTTAGGTTACACTTCTATTTTATTCCATGGTAAAGCAAATTTAAACTAACAAAAATGTGGCCTTAAAGTGTAATGCTCTCATAAAACTCCTAAATAGTATACAGAGAGATCACCTAATACCTCTTTGCAGGCTGTGGCTAAGACATTTACACACATTGTTTTCTGAAAAAAGTTACTCTTTCAGATTTTCAGAATCTATGCATATTTCCGACAATGAGTGATGTTGCATTTTCACCCATAAATAATTAAGCTCTATATTAAGTCTAAAGTCTCTGTTTTGGTAAAGTAATTGCCCCCGCTATTCAGTGATTGGTTGAACCCCCTTTAATTTCAATAGCTGAAACTCTTTTTTTATGTTTGTGAATATGTAATGTTGAGATTTTACATGATCTTTCCAAAATTTTGCATTTCTCATTTTCAACCTTTCTGTTGTGGTCGTTTTTTTTTTTTTTTGGTTAATCGTACTTATAAAAAGACTGACACAAATTGTTATTTTAGATCGATGAAGAGCAAGTAAACCAAATGGAATTGGAGATAAGCCTTATTACAACTTGGAAAGATGTGCAGGTACAGGTTTTATTCTGATTATTTTACACCAGTAACGGCGTACTGCACGATAACGTGCAGTGAACACACTTGACTTGAGCATTCATAGTTTTCATCCTCATTCTCTGTCTCTGTTTAGCATTCGTTTGCTCAGAATTTGCTTCCTGAGCAGCTGTTCTTTTCTCCACCCTAGCTTCCCGCTGCTTCTCTTATTTCATCGGCATCTTTTCACGTTAAAACTGATTAAGTCAGTGTTTGTGTTGCAATTACGTTTTTCTTAATTTTTTAGCTAAGCCCAGCACTTAAGTCTTCAACCTGCCTCAAGAATGATTTAAGATATGATGAGGTAGGGGAAGTGACCGCGAAGGTGGTAGGGAATGAGAACGATGCACTTACCCATGTGCCGCATGGCCGCCCTGCTGTGCGCAGCCGAGAGATGATTCTACAATAAAATAAAATAAAAATAAAAAGAGTAATAAAAACCATCACCTGAAAGCAGATAGTAGACGTCACGTAGTATATAGGTGAAACGGTTTGTGAGCTACAGGTGATTTAAAATCCTGGACAGACAAACGAACAGCCACAGTGGCATATTACAGTGGTGTGAAAAACTATTTGCCCCCTTCCTGATTTCTTATTCTTTTGCATGTTTGTCACACAAAATGTTTCTGATCATCAAACACATTTAACCATTAGTCAAATATAACACAAGTAAACACAAAATGCAGTTTGTAAATGGTGGTTTTTATTATTTAGGGAGAAAAAAAAATCCAAACCTACATGGCCCTGTGTGAAAAAGTAATTGCCCCCTGAACCTAATAACTGGTTGGGCCACCCTTAGCAGCAATAACTGCAATCAAGCGTTTGCGATAACTTGCAATGAGTCTTTTACAGCGCTCTGGAGGAATTTTGGCCCACTCATCTTTGCAAAATTGTTGTAATTCAGCTTTATTTGAGGGTTTTCTAGCATGAACCGCCTTTTTAAGGTCATGCCATAGCATCTCAATTGGATTCAGGTCAGGACTTTGACTAGGCCACTCCAAAGTCTTCATTTTGTTTTTCTTCAGCCATTCAGAGGTGGATTTGCTGGTGTGTTTTGGGTCATTGTCCTGTTGCAGCACCCAAGATCGCTTCAGCTTGAGTTGACGAACAGATGGCCGGACATTCTCCTTCAGGATTTTTTGGTAGACAGTAGAATTCATGGTTCCATCTATCACAGCAAGCCTTCCAGGTCCTGAAGCAGCAAAACAACCCCAGACCATCACACTACCACCACCATATTTTACTGTTGGTATGATGTTCTTTTTCTGAAATGCTGTGTTCCTTTTACGCCAGATGTAACGGGACATTTGCCTTCCAAAAAGTTCAACTTTTGTCTCATCAGTCCACAAGGTATTTTCCCAAAAGTCTTGGCAATCATTGAGATGCTTCTTAGCAAAATTGAGACGAGCCCTAATGTTCTTTTTGCTTAACAGTGGTTTGCGTCTTGGAAATCTGCCATGCAGGCCGTTTTTGCCCAGTCTCTTTCTTATGGTGGAGTCGTGAACACTGACCTTAATTGAGGCAAGTGAGGCCTGCAGTTCTTTAGACGTTGTCCTGGGGTCTTTTGTGACCTCTTGGATGAGTCGTCTCTGCGCTCTTGGGGTAATTTTTGTCGGCCGGCCACTCCTGGGAAGGTTCACCACTGTTCCATGTTTTTGCCATTTGTGGATAATGGCTCTCACTGTGGTTCGCTGGAGTCCCAAAGCTTTAGAAATGGCTTTATAACCTTTACCAGACTGATAGATCTCAATTACTTCTGTTCTCATTTGTTGCTGAATTTCTTTGGATCTTGGCATGATGTCTAGCTTTTGAGGTGCTTTTGGTCTACTTCTCTGTGTCATACAGCAGGGGTCCCCAACCACCGGTCCGCGACCCACTACCGGGCCGCAGCCGTCTGACAGCCGGGCCGCAAGAGAACTGCCGGCAACGGAGACTCACTCGGACTTTTCAGAACGCTTGGCGGGCGGGGCTTTGCAGCGGTGCAGAGAGAGGAGAGAGACCGAGGTGAGAGAGTATTACAACAAAGTATTGTTACGGTCCCGACAGTTTCCCCATATGACACGAGTCTATAGAAATCGCGTTACTACGAAGTACATTCAAGAGATGCTTTCATTACAACGAAGTGACCTTGAAATGCCTGAATGAATCATCCACAGAGCAGTTAGATCTGTGGTCACAGCTCAGATGTGCACGTTTGCACAACGATCCCCAAACAGAAACATTGTAAAAAAAATTCTTTCTTCGAACTTTCCTCGTACTGTTTTTTTTTGCTGTTTTTGTTTTCTGTGGTTTTCAGTGATACCTTTTGCTTATTGCTTGTCAACATTTGAAAAACATCCATTGGAATTTAACTCATTGTCACCCTCCTATAGAAACGGCAGACACGAAAAAAACGATAGCAGTGTTAATGTTTCTGATGTGCAATCTGTTGGAATGGCAAATGCAAAGGATATGTCTTTGTTATATGCAAAAAAAGAAGAAAAATCTCAGGTTGCAAACGTATGCGAACTGCTTAATAACTTAATAATAAAAGAAATGTTATGTAAATTGTGTATAAAATTGCCCTAAAACCCCCCAAAACCGGTCCGTGGAAAAATTGGCATCTAAGAAAGTGGTCCTTGCTGTCAAAAAGGTTGGGGACCACTGATATACAGTATAAAGAAGAATAGTAAAGTTATTTCCACCACAAGAGGGCTCCATTGCAACACTCTGCAGGCTTTGTTCTCTCTTTACATAGAATTCTGTTTAACACACTTAAATCAGGCATCATTCATTTAGTGATTGCACCCACTATGTCTTATCATTCTGATTAGTATGATGCTTATAAGTGAATGGTTAATTTATCCTATTACAAATTATTTCTATTCATCCATTTTCTGTATGTTTTTTTTTCAAAGCTAGAATCTTCTCTAACTAGTAACAGGAATAAGACAAGAATCAATCCCAGTCAAGATGCCAGCCTGTTGATTGACTTACTGATTTGTACACCCATTCTAACTCACATTGGGCTAGTTTTGAGCCTCCAGAGAATTTACTATTGCTACCTATAGAATATGGGGCTAGGCAAAACCCACACTGACAGAAGAATTTCATGCAAACTTCTAACAGATAATGACTGTTGTGGGCATATTGTCATTTACAACAAACATTTATAGTTTAATCTTTTTAAGTGTTGAAATATTACCGCTATAAATGATTTATGATTTATGTATTTTGTATTTTTTTTTCTTTGTAGTTATCTCAAGCAGGAGATCTAATCATTGAAGTGTATTTGGAGAAAAGGTTACCAGATTGCTGCATCACCCTAAAAGTAAGAGAAGCATTTTTATTAGATTATAATTTTTATTCAGGCAAAATATGCACATTTTAGTGAACGTATATAGTTTTTAGGACTGGTTTACTTTAATTCAGGCACTTTTGTATGTCCTGTTGTAAAAGGGCTGCCTACAGTAGCATGTGTTTCCATTATACAACAAAAAAAAAAAAAAAAAATATATATATATATATATATATATATATATATATATATATATATAGCATGGGTGAATCCTTAAGAAGAGTCTCCTCAAACAAATATTTGCATAAAACGTTAGAAAAGAGCAATACCAGATTCTCCAAATGGGGAAAAAAATTACTGTACATAAATACAGTACACACATATTTAGTACCAAGAAAGTTCACTGAGTGCTCCAAACAGACTAAACTTAAATATGCCTTTATTCTGTATGATCATCCTGGTGATTGTAATATTGAACAACATATCCAGTCAAACGATAACAATTACCAGAGACAATGAATCTGGAACAGGGTTATGATATAGAGAAGATGTTTTATTTACATATGTCTGTAAGTTTATTGGTAAGTCAAATGCAGTGTAACTAAACAACATACATTGCAGGTCAAAACCACACCCACAGTCAAACAATTTGGAATCATCCGATAACCAAATATGCATGTATTTGTGTTCGGTTTATTATTTAATGTACTAGATTTGCTAAAGAAGAATATTTCCATCCATCCATTTTCCAACCCGCTGAATCCGAACACAGGGTCATGGGGGTCTGCTGGAGCCAATCCCAGCCAACACAGGGCACAAGGCAGGAACCAATCCCGGGCAGGGTGCCAACCCACCGCAGGACACACACAAACACACCCACACACCAAGCACACACTAGGGCCAATTTAGAATCGCCAATCCACCTAACCTGCATGTCTTTGGACTGTGGGAGGAAACCGGAGCGCCCGGAGGAAACCCACGCAGACACGGGGAGAACATGCAAACTCCACGCAGGGAGGACCCGGGAAGCGAACCCAGGTCCCCAGATCTCCCAACTGCGAGGCAGCAGCGCTACCCACTGCGCCACTGTGCCGCCCAAGAATATTTCCCTTGAGCTTATTATTATTATTTATTATAATTATTAATTAGTCTGTGATGTTCATTCCTTTAACAAAACACTGCACACATTTGTGTTGGTCATTTTGAAAAAGGTGCATGTGGAGTGGTGGCTCTGGGGCTAGGGATCTGCACTGGCAATTGGAAGGTTGCTGGTTCAAATCCCATAAATGCCAAAAGGGACTCTGCTCTGTTGGGCCCTTGAGCAAGACCCTTAACCTGCAATTGCTGAGTGCTTTGAGTAGTGAGGTTTACGCTATATAAATGCAAAGAATTATTATTATTATAAATCAGGATTTTGCCTTTTCACTAACTAAAGAACTATAGCAACACTACACTTGGTTTGCCATATTTATTTATTTATAATGTAAAAAATATAACATCATAATAAGGTGCTAATTGGAAAACAATCCTCTAGTAACACTGTGTTCATGTATAAACAAGTCCGAAAAAAATGAAAACTTTCCTAACATTAAAATTTAGTGTATATTTAATACATGATAAATCCATTAATTTTAAATTCTGTTGTAATTTAAATTACTGTTTGTAACAGTGTATAGATAAACAAACATGAATGTAGATTGAGCTCTTTATTACTACTGCATAATGCTTATTAACAGATGAATTGGAACCTTACGCACACACAACGTTTTCCAAGTGAACTTCTGTATGTCAAGGCTAACAGTACACTGCCTTAAGGGATTAGAAGGCGTCTTCAATCTGCATTTCATTTTAGGATGTGTGCAATCATAATTAGCATTCAGAGAATTACCCCATTATGTCCTCTAGGTGTCGCCCACAATGAGCGCTGAAGAGCTGACTAATCAAGTCCTATACTTGAGGAATATACCAGCCTGCGATAAAGACATTTGGATAACCTTTGAAGCCATAGAATGTGGAGAGCTTGGTGAGTAGGTATAACTAGCATTTTACCTGGATCTGGTACAATGTACAGTAGCATAGTTTAGTGCTGTTCTGGCTACTTTATTTTACAAATGTATATTACTGATGTTGTTTCATTTGAAACTCTTTAAGTTCAATTCATTGGACGCGAAAGATTTTTTTTCCATTCTAATTACTGAAGGTTGTTTTGTTAATATTTTATTCACAGAAAGACCCCTTCACCCTAAAGAGAAGGTTCTGGAGCAGGCTTTGCAATGGTGTAAGCTTCCTGTGCCCAGCTCAGCTTATCTAGTTGTTAAGAAGATTCCAAGTATTACAGCTATTGATATTTTTACTGGTAAGTATACTTAAAAAAAGCAAATAAAGTATGTTAGCTAATAATGCTTGAATGTATTCACAGGTCAGGCTTCTTTCCTCTTTTGACCCTCAATTGGAAAGAGAGGGTCCAGAAAACAAATTGGTGAATCACCTTTGAGCGCAAGCCAGGAACTAGCCATATACAGGGTGAATATCTATCACTCATAGTGGCCCAATTTAGAGTCACCATTCATTAGATTATAAATATAGTAACATTTTCAAAAAGTATTAGGCATTTCCTTACCTTCTGACCTTAAGCTTTAGTATATACCCTGTAAGACATCTATAGAAAAACACGTGTTTTCTAATAGTGCTGTTTTTGAGGAAGGCTAAAAGACTGCATTAAGAAAGGGTGAGTGAACTTCAAAATGTTTAATTCACAGAATAAAAAATTACAATAAGTATTCCATGTTTATAATGTACTTAGTAAGGGGCTATGTCAATGTGTATCTGCAAAAGAAAACAAATTAACTGTTATTACCACAGACACAAAGTGTGTCCTTCAACATTATTATGAATCTGAGTGTTTGGTTTTCTCAGCTCTGATTTGTTTAATTTTCAGACTGTTGCTTCTTGTTATTTATACATTTTTTAATATTTTTCTGATGTCACAGTTTTGTGCTTTGTTTTTAGTGTGGTCTCACTATTATGTGACAAGCTTTGTGCAGCAATGGCCATTTTGTTTACAGTTGCTAAGGCTATTACTGGGCATGTGATGTGGAGGTCATGTGATATATTGTGTCATCACACCCTACCTATATAAGACAGTGGCACACTGTACTATGCTTTTAGATCCTCTTCTTTAAACTAACTTTTCTCTTTAGTGTATAGGGAACTAGCAGGCAGTTATGAGAAGGTTTTAATGTGAGGACTTTTACCCTAGTATTCTAACTTCGACTTTTTGTTTACCATTTTAGACCTTGATGTACATGTCGTTGTCTTTATTCGTATTCTGTCCTCTGCTTGTTTAATAACTTGTTTCCTGCCTGCTCAAATTAGCTATTTTTCTACACAACCAAAACACTGGGTCTCTAATGTTCTTTTCTTTTTTTAATGGGAGAGTAACCTTTACCTTATTTCTATATTTGTTAGTATAATGTGCTAGAAAACTAGATTCTCAGAATTGGTATTGGTTTTTTCATGGTAAACCTTGCTTTTAAGGCTGGTGCAGCATGTGCTTCAATTATGTAATTATGTTTTTTTTTACTTATTTGCTGCTTGAATAAAATTATAAATTGTAAAAATGTAAAAAAATATTAGTCAAAATGAAACTGAATCCTAAATATAACTAAAATGAAATATACCAAATTATTAAGAGATAGGTAGACCGACCGACCAACCTTTTGTCCCAACGTGGACATTTGGATTTTTACATAAGCTCTTTAAATAAATAAATAAATAAATAAGTAAACATATATAGACACACATGCACACTATGATCTGAACACACACCAGAATGACTAACAAGAAAGGAAACCTATGACTTGTCAGTCACAGTCACAGTGAGGCACTATGCAAGCGTATTGCTATTGGTATAAAGGAGCCCCAGTAGTATTTCATGACACACTTTAGATGACTAATTCATTGGCTAAAGATACTCAGTTTTAGTTTGTCAGAAAGAGGATATACAGCATTGTTCATAGTGGCATTCAGTTTTGGTTCAATTTTCTCCTTTATGCTACCTCCAGAGGGTCCAGAGTGTGCCTCATAATTGAGCCTGCCCTTTTAATTAGATTTCTTCAGCCAGTAAAATGCTGTCTGTTTATGCTTTATTTTGTATCGCAGGATATAAGAATGATGTTGTGAAGGGTGGGATGCTGAAGTGTCGAGAGGAGCCACCCAAGCTTCTGCAAGGAAACAAGTTTCAAGAGCGACTTTTCCAAATTAGAGATCGCAAACTTCTGCTACTAAAAGATAAGAAGGTGGAAATTCTGATCAGTCTTTAATATTTTTTTATTTTCAGTATAACAAATTTTGATTTTCTCAGCCTGTAGAGTAAACGTTTACATGCTACATGTGCAGTTGTCTAGAAGGGTAAATACTTTTAAGTAGTTAGAGTAGATTAAGTTTCAAGGTACAATATCTCATAAAATCATCTTTGGTACAGCCTATCAACTATTGTTTACTCAGTATATTTGCACATCAGTAAAGCTCTCAGTTTTACCTTCAGTTTCTAAGTGACTCGTTTTAAGTAAGACTACTTAATATGTATGCCTGTAAACCTTTTTACATAACAGACATTGGTTTGATTTATTGTTAGAGGCAAAATACTTTCACAGTGTCCATTCTACAAGAATACATTAATACTATCTCCTGATCAGAGGTGCAGAATACTTTTGTGGGTATACTGAATTTTTAGATTCAAACCTTTAATGAGCAGTTGCTCAAAGAATCTTAATACATAATTCGCCTGCCTCCTCACTCACTCACTAAGAGGTCTATCATCGACCACATCCTACCACTGAGCAGGTTCTGTGCAACATTTGTCAATTTTTGTAAATTGTTTGACTCGGTTAATCAAGCTGCCCTGTGGGACATCCTGAGACTTCACAGGATCTCCACGAAGTTGCTGGATATCATGGCCGGCCTGTACACTGGTACTGTGAGTGCTGTGCAGAGTGGAGGCAGAACCTCAGAATTTTTCCCAGTAGAATCTGGCGTTCAACAGGGGTATGTTCTTGCTCCTATTCTGTTCAATGCTTGCATGGACTGGCTGTTTCAGAGTCATGGGGTCCAGCAGTTGTTGGGCATCTATGAGGAAACAGAGATTAACTGATCTTGACTTTGCCGACGATGCTGTGATCTTCGTGGAGTCAATGGAGGCTCTGATCAAGGCTCTCAAGAGACTGAGCGAGGAGTCTGAGTGTCTGGGCTTGCAAGTGTCCTGGATAAAAACCAAGATCCAGGCCTTTAATGACATCTTGGGCACAGCCATCAGCAGTGTGTCTGTCTGTCATGTGACTCTTCCTATGAAGTCAGTCGATGGAGTGGGAGAGCATGGGGGGGTGGGGGCATGAGGTCGCTGGAAATGGGTGTGTGGCGCCACCGATATCTTTGCAAAAGGACGAAGGTCCAAGTTTTTAGAGTACTAGTGCTTCCTTTTTTGCTATATGGTTGCGAGACATCGACGCCATCCAGTGACTTGAGATGAAGACTGGACTCATTTGGTACTGTGTCTCTTTGGAGAATACTTGGGTACAACTTTGGTCGATACTGATTTGACTTTGTGCCGAACAAGTGGTGATTGATGAAGTCCCAAATGATGCAAATTATCTGCACTGTGAGAGAGCATTAGTTATGGCATTACGGCCATGTGGAGTGATTCCACAATGATGATCAGGCTTGTAGGAGTCTCATTGCTGAAGACCCGTGTGGCTGGACCAGGCCAAGGGGATACCCACGTAACACCTAGCTGCGGCAGGTAGATGATCATTTCCAGTGGATGGCGCTGGACTGTGTGTCTGCCTAGGGGGTTGCCAGCTGGGATCCAAAGCTATTTTGTTGTGTGGTGGATGCAGCAATGCACTGTACCAGTACATGCTCCCCAATCTGACTTGACTTGAACTTTGAATTAATGCTGAAAGCCTACACTTCAATCATGTAATGATTTCTTTGTTTCAAATCCATCATGGTGTCATACAAACCCAAAATTATGTCACTGTCAAAATAATTATGAACCTAATTGTAAATTACAGTGGGGCAAAAAAGTATTTAGTCAGCCACCAATTGTGCAAGTTCTCCTACTTAAAAAGATGAGAGAGGCCTGTAATTTTCATCATAGGTATACCTCAACTATGAGAGACAAAATGAGAACAAAAAAATCCAGAAAATTACATTGTGTGATTTTTGAAGAATTTATTTGCAAAATAAGGTGGAAAAAAAGTATTTGACAGCTCTTTGGTCTTGGCCATAGTGGAGTTTGGAGTGTGACTGTTTGAGGTTGTGGACAGGTGTCTTTTATATTGATAACGAGTTCAAACAGGTGCCATTAATACAGGTAATGAGTGGAGGACAGAGGAGCCTCTTACAGAAGAAGTTACAGGTCTGTGAGAGCCAGAAATCTTGCTTGTTTGTAGGTGACCAAATACTTATTTTCCACCATAATTTGCAAATAAATTCTTTAAAAATCAGACAATGTGATTTTCTGGATTTTTTTTCTCATTTTGTCTCTCATAGTTGAGGTATACCTATGATGAAAATTACAGGCCTCTCTCATCTTTTTAAGTGGGAGAACTTGCACAATTGGTGGCTGACTAAATACTTTTTTGCCCCACTGTATATATGAGAAAAAAATATTTTATCTCTTACTTTTTTATTTTAATTTCAGAGTAACAAACCAGAAAAGGAATGGATGTTGAAATCTTTGAAAGTGTATTTGGGTATTAGAAAAAAATTAAAGGCCCCAACACAGTAAGTCTATAATTGTAAATAAAATGTATTTTTAAATTATGAGTGTTAAGATCAAATTCAATAGTATCTATAGTACTATGGTATATATATTTTTTAATTTAATAAATTAGGATTTATTACTTAGTGGTCTGCTGAATTATTTAAAGCAGAAAAAGGATATATAGTAAACAAAGTATGAAATGTTCTTAGCAATTAGGTAGTTACCACTATATAAAATAGTTTGCTCATATAACCAGTGATGAAGCCTAAACTATGTACACATTTAAAGTGTTCCATTTATCAAAATGAACCAGAGTTACAAATACTAAACAATAAAATAAGCACATGTTTTATATTGCAAATGAAGATTTTATAAAATGGTGAGTTCAATAAGAAACATTAAATTTAAAAAATTGTCAGTGACAATAAATTCAGCCATTGCCAAATACCAACATTTTCTGAGTAGTTTAAAAGTTATTTTTCAGACACATTTATTAAAGAACATGCTCAGCAAATGCTTAGCATGTGCTGTATATTTAATGTAGAGATTTAACTTAGCAGAGATGAACACTGTAACACAGATTTGTTGCATCACCGTGGCTTTTCATAAGCCAGTGATGCACTATTTAGAGGTACTCCATATGGTAAATTTTGCTAAAGAAACAAAATAATAATTGGCTTTAACTTTAGATACAGTACTGACAGAAACAGCAAGCATATTTCATGATGCAGAAAAAGTGTACAGATAGATAGATAGATAGACAGATAGATAGATACTTTATTAATCCCAATGGGAAATTCACATCAAACATGTACATTACTGAGCAATTAACTTTAATTACCTCTAAACAAGAATTACACAGTTTACACATGATAAATTCAAGTTCAGTTATAAAACTGTTTTAAAGACAAGACTATGCATCTTTATTACTCAATCAAGTATTTATTTTTAGCTATTGTGTTTCTTTTTAATATATATGTATTTATATATTGCGCTATGCACCTCCACCATTACATTGTCATTATTTGCAGGTGGGGTTTTACTGTGTTCTTGGACAAGCATCAGTTGTAAGTATACATCCTAAATCACATAATTGATTTTTAACACATGTAAAATTAAATTACTCATTGGCCAATATTTGTTTAATGTCTTATATGTATGCAAGTCAATGATATGTTAAATGTAAAGAATAGTATATTTTTCATTGTAACTGAGAAAAAGTAATATTACTTTTTTAATTTTGTTTTTTCCCAAAGCTGGCATCATTCATTTAGCATCATAAAAACAATACCCCAAGTAAATGTACAGTTGCCAATGTCAAACACCATTAGACTCAATATATTATACATTATTTTGAGGAGAACCCCTTAGGTTTTTAGCTACGTTATTATAATTAATCAGAGATAAATTCTAAAGAAAAATCATGTTGTTTCTGAAACATAGAATAATGTTTAAGATAACCTAATAAATAACAGTGGCAACACTGTAGTGTTAGCACGGCTTCCTCATGTCACCAAAGACCTAGGTTGGATTTTAGAGTTAGTCTTTGTAAGTAATCTTCAGGAAGTTGCTGTTCCATCACAGAGCGTTAACCATATTAACAATAATGATTCTTTTAGCCCAGCAGGAGAAGTTCTTTATTTCTCTATTTGCAATAAAGTTTGCAGTGTCAGTAAGCAGTTACTCTATCAATCCACCCATTTTTTCATCCATTTCAGGGTTATAGGACACGTTTCTACAGTATAATAATATATGTGTTGGTGTATTGTGCATTTTAGTGTAATTTATTCCGCAGATAATGATTACTTTTTCAATTACCCAAGCCTTCAACAGATGGAAGAGAACTGCAATCTTAAGTAGTTAAATCATTTTTCTCTCTCTCAAAAAACTAGCCTGTTATTAATAATAATAATAATACATTTTATTTATATATCGCCTTTCCCATGCTCAAGGCACTTACAGAATATAATAAAGAACGGCAGCGTTTACAGTATATAGCATTATACAAACCAGATAAATAAATAAAGAAGATTAAGACAGTGAATTCTGAAAAAAAAAAGAAACAGACAACATAATTGATGGTCTCGCACACACAGATTCAGGTTACATGAGCATCTTGACAGAGAAGTAAACTGAGAGAAGGGTAATAAAGTCAAGTAGAGCTAAAAACCTTCCTGAACAGATGAGTTTTGAGTTGTTTTTTAAAAGAATTCATGGAGTCAGCTGACCTGATTAATTTTGGTAGGTCATTCTAGAGTCTGGGCGCTATACAGCTGAAGGCCCTGTCACCCATGGAGTGTAGATTAGTGAGGGGCACAACAAGATTACCAGAATCAGAGGACCTTAGTGGGCGGGCAGGCACATAGTGATGGAGAAGGTCACTAATGTAGTTTGGCGCGAGGTTATTTAAGGCTTTGTAGGTTATTAGTAGGATTTTATATTCGATTCTGTAAGACACAGGGAGCCATTGAAGACAGAGCAGGATGGGTGTGATGTGCTCGCTGCTGCTGGTTCGAGTAAGGACTCTTGCAGCTGAGTTTTGAATAAGCTGGAGCTGTGATATAAGATTAGAAGGGGCACCTGCCAGTAGGGAATTACAATAATCGATGCAGGATGTGATAAAAGCATGGACAAGTTTCTCAGCGTTAGAAAAGGAGAGGAAGGAGCGAACACGGGATATGTTATGGAGGTGAAAGTAAGAAAGTTTCTTAATGTGATTTATGTGGGCGGAATAAGAGAGGGAGGAATCAAAAATGACACCAAGATTTTTTACAGTAGAGGCAGGTCTGATGAGATCACCGCCAAGGTAGACTGGGAAGGAGCTCATTTTATTAAGTTGCATTTTAGTCCCAATTTGCAGGAGTTCAGTTTTATTGCAATTTAATTTTAAAGAGTTCTGCTCCATCCAGGTTTTAATTTCACTAAGGCAGGTTGTGAGCTGAGAAAGCTCTGATGAAGTTCCACTTTTAAAATTGAAATAGAGTTGAGTATCATCTGCATAAAAATGATAACCCAATCCATAACTACGGATAATATGGCCAAGGGGAAACATGTAAATACAGAAAAGCAGAGGACTGAGGACAGAGCCTTGAGGGACTCCTTGTGTGACTGGCGCTGAGCTGGATCTGCTCTTGCCAAGACTAACAAACTCTTGCCTATCAGTCAGATAGGACTTGAGCCACTGGAGGGCAGTGCCAGAGATACCCAGCATGTTCTCCATTCTGGACAGTAGGATGTCATGTCTGACAGTGTCAAATGTTGCACTGAGGTGTAACAGAATTAATATGCTGGTTTGTCCAGAGTCTGCTGCCATAAGCAAATCATTGGTTACCCGTAGCAGAGCAGTTTCACAGCTGTGCCGCGCCCTGAAACAAGACTGAAAGGGTTCCATCAAGTTATTAGAGGTTAGGTAATTGGTGAGTTGGGAAGCTACAACACGCTCAAGAACTTTTGACAGGAAAGGTAAGTGGGAAATAGGCCGGAAATTGTTAAGATTGTCAGCATCAAGACCAGACTTTTTAACATTGGGGTTACAGAAGCAAAAGGGATGAGTTTATTATTGTTGTAACAGTCGGGATTATGGCATGAAGGCAGGATTTAAGTAGTGTGGTGGGGATGGGGTCCAGTACACAAGTAGTCGGCCTCATCTTACAAAGCAGGTTATTAACAGACGCAGATGCAATTGATTTAAGTATTTTGAGCATTTTGAATGTCTGCTGTGTGATTTTATATGTCCTACTGTCTTTACTTATCTATGACTACTGAAAGTACAGTAATAAAAGTAAGATAGTGCAGTTATAAAAGTAAGTGCAGTAATAAAAGTAAGATAGTGCAGTTGTGAAGTTACTTTAACCTTTAATGGTTTCACTTTATTTTTTAGTCATTGTTTGTGACTATTTTATGATAAAGAGTTGACCCATATTTTGAGAATAGTACTTACGCATCATTTACAAATAACAAAATATGTTTCATCTATTGATGCCAACAGCTTCAGTTGCATAAAACTGTGAATTTTTATTATTACCTTTTGTCCTCATTAGCATTATGTGTAATATTTTTGTGTTGGTAAGTTAAACAATGTATCCTTGTTTGTATAATTTTGACATATTTTGAATATATTCAATATTGCTACAGATATCTGTGTTGTGCAGGAGAGACTGAAATGTGGGACTGGATGACAAGTATATTGAAAGCCCAGGTAACTTAAATTTATGTTTTTTTTCTAAGACATATCATAAAGTCTGTAATTACAAGTGATGCGACTTGCTTCATATACTCGCATCATGTGTTTATAAGTGTCACTGTTAACATATGTTAAGGTAAAGTTATATGTTAGAAAATATGCTTTTCATGCAATATAGTTCAAACTACATTCTTCAACCACAATATTCAATTATATTTTAATAATTTTGACAATTTAGCAAGACGGCTTTTGGAAATGATCATTAAACTATTTAGAAATCACAAGTACAAATGAATGGAAAATAAATTTTCAAGCCTCTCAGTGCCTTCCTGCACACAAGAATGGTTTTCTGTCTGTCACATGAAGTAGTTTGTTCACTTTTCCCCCAAAGTACCAGCACTTCTTCCTCATTTTCTGTATCATTCTTTGACAACATTCTGGCCTGTCTTCCTCATTCCAGTCAAATGTTTGCCAGAAGGGACTTAAGGGTGACTAAGAACTTCATTATGGTCATCATGAGGAATAACTTCAAAAATATAAATTTGAATATTAAGAGCTGTACAGTTGAATTTATCTTTTATTATTTTATTTATTATCCATGTTTTGAAAATGCACACAGTAATAATGTGTAACTACTGCAAAGTAGTAAATCTAGGACTATATATCCATACATTATAGTTCTTGATGTCTACATTTACAACTATGTTAATAGCCCTGAATTTTTTATATCTTTAAAAGACACCATAGTTGTTAGTTCTTACTTCTTTTGAACCAACTTTGATTATTTAGGGTGAAGTGAGTATGTGTTTGTTTATTTTCAGCATGATGATCTGAGGCCTGCAGTTTTACGGCGACATTCTTCTTCAGACCTTTCCAAGCAGAAATTTGGAACAATGCCCTTGGTCCCTATTCGTGGAGATGAAAGCAACGCTACAATGGTTTCTGCCAATAAGACACTGGTAATAGAAGAAAAAAGTTCTTTAAATTCCAATTAGCCTGTGCAAAACGGTATATAAGTTTATAATGTAGTAATTAACTTCTTTCAAAATTTCAAAAGAATTTCTTTGCCAGGCATTTTTTTTCTATAAAATGTATTTATTTAAATATGGAATATTATCATCATAGTTTAAAATAAGTTTAAATATTTAAATTTTACTTATGAAAAATCTGATTTTATGTTATATTTGGGGTTACTTCTTTATAATGTAGAATAACAACATATGATGCACAAAATGAATTTGAAGCCTGCTGCATGACAGTTTAAAAAAGTGTTTTATGGTGTAGCAGTATCTTCTAAATTATCTTCTCTAAAACCCTGTGCTTATGCACAATGCATGTCAGTCTAACACTGTTAGTTCATTCAAAGAAATAGCATGATATCGACTATGTACAATATAATGGAATGTTTGCAATAGTGAAATTACACAGTAGTATTGATATGGTGGTAATTTTCTGTACTGCCTGAGCCTTTCAGGTCACTCTGATTTATCTGCTTTGCATATCTGCTGCTCATTGTCTGCATTTTTTTTGTCTTTGCAGAGGAAGTTACATGCTAGGAGGACACTGTCAATGTATTTTGTAAGTATGCACATGCACTTTCCACACTGTTTCATCTTCTGTTTCCTTTAGCAATATATATATATATATAAATATTATTTTTTACAAAAATGATTCACAAGATTTTCATGCATACTTTACCAGTAACATTTTCTGATGGTTTTTGAAATGACTTGCATTATTATATAATAAAAAATCTTGTTTACAACACTGGACATTTTCATTCCCTTTTTGAAATGTTCAGTTTTAAGAGGAATACAGCCTGTAATCAGTCAGCAATGCTTTTACGAATCAACATATTATAATACTGGGTCACAGGGAATTGGAGCATCAGGTACAGGGTGGAAGGCAGCCCTTGAAGACATACAGCTTCATCACACAGCATGCTAACACTCTCATACATGAAAACCCATCCACAACAGGCCAGTTTTAAACAAACACTGCAAATCTTTGAGGAAAAGGAAACCAGAAAATCTGAAGAAAACCATTGGAGGCACAAGAGATGTGCAAACTCCACAGAGACACGGTTCAGGATGGGATCTGAACCAAGTACTCTAGAGCTGTAAGGCTGTGCTGTCCATCAGTGAGTGACTCTATAGCAATTAACAATTTAAAATAGCTTCTGAACCAGGTGAAACTCCCCCATCTGTTCTCCTTTCTGACTGTGTAGTTTATCTTTGGAAGGGTTGAGGTGCTGTCCATTACCAGGTTCTCCCCACATTTTTCCCTACTTGTGACAGACATTTTCTCCAAATTACTATTTCTTTTTCTTTATTTAATCATATATATTTGGGCTAGATTAACTAATGCTGCACAGTATTTAGTAAATTCTGAAAATTGAAAATAGTGCACAGTTTTCTCTCAAGAGACCTCCATCAATTTAGCTGACTTTGATAATGAAATGCAGTCATTATGAGCCAAATAGATTAAATAATCTTCAGATGGTTTACTGTTAATATTTTACCCTTACATTTTCTATATCATGCAAAATGTGGACCGTAATTTGAAAGAAAAATGTTTAAATAGAGTGTAATGAAAGAATAAACAAGAACAATATAACAAAATGTTGGGGGCCTTCCAGTATAATTCGTCAGAATGGGAAATAAATAGAAGGTGGTAATGAAAGGTGTTAGAGGTGTCATTCATCCTGTAGTGCCTCTCTTCTCTGGCTCATTAAATACATCTTTTTTCAGGGAGTACCTTGTTCTCTGGTGTTAGTTTTGCAAGTGAACGCAAGCTTCTGGCATTATAATAATTTAAGTAGCCCACAGGGTGGAGGGGGCAGGACCTGCAGGGCCAAGCTGGACATGACATCAGTGGACTTTGTCCTCTTGGTGGCAGGCGAAAGAGAAGAGACTGTTAGCATTTCCCCAGAAGCCAGTCCATGTATAGTGGAACCTCAGGTCATGACCGTAATTCATTCCAAAACTCTGGTTGCAACCCAATTTGGTCGTGACCCAAACTAATTTCCCCCATAGGATTGTATGTAAATACAATGAATCCATTCCAGACTGTAAGAACTGTATGTAAATATATTTTTTTAAAGATTTTTAAGCACAAAAATAGTTAATTATACCATAGAATGCACAGTGTAATAGTAAACTAAATGTAAAAACATTGAATAACACTGAGAAAACCTTGAACAGAGAAAACTAACATTGCAAGGTCACGCTACAGCCTTACGAACTGCTCACTGTAAACACTTTTTTTTAATGAGTTGTAAGCAAAGGGAAAAAAAAATGAAAATTTGAAAAATCCTTAATTTATACAAAAACTAACCATAAACAACCAAGAAAACTAACCTTGCGTGAGTCGAGTTCTGGCATGAAGGAAGTGAGCAGGAAGAACTAGCCACTCGTAGAAGGATAGTTTTGCAGTAAATCGCCATGAATGTTCCTGGCTTTCTCGCATAACATCGCCTCGCTTACGCTATCCCCTGCAAGTTGCTTCTCGTTTAACCACACTAGCAACAGTTTTTCCACCTCTTCCAGCACTTGAGGCCTCTGCTTGGTTAACACTGTAACTCCTTTTGCAACATCAGCTGCTTTATTGGCCACTTCTGCTTTAGAATAGTCGAAATTGTAGATTTTGACTTCTTGTACTCGGTGGCAAGATCAGTAACACGAATGCCACGCTCATACTTTTCAATAATTTCTTTCTTTAATTCTTCTCACCAACACTACCACTCTTCACTTGCTTAGAGACCATGGTTAATTGCAAAATTAATGCAAAAGCACATGAAATAGAGCACAAAGAGTTCACAGCGAATGCACGCACATCTGACTGAGAACAGTGTACAGGGAGAGACTGAACTCGTGTGGAAATCATCGGCGCGTACGAAACAGAAGGGAAACTGGCTTTTTTGTCACCCGAGTGTGTGGTCGTGAACAGATGCAAAAGTTTGCAAACTTTTTTGGTTGTAACCTGATTTGTACGTTTTCCAAGATGTTCGTGACCCAAGGTTCCACTGTATTCTTACATTGGAAATGTTACTAGGATGCTCCCAATTTGCTTCCAGGTTTTTTGGAATCAAGTAATAAGAAGTTATCTAAATAATAATATAACATCAAATATACTGTGTATTTAAATGTATAATATGTATTGTCATCAATGATTTTAGTAAACAAATAAAATTGTATTAATAAAATATATCCCATAAGATATTGTACTGTATATTAAAACCTTCATTTAGTTACAGTGCCATGGAAAAGTATTTGGCCATTTCTTATTTCCTCTTTTTACTTATTCGTAACACTTGATTGTTTCTGATTTCCAGACAAATATAGTCTAATACAAAAGACACATGAGTAAGCACAGTTTTTAAGTGGTCATTTGATATACTGAAAGATAGGTGGTACTTACAGATCATCTGTTTTTTTTAACTGGAATGCCTTCTAGTTTGGTATCACACAGCGAGTCAGTGGTGGTGGGATTGAATCAGCTACTTTAAGTTTCTACTCTGATTATTTACCTGACATAGTAAATTTGTTGTGTAAGTTTTTCTCTTTTCCCATTTTTAATAATTTACACCTTATTTCAACCTGAATTGTATTCAGTAAAGTTTTCAGGTGTGAACAAAAATACTCAGCCTAATATGTTTTGGTGCAGGAACATTTCTGAATTAACAAAAATGTAATTGAAAAATGCTCTTTCCAGGAATGTACAGTATATGCCTGTGTAATCAATTTGATCTTTCTAATGGAATGTAATTGTAAGTAAGCTGAAATAACCTACAGGTACAGATACTTTCAGAAGTAGTGTCAAGCTACATATCCTTACGTGATTTTCCTTTTTCTTTCAGCCTATGAAGATGCATCAAGACTCTTTTGAGGAGCAGACTGGAAGTGCCGAACCTCTTTACGAGGAAGTAGGCGAATTCAATTTGCAGGTGCTAAAATCTCTCGAGACAAGCTTCTTGACAGGAGCAGATCCCACCACCAAAGCAGTGGAAATAGACCTTACAAAGACTGCACCCCCAGAAAGGCCAGTTAGCTTGGACCAAAGGAAGACTGCCTCCCTGGAAAGGATCATTAACCCTAGTCCTGCCAAATCATTCTCTGTTGATGGCTGTAGAGGATTGACTCCTGCTGTCTCCATGGACAGACTCAGAAGCCCAGAACATGTCAAGTCTTTAATTCTAGAGAACAATTCAGCTATAACTTCAGATGAAACCTTTAGACTATATCCAAAAACCAAGAGCTTAGGAATAAATAGTGAATCACAAGAAAAACTTCTTCAAGAATTGACCAGTGCAATTCAAAAGAAAAGCGAGACTGGGAATGTACCTAACCAGACAGGATAGACCATCTTCTCAGAAAAAGTGTCATTTTTGAAACCTTTACTTCAGACTACTGAAACCTAAGCCTTTCTGTGACAGCAGTATCCCATCATGTTTTAAATTGTTCATCAATGAAGCACAGAGTACTTAACAAGCAGAACAAAGCACTTTCTTTATAAATGCAATGTACAGTACTCTTGTATTGAATTTGTTAATGGATGCTGTAAAGTTTTAGTCGAAAACATGAAGAGATTTTAAGTTTTCAAGCTAAAAAGCTGGTCTTCGGTGCTTGTTATAAGAGTAATGTTGTTCTAAGTGAGATCATGTAGTATGTACTGTTCATTCCAAACGTTTGTCTCTCTTTCTTCATATCATAAAATAGAATGCAAAGTGTAGTTTATATTTCAGGACAAAGCAGAAATCCTACCATGAAGCTTTTGGAAGAAATTTAGAAAGAAATCCCTCAGAAATCATGCAGCTTGAATTGACGTAATACCTCACTGGAATTTAATATCACCCTTTATTACATATTAAAAATTGTGCATTTTAGAATTTTTCTAGGCATTCACTCAAACAGATTCTTAGACTCCAAATGAGTATGAGTATTAGTGGTGCAATCATGTTAACTCCTGTGAACACTGTCACTGACATTTCTGGTTGGGCAAATCAGACAGCTTGGCTTCAAGTGGTCTGCCCAGTCATTCTTCATAGAGCACCAAATGAACTACAATGAAAAATGGTCACATCATCATCTAAACATTAAGGTTTCAAAAATCATAGATAAGCAAAAAGTATACCAATCTTTATATCCAGCAGTTTATGTTTGTTTGTTTTTTTTAATCAAAAGTAGTCATTAATACATGTTTTGGGTAAAGAACTACTTCAGTGTTTTCAGTTTAGTAACAGTGAAAAAGGTTGTAAATCTAAAAAAGGTCTTAATAGATGAAGTAAGACTTGATTACTCATTATTCTAAAAATGAAGTAATTTCATGAAAGTGTTAATGTGTTCTGCATGATTTTCCTGGCTTGTGATTTTTTTAATTTATGAGTATTGTGAATCAACAGACATTTAATAGATAAAGGATTCTAATTCCATGAAGTCCAAGCAGGTCACAGGCAGTGCGCTGAATTTTGACTATTTAACTGTGTTTTCTACATTGTAAATTTATTTTAAATGTACATTTATTTATATTGTAAATTTACATAGTACATTTACTATCTAAATGTTTGTGCAGTTAAAATGTTTTCGTCATGTCAATTACACAGTAAAACACTTTGAGATATTGTTTGTTATAAAAGTTGCAACATAAAGTGAGCAGTGATTGATTTACAGTTCTAATCAAATAACATGTAATGTAGCAATGCTATGTAAATTTAAACATCTGATCTTTTTAAGGTTTTATGCAAGTCTTCCACTCATACGTTCACATCATACAAAATGCAAACATTTTTACTAAAATGTTGTTAAGTAAGTCACTTACACAAAATGCTCTGGTGGACTAAAATGGAATGCACTCAAACACAACTGGGCATTGATATTAAAGACCCGCCTCCATCCTTACTCATTGGTCAGGGGTCCAGCCCAATAACACCTTATTCATTGGCTAACATTGCACTTCATGTAATGACAACGGGGCAAAGTTCACTGAGACAGGTATACAACTAAGGATTAAATGTTACAGAAAGGAGTATGCAACACTATATGTCAGATAAGCCATCATTCTCTGTCATCTTGGAAAGGAAAGAAGATTGCTTTTTATTGCTCTGTTTGAGCTTAAGTATTCATCTTTACTGTAATTTAATTATCTGGGTTTTTTATGATTTTTGTTTAATTAAAAACTGAGTCCTTACCATTTTAAGGTAATTGTTTGGGATCACCTGCAGCAGAGAATACATAGAAATATCTGGAAATTGAGCAACAATGAAGAAGACTCTGACCTGTATTTTTTGTGATTTTATTTTAGTCTGTTATTTTTTTTAATGAACTCCAATTTTAATGGTGCGTATTAAGCATGCCATGCTAAAATATACATACACACACACCTACGCACATATATAACAAGGGGGCTCCGCCCCCTGCTCGCTTCGCTCGCCTACCCCCCAGCATTGGGTATCCTGAAATACATTAGTCGAGCTCATTCGTTTTGGAGCCGTGTCCGCTTTGCCCTTGGCATTTCAGATGCGTGTGTTCATGCAGGCTCGTTTTTGTAGCGCCGTTAGTTGATCTGGATCGTTTTTTAGCCATGACCGTGTCTCCATCATTTGAGAACCGCGTTGTAGGCGCCCGCGTGCAGTGTTTCCATGCAGGCGGGCTCGTGTTTGTATGGCGCTGATGCCTGCGCCTTCACTCCGCAGTAGTGCCACTCACAATATGGCAGTGACGTCTGCACCTTCCGTACTTTATGGACCCGTGAGGCCTCCGTAGCCTGTTCCGTTTGAATCTGGGCTGCAGCGCAGAATCCTCTTTTTTGTGTGGCTGTGTCAGTAGTCGTAAGCCATGGGCGCGTTGTTGCTTCATTTCTCATTAACGTCAGTTGAGCTCTTTCGTTTTTGGGCCATGACTCCTTCGTGCACGGTGGATATGACTCACATGCGGCTTATGAGATGCGCGGTGTACGCGCCTGCGCAGTACATCTCATGGTCCCATCACCGTGTACCTGTGTCCATGCCATCCGGTTTACCATTCTCGGTTAGTAATATGGATTTCTAATGGAAGATGTACACAACAGTTTTTTTGATGGCTTATACGAACTCATGATAGCCAGACTTGCACACTTGGCCAAGAACAATTTTGTGTTGTGTGTAATAAACATTACTGCTATTTCTCAGAAACTTGTCCGTGTTTCTAATTTCCTCTTGCATACTTGAGAATTTGAAAGAAAGGCTAAGGGATTTTATTTTAATTTTCTTTTAGAGCAGTGACATGCCTTGTTGTCTCACACTGGGGTTTCACTTCTGCTCTGACTTACTAAGTTCTTTCTATTTTAAACCCATCCAGTTCAGTCCTTGGTTAAAGATACTGAGCAGTAGTCCACCAAAAACTGTATATTGTTTATCATCCATAAACTAAGTTCTATTAAAGCTCATACAATAAATGGAATGGTGGAGTTAACAGCACTCTGTTTTCTGTTACCACTAGAGGTTAGTATTAGACCAGATGTTGTTATGGTGGTGGTGAGGGCAGTGGCATTTGAACACTTCACATTTTGAGTTTTGTTTATCTAAAATAAAAATAAGTAATTCCCATGATTTTTTTTTCAGTATTAATCATGTATTTATTAGTCATCTAAACAGAATAATTTTTGTTGATAAAGTAGACTACTATGTCTGTGTGCATATTTATTTAAGATAATAATGCAATATTATATCATAGTGTATTAATAATAAGAGATTGTTTGTGGTTAAATACTTTGAGACCCAGCCATTTTCTGCAGTAGACTTTTGTTTTGCATTAACTAAGTAGCTACAAATAAAAGTGGTGTGACACGTTGTTAGAGTCGTAGTGGTTGCTATTGTAAAAAAAAAATCAGTATTAATGAGTAGTTTGCAACCTCTTTGGCTTTCATAGCATGAAAACAGTGTTAAAACAAGTTGATTTCTAAGCACTTTAACATGGTCAATAACTTTGCAATGTATTTTAACATTTTACTTCAGTCACATCTTAGTAAAATGTATAGTTAAAGATGAACACAGATTTTTAAAATGATTTCCTGAAACCACTTGCTGCATCTTTTGGTTACCAAAATACAAAAGCAAATCATCTTGTTTTATTTTAAGAAATTAAAATGCCTAATGCATAAATGAGATGAATGAGACCCCCAAGAGCATAAACTGTTTCCGTGTTTAAAAATAATAATTATAGTAATATACAGTATATATATTTTTTTTTTTTTCAAAAAAAAAAAAACACCACTGCCCATTCTTCATTGTCATATTCCTAATTTCATATATATATATATATATATATATATATATATATATATATATATATATATATATATATATATATATATCAGGTCATTTTCCAGAGTGTAATGTCAGTTTGGATGTAGCAACTGAAAAGGTTTGTTTATGGATTGTCTATCCCTCACCTTATTCTAAACTTAACCCCAGTGGGTGTAAGGCCCTGATGTTAATATATATATATATATGAAATTAGGAATATGACAATGAAGAATGTGCAGTGGTGTTTTTTTTTTCTTTTTTGAAAATGCATTAATGCTGTCAATACATTTTCACCCCCAAAAAGCCTTTAATGAGTAGATCTTGAGTCTGTCGTGGTGAGGTTCCCATTCAACATGTGTTAAAGTATAACAGACACGACTGTGAGAGTATGAAGAAGGTTAATTTCCGCATAACTAAACCGTACACCATTTGTGCTTTAGAGAATCAAAACAGCTTTGCTGATTTCCTTGTCAGGATGTAATGCAGTATCACAGTTTCCTTTTTTTTAATTTGGGATTTTACAGTGCCTTCTAATATTTGAAAGTGCCATTATGTTTTATTGCTGACACTTGGTTGGAAAAGTTTTTTGTTTTTCTCTTTTTAATGTGACAACAAAAAAAAAATTAAATGTATATATTAAATGAGTTATAATCACTTTATTGTTAATCATTTTAATATTAGTTGCAGAGATGCCCAATTGTGTGTCTGTACTGCTTATATTTACCCTCTGTACAAGAATAGTCACACTGTTCCGAGTTTTGTATTATCGCTCAGTAATCTGTAACTTAATGTATGTGTCAATTGTAAATATTGTACATCTGTTTCACCTTGTATACAGTAGACTTCATCTGTTTACACATTTTATTCATGTATTACTTTTAAAAATATATATATAAGCTATTTTATTGTTAAACGTTAAACTCAAGCACTGTTTGTACTTCATATTCTATTAAATTAACATTTTTATAATTGTTTTGGTTTGTTTTTATGCTACTTTAAATAAGAAAATAATCTTCTGCATTAATTTTATTTTGCTTGAAATGTCCATGTAATTAGTCTGTAACTCCAGATAAGCCCTATGGCTTCAACCAAGCATGAATACAAAGAGCTACAAGTTGAACTGACACATCTGTCTACTGCCACATTAAGGCCAAAAGAAAAAGAAAAAAATAACAAACACTTTAGTATTTCTTGTCTGTTTCAGTACAGTCAAAACAAATGTGAAGACCAAGAGAAATGCTTGTCACATCTTCATGTAAGAATCAAATTTGAAATTTAATTCTAGTTACCAAAAAACTCATAAAGCCAAATGTTTACAAGAAAAAAGAGTGCAGAATCTCCTTTTTAATAAAAACCATATAATGAAAATTAGATAAAATGTAAAAGCTTTGCCTGAGACAAAACCAAATATTTTCACATATAGTTCAATAACCTGTACATGAAAAGGTGATGCTTATTCTATTCTGAGTGACCATTTTATAAAAAAATTTTTTTTTCATAAAATGTCTGCTTCAAACAACATGTGCACTTGATGTTGTTCTCTTGAATGTTACTTTACACCAGGATAGTATTGCATTGTACAACATAAACACTGCCGTTGTTGAGCAAGTTTTGAACCGTCCTTAATTTATTAATAAACTGGCCACATTTATTTTATTATTAGTCTTTTATTCAGCAGTATTAGTATATTCTAAAGTGTTGCTGGTTGCTTCAATACTCGTAGCTGGACTCAATTAGCTGCTCCCTACTTAAAGAAACTTAAAGTGCTTTGCTTAAGCATCAGGCAAAGCGTCGGCAGATCTACTGTGTAAAGATTGCGAATCCATCGAGCAAGGACATCAAACAAAGCAGCTTGACACTCGTATTTAACAAAGGTAACGTTTTTCCTCTTAATTCTTCTTCTTCAGCATGTTTCTAACAATACATTTCTTTTGTTAACACTGAGGCATTTCTCTTGCCCCTTTAGCAGACAATCTAATTCTACTTAATCAAGCCACTTCTTCAGACACCTTCTTTCTCCTTTGGCTTGTGGAATTGCCGGTCTGCAGTCAACCAAGCAGACTTCATTCCAGTTTTCACCACCCAAAAGTATTACCAAGTGATGGCTGTGATAGAGACATGGATTCGCCCAGAAAACATAGCAACACCAACAGCACTTTACTCCAGTTTCAGCTTCACCCATACTTGCCATTCCACATGTGGTGGTGGAACGACAGGTATCCTTCTGTCAAATAACTAAAGTTTCAGCTCCCTAGGTGCTGTATGCAAATATATTGCCTTTGATTACCATACAGTTAACTGTCTCCCATTCTGTTAACATTAACATTGTTGTTATTTATTGACCTCCAGGTTTTCTCAAGAACTTTCTCAATAAACTGAATGAACTGCTCTCTTCTCTCCCAGATAACAGCAGCCCACTTCTAATCATCAGGGACCTGAACAACCACCTGGACAATCCTCCTGCTACAGACGTTCTTGCTCTTCTTTCTTAGAGGAAGTCAAAGGCTTAGGCAGGTCTGGATAAGTATCAGTCTCTTCTATCATCTGTCTCTTCTGCCACCATCATCTCTAAGGTATGTTTCTATCAGACCAGTATTAACAGCACTACTAACACATGCTCTCTTTCCTCCACTTTCACCTCCTTCCTTCTTAACCCTGCTCCACCTTCTATTTCATCATCGTTTACTGCTGATGACTTTGCTGCTTTCTTCCAGGAAATGCTGGCTGCAGTCAGTTGTCAGCATCACTGTCACTCATTATGCCTCCTTCCAAGTGTCACCAAATATTTTCTCCACTCTCTGCCCCTGATGTTTCCAATCTCTTCTCAACCACCCCACTACCTGTCCACATCTCCTTCAGAATATCTCTCCCAGTCTCATTTTTACAATTATACACATCATTAACACCTCACTCAGCTAAGGTACCTTTCCATGTTCAAACACGCTTTGATGACACCACTCCTCAAAAAGACACTTAATTCATCCAAAGTTACCAAATACAGGCCTGTCTCTCTCCTTTCTTTTCCTTCTAAAACACTTGAACGCACTGTGTCTACTCAAGTCCCTTCTTTCCTTTTCAGAAGAGATTGCTCAGTCTCAACCAGTCTGACTTAATAATAACCAATCTACTCACACAGCTGTACTAAATGTGGTTGACCAGCAAAGGTTAGCGAGAGCTTCCAACATGTCATCATTCCTGATCTTTCTAGATCTCGCCTCTGCCTTTTACACAGTCAACCATGGAATCCTTCTTTCCACCCTCTGTGACCTTGGCACCACCAGGACTGCTCTTGGATGGTCTGAGTCCTATATCTTGGGCAGATCCTACCATGCATCAGACTTTCATGGGATGCCAAGGGGTTCAGTGCTGGGTCCTCTACTCATGTTTCTTAACACCACCTCACTGGGCCCCATCATCCAATAACATGGTTTCTCATATCAGTGCTATGCTGATGATACAAAGCTATGCCTCTCATTCCTTCCTAAGGACAACACATGATCAGCTAGTCTCTGCATGTCTTATTGGTATTTCAGCCTGGATGAAGGCCCAGCATCTACAGCTCAACCTGGGAAAGACAGAGCTTCCTATTATAGCGGCCAGTCATTCTGTTCCACTTGCCATCTTAGCATGGCTTGGCTCATTGTCACTAACATCTGCCAAGCAAGTACGCAACCTTGGGGTGGTCCTGGTCAGGATGGAATGCAGTATGAATATCACAGTTTCTTTTTTTCATTTGAGATTTTACAGTGCCTTCTACTATTTGAAAGCACCATTATGTTTTATTGCTGACACTTGGTTGGAAGAGTTTTTTTTAATTGTCTTTTTAATGTGGCAACAAAAACGTTAAATGTACATATTAAAAAGTTATAGTCATTTTATTGTTAATCATTTTAATATTAGTTATTTTAAAAAGCCGCTAAGATACCCGGTTTTGTGTCTGTACAGCTTATACTTACCCTTTGTACAAGAATAGTCACACGGTTATAAGTCTTGCATAATCATTCGTTGATTTGTAACTATGTCAATTGTAAATATTGTTCATCTGTTTAACATTTCACTAATCTTTCCTTCACCACATTTCAACTGTCTATCATTCATGCAGATTCATTCTGTATAACATTGACATTATCTGACCTTATCCGACCAGGTATGCAGCACAATGTCTGCTCCAGGCTTTGGTCTTGTCAAATCTGGATTACGGCAACTCACAACTAACAGGAGGACCTGCATGCATTATCAAATCACTGCAGATGGTCCAAAATGCAGCAGCCCATCTTCTATTCAGCCAGTCAAGAAGGGCACATGTCATTCCTGTCTTCAGGTTGCTACATTGGCTCCCTGAAGTATCACACGTTAAGTTCAAATCCTTGATACTTGGCCTGCGGAGCTGTCAGTGGGTTAGCACCTGTGCATATGGAGACACTGGTGAGGTGCTGATTTCCTTGTGATCCATTCAGGTCTGCCAATGAACAGCACCTGGTCATGCCACCTCTGGTACCCTTGGTATCAAATCTCAATCCAGGCTCTTTCCGTGTGTAACTCCTACTTGTTGGAATGAGCTTCCCATCTTCATCCAAACTACTGACTCTCTCAACAAGTTTAAGAAATGATTGAAAACCCTGTTATGAGATGGTCTGTCAAATTTCTAATGAATGTTTTTTGCACTGTGGATATCTGTCATTTGGTTAATTAATCGTTTTTTTATGTTATGCTAGGTTTGTAGCTCTTTGCTTGTGGTGATCAACTATTGGAACTTGCCCTGCTACACTTATTCAGAACAGTCCCCAGACTGATGTGACTTGATTACGTTGACCTCCATTATAAGTTATTTTGGATAAAGGCTTCAGCTAAGCAAATAAAGGTAAATGTGCATTCAACCTTGAGTTTTATTAATCCTGAAATTGAGAGATGTATCATTAAATAATACATGATAATCTGTTTAATTCAAGGTCCTGAAAGGACCCAGCAAGTGTTTGCTGACATTAGAGTCGGCTTACCATCACAAGAGTGTACTGGATAGTGTTAGTAGTGCATCCCAAACTCAGTCTTTTTATTAAAATGTACTAAGCACTTACAGTATAATGGGATATATATATAACATTTTAACAATTTTCAGCCTGATTTTCATTCTGCTTTTCCAGGTGTTCTGATTGTTTAATTTATTATCCACTAATTAGCGGGTCTGATGCTAAAGTTATTGCAGCCTTTCATCATTCAGTGTTGTTTACCGGGCTGTCAGTTCTGTTTGTTTTAATAATCATTATTAAGATACAATGAAAGGTGCAAACTGCACAAAAAATAACAAACTGGGCCAACAACAAAAGAGAGGTGTGCATTTAAAGCAAAGTAGAAATATTTCTAAATGTATTATAAATGTAAAAATCATACTGCTGTGCTTTTCTAAAAGCAGAATAAGACAAGGGAAAAAAGATCATTTAAATAAATGAGATCAGTTATTATCACTAATTAAGAATTTGGTTTGAATAAAACCCTGCAGCCACAGTGGTTCCTCAGGACCATGTTTGTGAACCACTGCCCTAGAGGATGGTATGAACACGCTTCTTTCCTACTTTTAACATTTAGCATAATAGAAGGACACTGCCAGATTCAGTTTGTTTCCATGTTTAGTTTATACCGTCTAGGGCTAAATCAGAAGAATGTTGTTTTGATCTAAACATTACTGTTCATTTCATCTTTGCAGTCATTTGTGGTTGGACTCAAAAAAGCAAGGACGTGTAAAAATGGACACACTAAGGTACATTGGAGTTGCGTTAAAATTAAACAGGGCTGACGTGAACAGAGCATAACAGTGGGTTGGGAATATTTCTACTTCATTTGAAAAAACACAGCAAAAAACGGGTACAACAAAATACAAAACAGTAAGGTATTTGTTGAACATTATTTGTCTTGATTCCATACAATCAATACTGCTTAGCTACTCTGGATATTTTTATTTACAGTCTAGAGAAAAAGTTCATAAAAGGCAAAACTGCTGATAGCTCATTGACCTTAGACTTTCTTTAATTATGACAGTAAACAAGGCCATCTCATGATTACTGGGAATGAGATTATTTATGTAGCATTTGCAAAATCTTTTTATTATTAGTCTGCTTATTTCTTCCATTTCTTTGTTAAGTTTAGCATGAACAATATGAAAACACCCTTTGAAAACATTCAAGAACACAGCTGAAATTCTGTTGAGGTTGAGATAAAGAAGACAGAAGCCTTGATGTAAGGAAGAGAGAAGTTTCAAGGTATGGTTGTTATACTCACTGATCATGGCAACGTGTTGTGTGTTGAATAACTAGTAACGAGAATTTTTCCGTACTCTGTAGATGTGTAGATATTTTTATTTTACTATTATACTGTATTGAGGATTACTTGTCTTTTGTTCTGTGTATTGTATTGTATTGACTCCCTTCTTTTTGACACCCACTGCACACCCAACCTACCTGCAAAGGGCTCTCTCTTTGAACTGCCTTTCCCAAATGCCTACTAGTTTTTTTGGGTGGAGTTTTTCCTTGCCTTCCTATAGAGTCAAGGCTGGGGGGCTGTCAAGAGGCAGGGCACTTCTTGTGTGATTTTGGGCTATACAAAAATAAATTGTATTGTATTGTATTGTATATGACAGTACAGACCTTTTTAGTCTCGTGGGGTCAGATGTGATTCTGAAGTAAGAGTGCAAACTCATTAGAAAGGGTGTAGTGAATCGGTGCAAAATCCCAGTTTCTTCAGTCCATGTGTTTTAAACCACTGCTGGGGTATCAGGGCGACAGCAAAATAAAATTGAGCAAAAGGCTTGAATCTGAGAGAAAATGAAAAGCTAAATTTGCTGTTATCCAATCGGGAGAGCAGTAGCACAAAGTAACTGAAGCTTAATAATTGTTTTGCACATTGTAATGAGTGCTGCGACAATGGACAGACCCAAACACACGTAGAGCCCTGCAGCTACTGGGCTCCACAAATTTGACAAGTGCCTCTGTCTGCTATAATATCTTTTGGCCATTTTAACTTTTGCATCACTTTATGACATAACAACAGTAAATAAGTATTGTGGTCTATGAATATACAGTGTGTTAAAACTTTACAGCTAGTTTGCCATGGCATGCTTGGATTTGCAATTAGATAATAATGTTAACTTTCTTTAGTTATTTGTTTAGATGTGCAGTCAGAAGGTGGATGTTGTGCAGCCTTCTCCCTAGTTTTACTGGTGTCATTTTAGCAGAACTGTTGTTTTAGGTGTTTTGAGTACCAAAATCTGCACCACCGGTGACTCTTTGTTATCAGCTTTCTCAACATCAGTCCGTTTTGCAGAGTGTGGCACATCGGTTACTTCAAATGCATGTTTTGCAGTTCAGATTTTCATGAATATAGCAACAACATATCATCCATATTTACCAGGTTTTTCCCTTGCATCAGGTTTTATTTATTTTTAGAAATTAGGCAATGTGCTCTCATACAGTATATCCAATAAGGTTTTTTAGAATACTTTCTGACTGTAGATGGTTCATTGTTGCTTGCCTTCTGTCAGGTCAGGTTAACAAGAGCACCTGATTTTTGCAGTTCAAAATCATTGCCCCTGCTCTGAGAGCTGCCTTCATGAGATGTCAGATTGGTTTAGAAATGTGACATTCAGTGAGCTGTGTAACTGTTCCCACCCAGTTTTAAGCACAATTCACTCATGGTTGTCTCCAGACGTGTGTGTATATATATACAGTGCAAATTAAATTCTCTGGTCTGATGAGACAAAGATTGAACTCTTTGGTGTGAATGCCAGGCATCACGTTTGGAGGAAACCAGGCATCGCTCATCACCAGGCCAATACCATCCCTACAGTGAAGCATGGTGATGGCAGCATCATGCTGTGGGGATGTTTTTCAGTGGCAGGGACCTGGAGACTAGTCAGGATAAAGGGAAAGATGACTGCAGAAATGTACAGAGACATCCTGGATGAAAACCTGCTCCAGAGCGCTCTTGACCTCAAACTGGGGCGACGGTTCATCTTTCAACAGGACAACGACCCTAAACACACAGCCAAGATATCAAAGGAGTGGCTTCAGGACAACTCTGTGAATGTCCTTGAGTGGCCCAGCCAGAGCCCAGACTTGAATCCGATTGAACATCTCTGGAGAGATCTTAAAATGGCTGTGCACCGACGCTTCCCATCCAACCTGATGGAGCTTGAGAGGTGCTGCAAAGAGGAATGGGCCGAAACTGGCCAAGGATAGGTGTGCCAAGCTTGTGGCATCATATTCAACAAGACTTGAGGCTGGAATTGCTGCCAAAGGGGCATCGACAAAGTATTGAGCAAAGGCTGTGAATACTTATGTACATGGGATTTCTCAGTTTTTTTATTTTTAATAAATTTGCAAAAACCTCAAGTAAACTTTTTTCACGTTGTCATTATGGGGTGTTGTGTGTAGAATTCTGAGGTAAAAACTTAATTTAGTCCATTTTGGAATAAGGCTGTAACATAACAAAATGTGGAAAAAGTGATGCGCTGTGAATACTTTCCAGATGCAATGTATATATTACACGTGTGGCTTCAGAGAGACTAAGACCTTCTGAACACTGTGGCACCTGGATGGGGCTCATGCCCGGCCGGTACGCCCAGGAAGACAGGAGGAGGGCTCATTCCTCCTCCAGACCGCGAGGTGGCATCTGCCCTGGTTGTATTGGGGGCCACGGGTACAGGGCTTGGAAGCCCAACCCTGTAGGGGCCCGTGGTCACCGCCAGGGGGCGTCCCCCTGCCCGAAGGACCCTGGACCCCAGTACTTCCGTCACACCAGGAAGTGCTGGGGGGAAGAAGAGAGGGAACACCCGGAGTGCTTCCGGGAGGACAGCTGGCATTTCCGCCACACTGGAGCGTGTCCGCGGGATTGCCAGTGCACACCTGGAGCACATCCGGGTATGGATAAAAGGGGCCACCTCCCTTCATTCGAGGCTGGAGTCGGGTGGAAGCAGGACAAGGTGATAGAAAGAGAGAAGGAGGCGGTCCGAAGAGGCAGAGTGGTTGGCCTGGACTTTGGGGAAGATTGGGGTTTGTGGCACCGTAATTGTAAATAGTAGTGTAAATAAACGTGTGTTGGGTGACATGAGTGTGTCTGCCTGTCTGTGTCCGAGCCAGTCTCCACAACCTATAAACTACTTCTGAATAGTACCTTTTAAATAATAAACCTACTAAAGAGTGTGCAAGTTCAAACACATGAATGTTTTATATTATAAACCGAAAAAAGTATGAAAAATTAAATAAAAAATAATAATACATGTTGAGAAGTAGACAGTCTACAGAATTAAATCTTAGTACTTTATCAAAGAGTACATTTGTTGCAGATCTAAGAAGTGGTTTTATTTTTCCTTATTACAATACAGTACATATAATACATATGTAAATTAAGGTAGTAAAGACTTTATTAAAAATAAATTATAGCTCCTCAGGAGCCCGTATCTACAATAAACAGGGTAGTTTTAAATTTGAAATATACATAACAGTACAGAACAGTTTTGAAGAGGCAACTGACTTCTCATAGATTCTCCAAAAGAACATGAAGTTGCTTCCAACCATGTCTCTGTGTTCTTGTTGAAGAATGTATTTGAAAGTAACAACAGGGGTTCACTGCACTGCCCTTCATAATTTTAAACATTTCCATCAGGTACATCAGGTCCTTTTGCGTAAACTGAAAAATTTCTGCTCCTTTAGTCTTTCCTTGTAGTTCATACCTCTCAGTCCTGGAATCAGTTTAGTTGCTCTTTCTGTAGTGACTTTTCTATAACACAGAGGCCAAAACATGTGATGTTGCAAGGCTGAGTCGGTGTATTACCTGTCATTTACTTGATGAAGACATTTGTTCTTAATTATATTCTTGGTCTATCGATTTTCTGAAACCACCTTTTGTCCTGTGCAGAGTGTTTAGGAGCCAGAGGCTCTCCGAGCAGCAAAGGGTGTAAGGCAAGAGGCGGACCATCGATCAAACAACACACTTATCCACCTGCTCATACTTGTTCAAAATGGTCAGTATACAAATAATTATTAACCCAAGATGCATTTCTTTGGGAAGAAGACCCTAAGAAAATTTGGACAAGTAGATAAGATGACAAAATTGCACAGGGTAGGTGACCAGGCCAGGGTTCAAAGCAAGGACCCTGGAGCTATATGGCATGAACAAGGCACCACTCACACATTCCATCCATTTTCTAAACTACTTACCTGGTTCTCTGGCACACTTACACATATACCCATAATGGACCACTTTATAGTTAACTGTTAACCTAAAACACCTTGTGTTGGAGGGAAACTGGAGAAGCCAACGATAAGTCCACAAAGAGAGAACATGCAAGCTTCTTATAGAAGGTGCCCAGGAGAGGACTGAAATGTACACTGAAATGTTTTTATAAAGATAACTGGATATGTCCCATACAGAGTGTCAAAATTGTCAATTTTTAGAATGTGCTTTAGAAGCAGTCGTGCATTTTTCCCAGCGTGTAGAGTCATTTTTGGAGCTCATTTTATTCAGTTTGTATAAAAGAACAGTACAAAGCAAATATTTAACATAAATATGGGTAAAACTGTCACATTGCCATTTTGTGCCATTGAGATGGACATTTTGACGTTTTGCCATGTCTGCGATCATCCTTAGAGATAGCCTATTGAGTTTTTTTTTGTCGAAGAAAGTGTTTCTCCTTTCAGGAATCTCGTTGAGCTGTCTGATTTTTGGTTTTTGACCGTCCATGTAAATGATAAACATATTTTAGACCTGAAATCTTCTGAAACATAATAATAAATAAACGGGTCAATACAGCTGTTAAAACTACTCAAAACTAGGCAGACAATGTATTCAAAGTATAAGTTACTGAATCTCGAATACAGGAGAAGTAAAACAATATTGCTGGGCAAAAAGCACACTGCAAAAACCACCACCACCAAGACTGTGATCTTCAAAGCACGAGTGTGGTCATCCTGACTCTTCATCAGGCACCTCACAATTCTGAAACAGCAAAATACAATGACAGCAAATGGAAGGAGAAATTCCAGACACACAAGAGCCATGAAGTAGTAAAGGAACATTGTGTTTTGCTTCTCTTTGGGAATGAAATCATGGCAGGTGACGATGTCGGTGTTAGTAAAGTTGTAGGTTTGCTGAGTGAATGTAAACAATGACATTGAGCTGAGCACAATGACCCAAACAAGAATATTGAAGAACAGAGCCAGGCCTTTACTTCGTAATCTTTTTGCAGCAAATGGATGGATGAGAGCCAAATATCTGTCAATGCTAATAAACATGAGGCACAGGACCGAACCATACATGTTTCCATAGAAGAATGCAGTCCCAATTCGGCATAAGGTCTCTCCAAAGATCCAAATGCTTCCCAGAAAATGATAAACAATTTTAAATGGCAGGAACAGCAAAAATAGGAGGTCTGTCAGGGCCAGGTTGATGAGCAAGATGGTAGATGGAAGCCTCTTGACTTTAAACAGTAAGACCCACAAAGCAATCAGATTGGCTGGTACCCCAATTGCGAACACCAGACTGTACAGTGCTGGCACCACCATAGTACTGACTTTGCCCTTTATCAAGGAAATATCAGTCTCATTCAGAATATACAATTTAGTTCCATTTTTAGTCACTTCCTTTGCAGAGTATGATCTGCCTAAAAAAGGGAAAAAAGGAAGTATGGTCAATAAGTTACAATACAAAAGAAGGATCAAAGCAGCAGAAACATTTTCCACCTGTCAGCAATAAAAGAACCATAATATGATGATTTATTGTAATTTTCAATATTAATCTTTCAGAAGTTTGTATTTTGCTTTTGTTTGAATTGACTATATATTTATTGTGATTTGACTTTATCTAAAATACAATACATGGAAAAAGTAGAGTTGTTTCATAAATGCAATTATGAGTTATCAAATGAATGAAGGTATTAAATTCAGTTGATACCAGTGTGGCCTTCAAAAGAACAATTCATAAAAAACAGAAGTCCACAAATGACATCTGATTGGGAGATCAGCCCAGTCCTAATGCCCACAAGTCTTTTGTTAGCCATTGTTCATAATAAGCCTTATCACCCTACATTGAGTCGCCAGTTTAAGAGGCACATCCTGTACCGCCTCACTAAGTCTGCATTTTACCAAGTCATGTGGCACCTTACAGAAGCATGTGATATAAATGAAGTTTGTGGCATCAGTTCAGTTGAGTGTTCAGTTGAGTGCTGGAATGGAATTAGTGAATTTGAACATGACATGATGGCTGGTGCTAGTTGTTTCAGTTCTAGCAGCTCCTTGTCTTGGCCTTTTCACATACAATTACTTCAAGGGTTTATGGAGATAGATGCGTAAAAGCAAATAAGAGTGATAGGTAATGCTGTGTACAAAAACAACTTGTGAGTCTAAGGTGTCAAAGGAGAGTGACAAGAATCATACAAGCAGATTGCCCAAACCAGACAAATCACATCTAAATTGATAATCGGTGTGCAGTATGACATTTAAGAATGTACCTTTTATTGGAACTGGATATCAATGGGCTACAAAAGCTGAAGAACATATTGGGGGCCAGTGTTGTCAACAGAAAGCAAGAAAGCTCATCTCCAGCGGGCACATAAGCATCAAATAAGAATCGCTGAAGAATGAAAGAAGTAGTTTTGTCAGAATAATCCATGTTCCTAACCTGACGTCTATCCAGCAGAGGTTATTCCCTCACGGTGCCATCTCCACAAAACTAATTGTGGTCTCTCACTGAAACTGTTCTGACTCGTTCTATGTAAACTTCTGGAAATACTCTTTCTTTAACTCTACTTGAATATTCGGCAATGCATATCAGCAGATCTTTGGGCTCCAAAACAGAGAAATGGCAAGCTGCTGTGCATTTGCTTGGGTGCTGGCTGGCTGGGGGTCACATTGTGCTATTAATTTTACATCCTTAACTCTTCCTTTCCCTGATTCTTCCCTCTCTTGTTTCAAGTTTAGTGCATCTTGTTGGTCAAAGTCTCACCAATCTGCACCAGTATCATTAACTTTTAATCTAATTGAGGACCCTTTTACATGGTAGTTTTGTAAGAGTGGGACAGAGGTTGGGTGTTGCAAGGGGGTTGTTGATGAATATTGCCGATATTTTTTTTCATTTTTGTCATTTGTTGTTTTTGATTACTGAAATTAAAATACAAAATGTGGTTAAAAAAAGGTTTTGTACCCTTGGAAGGATTCGAATTTTGTGCAAGCAACTTGAGTCCTTGGAACCTTACTGTTTAATCTCAACAGAACAGGCTGGTGGTGGCAGTGTAATGGTGTGTGGAAGGTCCTCCCCATACATATTAAGATCCCTGATCTCCACTGAAGAAGGACTCAACCAAAAGTTGTATATGAGTATCTTTGCTGACCAACTTAATCTCTTCATGGCTACATTTTATCCGCTCCCGGTACACGTTAAGACCCCTGATCTCCACTGAAAAAGGACTCAACAAAATGTTGTATATGAGCATCTTTGCTGACCAAATTCATCCCTTCATGGCTACAGTTTATCCGCTCTCAGATAGGCATCTCCAGCATGATAATGCACTGAACAGTTTCAGAACATGAGTTCACATTTTTATTACTTCAGGGGCCTGCAGAGTCCCCAGATCTTAACCTTATAGAGCATCTTTTGGATGAGGTTTAGAAGTGGAAAGGGCTTTTCACAGCATTACTGTGCAGCCATTCAATTTGCAGCAACTGAGCAAAACTATCATTTCTACAACTAGCATCTTGTAGAATCAGTGCCCCGAGGAATTCATGCAAAAGGCCAAAGGAGGCACAACACACTACTTGAGAAGTGTGCTTAATAAACTAGCCACTCAGTATATACTGTACCCAATAACAAAACATGAACAGGGATATTATGAAGGCAATAAATTAAGATATACTGTACACTTACATATAGGAGTATACACTTACATAGGAGTATAGGAACCTAATCAAGGACTTTGTTAAATGGTGCGACTCAAACCACCTACAACTGAACACCAGCAAAACCAAGGAGCTGGTGGTGGATTTTAGGAGGCCCAGGCCCCTCATGGATCCCGTGATCATCAGAGGTGACTGTGTGCAGATGGTGCAGACCTATAAATATCTGGGAGTGCAGCTGGATGATAAATTGGACTGGACTGCCAATACTGACGCTCTGTGTAAGAAAGGACAGAGCCAATTATACTTCCTTATAAGGCTGGAGTCTTTCAACATCTGCAATATGATGCTGCAGATGTTCTATCAGACGGTTGTGGCGAGCACCTTCTTCTACGTGGTGGTGTGCTGGGGAGGCAGCATAAAGAAGAGGGACGCCTCACGCCTGGACAAACTGGTGAGGAAAGCAGGCTGTATTGTAGGCACGGGGCTTGACATTTTGACATCTGTGGCAGAGCGACGGGCACTGAACAGGCTCCTGTCAAGCATGGAGAATCCACTGAACAGTATCATCTCCAGACAGAGGAGCAACTTCAGCGACAGACTACTGTCAATGTCCTGCTCCACTGACAGACTGAGGAGATCGTTCCTCCCCCACACTATGCGACTCTTCAGTTCCACCCGGGGGGGGTAAACGTTAACATTATACAAAGTTATTGTCTGTTATACCTGCATTTTTATCATTTTTTAATTTAATATTGTTTTTTATCAGTATGCTTCTGCTGGAGTATGTGAATTTCCCCTTGTGATTAATAAAGTATCTATCTATCTATCTATCTATCTATCTATCTATCTATCTATCTATCTATCTATCTATCTATCTATCTATCTATCTATCTATCTATCTATCTATCTATACATTAATGAAACTTCTTGTCAGTTTTAATGTAATGGAAAGCTGATGAATATCCCATCACGCACAAGGCAGGATCCAACCCTTGACAACCAAACCCATGGGCTCAAAAGGTTTGAGACTTTGGAGAAAACACCCCAAGAAAAATCAAGGCAAATTCCACACAGACAGTGGCCAGGCTGGATTTGACTCCAGTCACCAGAACATGTGAGGCTGCTTTACTAACTACTGCACCACTTTGCCACCCCAGTTAGATTATTGTGATGCATAAAAGGTGACAGATGGCAGAGACTTCCTCTTTGTTTCAAGCACACTGGGAGAATAAGAATGTGGGGATTATGCTGAGCTGAGCGGCATGTTTCCATCAGATGTCAGAATACCGTTATGTTACATGTGACTCTGCCCCAGACATTCAGTGCGCACTTTTCTTTCTGTATTTGAAACATAGCTCTATTTTGAAATCCTGTGCTTTTTATGCATTTCTCTGTTTTGGTTTCATTTCTACAGTGAACCTCTTTAAGTCTCATATTGTTAGTGCTGTTATTTTATATCACAAAATGCTATTATCATCACATCCCATGTAAAGTGAATCCATCCCCTTGCTGTAATAAACTAAAACAATTTATTGCTATCTTTAAAAGTTCATGTAATAATTACATTTAAATTCAATTCAAAAGTAAAAACAAATGTTTAAAGAATTTGCTAATGTGCATCTGTTTGTCTCTTGATCATTAGAGAGAAATAACCGACTAATAGTGTTATCAAAAACCTTCTCAAATGTGTGATTGAAGATGGCTGGAACCTATCATGACAGCAATAGACTTAAGGCAGGAAACAGAGGGACAAGTCACAAAAGCAAGCACACAGGTGTCGGAGGAAAACTCACGTAGACATCGGGTGAATATGCAGAAACAACAACCAGACGCAGGGCTCAAAGCCAGGATGCTCTACATACCACCCCAAAAACATGTTGCAACATGGAAATCTTTAGAAAATGAGCCAGTCTGACACTATCTGAAAATGTTACCCTTTTTGATATCCTCAGTGCTAGAAGATTGTTATTGCATGCAAGTTGACTCCGGGCTTTAAGATTTACAGCACACAGTATGTAAAGGTTGACCTCCTCAAAGCCTGAGAGGGATGGTTGGTAACTCACAACTAAGTAATTGTTCAACACACCCTACTAGTTAAACACAAACATTTACAGCTAGGAGTATAAAGCATTTTTTAAATTTTGTTGCAGTCAAAATGAAAGTGCCTCATTTCTTATATCTTTATATATTGATGCTGTTAAAATGTGAAGTTGTTGTACTGGGCGGCACTCTAAACTGAAGAAAAGTGGCTAAGCTCCTGCGCTACAGGAGTATTTATCCAACCTGCTATATCCTAACACAGGATCAGGGGGGTCTGCTGAAGCCAATCCCAGGGCGCAAGGCAGGAACAAATCCCAGGCAGGGTGCCAGCACACCACAGGGCACGCACACACACACACACACACACACCAGGGACAATTTAGGATCACCAGTGCACCTAACCTGCATGTCTTTGGAATGTGGGAGGAAACCAGAGCACCTGGAGGAAACCCAGGCAGACACAGGGAGAACATGCAAACTCCACGCAGGGAGGACCCGAGAAGCGAACCCAGGTCTCCTTACTGCGAGGCAGCAGCGCTACCACTGCGCCACCCACATTTATCATTAATTGATTTATTTAAGTTGTTTTGGGAAAAAGAGCACACTAGAAATAAATAAACAGCACCCAGACCTCCATTTTTATGAATCCACTTATTCTGATTCAGGGTCCTAGAGACCTGGAGCCAATCCACATACCATCAGGAACAAGACAGGAGCAAACCCTGGGTGAAGTGCCAGACCCCCACATGGCACGAAGAGATATGTGATTTCTGTTATACATCTCATCTGATCAGTTAGACTTTAAACGCCAGGGTTGTTGGTTCAATGCCCACCTTTGTCCTGCCGAGAAATGTTGTGTTGGTCTCCTGACCTGCGAGTACTCCAGTGTATTGACATCTGAGCCTGTGAGTTGCTTTGGGTAAAGGTGGCAGCTGAATAAAGGAAATATAAAAACATGTATCAGTTGTAATAGATTTCAGGCTACAGAAGGGAAAAAAATAACTTGAGCTATACATATATACCTGTATATACTGTACATACATTTGAGTTTTATTTATGTAGTTATCGCAAATGGAAAAGAACATGAAAATCAGACACAGGACCATTTAAAGCCAAAAATATAATGACAAAGTTAAAATATTATTACATGTGATTGTGGGAGCGCACAGAACATTTTTCCCTTTCAAATTTTAATCAGTACTTTCAAATTTTTAAGTATGCCAAAACTAAGATTTTTCAAACACTCCCATACTTCTCTGCCAAGTTAGCATTTTACAAGCAGTCTGCTGCAGTAACTAAGATCACTCATTGTGTGATCCTCAGCTGCTGCTTAACCTACTTAGACTCCAAGTAACAAATAAATGTGAGTAATTTAGTTGTATGCTGATCTTGAATGTCACCTTGGATAAAGGAGTCAGCCACAAATCCCATAAAAGATACAGAGCTGTTTCTAGGCTTAAGTAAGGTAAGACACAACTTGGGGCTCCTAGGCCAGTGGGGAGTCCTCAACCCACGCAGAAGTAGAGTGGGTTGGGGACCCAAAATAGATATATAGATAGATATATGTGTACAGTATAATCCATCTCCATCTATCTATCTATCTATCTATCTATCTATCTATCTATCTATCTATCTATCTATCTATCTATAAATATTATAAATATATCTATATAGTACATTTGTATATATGTACCGTATGCAGTGCTCTGCATCACACTTTTACTGAATTTATTTTAGAACACTGCTAATAGTTTTGCACATTAAAATTTCTAATAGTTTTTCACTTTAACAATTAGACAAATAAAATCCGCTTATCTAAAGCTAATAGTTTTGCACATTAAAATTTCTAATAGTTTTTCACTTTAACAATTAGACAAATAAAATCCGCTTATCTAAAGCTAATCCTCTGTTTCCAGTCAGCTACATAAAGTGATTTTTCTGTCTTTGCTCTACTTGTCATTCTGTTGCTTTCTATTGCTTCTCTTTACAATGCCAAGCTTGTAAGGTATAACATACTAATTTTATATAGAGTGTAAAAGTTCAAGAAATGTATTAGTTCAATAAAGAGTTTTTCTTACTGGGTTTGCTGGTTATCCATCCAAAAGGTTTTCCAGTTGAACAAAATATACCACTAATAAAGAAAACAGCAAGTAAAATGTTCATTATGGCACGACGTTTCTTCTTGTTCTTGCTGCACTGGCGATATCACACCAGACTCTAACACTAAGTCACTCAGCAGACAAACAAATCCACTTCTTGTTACAGGATGTGGTTGCACTAATGATTTTCTTTTTTTTTTTTATTTGGAACTTAAGGTATTTCTAAATAATTGGAAGCTACACCCAGTTAAACAGAATGACCTCAATCTGAAGAAATATGCTGCCCACAGTTTCCAAACGTTTCATTAGCGAATCAAAATGGGTCACACACGAAGTACGTCACTATTTTGGGAGAGTGTGCTGAGTGTGTGAAAGTCATTTTCTATTTGCGTTCAATTTAAAATAATTCCTTGTTATTCATGCCATTAGCAAAACAGTCGTGCCATTTCTTTTTAAAATGTCAAGACCAGTTGCATCATTTCTTTTAAAATAAACAGAAAGACCAGTTAACACAGCAGGTGCAGAAAGGGCCATCACCATCCAATACAGCTTGGTCAGGCTGTCATTATGTCCCACCATTGCATTTAGCCACTTGGACATATTGGGCATTTGGCTATAGTATATTATCAATAGGCAAAAGGAGGCTATGGCTATTTTCTTCCAAAGCACAGGACCTGTCATAATTTAAGAATCCATCCATCCATCCATTTTCCAACCCTCTGAATCCTAACTACAGGGTCACGGGGGTCTGCTGGAGCCAATCCCAGCCAACACAGGGCACAAGGCAGGAACCAATCCTGGGCAGGGTGCCAACCCACCGCAGGACACACACAAACACACCCAACCTCCAATTGTAGAAGATAAGTAGCTCTGTACCTTCCAGGTCATTCATTGTAGTGAAATCCAATAACAATGCTGCCATTTAGGCAGTACTTTTAAATGTTATACTGATCATTCTAGAGAAATGAAATATTATCATACAAATGTTTGTATTGTTTTTATAATTAAACATATGTGCAAATGTATATATTCATATTAATATCAAACACATTCACACTCTTTACAGACACATACATTTCCAACACAACATTATCAAATGCCTAAATGGGCCAAATGCACAGACATAATCATTTTTAACTTCATATTAAAGTCTAATGCTATCTCTTGGTACTACAGGCAGTCCCCGGGTTGCATACGAGATAGGGACTGTAGGTTTGTACTTAAGTTGAATTTGTATGTAGACAAAGTCGGAACAGGTACATTATTTTAATAAATGCTATTTTTGACCGACTGTAACCAAGTGCTCTGCCAATGAATGATGGAGTTTGACCTCTCTCTGACCTTTTTATTATTTCTACTTTATTTTCCATGATGATGGTTTTTCTCTTCTTTACTGTATCACCAGCACTTGCATCAGATTTATGTTTCAGAGACATTCTTGAAGGGTGAAGACAAAAGGTTAAGATGAGCTCTTCTGCACAGCACTGTACACGCTATCACAACAGGAAGGCACCAGTCATCAACAAGTCTGATGTACTGACAAGAGACAACTTCCTGCTATGTGTGTAACTGTACAAGCAGGCTTGCTATTGAGAATGACTGGGGGCGGCGAGGGGGGGTTCATCACCAGCCCACCTCACAGTCACCTCCACTACAGTATGCTGTAGAACGAACACGATGCGCCCAAAGGCGAGTAGTGAATCGCCCAACCCCTATTCAACAGGCAGCCATCTGAGGCACACTACAGTGCTACCCCCGCCGCCCTGTTCAGCCATAACCGGGTCACCGCTTGCAGCATTATCAGCCGTGTGTGCTGGGCGGGCAGTGAAACGCCCCCCTCCGTCTCCATCCAGCCTGCATCCAGTCAGGAGCAGTAGCTGAAGCGGTGTAGTGGGCGGGCAGCGAACCATCGTCCTGCACACGAGCGATAGCTGTGGCCCCGGTGACTATGGACCACAGGTCACCGCTTGCTGCCGGGAGCGGCCCGAGGGACAGTACACTGCGCAAGCAGCGAAATCACCTCCCTCCAGCCACCACTTGCAGCATCCCCAGGCCGAAGATGACGGAGCGGCAGTTACTGAGGCGCATGTGTCGCAGCTGCGTCCTCGTTCGTAAGTCGTAGGTCGGGTGTCCGTAACCTGGGGATTTCCTGTACCTTGCTTCTGTATCCCTTTCAAATGTGTCATTTTTACAGAGCAGACAACATAGCATTTTGCATTTATTCCTGTTGTTGAGGCAAATAGGAATATATGTCAAATGTTAAAGTTTAATGTTTATGTATCATTAAATATGTTCAGTTTAATGGATGGTTTTGGGTGTTATTTATGTAAATTTTAAATATCTAAAAAAGATTCTACCCTCAATGAAGAAGTTTGTCTATAAACAGAACCACAGATATTAAAATGGAGTACAATGCAATATGTCTGACTTGGCATTTCATTATAGCAGCAGTGTTCAAAGTAATAAACATTCAATTATATCAAACTAAGTTATATCAAAATAATCAAATGCCAAAAAACCTCATATTGTCATTACTTCCATCAACCTTAACTGATTAAGTAGGTTTTGAAAATGGATTGATGAATCTACTAAATCTACTAAATTTATTTTATTTGCATAATAACAATTTGTATCAATACAATTGTAATCTGTTACTCTGTTTGTTTATTTGCCAATCACACAAAAATGGCTGAACCAATTTTCATAATATCTTGCATGTGTGTTAACATTGGTTCAAGTCAAAATTTAGACTATATGATGCATTAAAGAATGAAGGCTGTAATGGTGGGCAACCTGAAATGCAGTGCTGACACAGGGACTACAATTCCCATCAGGCAGCTGCAGTAAACTGTAAGTAATGATAGGAGGACATCGTTGTTAACAAAGTTCAATAGAGATATGCAGTGGCCAAAGTGGGCTCTCATCTAATGCTGTGTTCACATGAAATCAAAGTTGTTGATCTCTGATTTGTTATGTTTCACCTTTCACGTTAGTAAATTCATGTAAATTTCCAGTCAGACTTTTAAGAGAAACACGAGGTCACTGTTGATTTGTTATTTGGTCTGCAAAAAAAGCAATTAAACAGCATTTTTTGTGATGATAAAGAGCAAAATAAATGTTTCCAAGTACAATTCAAACACATAAATTGCATTTCTGGCTGACCAGGTCATATTTTTTATTTTACTAGGAGGCTCTGCCACCTGCTCTCTTCACTCACTAACCCCCCGGGGCAGGCACTGGGCACCCACTACCTCACAACTGAGCTGCTCAAAGGATGTTGGGGCGTCGCTCCATTATGGAAGTGATTGTATTTAAAGAGTCTGTATATTGAAGAGTATGCGGGGTGTGGGAGGAAGACAATTTGGTCCTTAGTTATTATAGACAGAAAATCAGTTGAATATTTCACTACAACTGTCTGTTTTAAATACCATCCGTCCATCCATTATCCAATCCGCTATATCCTAACACAGGGTCAAGGATACCAATGAATAATAAAATGTAGTAAAAAGTAAAAGTAAAAAAGTAGTGTAATAAAAATAAATTTAAAAATTAGATTAACGCCTCATCAAAAACTATGAATTACTTTATCCTGCAACTTGTATTCTATAAATGTTGTTTTTTTGCATTTCTGTTCGCCTGTTGTTTTGGATATTTTTGTCTTTCTTGCTTATTGGACATTCTCTTTATTCTTGATTTTTATTATATGCTCTTTTTTGTTCATTTTCTTTTTTTCAACGTTCATTATCAGCTCTTGTCACTGTTTTTCTATCGTGATCTAAAATTCAACATCCTTGAATAAATAATTTGCTTTTCTGCCTGGCCATTATAACCGACTGCATGGAAGGGCGAGTTAGCAGCACTGAGAGTGTCGCGGGGTGGGATGGAGAGAGGATGTGTGCAGTAGGAGTAATGATTGGGCGAGTGGTGTGGAGGGGAGTGGTCAAGGCTGAATAATGCGGACTTGATGGAAAACTTTTTCAATATAATAGAGGGATATTATTGACTAATGTGAAAGGTCAGCATTATGTCACAACTAGCTGAATTCGGAAAGCTTTGTTTTCTCCAAGTTTATACGGCATTGATATTTAATTAATTGCTTAGAAACACATATTTACTGTCTGTCCAACAGCAAGTAAATGCAGCATAAGATCACAGGCACAGCATTTTCTTCTCAACTAATCTATATAACAATTTCATTGCCCTTCTAGATTGTTTAAGATTTTTTCCATCCTCCAAAAACCTCTTAAAACTTCACTTTGTAGATGCAACTTCACTTGTGAAACAAAGTTTTACATCGATTTTGTGAAATTGTTGTGCTTTGCTTTGTTGTTTTGCCTATTCTTTCCTTCATATTTCTATTTTTCCTTTATTTTCTCTGTATTGATTTTGAATTAAATGGTTGTATCTGTCATGTTCTAAGCAAAAAAATAAATTAAATAAATTATATAAAATTTATATTAATTAAAAAATTTTGAAAAACTGTATGCAAAAGGAAACTTAGCTTTTTCGCTCACGACTACCTATTATTTAGTGATGTTATATGTAACATAACCTAAAGTGGTGACGCTGCATTTTTTATCACAGCAAAACCTTGCATTTTTTGAAAAAGCCAACATCATTTCTAAGTGCAATTGAGATGAGACACAATGAACCAGAAATGCTTTTTAGAGCATGCCAAGTCACCATTAGCAGTATGGTAGAGAGAGCATGACTGAGGACAATTTTAGTAATGTTTGCTGTTTCTTGTTTATTCAAGTCCAGTTACAATTTTAGGCATTGATGCCATTCCAGAGTTATGATTTTTAGCAATTTCTGAATGAATCAACTTTGAGTCATGTTTATAACATTATTGAATGCTGCCACTTATGCTGTCTCCTGTTATAAAATGGAGATGTGCAGCAATGTCTGTGAACCTCCAATCCCCTTGGCACACTAGTACTGTGAAACTATGAAACCACAGTAAACTAGGAAATACACTAGGAAGTACCTTTTACAGCTCCAACCCAGCAAGGAGTTACTGTAATTATGGAATTAAATCATTGCTATGATTGGTATCTGTCTTATTTTTTCTAAGTCCTTCAGAGACTATTTTGTTGTTCTTTGTGAGTAATTATTTTCAATTCTGACATTATTATCGCCTAGTTATGTTGTTTTCTAAAAGTTATGATTACTTTCATTCTTAGAGGGTTGTTAGGATTGTGGCCTGCAGAGGGCGCTCCAGCCACCCAAACCTGGCACAGACAGACGCAGGACACAAGTTCAGCACAAACGTTTTCATTTTTTTCTTGTGGGAAACGTTTTCCCACATTTCCCACCTGCACCACACAGTCCCAGGCGCAATAACCACAAAAGCACACTTTTTTCTTTCTTCTTTTCTTTTCTTTCTTCCTCTCTCATGTCCTTCGCCTCCACTCCTCCTCCCTCATGTTTCATCTCACTCCCTGCTGACCCTGGCTCTCGGAGTAGTGGCGGCTGGCTCGTTTTATAAAGCACTCCAAATGTCCACTGATCTTCTTCCGGTAGCATTTCTGGGTTTGGCAGCATTCCTGCCACGAAGGGCTCTGCCGATCCCACAGCTCCCCCTGGTGGCATCCACGGAGCCCAGTAGGGCAGCAGCGAACTCCAAATCCCAGCATGCCCTGTGGGAATCTAAGGAACCACAACAACTCAGGGGGGCTGCCCTCCAGTGTCCCGGGGAAGATGATGTCCTGAGCCCGCTCTCTCCCCCAAATTCCTGCTTGGCCACAGTCTGTGTGAACAGGGCATCCGTGCTCTACTACATTAAGCAGATTTCATACTGGATAAGATGATGGTGATTTGCAATATTACACATAGCTTCTTGTCACAGACATAACCACTTAGAGCCCAAGGTTGGTAGAATCCTCTTTTTTCGTTATCTTGTCTCACATCTAAGTCTTTGCCAAGTTCCTTAACAGAAGAATGGGGAATTTCCTCCTTAAATTTTAAGAGAAAAAAAAAATTTCATGTAGAAATAAGTAATTTGTACTGCTTACATTTGTGAAGTCATAAACACTAAAATTAGTATAGAAACCATTTGTACTGTACTGTACTAAATTACTCTAGTACTCTCTTAATGCAATGGAAACTAAACAAACAACTTTAATTTAGTGTCTAATGCAAGAACCATCCACGGCAGTTTGCAAGAGCAGATCCAGAGCACAACTGCTTGTCACACCACACTGTATACTGATAGGTAATAATCTACAAACAAAAGCCACACCACCCTTTACTTCTGAGTAGCATCACGCACAACTGTCACTTTTCTGGACACATACACAGACCTGCCCATTTCATTATGCGGATTAATAGAGCTGTGTATCATGAACCAATTCAACATCTTGCAACAGACCATTATTGTAGCCTTTCTTAATTAAGAGCATGGAAGATAGAAGTATGCCATTTTAAAGGTAAAGCAGTGTTCCCCTGCAATGTGAACAATGTAATGTGGTATTGGGAATCTCCATCACGTTGTGCTATCCACTGTCACACTCTTCAGCATCAGTGAAACCAAAGAAAGCATTATCTGCTGCGTGGAGCTCCTGTTTATAGCTTTGCATTGAAAATCTCTGCCCTTTTCTTAAATTGTCATGAGGTTTGTCAATGGCAGCTATCACTCAGTTCTACCCACCCTGCCTTCTCACTCTGCCTGTGAAAAGCTCCCCGCTGGCTGCTACAGTACTTTCTTGCAAGCCCCATGATAGGTACTTATTGCCAGCAGTATGAGCTGGCAATCTATCATTCCAATGGGCAGCTTCAGTACCAGCTGGACAGGAGCCTATAAAATGACTCCCACAGTCACATGATCTCCATTCTAGTGTGGCCAAATGAACCAACTTTCAAAGGATAGTGAGCTACTTAAAAGAGTGACGAAAAGAGTAAGAATGCACAGCACCACAATATTATATTATATTATATTATATTATATTATATTATATTATATTATATTATATTATCAGTCAATCATCATCCAACCCGCTATAACCTAACACAGGGTCACGGGGGTCTGCTGGAGCCAATCCCAGCCAGCACAGGGCACAAAGCAGGAACAAATCCCGGGCAGGGCGCCAGCCCACCACAGTATATTATATTATATTATATTACTAGCCAAGATAATAAAATAAATTTCAAAATATTTGATATTTCTTGCCCTACATGTACTTTTAGTGCCTTTCCTCTGTATCCTCTGGTGTCTGAACTTCTCTTCACCAGGGCTCTATCTTTCGAGTACGTTTTTGTAAATCCTGCTTCTCAGACTCTGTCATTTTGAGACTCTCTGCTCACCTGTTGTCTGATTTGATACTTTGCAACTTAAAAGGCGACGCTCAGTGTGCCTCCACTGCCTTTACTCCTCCTCTTGTATTACACACTTACAATTCCTCTTTCGATTGCATTACCAAAGCCAAAGTAACCAATTGGATTATTCAAAGGGAGATCTTAGAATTTTATATTATGTATATTATTGTATATTACATACAATTCCCACCAGGCAGCATTAATACCCCAGTGGCTCATGGGAGGGCAGTATTATCAGCACACATAAAACTTTGAACTAGCCAAAGCGGGATCTTATTTGAGACCGCAGGTATAGTGTTTTTTTCTAAACCAATTTGGTAAGTTTCATTGTCTTGCTGGATTGCAGTTTTGATGAAGAGCACACCTTTTTGTCTTATTATGGGTTGTGTTTAGCAATGTTGAATTTCCGAAAGACAGTTTTCTTCATTTATTTTCATGTAAACCCTTTTCTGAGAAATATCTGGGTGCAAAAAAGGAGTGCATTGTTGCCAAACCATTTCCTTTACTTCCCTCTAAAAACTTTAAAAACCTTTAAAACTACAAGATACATTTTTTAGTGAGTTTTATTGTTTGTGAAATCACATGCAAAAAATATTTACTGTCAATATTGCAAAACTGTATGCAAATGAAAAAAGTGGCTGTGTTGCTATTATTTTGTGATGTTATATTATAAGCATGTTTAGAAAATCATAGGACGGTTTGATGGATGGATGGATGATGTATGGTTGGATATTATACATAATTAAAGGAGTGAGATTGGAACCGCGAAACAAGGAAATTGTATACTTTAATATTGTTATTAACTGCAATAGAGAAAAGTCACAATTAAACAGAATGAAATGCGAGTTTTTAGTGTTTGCTGAGTCGCCGTTCAGAATGTGGTGAAAAGAGAACAAATGAGGACAGCGTTAGTACCTTTTACTGTTTTTTTAATAGTAGACATGTATTTTATGATGTGTTAGTTATAATTTTGGGCTTTTAATCACCATCCATGGGTTCAATTATTCATTAGGGCATCCTGTTAGTAAATTATACATTTATCAATTCATGAAACCACACTAAATCAGAAAATATGAATCAGTAGCATTCATGGCTCCTACCCAATTAGGGAATCCAGTTATATATGAAAAGAACACATTCCCGGCTTACAAGAGCAGAAAAAATGATTGTTATCAGTGAGGCAGCGTAGATGGCAGAAAGGACACTAGCATTTCAGCCAGCAATGTTAAATGGATCAACATTTAAAAAACAAATAAATATTTACTTTCTTACCTTAACCACTTATATACACATACTAGGGCAACATAGGGTTACTTCCGCTAGTCCTATATATAAATGTCTATGTGTGGAAGTGTGTGTGTGTGTCTGTCTGTCCGACCCAGAAGTGATTGGTGGAGTCAAGGTAAGGGCTCCATTCCGGATGATACACAAGCGAGGCCAGCACATCGGCAAAACAAAACCTCCCTATAAAGAGTCACTCGCTTAGCGGCTAATACAGAAGCGGGGTGAGCACATATCGGCAAAGCGGTATCCCTTTTACTTTTCCTCCTGCTGCTAATACACAAGCGATGCGAGCACGTCAGCAAAACGAAACCTCATAGAAAAGAGATGCCCAAAGTAGTTCCTTTCAATTACCTGACATTTCTACATTTCAATTTTTTTTCTGACAATTTCAATAGTTTCTAGAACCCTGTGTTTTTTACAACATGTGCTTACACAGATAATATTAAATAATACCAATCCATGTGCTGATTTTCTGAACCTAATTTTTTCAAAACAGAAAAACACAAAGCCTAGAAGTCAACCCATGTATGTCTTTTTACAATGGGAGGAAATCCACATAAATATGAGGTTACGAGTCACCTTATTCCCAAAATGATGTCTCTGTTAGAAGGCTCCACTTCAGCAATATCCTGCGTTCCCTCCATGTCAGTAACTTAATTATATGAAAAAAAAATTATGATTTTTTATCAAGAAATATTAAGATAAAATCAAGATATTCTACTGTTGTCTGATGGACATTTTAACAGTCAACAGCAAAAAGACTTAGTGCATGGCCATCTGGAGGAGACTATGACTTTAATGACCATTATATGAATAGGCCAGTTGAAAAAGGCACTACTAAGGAGGTACTGCGTAATTTGGAAATTGTAGAGGGAGAAGTGCTGCTTAGATTAAATAAGCTGAAATCAGACAAATCACAAGGACCAGATGATATTTATCTTTGAGTTTTTAAGGAGATAAGTAAGTACATATACTAGGACCAGATAATATTTTTGTTTGAGTTCTTAAGGAGATAAGTAAGTACATATATAAACCTGTGACACATATTTTTAGGAAGTGCTGCGCATTGGGGAAATTCCAAAGCACTGGTAAATGGCAATTATGTAAAAAGGGTGATCAGGCAGATCCAAGAACTATAGGCCAGTAAGCTTAACATGCATCACAGGGAAATTAATGGAAGGAATTATTAAAGGAAAGATTGAGCAACACTCGGTAAGTACAGGACTTTTACTGAACAGTCAGCATAGTTTCAGAAGAGGGAGTTCATGTTTTCCCAACATGCTGGAATTCTATGAGGTGGAAATAAAAAGATGCAATCAGAGTGGTGTATATGACATTATTTATGTTGACCTTCAAAAATATTTATGATAATGTGCCACATGAGTGATTGGGCATCAAACTAAAAAGTGGGAGTTCAGGGTGTAATGTGTAGATGGGTGCAAAATTAGCTCAGACACAGGAAGCACAGAGTTACGATGAGATGAACCTCGTCAGAACTGGCCGATGTTAAGAGTGTTGTTCCACAGGGGTCAGTGCTAGGGCCACTGCTAGTTTTAATATATATATGAATGATTTGGGATAGGAATATAAGTAACAAGCTGGTTACGTTTACAGATGATACCAAGATAGGTGGATTGGCAGATAATCTGTTGAATCATTACAAAGGGACTTGGGCAGCATACAGGCTTGGGCAGATTTGTGACAGATGAAATTTAATGTCAGTAAATATAAAATATTACACATAGGAAGAAAGCATGCTAGGTTTTAATACACAGTGGCAGGTCTGAAAATCGAAAGTACACCCTTTGAGAATAATTTAGGACACTATTAACTGCCAGACAGTGTTCAGGAGCCATTAAGAAGGCTAACAGAATGTGAGCTTATATAGCACGGTGTGTGGAGCACAAGTCCAAGGAGGTTAGGCTGATGCTTTATAATACACTGGTGAGGCCTCATCTTGAGAACTGTGTGCAGGTTTGGTCTTCAGGCTACAAAAAGGACATAGCAGTGCTGGAAAAAGTCCAGGGAGGAGCAACTAGTCTGATTCCAGGGCTACAGGAGATACATTATGAGGAAAGACTGAAAGAGCTGAGCCTTTTCAGTTTAAGGAAAAGGATATTAAGATGAGACATGATTGAAGCATTTAAAATTATGAAGGGAATTAGTACAATGGATTGAGACTGTTATTTTAAATTGAGCTCATCAAGAACACGGGGACACAATTGGAAAGCTGTTAAGGGTAAATCTCACACAAACATTAGGACTTTTTTCCTTAACACTGAGAACCACACACACATGGAATAAGCTACAAAGTAGTGTGGTAGACATTAGGACTTTAAAAACTAGATTTGATATCATTTTAGAAGATTTACATTTACTTATTTGGCTGATGCCTTTATCCAAAGTGACATACAACTTTTGAGATACAATTAGTTACATTTCTTTTCTTTTTCCAGTTGAAGCACAGGCAGGTGAAGTGACTTGCTTGGGGTCACACAGTGTCAGGATTTGAACCCCCAATCTCAGGACTTGAAGGCCAAAGTCTTAACAACTGCACCACACTGCTTGCCACACTGAATTAAGTGGATAGGACTGGTGAGCTTTTTTGGGCTGAATGGCCTGTTTTCGTCTAGATTGTTCTAACGTTCTAATTACATTTTAAAGAAAATTGGATGGATAATAGGGATGACCACATCCCACCTGACAACCGAGTTTTTAGCTTCCTTTGCTGGTAGACTGTGTAAGCGCTTCACTGGTGTATGGCACTGCTGCCATATAATACTGTTTCTTGCACAAACTCACTCTCTGTTCCGTGGATTATTCATCAAATCATCATGGAAGTGCATATTCCGGCAGAACTGATAGCCAGACAGATTGTGGACAAACTGAATATCACCAGGTGCACCCTCTCACACACACACACATATACTTCTCACTCAACCTAGACCAGTTCAGAGTCCTCAATTTAACCAACTTTCATATCTTTGGGATGTGGGAGGAAAGTGGAGTACCAGAAGAAAAGCCAACATGGGCACAAAAAGAAGTTGCATCCTTTGTTTAGAACACCACTAACTTCACTAGGTGAACCACTGTGCCTCCATGCCACAAGAACCGACAATTAAACTCATTAAAAAGTCCCAATAATAGAAAATAATGTAGAGACCAACATGCCACCTTCCTTTTTGATATCAAAGCTAACTGATGCCACAGTAGTAACTGCTAAAATTGAGGAACCCTGAAGACAAGGTGTGATGACTTGCCTTGGTGTTTTCTTCATTTGCGGTTGTGCTGTGCTGGGCATAAACCTTCCTTAGTGTTTCAATGTCCCACATGACAGTGTTAATCATCCTTTAAACTACTGGTAATTAGGAAACAGTTTCTGATGCTGCTGCGGAGGTCCACATGGCAAATGAATGAGAATGCTGAAATGTTTTAATTGATGGATGTATGAGCTAATATAAAGGCAAATATAAAGGGCAGCGTTGGTGTAAATTAACAGACACTCTGACTTTGTGCTGTACTGAACAGTCCACTTAATTTCCACTGACTGCTGTCTTGCCAGAAATTTGATGTAGATTGCTTAAATACACTACTGAGACTCACATTATTTGATTTTTTGTTAGCTCTATGGTGTTAAGTTTGAACTGTTTTACAAATGTTGCCCCTCCTGAATTCACCAGGGTGCTCAGGCTGTACTTAATCTATCGATTCCAGACCCTGCTCTGAAGAACGGCTTGGTGGGAAGCCTTTCTCTTCTTTCTCCCCATGGTTTGAGACAAGCTGACGAGACAAGGTAACCGCAGGATTAGCGAATCCAGAGTTCCTATTTCAGCTTAGAAGAGAAAGTGCTTTTATAAATGCCTTCCAACAATCAGGGCAAATTAGTGCTTTGCAGAAGCAGCATTTTATCTAAAGAAAGAAGGCATTATCAGATAACAGCTATTATTTTTCTTTACCAACCTGGTAATTTTGACCGCATGTGCTGAGCTTCTTTCACTCCATTTTTTACCTTAACACCAAAAACAAAAGAGCGCTAAACTCTCTCGCGCCATTTGATTCTTACAGTACCATTTACACAGGTGTATACATGTCCTAAGAAAATAATGAAGGAACACTGGGGCCTGTTTGATTGTTCCCATTAGATACGCAAATGACAACTGCAGGTGAGGCTGTGCCTCCATTTTGTGTCTGGTGTGATCATTGTGTAGTTTATGAATTTCAAATTGTGCACCTTGCATTATCAATGAATCATTCTGTATAAATTGACAGATTAAGTGACATAATTCTGTGTTTCTAAAGCATTCCGGCTTGGTGTTTCAGGAAGCATCAAATGGTTGCATTGCCAGAAACTGCTTGAAAATGCCACACTGATGCAATAAATGCTTCTCTGAGGTGACAGTCTTGAAGTTAAAAAGTCACACGTCATCTCTCAGTATCTTAATAGCCACAAAATAAATATCATTTCAAGACGCTTGCTGCTTTGCTAGGTTACTGTCTGATTTTTTGCTTACTTAATTCAGATTGTCCCAATTTAGCCTTGTCTGACAGCACTCTCAACTGAAACACCAAATGGCAGGTCTGGTTTTGTAGTCCAGGATCTTCGCAGTTTCTTATTTTATGACTAACTGTTATTGAGGTCATCCAATGATATGAATATCAACCCACAAATAACAGGTACCTGAACATCCCTCACTGTTTTTATTTAGATGTTTACGTAAGGTGCACGGACAATATGAGTAGCATTTCAGTGCTAGACATTTATGACAATGCTTTAAAATAATTCTAACTTACAAATTAATTATTAAATAATCATAACTCTGTTCATCCAGAGCAGAGCTCAGAAGTCTATCCCAGCATTCCTCGAGCACAAGGCAGGAATAGCACCTGTACAGGGTGCCAGTCCATTATGGGGTGGGCACACTCAGCCCAGCTTAGGAAAAACAATTTACCAAATTATTATGTCTTTGGACTTTTGGAAGCCAGCGGGCACTCACAGGGAGAAAATGCAAACTTCATTCAGGGAGCACCCGAAACACCAACCCCAGTCTCCTTACTGCAAGGCAGCAGCAGCACCTCTGCACCACTATGCTGTCCTAATTATACTGTAGCTCGTTTCATTAATCCCAAATAATCATTCATCCATTTTCTGAGCCTGTATATTTCATTATAGTATTTTAAGGAAGCCCACTCCAGCAACACAGAGTGTAACAGAAACAAAACCTGAATGGGATGCTAGAAAATCATATGACATGCACGCCCAGTCCCTCATACTTCATTAATTTAAAGAATGTATTAAACAAACATTATTTTTAATGTGAGGGACATTTCTTTAAACAAACATTTTTGTGATGTGGGAGACGTCAGAATAAAGCACAAGGAGTAGTTTATTATCTTTACAATTCAAAACATTCTCCTACTCATTTAATCCATTCCAGAGATCTGATCCAGCAGAATTGGATCTAAGACAGGAACCAATCTTATAACAACATGGTGACAATTTAGAATTGCCAGTCAGACTAACCTGCAGATTTTGAGGATGCAGGAGGAACACCAAAGTCCTCAAAGAAAAACCCATTGAAGCCCGAGAAGAATTTGCAAACTCCACACATACAATAGATAAATAAATAGATAATGCTTTCAAAGCTAACTCTCTGAATCCACATGGCACCAGTCTTAAACTTTGTGCTACCATACTGTTCTATTTCTGTCTTGGGTAGAAAATTCATACAAGCGTATATTGATATCTTAGAATTACTTCATTACAGTTTTATTTAAAATAATTATTGAACTCCACAATTTTTTATGGTTTTCCTACAAAGCAGTGACATATTGTTCATTAGTTAATGTCATGATTGTTATACAGGAAGTAAGAGAAGTAAAATATAATTATATCAAACGTTCATATTATTAAATAACTAGCTGTGTAAGCCTGTGCTGTAAAAAGTACAGAGTCCTAGAAACTTTTGAAATCGTCAGGAAAAAAATTGAAATATAGAGATGTCAGGTAATTGAAAGGAACTACTCTGGGCATCTCTCTCCTAGGTGATTTCGTGTTGCCAATGTGCTCGCCTCGCTTCTTTATTAGCCACTAAGTGAGTCACTCTTTCTTTGGCGGTTTTGTTTTGCTGACGTGCTGGCCTCGCTTGAGTATCCTCGGAGGTGGAGATCTTACCCCGACTCCACCTCCACGGACAGACACAGACACACACACTTCCACGCGTAGACGTTTATATATAAGATAAGGAATATGGATATTGTAACAAAAGGCGCTATATAGGCGTCTGACCCGACACAGTCTCACACCCGGAGGCACTTAAAAACAAAATAACTTTTTATTTTTTTCACCTGTGGGGCACGTCTTCCCCGTGACCCCCACAGGCACAACACAGTCCCCAGTACACAAATAAAGCACTTAAAACACACTCTTCTCCGGCACCACCATTCCTCCTCCAAGATTCATCCTCCTCTCAACTCTGGCCCTTCAGTGGTGGTTGCTGGACCCATTTATAGTTCACCCGGAAGTGCTCCTGGTGTTTGATTGCCGAGTTCCGGCTGCACTTCCAGGTGTGGCGAATACGCTGCCCATACGGGCTCAGGAGTCCCAGCTGCAGCACCCCCTGGTGGTGCCTGCGGGACCCAACAGGGCTGCACCCAACTCCAATTCCCATGGAGCCTTGCGGGAAAGCAAGGCACCACTCCAATCCAGGGAGGGGGTGGCCATCTAGCATCCAGAGGGAGGTATTGCACAGTCCAGGGCTGCTCCCCCTGAAAATGCAGTGAAGGTGCGTCCTGGTCGTCTGCCACATTGCCCCTCTCTCAGCTGAGCCCCCTGGGCGGGCACGTCCCGCGAGGGTTGGTCTTCTCCAGGACGGGGAGACAGCGTCATCCGGTTTGCAAGCCTGTTCTTTAGAAACATAACTGAAAAATCGAAAGGAGCTGTCCCAACATTCACATCCTCCAGGAACAAACCCTCCAGATGCGATCATAGTGGCTGCATTTGTAGCAATGCCGCTCCCCTTTAGTCTGAACCCTGTGAGATCAGAAGCAGGGCAGGAATTCCTGCCCCGACGTCCACCCAGCTGAGGGCTCGTGGTGTCTCCGCCCCTCCGAGGCACAGCCCTCCACTGTCTGCGAGCAGATGGGCTCACACTTCGCTCTGTCAGGATTCCCCGTCTTCTTTCTCTAGGTCCTCCTCCTGCTCTGGGGTGCACCGACAGTCTGGGTCCCCTTATGGGAAGAAGAAGGACCCCATGCCGCCTGCACCCCTTTGGACGCCTGCGAGACCAGTGCCAGCAGTCGAGGCAAGGCTGTTTGGCAGCCGATGTCTAGCAGCTGCCTCCCTGCACACTTCTCTGCCGCACTGTCAGTCATCGCGGCTGCGTCTCTTGTAGCAGGCTGGGCTACTTGGTAAGCAGAACTTACCAATACCGCCACTTTTTCGGAATAAACCCTGGCTGAAACATAACACCAACATCAGTACCTCACCTAGTCACTTTCACTTTAATTTCCATATCTTCTCATCTGCCTCATCCACTTCCTGCACATCCTCACTGATGGCTGCACCTCGCATTTCACTTGGGGTCAGAGGCAACACCATTTGAACTCACTTTCTTCAAGGTCCAGTGGATTTTAGCAGAGAAGAATTGCCTCATGTTTATCGATAAATGCTGTCGACCTACCTATACCTCATCTTTCAAGTTCTGTGCCAGCTCCTTTTATAGCTCAGTACTAACCCCAATGATTCCGCTGGGTGGTATTTCTTTTCTCCAGAATCTACCCTCTTTATAATCTGCATTGTATAAAAATTACAGCAAGACACTCAAAATACCTAAGCATTCACGTATAATAACTTTGTGTTCTATAGCATGCAATACTGTATATTCAGTACAGACAAAGACTAGGCAAGGTGCACAACGACTACCAAATTGCTTTAGTGGATAGTTACTTGAACTTGCACATGTGACGCTGTGCATCTTCGGACAACTTCATTAAAAAAGAGCTTTGGTTGCGGGATCAGTGCTCTATTAATACATAATATTATTATAATTATTGTTAATAAAAAATGCTCAACTCTTCCTAATATGTTAAGTATGAAACAAAAATAATTATAAAACAAAGATAATTACACTTGGTGGCCCTTTTTGTTATGATGGGTATTCTTCACTGATTTTTTGTTTTCTGCATATTGTTTTTTGTTTCTGTTTTGGATATTAGTTTTTTGTTAGAAGCCTCCTAAGAAAAGTTATTATTTTTAAATGCCTCTTTGTTTAATTTTAGGCCCACCATTTTTTGTTATTTAGCATTGCAGTTTCCACAGGCATTTTACCCCAGAAGGAATTGGTAGACACACCATATGTGACATCACCAGAGCAACCATATAACAGTTGGTGCATACACCTCTTAATTATCTGAGGTCTGGATAGTGAAAGTTTTATCTGCGTTATTGTGTGTGTGTATTTCTGGTGTTAATGGACTTAGCTTTGTTTAAGGATTATTGCTTTTCGTCACAGCCTTTGTCAAGTAATAATTTCGACTTCCCAGTTACGAAGTTGGCATGTTTTTTTTCATGTTTCCGCTGCTATTTCTTCTCTTTAAAAACAATACCCTCCCTTAAACTGAGTGAGGTGCCCATACTGGGATGGCCACTGAAGCAACTAGGGTCACAATTCCTTTCGTTGAAAACAATTTATATTCAGAGAACTCCAAGTAGTAATTTCTAATAACTTCTAAACATCATAAAGCTTCATTATAAATATGTTCTTTTCATGAAAACCCTATCCAGTATACGGGTATTTGTCCTTCATGTAGGCATATTAAAATCCCGGAAACTAAAGGTTTATTCTGCTTTCAATCTATAGAACACCTAGGCTGAGACATTCTTTTCCAATGCCATGGTGTCAACATGACTGAGTCATTATTAGTATATCTCTCTAGACAAAGTGACAGACACTGCTAGACAGAGGGAGTGAGTCATGGCCAGGTTCCCCACACTTGCTAACAGAAACTACTGTATAAGCCCAGGGGCAGTGTATACGAAAAGTAGTCATTTCCACAAAGGAGATATTTAATCATATCTGCCCTTTTCTCTTGGGGTTTACCGATCTCACAAAGAGCTGCACTACACGTAATATTACTTTACTAGTCATTTAGCCCGTTACAATAATGGGCGCTAGAACAGTACTGCATAAACATTAGTAGGTACAGTCTATATTAAATGGCAAGGGACTTTGACCTCATTCTTTTTGTTGGTCGTATTTTTCTTTCTTTCAGCCTTTCTTTTGTTGATGTTTACTTGCTGAGCTGACCGTTCTTCGTGGGCTGCCGCCGTGTATTGTGTGTCTTTAATTTTCTGTGACAGTAATACTGTCTTGTACGGCTCTATTCAATAAGGGCGCGTAGATAATTTAGTTCAAATGGCTCTGGAATATGTGAAGAGCAACAGGTGCAGATCTTTATTTACGCGCGCCTTTATTCGCTGCGCCCAATTGAGGTCGTCCTTTTGAGGCTCGCCTTTTTGTGCGCGCCCTTATTGAAGGATGCCTGTGCGCGCCCTTACTGAAGGATACCGTCTTGTACGTCCGCTGGCTTGTACGTCCGTAATATACGTCCGTACGTCCGTAATATACCTTCAATTTTCTCTGGCGGTAATACAGGCGTGCGCATCGGTAATATGCCTTTAATCTCCTCTGACAGTAATACTGGTTTGTATGTGGCTGTAATATGCGTCAATGTATTGTGTACCTTTAATTTCCTCTCGCAGTAATACTGGTTTGTATTTCCGTAAAACGCCTCTAACTTTCTCTGACAGTAATATCGCGCATAGCACCGTGCCACGCGCATGCGCACTTCACCAGAAGACACACACACGGACACCTGGGCGCACATAGGGATTTTATATATATATAGATAAGAAAGAGCCTAGTTTTCCTGAACCAAGCTAAAAAAGCTGAGGTTAAAAATTCTTGTGGTGGTAGAAATAACTTTCACAGACAGCAAACTCTAACTCAGTAGCATGTTTGTACTGTTGTAAGTTTTTGGTTGTGGATTATTAATGGCTAGTTAATATTTTTTTGAAAGACGTATCTAATTGAGAGTTAAAATCTATGACGTCACAAGCTAAAACTGTTGGCAGCAATGAACCATGATGGATAGGAGGTCACCATTTTGCTGAAAATGGTGTCGGTGAGATAATGTATAATTAAATTTCTATAGATAATTCAGTCATGAGGATATTTGTTAAGTCAGTTTTGCTTTCCTGTCTTGCATTATTTACTTTTGTGGTTTCTATGATAATTTAACTAACGTACTTCAATCAGCAGGATAAGTGACTTGCTATGACAGAGGTTCATGCAAGTGCCTGCATGTCTCCTGCCATACTTGCAACTCCTCTGGCTTTTCAATGACTTGTACTGAGGATCTGTTTTGCCATCAAAAGTGTCTATCCGATATGTATATTAAGAAAACATATAAAACATTGAAACAATGTCTCCTGGGTTGAAATTGAAATGGTAATTTATTCCAAGACTGTTTCTCTATTTTAAAATAGATGATTCTGAAAATTCAGAATACTTTTTAAATGGCTGTTTTTAAAATGGAGTGAATTTGTACAGTGCACTGTTTTTTGACAGAAAGAAAATGGACCTTTCCTTAAAAATAGCCTTGAAGGAAAAGTATACTGAATTTCAACAAAATATTACATCTGGGATCCAATTTGTTTTATGCAGACAATTATAGATGATGACAATAATAGGTGATTTTCATATTTTATGTGAACATACCTAATAAGAGTGTCTTGTGCAGAGCTATTCAAATAGTTCTGAGTAGGGGCCAAATCTAAGGCTAAAAAGCTAAAAAAAGCAAAATTATCTTTTCAGTTATCTTAGTTACTTTTGTAATTATGAATCATTAAAATCGTTAGAAATTACAGAAGATTTAGGTTCCAAAATTATTTTGTACCTACACTCTGTCAGTGTTTATTAACATTCATTTTACAAACGTTTCACCCAGTCTTTTATATCATATATTTGTAAAGTGCACATCTATGACAGTATATTACTGCATAAACACTCATAAATGCATAGTAAAGTCTTATTCAGTAAATAATAAGGCGCTACCCCAGTCATCCCAATTTAAGCACAAAAAAAAATAAATGAGAAAAGTACAAGTGCTCAATGGCATGGAGCCAGTGAAATAATCAAAAACAAAAAGTAGCCAAAATCAGGATCCAGGCTTTGTGTCTCTTTCGAGTAAGTCAGTCTCATAGGAGCTCCATCCTGTGTCATGCTCTTCTCAGATAGTGACGCATTTTTCCATGACTTATAGGCGAGAGACCATAAGGGGCAGAGTCAGGAGCCCTCACTGAGGGTCTTCTTGGTGCTGTGGAAGGAATAGAAGAGGACATGATTAGCAACAGTGTCCCCTTTCGACCCTAGGTGGTATCACATAGTACCTTAGAGGAGGCCTGGGGGTGATCCACAGACGTTCATGTGTGGCAACATGTACATATTGCACACTGTCAAGACACAGGTCATTTCCATTTTCAAATGGTATTGTATATCCCCACACACATTTCATTCTTTTACCTAACAGAAAACATCTTGTTAAAATCTTCACTATTTGTCACCTAATGAGGAAAATTATATTTTATCAATCTAACCATAGCAATTGAATCACACATAAATGTTATAACTGCAATATGCAGGTATTGATACAGGTTCTGGCCAGTGATGGATTCTCAATTACTTGTTTTAATGGTGTTTATGCTCAAAAATGATGAATGGCATGTATACACCAAGCTGAACATGATGCATGCATTAAAATAAATGGTGTATGCCTCCATGAATTAGGTAGTATCTCCTAAATGGGCTCTGAATTTTCTTACCATGAGTATGACAGCCCGTTGGCAAGTTGGTGTCAAAGTTAGAGGAGGTTGTCTTGAAATACCTCTGAAAGTTAATATTCCTTCATCGCCAATAAGCTCTCTTTCCACAGCTAACACTCAGCTTTATTCTAACTGGAACAAACATGTATCTTTCTACTCTCGTCTTGAGGACATTGTTACTTTTTCAGTGACTAGTTAAAACTGACAGGGTGGCACATCTAAGAATAACTGACACATTTTATAGGCCTGCTACAAAAATGAAAATGTCTGAAATAACGTAAGCTGCTCTAATTCGGGTTGTACAAAAGAAATGTAATGATTTACTTTACGAGATAGTAGTACATAATAAACAAAAATAGTTTCGTCAAATATTTGAAATATTAAAATGTGTGTTTCAATTTAAATTTTGAAAGTCTAAATATTCTCGATTGTAATAGATAAATAAAGGTCCTCATAAAGGTCCATGGAGTACTAGATCTCTGGTAAAGGATTGAAAATAACATCGTATTCACAATCACGGACCTTGAAATAGTCTAAAGTGAAACCCCACATGCTTATACTTGAAGTTTGTAGTTTTTTATCCTTCTGAGAGTGGTTCTTACAGGGCTAGGACCACTGGTAAAGAATCAGATATCAAAAAATCATATTCATAATTAGCAACCTCAAAATGGCATAAAGCGACACTCTACATGCCTATATTACTGCTCTCCATTTCTTTGAAGTTTTGTGAAAGTAGTGACTTTGACCCCTCATATCCCATTGGAGGGTGAATTCCCATGGGGTCAATTCATATGGCATGCAAGTTCTTCTGAGAATTTTTGCTGATGATACCTATTGGTTTGCTCTTTATCATAAAGGTGTAATTTATGGCTAAAATGAGGGTTTACCTTAAAATGAGGGTTTAACTGGTGTAAAGAGCAAAAAATAGGGGCATGGGTGACCCCGAAAAGCTCAATGTTTTGCATAACTAGACATCAAGATAAGATGAACAATATATCACACGTACTGTAGGGGGTTTCTTGTATTAGTGAGTCAGGTGGCTCTGGAAAAAATGCTTACATAGGTTCCATACTTCCTTTGTTAACACAAAGTTCAAAATTATTTTCCACTTTTAAATAGTTGGCTTGAACCAATCAAAGTGTCCAGTAAAAATCTACTCAAAGGTCAAATCTGGTTAATTGAATAGCCCTAGTCTAGGGAATGAAGTATAGAGAAAGACAAGAAAGTTGAGCCTTCAGGCACACATGTGGAGCTCCCAAGGAGCGGCCAGCAAGTTTCTCTTTCTAAACAATGGCCAGGTCAGAGGGGTGCATTCAGGCAGTTGATGGGTAAGCAATCACTAACATCTACTAGAAAAAATCACATCAACACCTTTTGCGTTTTTATTCTAATGACTCAATGTACTCATCATCAAATTCTTTCATGTGAAGCCTGAAAACCATGAGGACTGGTTTAGGAACAGTTATGTTAGGTAGAACACCCAGTGTGGCCTGGGCAGTCTCTTGGCCTTGGAACCCCTGCAGATTTTGTTTTTTAAATTTTGCCTTTCAGCCCATCTGGAGTTTTTTCTTTCTGTCCTCTTGGCCATTTGACATCATTTAATTCTTCACTACTTAGTATTGCCTAATCTTATTTTTGTTTCATATAAACGTTTCTTTCTTCATCTTTTAAAGCACTTTGAGCTACACCATTTGTATGAAAATGTGCTATATAAATAAATGTTGGTGTTGTTACTCATTGAGGGCATAAAATACTTCAGTTATTCTTTTTATGATTCAGCCGTTTATTTTTAGTGATCTACTGCAGTCACTGAAAAGGCAGCGAGTGAGCTGTCTTTGACTAAGCCAGTGTGAACTTATAAACAGAGCAGGTTTAAAGGACATTATTTATAACTTCCACATTTTTAGACGTTAATTTTACAGGCTTCTTGGCACAAACATCAGACAAGTGTGGTAATGACTCCTGGTTTCTTGTTAGCTCACACTGAGCCTCTTGAGTTGCACTTCCTCACTTTCAGATGGCTGACGACTTTTATCATGTGTAATAGTCATTGTTTCTTCTTCTGTAGTTTTACTTCCAGCAGTACAGAGGTGTTGAATTTTTAACAGATACCCTATAAAATATAATATACTAGCAAAATACCCGCGCTTCGCAGCGGAGAAGTAGTGTGTTAAAGAGTTTATGAAAAAGTAAAGGAAACATTTTAAAAATAACGTAACATGATTGTCAATGTAATTGTGTTGTCATTGTTATGAGTGTTGCTGTCATATATATATACATATACACATACACATATATTATATATATATATACATATACATATACACATATTATATATATATATATATATATATATATATATATATATACATACACACATATACACATATATTATATATATATATATATATATATATATATATATATATACATATACACATATATTATATATATATATATATATGTATATACACACACACATATACACATATATTATATATATAAATATATATATACACACACACACATATACACATATTATATATATACACATATTATATATATATATATATACACACATATACAGATATATCATATATATATATATACATATATATACATATACACATATTTTATATATAGAAATATATATATATATACTGTATATACATACATACATACATACATATACACACATACATGCACTTACAATAACATAGAAATCAATATAAACAACATTAACATCATTATCATATGAGAATATGAAGTAATATATAAGAAGCACATTTCATATAAATATAAATTATTGAACAGTAAAATCTTCTTCTATAATTTGCTACCGTGGCTATTCGTTTGTCTGTCCAGGATTTTAAATCACCTGTAGCTCACAAACCGTTTCACCTATTGACTTGAAATCTGGTACACATATAGTACGTCACGTCTGCTACCCGCTTAATGGGTGATGATTGTTTTAGTCTTTTTATGTTTATTTTATTTTATTGTAGAATCAACTCCTATCTGCGCACACCAGGGCGGCCGTGGGCGGATGCATATGGTGTATTTACTCCATGTTATCGTGCATTGCGCTGTCACTGGTATTTTGATAAAAGAATTTGAACAACATATAAGAAGCGTATAAATTATTAAACAGTAAAACATTAACATTTAAGAAGTAAAGTTACATTGAGTACTACTGCAGTGCCTTCGGGTATACCTAATTTTTTCTTTGCCCATTACATGCTTAAATGTATACATTTTTTGGTGTACCTACCCGAGAACACGCGACATATAACCGACCGTGGGAGAAGCATGGATTTTAAACACGCGTTGAGTTCATCTGCTGGTCTCCCTCGTGGAATAACTGGTAATGTTTGACTAAAATCTACAGCGAGTAAAATGACATTACCTCCTCTTTTTTTTTTTTACGATCTCTGAGATATTGCTTTTTTCGGTTCAAGGCTTCATAAGCTCTTTTATGTTCCATGGTGTACTTATCCCAAACTATCATCTTTGAATGTTGCAAGACTTTCGCCTTGTATGTAGATCGGGGTAATTACATTCATTGCATTCCTAGTCTGAATCACAATCTGATTGTATGGGTGGTTACCTGGCAGGTAACGCTTATGCTTGGTCATCAAGTCGTCTAACATCCGCTACGTGCCCTCTTTTAATTGCGAGAAGCAGATATATATAGCCAAATTCTCGCGCTTCGTTGCGGCGAAGTACTGCTTTTAATTTTTTATTAAGAAGAAAAGAAAACCTTTTCAAACGGATCGAAAATATACCAATAACAATTTGTTAAGGATCTGTTTTTTTGTGAAGCTCCCTTTTCACAGCTGTCGCGCTACGGCGTGTGTTTCGTTTATTTGACAGTATGTAGATCGTGGTAATTACATTCATGGCATTCGTTTTCTGAATCACAATCTGATTGTATGGGTGGTTACCTGCCAGGTCACGCTTGTGGTTTGTCAGCAAGTCGCCTTACGTCCGCCACGTGCCCTCTTTCTGTTCCCAGAAGCAGATCATAGAATGGTTTTAATAGTTTACTTTCAAATAATGCAAAGAGTATGTGACATGTGTTTCTCCCTAATTCTGGGCTCATCAGGCGTACACACTCACTGCATCCCCTCTCGGGAATCGAATCTCTATCGTCAGCGCCAGAGGTGAAGCCCCTAACGTTGCGCTACGGCGTGTGGTTCGTTTATACCTCGTGTCTTCTCATTAAACTTTTATCTCGCGAATATGTTATTGCAATCCGCAGCGGGAGCGTTTCTATAAACTTAATTTAAACTTACGTTTTACACCGTGCTTTTTTCCCTTATGAAGATGCTTGTATGCTTCACTCGCTCGCTTCTTATTGTTTCGCTCCCTTTTCAATTGTTTAATGAATTTTTTGTTCTTCGCGGTTTGCGGCTCCTCCTTCATTTCTCCCTACTGCGTTCACAGTCTTTTCACGAGATTACGTGGGAGGCGTGATGACGTGACACTCAACTCCTCCTCCTCCCACGGCCATCGAGCTGCCGTCCATTACAGTATATTGTGAAAAAAGAGGTTCCAGTTATGACCATTACGCGTTGAATTTCGAAATGAAACCTGCCTAACTTTTGTAAGTAAGCTGTAAGGAATCAGCCTGCCAAATTTCAGCCTTCCACCTACACGGGAAGTTGCAGAATTAGTGATGAGTCAGTCAGTCAGTCAGTCAGTCAGTCAGTCAGTGAGTCAGTGAGGGCTTTGCCTTTTATTAATTAGTATAGATAATCAATAGAGTACGGTGACATGGTCTAACAAATAACACAGAAAGACTTTACTTTTTAATAAATCCAAAAAGAAAACCATCACCAACCAGTTTAATGGCCATTTTCCAGGTTTGCTGAGGTTAGCTGGTTGAATCTAAATCAACAGATAATTATTTTGTTGCATACCATTTAAGATGCATCATCCCATATAATGATTATATATTACATCTTGCTTTGAGTACTGACTAGGTTCAAGCAATTAGCACATCTTTACAAAAATGATTGAAGGTGCTTTAAAGGCAAGGCTTGCCCTACTTTGGTCTTAATCATAATGGTGATTTGTCTGCGATTAATGAAGACAGAAGAGGAAAGCAATTTCACAGGATTAATGTCAAACGTTGAATGGATAATTTATAAATGTATAAAACTCAAGATCACTACTAATCTGCTGAGAACACACTGTCTCATCACATTTACCACAACACTGACTGCAGAGTACTTGAATCAGTCTCCATCTCCAAACAGTTGAAATTAACACTGAAAAATCCATAAGCAGCTCTTGCCACATTCAAACCACTTGAGTCCACTATTTGCAGGCAGTGGACCAACCATAGTTTTCATGGAAAATCAAGAAGAAAAAAGCTTGTCTTTTCAAAAGAGAAATGCATGGCTGAAGTTTGCTGGAGATCATCTGACAAATGAGTCAAAGTTGGTATTATTTTGCAGGAATGCCTAAGGTCATGTTTGGTGCAAATCAAAATTATTGTGGATAGCTTTAGAGCATCAGGGCCCAGGTAGCTAATTTTTATCAAACCAGTCACAACTGATATAATGTACAAAATGATCTGTCAAAAACTGATTTTGAACCAAAAATGGATGTCGTAATAGAAAACAATTTCAAATGTTTGAGCAAAAAATGAGTTGACTGGCTCAAAAAGTAGGAATGAAAAGTTCAAATTAAATCCTACTAAAATTCTTTGTGGGGATACAAATGAGCTGGCACTTGCCAGGAACTCCTCATCTATCATATTGTTGTAATTTTATGTGGAGGTACAAAGAAAAATTCCTCCCAAATGATTCAAATTTCTAATGTAATGACCTGAATCAACCACTGTGGCCATATTACTTACCAGTTGTCCCATCTATATAGTTTTCCAGTATGATAATGGATCACCCTTAAAACTCTTTTTTATAAAACTGTTTCTTCAGCTGCCCCAGAATATATATCTACAGCTGTTAAAGAGTAGAGATCTCCTTTCCCTTATGAAACCCACAGTTCCCTACTTTGGTTGTGTGGTTCCAACTGTCTCTAAGCACAAATCCACACTCTAGACCTGCTTGTTTTAGTTGGATTTTACTTGTCCATTTGTTTTTGAGTTTCAGCAGTCCCTTTAATCACTGAGACAGTACCACCACTAACACTATAATACTGATAACTTTGAAAAATGCTAAGGCAACAAGCGCTAGTTGTTCATTTGTTGTAATGGTCACAGTAAAGGAACAGGAATATCCAGTGGCAGAAACAAAAAAGTAAATCTTGAGGTTTAGGGAGCAGCTAATGTGCAGCCTTTCACCAGTGAGCATTACATTGACCTGCTCCTATTATTGCAGTGTACATTTTATTCTTAATGTGTATAGCTCCTTTCAACTTTTGCTGAAGCTGTGTATGGTGGCCATAATTGATGCATAGTTTTATTTGTTGTGTTTTTATTGCTCTATTTAGCCTGTAAATTAAACATGGATTTGTAATTTTATTTGTTACGTGAAGCATCTTGTGATGGCCCATGCTCTTAATATATTAATGATTGCAAGAAACACTTATATTAATTTAACACCCAGGCATTAAAGCTGGGGTGCACTTACTTTTGCACTTCATTTTACTTTTTTTGGTATGAACAATTAAAAAGTCAGCAGCACAGTTAAATAATATTCAGTACCTGCTGCCATACAGTTTAAAAGTCTATAGTTTGAATGCCTCACTGGTTCGTATTGGTGTGGAGTTGGCACACTCTATGTGTCCATGCAGGTTTTTCTCCAGGCACTATGGTTTTCTTTTCAAATCACATTGATATACAAATTAGAATGATTACTTCCACTAAATTGTCATGTTGTTAATTAATGTGGGTGTGTGCACGACTGAGATGGACTAGCACCCCACCTTTTCTTCGTGTTTAGTACTTGATGCTGCTGAGATGGGCTCTAAAACCCCATAACCATCTAACTAGAATAATCCTATGTCAAAAAGCATGCAACTAATAGAAAAACTAAACAGTACACACACATAATCAGATAATGCTAAACTTATTCTCTAAAAAATGGGATTTGTTAAAAATGGGTGTGCTAATGTTTTGTAAATATCATGAAAATAGAAAAACAGATCTTTTTAAAAACTAAATCAACCACAATAAGAAAGACAAGATACATATTCAAGTGAAAGATTACTTTAAAGTGGTCAACAAATTCCTCTTCTCATTATCTGGAATGACCATAACAGAACAACCAGTCAAGAGTCTAGGGAAGCCCTTTGACTCAAGTTTTAAAGACACCATTACTGTTCAGAGGGCCATCAAAGCCTGGCTCACAAGTCAGGGTAGATTCAAGGCGTGGATTTATCAACATTCCATCCTACCACGAGTGATGTGGCATCTGCTGGTTTACGCGGTTCCACTAACAACAGATTCAAAAGAAAGATCAGTGGTTTTCTCTAACTGTGGCTACGCTTCCCCTGCAGTCTCAGCAGTGCAGCTCTGTATGGGACCAGTAACATCTGGCAGCTTCCATTCAGTGGCCACAGAGAAGAATTTATGGTTGTACACACAAGAGAAGCCCTACAGTACAGGGACTCCAGTGACTAGAAGGTGCCATTAGTGGGCATTGAAGTAAGGAAAAGTGAAAATGGAGGGCAGAGAAGGCAGTGGAGGTGACGGAATCAGGCCTAAGGCAAAAAGCGCTGGTGGGCAGCATAGCAGCTGGCAGAGCGGGTGTTGGATACTTCCCAAAGATGCAGGTTGGCAAGGCCCAGGGCAAGGAGAGACACCATCTTATCCGTGAAGAGGTTTAAACAGGTGTGGAGGAAGAGTGGGTGAGCAGGACAGTGGGGCTCAGACAGCTGGGAGTGTGGACGAGGTAGAAGAATGTACTACAGCGCCGGATTACCTTTTCTAACATCATGCGGGAAGACTTCCATCATGTTCATTTCCCTGTGTAAGCTGACAACAATGCATTACCTAGCCCAGCAAACTTATATGTCTAGGGCAAAAGTGAGAGTCCTTCCTGTCTTCTGTGCTCTGGAAGAGGATCCATAGAACAACTCCTCTGCAGCTGTACAAAGGCCCTTGGGGAAAGTTTCTACCACTAGCTCCACAACCAGGTGCTCAGGGCAGCTGCTGAGAGTATAACCATTGCTATCCAGTCCAGCAAGTACCTTCACACCATAAAGAAGATCTCCTTTGTGAAAGCCGGAGAGAAACCCTTCCCACAACCAAAAACAAGGATGGGCCTCCTCTCTACAGCCCCCAAGTGGCAGCTGCAACCTGACCTGGATAAGCAGTTGAAGTTTTCTGCAACATATTGTGATGATATCACTCCAGCTAGACATGATCATCATCTCTAAGGTGAACAAACACCAGGGCGTGCTGGGACTCACAGTGGCCTGGGAAGAGCAGGTGGAAGAAGCAAATGAGAAAACATGTACAGAGTACCAGGAACTGGTGTAGAAGTACCGGGACAGAGACTGGAAGACGCTCTGTGAGCCCACAGAGGTTGGCTGTAGAGGCTTTGCAGGACATTCACTCTGTGAAGTTCTCAATCATCTGGGCATTACAGGAAAGGAAAGGAGGAGGGCCATTAAATCTGTGAGTGAAGCCACAGAGAAAGCCATCAGGTAGTTTTGGATTAAGAGGGCTGATCCATGAGTTGCTGCTGCTGGGACGCAAATCAGGACTTGATCAACCCCAGCTGGGTCACCTAACTGAAGACGTATCCCAGGGCATCTAGAAGATGTATCTTACACACTATCTCGTGAAGATTATATCAGTGTCACTAACAGGATGAACTCTAATTTATCTGAATTTGAACTCCTGGTGCTATAGTTTTCATTTCCTTCTTGTTATCAAAAGATCTACAAAAAAGTCCAGACATCAGCATTTCTCAACCAAAGTTCCACTAATAGCAAACATGGCATCACAAAACAAAAATAAGAACTGAAAATGCCTTAAAATGAAGTACTTCGAAAGTGAGAACAAGAGTCATTACATTTTAGTTTATAAAAGAGATAAGGATGGAAGTGGCACTGTGATCTAAATTTATTGATGTCTCAAGCCCAGTTTGCTTCCTAAAATGAATTGGATAGTTTAGGATGGGCCATCCATTTTCATATTAATAATATAGATAATTTTATATGTTCATTTTTGCATATAATTTGTGTAAAATTACATTTTTATATTGTTCTGTTTTTTTCTTTGTGGACAAAGGACCAGACACCCTGTGTACTGACACCACCAGACAGTAGTTATGAGTGGGGACTCAAAAATTCCAACTGTTCTTAAAAAAACAACATTATTATAAAACTTACACTAGTTCCCTTTTAATTCCCTTCAAATTACTGTCCTTGAACTGTAATAAACTTGTCCCAGCACTTCTCTTATTCCGCACTCATGTTTTGCTACCATGTCTAGATCCTGTTACATTTTTTCCTGGATTGCTCCAATGGTAGCTAATCTCTTTCCCTCTAGTTTCAATTTTACCAAAAGAAGTCATGGGGAGTGAGAGGTGATTATGGTGGGCTGCAAAGCAAAAATCACATTGTTTTTGGGTAAAAACAATTTTCTGATGCTTCCACATAGATGTCTTATTGTTCAGTATAACGTTGCTGATTTACAGTCTGTTCACAGGGAACAAACTCTTTATGAATGAGTTCATCAATGTCAAATAATATGATCATCATTGTCTGTTGAAAATCTGCCATGGCAGTGTGGAGAAGGATAACTGTCCAGGGTGGCACAGGGAAACAGGAAATTTTGGAACAAGGTGTTGGCGACCCTTGGGTGTCGGCATTTGTTTGGGACCAATGCGACCTTGTTTAGAACCCCTTGCCATTAGTTATAATGGAGTAGTGGAGTGGTGCACAATGAGCATTTGCTGTGAAAGCCTTTAATAAGAATGATGATAGTGTGACTGCTGCGCAAAGGGAATTTTGGCGTCATTACCAGTTAGGACATCATGATTGTGTCATGTCTGCTCATGCGATTACATGGGTGTGTAATTTCAAAGAAACAGGTTCAGCCTTAAAAGAGAAGTCCCCAGGTGGAGCCACTTCGCATACTGCCGGACAATCTATGGCAGCTATTCAACGATTGTTTGGAAAGCGCGTCATTTCACATAACGGTGACATTCCATGGCCTTCAAGATCTCCAGATCTCACTGTTTGTAATTTTGTTCTATTGGGACATCTTAAGAGCCAAGTGTATTGCACACATCCTGCAACCATTGCTGAACTAAAAAGAAGGATTGAAGAGGAAATCGTTGGCATTCCTCTTGACATGTTACGTTGAGCAATGAAGAATTTCCACAACAGGCAGTCAAAATGTGTACAGAGAAATGGACAACACATTCATGATGTTTTCTTTAAAACATAAAATGAATATTGAATGAATATTGATTACCATCATTGATTGTATATCCTGTACAATACATTTCATCATTAAATGTATTTTGTAATGTGTTTATTCGTGCATTGAACGTCATTTCCCTGTGGCACCCTGTATAAATGTCAGAAATTTGCGTTCAACCAACTTGGCACGATACCATTTTTGCAGACTGCTTAATCAGACTGTGGGCATACAATACCTAGCTGCTTATTCGATAACTACACCCTACTACCATGCTATTGACTGATTCTGAAGATTGAGGTTTTATTAACAGGCAAAGGTAGGTACTGGGAAGACAATGCTCTAGGCAACAAGTTTAGGCCATGAAATCAGATTTGTGAATCAAAGAAGGTAGCAGAAGAGTCGAATAACAAAATAATTTCATGTAACCTCTCTTCACACTCACATAAAAAATATAAATACATACTGTACATGTTTAAATAATACAAAAAATTGTTTTACTCAAGATGAAATCTAAACTTAGAGAGAGGGCAAATGCATTACGCAAAAGTGAAGGCATATTTGCCTCACACTGATCATGTCATAGGTCATCAGTTGCAGACTAAACGTTATTGCAAAGTGTACTGTATGTAAGAAAAAAAATGTCCCATAGGAACAAATGAAGCGCACAAGCAAAGAAAGGGACTACTTACTACAGAACAATAATAAGAAAGAAGAAAAGAAAAATGGGTAAAAAAAAAAGAAAAGAAGAATGAGGTAATGGTATTGTGGCAATTAAAGGATCTTAACTGTAAAAACCAGACGCAAAAAAGAAAAGAACATGGATGGTGATCTTAACAACAAGTGAGACGTCTGAATGTACCAACAGCATTATCAACAACTGTGCAGGCCACTTCACCTTATCGCTACTCCCTGCCATCACAAGAATCCTGCAACATTTGTCTCATGACAACCTGTAAGACCAGTCTCTCCATGAGCACGGCTCACACCATGAGACAGCACTGATAAATAATGGCAGAGCAGTCAAATTCACTGCGGAATTGAGTAAGTGTTGATTTGCAGTGCTGAATGATGAAGTAGATTGATAGGTCATAGCAGTTGCTTGAAGAGGTTCAGTGTCAGTAATCCCTCTGCCTTTAATCGTACAAGCACAGGCCTCACTTCAATGGTAAAATAAGAAAGGAGGACACTGCAGTGTTTGGTTTCAGAATATTTTTTAAAACAGATGACAACAGCATTATATTATTGCTCCGGGTGCTGCTTTTAAACATTCTTTATAGTTGTTTTGATAGAGTCACAAGTGCAGTGGACCACAAACAAATTGCAAGTATGTATTACAGTGATGACGGTGGACAATGTGACTTTTAAAGGGTGATCTGAAACAAGAAATTACAGAAGTAAATATGAAGCTAAAACAAAAGGGCAACTTTTTATAGTGTCAGGAACAGAAAGTAACAAAGTAAAACAAGGATATAAAAAATACTAAAAAGAACAATTTTCACAGCAGCAATGTATCCATATAAAACAGCATGCAGACATCTATTGCTTAGGTTTGATCCTTCTAAAATAAAAGTAATGCCACCTTGAATGGTTCAGCTTGTAAGAAAGACATGCGAAAACAAGCCACCCCAGAGTTTGTGGGAAAACAGTATTAGTCAGTCAGTATTAAATAAATTAAATTATATTAAGTCAGTGATTGTGTAAAAATGTACCCGTTGAAGAATACAATTGGTATAATGGAGATAATAATTAAAAGAACTGTGCTACATTGTGTGGCAGGTGGCCGGGTGTAGTCACCAGCCGCCTGCCTCCCTTCAATCAAGGCTGGAGTCGGGTGAGGAGGTTGACGAGGTCGGAGAGGAGGCGGCGAGGAGAGGCCTGGAGTGTGAGAGAAGAAGAGAAAGAGAAGGAATACTGGACTTTGGAAGACTGTTGGGGTTTGTGTGGCAGTGCACTTAGGAACTGTATATAGTATAGTGTAAATAAATGTGTGGTGATGGCTGTAAATGTGTCTGCTTGTCTGTGTCCGGGTCGCCCCAATCCACAATTGATTACTTGGTGTAGAACCCATCACAGTCATGTTCTGTTTACAGCGAATTAGCCAAATAAAGAACGGCCCCTCACAACTATGGCTCTGATATTTCATTTTACTTCCTCTTTTCTGTAGCTCTGTTCTAAAAATCTCAAGTTCTTGATGGAAAGTTCTTACTCTTTTTGTTTTAATTTGGAGTTTCTGGTTCTATAATTCTTATTTTTGCACCTTCTTGACATGTTTTGTTCCATTTATCAAGTGTCATAAATTTTTACTGTAAGGACTATTTTTATTTCCACCTGCATTTTGTTTGCTGTATGTGCCACCTTTTTCTCTCCTTTGTTGATATTGCATGACATCTTCAGAAGGGACATCTTCTGGTGCTTCATTCTATCTGTCGCCCAAGAACTTGGACACACAACAAATTTCTGTGGGGTTAGCCAGCAAAAAAAAAAAAAAAAAAAGAAAGAAAAATCACCATTATAGAGACAGACTTACATGTGTTCTTTATCTTCAATTTTGATTTATGTAATGGGTTTCATTATTTTGGAACCTTTGATCTCCTAATCTCAGGATCAGCACAATACTTGATTACTCCTTTTCTCTTCATCTTTTTTATTTTTGATTTTTTTTCACCCATGGTAGAACATGTTTTTGGTATTACACCATGACTGTAATTGCTTACAGTATATTATACACTTTGACAAAAGAAAACTGCAGTTTTGATTCATCAATACTAATGTCCATCTCTCATTATTTTGGTCTTTAAAGTGGCATAAAGAAGGTTTAACCACCCTCCTTATCTGGTAAGCTAAAATTTAGACACTTTCTGAGATAACAATTTTTTTCTTCTGGCCTTGTACAGTAAAAGAGGCCATTGAACCTGCATAGTTTTGCTTTCACACAAATATCAAAGTGTAACAAAGAATCTCTTTAGTCCATTTTATTCTTTAGGCCGAAACATGGACACTTCAACACCATGACTGGACACTGTACTGGGAATGAAAAGATGTCCTTCCTGTTCTCAGCTCTCAATGGCCTTTGTTTTTGTTCACTCTGATGCTCTTTGCTACCTGATTCACTGCTCTGATGGAACACATCTTTAGGTTTACAACTATCCCAAACCTGCAATACTGACATCTTGCCCAGAGCCTTTATTAAACTGATTTTGCTATAAGAACAATTATAGAAATCCCCTAAAACGTTTCTTCTGTGTTTCCCATGTTTATGTCACTGAATCTCTTGACAGTTTTAATAACTTCCAATAGTGAAAGGAAAAGTCATCAAACAATCAAATTCCACGTATAACCAGCATCACGATAAGCAATATAGCAGTTGCCCCTCTGTTACCCTTAATTTTTGTGTTGCATGTCTTCTAATAAACAAGAGAAAATAACGCGAGGAATCTCTGCTATACCTAACTAGCCTTGGATTTGATTGTGGACCATGGTCTTTCAAAAAGCTCCTCTTCTCTTCTTGAGGGATATGGCATGTGTAGTGTGTATAAAAAGTATTCACTCTCTTAGAAGTTTTCACATGTTATTGTTATACAACATTAAGTTCCAGTAGATTTAATTTGGGTTTTTGACATTGATCAACAGAAAAAAACTCTTTAATGTCAAACTGAAAACAGGCCCGTGCAATGTTATCTAAATTAATTACAAATATAAAACATTAGTCAGTATTTAGTAGATACACCTTTGGCAGCCATGGCAGCCTTGAGTCTGTGTGCATAGGTTTCTATCAGCTTTCTATATCTGGGTGCTACAGTGTGTTCCCATTTTGCTTTGCTAAACTGTTCAAGCTCTGTCAGGTTCCATATTGATCACGAGTGAACAGCCTTTTTTAAGTGCAACCACAAATTTTTAGTTGGATTGAGATCTAGACTCTGGCTCCTCCACTCCAGGACATCAACAATGTTGTTTTTAAGCCATTCCGCTGTAGCGTTGGCGTTATGCGTGAGGTTGTCTCACTGGAAAATAAATCTTCTTTCAAGGTGCAGGTTAGGGTTAGGGTTTTTCTCCAGGATTTCCCTGTATTTGCTGCATTCAATTTACCTGCTTCACTTACAATCCTTCCAGCATGATGCTGCCACCATCATATTTTATGGTGGGGCTGGCGTGTTTTTAATAATGCACAGTGTTGCACTTATGTCAAACATGACGTTTAGTCTAATTACCAGAAAACTCAATTTTGGTCTCATCAAGCCATAGAACCTTCTTACAGCTGTCTTCAGAGTCTCCTATGCAGCTTCTGGAAAACTTTAGCTGAGATGTCATGTGCATTGTTTTTTTTTACAGAAGGTTTGTCTTCACCGTTCTCCATAAAGCTATAATTGGTGAAGCACCAGGGCAGCACTTGCTGCCCGCATGATCTCTCCAATCTTAGCCACTGTAGCTTATAACTATTTTGATGTTATAATAGGCCTGTTGGTGGTCTTCCTCATTAGACTTTTTCTTGTATTATCACTCAGGTTTAGTAGACCTCCTCCACTAGGCAAATCTACAGCTGTGCCATACTCTTTTATTTCTTATTCATTAATTTTACTGGACTCTTAAGGGATATTCAATGACTTGGGTATTTTGTTGTCTCCATCCACTGACTTGTGCTTTTCATTCACCTTTACAAAGAGTTACTTGGGTTGCTCTTTTGTCTTAATTGTGTAGGTTAGGCCATCATACTGACTCACCACAAGTTGGAGCTTCCAGAGAAGGTGCATTTATTCTACAAATAATAGAAACCCCAGACAGGTGATCTCCATTGAACCGATTTGACTTCTAAAACCAGCAGGCTGCACCAGTGATAATGCAGGTGTGTCATGTTAGAGAAGGAGAGTAATTATGTGATCGTTTATTTTGTGTTTTATATTTATTAATAATTTAGACCAATTTGCAGAGATCTGTTTTCACTTTAACATTAAAGACTCTTGTTCTGTTGAGCAGTATCAAAAAAGCAAAATTAAATCCACTGTGATTCAATGTTATATAACAATAACATGTGAAAACTTCCAAGGAGTTAAGTACATTTTATCAGCAATGCCTTAGACATTTATTTTAATTCCGAGGGTTTTGCTGGATTGTTAGATTGACAAAACCTGAGATAAGCATGGTTTGGTAATCAGGTTTGATCTTACTGCCTTCTCTCATTTGACTCCCAGCTCTGGGTGCAGAAGCAAGATGCTCTCCTCGATAGAGTACTGCACTGCAAATGGAGATGGTAAACTCAATGAGCTTTGTCAGAGACTCAAAAGGATGGGTGTTGGGTTATTTTACAGATTCCAGAGGGTTTCACATGATTGAGTTTTGATCACTGGTGATTGCTTGATGCTTTGAGTGTGTTTGGTGACAGATCTCTAGTGACCCACACTCATTACTACTTCATTTGCTGACTATTGTGTCCTTTCTTTTATGTTGTATCATTGTTTTATATCATATGCTGTAAAGGCCATTGTGCTGGATATACTGAGATTTTCTGTTTCCTTTTTCATGCTTCATATAATGCCCTTTAGTTTCTTAATTAATGAACTGAATCATACAGACAAAAACCTGAAGTTAACTAGTGAATAAAATGTGATTTCTGCCTTCCATCCCTCCACTGTCTGAATATTATTTTTATATTAAAGAGTTAAAAGGCCTATGTCAGAAGCCTTCGGAGCAAACAGGACCTCTGGTATGCCTGTCCATTGCAGGGTACACATATTCAATCGTCCTCGCAGTCGCTAGTCAACCTTGAACAGCATACCAGTCCACTTAACCCACTCAACATACCATGTGTTTGTCTGTTTAATGGAAGACTCCACTTTGGCTTAGTGTGGGTGTGTGACTGTGACTCCTGAAAGACTGGGCTCAATCTAGGCTGGCATCTGCATTGATCCCTTCATATCCAACAGTTGGCACTTGGGTTCTTTTTAGCTCATACTTTGAACCTATAGTATATACTGTAAATATCCTCTAAGCAACCACGGCACAGATTAAGACAAGAGAAATATAGCACCAAAGGAAGAATATAATTATCTTGCTTTATAATGCAGCTTTCACTCATAATATTCATTGCATTATAATAAATTTATACTTGCAGTGCCCTCCATAATGTTTGGGACAAAGTCACATTTTTCCTTGATTTACCCCTGTGCTCCACAATTTAAAAGTACAAATCAAACAATTCAGATGTGATTAAAATGTATGTTGTAGACTTTAATTTAAGGGGATTTGCATACATTTTGGTCTCACCATGTAGAGATGACAACACTTTTTCTATGTGGTTCCCCCATTTCAGGGTACAATGATGTTTGGGATACAGCAATGGCAGAAATGTTAAAGCCATCATATTTAGTGCTTTGTTGCCTATCCCTTGTATGCAATGGCTGCTTGAAGTTGGTGATTCATAGACATCACCAGGTGCTGAGCATCGTCTGTGGTGATAAGCCTCTAATGCAGTCACCTTCTGCTCCTGCTTGTTTTGGGGGCTGGTCCCCTTACGTTTTCTTTTCAGCATATGGAAGGCATGCTCAATTGGATTTAAATCAGGTGACTGGCTTAGTCATTTAAGAATTTTTCATTTTTTAGCTTTAGCTGTGTTGCCATAGCGGTAGGTTTGGGATCACTATCTTGTTGTAGGATGTAGAAACATCCAAAGAGTTTGGAGGCATTTATTGGAACTTGAACAAATACAATGTTTCTATACACCTCAGAATCCATGGTGCACCTGCCATCAGTAGTTACGTCATCAAGGATGCCGTACATCAGCCATACATACCCAAGCTATAACACCTCCACCACCATGTTTAACAGATGAAGTGGTATGCTTTGGATCTTTGACAGGTCCTTTTCGTCTTCAGACTTCAGTCTTGCCATCACTCTGATACAAGTTCATCTTTGTCTCGTCTGTCCACGAGAGCTTTTCCACAATTCTGCAGGCTCTTTTAAGTACTTTTTCACAAACTGTAATCTGGCTATCCTGTTTGCATCTTGTAGTGTTGCCTCTGTATTTTTGCTCATGAAATCTTGTAGATTGTAGCCTCTGTCACGTACACATCTGCCCCCTGAAGACCGTTTATGATCTGTTGGACAGGCGCTGGGGGCTTTTTCTTGCCATAGTGAGGATTCTTCATCATCAGTAACGGAGGTCTTCTTTGGTCTACCAGTCCCTTTGCAGTTACTGAGCTCACCAATGAGTTCTTTCTTCTTAATGATGTTCCAGACAGTTGACTTAGGTAATCTTCAGGTATTACCAATATCTGCAATGGTTTTATTCTTGCTTTTCTGCCCCATAATGGCTTCTTTGCCTTCCATTGGCACAGCTCTTGTCATTATGTTGAACAATGGCAATAACAGACTTCAAAAGTAGTCTTGTAGGCAGAAGCAAGCCTTAGCATCTTATGCCTGCACTAAGGAAGCAATGAAACATACCTGGGTAATGACAAACACCTTTGATGCCAATTGTACCAAACATTTCTTTGCCCTGAAACAGGGAGACCATATAGAAAAAGTGTTGTCATTTGTACATGGCGTGATTGAAATGAATGCAAACACCCTTAAATGAAAGTCTGCAATGCACACTTTAATTACACCTGACTTGTTTGATTTGTAATTTTAAACCATGGAGCAGAGGGGTAAATCAAAGAAAAATGTGTCTTTGTCCCAAACATTATGGAGGGCACTGTGCATAAACCCTAAACAGAATTCATTGGAAACATACAGTTGTCTTACAGTTTTTCAGTTGGGTCTTGGAGAGTGTGAAGGCATTTGTCTTTCACAGAGTCAACGTCACATCACAACAGGGCTGCCTGACAGGTTTTATGATGAGCTCATGACACTCCTTGGTTCTAAACATAGTCATTCGTTTTTTCCCCTGATCAATACTGTACATGGTTTAGGCTCCAGTTAGTATATTCAGAGAGCTCTTTACAGGTTCTGCTCACCATTGCTATAAATGGATGAGGCTCTAATCCCCAAAGTTTAGCACAGTCATTATCTGAGAACAGTGCATCTGCTCCAAATCACTAAAACCTTTTCCATTTCGCAGTCTTCAGATCTTCAGGAAAAAGCATTAACTTTTATCAGGTGATATACATTATACTACAGAAACATACAGTATGTATGCTAAACATAAATATTTTAGGCTTACAAATTACAGAATCGCAGTTATGTTACAACTCTAGTTACGCTCTGAAACCCCAAAAGTGGTGTATTCTGCAAAGGCTCAGACAGGTGGATAAGGAAACATTAAAACCAATTTGAAACCTTGCAATAATTAAGTAATTACACTACTGAAGGTGATACTTTCCAGTTTTAATTTTCCGTTACAGATTTTATTTTTCTGTCTGAGATAAGCTTTAAGTAAAATAAAGTAAACTGAATTGAGATCAGTGCATTTTATCCATCCATTTCTTTATTTAAGGGGCACACTCATGCCGGAATTGCACCAATTAGACCTTCGTGTGCCTTCCTAGGCCGTCTGAAGTGATAGCTGACTGGTTAACAAGCACCACCTTTGAATTGTTCACAAGACCGGCAACTGCAACTGTCAGAGGCTCAAAGAGCAATGGATTTGGAGCTCTTTTTTTTTTTTATAAGGTCATATGGACGGAGAACACAAAGGCCAGACTCCAAGTCTTACCGTATAATGGATGTGCTCCATTTGTGTTTGCATCAAAGATGAAGAGAGTCAGATCTGCCTCCTTTATCCACAAACCATTCTTACTATCCAGGCAGTGCACGAATCGAGACTCTTGTATGATGTCCTTCCACTATGTGGCCCCCCATACATAAAGATGAGTTCACATTCACAGAAGATGTTCGTGTAAGTGAGATGGAACAGCTTGCACAGAATAAAACAGGAACTGTTACGCAATACAAATATAGCTGTACTAGTGAATGGAAAACCTAAGAAGAGACTACCTGTTGTCCCGGTGTTTCCAATAAGGAATATTAAAGTGAAAAATGTATTTTTACCATCTGTTGAAGAAAAAAAAAATCAAATAAAAATGTGGTATAAATATTTGGAAACAGTGCAAAATGATGAAGAGTACTGAATTTCAAATCATGCCACTCTTCATTCTGCAAGTAAAAAAAAAAAAACACATTAAAATCCACAACACTTAGCCCCAAAGCAATCACCTCTGAAATTGACCTCCAGGATACAAAAAAAAAATGAAGGGACGACTTTATAAGAGATAGAAACTGATGCCACTCCTCTTTTTTACTGCTCACTGCTCCCAATGTTGTTGCTGCTGCTTTTCCGCACATTAATCTTCTTTTCTTCTCCTTCTCTCTCCCTATCTCCCTCCCTCTCTCTTTCTCTGTTTTCTCTATTGTAGCAGAGGCTCATTGTAATGTGAGCCCAACTCAATTTCTATGCACTGGCTGGAAGGACAGTCTTCGCCTTTATTTTTTTCTACCAGGGGCCTAATTGCTTCAGACCACCAGTATTTTGGCACTACAGATGTCGCTCTCCTTAATTTGCCTACGGAGCACAATCAGGCCCATCTGTTGCAGTTTTTACTTTCCCTCCCCAACCCCCCATTTAAGCTCCCCTCCTCCCTACAACATCATAGCATCTTCTCCTCCCCTAAAACCCTCTTGTCTGTGGGCTTCCGATTGAAAACTCATCACAAAGCTACTTTTGCGCTGGAAGGCTTGAGCCGTGGGTTGGTCTGAAATGAAGACCCCCTGCCAGTTGTCTTTTTTCTTTCTTTTTTTTTTTTTTTTGAGCTTAGTGTCTGAAAAAAGACTTGCAGATAAACAGGGACAGATGGAGGGACTTCAGGGAGGAATACTCTAGTGTGCCAAAGCATGTAACCGGCATGCACTGTCATTGTGTTTATACAGAAAAAAAAAAAACCCAAAATATATGACTCTGTTTGGGGTCAGCACAATAATTCAGCAACACTCTCCATCCCTTCCTCCTCCTCCTCCTCTTCTATACGTATCCCTCTCAACTCCTCACACAGATCCATCCTCCTCTGTTCCCCATTCGATCATTCGTAGACACACACATGCACTCCCAGGCAACCTCAACAGACATTTCAGCTCCTGTAACACACAAGCAACCCAATGGCTGCCAATTTAAGCAATGAAGTGAATGAATAAAACAGATGTGCCAGATTATCAGGCTCAAAAACAACTTCACGACAGCAAAATAATACTAAAGATAATGAAGACTTGGAGTGAACGAGACTTACATGAGTTACTTGAATTATTTACAGAACTGGCCTCAAAACTATTCCTTTAATGATTTTAGATTGAAGTGAGATATTAAGTCTTTGATGTGACTTACACTTGCACATGAGACTGAGAGGAATTAAATTAAATTCTGTATACACTACAGCTTTGGAGAATAAATCCATCCCTGTTCTGAGCCTACATCTTCCATTACAAGGTCATGGTGGTCTGGAGCTCACCAAAGTGATATAAGGTGCAAGGCAAGAATAAACCCTAGATGGGACACCAGTGCAATGCAGGGTGCATTCATAAACACACCGATGTCGACTTGTATCGGGCAAGTGGAGAAAACTCAAGTGGGGATGCCAAGAATGGGCTCACTTTATACCAAGTGGCTGAACCTGGAAGGTCACTGAAGCTCTGACATAGCAGTGCTAATTGCTGCAATTGTATTTAGTTGTCATTCATCCATTCACTTTGAAACATTATTCATTAATTCTGTTTTTTATCCAATTTCCAAATCTTTCTATTACAATATAAGGGTATTCAGTCACTTTCCAAAGCAGCGATTCATAACTGTTCATTGATCTGTTATTTTTACAAACCTGTCTATTTTAATATTAGGGGTGTAAGGAAAGGAGCAAACACAAAAAAAGATTTAGAAAGCATCACTGACCCTGTATAATGAAAATAAATGAAAACAAAAATGATTTGTTTACAGAGATGATAGTTACGTCTTTTCAGACAGGATTCCAATACAGAACTAACAGAAAATGGCCAAACTTTTGGTCAGATTGACTCTGGGCATAAAAGGATGGGTCCAGGGGGGCAGACAATGGAAGTGATGTCAGCGATGGAGAGGCCGTCAGTCTTCCATTCTGCAGAGGGAGGAAGAGAGAAGGCATTAGAACATGGCGTCAACTCCTGGTTCGGTGGGTCACTACCATCACCTGAGCCCTTAAGCTACCCTCAGGGACACACGCGTGACAGAGGTCATTCACAGTTTTCCATTACTGCTTATTACAATAAATGGAAATTAAATAATTTACTCATTCATTTATTTTCAAAACCTGCTTATTTCAATGTGTGACCATTCATTCATTCATTCATCTATTCATCTACATTTTCATTCGTTCATGGTGCATTTCTGGATACATTAAGTACAAATGAATTAATCCCAAATGCTATAATTGGTTCCCTACCTGTGCTGATTATCAAGTGATTGCTAAACATGGGATCAGTGCAGACTAATCATCTGATCATCAAAACCAAATCTTTGCATTTCCATGGGCAGGCACAAATCAATATAACTTCCAATATAAAATTGAATTTCTTAAATAAGTTTAGGTTATGAGAACTATTTTAATAAAGCATTAATGTCAAAAGAAGTAGTAGTAATACTAGACTGAAGAGATTGTTCATAGCATATGGTCAGTACAACTCTGGGAAGACATCCTACACTCCAGCATGTAAAAACTGTATTAATCATTTTGAACACCATAGGGGATGCTGGAGGCATAATATAAAAATACTTTAATAAACTATTATATTTAGTCGTATATTCTACTCTATAATAATTATGCATTCAACACCAGGATACAGCATCACCAAGGCAGACAAAACATGTGTGTGCAGTATATGCAATAAAAACCACCATGGTGAGGACATACACTTATGCAGCAAAGCAGACAAAGACAAAAATGGATACTCACCACGTGCGGCGGTCCCTTAGTACGTGTTCAGTATAACTTGTTTAGAATTGTCTGTGTCCACGTCACCTATAGTGAAGAAATGTGGCACTCGTGGTTTAGTTGGACTCAGCATGGCACTTCCTAAAACTTGTGCAAACCCAGTTGCTACCACTTGTTAGCTGCATTTTGCCGCCAATCACATTCATCGTGGGGGTCTTCTACTATAACAGTGGATTGGAAGGCAGAATTGTTTCCAGTATTTTCTGGTAATAAAAGTTGCTTTAATGATTTTACATATTTTTTCTAATATATAAACTTAATTTTTTTTAAATTGATGCTCTCTCCTGTGTAATTATTAATGATATACATTAATGACTTTGCATGTCCACCAAAGCTACTGCTTGAAGTAACCAATATGGGCCAGAAAAGCAGTCACAGTTGCTACAAGGCCGTTCCTTTTGAATTCAAAAGTACTGTCTACATATATGTATTTTAAATATTTTTTTTAATAAAAACGGGTATTTTATTCTCATAAATAACAAATCATTAATAGATGTGTCTAGCAGTCTGACAGGGTGGGTATGGTCCTCTGAGGCATGCCCAGAATGTAGAGTCTGTATCAGTGGTGCCACTTTAAGGAAATGTGCTGAAATGCAACCTGACAACCTGAAAAACGCATTGTCTGGCAGAAAATGTGAGTTCAACTCCAAATCAGAAAAACTGATCCTTTATCACTCAGCTAAGTCCAGTATTTTAAGTTTCCGTCCACTTTCCAAATCCACTTTTTTATGGTGGGGTGGCTGGGAAAATGGAGCATACCCTAGAAAACATAAGGCACAAGGCAGGAAAACCAACCCAACCCAACACACACACACAGACACACACACAGAGGTCAATTTAAGGATGCCAATTCAGCTAACCTGCATGTGTTTGGACTGTGGGAGGACACCAGAGCCCTCAGAGCACTACCCAGGACATTTTACAAGTCAGCAGCACTACCACTGCACCACAGTGCTTCTCCTTTTAAGTTTCATTTCTTAATATTTAACCCTTTAGACTTAAGTAAATTTTAACTTCCCTTGTAGATATTATAGCTAACATCAAAGTATCTACTTTGTTTTAACAGATCTGAAAGGCATCATACAGAACACATGTTCATGTACAACATGTGTCCAAATTCACTCATTCTAGGCCTATCCCTAGTCTCCAGTTCACTCAGCTGCATGTCTTTGGGAAGTGGGAGGGAACATGAAGTGTTAACAGAAGAAATAACACAAACACCGGGAGAACAAGCAAACTCCATGCAGTAGGTGATATGGCCTGGAGACCTGGAGCTCTGACGCAAAAGAACTAACCACTGTGTCAGTCTGGGGCCCACAGTGCCATGTGATATAAGGAGAAGGCTACTACTTGTGATTATTTACAACTCAAAGGTATCATACATTGTTTCTCAGCACATACTGTATGTGGTATTAAATACTATGTCATAGGAAGTGGTAGCCTATCCCAGCAGCACTGGGTTCAAGACAGGAATTAATCTTTAATATGCTACCAGCTCATGGCAAGTAACATTCACAAAAAACAAAATAAGAGTTACTGTTAACAGCAGCACACTGCTCAGACTAACACTCTGTCCGGCTCACAAGTAGATTGCACCATTTTTCTGTGGCTAACAACTTGATCTTAATGAAAATCAACAAAATAGCATGACTGTTTTACACATATGTCATGACTGGGTGAGTGAGTAACATAAAGCTGCTTGCCACATTATATTAGACCACCATTGTGGTCAGAAGCATGTATGCAGAAATGGTGAATATGCTTTGTATACTTTGATCTGCAGTAGTCATCTTGCATGCTTTTCAAAATAGTACACTGTGACAAAGCTGTCCATAAAAGATGGAATATTTGATCAATGAATCAATTGATTGATTGATGTAGTTTTAGGTCAGACACACTGGAAGATCACACGAACATCCATTTACTCTTTAGTGTATGTTAATTTCTATCCATTGATTATATACTGCCATAAATGCAACATTAAAGAGCAGATGGAAATTATTTTTATAAAGGCCAAGACTTCTTCATGAAGCCCCACATGAAGAATTATCTGAACCCTACTGGGCAAAGATGCCAAGCAAAACAGGTGTCTTGTAGAGTGGTACAACCTCTTAGCTTTAATACTCATTGATTCACACATTGTATAAATTGGCAGCATTGTGGGGAGACATATCATCGGTTAAAGGTGGATTTAATCAGGTTAGGTCAGGTCAGATTGGGGAGCATGCACTGGTACAGCTTGTTGCCGCACCCAACACATGACAAAACAGTTCGGGATCCCAGTTGGCAACCCATGGTCCAGTCCCGGCTTCCAGAAATGACCATCTCTCTGCCACAGACAGGTGTTACGTGGGTGTCCCCTTGGCCTGGTCCAGCCGCTCGGGTCCTCAACAATGAGGATCCTGTGAGCCAGATCACCCTCTGGGAATTGCACCACATGGCCGTAGTGCTGTAGCTGATGCTCCCTCACAATGCAGATGATGTGCCTCATTTTGGACTTTGTGGGCAACCGCTCGTTTGACACAAAGTCAAACCAGCGGTACCCAAGGATTCTCCAAAGAGACACAGTACCAAAGGAGTCCAGTCTTCTTCTTGGGTCACTAGATAAGTATGTTTCCATATCTCGCAACCACACAGCAAGACTGGAAGCACCAGGACTCTAAAGACTTGGACTTCATCCTTTAATGCAGTAGTTTATTTGAAAGGAAAGCTTTCTTTGCAAATTTGTCACAAATAATGCAGAAATCAGAATATCAGAGACAAAGTGAGTTTTTCCATTATTTTTAGCTTTGGCTCTTAGCTTTGAGATTTTAAAAGGTAAATACAGATATAAATGTATTGTTCTTTTATTTATTCAGTCATTCATTTGTCAAAACCACTAATTCCAACACAAATGTGCAAGGGGGCAGATATTGTCCTAGCATCGATGGACATAAGGCAGTCTTTGCCAACAATAATAATTTTAGCGATTTGGAATGATAAATGGAAGTGGGCACCAGACATTTCACATGAATGTCTGAAACAATGGCTGTGCAAGGTAGTGATAAGAGAAAATGGTTCTATCAAATTAAATTTGCATCAAAATTCAGTGTTTTTTGCTTTGGTAAAAAAATCTGTGAAATAAATTGCATTTTGCTGTTCCATTTACAGAAGAAGAAAGGCGTTTAGTTCCTGTCTGGAAGAGTTTTCATGCCTTAATATAGAATGTGTCTGTCAATCATTTAGTATTTACATAAAGATCTCTGGGCGGCACGGTGGCGCAGTGGGTAGCGCTGCTGCCTCGCATTTGGGAGACCTGGGGACCTGGGTTCGATTCCCGGGTCCTCCCTGCGTGGAGTTTGCATGTTCTCCCCGTGTCTGTGTGGGTTTCCTCCGGGTGCTCCGGTTTCCTCCCACAATCCAAAGACATGCAGGTTAGGTGGATTGGCGGTTCTAAATTGGCCCTAGTGTGTGCTTGGTGTGTGGGTGAGTTTGTGTGCGTCCTGCAGTGGGTTGGCACCCTGCCCGGGATTGGTTCCCTGCCTTGTGCCCTGTGTTGGCTGGGATTGGCTCCAGCAGACCCCCGTGACCCTGTTTGGATTCAGCGGGTTGGAAAATGGATGGATGGATAAAGATCTCTAGTGGAAAAAAAATGTGTATATGCTTAACTAGGACAAGGCAGTTGCTAGGTAACGGTGTGGGAGGGGTTTTGACAGCTGAGCCTTTCAGTTAGTTGAGTTTTTCTGTAGTGAAACACAGTAACGTGCACAATGCTGTAGTGTCTCCTTGTATGAAAAATATGCAGCATTTTACATTTTTAAAAAATGTAGTGCACACCTCTGCAGTGATATGAACAAGGGGTATTAATAGAAAAGATTTTACCTGTGTGCTATAAAATAACACAGGTAAATTAGGTAGCCATATTCTTTGCTTTCCACCCCAAAAAAACCTTTACAACCTCAAAAACTCTTACTGAGTGTCATGTTATGCAAAACTGCAAAATCGTAATAGAAACAAATTTAATGTCAGATTTGCAAAACCGTGTATGAATCAAAACTTACCTGTTTCGTTCATCACAAGTATTAGGGTTTTCAACTGAAGTGTTAACCTGTGTCTCAAGGATGGACCACCATCAAAAACCATTCAGCCAGTGGTAATCTTATCTTCAGAAACTGAACATGGATGAAATGGACAAAGGAAGCTGACATTACTTGTGGAATGTTCCAGATGGACTATACTATGAGTGAGCTGATGATCGAGAACACCACAGCTGTCAAAGCAGGCATTTCAGAATGCACATGTCATTGTATCTTGTCATAGTATAGCAGATAACGAGCCATACAAGTTCATCCAGTAGTCAGTGAAGAACAAGCATTTGTGGTTGCAATGGGTTAAGATGAACAAATAGTGAGCCACTGTAGTATTATAAAAATACTACCTGGTCAGAAGTGTACCATGATGATGGGCTTTCTTGACACAATAGGCCAATGTGAAACAGTATTTCTTTAATTTGATTACAATCAATTTAATTACAATTACATCAATTGAATGAGCAATTACAATCCAGCTCATTCAAACTCATTGCCACCAAGTATTGACTGGATGAGACAGAATGAGCCATTCAACATAGCAGAGATCCACCATCATCTAGCTGCCAATGGCAACAAGAAACACTTGAGTTAAGAATAAACTGGTTTAAAAAAATTGAAGTGAAAATGTTTTTAATAAATCGTTCTGCTTCCTCGTCAGCTGTGGCAGTTTCTGTTTCTTTTTTCCATAAACATTGATTTGAAAAGTTTTTTGATTTCTGAAAATTAAGTTCTTTAGTTTCATCAAAATAAAAAACTTTAAATAAAATATATAAAACAAGTACTTACTACCAGTGACCCTGTAGGTATGAGTAAGTGTTAAAGCCAACAACCAGCCCAGCACATTATTAAACACTAGCACAGGCTGTTTTGGGGAAATAACACATTATCAGAAACGTCTGAGAAACAGAGTTGCTCTTATAAATCAAACCAGTCCCGGGTACATGAGTCTGGGTGTATGTGCCTAAACTCACACTAGTGCTGCAAATGTTGCAGATTTGCCTCAGTTGTAAGTGCTGTGCCTCCTGTATGTGTTTGAATTATATTTTTTTCATGGTACAGTCAATTTGATTTCTTTTTTGTAACTGTATCCGTGTGAATGTTGTTACACATGTTATGCAATAAGGTGGTCCATGCATGTTAATCCATGCTCATTCTCAATTGATTAAAACCTGAAAGTAGCACAACAGAGTTTGCTACATTAAATCAGGCATTATTCAGAGAAATATTTCAATATTAGAAAAGTAAATAGCCATTCTTATCTTTTGACAACGGTGTCACTTTATCATTGGTAGAATGCTTAATGGACATATGTAACATTCTCTGTTTGTTCCAGTGACAAAAGCAGTTTGTTTCTATTTGAAATGTACTGCATGTATGTTTTGTGATGGGTTACCTGTTGCACAAATGGCTGCCAGGAAAAAGACGGTGGTACAGGACAAGGACTAGGCCCAACAAGGACATTAAGGAAAATAAGTGTCAAGAAGAATGCCATTCTATAACTCCGAGGGGTGCCCCAAAAGTAATTAACATGGGGGTAACAGAAGGAGAGAGTGAGAGAGAAATAGCTAAAGCCCAGCTTTTACAAAGGCAGAGCAGCTCTTGGTTATTGGCTGTAGATGAATTCAATTTGTTTCAAGCTAATTGGAGGTGGCACGCAATTCCTGGATGGAACTATGAAGGCCATTCTTTCCTTTATAGAGAACAGACTTCCCAGGGGCTACTTATCAATTTAGCCCCTTTAAGGCACAGCAGAGTTACAGTGTTGTATTAGATGCAGTGTTGTCCGGAACAGCTAGAATGTATTGTGATGTGATGGGCACAAGACTTTAAAAATACACTCATGACCCTTACAGCTCTCTTATTGCGGAGATAAATGGTAACCTTTCACTGAATGACCAGTGAGTTTGGATTCAGGGGTGGGTTGTAAGTATAACTCACTGACAGCAAGGACAAGGCCAGAGCTGTTTAGTGAGATCAGTTAGATAAAAGTGAAGAGAGGGGCAGGAAATAGAAAGTGGGTGATCCAGCACTTTCTATACATATCACGAATCCACCATTAGTGGCATCAATCAGACTGCATATATCCAAGATTTGCCCAAACAATTTTGCAACAGTTTAAATACTTCAGTCAAAATAAATATAAACTGTTTGCATATCTGTTTTTATTCCGAAATGTTTCACTTTCCACAGGACATTCAAAAGTGTATGCATGTTGGGTACTAAAAAGTTTAATCATCAGTCACAAAACTGTGTTATGAATCAGATTACCACTTAAGATGAAAAGACATTTACTGAAATGGCATCATCCCCAGTCCCACTGGAGTTTGAAGATTAAGCTTTGCCATTCAGAAGAAAAAGTCACCAGGAGTGCTTTTTTGGGAGGTAGAAGGGCTGATGTTGGTAGTCAACCTGATTTCATCATTTTAAAAAGTTGCAGAAAAATTTAAGGAGACTTCTGAAATCCTCCTTCAACAAATTTGAAAATGAATGAAACAGTTAAACAGCTTGGATGGACAGTGGAAATAAAAAGATAAGGGGTCTCCTATATAACATTGTATGTGGAATTCCCACTAAAACATGGCGTATGAACAAAACTTGAAATGTGTGTACGCGCAAAAAAAATTCAGATGCATAAAATTGTGCGTATGTCAAATTCCACACATTCCCCCTTTATAAATGCCAATGAACATGAAATTCCTCCCAGAATTTTGCATATTTGAATATGCAAATCAATATAAATAGCTCCTTCCGTTCAGTGCTTTGTTAAAAGACATTGGCAAAAGCAAGTGGAAAAAAGAATTTCAGCAAATGCGAAGTGGAGTCAAGGAAAAATGTACTATTTGTTGGCTTAAGCAGTGGTATAAGCAACAAAAGGAAGTTCATGGAGTGATACAGTGTGGCAGAGACACTCAAAAGGTCAAGTTCAGAAAGTCACACAGTGCCCAAAATAAAAAAAAAAAGTGGTCAGATATCAAAGTCACTGTGAAAACAGCCCACCGTCTGTTAATTCTCTTTCAAACAATATTACAAAAGCTGACCGCCATGTCGAGGTAATGGTGCTGCTGTGCCCAGCACATCTTCAGGCATTGGCTGCTCACACACCTCTGATTCAGAAACTGGTGGTCAACCATCTGGCTGTGTGCTGACGGACGCTGTACTGGAGTCACAAAATGAAATAGTGGATGCTGTAAGAGATGTGGCCAACGAACTAAGGAATATAAGGGCTGTATTATGTGATACTGACCACAAATTAAATGAATTGGTTAAAAAGTAAATACTGCATCTGATTACTTGTTTTTACATTCTGCTAATTACATTCAACTGAAGTTGTAACGCTGTCTGATTTGTCTGATTATTTGGTGGGTCAGGGTCAGGTTCATCATATCACATCTCTTCAGGTACAGGCAAACCATAATTGTGTGCCATATTATGCAGCACACTACGTGCTTGCACAATGTGACACACTTTCTGTGGACTATAAAGCAGTACATTAATAGAGTGGAAATGCATTCTATTTACATAAGCAACTTCATTCTCTGTAAACACCTTTAAAGTGTAGCATCAGCGCCGAGTGCCACAACGCATAGATTCTCTGCTCTTTCCATGGCTCTTTGAGATGACTCACTGTTCTTAAAAGGACTGCTTACCTTTTGATGCACTAGTTGGAAAAAGCAACTGCAACTGTGCAAGCCTACCATTTTTATAGACGCTCCTGCTATAGACGATGTGATGCCAACTCATTCTTTTGGTGATTCATCTCTGGCTTAAATAACTTGTCGAACACCGTTGAAATAGTAATGTGCATGTAGTTGACAACTCCAATTACATTTGGAAAACCGGACATTGCTATAAATTGCGCTTTGATGTTTGCCTGTTCAACCACAGTGTAAGGAAATCTTAGATATCTGAATGACAAGCAGATAATACCATCCTGTACAGCTGGCATGGCGTGACTCAGTGATGTTTATGAAATACCTGATCGGTCAGCAAATTGGTCATGTTGAAAAGCTCCTGTGACTAAAAACCCAAGAGAGTGGACAGAACTTGCAAAGGAGCAGGTGGAACAGAGTTCCTCAGAGTCTGCTTTTGTAAAGCTGCCGCCAGTTCAGCATACAGCTGCAAGAGGATAGCAGAAACATACAAATGCAAGGTGTGAGGCTGCCATGAAAATATGTATGGCTTTATGCCAAGTTTAGTTTTTATATATCCAAAGTGAACGTGAAAACGGGCGTACACGTCATTTTTGTGCGTATGCACTGTTTATGCATAAGGCCCAAGGAGTGTAAATAATACAGTTAGATATCCTATCTCAGTATCATTTAAAAATGCTATTTTAAATTACTAGCGATAAAAAACTTTCTTTTTAATATAATGTTTGGGACAAAGGTACATTTTTCCTTAATTTACCCCTCTGCGCCACAGTTTAAAATTATGAATCAAGTGCACATTGCAGACTTTAATTTAAGTGTATCTGTATACATGTCAATCACATGTAGAAATGACTACTCTTTTTATAAATGCCTCCCTCCCCCCCATTTCAGGGCACCATAAAGTTTTTGGGACAATGGGCATACAGGTACTGGCACACTTCTCTTCATTGATGATGTAACTGTTGATGGCAATGTTACAATGAATTTGAGGGGTACAGAAACATCTTATCTGCTCAGGTTCCAGTAAATGCCTCCAAAGTCATTGGACATTGCTTCATCCTACAACAAGATAGTGATTCCAGACATACTGCTAAGGCAACACAGGAGATTTTCAAAGCTAAAAAATGGAAAATTCTTGAATGGCCAAGCCAGTCACCTGACTCAAATCCAGTTGAGCATACCTTCCATATGGTTAAAAAAAAATTAAGGGGATATGCCCCCAAAACAAGCAGGAGCTAAAGATGACTGCATTAGAGGCTTGGCAGATCATCACCAGAGAAGATACTTGGCACCTGGTGATGTCTGTGAATCACGGACTTCAAGCAGTCATTGCATACAAGGGATGTGCAACAAAGAACTAAATATGATGGCTTTAATATACCTGCCATTGCTATGTCCCAGACAGTATGACATCCTGAAATGGTGGGGACCAGGTAGAAAGTGTATTTTGTACATGGTGTGACTATATATATCAGGCATCTGGGCGACCCCTGGTGGTAACAACGGGCCCCTAAAGGGTTGAGCTACTAAGCCCTGTTCCCGTGGTCCCCAAAGCCACCAGGGCAGTCGCCCCCCTGTGGACTGGAGGAGGCGTAATCCCTCCTTCGGTCCTTCTGGGGTACCACCCCCAGCTGCTGTGGCACATGCCTGAGGAGCTCTGGCTGGGGCTGGGGGGAAGAAGACCAGGGAAACCCGGAGTGCTTCCGGGTGCACAGCCAGCACTTCCGCCACACCAGGGAGTGCCGGCAGGCACTCATTGGGATGCACCTGGAGCACATCCTGGTGGGTTTAAAAGGGGCCGCCTCCCTCCATTCGATGCCTGGAGTCAGGAAAGTAGAAGGACAGAGCTCGGAGGAGAGGAGAGGAGTGGAGGTGGACCTGAGGAAAGGAATTGAGGAAGAAGGCCTGGACTTTGCGGGAGTATTGGGTTGTGTGCTGAACTTTATTGTAACTAATAGTTGTAAATAAACATGTTAGGTGCTTTGCAACAATGTCTACCTGTCTGTACCTGTTCCCCACAATATATGTATGTATATATATATATATATATATATATATATATATATATATATATATATATATATATATATATATACTGTATATGTTCTTGATCTGTTCCTGAACTCCACCAACACAGGAGTCCAAAATGATATAAACAAGGCCTTTATTAACAAAATACTGAATAGCAGTACAAGGAAACAGAAAAGCAAAACAAATCCAAATAAATTTGGATATGAGCATCAGTAGGCTTTGAGCCCTAGGAACCAAGCTACCCGAACTATTCTATAACATTTCAGTAATTATTTACCACTCTGATGCTGATCTTTCTGATCATAAAATAGGTCGTTATGAGAGTAATTGATGAGAAGATTTCATAATTAATTGCAGAATTACGGTATTTGAAGGTTCGACTAGGATGCCTCTTTCTCTTGCACAATTTGGCTCAAAAACTAATCAGCATATTGTCATCTCATAGCAGGCTTAAGTTTCGAGTTTAGTATTTTTCTGTCCAGCCATTTTAGCTCTAGACCATCCTCAAGAAACTGTGACACACAGACAGATACACACCCATCGTCGAGATATCAATGTTTTCGGTATCAGGGGATGCTAAAATGTCAAGATCCGTCGAAAACCGGAGATTGAAGTTTTTGATGAATCTAAAGCTTTCGCTCCTCCCCTTTAGATGATAGGTTATGGTGGGGGGGAGGCGTGCAAAGCAAAAAATTAACACCTCTCCTTCGTTTTGCCCAGCTAGACAGTAGTAGCTCCTGGATACTCTGTCAGTTGTTTCCTTTTCTCACCTTCAAAAGTTTTTGCTCTTCTTCCTTTCTCTTGCCAGCAGAGCCCTGGTCACCAGCTCCCTCCCAACTCTAACCTCTTTCAACCAAAGAAATCAAGGACGTTTTTTTACTGTGCCTCAAAGTCCTGGGTGCCCTTACATAAGAACTTTGGAAGTCTTGGCTTGTATCATCTATCTCTGGTGTCGTATGGTTAGAATCCCCCCTAGGTATTCTTGCACAGGTGTAGTAGAGTGAGCCATGTTGCTCGTCCTCCCAAATACCCTTGTGAAAATATAACACTTTACCCCATAGTGCCTGGGGAACCTCAAACCCAGCAACAGGGCTGATTTTATTATCTACAGGGTCTTGAGTGACCTCCTGCTGTAATGGTAGCATTTGTCAGTCAGTCAGTCAGTCATTGTCCAACCCTCTATATCCTAATACAGGGTCACGGGGGTCTGCTGGAGCCAATTCCAGCCAACACAGGGCACAAGGCAGAAACAAATCCCGGGCAAGGTGCCAGCCCACCGCAGGGCGCACACACACATACACACACACCCACACACCAAGCACACACTAGGTACCAGTTTAGGATCGCCAATGCACCTAACCTGCATGTCTTTGGACTGTGGGAGGAAACCGGAGCACCCGGAGGAAACCCACTCAGACACGGAAAGAACATGCAAACTCCATGCAGGGAGGACCCAGGAAGCAAACCCAAAAATTACCCAAATTAATTTCACTATATATAATACATATACTGCGGTGGGTTGGCACCCTGCCCAGGATTGGTTCCCTGCCTTGTGCCCTGTGTTGGCTGGGATTGGCTCCAGCAGACCCCCGTGACCCTGTATTCGGATTCAGCGGGTTGGAAAATGGATGGATGGATAATACATATACTGCGGTGGGTTGGCACCCTGCCTGGGATTGGTTCCTGCCTTGTGCCCAGTGTTGGCTGGGATTGGCTCCAGCAGACCCCCGTGACCCTGTGTTCGGATTCAGCGGGTTGGAAAATGGATGGATGGATAATACATATATAAATACTATACATATACTACCATCCAGATGGTACATCATGTCAGTCTACTAAAGCAATTACTAACTGTAATTCATTCATATTTATAAAATTAAGAAACCATCATTACAGAGTTCATGAATTCATGCAGTTTTAAACCAGGAAGTGGCTACTGTAGGATGATTGTCCAGTTTCCTAAAAGAGAACTGTGCCAATATGGTGAAGGGGTTCCCAATTGATAAAGAGTTTTCCCTGGCAAGTGCACCACGAGGTTAGCACAGAGCTGGGTCATATACTGCAGACAGCCACCACACATACGGGAGAGAGAAGGAGAGAGAATGAGAGATAAGCAAATTCAAAGAAGTACACCCCAGCCCATGTAGGGAGTTAGGGGCCAGACAGCCTAGCTTCTGGTAGAGATTCTCAACTACCTCCTCCTCCTAAGGAAAAAACAGCAGAGGCTGCAGCAGCACTTGTTTGCTGGAAGGTACATCATCTCAAAAGATAACATATTAGAGCTACTGTTTGTTTCATAGTGCAGGCAGGATGGGGCTGCACAGGAGCCACTAGATGGAGCTCTAGCCAGATGTCCTTACATAAACAGATGGCTGCCTCTGACTCTGAACCCAGAAGTGATTGTGGGTTCTGGCCCAAGGTTACCCTAGAAGAGGGATTACAGCTTCCTGTATGCCAGAGGCCATTTTCTTGTATGCCAGAGGCCATTTGAGAGTAAGATGAGGGGACAAGATCACAACTGACATGGGGCAGAGAGGCCAGGTTCTGTGAAAAGTAGAAAGAGAGACAATTTGTGCGGCATTCTTATGGGCGAGTGTTTGATCCATCCTCCCCTTTATACAGGGATTGTCTGAGAGACATGAAGACTTTTTGGTTTGATGTTTCAACCCTTATTTTGTCCTCTTTTTGTTCTCACTAATCTTTTTTTTTTTTTTTCTTATTTATCCTCATTTATTTTTGCAATGAGTGTTTTTGATGCTTTTAAAATGCTTTGGTTCAGCAGCCATCCCACATGCATTTCAGAACAAGTAATCCACCTGAAGCTAACCATGCATTTGGATGGGAGACCATTTAGAAGAAGTTTGGGTTGCTACTGGAAGAGGTGTTGTGGAGGCCTTCAGTGGGCGCTTACCCTGTGGTCTGTGTGTGGATCCCAATGCCCTAGTGCAGTGACAGGGACACTGTGCAATAAAAATGGTTCTGTCCTTCAGATGAGAGTTAGGACCGAGGTCTTTATAAAAGATCCCTGGACAGGCTATATCTTGATGTCCAGTCTAAATTGCCCTCCATGGCCTAGTCATTCTGGACCCTTTAATCATCCTCTGTCTTTAATTGCCTACCTCTCTCACCCCTTAACCACCTAATGTGTGTGTTGAGCGTACTGGTGCAAAATAGCTACCACATCCTCCAGGTGGTTGCTGCACATTGGTGGTGGTTGAGGTGTCTCTCTACTCTCTATGTAAAGTGCTTCAAAGTAGTCAGAAAATTGCTATATAAATATAAAGAACTTTTATCATTATTAATTATTTATAATTTTGTATACCTCTTGTTTCTGTGCTCTGCCATGTTGTTTTGACTAGAAAGTTTCATTGCTACTACATGACCATGTCCAGTGTCCCTTGATGGATTTAAGAAACGTCCCTAAAAGACTCAACGTTAGTATAGTTATGGCCAAGAATTGCTACTATCTTGCATATTTACCAGTGACTGCAATGAGTTGGCGTTATTTCCGTGCGTTCACCAATACCACCAGCATTGACCGGCAGCCATTTAAGGACAGTGACACACATTGTTGCTTATCCAAGTCTCTCTTTTGAACAGGGTAGCTAGTGATTTAAAAGATCTTAGGATTTTGACCTTTTTTGCCTGCTTTTGACTTTTTCAAATAATTATTTTGGCTTTCTGTCTTTTCTGGGTTTGCTTTAAAGATGACTGGTTTCATTTATTGGTTCTGGGTTTGCCCATTAGAAATCTGCCCATCCATGTTGCTTCTGATGGTTGATTTTCCCTAACTTATTTTCTGGTTTTGACCTTTGCAACTTAAAGGCTATGATTATATCTTGGCCCTTAAATTCATCAGGTCCAAAACCTTGTAATGATTCTAGGCCCTCTCACCCAGCCCTTAACACAAACAGTTATACAGTGCATCCGGAAAGTATTCACAGCGCATCACTTTTTCCACATTTTGTTATGTTACAGCCTTATTCCAAAATGGATTAAATTCATTTTTTTCCTCAGAATTCTACACACAACACCCCATAATGACAAAATGAAAAAAGTTTACTTGAGATTTTTGCAAATTTATTAAAAATAAAAAAAATTGAGAAAGAACATGTATATAAGTATTCACAGCCTTTGCCAGGAAGCTCAAAATTGAGCTCATGTGCATCCCGTTTCCCCTGATCATCCTTGAGATGTTTCTGCAGCTTAATTGGAGTCCACCTGTAGTAAATTAAGTTGATTGGACATGATTTGGAAAGGCACACACCTGTCTATATAAGGTCCCACAGTTGACAGTTCATGTCAGAGCACAAACCAAGCATGAAGTCAAAGGAATTGTCTGTAGACCTCCGAGACAGGATTGTCTCGAGGCACATATCTGGGGAAGGTTACAGAAAAATGTCTGCTGCTTTGAAGGTCCCAATGAGCACAGTGGCCTCCATCATCCGTAAGTGGAAGAAGTTCGAAACCACCAGGACTCTTCCTAGAGCTGGCCGGCTATCTAAACTGAGCGATCGGGGGAGAAGGGCCTTAGTCAGGGAGGTGACCAAGAACCCGATGGTCACTCTCTTAGAGGTCCTCTGTGGAGAGAGGAGAACCTTCCAGAAGGACAACCATCTCTGCAGCAATCCACCAATCAGGCCTGTATGGTAGAGTGGCCAGGCGGAAGCCACTCCTTAGTAAAAGGCACATGGCAGCCCGCCTGGAGTTTGCCAAAAGGCACCTGAAGGACTCTCAGACCATGAGAAAGAAAATTCTCTGGTCTGATGAGACAAAGATTGAACTCTTTGGTGTGACTGCCAGGCATCACGTTTGGAGGAAACCAGGCACTGCTCATCACCAGGCCAATACCATCCCTACAGTGAAGCATGGTGGTGGCAGCATCATGCTGTGGGGATGTTTTTCAGCGGCAGGAACTGGGAGACTAGTCAGGATAAAGGGAAAGAGACTGCAGCAATGTACAGAGACATCCTGGATGAAAACCTGCTCCAGAGCGCTCTTGACCTCAGACTGAGGCGATGGTTCATCTTTCAGCAGGACAACGACCCTAAGCACACAACCAAGATATCAAAGGAGTGGCTTCAGGACAACTCTGTGAATGTCCTTGAGTGGCCCAGCCAGAGCCTAGACTTGAATCCGATTGAACATCTCTGGAGAGATCTTAAAATGGCTGTGCACCGACGCTTCCCATCCAACCTGATGGAGCTTGAGAGGTGCTGCAAAGAGGAATGGGCGAAACTGGCCAAGGATAGGTGTGCCAAGCTTGTGGCATCATAATCAAAAAGACTTGAGGCTGTAATTCCTGCCAAAGGTGCATCGACAAAGTACTGAGCAAAGGCTGTGAATACTTATGTACATGTGATTTCTCAGTTTTTAGATTTTTAATAAATTTGCAAAAACCTCAAGTAAACTTTTTTCACGTTGTCATTATGGGGTGTTGTGTGTAGAATTCTGAGGAACAAAATGAATTTAATCCATTTTGGAATAAGGCTGTAACATAACAAAATGTGGAAAAAGTGATGCGCTGTGAATACTTTCCAGATGCACTGTATTTCTTTAATAAAGACACCATTTTTGGTCATTTTTGCTTATGTCCCTCCTATCTTCCACTTTTGATATGTGTATGCTTGTACTGGGCAGTATATTTTTTATTTAAACCCCTGAAACATTATTGCTCATCTTCCCTATAGCACTGAAATTAAATGTACTTTTCAAAAATGAAGATGCAACTTGAAGGCAGTGCTGTGGTTTATTTTTAACACTGTGGCCTGCTCATCTAAGACCAGCCATAGTCAGTTTAGGGGATCAGCTGACTATGTGAAGATATGGCTTATGGTTAAGTTAATGAAAAAAAATGCTGATAAAATTAAGATGTAGATTTCTTGATTAAAATTTCATGTTGGATGCTCATGGGGAGTGATGTAAGTTTGACTATAAAAATGGAGTGAGAGGAGCTGCAGGTGAATGACCTGGCAGGGCAACTCTTAGTAAATCACCACAGACTTGACAATAAAATGAATTCCCTTCAGTTGAGCCACATATTTATGGTCTTGTTCAGGTTTTGCATTCTGCTTACACCCAAAAAACAGTGAGTCTCACTCTAGTAGTGTGCAGGCCAGAATGCAAGCAGCATGGCCCAATTTCACGCTGCAGATGGAACTGTGCCTTTAAAAGGTTGCCCTCTGTCTGCCTGAACTTTTCCTCCTTCACATTTCTGCTGACATGTCAAGGTGCAGGGTTGCTGTGGCTCAGCATAAAACAAAAGCGCAACGCGTTTAGTGACAGAAGTGCTACTCTAAAGTGCCTTGTGGCATTCACTCGCAAAGGTCTGTCTTCATCAGCCTCCGGCAACATTGGCACGGCCACAGAATGTTCTTTGCTTTTATGATAGACAGTACTTTAGAATTTAATTGCCTTTGAAATCAATCAGCTGATGCTTAAATCAAGCGGTCCCTTGACTAGTAAGCAGTTGCAAAACCATTCTTTCTTGCCTATTGACTTCTACAGACTTATTTAGGCAGACAAAGGAGGTTCTGTTTAAAAACAGTCATTTTTAGCTTATTTCCACATATCTTTGTCTGCCAAATAGAACAGTGTGAGAATTCAAATCTGAAGGAAAACAAAAATAAACACATAAACTTTCATTTCTCCCTGTTGTTTATTTAAGGGACAGCTGTCTTACTTTCACCTACAGCCATTCTCTCTCTCCCACTTTCTCTTGCATTATTGTTTTTCTCCCCTTTCTCCCCTGTTCCTTGGACTCTTTCATTTCATAACCTTTGGACAGTCCTCTTCAAAGTTTCTGTTTTCTTCCTCTTCCTCCTTTTCATTGGTTTCTTCCAGACTCTGTACTTTTTAAGTACATGGTAGCCTGACTTTGCTCTATATGTGCCATATGACTAGAAGGCAATACATCATCTGGACACCTTGAAGTGGTGTATGATATTTCCACCAAAAAGCATCAGTGTTCCCATTATCACTAACAAATATCCAAAATTATTTATTTGTTAGGTGACCTTATGCATCCGGTGGCACAGCGGTAGAGCTGCAGGATTGAAGTAAGGAGACCATGGTTCATGTTCCAGGTGCTCCCTGTGTGGAGTTTGAATGTTCTCCCCATGTCTGTGTGAGGTTCCACTGGGTGCTCCAGTTTCCTCCCACAGTCCAAAAACATGCATGTTAGGTGAACTGGCAATCCTAAATTGCCCCTAGTGTGTGATTGGGTTTGTTCCTGCCTTGCGCCCTATGGGATAGGCTCCAGCAGACCTCTGCGACCCTGTTCAGGACTAAGCGGATTAGAAAATGACTGACTTATGCATTGTAGTACAGTTGTGACTTTTGCAATGTTGTAAGATTCTTGAGATTAGGTTCATATTCAGGCTGAGTCACTATCTACATCAGGGCCTCAAACTCCGGTTCTGAACCTCAATTGTGGATGCAGGTTTTCATTCTACCCCTTATTTTTAATTAATGGCCGATTTTTGCTGTTAACGTCTTTTCTCTTCATTTTAATTGACTCACTTTGTAAGGTAGAGCCCTCTGAATTGTATTATTTTTTTCCTTAAATGGCACCCAAACAGAAATGAGATATGAAGTGCGCCAACAGATGACCAGCTAAGTGAAGGCCTGAAATACCAACCAGTTTCTTTTTTTTTTTTTAACATTTTATTAAATTTATTAAAAGCAAGTCAAACTTGACAAAACTAAATTCAGTCCAATCCCAGCCATGAGAAAGAAAGCAAGGCTATCAGCCAGAGTAAAACTTTGAGAGTAGAAAAAATGGAGGAGAAAATCCTTTTCCCCAATTTAAGTGCTTATTCTAAAATGTTATTGATTTAAATGCATAATGTGATCGAAAATTGATGGACTTTCCATTGTACCGTTAAGCCTGCTTTAATAAATGGGTGTTTTGGTCTACTGGGAAACTAATAAATGTATTTGTGAAAAAAAATGTGTTTTAGGTTCTCCTTTTCATTGTCTGAACAGCTACTTCTTTGCAGATTTAAAGACTTTGATTTAATCCAAAGCGCAGTTCCTCTCTGTTTGGAGTTTTTTTTTTTTTTGATACTCCTTTCTTCTTCCATTTTCTAAAGACTTGCATATAAGTGTAATTAATGACTATAATTGCCCTAAGACAATTGAGTCCAAGTGATGAACTGATATTCCACCATTGTCACTCCTTCCTTTGCGTCTAATGCTGCTGGAATAAAATTCGGCTTAATGTGACCCAAAAATGGAGGCAGTAGGTATCCAGAAACAAATGACTAAATGAATGTTTCTTTGACATACAAACTTGCCTTTTCTGAATTCCGCGTGCCTTATCATAAAACATTACTTTCCAGCCATTCATTATCCAACCCGCTATATCCTAACTACAGGGTCTGCTGGAGCCAATCTCAGCCAACACAGGGCACAAGGCAGGAGACAAACCCTGGGCAGGGAGCCAGCCCACCGCAGAAAACATTACTTTTCTGATTATTTTTTATTGCAAGGACAAAGTTAATGTGAGCCTATCTCTAACCAACTCTGCATGGAACCCCAGTCAACATAAATCATAACAAACAATACTTAATTATTTAATTTCATTCATAAAACAAGAAAGAAAAATATATTTCAATTTTTTCATGGTAATTACAAATTAGGTAAGTATGGAAAATATTTTGATGGTATGTCAAGTAGTAGTGAAGACCCACTGAAAAGTAATAATCAACCACTCTTCTCCAGTATGGAAATTAAATAAAACAAACTGCATTATACCTTTAATTGTAATTTGCTTTATGTTTGCCTTTCTGAACTATTTATATGTTTACACATGTATCTGTTGTAGAAGTTGGACGGTATGGTCAGATCTACCATCAGGGTGATTTCAGTACACATCTTGGTGCCCTGCTTGTAAAGGGGCTATAGCATATGCAAAATTAAAATGCCTAATAACAGGAAGAGTTCACATTTTTGCCTACAGTACAGGCACTCACAGAGATCAACAGTCCAGCGTGCACCCCAACCTATTTCATATCACACTTTAATAAAAAGCTTTTAAAAAGAAAAATATGAGTCCTGGTTAGTTAATATGGGTGGATCACAATCAGAGCAGCTATCTGATATTTCACTTTTATGAAATTCTGCATTTCATGTGCTACCGTGCCGCCAAAGAGAAAACAATAAACTGGATGGTCATGCAAAATGATAGCTCAGTCGTGCAGCAAAAAGAAAAATTAAAAACAATCAAAATAGAGACAAAAGATGCTATTTTGCTGAAAACAATACCTGGCATTTTCTAAAACTAAACCAAAGTGATGATTTGGATAAGCTTTAAATATTGCTTTTGATAGTAATGAGATTGACCTTACAGATAGTCAAGTCAGGAAAGGTATAACAAGGTGCACTCTGGGTGTCCCATAACACCACACAGACGTGAGCAACAGGGTGGAGTACAATGAGAACCAGTGCAGGTAACAAAACACACCAAACAATGTCAAAACCCAACAAACCCTTTTTTATTGAATGATGAATGATTGAATTATTGAATTATTGAATGATATAGTCCTTATAAAACGTCTGATTGATGTTCATTAACTGCAATATCAGAAAAAAAATTGATTTACCTCAGATTTAATTTGTTATATTCATCGAAATACACTAAGGATCTGAGCTGGTATCTGGAAGGTTGCCTTTTCAAATCCCGTTACTGCCTGAAGGGATCCTATTCCATTGGACACTTAAGTAAGGCCCTTAACCTGAAAATTGATCCAAGAGTGCTGTACAATGGCTGACCCTGTGCTCTGATGTTCCAAAGGTCATACGAAAAGACAATTTCCTTTCGGGATTAATAAAAGCATATCAAATTAAAATCAAATAAAAAGAAATCGGGAGTGTGCTCCCCTCGACTTTCTCATATATTGAGACATAGTTTCATAACTAATTTATAATATCGAAATTCAATCACTTATCTCTATTTATAATCAAAATTTATATTAAAATGATATTTTCACACTTATGGTGGTTGAAAACAGTGGTGGAATTTTTTTCATGATTGAATATGAATTACCTAAATTACGTTCAAAGTAAAGAGAGTTATAGTCACCTAAAAACATAGAAAAAGTGTTAGGATTATATAATATATTTGTTGCAATAAATTACTATAGGTAAAACTGCATTTAGCTACTGTACATTTAATGATGATAATGATGACGTAAATAACAAAAAAATCATAAAATTAAATGTATTACCAGGAACACAACAGAGACATAGCAGCTTATTGTTCCCATTACATCTTTATACTTACACGGCATGTTCAATGTTTACACGTTATTGTTAAACTGATGATGTATTAATTAAAATAAAATTAATAATAGTTATTGAAAGAATATGCATTATATTGAATACAATTTTTAATATCTTGTACACATTTATATTTCCATGATACAAAAAATTCAGATGGTTGTTTAAATAAAATAGTACTTCTGGTTGAGTAATTTTTCTCACATTTCATATCTGTTTGCTTTTTATCATTATAAATATCTATACAAAATTTGAATAATATATTTGTAATTATAACCATAGTTTACTTGAAAATTCACAAAAGTATTCAGTTAAAGTACCACTTCCAGGTTGCCAGAAATTGCCTATTTCCTTATTTTTGATATAAAGCAGGTGTACAAAATCTCATTGACCTAGGTCAAAGCATTTTTGCATTATCATGTTTACACACAGACCAACATAATTTCAAAAATGGTATTTTCGAATTCAGGAAGGTCTAAAACGTCAAGATTCATCAAAATCGATTTTTTTCATGATTCCTATACTTTCTCTATTCTAGGTGTACGAGCAAGTAAAAATAATCAAAAACATTGGTCCAAGTTGGCCCAATATAAACTTTTTAACTATGTTTTTCTACAATCAGTGTTTGTATTTTATTAATGGCATACAGTATCTTATAAGGTTCAGGTATGCTGCATATACTGTACCTAGTAGCATCATGAGGTGAGGTTAGGGAGGCCTCTTGAACACCAAGGGGCCTATGGAGATCATAAGTTGGTCTTTCTGGAGGGCATTCACCCACCAGGAGAGAGAGAACTCACACCTCACATCTCAACCATTCCAGAGTTCTTAAAAAAAAGGAAAAACTTTGTATATAACATAGGAAAAAAAAACTCTGTAAATTCCAATAACTTCAAAGATACTGCCTCCTGTAGGTATTTACCTAAACTGACACTTCACTGAGCCTTCTACATGCTTGTTTGGACTGCATTTTTGAAATATGGATCATGTTGGCCCATGAAGTCTCACTCTTAAGACTTCCTTAGGAAGTTAAAAATCCATCCTATTCTTTCAGTGCAGTCAACATGTAAGCTTTTTCCCAAAACTGCCATAAAAATCATTTGATACCAAATGTACAACCCTCCGTGGAGGTTACCTGAAATTAGCTCAGCCTGGTGCTTCCTGTAGCATCACATAACTAGACGGTCAACATTCTTTACTGTTGCTCTCACTGGGTAGACTTGGGACTTTTGGCCTCTGTTGGTCTTCCAGGGTGTGGCTGGCTTATCCTGGCTTCCAGAACTCACCTGGGATAAAAGGAGAACATGATCTGGGACATCAGGAGCTCCTTCTCAAATTGTCTGGGCTTTACCCATGCTATCATTTTAGACAGCATAAGGAGCAGAAATAAAACCTCAAAACACTGTCTACTGTCCAACCCAGTTTACCAAATTCACTGCTTGTCAACTTCAAAGTTGCAGAGACTCTAAGCCTACTGCAATATCACAGAACACAAAGCAGAGCACTGCCCTGAAGAGGTGCTTAGCAATGTCCATTACATTATTTTAGTATATTATTATGGTTTATTTATATTGATGCTATGTTTAATATGGAGTATTTTTTTTAAATGTTCATTTTGAAGTGTGTCTTCAGTTCACAGTTGTGTTTTTAGAGACACAGTTTTATTTTATACAATGTGCTGTCTCTTCAATGCTCCTTCCAAAGACTTGTACTATAAAAGTAGTGATGGTACTGGTTTGTTAAGATTGCTTAAGACTGACATTTGAGTTTTCATTGTTTTCTAGTTACAGATATATCAAATGGTATGAAAGTCTTAGTGTGACTCTTGAGTTTGGCCCTTAACCATGGCAGAGTGATTCTTCACGTTTAACAGCCTCAAACGGAGTGTGTTGTTTCCCTCAAGTTCATATGCATTGTTGTGCTGTAGGCAGGATCGCCAGCTATTCCCTCACATATCTGTAAGAGGCGTAGAAACTCTGGCTGCCGCTTTGTCGCCTTTCTCTCCCTTTTTCTCTCTGACCTGCAGGTTACCAACAGGACTCTGCTGCAGGCAGAAATGAGTTATCAATGCGGTTATCCAGCGAGCCCTCTTCCAAATCAACCTTGTCTTATTGAGGCTCATGGTCATGGCCTTTTTAAAATTCAATAACAGTTTGTTCCCAATTAGAATGCATTGTACAAGAGTGAATGCCTTTTGTAAATTTGCCTGTGCCATCTGGGGCCTTCTTTTGGACACAAAAGTGGTGTCTCTTATAATGGGGTGATGTTTCTTGCCTTTTTCGTGAGTTTTGATTTTTTTCTCAGGCCATGGATTCCAAAATGCATACAATTTCAGTTTGGAAAAAAACAAAAATAATTCTTTGCTGCATTCATTGCACAAGTCTTGAATTTTGGAGATTTCTTTTGGTTGTGATTCATGCATTCTGCTTTCCATGTAGCTGTGACCGTGGAGGAAAATGTGAACTGTGAAGCTGAATCCAAGCAGCTTGAACAATGTTACTCAGTACAAATCATTTAATTTCTTTTTCCTGTCTGCTTCAAAAAAGTTCCTGAAAAAAATCAGGGAAATACGAAATACTGGTTTACTTCTCTGTCTTGTATAGACTTTCAAAACATCCAGTGGTTAATCTGTGGCAGATGGATGCAGTAATCCAAACACAAAAATGAAGAAATTTGACAAACTGCAGCTTCATTGAGGTAGCAACTCAATCTTTATCAAAGTCAGTATCCAGGGTGATGATCTGCTTATCTAAAACATCCTCTGTGTGAAGCCAGAAAAGATTAATGTTTATTTTAAGAAATATTCACATAGCTTTCTGTTAAGATCAAAATTGAACAAACTGTGTTCATCTTATTTCAATTAAAAAATGAAGTAATAAAAATCATGACGGTTAGTGATTTCATAATGGTCAAGCCAACAGAGTTTTGATTTTAGTAGTTTAAATATTAAAACAACAGAATTCTATTTTTTGGGATCTTGAGGTTTAAAGTAAATGTTTATTATAAAGCATATTTAATTACTTTTGGACATGAACCCTATTTATTTCTTATAAATGGAGAGTTGGGCATGCATACCATTCCTTATAATTACGGTTAATATAATTTAATAATGATTATCATTTATTTTTTTAATTTAAAAGACTCATCATTCCTAGCTTGAATCCTGCTTTAAGACGTTGTTCATGTGGAGCTTGTTTGTTCTATCCATGTCTCTGTAGGTTTTCCACCCATTCTGTCAAGAACAGGCAGGTTAGGGGAATCACTGATTCCAAACTGGTCCCTGTGTGTGTGAACTGGGCTGGCACCTCATCCAGAGCTGTTTCTGGACTTGATCCCAGTGTTACTTCGACAGGCTCTAAAGCCCCACCACTCTGAACTGGGAATGAGACAAAAGAACATATTGTATACAGGAGAAATGCAGGGACTGAATCTGAATTAAATGGCAGGTTATTACAAATATATACAGTATACTAAACACAGACAGATGACTGCTCACCCATCTCTGTTTACCTCCATTTAATCCAGTTCTCAAGGTCATGGAAAGACTGTCCCAGCAGTACTGGGTTCATGGCAGTAGCCAGCCTGGGAATGGGGTGCTGGTCACATATAAATGTACATGTATGCGTATGAGTGTATAAATTTGCAAACAACATTATGATAGATAGATAGATAGATAGATAGATAGATAGATAGATAGATAGATAGATAGATAGATAGATAGATAGATAGATAGATAGATAGATAGATAGATAGATAGATAGATCCTGTACACAGAATTGACAGAAACATGCATGGTCAATCCTAAGCAATAATTGTCACTCTGATTCATTAAGTAGAAAACTGCATCAGCAAATGGTGGATAAGAAAGATGCATTGTCATCATCCTTTACATGTCAAATGGAAATGTCATTTACTGTCGCAACTTAATGCATTACATTTTAAAACTGATTATACAGTATGTCAGCAGCATTCTATTATGCAATAAGCTGATCTCAAAATCAAACCTATGTCAGTGAGAATCGCATTAACACCAGTGTAACAGTCTCACCTCGACTGACATAATTCAGCGTTATATATATATATATATATATATATATATATATATACAGTATATATATCTATTTATATAGTGAGAGGATGCTAGGCTGGCAAAGTGATGAATGATAATGGGGATCAGCACACTGAAAGATAACATAGCATAGACCAGAAACAGTTCTTACTTTCTTAGGAGGAATATCACTTGGGCACAAGACTACCCATAAAGACAATAAGAGAACCTCCACATTATTAGATGGCAGCACAGAATGCATGTGCCCTGTCATGAGGGACAGGTAAGATCAAAAGCGTTGAGGGTGCCCAACTCCTTAAATAAACAAAAGCACTCAGTAATGTAGGGAGGCTGGAAAGGAAGGCCTCAGGATTCCTGTGAGTGCCCTTGACCACAGAAATGGATTCCAGAATATCCCAGACTTAATCGTAGGGTATGCCAATCCCCACCACTGGCTAACAGATCTTAGAATCAGGATCTGAGATGGGCAAAGGGCTCAGTCTGGCAAAGGGATAGTGTAACCAACGGAAATGAAAAAGTCAAAGAGTCTTAAGAGGCTGTCCATGGCATTTTGTTCAGGGAAAGGATGGCACACAGGGGATGTCTGTAATTATTTTTCATTTGTTCATTCATTTATACAATTTCTATTATTTTAATTTCTTTTCTTTTCATAAATAATTTCAATTCAGAGTCAGAAAGACATAATGTATTATTTAGTAAAAATTGTATTAAAAGTAGTGTAGATGTTACATTCTATCAGCATTGTGGTAAACACAACCAATCAGTTTTCACAGATCTCCATTTCATGGCTGGCAGGTATATATTAGAATTACTTTCAAAAAACCCAGAGCTGTTCCTTCTTGTCGTTTGCACATTATTTCCCTTATATATTTTTGCCTCTTTTCAGCTTAGCAGTGTGCCGATAAAAACAAAACAAAGAAAGATCATAAAAAAAGCACACTTCTACATGGGGAGCATGCCATGACATATGACCTCAGACTTTATTACCCAAGGAGGAGCAGTTAGCCTACCTCAGTCGAGGCCATAATCACTGGATCTGCTGTGAATTGTTTACTACTGTACCATGTCTCACTTGTGGTAGGAAGACCTACGAACTGAAGTTGGTCTGTTTGTAAGCTGTCCACATCATGATAAAGTTTAATTTCCCTCATTATACCGTAACATCATAACTCTTTGTTCCTGTTTTTGATGTCATTGAGTCAACAGCTAACTGAAGAATGAAAGTAAAAACATTGGGATTTTTGTTTATTTACATTGCGGTTGTGTATCTTCCCTTTTGTCAAAGAATGTATTACATTCATTTCATATTATCACATTTAATAATAACTGGCACTGTGGCTCAGTGGGTAATGCTACTGTCCTGGACTAAAATGACATAGCTGTTTGTTGAAGAAAAGACACAAACTGACTGTAGGAAATGCGCATGGGCTCAGAGAGCTTGTAAACTCCTGTAAGGCATTGACTGGGCTAGGAACAGTTTGAATGCTGCATACATGCGCTAAGGGCAAATAATTTACTGGTCGCTACATACGTGGCTTAAGGATTTTTCTGCCGATGTGCGCATGCCAAGTGTAGGTGAGCATCGGTTGTTTCAGTGTGGGCATAAATAATGTAAAAACACTAGTGTGGGTGGAGATTGTTCTCATTTAAAAATTCAATTTTTCAATGAGAGCATAAGAGTGTAGACATATCTCAAGTGTCAAAAATGTGTAGGCTTACCACTCATTCACAGAGAGAAGGGAAAATTATTGATTCAATTTAAATACTTGTGAACTCATCTAGATACTAATTTGAGTTTGAATGTTAAAAAAAAAAAAAATTGTATACAAATTGTAATCAAAGCTGAATTCTCTTTCATAATAAACTCTGGCTATTTAAAGTGGACAAGGACCTCATGTGGTCCTTTTATTGCAGTGAGATCCAGTCTGTCATCAATGTCAGCTTCATTGCCTGGTTTAGTAGCCTGACAAATCAAAATTTAAAAAAGCTCTGTCAGGTTACCAAACAATTAGCCAAAATTATTGGAGCTAATGTAGGTGATTTAAATTGTGTGTCAGAAAGGGATGTTAAAGAACCTAGAAATCATTGTAGCTCATGACAGACATGCAGAGCTTACCTTCAGTAAATCAGGGAGGATAGCTTACATTAAGAATCCACACAATCGCTCCAGAAATTCCTTTCTTCTTAGTTGTATTTGGTTTTTAATAAGGAATATCAAGGATAATAAATATTCTAATATTCAAATTATTGTGTAACTGTTTTAGGTAAAAATGTACTCTCAAATTAGAAGAACTTAACAAAGTAATGTTTTGTTGTATTTTGTCTTGTTCAAATGATATACATTTTTCTGAACTTTTGTGTACATTTTAATCTTTTGTCTCCATTTCTTTTATTTTTGTCTGTTATTGGATGCAACTGAGAAAGCAAATTTCATGTATTCTTTTAGAAATATGACTAAATAAGAAATCTAGACCTTCACCTTGACTGATGAAGCAAGTTACGTCTGATGAATGCACAGTGGCTCCTATTGCAGAATGGTGTTTTGTATTTTCATTACATGCACATTTACTTTCCTACATTATTGCAAATGTTTTCACAACCCCATGCTTGTAAAAGGGGATTGCACTATTTACAAGTGCACAGATTTAAATTAAAATAAGAACAAATACCTCTGAAAACTTTTCAGATTGCCTAACAAGAAACTGAGCACATTTTTTATGCTGCCAGCAGAGGGCACATCACATTTTGACTTCATTGTGGGAGTTTCAGTATTTTGGTTTGTGGCTTTTTGTAGAAAACACTCTTCCATGAAAGACTGTAAAGCAAATTACAATACACATATAATCAATGTAACTTTACAACAGATAATTTTACTATATCATTACTCTATAAATGCCTGTAAATGAATGAAAGTGATATATCCATAAAAACAATTCAGTTATTCAAAATATTAAGTACGAAGTAAAGGAATAAAACATAATAGAGCTAAGACATTCATCCACCCGTCATTTTTCTTCACACACTTTGTCCATTATTGCTTTGTGCGTCTCTTCAGGCTGCAACAACTTCATGATCCCAGATGGCACGTCAGTCCATCACCAACTACGCCACTTAACAAAGCTCCAGCAAAGCTAAACTGCACAAGTTTGGAGTGTCGTAGCAGTGCTGGTAGACTTTAGTTTTTAGTCCCATACGCTCTACTGATTCATGGCTGGCATTATGCATAGTTAATTTTTGGTGTCGTTTTCTTGCCGGTCAGTGTATTCAGAGTATATCTGAGTGCACTTTGTAAAGAAATGGGGTGGAAGGTCCAGTTATCTAGCTCACATTCATAAATATCATTTCAATATGTGTCTTCCTTTTCTGTGAGGATTCTTCCTCTTAATACTTCCAACAAACATTTCTAGATTTACACTCAATGTACCAAGATGTGTTTTTGTTTGATCTTTTATTGAATTTATTAAAAACATTTTTAATAAAGAGGTGGATTTTTTAGTAACACGGATTGATCAAACTGTTAGAAGACTGGTGGTTTATTAACTAACCGCCCATCAGAAGGCTGGCAAAAAAACACAGGTGTCAAGGCCTCATGATCAGGAAATCATGGAAAGCTTTGGTTGAGTCAGCCTCTAGATTTGAATTCAACACCCAGTCATTGCGTGTCTCTTTCTTGGATGCTGCCTTGCTCAGTAGGCAATGAGGTCCTGCTGTTTATTTTATAGCTACAGCGCTGGGTCTTTGTTTCTGAAATGTTTATCTTACTGCTCCACATTCTCTGTAGAAAACAATGATTTCTGGACAAACACAGACTCATCCTGTGAAGGTGGAAGCAGAAGATCACCCGAGTGACTTGACGACTGCCATATAGACTGGCCGGGGCTGTGCACCTGTCACTGGCTCAGATGATTACACACATTTCTCCGGAACTGGCCGAAGCTTGTAAAAATGATGAAGGGTTTAAATAATGGAACGCTTACGGCACCACAATTCTGCTTTTCTTTTTTACAATGACACTGCAGTGCTAAAAACCAAATATTTGCCTCCATAACCATTTGACCACCTAGGCAACTGCAAATGCATTAGTGAGCACTAATTTTGTTAATAAATCAGAAATGATAAATAAATTAAATACATTGAAAACTCTAATCACCAAAAAGGCAATTTAATCAGTTCACTCTTCCTCGTTTACACCCCAGTGCAGGACACCAGAGGTCCCCACATATTACTGTCACACAAGCCAGTGGCAGTGATAATAATAATAATTTTTATTTCTATACCACCTTTTTGCTCTCAAATGCAATATTGTCATACTGGTTGGTAATGTCTATGTGTCCTCACTGTGTTCATTGCAGTTTTTTCTACAGACTTCATCCTACGACCCACAAACATGGATGAGCACATGGAATAGCATGGATGAGCATGGATTCTGGACCCACAAACATGGTCCAGCAACTCGAAATGGGCCTTATGTGAATGACTGTAAGGATGTCATACAAATCAGGCCTGGCACCATTTGGCTAAAAGGGTCATCATCTTCTTAACTGAAATGTCACACTACCTCAGTTTTGGAAAAAAAAGTAATTTTGAGCACTTTTACTAGCTTACCTTGCACCGTAATATATCTTATAGCTGTACTTTGTTAATGTGCCGATAACTACCACTAACTGCTTACCCGTAATTCACACCATAAATGACAACCCGGCACATCACAAGCACTCATCCATCCAATTCACACAGACTCCGGCTCCAATTTATTTTTAAACTGCAGTTTTTGAACAATATCTTGCAGTAATTTATCAACATTTGTGTATAACTTTTGGGTTTAAAGCACATTAGTGGTAATTATATTTTCATTTGAGCAAGTCAACAGAGCTTCTTAATTCTAATAATTGTGCATATTTCATGTATAATGTGTTTATCTTGCATTAACATTTATAAATACATTGTCTTGAACATGTATGAATCTGCTAAAGAATGTGATTGTGGGAGGAAGTTCAAGATGCAGTCCAATTAAATTTTGTGTAAGTTGAGATTATTATTAGAATAATAAAACATCAATGAATAATAATAATAATAATACATTTTTATATAGTGTCTTTCCCACTTCTCAGAGTCTCATAAAGAAACAGCAGATATATGAAACACTGGATACAAATGTTTCATGAATTGAACACTAAAACAGATAGATACAGGATACATAAAGCATTAAATAGAATGAAAGAAAATAAACCAGAGTAAAATGATAAATTCAAAACTAAATGAAAAGCCAACATCATTTCTGATATAACACACACGCAAATTATACTGAGCATCTGGACAGAAGGGAAGACTGAAAAAATGGGGCTGAATGTAAGGCTAAGTTTAAAGCCTTCCTGAACAGATGAGTTTTAAGTTGTTTTTTAAAAGAATGAATGGAGTCAGCTGATCTAATTAATTTAGGGAGGTCATTCCAAAGCTTTGGAATGTCACCCATTGAGTAAAGGTTAGTGAGGGGCACCACAAGATTATCAGAATCAGAGGACCTTAGTGGGCAAAGAGGATCATAGCAATGGCGAAGGTCATTGATGTAGTCTGGTGCAAAGCCATTTAAAGCTGTATAGGTTATAATAGAATTTTATACTCAGTTCTGTAATACACAGGGAGCCAGTGGAGATGAAGCAGGATGAGTGTGATGTGCTTACTGTTGCTGGCTTGTGTAAGGACTCTTGCAGCAGAGTTTTGAATTAACTGGAGCTGTGATATAAGATTAGAAGGTCACCTGCCATTAGGGAGTTACAATAATCGATGCGGGATGTGATAAAAGCATGGACAAGTTTCAATGAGAGGAATGAGCGAACACGGGATATGTTTCAGAGGTGAAAGTAAGAAAGATTCTTAATGTGGTTTATGTGACTGGAATAAGAAAGGGAGGAATCAAAAATGACACCAAGATTCCTTGCATCAGAAGAAGGTTTGATGAGATCACTTTTCAAGAGTGACTGAGAAGGAGCTCATTTTCTTAAGTTGCACTTTAGTGCCAGTTTGTAGGAGTTCAGTTTTGTTGCAATTTAATTTTAAAAAGTTCTGCTCCATCCTGGTTTTAATTTCAGTTAGTCAAGTTGTGAGCTGAGAAAGCCCTGATGAAGTTTCATTTTTAACATTGAAATAAAGTTGAGTATCATCTGCATAAAAATGATAACCCAGTTTTATCACAGCTGTGCAGTGCCCTGAGCACGGACAGAAAGGGTTCCTTTATATTAGAATTTAAGTAATTGGTGAGTTAGGAGCCTACAACACAGTCAAGAACTTTTGACAGAAAACGTAAGTGAGAGATGGGCCGAAAATAAGGTCTTCAGCATCGAGACCCGAGTTTTTTAACACTGGGGTTACAGAAGCAATTTTAAAAGTGGCTGGCACGAAGCTAGTGCCAAGGCGCATATATATATATCATTTATTATTATTTATTATGGCATGAATCCAGGATTTAAGAAGTATGGTGGAGATGGGGTCCAGTACACATGTAGTCGGCCTCATCTTACAAAGAAGGTCAGTAACAAATGCAGATGTGACTGGTGAAAATTTAGAAAAAAAGCTGGATCGAGTGGGAAGACAGGGAAAGATATACTGTAAATGGATGATGGATTTATGTTAGTTGAATTATTTAGATCTTTAATTTTATTATGGAAAAAGTGGAGGAATTTTTCACAGACTTCAGTAGAGGAGGTAATTGGGTGAAATGCAGGTTGAAGTAGTTTATTAACTACAGAGAACAAAACCCTCAGGTTATCATGGTCACTGTCTATTATTCTACATTAATGTGTGCTCTTGGCTGCAGTTAGTGCATCCCTGTATGCCCTTTGAAGGTCAGAGAAAGTGTGGATGTGCATGGTGAGGCCAATCTTATGTGAGATTCTCTCAAGACGTTGGCCATTTGCTTTCATAGACCCTAGCTCTGAATTGTACCATGGAGCCGAAAGCTTAAAAGAAAACCTCCTTATGCTTTAAAGGAGTTGTTTTAACTAGTGCTGAAACAAGTGCTGAGTTATAATGGTCAACAAGACTATCTAGTGTTGATGGAATAAGGGAAGATGGAAAAAGATTAGAAATAGATCTAGCAAGGATAAAGGGACAGATATTTTTAAGGTTTCTGAAAGAAATTTGACATTTACAGGTAAGATGAGAGAGAGGTGATGAGACAGAGAGTAAAGTATCGCTTTATGATTAGAGAGTCCCAAAGCACAAGTGTTGCCCACAGATAACTCAGATGTACAGATTAGGTCGAATATATGACCACCAGAGTGAGTAGGAAAATCATCATGTTGCACCAATTCAAAGCAGCCAAGTAAGGATAGGAATTCATTTCTCAGCTTACATGTAGTAATGTCAATGTAGTAATGCTGAAATCGCCCAGAAGAATGACTCTCTGCAAAAGGGAACTTAAATGGGTTAATAATTTAGTCAGATCAGATAAAAAAAAGTTGCATTGTATTTTGGGGTATGATAGAGAACAATGAGTAAGACGTTATTCGCTTAAGAGCCAGACACTTGAAAAACAATGGGCAGTTAATTAGGATTCTTTTAATGTTTAGCTCCGCTTAACAATTACTGTGATTCCTCCACCTTGTCATGAGCAGTGGGGCTCTGTGAAGTAAACGTATCTGGATGGTGTCGCCTCTGTGAGGGACGTAAAGTAATTAAATAATTAAATTTATTAATAATTATTTAATTAATTACATTAAATAATAATTAAATTTCTTAATTAAACAATTAAAATAAAGAAAGAATAAGTCTAATTTTATAATACTAAATTCTAGTACTGAGTACTCATTGTTGCTGCACTGTTTAGACTGTTGCAACGGCTCCGGTTTTCTAGGTCATGTCAAAGGGAGTCTGTATGAACAGGAGTGGAGATCTGTAGGCGAGGTCACAAAGTATATAATATGTTAAAAGAAGGATTTTGTGGTCTGTACGCTATTTTACTGAATGCCTGTCAAGTTTGCCAGTACAGATGTAATATGATATGGCTTTGTTTGTGTTGATAATTTCCAAAAGAGTTGTTCATTGTGAAACTGAAGTAGGAGACTCCGTTTAAAGCAAAATAGTAGTGACCAGAGTTGGAAGTAACATGGTAAATAGTAACGAGTTACTCTAATTTAAATACATTCTTCAGGACATTGTCGGCTAATAATAATTCTTTATATTTATATAGCACTTTTCTCACTACTCAAAGCGCTCTCCACACAGGGAGGACCCGGGAAGCGAACCCATAGTCTCCTTACTGCAAAGCTGCAGCACTACCACTGAGATCTCTGTCATAGTTGAGTTTTATTTTATGATATCACATGATAGCTTGTTTCACTTTAGGATTGTATTAACACCAACTTTGCCTTTATTAAAAATTAAATATTTGAGTTTTACGTTCAGTTTTCCAGCTCTTTAAAAATAGAGTTACAGATAAAATTTAATTCTGGTGTAAGTAAGATGGGTTGAAATTAACTATTGTCTGTGTTTGGGAATGTGTGTAATTAAACATGTGATAGCAGTATATTTTTTCATTGTGATGTGCAGTATTGTAATTTGCACTCAAAAAATGGCACAAAGAGTGATTAGACCTCAAAATCACAAAGGCCAGACTAGGATTTCACTGATCCTGACCCAAAAGTAGGCCTTGCCCCAAGCAACTGGACTCCACACTCAACAGGCTCAGGCTTTATAATAAATAAAAAGAAAAACACTAAAACGCTCAACATGCACAAAAAGGCCTTTCAAGGGAGAGGATGACTGTAACCACTGGGTTGAAAGAAGCAAAATCTAACAAAGTATCTTTATAAATAAACTATTTAGATAAACAATAGGAAGCACAAATTCTTAAAAAAGTAGCAAAAATAAGAGAAATGGGTAAACTAAATGGGGAACCCAGACAAACAAGTCTAGTTCATAGTCCGGGAATCAGAAAATAAAAATCAAGCAAAAATTAATAATAAACCAAAAAACAATGATGATATATATCCACAATTCTCAATGAATGCTCTACTGATACTGTCCCCACAACATCAATATAAAGCCCAACAAAACGGTTCAAATATATTTGAAACAACTTAAATACACATTACATAAATAATAAATTACAGTATGAAGAAAAATTACATTAAAACAAAAAACATGTGACAAATAAATATTTAAAAACAACAAAAATAATAAAACAGAAATTAGATATAATCCAAGGAACAAACCCTGGCTGTAACATAACATACAGCATCCTCATCAAAGAACTAATAAGGCATTAGATTTTGTAGAGGCAAAAATATGGACGTGCAGTAAGTGTCTTGTGTCAAAAAATGTACCACTGCATCCTTATATGCATTCTGATTATTTCATAAAATCTCTGTAATCTTCTCATGAAAATGTAGATGTCTGTGTACATGTATGTTAACCACATCTTTATTCTAATTGTCAGAGACTGTAAGATGATAACTAAAGGTAAGTGCTTTCTTTTTGACTGCTACGTGCCATTTTCATAGTGTAAAGATCACCGAGACACAGGAGGGACAATACGCACTTCAGGTAGCTGTCTTTACCCAATCAATTAGTGCTCTTGTCAAATCAAATCAAATTTTAGCTGTCACAGACAGTTACACACATTTTTATATTTAGTTTAAGGCTTAGTTGCTAAACTCCAAGACTGTGCATTAAGTGGAATATAAAAGGACAATAATACATGATAATACATCATTATTAATATGAATAAAAATCATGTTAAATGACAGCAATAGAATGCATTACATTAAAATTATACAAATATGTAATAAATGAATAATAATTTAACTTTAAGTAACTTAATATAAGAGAATTAACTTCATGTAACTCTAGACACTGTCCTCAGTAAGGATGCAGATAGACTATAGAAAGAAGTTCTTCATCAGTCTCTCTGAAGTGCCCTTCAGGAAGAGGTACTGTTTCCCTGACCACAGCACAGAGAAGTTTCCATTGTTGGGATACCTGGTGTCTCTGATAATTTTCTTTACCCTGGTCTGACATTTCTTGCTGTAGATGTCATGAAAGTTGGGGAGTGCAAATCCAGTAATGTGTTCAGATGTCTGCACCACTTTCTGCAGAGCTTTGTGGACCTACTGCTTGCTGCTTCCATACCAAAAAGTAATACTTCCTGTCAGGATACTTTCAATAGTGGATATATGATGTTCTTTAGTAACTGGGAGGGCAGTTTAAAATCCCTGAGGTATCTGAGGTGGTAAAAACATTGTTGTGCCTTCTTCACCAGGGTGTCAATGATCTTAGACCAGGTTAAGTCCTCTGTAATGTGGACAGTGAAGTATCTGAAACTGGTCATCCTTTCCATTGGATTGCTGTTAATACTGAGGTAGTGGTAGTGCCTCTGCTGTTTTCTCCCAAAGTCCACAATCTGCTCCTTTGCCATTTCGGAGTAGAGTGTTGTCCTGGCACCATTGTGACAGACTTTATTTCATCCACATATGCCTGCTCATTGTATTCAGAGTTATTTCTTCAGCAAACTTAACAATGACATTAGAGTTATGTACAGCCATGCAGTCATATGTATAGAGGGAGTACAGCAGGGGACTCAGAACACAGCTCTGTGGAGTCCCTCTGTTGAGGGTGAGGGATGATGAATTGTGACCACCTAATCAAACCACCTGGGGTCTGCCTGTCAAGATGTTAGCTCTGCAATTAGCTCCCTGAGCTTGGTGATGAGTATAGAGGGATTTACTGTGTTAAATGCCGAGCTACAGTATCTCTATATATATAAAATCCAACGTCTGTCCACTTTTCACGAGAGAACTACTTAATGGATTTAGATGGGGGTTTTTTCTATAATTTGCTTGAACATTCCGGTTGATTTTGTGACTTCTGTCATTGTGCTAAGTATCATAGTTCGCTTGCGGTACCGATTTATTTGCGCAAATCCGAGAAACATGAAGTGGGCCAAGGGGAGGAGGTCAGGGACCTCCTCACTCATACACCAGCTTCGTGGCATGTACCTTACTTCCACTTAGCTAGCAAACGAGAGAACTACTTAACGTTTTTTTTCTATAATTTGCTTGAACATTCTGGTTGATTTTGCGACTTATTTCATCGTGCTAGGAATCATAGTTCGCTTGCAGGAGCGATATATTCACGCTAAGCTGAGATAGAGGCTGCGGACGAAGGAAGGAAGAAGCGTGACGTTAGGAGCAGGGAGTCGTCGGGGACCTCCTCACTGTCCTGTTTCACTATTACGTAGGCAGAGCCACGGGGGATGGCTAGTAGTGTATAAATAACAAAAACTCCCTCTTCTGTTGTCTATATGAGCTAATACCATATGTAGGATCAAGGTGATCATCCATGTATCTACTGGAGTGATACACGAACTGTAATGGATCCAGTTGTTTTGGTAGTGAAGAGCATCTGTAATTCTTGTCTAGTCTCTCAAAACACTTCATTGCAATAGATGTTAGTATGAAGGGACAATAATTATTCAGACAGGTTGGATTTGATTTCTTTGTCTGCTGGCTGGTACTCTAGCAATACTTTCATCATTTACCCACCCCGTGTTTGCTGATGTTTAAGTGGTGAAGTAAGTTGTATTTTTAATTATTAAAATTTGTGTTTTTATTAGGAAATCTCTTCATGAAATAAAGGTCCTCAACTTGCTGGTTCATGTATTTGAAATGGCACAATGCTAATACAAGTCATGTACAGTGCTTTACTGTTATTCACTGTTATTGGTTATTTCCTGCTGGTTAAAGTATTGAATAGACATTTGGGTGTCACCTTTGGACTTTCTAAATGGTACAATTGGTACATGTTGGCATGGATTTAAAGAGTAATGTCAAAGTAAGGTGATTTCTTTTTCCAGAAAGTAATTATCGAAATAGGCTAATCCTGTTATAATCTGAGAGAAGCATTCAGTAATTTGTAATGTAATTAGTCGAACTCACCTTCATCTCAACTGGATGACATGAACACACAGATAAGGCATTCTGTGTGTCTCACTGTTAAAGACTGTTGTACACAAAGTGTATTTTTCACAAATGGAAACATTACAATTTTATCATGGTACTGACATGCTGATGCAATGATAGTGTGGTACTGCTGGCTTCTGCGAATAAGTTCTTATTTCAGTTTGAGTATCTGTAAAATTGCAGCCTGGATTTCACCCTAGAACTTAACTTCACTGAAGTTATATGTGCACATCGTGTGTTTCATTAGTACTAGGAATACACACTGTAGAAGTAGCAACTTTGAACATTAACAAATTCTTCAAGTATAAAGGTCAATTTAGTGAATCTCTTTTGTCAGCATTAATAATAATAATAATTCTTCACATTTATATAGCACTTTTCTCACTACTGAAAGTGTCTCAGTGTGTGGAGAGCCACTTCAACCATCACTAATGTGTAGCATCCACCTGAATGATGCAATGGCAGCCATTTTTGCACCAGTGCACTCACCACACATTAGCTGTAAGGTGGTGATGTGGTGAGAGAGATTGTCCATTAGAGGCAGAGGATGATTAGGGAGTCAGAATGATGAGGCTGTGATGGGCAATTTAGCCAAGACATCAGGATACACCCTACTCTTTATGAAGGATGCCCAGGGATCTTTTATGACCACAGAGAGTCAGGGCCCTGGTTTTACATCTCATCCAACATTCAACAGCACTGAGTCCCCATCACTGTACTAGGCCACATTCAGACCACAGGGTAAGCACTCATTGCTGGCCTCACCAATACCTCTCCCAGCAGCAATCCAAGCCTTTCCTAGATGGTCTCCCATCCAAGTACGGGCCGGGCCCAAACATGTTTAGCTTCAGGTTGATGACCTGTTCTGAAGTGCGTGTGGTATGGCTGTCACTAGGCTTGTCCATTATGGCCTAATACTGTAACTGCACCTATTATTTATATTTTTACCTTTTTCCCTTTTCAGTGGCTTTATTTTTGAAGTGGTTCAAGCGTTCTTCAGTCAAAGGATGCCTGATCACATATAAGTCAGACTACATCAACCTTTTGGCTCTTTTGACTGTGTTTTCAATTTCCCTAAGGGCTACAACACATCTGACAAGTTCATTTGTCCACTTTTCAAGCTTGCTATCTAGATATTCTTTTTCGCAGTAGGTTACTAATATGAAAGATTAGGACTTTTTAAATTATTCCACACTCCATCACTTACTGCAATACCAATGATAGGCTAACTCCAGACGTAGAGAAGACTCACCAAAAGTGAAGTGTTCAGCTTTAGACTGATATCACTGAATGCCTAAAATGGGACAGAGACTGGAAAAGGGGGTGGCTATTTTTTTTCATTTTTTAAGAATTTAAAAATAAACATCAGTAGTATTTAGGTGGTCACACTGAAGCAGCTGCTTGGCTAAAAGGCTGCTGTTTTCTAGGATTAGGCAGCAAATGAAAGCATGTCTCGATGGGTGGCAAAAACAACAGGTGAATCCAGAATGTGACCGATTTAACCAGGGGGCACAAGTAATGCGTGAAACCACTTCCAAAGTATAAAAAACTATTAGGCTTTTCTTGAATCTCTTTTTTTTAATATGCATTACAGCCACATAATTTTCACTTCTGTGGCAGAACAATAAGGTACGGTTTAAATGGTGCCTTTCTAAAACACCCTTAGCAAGCCATTTCACAAAGATCAGATTGCATGTGAGAAATGTTAAGTTCTTTGAGCAAGGCTGGTATTTGTGCTTTTCAAATTGTGCTCAGCTAAAAAACCACAAGTATTCACATGGAGCTAGCACTTGGGGAGGGTGGGGGAGGAAGCAAAAAACAGAAGGTAGACAAACCTCCCACCAGGCATCACTGCTCAATCATTTGAAGAAGCAGTTCACAGTGAATAGTAATCCGCCCAGTTCAATTTCCTAGCAAAGGTGGAGAGATACCCGAGATCGAAAGAAGCCTTATTGGAAGGTAACAAGAATTAGCAATTAAATATAACATTACCTTAAGCTACACAAGAATGATAGCCTTTTAATCGGAACTTACCAAAATGAATGCTCCATAATGTTATTCCTGTGATGTTCATTCACCTGTACATAGTATTTATTCCGGTCATTTCAATGCAACTTGGATTTGTGCACCTTTTGCAGCGCCTACAGCTTACGATTCACACATGGTCACTCAGCAAGGCAGAAGGAGAATGCAAACCTGCTACAAATGTCAGTCAGCTGGCCTATTGCGATATATACATTTTCTTTTAGAACCTGTTTTAAATCATGCCTACTATGGGCTCCATCCCTCTGGACTGTCAATCTATCATTGGTAATCAGTCCTGCCATCCTCACACAGTGACAAATATTCCAGTGGCAGTATTCTTACAGCATTTGAAACCATAGACACTGCATTCTCATAAATTGCTTTAGAAAATGAGTGGGTTTCTCTGGTGGTGTCCTAAATTTATTTTCTGTCTTACAACATTAGAACATTAGAACACTCTAGACGAGAACAGGCCATTCAGCCCAACAAAGCTCGCCAGTCCTATCCACTTATTTCTTTCAAAAAATGTTCAAGTCGAGTTTTGAAAGTCCCTGAAGTCTTACTGTCTACCCCACTACTTAGCAATTTATTCCAAGTGTCTATCGTTCTTTGTGTAAAGAAAAACTTCCTAATGTTTGTGCGAAATTTACCCTTAACAAGTTTCCAACTGTGTCCCCGTGTTCTTGATGAACTCATTTTAAAATAACAGCCTTGATCCACTGTACTAATTCCCTTCATAATTTTAAACACTTCAATCATGTCACCTCTTAATCTTTTTTTGCTTAAACTGTATAGGCTCAGCTCTTTTAATCTTTCCTCATAATTCATCACCTGTTACCCTGGAATCAGCCTAGTTGCTCTTCTCTGGACCTTTTCTAGCACTGCTATGTCCTTTCTGTAGCCTGGAGACCAAAACTTCACGCAGTACTCAAGATGAGGCCTCACCAGTGCACTATAAAGGTTGAGCATAACCTCCTTAGACTTGTACTCCACACATCGTGCTATATAACCTAATATTCTGTTTGCCTTCTTAATGGCTTGTCAACACAATCGGGAAGTCAATAGCTTAGAGTCCACTATGACTCCTAATTCTTTCTCATAAGGTGTACTCTCGATTTTCTGACTGCCAATTGTGTATTCAAACCTAACATTTTTATTTTCTACATGTAATACTTTACATTTACTGACATTAAATTTCTTCTGCCACAAATCTGCCCAAGCCTGTATGCTGTCCAAGTCCTTTTGTAATGATTTAATGGATTCCAAATTATCTGCTAATCCACCTATCTTGTTATCATCTGCAAACTTAACCAGCTTGTTACTTATATTCCTATCTAAATCATTTATATATATTAAAAATAGCAGTGGCCCTAGCACTGACCCCTGTGGAACACCACTCTTTACATCTTATTTGCCTGTAGTTCAGGGATCCATGATATTGGATACCACAATAATCTGTTTTGGGCCCTCTGTTGTTTTCTTCTACGTGCTCTTGTTAGGCCAAATTATTTGGAAACACAAGGTGAACTATCACAGTTATGCAGATGACACGCAGCTTTACATATATATAGCACCTGATGACCCTGACCCTCTGGACATTCTGATTCAGTGTCTTACCTGGATTTCTGAATGGATGAGTAATAATTTTCTCAAGCTAAATAAGGAATAAACAAAAATCTTAGTTGTTGGCAAAAATGGAAACAGTGAAGGTCTTTGAATTAAACATGGTCCCTTAGGGTTAGGGTTAGGGGATTAAAAGTCAAGGCAGAAGTAAGGAATTTAGGTGTAGTTAAAGACTCTGGCCTAAACGTTATATGGCACATTAAACATATTACTAGGACTGCATTTTTTCTTTTAAATAATATTACAAAAGCTAGACCTCTTATAACACTGCAAAATATTGAGAAATTAATTCACACTTTTGCTTTAGTCAAATAGATTACTGTAATGCACTCCTAACAGGACTTTGTAAGAAAGATGTCAACAATCAACAAGCAACAATCTTAACCAGCAGAAGAAAATCTGAAGACGTCTCACCAGTTTTACCATCACTACATCAGTTACCCATGTCCTTTAGAATTGTTTTTTAAATAGTATTAATGGTATACAAAGCTCTAAATAATCTTGCTCCCTCCTATATTTTGTAGTTCTTGTTCCCTAAATTCCAAATCATAACCTTAGATCCTCTAATACTTGGTCTGCAGTTTATTCCAAGAGTTAAGCATAAATGAAGTTGTGTGGTGGCTTTTCGCTGTTATACAGCAAAAATCATAGCAGTATGTAAATTCTACTTCCAATAGATTATATATGCATAAAAATATCATATTTTCCATCAATTTATAATCACCTCTACTTTTGTCTGCTTTCTTTTCTGGTTTTCTGTGGTGCCATTTCCTTATCAAAACACTGTGCAGCTGCCTGTGATGTTCAAATGTAAGTCGATACTCTAACTGTTGATGAGACCCACTATATCAGATCTGCTAGGGGAAAGGTTAAAAACAACTGGAGCTACTGTACTTAAGAACCTTTATGTTAGTTAGAATTCCCAGTCGGGGCTGGGTGGTCTTTTGGCCTTAGAACCCCTGCAGATTTTGTTTCTTTTTTCAGCATTTTGACATTTGTTTTTTTTTCTGTCCTCCTCGGTCATTTAACCTTAGTACTAGACTTATCATTAGAGACTTATCTATAAAGATATATAAATAAGGACTTTTTATCTATGACTTGTATATCTATGTTATGTAAGTGCATATTGATTTATTCTTATTAATTAAGTTTGGTATGCTATTTAGTCATTTCTTTTCTTATTTATTTTTAAAAAAAATTTTCTTGCAGCTTTTTTCTTTGATACCTTGTAAAGCATGTGCTATAGAAATGTTGTTGCAGTGTAAAGTGAGAGGTACAATGGAGGGACAATGGTGTGAGACTTGGGTGCAGGGGGTCAGTTTCACTCACATTTTGAATTCCACTGCAAAAATCTGGAATTGCATCACATAACACAAATTGGACAATTACTGGGCTGCCCTGGCATTTTTTCCCAGGTCTGGGTTCACATGCCTGCTGCAAGCTGACCATGTGCACATTTAGGCTTCACGGCAGCATTGCTTCAATCTCTTCAGAACAACAAGATAAAGTAAAGTAAAGCATCTCACACAACTTTAAAATTAAATAGTTTGGAAAAAGCACAAATCATCACAGAGCCTTTTTTGTTTCCAAGAGTCCATAGATTTGCACTGAAGTTCTATGTTCTACAGAATCAGCAGACCCCCCCCCCCCCCCCCCCCCCCCCACCTTGTGCAGTTTTGCAAAGTGTGCATTGCTGCTCACAGAGCTCACACTTTATGTCACTCTCCACATTACATAGTACTTAACCTGGTCCAAGAACATTGACACCCTGGTGAAGAAGGCATGACAATGTCTTTACCATCTCAGGTAGCTCAGGGATTTTAAGATGCCCTCCCAGTTACTAAAGAACATCACATATCTCCTATTGAAAGTGTCCTGACAGGAAGTATTACTTTTTGGTTTGGAAACAACACGCAGTAGGACCAGAGCTCACACTTTATGCAAAGACTTTTTAGCACGTAATCCCTTGTACTAGTTTAAATAATCTTTTTCTCTGAGCCTGCTTTCCTTGTACGTAAATCACAAGAAGCCATGTTCATGCGCTTATGGGAGTTTTCAGAGTTTACTAGCTGTGGCGTCATACCTTGTCATGTATTTTTTTCCTCATGCGTTTCCAATAGGAGTTTTGGGAGAAATGCCAGATCAGTACTGATTTGTTCTTATTTTATTTTTAATTTGCTCATAATTTCCTCTTGAAAATAAAAAAAGGAAATATATTAGGCAAGTATTGCATTGTTCCATGTATGTGCAATTTCAGAATATTATTTAATGCCTACCGGTAGCTTCGCCATTCAGGGACTTTCAAGTGTTATTTCCCACTAGAAAATTTACATTTTCCATATCACTGCTAGTACCTGAATGTAGTATAATTCAAGCAGGAATGTATATAGGACAGTGACCAAAACTGGACAGGATACAAGTCCACCACAAAGCAAACTGACATGTACCCCAACATTCTCTCTAAATAGAGCCAGTTTAGAACCATCAGTCACTGTATTAACAAGAATTTGTACTATAGCTGTGTGAACAGGAGGGAACTATACATGGAGAAGATAGATAGATAGATACTTTATTAATCCCAAGGGGAAATTCACAATAACAAGTAACATAAATGTTATATACCTAACATAAATGTTCTTAATTGCACCGTAACAAGCAATCAAACTAGCATTCAAGCACTGTGAAGCAGCATTATGCCATTGGGCTGCCATTATAGACACCCATACTTCAGACACTGCAAATAGCCACCCATCCATCTATCCACCTATTCATCTGCCAGGGTTTATCTTGGCATCGCCTGATACCACCTGGCAGACACCAATCCATTACACACGCTCTCACAAGACAAATTTAGAGTCACCGATCCAACTTACCTTTATGTCTTTAGGTTGTAAGAGGAAGACAGAGTACAAGAAAAAGACATAAACGGGAAAACACGGTGACGGTGGTCAACCTGACGATTTAATTCAAATCACTAAAACTGTGAGGTAGCAGTGTCTAACATGGTACAACACTGTCATCTGTTTGGTGAATAGTATTTCAAATTCTACATATTAGTAATTCTCTTTTGAATTGTTGATATAAACATTAGTAGTTTTAATTTAAGGTATCCATAATTTTCATTTTTTAAAAATCATCAGTTTTCCTATGACCCAATTACTCAATTTGTAGAAAATGAATGAATTGATCAATATCAATCATTTAACTCACACTGTCTCATCTGAGGGACATATCATTGATCTGACACTTAGTACTGCTACATCACAGCTCTGTTTATATGAGTGGCCTGTGCCTTGCTTTCACCTTCTCTGTTCTGTAACAGCCTGAGTCATCCATAACCATCTGAATCAACCTGATCTTTCATTATCACCAGGGCCATGGGTTCCAGTCACATCTACAGATCTCACCTTTACCATAAACAGCAAACCAAACAGAGCAATGCACTTCAAAATTTGATCTATTGCCATTAGGAAAAGGACATTTCACATTATAAAACATCATATTGCAAACATACTGCATTCCCATCTACTGTATGCCTGCATCATAGTCTTTAGTTTCTGTTCTTTATCAGTAATGGTGCATTTTGTATACAAGTCATCAAGTTTCTAAGCTAATCACAATTGAGAGTACTGGAATAGATTGTTTTTCTCTTTATGTTTCCTTCCATATATATAGTAGTAGATTGCAACCAATTTTTTGATGACAAGTAGAACCAAATGAACTCCCACTCACTAGAAATTTCCCCATCTGGGTCAGTAGGTGAAAGACACAGGCACAGTCCTTTCCTTTCTCCTAAACTGATCACTTTTTCCAGTTTTTGTTGTTCTCGGGGTCTCAGATGTTCTGTACAAACTGAGGCATGCTGTCTTTTTTATCTTACAGAGGTACAATTTCATTCACTGCTGTCTTTGGAGTGCCATTTTACTACACTTTCAGGGAACAACCCATCCTCCATACGTGGTGGCACACTGCTCTCTGTTTCATACTGTCATATTTTGTAGTCAGAATTAGCACATTTTACCTTAGTTAGAAAAGTCTTTTCACTTTATGTTAACTGTGCTGGTACTGTATGTAGCAGCATCCCCTTCTTATTTTAAGTTAACACGCTCGCAACTAAACTATCATTCAGTAAAAATATACAATATCTTCAACCTCAACCAGCTACAGTACTGCTTTGTGAAGCAGTATTTTCCAGTACACTTCTCATGGATGAGAGCTATTGTACAAGTGAATTCCAGTAGCTCTCATTTCATCTTGAATTGCTTCAACATCACTGAAAGGGATGGTGTCAAAACTCTTTAAAAGAAGGTGTATTTGGATTCTTGTGCAGGATTATTTCTTCACTCTTCAATATCCTGATTCTTAGGCCGAGAATGAGGCAAGAATTCAACAGAGGTAACATGGAAATTTGTACTACAGCTTCAGCTATCATAAGCAATGACAATCCATTCAAATCTTTCACTATCTACTCAGATGCTGTCCAGCTCTGAGACAGCAGTCTCTCCCACAAGCTTCATCTTGCTATTTTTTTCTCTTTCACTTTGCTGATTCACCCTCATTTTTATATTAACTTGTGAATGGGTATTCCACAGTCTAAAAGATCATTTGTTTTCTCTTACGCTATAGCCTGTGAGTACAAAAAGGACACAACCAGTTACCTTAAAAATACATTGACAAAAATTGTATTTGCTCTATGAGGGCCAACATTTGCTGTTACAAAATTCCATTCTTTGAGCATCCTTTTTTGAAACTACTGCCAATATTTACCAGGCGTCTCAGAGTAGGAAAATGGTCCTAAATGACTTAAAATCTTAGAGTGATGCAAATTTGGGACTATGTTTAGAAGTAGGAGTTCCATATATACTCGCGGATAAGTTCTTCCGCGGGTAAGTCGGGGCTTGATTTGACTGTATAATTTCTGGTATTTTATAATATCGGTTGTATAAGTTGAATGTGGAAAACTCACGCTATTGGTCCAAGAGATTGATACGCTAACACCCACCTCAGAGAGTAACCACGGAGCACACTGCCTTTTTTTTCTATGTATTATGCCTACAAACTTTTCCGAAGCAACGTCTGCACTGTTTTGTGTTTTTTTTATCTCACACCATCATACACCTTTATCGTAAGAGCATCCCTTATTTATGATGGAGCGTTTGATCAGAAGAAAATATGAAGCTGGTTTTAAATTAAAAGTCATTGAAGTGGTGAAAGAAATTGATAACTGCGTTGCTGCAACAAAATTCAATGTGTCTGAGAAACTGATACAAGATTGGAGGAGGCAAGAAGAATTTAAGTGTATCATTTTTGCACAGGCATATAAGTTGAGGTCTAATTTTATGATCAATTTTTTTGGGTTTCAAGACCTGACTTATACACGAGTATATACGGTAATAGCATTTTATCAGTTTTCGTAATTTAGGAAACTAACTTCACCAGGATTGAGGAGAGCTTGTTAGCTGTCCTAACTTGAAAGGAGCTACCAGAAGAATGTGTTCAGGCAGGCGGAGTGTTTGAGATACACTAAACAACAATGAACTCACAAAAAGATATTGATTTGGCAGAGATGGAATAATATTTATAACAAATATTGTGCATCATGTGATTGCTCCATCTAAGCAGAAAAGACATGTGCTGTCAGCCAGAATGAAAATGTTGGCAACATTATATGTAAAATTCTGATTTGCAATAGTGATGATTTAAGTATGACATGGCCAACTATTTCTCGAACTTTGCACCAAACTTTGAACAATCTTATGATTTGTGAGGTAATATGCAGATTAATACATTTCCTGACCGATTGACGTGAGGTAATATTAAAGATGCATTCTTTCAAATGGCTGGTTTTCCTTGAGCCGTTGGTGTGACTGATGGCATGCACAAAAAATTAATTGCCACAGTTGTAGAGGAGCATGCATATGTGAATCACAAGCAAAATCAGAGTAGCAACACACAGGTGGTCATGGATGCAAACTTCTAAAGCCATTTGTATTACCTAGAAGATAACAAAAGCCGCAGGCATTGACTGCAAAATGTTACAAAGTGTGGTAAACTAGCCCAAACACAAACCGGCAGACACCAGCATTTCCAAAACACACACACGTTTATTTACACTATTTACAACAGTCCAGCACACAACCCAGTGTTCCTGCACCAAACACCCTTAAGTCCGGGCCTTCCAACGGTCCTTCCTTCACCTTCACTGCCTCCGTTCCTCTTTCCCGATCTTTGTCCTCTTCTTCCCAACTCCGGCTAATGACTGAAGGAAGACGGCCTCTTTTATATCCACCCGGACGTGCTCCAGGTGCCCTCTGACGATATTCCTGGTGTGGCAGAAGTGCCGCATGAGCACCTGGAAGCACTCCGGATGTCCCTGGTAATCCTTTTGGCAGCACTTCCGGGTGTAGCGGAAGTGCTGACATCCAGGGCTTCTCAATACTCCGGGTGCCCTTACAGGGTTGAGCTTCCATGCTCAGTTCCTGTGGCTCCCATACAAACCAGGGTGGCTGCTCTCTCGTAGTCTGGGGGAGGCATAGTCCCTCTCCTGGTCCTTCCAGGCGTCCCAGCTGGGCACAGCCCCCAGTCGACCGCCACAACAGGTATACAGAGCTCTGTATTCTATGAACCCCTGGAGTATTCTGGTTACAGACTCCCGAGGCTTTGGATAAACAGAGCCTTGCAGAAGATAATGGGTGTTGGATCACAGAGAGAGTGACGGCATTTGAGTCTGGCAGAGGATTGGGAAGACTGGAAGAATGAGTATGATAAAAAGTGCAAGCCATTATTAGTTTCAGCAACTTAGTTTAACTTTTTCTCATAAAATACAGCTATGAATAATTCATTTTTAAATACATTTGCATATTATTGGGCTTTACTCTTACTTGCTGTGTGTTTCTCGGTCTTTCCATCTTGGTGTTCATTACAATATTATTCTTGATGTTGTTGTGAAGTGGCAATAATTACATGCCACTTAGCACAGTGCCCTCTTTTATTATGGTTTCCTTCTTCGTCTTCTATTACTTTGAATATTATTATTATTGTCTCTGTAGTGAAGTCTTAGTGTTTGTATCAGAAGACTATAAAGCATCACTATGAAATCCAAGAAAACTACAAAATGCCTTCATGCATACCAGTTTGCGACTCAACTTGCCGTAACATCCTGACATCATTCAATCTCAAATATGAACGCCTACCCTTAGCTGGGAGTAGGTGTAGCACGCTTCATAAATACTTCTTATCCTAATCAGATTTTTAATGCAATTCCTAGGAGTAATTCTGAGGTACTTGATAAGTACACAGATCTTTATTAAATGTATCAATTCAGCGAAAAGCATTCAACAAAGAAACCAAAAAGGAAGGAAGCTAACCCATGCATGGAAATGTTCCAATATCTATAAAACATTTTTATCATCATATGCCTTTTGATTCAGCTGTACATAAACTCACCCTTGACACTTGTGCTTAATTCTTATATCCATTCTTATTTTGGAGTGTAATTTGCTCAACACAGCTAATATTTCTAAATTTTTTATTGCAGATCTGCCACATACATAATTGAATTTCTGACATGTTCCAAACTATTGGGACATATTTTTCTTAAATAAAAGATAAATATCCATATAAAGAATAGTTAGTTCCTGAAATATGTACCTCTATTTTGCACAATTAATCTATCAGTCTTTCTGTTCTGTTTCTGAGCCGAGCTTTTCCTGATACAGTGCCTCAGAGGGCTGCAGTCTTATTTCTAGAGGCTATGGAAACAAGACAGGAACCAGCTTTGTGTGGGATGCTGGTCCATTCATCTATACAAGAATTGTGAAACTTGAATTTGTGAAAATCATTTGGTGTGTTAGGGAGACGATAAAGCAAGCTGGAGCTTTTTCCTGACAGTACTGGGCACAAGGCCAGTTCATCACAATAGACACTCATAGTCTCACACACATACACACAAACATACATAAAGAAATAATCACACTATAGTTTGAAAAGGATCTTCCACTATTTAAAGGGGACTAACACTTTTTAAAAATGTAAAGTTTCCCTAATTTAAATTGCAAGTAAATTCAGACAGTTGACTAACCACATTTTTAATTAAATCTGCCGTATTTGTACTTTCTTGAAGGTCTTGGCATTATATTGCTGGGTGCAACCAACACAGAAGTCCACCTGAATTGAAAGTCGTACGCTTTAATCCATTTCTGTTTTGGTTGTGGAGATATTGCCAGTGATTATATTGTAAGTACAAGTCTTTCTGGTTTTCTTTAGCCAAATAATAAAAAAATAAATGAAAATAATCATTGAAAGTAACAAATGTCCCTTGCAATGTAACCAAAGTTATTAATATTTAAATTATGTAATGTAATCAGTTCAAAAAGTATTCAGAAAAAGAACATTTTGTAGATTAATTTAATTCTGAGTGTACAGTGAGAATCAGTCAGTGTTTAAGAACAGGAACAGGATGGCTTCTCATTTGAGCAACACACCTTTTCATTTCCACCTTCCAGCCTTGAGCAGCTAAACAAACCATCAGGTGATTCTGACAGCATTTTTATTTCCTGTTTTAACAAACTGTGATGTTGATGATCTTAAAAAAATATATAAGAGAAAAATCAGCAAACTATGTTACACTTCTAGTTTAATTCTTACAAAGGCAGAATTTGCAGCCTTAAAACTTGCTTTTGATAACAAGTGAATAAAAGTGTTTGACACTTTAACTAGGCAGTATTGAAAGCTACACACTTTCAAGATAAATCCTTTTCTGTTTTGGTTGTGGAGACATTGCCAATGATCACATTGTAACCACAAGTCTTTCCAGTCTTTTGTAGCCAAATGCATTTCCCCAAATAAAATGAAAAAAGAAAGAAAGTAGCGCGTCTGACCACACAGTAAATATAATGGGTTTGTGTCTCACCAGGCAACCTAGCGTCTTCCATTTACATGTGCATAGATGAGACAAGATCAGAGAACATATTGGCAGGTTTGTTAATAATTTTCTCATCTTTCAATCAGATAACTCTACTGCAGCCAAGCCACACTATTCATCAGGAGGCCTGAATGATTGATGTTCCCTTACACCAGGCACCACCGGGGATGGATCAGTTATTGAAAGAATGACCTCATTGGTGCCATGCATAATGTAAAAGGAAATAATTACATTCAAAAGGGCGTTAATCAAACAGGGGAGTCGACTGTACATTCCCGAATTAGAATATGTTTGAAGACCAAATGAGTCAGACATCTCTTAGAACTATAGAGTCAGTTTATGAAGTGTAGGGTATATCAGTTGTCTGATTTTCAGGGCTGCTCAAGAAAAATCCTTTGCTGTTTTTAGCATCGATATAAAACAAATCAGCAGTCAATGCATCGTACAACTCATTACAAAAATGTCCAGGGAGAACCAAATACAAAATGTAGATGTGCATAATCTTTCTTAACACAAATAAATGGTGTGTTCTGTATGCTGTACATCTAATTATTCCAGATTAAGTTCAATTCATTTCAATTTATTCAAGAAAGTGCACATCAACTAAAAAACACAGCACAGTATTACAAAAACAGTGACGTTAAATTATAAAACATAAAACAACATGGAACAAAAACACCAAAGCTAAACATAATGCTGAACATAAGAACATAGATAGATAGATAGATAGATAGATAGATAGATAGATAGATAGATAGATAGATAGATAGATAGATAGATAGATAGATAGATAGATAGATAGATAGATAGATAGATAGATAGATTTTTATCTATCTATCTATCTATCTAAGTGTCATATTGCAATTCTATTTTCCTATTTACCCTCATCTGTCAAGCACCCTTCCGAAATACCCCCACTGTTCTGTCAAATATCCTTATAACATGTTGCATGTAATATTCAAATATGGACGTAATTCAATCACCAATCTCCCCACCTCACTCTTTCATTTCATATAATAATATGAACAGGCTAGGATCTCCAAGAGGACCCCCCTACTCTGCTTTTCGATTTCATACACAAATATGCATGTGCTCTGATCTCCAAGGAGGAGCACCCACCCTATACTGCCCAGGGGCGCCATGTACTTCTTCCTGTCAAAGGCCATTTAAGGAGCGGAGGAAGCAGAAGGGGCAGAGCTAATGACATCCAAAGTGGAAGTGATGTTAGAAGTCTTCAGGGTTGTTCTCCTCCATTCTAAAGGGAACAGATTTTGTGTTCATGACAGTGTCACACCAAAACTCTTTCCTGTATTACAACTCAAAAACCACACCCGTGAGTCATTCCCAAAACTCGAATGTCTCACACTTACAAAAACTGACATTCTTATACTCAGTTATGTTCACCTCACTTTCTGGTTCTCCATTAACACCACTGTTAATTGTATTTTTTCTGTTTTAAAATGTGATTATCTTTTGGGTTCATTTTAAATCATAAAATCAGAGTGGCAGTTGTCCCAGCTGTATCAGGAAGAATCTATAGCAGGGCCCATTTACACAAAGATCCACACAAGCGATAGGGCTAATTTAGAATCACCATTGATATAATTGGAAAGGGAAAACAAATTAGTACCTGAAGGAAAACCTTCATAGACATGGAGAAGAAATGAAAGCCTACACAGGCCATGACCAGGAGTGCAATTTGAAACCCAGATTTTGTATCCAGGAGGGAGCTGTGTTAACAGTTACTCCATTGTGCCTCAATTATAATAAATATTCATTATCTGTATTACAGGACTTACTGTGAAGGATCCATCCACCGTTCCTTTAATTTTGTGAACTCAGCGGCTTCAGAGCCAAAGCAGGAATTAGCCCTGAATATAATGCCAGTCCACCATAAAGCACACTTGAACAGAGATACACTGGGCTGGTTTACAGATGCCAGCTAACTGAACATGCATGTGTATGAGATGAGACCACAAAAACACCTGCACAGATACTAGAAGAAGGCACAAACTCCACGAGACAGCAACCTGAATGGGAAGGGAACTCAGGGCACCATAGCAGCATGATTTCCATAGTGAAAGATGTTAAATAAAATAGCTCTTAACTGAAAAGGCTAAAACTCACATCCCAGTACAGAACAAATGCAGTATGTAATGCATGAGCTTGTGCAAACTTAAAGATGAAGTACTCAATCCAAAAGAATTCAAAGACAGAAATCAGCAATGCAGCATTTTTAAGGTAAACTAAATATATATGCAGCACATTTTAAACATCAAGGAACCATTTATTACACATAAAAAAAACACTTTATTTTTGCTACCCTCCTTTATCTTTGGTTTTGAGCTTTTCAGCAATTTAATTATAGCATTTAATAAAAAATCTTCAGCGGTTTTGCATTTTACACTCTGAATTACATTTGCAAATCTCTCTACATACTCCTTTTATTGTAGCCCTCTCAGGCCACAAGAAACGGCAATTATTCTGGACTTGCATTCACCCCTGGAACTAATGCGATCAAATGTAAGCAAAAGACAAAGTCCTGAAAGAGAGTGAGAGCGAGAGAAAGAGATGTTGCCTTAGGGAGTGTGGCTGGCGGAGGTCTATGCAGAAGCAGCCTGCAGACCTAATAGGATTTTCCAAGATTCACACTGATCTTCCACTTACTTATTCTAAACAGCATCCCTCTTACAATCAAGTGGCACACTCCAGCGCCTGACGTGACCTCCTGCAGATCAGGGAATACTGCCACATCATTATCATCTTGTCCTCGTTGTACTGTAAGTGCACGTGAGGCTGGAGCTGCGGGTAGGTGATGTATGACTGAAATGACTCAGGTTTGTTTAAAAGTGACCATATTATGGAAAAGTGAAGCCACTTATTGACTTCTAGCCAAAGGAGTTAACTTTAAAGAAATGTGAAAGGTCCTTCTGAGGAATGTTATTTAAAGTTGTAGTTTAAAGATCTTTAAATAAGCAGTAATTTACCTTGTTATAAATAATTCACAAAGTATTCAAATTTACACTTTTACGTAAAAACAAACATTCTGAAGCTCATTAAATCCAACACAGAGGCCATCCAGGCAGCAAAGAGTGCAATGCAGGAAACAGTCCCACACAGGGAGCAGGACACACACACACTAGGACTTAGAGTCACCACTTAACCTAAACTGCATGTCTTTGAGGATGTGGGAGATAAAGCAGAGAAGTAAACCCTTGTCGATGCTGGGAGAACATGTAAACTCAAACCAGAACACAGTGATTTTAACAATTGCATCACAGATAGATAATATATTTATCATTAGCATTATTCTCTAAATGTTTGAAATACTTAAACTCACAAATAACTGAGCCTTGAACCTTGATCCTGCTCTTAATCGAGAGCTTATGATGTGATGTGCATAATGTAACCTAAGAACTGGAGGTGTGCGCTACCTCAGCTACACAATTTGGCTTCAGGTGTTTCTGGAATGTGCACACTGCATAGCTGACAGGAAAAGATATATGGCAACATCTGCTGACAGTGAAACACATTGCACTAGCTGACTGATCGTTTCTATTCCAAACACAAGTCCTAACCCTTGAGCGGAAAAGAAGGTCATAGACAACCAAAGAACTGAAGGTGCAGGCTACCTCTGCCATGTAAATGGGCTTCTTGTCTTTCTCACAGCAAGTGTCAGCACGGAAACATGACATGGCTTACATGAAAAGAACAGTGATGTGGGCATGCGGTGAGGTGTATTGTACACGCCAACTGGTTGCTTTTATCACAAATGCAGGTCATAAACACCTTTAGGGCATGAAAAGCTGGGTGGGAACCTTGAGATGGTGACCTAGTGTGTTGTGTTTCATAAGAGGCGCATGAACCACATTTCTCTGTGGACCAGATGTCCAAGTGTTGCTAGTACTTATTAATCATTAAGTCTTTCCAAATTCACTTATTCCACTGCAGAAACAAGCACTGGACCAGACACGACTCCATATACTCAGTCACAATTAATTAGTTCAAAGATGTCAGTCATCCTGTACATTTTTGCAATATGTTAAACATACTACAGTACTGGCAAAGACTTACAAGAACACAGGGAGAAAGATCAAATTCTACACAGACCGAGCTGTAAGACTTGAATTGTAAACATGGCTGAAACCCAGAGAGACTGCTTCATGCCTGGAATAAGCAGCATCTCCAGCAGGTGTAGACCATTATTGTATTGTGTTGCTGACAGAGTAATGTGCCACACTCCGAGGTGATGTCCCTGAATGGGGACAGTGTAAAAAAAGACTGATTAACATGAATAAGGCCCACATTTTCAGGAAGATATGACCTTTGTGTTTATCTTCAGAATAGCAGCACAGACCCAGTTGCCCCACCCAAGCTCCATGCACCAGATGATCACAAGCTGGATGCCCTTTAAATTGCCGCACTATAGCCATGGACAGATCATGCTCTTTAGTCAAGACAGCTCTCCCCTTACTCCACTAGAAATTCTAATCAGGAGATTAAAAGGTTATTCTTAAAATAGAGATGAAGTCCAGCTGGAAAGAATGGTTAGTTCTCATCATTCATTTTCTTATGTCCTGTATTAAAACAGCTAGTAAGACATTTTATGCAGGCAAAGGTCAGAACCGAAAAGAAAGAGATAACCATTGAATAAAGCACAGGGGCAAATCGAAAGTGAAGTCAGGGACAGAAGTCAAAACTGAAACAAAACCTAGCACTAGGCCTACTTGGACATACACTAAGGTTTAATTTGAAAGAATTTATGCAGAGCCTCCGTATCTATAGTGGAATTTCCCATTACAACATTGATGTGCCGCCCACGGTCGTATGACAGAGCATATCGCATAAACTAAACACAGTAACAACCAAAATGAAAAATGAAACTTTGCTCAAATGATAATAATATCTTAAAATACCACAAAATGGATTCTCTATCATAAAAAGGTAATGTCCAGTACAAGGAATAACATTAATCTCCTTAGCGTTAGACCCGAGCATCACTCAGGCTGTAACAACAATACTCAAAGCATTAGTCCTGAGCGTCACTTGGGCAACTGTATACACACGTAACACATAAGCATTAGACCCAAGGATTACTCGGGCTGTAAAAGTGCCAACAGCGTTAGTGCTGAGGGTTGCTCAGGAAACGATATAGGCATGTTTTGCGTAAGTGACAGGCCCGAATGTTACCCAGACAATGGTGCAGACATGTCTTCTCCTAGCCTCATAATGGCATCTCGTAAGAAATGTTTTTCAGTAGCCCAGGTGTTGCACGTTCTTGAAAGTGATACAAGCAGTGATGACAAAGTTAAACTGTCTTCAGGCCGCAAAATTGAAACAGACAGTAAAATTGAAAGTGATTCTTATGAATGACACTCATGTCGATCCCACATGTGCAGTGTGCTGTTCAAAAGCTGATCAGTCTGGAAAGAAAATCCGCAAGGAATCACGTTACTATTGTCCTGACTGTGACTTTGGATTGTGTATTTCACTGTACTAATGGATGTACCACACAAATGACACATTTTGACATTACCATTATTAATGGTATTAGCATTATTATTATTATTATTATCATTATAATACTTCCTACACTCCTGACTTTGTACTTTCAGTGTTTTGCACGTTTTACAGAAGTAAGATCAGATTTAATAAATATATAATTTTTCAATCAAAAAAATACAATGCTTTTTACATGTTTTTTCAAGAAAAAATGTAACGCTAAGGAGGATAAATTAGGACAGGGTCATTATTGCCCCTCGTAATGACTCAGATGCACCCATCTGGTACCCTGGAGTACTAAAATTGTGTTCCTGTTGTAGTAAGGGTCTGTTATGATTCACACACACATGAATACCAATAAAGGTGTAAGGTCTCCCAAATAGAACCAAAATCAGGCCAGACTCCCTACTAGCCTGCCCAGGTAAGTTCACTCTCAGACAGCCTGATTGTCTAGGCAAATGAGAGGCTCAGGGCCTGTCTAGGCCACAAAATGAAGAACAGGCTTTTAAAGTTCAAAAATCCCAAGACATCTTCAATATCTCAAAATATGTCTCATTTGAAGGAGAACCATAGAAACACTGGCTGGCTAGTAAATAGACAAGCCCCACAAGAACTTCATAAAAGAGGACATTTATTTACAAAAAAAGGGAAATGTCTCAAAGGAGTAAACTGAGTTGCCAAAAGATAAACCTAAGCAACAAATATACAATCCAAAAGAAGAATCCAATAACCAGAGCAGAAAGTCAAAAGCAAGTAATCAAAATCAAAGAAAATACACTTCTTACAATAACACCACCAAACTTCACCAGAACACATGGAAATCACTCTCAAGCCTTTTTTGGACAGAGTGGTCCCAAAGTGAACACAATGACATTTAAAAACAAAGTGCATAAATATTCTTAAACATAACAAAAACAATAATACTTTAAACGTACGTACTAAGTAATAACTGGACATAATAATATTAACAGAAACCATCACAACAAATGAACAATACCAAAGATTCAATGAAAAAGACATAAAAAAGAAATGTCAATATAAGCCAGGGAAGGAATCCTAGCTAAAACATTAAAGGACCACGTATGAGAAGGAAACTGCAAACATGGAAAGGTGGAACAGGATGGGGACAGGGTCACTTGTAATTGCAAACCAAATTGCCATGCCCATGTAATGATGCAGTTGACAACTGTGGGGCAAGGCTACACGTAGGAACACCATATATTCTGTAAAGGCGTGCCATCCAGGATGATGGAGAACAGGAGATTCAGCTACTGTCTGGGTTGCCAAAATCTGTGAAGAAAAGTCAGAGACCAAAGAGGATAAGGTAGAGCTGGCACAACTGAGTTGCTCAGAGTGCACAGTCCCAAAATGGAGCATATGGGAGTACATATTCTCAGACAGCATAAAGCACTGGAGAGCTGCCTTGAAGACATGGCAAAGAAAAGCTGGGGGGAGAAGAGCAACTAGTAAGACTTCTAGCATCAAACCTCTTAAACAAACAGAAGGGCATCCCAGACTCCAGAAATGATTCCATTGCTTGGTTGGCAGCGACCCCAGAGTGGGGCTTCAAGATGCCTCATAGCCATGCATGATTTGAGCGCAGAGTTAGGAGGAGAGCTCATGAAGAGTGGGAAAAAGAGAAGTCAGATCAAGGGCTACAAGAGATAAAACATGAAGTGAGAGGTACGGCGTGCTGGTGAGCCATAGGGTAACCCAACAAACATGGCTGTTTTTCAGGGTTTGGGGTATTACTTTGGTTCCAGAGAAGGGAACTGTGAATGCACTTCCAACTTTGTGGTTACCTCCATCTTAATGCCCATGGGTTTGGTTTTGATGTGCAACAAGTACATGTAGGTATGGTGGTCAGGTGTCCGCAAACCTTTGGCCATATACTGTCAATTAATGCAAACAATATTTCATGTATTGAAATTCCCCCCATTTAAGGCAATGGACTGACATCCTTTCCAAAGTTCTTTGCCTCCTTCTGCTGGGGTAGTCATGGACATACAAGTTAGAAAATAAATGGACATCTGAATAGATGGATTGATGGATGATGTTATTAGGTATTTCGATCTTCAGCGAACAGAACAGCCTATAAACATCGATTGATTACAGCCACAGATATTTCTGCAGTTTATAAGGAAGAATCGTAAGAATCTAAATTTATTATTCGCACACTTTACTAAAATCATCCACCTAGCTGTAGAATGAGTGGGTTTGAAATGTGGCTTTTGACTACAAAATCTTTTCAGAATGTGTTAAATGCAAATACAGAGGTAAATAATAAAATGTGTATACTGTACATAACAAGTGCAAGAAAGCAAACTGATTAAAACTCTAAAAGTGGGATTCACAAAATAAGTTTACATGATATGGCTCTTTAATTGAGCAGGCAAACATAATGTAAGGATTCCGATTTTCTAGCTTCAAAAACTGCATTTCTGGTGGTAACTGTAGTTTAGCTGAGAATCCTACAAGTAAGCAGACCCCCCGAGACCAGCACTTCAGCCAACTGCCTTTTAGTTTAGGAGGCAGGGGGACATGTAAGGCGGAGGTTCAAATAAAAATGTATTGCTATGGTCTGTTGTTAAAAAAAACATTGTCTTGGGTCCAAAAAAACATTTCAGCCAGCTTTTCAGTAGTAAAAAAAAGAGTAGACAGGCATAAATCCTTGAGGATTAAAGTAAAATCTAGCTCACATTAGGCCCAGCAGGGAGATTGAGGATTTTGTTTGGAGGAGCTTTTGATTAATTCGACGGCAGACTTCTGTAGAACTGAAAAGAGCCAAACGTGGCAGCACAATAAGCCGAGAGCCCTGAACTGCAGCCCTGTCAATATATCTTAAAGGAAAAAAGCCCTTCAAACTGTCCAATGGCAGCCATCTTTCCTTTCCTGATCAGCTTTCTCAACTTGAATATTACCCATGAAGAGCAGAAGCGATGTGAAAGAGATCCTGTCGGAATGAGTTTTTTCTTCTGTGACCCATAACAGTCTTGTAAGAGCCAAAAGGAAGGATGAGAGCAGAAAGCGAGAGGCCTGGCTTCAGATCTCAATTCTGGCTGTTTTGTGGTTTATGGAGTACAGACATTACAACAAATTGGTTCCACTTCTAGAACTGCACTCTTATTCTTGTGGCAGGTGTTAACAAATGTGACTGTAGATTATTTCTTTGCATGGTTACCATTCAATTGTTCATAAAGTCTTTTGTAGCTCATTTTTTATTTATAAAACATGCTGACAGTCAATAATAAAATTTTAAAAAGCACACAATAAAGAGCCAACAAAATAAAACCTGTGCAATGTGAAAGTATATATAGTACTTTATAGCTGTAATTTTATTATTTATTTTCAAGTAGGTTCTTAAAATGCCTAATAGAAATATGCCAAGCAGAGGCAAATTTATAGATATGCACAGGAGTAGAGCCCAGCTCTAGATTTACTACTAAAAAAATGTTGTTCCGTTTTTGCATGTTGTTGAATCTGATCTGACAAGTCTGTACATTCTGTTATTTTTCCAGTTTCAAGATTTGCATCTTACAGCCTCACATGTAATCGTTGAGTTGCTGACAGCTCTGTGCACAGTGCACAAAGGCTGCAGCAAACTAATATCTGACTGAGAAATTCCAGGTCAGAAACACAAGGACATTGTTCAGGGTGTTTGCTCTTCACTACACTGTGTTGTGTGCAAAAACTTGTTAACCCTTCTTAATGTTAAGTATAACATGAAGCATAAGTATCCTTTGGAAAGTCTCAAAAGGAACAAGAACACTTTTTTGCCATTTCCAACTGTGAACATCTGATACGCAATGTATTAGAAGCTTAATGAAACAAAAGCTGAATCTTTTAGTCAGAGCAGTGATGACATCAAACGCATGAGAAAGCCGATTACTCCTATCAAATGTAAATAGGGAGTGTTTAAAAGAGTCAAAATGGCCTCTATAATTCACACATGCTTTCCACGCCAAAATGTAACTTTTGACAAAGTAGTTAACAGTTCTGTGCAAAAGAAATAAAAATGGTATGTACTGTGTACTTCATTTGTATCACAGAGTGCAAGTTTGGTAAGAAACATCTACTGTAAAATGATTAAAATTTCTATTCATTCTATCAGACGCATGTCTTTCTGGGATTGATTTAATAATACACCAGTGGACTAGAGATGGGGTCACACTGTGTATACCTCTTTCATTCCCATACCCAGAACTGAGGAAGTCCTTTAAGAGACAGATGGTTGACGTCATTTCTGCCATCGTCTAACTCCTCCTCTTCCTCCCCAGGCTGCTTACATGATGCCTCTACCAGAAGAACAGGGTCATTCTGACCATAGCAGCAGTGGCAGACAGAGCTCTGACAAAGCACTGGTATTTTCTTTCATTCCCAAATTATTCATTAAACCGGTTTCCCTGGTTGGTACTCCAAATCTTATAATCTCTCTGTCTCCTCATTTCACAAAACATATAATTATTGGAATGACCAGTTAGTACAGTGTGAAAAACACCCATAAAATATATTAAATGAACCAAATATTTTAACAGTCAAAAGGTGTATTACAGTTAATAGTTAAACATTTTTTAAAACAACTAAACGCATGTATATTTAAACTTTCATTTTAGCTGCCAATATCAATGAATTTTTTTCAATGTGCAAAAATAGATTATGAATTTTATTGATTTTGATTTATCAATGGTGGGATGTTTTACTATAATGATGTGAACTGTGCATTGAATTCAAAATATAACAACATCCTGTAGCAGGGCAAATAATGAGTCAGGGCAAAAGTCAAATGCCTGGGGTGCCAACCAGGCAAAACCCTTTTTAATTGCAACAAAACAAGAAAATTTCAGATAAAATCACCTGCTTGACGTTGCTTTTTTGCTCAGATAATTGCCATGAAACAGTGTTCTTTAAAAGATGCACTTTCTCTCTTGCTCGTGCTCTTTATAGCACTCAGGTCCAAAATGAGACGCCACCTTCCAGGGGTATCTCCCTTTTGTACTGAGCTGACCAGATGGGGCGGGGCTTCCTTGGCTTCATTACCCTCAAGGCGTGGCTTCTCAAGAATGTGAGGAAAAAAGGAGACAAGACCACACCCCTCTCATCCCAGTGTAGTACCACATACCTTCAGTGAGCCTGTACAATGACCCTCTGCTGCACAATCACGGCAATCCTTATTGAGTATGTTAGAATATTTTTTTTCTTTTTGGACAATGAAGAGGATCTATGCAGAGGACCCCGTGACCTGTAAGTATGTCACTGGTTAACAGGGCATTAGACTGAGAACACAACAATGGAAATGTCATGAACAAGAACCGGGTTAGCCACTCTGTATGCCATTGTGGACAGATAGGTACAGCTAGGAGGCAAAAGGTACTATCTGTGTACCTTTAGGGATCACCACAGAGACAGGCAGAATGACAAAAAGAGTGCGATGCTGGTACCCTGGGATTAAATCTTCAGTTTACATGGCCCCCCTTTTGTCTCCAAGTTTTTGCCCGCGCCTGACCAAACCCTCAATTTCTCCATAACTCCTTGTTTCATTTTTACTGCATACCAACCTTTGTTTACATAACCCTGTTTGTGTCCCTCAGGTGTCCATTTCCATTTTTTATTTAACGCCACCGCTACCCAACTCTGTACCTGTAGTAGTCATGCAACAGTACATAGCTGTAATAATACTGCAAAGATATGATTTTATTCCGAATCTAATTTTACACTTCTACCATTATCTTTTACTTTCTGTTTCATTTTCAGACATTTAAATAGTTAACATCTTATTTTATATTATGTGTCACCATTTTATTTTTTTTGCAATTGTTGCCATTTTGAGAGCCTTTATTTTATGGTTACCACTCTAGAGCTGCTGTGTGTCAACTGGAATTGTGCAAAGCAGGATGTCATCATAGCAACATCATAAAGTTCTGCCTCATATATTTCTAAGTTGTCTAAGATAGATAGATAGATAGATAGATAGAAAGATTGTATTCAATGTGGCACTTGGTGCCACGACCTTCCTGTCAAGTTGTATTGCCTGCATAAGGTAAAGTCATCCTTGATGGAGGATCGCAGGAATCGTGGGAAAGAGGGGTAATTTTATCGGATTGGCTGGCCCAGCACTGTTTCAGTCGTGGAATGGACAAATGGGGGAGGCCGCTTGATGAATGAGGTCTCCAGGACTCTAAATATATCCAAATCTTATTATGTGATATCATCTACTGTTAAATGCTGCTCCGTACTTCTAAAATGTTTATTTTTATACTATATTGAGGATTTGTTCTATTCTTTGTATTGTATTGTATTGTATTGTATTGACCCCCTTCTTTTGACACCCACTGTACGCCCAACCTACCTGGAAAGGGGTCTCTCTTTGAACTGCCTTTCCCGAGGTTTCTTCCATTTTTCCCTACAAGTTTTTTTGGGGAGTTTTTCCTTGTCTTCTTAGAGAGTCAAGGCTGGGGGTCTGTCAAGAAGCAGGGCCTGTTAAAGCCCATTGCGACACTTCTTGTGTGATTTTGGGCTATACAAAAATAAATTGTATTGTATTGTATTGTATTGTGGGGGCGGCACGGTGGTGCAGTGGTAGCGCTGCTGCCTCGCAGTTAGGAGACCTGGGTTCGCTTCCCAGGTCCTCCCTGCGTGGAGTTTGCATGTTCTCCCCGTGTCTGCATGGGTTTCCTCCGGGCGCTACAGCTTCCTCCCACAGTCCAAAGACATGCAGGTTAGGTGGATTGGCGATTCTAAAATTGTCCCTAGTGTGTGCTTGGTGTGTTTGTGTGTGTCCTGCAGTGGGTTGGCACCCTGCCCAGGATTGGTTCCTGCCTTGTGCCCTGTGTTGGCTGGGATTGGCTCCAGCAGACCCCCGTGACCCTGTAGTTAGGATTCAGCGGGTTGGAAAATGGATGGATGGATGTATTGTATTGTATTGTATTGTATTGTGGATGAAACATTAAGCACTTATGCTCAATGTTTTCCTTTCAGTTTGAAAAGATGTTTGACTTTGGCTGTAATTGTTTTGAGTTCAAGTTTTATTTAACCATTTGTGTTTTAGCACACAATATTTTCTATACTTTAGATTTGAACTTTTGCAAAGTATTCTGACCACAGGTTTAGCTGATCATTTAGGTTCTGGTTCTTGCTTCCTGCTTTTCACTTGAATCTGATTTCATCTCCTGGTTGATTTTCGTCACCCTTGGATCCTACCTGTTCTTTTCATCTTTGGCAGAACGATAGCTCATATTAAGTGCAGTGGAATACTCTTCATTCAGAACAGGACAACATCACCCTTAATCCACATACATGTGACAGTAATTATGACGCAAGTATAATTATAACATTCAAAAAAATCACTTAATCCAGTACAGGTTGTGTGTGGAGGGGTGGGAGGTTTGTATATTCTGGCAGCATTAGGGCAAGTCAAGATCCAAACCATGACAGGTCACTAATCCATCACAGGAGCTCTCTTTATGCACACACCTACACTCACACAGGGCCAGCTGGAAAGATTAATCAGCATTTTGGGACGTGGAAGGAAAATCGGAATACCTGAAGGAAAAATCCACATTGACACAAGAAGAATGTGCAAACTCCATGGGATGGGGATTTACACTCAGGACTCTGGACTCAGGCTGTTTTATGAAGTAGTTTATCACATCATACCTATGGATACCATAAAAACTTGTATAATAAATACTGGAAATCCTCAAATGAAAAACACTAGACATACAGGAAGGTCCCCCTTTACACTTCCTTTTCCATCCCACTAAAAATCTCACTAATAGGTAACATTTATAAACATAACACATTTCCAGATGATATTGTAAAAAAATAGATTTGTTTTTTTTTTTAAATAAATTGATTGCAAGTTATGGCCATTGCTGCATTGTGGCCATCTCTTTGTGGTGGTATTTTCACAATGTTTGTCCCCAGCCGGACACACTCACACACACACAAAACACTGCACGCTTGCACTCCCACAAACTCTCATTTTACTACAAATGCTGAGTCTAAACGAGGGACAGAAGGCTCTATTTGTCTGTCATGTCAAGAGAGATAGCAAGAGGATTTATTTTCTATGAGAAAGCATTGCTAATGATAGCCATTGAAACACCTCCAGGGCTTGAAGTGATCTCAGCCCCCGCTGCTAGCAAAGTCAACAGTGTGAGCTCCTGGAACGCTGCAGAATCTGGACAGCTAGTATCAAGAGGCCCTGCTTTTAAGGCATTGTTATCTACTTTGGGCTGCCCCCTCTGACCTCCATGTGTGCAGGATGAGTTTGGAGGAAATTAAGAGTGCTCTGTTACTTTTTCCAAGGGGGAAGACAAGGGTGGGGGAGTATTGGGATTCAAACAAATAAGACCCACTGTATCCCCATAGGAATTCTAGGGTAAGAGCTTTGCCAAAAGGTGAACAAGAGAGGAACGTGTAGTCCTTTTCAAAGACTAAGAAGGCAGTGATCAATCTAGCCAACCCCTGATTTGCCTTGTGTCGTTACACCATTTCTTTCTTTGAGGCGCTTTGTTCTCTCTCTCTCTCGTTCTTATATAAAGCTGCTTCTATTTCTCTCTTTTCTGAAGGGCTTCACGACCAGACCCTTCACTCTCATTTTATTCTGAAGTGCTCTTCTTCTAGTGCTATTACAACTCTGTGGCCTTAATTTATTCTTATGCACCCTGACCTATAACTTTTGTAACAAACAGGCAATTTACAACACCCTTTTGAACTTTTTAATCAAGACAACTGCTCTGTCCACAATGTCTGATCTGGATATTTCATTACAGATACAGCTTAAGCCAGCCTTGTTCTAAGACTTTCTGATTTAGCACTGTGTGCTGCCATTGTATTTGAAAAGTCGCTGGAATTAGCTGAATGCTCAAGACATTGTTTGAAATATAAAGCTACTACCCACTTCACCTTAATTCTTCTGTAACACTTGCTTTGATATCGGACCACCCTTCTCTTCAATCCATTTGCCATGATTCCTGGACTTTACCACCTTCTATTTAATAATAATAATTCTTTGCATTTATATAGCACTTTTCTCACTACTAAAAGCGCTTAGCAATTGCAGGTTAAGGGCCTTGCTCAAGGGCCCAACAGAGCAGAGTCCCTTTTGGCATTTTACAGGATTCGAACCGGCAACCTTCTGATTGGCAGTGCAGATCCCTGGCTTCAGAGCCACCACTCCGCCAGTTTAAAGATGTATTTTAAATTTGATGGAAATTTTCCAAAGTAGATTGAAAAATAATGATTTAAGGTAAGGTTAGAATAAAATAATAAAATGGCTGATAGAAATGCAGAATTTACCAAAAGGGTCAGTGATAACGAGTAGTGTGGTCTTTCAGAATGTAAAGTATGTAGAAGTACAGTTAAACTTTTACCATATTACCTTTTGGCCTTAAAAGAAGTATTAAATTGTATAATGAGAAGCATAATTTAATTTACAAGAAGCTTTTAATAAGAATTTACTTTTTTGCATAGTGTTATTAATATTATTACATGGCCCACAAAGGAGCAATATGTACTGTATAGCAGGAGAGGTCACTCTTCTGAAGTTGTGACACACGCAAAATAATGGAAAGAGAGCCAGGATATCAAAAAAGATATTTTACTCGTAAGTAACAATATACACAAGAGAAAGAGAAATGAAGAAAACAGAAATTAGTAAGAAAGAGCAGATAAATAAAATTAGCACTACTGCTGCTCTAAGCCTTCCTCTTTGAAATTCTCTTATCTCAGGTGAAATGTGTGCCCCCTTCCCATTATCAGTGTTATGGGTTCCCTTACACAATTTCTTAATAAAAGCATATTACGAAACATTTACTCAAGAAACCTGAACTTACAGTATTAAAAAATAACTGCATGATGACCACATTGCACTCTGATTTTGAGTGACACAAGGTATTCAATTCATGTTTTGCAGTGCGGGTTATTATTCTACCCAAGTTAATCTATTTCAAACATGAATGCTTTTACTAAGTCACCTAAATATGATGAAACAAAGGTTAACATATATGTGATAATATAAAAATGATAAACCACAAAAGCACATATACAGTAGTAAGTTCTCCAAGCTCAAAAAAAAAAAAGTGACAATCACAGTAAAGAATTATCTATCTAAAAGGCCAAACAAGGCAATGTCCATGTGCCGTAACTTTCAAAACAAACTTGCAGAACTGGGAGTGCATATCCAGTGTCTGCTGTTGTTTCAGAAAGCGTTCCTTTCATATCTGAAAAAAGAAGAGAAGAAAAGAGTTGAGAAAGAACAGCCAGAATCTGTAGCGGAAGAGGATGTTGATGTAGGTAGAGAATGTAGTCCTGGTAGAGATCTTTGGCAGGACTGTTTTGTTTTCTACAGTATGTATGGTCCATTTGTACTGGTAATTCACCTAATATGGTGGGGTTATATACTTCTTTCATCACCAGTAGCTTGCCTTGGCTCAGAAGAAGAGAAGGTTTCCCAAAATGCATCAACCAGCCTTTTCAAGCGGGTAGCCATTCTTAACTGGACATCCCACCCTCAATTCTGGGATTTTGTTTTAGGACTTAAGGCACATAGACATTACCTCATTTAAATTTTTGAACTTAGAGAACTTACTATATGTATTTTTGAAATTAACCATTTTGTATATTTCAACACTCTTGTTATATTTTTGTGTAATTTACCCGTTTGGAATAATAAACTGGTCCTCCAATCGTTTTTACAAAGAAGCATTGTTAGTTATATTGTATATTATAATCATGAACAGTTATTTTTGTTCAATTCATGCTTACCAGATTGCATATAAAATTCTGAATGGTACCGGTAGTGTATTTCTTTTTCCAATTTGCACAGCATCTATGAGTTGAAGTAAAGAGATTTAATTTAACAGACACCTACAAAAGCAACAAGAACTTCCACCTGCATATTGAAATGTTGTTGCTTTGGGAAGACATCCCATGTGTGTCCAAATGAAGATTTGTTCATCTTAATCACCAATGACAATCAACACTAACACATGGACAGATGCAGAACATTTGCGGTTTTGCAATGGACTGAACATAATATGGCACCATAAATCTCACAGTGCACTTGCCCTTTTATTTACACGAATTTGTGCTTTCTCTCCATTTGTTTATAGCGTTTCTCCCTGAGCTATATATTTTCTTTGGCACATTTTCTTTTTTAATATTCATTATTATTTTTAAAAACATCTAAGATCCTTCACACTGGTTTATAAGACATTGCATCAATTACATTATACCATGCAGCTTCTAGGACTATGCCCTGTAACACCTTGTAGCTGGTCCCAACAATGGGAACATCAAAATGGCGGTGCCCATAATCAATCCAAAATGTCGTAGCAGTAATGTGGAAACATAATATTATCCAACTATGCTTAATTCCAGACATTACCTTTTAACAAAATACACATCACCAGTAACAATCAACACTAACACATGGATAGATGCAGAACACGAACATAATATGGCACCATAAATCTCATAGTGCACTTGCCCTTTTATTTACAAGAATTTGTGCTTTCTCTCCATTTGTTTATAGCGTTTCTCCCTGAGCTATATACCTGTATTTTCTTTGGCACGTTTTCTTTTTTAATATTCATTATTATTTTTAAAAACATCTATCCATTTCCTTATCAAGAGCAGGGCTAAGGGGAAGCAAGCATTGGGTAAAAGACATTACTAAAGTAAATAAACCATTAGTAAAATCATAATTTGCGATACCCTTGTACTGTATATTATGACTGAAATTAACAAAGCAGGAGTCAATAACAGGAGAGAAAAGAATTAGACACCAAAACCAAAGCGCTAAGTAAACTTATTTTCTTAATAGACAGCAAAAAATTCTTAAACCTAGAGTTGATCAGGTACACCAATACGATATATTTAGGATGCTAAAAGATGCTTCACACTGGTTTATAAGACATTGCATCAATTACATCATACCATGCAGCTTCTAGGACTATGCCCTGTAACACCTGGTAGCTGGTCCCAACAATGAGAACATCAAAATGGCAGTGCCCATAATCAATCCAAAATGGCGTAGCAGTACTGTGAAAACATAATATTAACCAACTATGCTTAATTCCAGACATTACCTTTTAACAAAACACACATCCAGAATTGATCTGCAAAATCCTAAATCCCCAAAACAAAAAAAGAGATTCCTACAAAACATATATTAAATATGTACTGAATTTTTTAAGCTCCTTACCTTCTCACAGATTACAGTTTTCAGGCTCATTGGCTCTTCAAATGGTGAATTCAGCAGTTTAACATGGACAGTGTATGTGTTTTAGCCTAGCAATGTGACATATCATACTTGCTTCAGTCTTAGTTTATCTATTATTTTTTAATCATTTTGCTTTATTTTATGATTTTCTGTCACAATCGATATATATATTTAGTGCACTGAGTTGAGCTGGGTTTTCTGGACATCATTTCTAATGTCTTCTGTTCATTTTCAGGTCCTAACGAAGAAGGATTAAAAGACGGCGTGTCAAGGAATATCTTTTGTACCTTTTGTAACTGATTACATCTTGCCTGAAGAAGGGGCCTGAGTTGCCTCGAAAGCTTGCATATTGTAATCTTTTTAGTTAGCCAATAAAAGGTGTCATTTTGCTTGGCTTTTCTCTACCTTTTGTAACAAACTATTTCCAGGCTCCCATTTAAATGAGGCAACCCAAGATGCTTGGCACCTCATGGGATACATGAAGGATGCATTTGGTTTTAACCAAAACTATCTGGAGGTAAGAGGCATCAGATGTTGACCCAGGATTGCCAGAGGTACTCAGGCTTGCTAAATCTGAATCTTTGTTTCATAAGGAATTATTTACTATAACCTAATCTTTATTTTAGCATGTGTACTCTTTGTATTTCTTCATATTTTATCTTATTAACCTAAGTCTTTTTTTGGATTTTTTGGTATATGTGTGTATCGATTTTATTTCTTATTTTTAATTGAACTTTAGGCTGCATGTGTGTGATGTTGCATCTATTACCGTGCTACCTTTTTCTTGGTGATCACTTTATGTGAAGCACTTTGTAACTTTGTTATTTGATGAGTGCTATATAAATAAACATTATTATCATTATTATGATTATTAACTCATACATAAAGTACTATATCTTGAAACGGCTGGATGAAGAAGAGATCTGACTCTCCTCCTCTTACCTGCTCCACTCTCTTAATGTACCGATAAAGCTTTGGGAGCTCTCCCCCCCTACACCAAACTACCCACCTGATATTTTATTCAATGTACTGTATGAACATATTTCAGCTTGAAAACTGGTGCATAACACGTAACGCTGAATATCACAGCTTGTGTTCTAAGTTTCCTATTGTGATGTAGTGTAAACATGTCGTATAGTTTAGAATTGTTGCATGACTCACTAATATGTAGCGCATATTGGGGTTTGACTGTCTAGTGAATATTAATTTATAGATATATAATAGTATGGATTTGAATGAATTGTATTTTCTCACAAAAAAGAAGGAATGCTCTGATTCTACCAAATGGAAATGAGATTATGTGGCTTTTTGTCAGGATTCAAGGACCCCTAATATCTTTTGAGTGACCAGTTTACTGGGGGAACACTACATGCTTCTGCTCTTAGTTTCAGTCCTTCTGTCCTGCACTACTGCCTCTACCCCTTCATGCACAATAGTGTCTAACTCCATCCCTTCATTGGCCTTTATGTTTCCACAATGGTATGCAGAGTTCCTCTCCTGATACCATTATGGATTTCTCTCTTCTTTAGGCGTCTTCTTGATTTCCACTGTCCATTGACACCTTTATGTTCTGGCAACGTCTCACAAGCTGGGCACCACTGAAAAATCTTAATTATATTCCAGTACAAACATTCTGGATATATTTCTCAATATTAAATGAACACAAATTATGTCTTATTTTTCTACCCAGAAAAACATGATGACCTAAAATAAATTAAAAAATCTCCATCCTCCAATGCGTCATCTAACCTCCAACACAACTACTTCCTTCCAACAAAACTGTCTCCTCTCAGAAATCTTCACAAAGCGTCATTAACTTTAATGTTTCCAAGAAAACTCCATTCTTTCCTCTCCCTCCAACCATAACCAAAATCTACAGTACTTTCTGTCATCTACCTCCAACAAAATATGGAAAGTGTAAGCTATAAATATAAGAAAGGAGTGTGGAAATTCTCAACTACTTTTATGATGAAGGCAATTAATTACCCAACATTTTACTACCAGCCAATCATTAAACTGGGGATACACATCTGACAATCATTATTTTATGCTGCACGCTCTATGTTAGTGAAAAATACATTTTAGACAACCAGTCACCTTCATGCGGTCATTGCTTTTTTATTTAAAAGACCAACGCTCTAGTATTATTCCATAGGGGATTTTGCTTTTAATCTTCATTTCTGTAGTATCAACTCAAGTCAAGTTGGGGAGCATGCACTGGTACAGTGCGTTGCCGCACCCACTACACAACGAAATAACTCGGGATCCCAGTTGGCAACCCCCCAGGCAGACACGCAGTCCAGTCCCACCCTCCGGAAGTGACTCTGTACCTGCCGCAGCCAGGTGTTACGTTGGTGACCCCTTGGCCTGGTCCAGCCACTTGGGTCCCCAACAATGAGGATCTTACAAGACGGAACACCCTCAGGGAAATACACCACATGGCCGTAGTGCTATAACTAACGCTCCCCCACATTGCAGGTAATGTGACTCATTCGGGACTCCATGAGCAACTGTTCATTCGACACAAAGTCAAACCAATGGTTCCCAAGGATTTTCCGAAGAGAAACAGTACCAAAGGAGTCCAGTCTTCGTCTCAGGTCACTGGATAGTGTCCAAGTCTCGCAACCATATAGCAAGACAGGAAGCACCAGAACACTAAAGACTTGGACCTTCGTCCTTTTGCAAAGATATTGGGAGCGCCACACACCCCTTTCTAGCAACCTCATGACCCCCCCAATCCGTCTACTGACCTCATAGGAAGAGTCACCAGATGTCACTGCCAAGGTAAGTAAACCTCTCGATAAACCTCTCGTATATAAAATATATATATAGTATATAAAACAAAAATTATTTAATGTGGTAAATGATGAAGTTTTCTTCTTAAGCTTTTAAAACAAATTATATTTTTGCTTTTCTATTATTTTTCTCTTAAAATAGTAGACAATATTGTACATTTCAGGATGATGGCACCTTTTGATATACAGTGGTTTTAATAATTTGCAAAACTTGTTACCATATTTCCACAAGTAAAGTGCTTCCCATATAAGTGTTAACACATAACTAAAAGCTATGTCACATTAGACAATTATTCCAGTGATTTTCAGTCGTAGCCATCATTTATATAATCTTAGCCACTTGGAGCCAGTCAGCGGTGCTCTCCCATGAAGCTGATCGTCTAATATGACATACTCAGCAACTTCGACCAACTAGCCTACAACTGGTTAAGATAAAATCAGACAGGTTTGATTATCTCTTTAGTCAAGGTGGTGGGCTGTAAATGCAAGAGTGCTGACAACCAAAGAGTATATAATGTATGCAATATATAACGACAAGGAATAAGGAACACAATTGTTTCAAACCTTACAGATAGAAGAGAAGCTCATCTGTCTGATGTTTCATGTTTTATGTACTAAAACTGAATGGAAAAAAGAAAAAATGGCCCAAGACTGCAGCTGAATGCACCACAGCTGTTAACCTTTTGTACCGCGCCAGTGCAGCACGGACTCCGCCAGACAGTACAGGAGCTGTGGACCTCACAAACATGAGAGAAACTTGTCTGTCTGATGTCTTGTATTTTACATACCATGGCAGATTGGAAAAAATAATAAAAGGGCAAAGACTGCTGCTGAAGTTGCTGCTGTTATTAACCCTTTGTACTGTGCTGGTTCCATCAGGCAGCACTCTGTTGTCAGAAAAAGGGGAGAGTTTGATTGTGTTGGAAGGTCAGCGCTCGGGTGGTAAATGTGATATGGTCTTCGATTTTCATTCATGTAACTTGACATTGTGTAGCAACGATATTAGTGACTGCAATCAGCAAATCTGGCATATTCCTCTACAAAAAGCTGCATAATGTGACACTGGCATAAGCAAATAAACACTGCAGTATGATTTTGGAGGTGATGAGTACAGAATAGTTCTTATACCTGTTTGAAAGTATTTGCAATGTCTAGAAAAAAGGCATTTAGCTTTCAATCATATAAAATGGATTTTTTTTTATTTGAATACATTACTGTATATAGTGGCACTAAAGAGTGGCAATGTGTTGGTTTGGGCATAAAGTAAGAAATGTGCTGTACGCCATACATGTAACAATGCTACTACTGCTACTATAGTAAATTGCATGGACTATGTGACTGTCCTTCACTATGCCTACATGAACATGTTCAATGATAGGGTGTGTCTCCATTACTGGTATCCTTTATAATGTCTTTAATTAGCTGCTAATACTTTTAGACTGAGTCTGTGCCGTTGTCTGGATTGAACAGCCCAGGCGACTATATACTGGAGTTGGTCGTATTCACTAATATATCTTACTTTCGCATTGGGGCTGATAATTACTGGATTCAAACGCAGGCACTGAGAAGACAATGGTGCAAAATGGACAGGTTGATTGAGAAATACAGAATCAGAACAGTGAGTTTTACGGTGTGTGACACATTCAGTGATAACAGCCATTTGTTAGGGTAAGTTGGACAGTGTGATGGTAATCTAAGGGAGTCCCGTCTTCCACCATGATCCCTTTCGTGTTAGCACCCTTCCCTGTTTCTGGCAGGTTATAGGTGGGACATTCTGGGTCAATAAATAAAATCCATTCTCCATTTTCAGGGGAACTGGTTTACATTTGTGTTCATCTTTGGAATAAAAGGTCATAGTTCATATTGACGACCAAGGCATTAAGTTTCATGGCATGAAATTGAATGAAAATTGGCTTGAAATTTGTCACTGTTAGGTAAAGAATAACTTGTTATATATTCTTAAATGTTCAATCTGTTCATTTATACAAATATATAAGTATAAATAATGTATTGCAATCATTAAATGAAATAAAACAATATTTGATGAAATAACTGAATATTAAACATGTTTAAAATGTGCATACTATACATTATGATTGTCATGTTAATGTTAATGATAAAACAGAATATAAATACCATCCATTGTCCAACCTGCTGAATCCGAACACAGGGTCACGCTGGAACCAATCCCAGCCAACACAGGGCACAAGGCAGGAACCAATCCCGGGCAGGGTGCCAACCCACCGCAGGACACACACACAAACACACCAAGCACACACTAGGGCCAATTTAGAATCGCCAATCCACCTAACCTGCATGTCTTTGGACCGTGGGAAGAAACCGGAGCACCCGGAGGAAACCCACGCAGACACGCGGAGAATATGCAAACTCCACGCAGGGAGGACCCAGGAAGCGAACCCAGGTCCCCAGGTGTCCCAACTGCGAGGCAGCAGCGCTACCCACTGCGCCACTGTGCCGCCCGAATATAAATATCATATAGTAAAATAACCAAAGTTAACAAAGGCAAATGAAACAAACTACAGACATCCAACATTGTGTGTGCATGAAGCTTCACGGGCAGATCCCTACGCGGCTCTGGTGTTGCTTAGGCTACATATTGACGGAACCCCACAAAAATTATTTGAAGAGTTTTCAAGAGAAGACAACAATTCTAGTAATCCTCTCAACAAATCTCAATTTCCAATTAAAATAAAATCTACCTTGCAGTCTTCAGTTCCAAAAAGCAAGACTCTTAGTCTTCTTCAAGTAAAAAAAAATGCTTCATTAACAGCTGTTTATTTCCTAAATTTATTATTTTACTGGTATATTGTACTGGATAACTAATCTTCAATTTTTATCTTTAAAAGTTGTATGAAAGGGAAAATTAGCTGTCCTGGGTCCACTATGGCAATGTTTCCATTATTTATTACAGGAAAAACGGTCCTGCTATCAGTCATTTTGCTTTTGCTCTATATTAGTGTTGCATCAGGGACTCTGTACTGTACAAATGACAAATTTGTTGTGTGCTTGATTTAACCCAAATCAAATGTGCTTTATTGCTGAGGTGTTTACCATTCTTGGTGCATTATAGTGTCAATAGCAAGATGTGGAGACCACTACGATTAATCCTGTACCAGTTCTCACCTTTTTAAGCTGAGCTTGATGACCGACACTCTAGTGGTGGATATACGCATCACAGGCTGGCTAACCTGATATGTTCATACTCGGCGACACTAATATTATATGCCAGTTTTCAATCATAATGCATTGGTACTTCCAGGCGCAAATTATTTATTGACAGTTCATGTGCTTTCATGCATCATAGCTAATGGACATTAGTTCTGTGATATTTGGTTCTTATTTTTAAATTAATTTCAAGCCATCTTTGATTGTCCACATAGAAAAGCAATTTTTTTTATAGACTCTTAAAATTAAAACATGGCAAACATGTTATTATTTTAAAACATTAGCAGATTACTCAGGGTGGAATAAAAAGCATTACTGGCAATGTTTCATAATGCACTTGCTGAAAAATTAAAAGATTTGTTGCTTGGGAAATGGTTTGGATAGATTAATCAAATATATATGGTGTTGTAACAGTAGGAATTAATCATTAAGAAGTGATGCAAGTCAGAGCAATCTTCCAGTTAACAGCAGCAAAGACTACAGTACAAATCAGAGGAGATGAATTAGGGAAACCCATAATAAGTGGCTCCTAATTGTCCCGTTTAGTGGAAATCTCTTATTATTTCCTGCAGTCGATCTGTTGTTGAAAATTAACAAATGATGTTGGGACAGCAGACAATGTCAGTAAGATGTCTGTCAAGAGTTTGCTCATTGGGCCAACTTGAAGCAACAAATTAAAGAGGACAAAGGGAATGCCCAAAAGCTAACAGTCCTGGCTGTGTTCTCCATAGTGCCAACCATGCTGACTTGGAAGAACAACTAACAATTAAGCTGCGCACATCCCATACCTCATATCAAAAAGAATCCTTGACAATTTAACCAGTAATCTGATAACCTTTAAGGAAACAGAGACAGAGTTCATGCCTGTGAAACACTGAAAGAGAGATCTGAACACTGGTCCAAGTTCAGGTGCCATTCACATTCCCATTAACAACAACATTCCAATAAAAAGACTTTCATACCTCTCTTACCAAACGAGAAACGGTTATGGGCAGTCTACGCTTAAAAGTGCAAGCTTTAGATGAGAACCCATCTGGGTTTGTGTCAAATGGACTAAGGCGCCAACTCTGAATTCAGATGTTCCTGCACAAAACACAACTCAGAATCTATTATTGGTTTTTATTTGTTTCTTTCAATTTCTGATCTTCTATGCTTTAGAGAGAGACACACGTTTAATAAGAATAGGCATTAAGCAGTTAGTCAACTGATAACCTGTTACTTATAGTGGTCTGGAATGTTTGAGGATATTGCTTTGTATGTTTCTAGCTTTGCAGTTAATTGCAGAGTTATAACATTAGATGTTCTCTACAGGACTAAAAAGACTAAAGGCACCTCTCACTTCAATAGGCCACATAATCTTTGTAATTTTGTCCAGTAGGTACATTTTGTATTTTGTACATGTTTTTAAAAAGCTGATTACTGTTAGATAATGGTGGGTCTCATCATAAAATGTTGCTTTCATCTAAATAGTTTTTCCACTTATGGAGAAGGATTTTGTTCTTATTTGGGGATTTACAAGTAGCCTTCATTGTGGATGTCACCTAGAGACCCATGCTTGTTTTCCTGACTTTAGTAAATTTTTCTCATATAATTCTTTCTTTTCCAAATTTGTGGATATCAATATTTCAATTATTCTGTTATTTATGCTATGGCATGATATCATTTAATTATCATTTATTTTTATGGTTCCTTGGCATATAGTGGCCTCAGTCACTGTACTATTGTATTCACTCGGCTACTGTAGTTCTTCTAATTTCACAGTGATGGGCATGTTATGTTAATTGGTGCCTTCAGATAGGTGGGCATTTCATTAAAGGTGGGCTTTGTCCTGATGCCCACTGCTATCATCTTCCACAGGAGCTACAGCCGTTACCATCAACTCAACACACATATATTGACACTATCCAAGTGGATATTGAGTTAATATACTAAAAATGAGGTTCCCGGTTCTCTAGGTCAAAGTGTCAATTTATTTATTCTTTCAGTTGTTTATTAAGTTGTTAATATTAAGAATGGACAGAGTCTGTAATCTTCTATACAAATTTGATTTTATCTCATGTCTGAAGATATCAACATTCATTAAGTTACACTTCCCACTGCAAATGGATCCTCTTCATGGATAATCGTAATAACTCTTTATGCTTGCTACCTAGAATTATACTTTTCCCTGTGGACATTCTGTACTAAGAATTTTGTCCTATATCACTTATCATTTATCTTTTTTCTTTTATTTTATTTTGAACTGTAGTTTGATGTGTTTTATAATTTATATACATTGTTTGATATAGTTCCTTGTTTCCTGTTGACTGATTCTTTTATCTAGAATATAAATTGGATTGAATTCTTTTTTATTTTTGACTCAGGTTTACACCTCAAGGCACACACACTGATATCGTGTCCAATTATGTAACATATGTGGCTTTGGAATATGTATGAAATAGTAATCAGGGACAGCGTTTATGTATCAAGCTATTCGGAAATTCTAAAACACTGAAAGACTGGCCACACATTAATAATAAAAAAAATACAGCCAATACTGATAATATTTTTTTTAAATTAGCCTATCTATCTATCTATCTATCTATCTATCTATCTATCTATCTATCTATCTATCTATCTATCTATCTATCTATCTATCTGTCAGTCAGTCTGTCCGTCACATAGATTTAAATTATTATTTTAAGGAATCATTCTTACATATCACACAAAAGTATTGGGAAGACTTGTTCCTATTTTACACAATTGTTTTCACTATTAAATATACAGTAGGTGGTAAAATTCAAATAGCTGGACCTTCGTCTGTGAATTTTAAGTGATTCTCATTATTAGTATTTTCAGCAACACCAACAAATGCAAATACCATTGCAAACTTTACATAATACAGCCCAGGCCCCTTTTTCACATGGGGATGAATTGTCCTTGAAAGGAGGCCTAATTAATCTAAGTGCTTAGGCAAGAGGCTCACTTGGAATTTGTTCACCCTTTTCTTTATCTAAAAGAGGGACGAGCCTCCCCTTTTCTCTCCTTGGAAGGGTCAGGGTTGCTCAGGCATTTGTGTTAACATCAACAATCTTTAGTGCCCGTGAGGGAAGAGAATCAATCAATCTACTTTTTGTTCCCCTTTTTTTTTTTCCTTCTCTTTACTTTAAGAGAATATGTAGGAAAAGATATATAGCAATAATCTTACTTATTTTGGGCCTACACGTTTTTCAGAGGCAAAAGGAGCCTGGTGCTAGAGTTGTCAGGTGCTGGGGTGACCAAAGAACAATGGGAAAGAAGAAGCAGAAGGCTTGAGATGAATGCTGTGGGTAAATCAGTAATAGAGCTAAAGGGCATACGCCTGTAGGGAATTTGGTGGCTTATAAAAGAGCTTTAAGAGGCCTCCATTCATATGGACCAAAAGAGTTTTGAATTGCCCCCTTCACAATCACTTGAAAGGCTGGGCTTGGGGTGTTCCGAAACAAAGTGGAAATCACGCTGCCTTTGAATGGCTCTAATAAGCTTTTAACTGTTTTACATTATGGCGTTACCCTTCTTCATCTCTGTTTCTTTTTATTGTCTGTGAGCCACGTACTGAGCTAACCTAAGTGTGTGATTTATACTTTTCTTCATGGTGACTTTAGCAAGAAATAGAACTCAAATCAAAGGGAGGGATTGAGCTTTTTTATATAAGGTGGAAAAATGGCCATCATTATTTCAACAAAGAATCCTTTGCGCAGGCTGTCATTTGCAACATTAGAATAAGTTACTGTTCTATGGATATTAAAAAATGTATACTCGTGTTTCCTTTTATATCTTATATATATATATATATATATACATATAGTAAACCTGAGACTTCTTTCTTTCTTTCTTTCTTTCTTTCTTTCTTTCTTTCTTTCTTTCTTTCTTTCTTTCTTTCTTTCTTTCTTTCTTTCTTTCTTTCTAACAGATCAGCCATTATTCCTATTACTCCTCAAAACTTCAGGAGGAAACAGATGTACAACTTGTCTCCAATACTAATGAAACAATACACAGCACACGTTTCAAAAAGAAAATCCAGAAAAGTTGATGTTCAGTTAAAGTTTTAATAAAGCAGCCTCTATTTCTTGTATTTTTATGCTGATTAAGATTTCTTATTCAGCCCCTTCAAACAAAAAGTGATTTGAATAGAGAGAATAAAACAATTAATTTCTAAGGTATCTTGGCAAAGTCCCACAATTAATATCTCATCCAGCAATTTATTTAAAGTATTTTTACTTGATGTTTGTATTCTGAGGAGGAGACGCAAATTATTTTTTTACCTCTCTTGAAAAATTAAAAAACAAATTCTCAAACATTTATAAAAATCTCGTCATTCATATTAGCGCATCATTAACTCACAGCTGGAAAATGATAAAACACGAGGCTACTAAGTTTGCATTTTACACAGTCGTACTTGTATCTATTGCAATTAAATTGTCTGATCATTAAACTTTAAGACTTAGCCTTGAGGAAAAATGTGAGGCTGTTTACATATTTTATTCTTTATGTGATAACTAATTTTCCTATTTTTCATATAGTTAAAAGAAATAGTTAAGTCTTTCGTTGTCTGTATAATGTAGGTTATGATCATTAATGCTAACTTTTCAATCCAAGCAGATTCTCTAGGAAAAAATATGCACCTGATAGACAAACCTTCTTTACAGTGTGGAAAATCTCTTCCACTTTAGGACATGTTGATTGAAATGACCTGAAGAGGAGCAAACTGTGCTAAACGACTTCTACCTTGTGAAGGTAAATGACTGTGTGCCCCTTGGCAAACCACATGAATTCATCTTGATCTGGAGAGGTCACAGGTTCAGGCCCAGCTTGGCTATAACTTAACATTGCTCCGCTTACTGACAGCTCAGCATGGTGTTTATAGAGACGAGAACACAGCACTGTTGGAACGCCGTCCTTTGGTTGACACTCAAATTTGAAGTCCACTATACTTTGTAGACATTAAGAATTTCATAGCACTTGTTGGGAGCAAGCAGGGGGGATGACCTCCATTACCCTGATTAAAGTCTCATCAGAAAACCTGACTGCTTTATCCTTGTAATGAATTCACCAGAAACATGAAATCAAATGGCATTCTCTTTTGATATAAAGACATAAAAAATGATAATTCATAATTTAATGTGACTTATTAGCTTTACATATCGAAGGAAAAAAAACAATATAAATTTCAAACACAAGAAAATATTGATTATGTGTAAATAAGATTCTGTTGTCAAAAGGTTACATATGCTGAATGTTTTTAAGATAATCTAAACATAAACTTTTTTGCCCATATGTTATAATTTATTAAAATGACCCAGAAATATTATGTTTATGCCACACATAATATGCAGCCCAATCCAAATTAAGTCAAGCATTTTCTTTAGTTAGAGCAATCAAAAGAATCAAATGGAAGTGACAGGTAGCAGCCAATAAAATTAAATTAAATAATTGAGAAAACCCTTGTGATACAGCCCTACACAAAGGTACGGTCACTTGTGCCCATTTTTTCCATATTCCAAGCCCACTTTCCAGACTGAGGGTAGTCAGGGGCAGAGCCCATTTTAGCAATGCTGAGCACTGGCCAGGAATCAACCCAAAAAAGATGCTAGTTTATCGCAGATTTACACTCACACATAAGTTCACACTGACTAATAAATGACAAATTTAGTGTCAGCAGTCATATATATATATATAAACGTGCACATTTGAGAGTGTGGAAGGAATTCTGGCTCTCCCTGAGGAAAACCTACACATGCAGACCCAAAGAAAGGGGGACTTGAGCTCAGTCTTTTGAAGCTACAATGCAGCAGCATTGACCACTGCCCACTGCTGAATGTTCATTGACATTTTTTAAAAATATACCACTAGGGGTGGCACAGAAACTCTGGGTCTTCCCGTGTGGAGTTTGTACATTCTCCCTGTGTATGTGTTGGTTTCCTCCTGGTGTCTCCAGTTTCCTCCCACTGTCCAAAGACATGCAGGTTAGGTAACTGGTGATACTAAATTGTCCCTAGTGTGTGTTAGAAGTGGGAGTGTGTGTGTCTTGCACCCTATGCTGGCTAGGCTAGGTTCCAGCCCCTCCAATGATCCTGGTGTCTGAAGTGAGCAGGTTAGACAATGGCATGACTTTCCATATAGTGTTCAAGATCTAAGGTGCAATACAGTCATGAGAATACAGTCTTGGAGAAGTGCATAAGCCACTAATAGATTTTGAGAACAGGCCTCTTCTGTTACCTAAACCACCAAGGCTAAATTATGCCAGGTAATTAAATCACAAAATTCAGAATCACTGCAAGTAAAAATATTTTTAGTAAAGGAAAAACACATGGAACCTTGAAAACAACATCAAATACGTCCTATGAGGTGTACACAGTACCTTGCATTATTATCTTCTTCTTCTTTCGGCTGCTCCCATTAGGGGTTGCCACAGCGGATCATCTTTTTCCATATCTTGCTGTTCTCTGCATCTTGTTCAGTTACACCCATCACCTGCATGTCCTCTCTCATCACATCCATAAACTTTCGCTTAGGCCTTCCTCTTTTCCTCTTCCCTGGCAGCTCTATCCTTAGCATCCTTTTCCCAATATACCCAGCATCTCTCCTCTGCACATGTCCAAACAAACGCAATCTTGTCTCTCTGACTTTGTCTCCCAACCGTCCAACTTGAGCTGACCCCCTAATGTATTCATTTCTAATCCTGTCCATCCTCGTCACACCCAATGCAAATCTTAGCATTACCTTGCATTATTATGCACAGTGAAAAATGAAGAGTAGTGTTTTAGTATTTTTAAAGGCTACAAACTGGGAGTAAGACTAAAGCATTATAAAACCTACAAAACAATAATTCATTCAAGTATAAAATATTTGTCAGAATCATCATTCATTTTCTGAACATGCTATATCCATAACAGAGTCGCGAAGTTCTGGAACCCATCATGGCAACTTCGGGCACAAGGCTGGAATCAGCACTGAGTAGGATGCCAGTCCATCTAAAGGCACACTCATGCACCTTTCTAAATCCACAAAGAGTTGGAGGACACCAGGTAAGCAGAAAATAAATCCCCCGAAAATGTATGTTTGAAAAGGTGCAAATACAGCAAGTAGGCATTTTAGCCAAAATCCATTAAGAATCGTTGAGAAGTGAAACTTAATCAGCAGCCAAGAGTTCAAGAACTCATTCACGCTTCTGACTTGAAATGATAGTCCATTGCTTTGGTCATAAATGAAAAGAGTTTCTGGTGCTGATAGCACTTAAGAAAATATATGGAGAAGGTTTAAGCCACTAAATAAAGAAGCTGTATGGTGTAACAAGAAGTAGGAATGATGGCACCATCCATAGGATCTTACCAGACTATAAAAATATTTCTTGGTTTTGCTCTTCACACAAATACAGGTAAAAGGTTTGATTCCAGGTTTGAACTAATGTGGCACAATCAAGTTCCCATAAGAATTTCTTGCTCTTCTGTAGTGTGCCAGCAGCACCCTATACATGCTGACCTTTTGTTGTTTTGGAGTATTTGGATCTCATCTTTTGAGTAATGGGCACAAGGCAGGAACATGCCCAGGAGGAGGGCAGTCGATCACAGCGCACCCTAGGACACGCTCATGAATGTTCTTATCCTCACTAAAACAGTTGTAAGCAGTTAATGTGCCCACTGAAATGGCTGGTTCTGTGAATAAATGCCACCTAAACCCTGAAGAACATGAAGATCTCATGCAAACAGAATCCCAGACTTGATACTAGCATAAGGGCCAAGTGCAATGAGGTTAATTGTTAATGTCCCCCCTCCCCACCTTATCCATCCATCCATTTTCCAACCCGCTGAATCCGAACACAGGGTCACGAGGGTCTGCTGGAGCCAATCCCAGCCAACACAGAGCACAAGGCAGGGAACCAATACCGGGCAGGGTGCCAACCCACCGCAGGACACACACAAACACACCCACACACCAGGCACACACTAGGGCCAATTTAGAATCACCAATCCACCTAACCTGCATGTCTTTGGACCGTGGGAGGAAACCCACGCAGACACGGGGAGAACATGCAAACTCCACGCAGGGTGGACCCGGGAAGCGAACCCGGGTCTCCTAACTGCGAGGCAGCAGCGCTACCACTGCGCCACCGTGCCGCCCCTCCACCTTATCAATACCTTATTCTATCACTTTCTTTGCAGATCCTACAACTGTGTAAAACAATGTGTAAATCAGACCAGCATGTAGCTGTCTACTTGTGGGATTTAGTATCTCCCAGGGCTCATCATCTTCTATTGATTTTCTACTTGTTCTTGAAGAAATACCCCTGGTTTGCTTAACATGGGAGGCCAAAGCATAAAACGAAGCATCAAATATTTGAGCAGACCTGTGAAAATTTTCAAAAGGGTTTTCACAATCCATAAAACCATAGAACATGCCTTGCTTTTGATTATTTCTGACATTTAAAACACCTGGAACATGTTAATTAACTTCTAAATATTTGTTTTTATTTAGTATGGACAATGTGAATTGTTATACGAACATAATTGCATTTTTTTGGTACCACAGTAAAAGAAACATTAAATCCTGGGCCCTTACTGACCGATGACATTTTGATATTGTATAGAAAAGTGAAAGTGCTTACATATTTTAAAAAGTCTCATTTTCAGGCAACCAGAGAGCTGATTTTTTCATATGTATAGCAGTGCTCTTTATAATATTATCTTTATTCTCGCTAAACATGTCATTTTCACATTTACACCCAGTTATCTTCAATTGATGAACACCGATTCCTGTTTCTGACACCAACTCCATACTTCCTTTGTTATGGACAACAGTAGTCAAGCAGTGCCTCCCCGTCCTGCCATTGTGGTTTGGACATTCCTACATACGCAAAGCTGACTTCTCTCCTTTTGTCAGCTCTGGTAGGTGTTAGCTGTCAGTAAGTACTGAGGGCTCAGTAATGAAAGACAGCATGTAAAAGCAGCTCATAGGAGCCCAATAATGGCCAATAAACCGTCATTTGTTAGCAGATATGACAGAGGCGCAGGTAAACAAAGAAGTCTGTCTTTGGGAAATGCTTTGTTTTTGATATTGTCAGACAAGATGACAAGATGCCTTCATTTGTTTTTTCCTGGCATAGATAGATAGATAGATAGATAGATAGATAGATAGATAGATAGATAGATAGATAGATAGATAGATAGATAGATAGATAGATAGATAGATAGATAGATAGATAGATAGATAGATAGATAGATAGATAGATAGATAGATACTTTATTAATCCCAAGGGGAAATTCACAAATGGATGGCATATGTAGTTAATGTTTTGTATTAAAGTATTAAATCCTTCGGTACTGTGATATGGTACTAGGCGAAGGAAGTGAACATTTTACTTAGACATCTATCTATCTATCTAAAATGAGCCCAGTACGACCTTGAAAGTGGTATTATAATACATTGTCAAAAATGTCAACTAAAAACAAATTAAGATAAAAGGTAAATTAATTTGGTTTTAAATTGACAAGGGTGCCTTGGGTGAGTTGCCACTTATGCCCGTGCTGCAGATATTTTTTCAAGTGTGTGAAAGGCAGAACTTTGATCAGCAGCTTCTTGTGTGTGTACTGCAGCAACTTCTTCAGATAACTCACTGACCTGCTGTTTCTGACAGAGCTCCTTCAGTCTTTCAACTTGGAAGCAACACTGTGTTTTTTCTACTGTTTCATTTGGTCGACTTCTGAAATGACAGGCCCGGACCTCCTTCTGCACTCACTTTGAGTGACACCACATCCATGTATAGAAATAAAGGGAGGTCAATGCACAGATGTTGTGTTGTGTTCTTGTGAACCTTTTTTAGTCCTGTTAATGGTAAGCCTTTCAGATCCTTCCAGGTAACATCTAACCTTTAATTCCCATTAAAGTCAGTTTGCAAAAGGAGAGATGGAAGAGCATCTTTTATTTTTCACATTCATTAATCTTTAGGTACAATAAGATATTCCTTTGACATAATTATTACTGCTTTGAAACTTCATAATCTTTATGTTCTGCTTGAAATTCCCATAAGCTTGGATAATGCACAAACAGATGTAATGTAATAAAGCAAATTATATTATATTATATTATATTATATTATATTATATTATATTATATTATATTATATTATATTATATTATATTATATTATATTAGCTGCAAGCTAGTGCTGTAAAAAGCCCAGGGTCCAAGAAACTATTGAAATCTTCAGAATAAAAACTGAAATGTAGAGATGTCGGGTAATTGAAAGGAACTACTCTGGGCATCTCTCTCCTAGGAGGATTCGTTTTGCCGACGTGCTCACCTCGCTTGTGCATTAGAGGAGGAAAAGTAAAAGGGATACCGTTTTGCCAATGTTAGCGTCTTAGCGACTTTGTCTTTCTTCGGAGGTTTCAATTTGCCGACATGCTCGAATCTCTTGTGTATTAGCAGCGGGAGGAAAAGTAAAAGGTATACCCATTTTGCCGATGTTAGTGGCTAAATGACTTTGTCTTTCTTCTGACGTCTCATTTTGCTGACATGCTGGCCCCGCTTGTGTTATTAGCGACTAAGCGAGTTTTCTATTTCCTCAGAGGTGGAGGCCTTACCTCGACTCCACCTCTCACTTCTGGGCCGGACAGACACACACACACTTCCATGCGTAGACGTTTATATATTATATATATTATATTATATTATATTATATTATATTATATTATATTATATTATATTATATTATATTATACCAGTAATGGCGCACTGCATGATAACGTGCAGTGAACACACTTGACTTGAGTGTTCCTAGTTTTCATACTCTTTCTCTGTATGTTTAGCATTTGTTTGCTCAGAGGTTGATGCATTTGCTGCTTCCTGAGCAGATCTTCTTTTCTCCACCCTAGCGGCCCGCTTCTTCTCTTCTTTCAACAGCATCTTTTTGCGTTAAAACTGATTAAGTCAGCGTTTGTGTTGCAATTACTTAGTATGTTTTCTTTAATTTTTCACTTAAGCTGGCACTTAAGTCTTCAATCTGCATCAAAAATGATTTAAGATATGAAGAGGTAGGGGAAGTGATGGCGAAGGTGGTAGGGATGAGAATGGCACCTGTATGCATGCGCTGCACGGCCGCCAAGCTGGCTGCTGCTGAGAGTTGATTCTACAATAAAATAGAATAAAAATAAAAAAAGGAATAACCTTGGAGGTCAATCATCTCCCCAAAAGCAAATATTAGACATCACTTTGTATATGTGTACCAAATTTCATATCAATAGGTTGAATGGTTTGCGAGCTACAGGTGATTTAAAATCCTGGACAGACAAACGAATAGCCACGGTAGCATATTATATTATACCAGTAACAGCGTACTGCACGATAACATGCAGCGAATACACTTGACTTGAGCATTCCTAGTTTTCATCCTCTTTCTCTGCACGTTTAGCAGAGCTCAGGATGCAGTTGATGCGCTTGCTGCTTCCTGAGCAGCTCTTCTTTTCTCAACCCTAGCAGCCCGCTGCTTCTCTTTTTTCGTCAGCATCTTTTTGCGTTAAAACTGATTAAATTAGTTTTTGTGCTGCAATTACCTAGTGCGTTTTTCTTAATTTTTCACTTAAGCTGGTACTTAAGTGTTCAATCTGCCTCAAGAATGATTAAGAAGTGAACGGTGAAGGTGGTAGGGAATGAGAACGATGCACATACCCATGTGCCGAACGGCCGCCCTGCTGCGCGCTGCTGAGCGCTGCTGAGACTTGATTCTACAATAAATTAAAATAAAAATAAAAAGAGTAATAAAAATCATCACCCGAAAGCGGATAGTAGACATCACGTAGTATATGTGTACCAAATTTCAGGTCAATAGGTGAAACGGTTTGCGAGCTACAGGTGATTTAAAATCCTGGACAGACAAATGAACAGCCACGGTAGTGTATTATATATAAAGATTATATTATATTATATTATATTATCCATCCATTATCCAACCCTCTATATCCTAACACAGGGTCACTGGGGTCTGCTGGAGCCAATCCCAGCCAACACAGGGCGCAAGGCAGGAAACAAACCCTGGGCAGGGCGTCAGCCCACTGCAGTTTATCCTATCTTATCATATCATATCATATCATATCATATCATATTATATTATATTATATTATGTTATATTATATTATATTATATTATATTATATTATATTATATTATATTATATTATATTATATTATATTATATTATAGGCGGCATGGTGGAACAATGGTCAGTGCTGTTTCTTTAGGTATTCTACACCCTACTTGTCATCCATGTGCATTTTTGCTTATTCTTGTCTTTTTGGGTTTTCTTTTGGTTCTCTAGTTTTCCGTCTATGTATGAGCAGGCTGTGCAAAGATAGAATTTGCCCCCCTCTAGAATCGTTAAAATGTGTATAGGAATGATACTGTATATAAGATTAAAACAAAAGAAAAAAACACAGTTATTATTAAGTCTTGTTACAATGTATATCGAATTTATAGCAGAACGGCTATAGAGTTTCTTGTAGTGTCTTACTAAGCCAGATAAAGCAGCATGTCACCCTTTTGAGTAGGTAGCTGTTATATTGAAATACTAAAGGTAAGGGCGGAAGAAGGCCACATCATACTACTTTTCCATTAACTTTCAAATTCACATAACTCAGTTTTAAGGATGTGAGCAGCAGTAGTTGCTTGGGGCGGCACTGGAGCTAAACCCTGAAGAGGCTGCCAATCCATCACACGGGATACTTGCAGACATACACACTCAATCATAGCTGGTCAAATTAGAGCTACTAATTAACCTAACTGACATGTCTCTGAGATGTAAGAGGAACACCCACACAGACGAAGGGAGAACTTGAAAATTCAGCACAAACAGTGACCAGGATGGAATTCAAACGCAGGGTCCTGGAGCTGTGAGGCCGCAGTGCTAACCATTATGAGGCCACTCAACTCACCCATTCTTACTAATATTAGGCTGACGCCTTTATCCAAAGGGGTTTACAACATTTAAGACACACTCGGCTACGTTACTGTTTTTTTTTTTTTTTCATTTGGAGTACAGGCAGGTGAAATGACTTGCTTATGGTCACACAGTGTCAGTAATGAGATCTGAACCCACAACCTCAGCGTGTTGAGGGCCAAAGTTCTAACCTCATTGTCACACTGCCTGCCATTAAGATTTCTATTCCTAGTATACTACACTTAAAATTTTATTTTTGTCACCAACCCTGTTTAGGATGAAGCAGCACTTTGAAGTTCATGACAAAGAAATAATAAAGTAAACCCAGAATGCAAAAATACATAGTTTATTCAAGAAAAGCAGAAGATTTAAATTCAATGAATTTGGTGAATTAAAACAATTCGTCCATGTTATTTATCCTTGGCACATAATATTTTAAATTACTATTCCACTGAGGATGTGTCCATCATTCCGGTCTCCAATGCCGCTTCCAAGCCCACATCATTTCATCTCAAAATCTAAGTGCAGGTGCAGGAAAGTGGTATAGGTTATTGCGTATTGCTTATGGAAAAGAAAACCACATCTGTTTGTCCCCAGCGTCAGGCAGGATTGAATTTCTCTGATTTTTATCTCTGCTCTCCTAGGATCCCCTGTTCAAAAAAAAATGGAGGGAGGGGGGTGATGGGGGGAGCAGCCTGTTCCTTCCAGAGAGGCAGTATGAATGTACATCTGCTTGAGTGCCCTTTTGATTGACACTTTCCTGTGACTGCTAGGCTTCTACGGCTATCTAAGCATCTTTTACAAGTGGTGGGCTGTCCCTCCTGTGGAGGTGAAAGGAAGAGACAGTGGAGGTGGGCGGTCACTTAGCACAGGTGACAGTCCGTGTCAAGTCAGGGAAGTTGGACTTCACTTCAGGGCTGCTTCTTGATTACTACCCAAGGCTGGCTTTGTGCCTTGAAATGTTTCCTTTCTTTAAAGATTATGGTAGAGTTTTTACAATGGTTAATTCTGTATACACCCTTAGGATTCTGAAAGTACATTTTAAGGTTATTATAGTGAAATATATTATTGAATGCACCTTGCGAAGAAATTCTTTATATTTATACGATTAATGCAAAAAAAAAATGACAAAGCTGTTACTCCTCTCTTCTCTAAAGAATATCACACAGCCCACCACAGAAGCATTTTCATTTGATGCCAATGTTCTAATGCTAACTGAAATGTTCCTCGCTGCATTTCAATTGATGCATGAGCGTCTGTCTTATCTTGTTAACCAGTAGGGCGATGAACTTCTTCAGAAAAGTAAAAAACATATTGATTATTTCATGAACTGCCAGAATAAATGAAAAGAAAGTTGCTGCATGGGTGAAAATGTTCACAAGAGCACGAAAGCCATGTAGAGAGAGCAAATTATATTTGGGCCAGTTTTGAGGGGGTTATTCACAAATTATGAGGTCCAGTCAAATTTGAACAATTTATGTGCTTTTTAACGTGAAAATTAGAGAAACAAAAATGTATGTGCCAGCTTGTTATGACGCCACTGCCACAAAAACCTTAATAGTCAACACACTCACGGTGTAGCTGACATGAAAACATACAGTAGCCTACATTGAAAATGTGCCAGTTATTATCATTATTTTTAGCAATTATAGTTGAAATGGTCAATTTTCAATATTTTAAATTTGACAAATGTTACTTTCTGGGAACTACATATTTCATATCATGCATCTTTATTATCCACCAGCTTCAAGGAGATGCAATTAAACGGCTCTCTGGTTAAACTGACCACTCTGTTTAACTATAATTGGCGGAGTCAGGCATAAAGTACCCAATGTTTCCATCCTTCCTGAATGGTTATGGCATATAATAAGCCGGCTATTGCTGAATCACTTGACTAAAATTAGTTTAGAAATTCCATTCAAGGAAATTATTACTTGCATTTGATAAAATTGTTTAGTGAAGTAACCCTCAAAGAATGTGCCCCCTGAACAGGGGTGTGAAAAACCCCAAGGAGAATTCTGAGGCAGTCCAAGATGTGATACTGAACAAACTGAATGTGACACGGAGAAAGCTGCGTTTCATCAACTCCGTTCTGCATGTACAGCGCATGGCCTTGCACGTCAACATACTGGATCTGTGCACATGTTTACTGACCTTCTTGGGCAGATGAGAACATGCTGTTCCTGCTTAATGATTACAGTCTTGCAGGGCTAAAATCCTAAGGCATGTCCTTAACTCGTCTTTCTTTCATTTTAAAGAGAAACGCAAGAGACAAAAGCACTATGATTAATAGTTCTCGGGCCGCCATTCTTCCTTTTGTAGTGTAGGGTGGATGCATATACTGTAAATTATTACTACAGCGAGACTCATAAATAAAAACTCTTATTTTTGCCGAGATCCTGTCAGATGCTAGCTCCCTTGGTTTTCTGATACACTAGTGAAACACATGGAGCTACGGCCCTAAAATAAAATACAAATAAATAAATCAAGTTAAAGATAAGGAGCTGTTGATACGTCTCGTCTTTTCTAAATGTTACTTCTTTCAGTTTGTATTGAATTCATAATCTATTTTATTACCTCTGGTGGCTCATCTAGAGTAAGCAGAACTTTTCTATTTTGGCAACACATTGATCACCTCGTAACTTTGCTAAGTAGTGGTCTTCAAAGAAACATCGATGTAAGGATGTAAAAGCAATGCTGTCATGTGGTCAGAAGCAGTGCCAGTGCTAGGTTATTAGTGCGCCAACCAACTGTTCGGAAGATAACCCATGTGGCTGAGTTTTTCATCCCCTTATGATTTAAGCCCTAGGCGAATGCCTAATTCACCATAATGGTGGCACCAGGCCTGGTCAGAAGTTTCAACTATATGATGATATTCTTGATTGTCGCTATGCATTTCTGAGTCCGGGGTGTTCTCTTCATTCTACATCCTGGACTTTGTCATGCATGCCTATGGGCCATCATGTTTGCTCAATTGCACCATATTCATAATTACTTCTTCCTTATCAATGCGGTTCAGTGCTTGTCTTCTTATTATTTCTCATTCTTCATCACTTAATCATCTTCTGCAATTTGCACAACACTCAGAAGATGTCACTGTCTTTGTTTTTCTTTCTGCCACTATGGTGGCTATTACTTGGCTGTACGATCATTTTCCTGTAAAAACATGGACAGCCACATGTCACTTTGTCATCCCTTATGGCCACCTAAAATGTAATAATCAGGGTCCCTTTCTTGATTGTCTATATGCTTCAACGTCTTGCTCTCTTCATTTTTCTTTTTCTTCATCATTTGATCTCCTTCTACGATTTGCTTGATGCTTAGCAGAAGTCACTGCACTTGTTTTCCCTTCTGCCATTATGGTGGTTAACACTTAGTTTTACAATCACTTTGCCATAAAACACACAGCCACAGGTCACTTTACCATCCTTTATAGCCACCAGGTTACCACTACCTCAGATTTTATATTCAGGATTATTTCTTTCTTTTCTATTTGCTTCAATATCTTCTCTTCATCACTTAATTACCTTCTGATATTTGTGTGATATTATGGGGACATGTAATAACCAGGATCCCTTACTTGCTTGTCTATGTGCTTCAACATTTTGTTCTCTTCATTATTCTTTTTCTTTATCACTTAATCTACTTCTATGATTTGCTTGATGCTTAGCAGATGTCACTGCTATTTTTTTTTACTGCCATTATGGTGGCTATCACTTGCATTTTTTCAATCACTTTGCCATAAACAAACAGCCACAGGTCATTGTACCCAGGTTGCCGCTACTTAATATTTTTGAAATTTCCAGAATATATCAGGACATAAACGTTTGATTAAGGCCTATCAAGGTTCTAGCCCAAGTAATTTGTGAGTAAGCGAATGACAGATGGACAGTCCTTAACTTTTTATATTTATATGGATTGCAGTGTTCTGTGTGAACCATCAAAACTAAGAGAAATCCACTGGCCGTGAAAATAATGGAAATTCTTTCTGATCCAGTGTTACAGGAGTGACAGTCTTTATTATCATTCCTGCAAAATGACAAGTGTCAGGATACTGTAACTCAACTGTCTGTACATACCTTAATCAGAACTGGCATGGTGGAGCAGTGGTTAGCATTAGTGCCTTAGACCTCTCAAAGCCTGGGTTTAAATTCTAACCTGAATGCTCAGAGTGGGGAATTTGCATGTTCTTCCCATGTCCAGTGGGGTTTCCACCCACATCCAGAAAATGTGCCAGTTAGGTGAACTGGAAACTTTAAATTAGCTTCTTATGAGAGCCCATGCCATGTGATAGACTGGCACACTATTGATGGTTACTTCTGCTTAGAGCAGTCCTGTACTGAATTAAAAGTGTTCATAAATGAAAGAATGAATGTCACAAGTTTTAATAAGTAAATCCCCCATGCCGCATCATGTGACTCCAGTGTGTGATGTTATATCCAACAACATCGGTGATCAGAAGTAGTAGTTTGTAGCACTGTTACATTTACATTGTGTGTGACACTTTAAATAAAGGCAATCAAAGAGAACCTACAAAGACCCCTGGGAGAACACACAAATGCCACACAGAGAGGGAACAAGCCAGGATTTGATTCCTCAAGCATCTACCCCTTTTTTCATTTGCCCAAATGCCCTTTCCTCCCAATTTGACCAAACTGATCTCTTCAAGCACAAGTGCACATCTTCGTATGCGTTGCGTTGAAGGAAACAGAAAAAGCAGCCATAAGCAAACTTTGAAAAACGTGTGCCAGTAGCACTAGGCAAGATGACGTCATTTTACTTGAATTAAATATATCAGTTAAATTGTATACTTGTAGATTGAAATTGAACATGCATATTTTTTAATATTCAATGTTTTAATATGTTTAGAGTTGCCTTACTATCTTTATTGCTGTGCCGCTTTGGCGAACACGCGCCTTCAACAAAGCGAGAAAACGGGCTGTAAAAGTTGCCGCGATCTCCCAATGTAAAGGCAAAGATCTGCTCATGACAGCCAACTGAGTTTAACGAAAATGTTCGCATTGTAGAGCCACTGACTGCCAATTTATGACGACATTTGTATGTTTCATAACAGCTCATGCGCCGATCTATTGAATCCAGATCACAGCACCAGCGAGATAATTACTTTTTGACAGAGTGGTTGCTTACTTGCCTCGCGCGCACTCGCCTTTGAGGACCCCATTCCTGATGGCAGCGATTGCTGTGCCCTCCAGGTAAGCCTTTGTGGGGTAGTAAAAGCCAAACCTTCGTAGTAAACTGCTCCACAAGCCTGCGCTACAATGAGAGCTTAGGTGTCCCTTGTACACTCATCCACTGGACAGGACGCGCACTCTGGAACTCAGCTGAGGGCTGACGCGCCAACACGTTATTCTAGTGAATAGACAAATACTGTAGGTGCGTTGAATTTTATTTATTTATTTTAGAATTTTAAAAAGAACTCCCACTGAGAAGCTGAGTTAAAACAGAAGTGTGGCAATTGTATTTAGTTGACAGTAAATTTAATAACAGTATGGTGCAATGAGCAAATAATGTGTCCGTGTTCAAAATCCTGACGAGTGATTAAATTAAATATACCAATGATAATACAGGGAGGAGACACCTTTGGAGAGTTGCATCTCTGGACTGTTTTCTTTGCCTTGTATGTACTAAGGGTCCTGTTTAAAATAGTGAGCATCCATCCATCCATTATCCAACCCGCTATATCCTAACAACAGGGTCACGGGGGTCTGCTGGAGCCAATCCCAGCCAACACAGGGCACAAGGCAGGAAACAAACCCCGGGCAGGGTGCCAGCCCACCGCAGAAATAGTGAACATGTCATTAGTTTTAGATTTGGTTTTATTTTCTTGATATTTCCCACTACAAGCAGATGGAGGACTAAAATAGTACAGTAATCCCTCGCTACTTCGCGGTTCACTTTTCGCGGATTCACGACTTCGCGGATTTTTAAATACAAGTGATTGCCCGCCTATCGCGGAAGTTATGTTCCAGACCCATCAGCAACAGGAGAAAATCCGTGATATAGAAAGACCATATAAATAAACATTTTTTTAGTTTAAGCCTTAAAATACCCATCCCACATGCTTTAAACACATGTAAACTTATAAAACACACTTTGTTAACACATATGATATGTGGATGTCGGGCTAAGGATATGAGTAACATCTCACTATTATAAAACATTTTAACTTCACGCAAGACAAGACAGTGAGACAGGAAAATTGGTGATGTACACCTAAAAGCCTGATTGTACAGGCTTTTAAATTATTGACACGCAGAGCGACAAGCAGCACAAACCCAGCACAAAGTCCACTTCTCCTTAGCGTTCATTCAGCTCCCCACCCCCTTGATAATGCGAACTGCGCCTCCGGGGAGGGGGGGTTTGAGCGAAGGTGCGTTCAGCTCTCACACACCCACACACACACACACACACACACTCCTCGAGCAGAGCGACAAGCAGGCATTTTGGCAGAAGCAGCACAAAGTCCATTTCTGCTCAGCGTGAGTTCAGCTGCCCCCCTTCACAAAGCGAGTGCAGACACATTGACGTCTGATCGCTGTGTGCAGTGTGCAGTGTTGGTCTGAGGTGTTTAAGAATGCAGAAAGTGTTTAAGAGCATAGGAAGTGTTTATAAGAGCATGGGAAAGGTTAACAAGAGAGTGAGAAAGGTTTATAAGAGTGTGGGAAGGGTTTATAAAGCCTTAAAATATGTATAAATAATAAAATAAATATAGGTCGCTACTTCGCGGATTTCACCTATCGCGGGGGGGGGGGGCTCTGGAACGTAACCCCCGCGATAGGTGAGGGATTACTGTAGTTTTTTTTAACTATAAAAACCAAAAGCTGATAACGTCTAGAAAGCAAAAGATTATTATTATTTTCTTTTCTTAGTGTTACTGCAAGTTCTTGATACATGTAGCATATATCAAATAATTTTAAATTGTACTCAGTGTTCTGGATCATAATTTAATCATTTCTTTCTAAAAATATAATGGTGATATACTGTATGGTACAAGATGATCAGTTCTAGCAGCCTTTTGAATATCTAACCCACAATAGACACTTTATTGAAGAAAAAAAAAAACAAAAACCCCACTTTTATTTGATGTGCTGTGAGGTGAACTCTTGTTAATAGGTCTGTATAACTAGAGGGGAAATCTTTATATTAGGAAACAAGCATTTGTGCACTAGAGAGGGGGCGTAGTGTCTTATGTGATAATCTGACAAAATCAGCAATCGTGGATAAACATTTCTTGCCAAGTTTGTTAATATTATAATAGCCCCAAAGTTACTCCCAAATTTAAATAAAAATGGGCACTAAATTGTGTCCAGCATAAAAAAGTAACAAATCCTTCCTCGTGGTGCACCTTTTCCCCCTTTGAGTAACTGCCCGTCACTGATCCCAGAACTCTGATGCTGTTGGGCTAACCTCTGTGCCACAGCACCACCCAACGCATGTGAATTTCTTTCCACAATTTAGTACTAGGGTGTTGTACCATGTTAGCCATTATGAATGAAGAGACAAGCCAAGCAAAATGACACCTTTTATTGGCTAACTAAAAAGATTACAATATGCAAGCTTTCGAGGCAACTCAGGCCCCTTCTTCAGGCAAGATGTAATACAGAGATCTAATCATCTTGCCTGAAGAAGGGGCCTGAGTTGCCTCGAAAGTTTCCACAATTTAGAAATGGCCATTAATTACTTGATGCAGATTTTACTGTCATTAGTCTGTAACTTTTTATTGCGTCTGGCCCCATGATGGACTGGCAACTTATGTAACGTTAGCTACTGCCTGGTATCCAGTCCTAAAACTGGATTGAAACTGGATTAAGCTGGTTCAGATCATTTATAGATTAATAAATATTTGCATATATATACTGCATCTTCAGTTTAAAAAAACAAATTGTATAGCATGCCTTATGAGGCCGTGCTCAGACTTCCAGAGTTAGAGTGTGGGGGGGGTCGTATTAAATGGGGGGACAAGTAGTTGTCAAGCTACATCCTCCAGGCTGATAAACCACAGTAGAGAGGCACAGGAGAATCTTCTGGAGCTTTTATTTATTTAGAAAATGATGGGTTGTCCACAATTAGCTCTGTGTGCGTGGCCCAAGATTAACCAAGACCAGGGTTGGCAATTTAACCAAGAACCACCCAAAATTAGGCCCCAGGTACTTTATAAAAGGGAGTTTCCTTCAGGAGGCTAAGAAAAGACGTCCTAGACGAGGTGAAAAGGAATTGAAAGTGAGAGAAGAGTCATCTAGAGACTTAAAGAGAGAGGTCAGATGGAAATAGTCATGACATGTGGACAGGGTGACCAACACACCTACACTCAAGTTCAAAAGGGAGGCTGTTAGGTAGGCTTTGCTCAGTTTTTGGTGAATATTTACTTTCTTCTGAAATTGTTAACCATTTTTTCCATTCATTTCCTGAGCATGCTTATCGAACTAAGGAGCAAATGGCTGTAGACAATCCCATCAGAATCAAGCATAATCAAGCACATGGGCCGGATGGAGGACCAATCGGTTGCAGGTGCACTCATGGATGTGTCCATTCTCTAGGGCCAGTTTAAAGTACCCAGTGTGCACTTGTTTGGTGGGTCGGGAAGAAAACCTAATCCAACGTGGAGAACATTCAAAGCCTACATGGACAGAACAGAAGTTGCTCATGTAACGATTGCACCAACAAGATGCTCACCTTTTTATTCTGTAGATATATATACAAAGGCATCATGTTATACCTCTAAGTTTCTTTCTCTTTCACATTTGCAGATACACACTGGCACAGCCCTTCATTGTCTCTCTGGGTAAACAGTATAGATAGTTGGCTATTTTCTTGTCTCCATGCCCTGACTTGTGCTTTTCAACCACCTTTTCACAGAGTTGCTCGAGTGTTCTTTTGTCTTCAGTGTGTTTGTTAGTCCACAAGTTGGACCTTCCACATTAGAATGCAGTCAATTCAAACCCCATGACAGGTGATCTCCATTGAACAAATCATGTGACTTCTAAAACCAATCAGCTACACCCGTGATGTCATATTCCACGGGAGGTGAATACTTAACTAAATGGTTATTGTGTTTTATATTTGGATTTGATTTAGATTACTTAGCAGAGATCTCTTTTCAATTTGACATTAAAGGCTTTTTGTGTTGGTCAGCGTCAAAAACACCAAATTCAGTCAATTGTGATTCAATGCTAAAATGTGATAAAAATGTGAAACCTTCCAATGAGTGAATACTTTTGATAGACACTGTTAGTTAAAATCTATCATCTGATCCACTAGACCACATTGTCTGGGTATACAGTGCAAAGTTTTGAAGAGAACTGGGATTTAAATGTTTAGAAAGAAGACAACAGTTAAATCAAACTTGACTGAATGTTGACTCAGACATCTTCCAAAACAAAATTCATCAGCAATGTTTCTGTCAAATAAATGCATCAATACCTGGTGCAAGTAATGTCCACAGACGGCCAGATTACAAACCCAGACAGAAGACTCGCTTATGACAAAATGTTCCATGCTTACCGTCAGGTGACTCTTAAATACATCCTTACTTAAGCTGTAATTTAAATATTTTATAAATATGCTCAAACGTTTAACTGATTGGCCAGGAATAATGTGTTTGGCTTTTTTTCCTGCTGTACCTTTCTTTCATATTTTAAGCACTAAATGCTTATGTAGGAAAATGGAGCCTACTGTCATCCTTATGTTGTATGTTTGTATTGAGCTTCATCCATCCATCCATCCATTTTCCAACCCGCTGAATCCGAACACAGGGTCACGGGGGTCTGCTGGAGCCAATCCCAGCCAACACAGGGCACAAGGCAGGGAACCAATCCTGGGCAGGGTGCCAACCCACCGCAGGACACACACAAACACACCAAGCACACACTAGGGCCAATTTAGAATCGCCAATCCACCTAACCTGCATGTCTTTGGACTGTGGGAGGAAACCCACGCAGACACGGGGAGAACATGCAAACTCCACGCAGGGAGGACCCGGGAAGCGAACCCAGGTCCCCAGGTCTCCCAACTGCGAGGCAGCAGCGCTACCCACTGTGCCACCGTGCCGCCCTGTATTGAGCTTCACCAAAACTAATTCCATCTACTGTAATTCCAAATTATATTCTTAGTGGAATTTACTTTATCTTCTCTTTCAAGTATTTCTTTTCCATTATTTGCTGACTGGATCAATTTAGATCACTAAGAAGATGTTGCTGTTGAATACTTTTGCAATCAGTCATTTTGTATTTTATATTTTTTTTATTTTGCATTTTATTGATTTTATTTAAATCAAATAACATTCCATACTAGCAAGTCAAGTTTAACAAAACTAGGTTCAAAACAATTCAACCTCCACCCATGAGAAAGAGAGCTAGGCCAGCAGAATAAAACTTTAAACTAGTAAAACAAAGTAAATAGATAAATTAATAAATGAATAAAAATAAATAGAATAAAAAAGAGGGGAGAGAATCTGCTTCCTCAGTTTAATGCTTATTCTAAAATGTTATTGATTAGATCCCACCAGGTTTTGAAAAAGTTTTGCATAGATCCTCTAAGAGAGAATTTGAATTTTTCCAATTTCAAATAGTATGTAATATCAGGTACACACTGACTTAAAATAGGAGAGTTAGGATTCTTCCAGTTGAGCGAGATAAATCTACATGCCAATAGTGTAGTAAAGGCAATCACAATTTGTTTGTCCTTCTCCACTTTAAGCCCATCTGGGAGTATGTATTTTATAGTTCTAATTATTTTACACCACTTTCCCTTTGACGTTAAAGACTCTTTTCTGTTGATCAGTGTCAAAAAAGACCAATTATTTCCACTGTAATTCATTTCATTGTTGCATAAATAAAAACATGTGGAGACATCCCAGGGCATGGATATATATATATATATTGTAACAATAGCGCTTTATAGCACCCGATCCGGCACAGACTACACATGGAGGCATGTATAAAATAACACAAAATGTTTATTTTCTTCAGCTGGAGGGCACATCTTCCCCGTGAACCCCTCAGCCATAACACAGTCCCACAATAAGCACAAACTACTCAAACCAACACACGCCCTTCTGGCACCACCACTTCTCCCTTGAAGCTTCGACCTCTCCTCCCGACTCTGGCCACTGAGTAGATATATATGGACATGCTAGATGCTTGCTGACTGCCCAACCAACCACAAGCATTATCTGGTGGGTACCCTTCCAAATTATCGGATTGCGACTCAGACCTATGAATAACGATAGATAGATAGATAGATAGATAGATAGATAGATAGATAGATAGATAGATAGATAGATAGATAGATAGATAGATAGATAGATAGATAGATAGATAGATAGATAGATAGATAGATAGATAGATACACTATGGTCTGAACGCACACCAGAATGACTAACAAGCATGAAAATGTAAAACAAAGAAAACTTCTGACTTGGCTCACATGAACATCTTTGGGATAAAAAAGTACAATCTTCAATACAACAAGTACCTGACCTTTGATTTATTGTTCCATAGGCTTTAGTTTATTACTTCTCCCCTTCTTCAATATGGTGGATGTTCTAAAATCCCACAATGATAAGATTGTCAGCAGCAACATACTGTTTGAACTAGAGTTGGAGTCATGGAGTAGTAGAAAAGCCTTCTGATCAGTGTTATGTGTGTTTATTCAAGTAATGATTCTAAAATTGATAAGTCATGTGTGATCTTTCCACTCAAGATTATGTCACGGTTACATTATAATCCGACTGCAGTAGAATCAAATGACCAGTTACTTAATTTTTTTCCCTACATTGCTACACTTCTAACTATACAGAGAGATCTAAAGATGAACATATAGAAACAAAAACATAAATAAATACTATAAAAAACAATAATAGAATGGAAAATAAAATGTGGTCAATAAAAAAGAGCAAGCAAATGTCTAAATCCACAATGACAAAACGACAGTAATCGATGTCTATAAAGCACTCTTCATGGTGTGATAGCACGTTATGTGCACATCACACGAGCAGTCATTACACTTGACGTTTGGCTCAGTGTAAGGTGATTCACGGGCAGTAAAATGAGGCTATTCAGCCCTCAGTGACCCAGCCCTCCACCGCCCAGAAAGTTCAAGGAGCTTATGCTGAGGTAATTTTGAGGATTTGAGGAGGGGCACAGGAAATGCAGGCAGAGGATTTGTCAGATTTAAATAATTGAGGCTGAGGTAATTAAAGGGGTCTCCTTCCTCTTTAATCTTTCTTTTTAAGAGATAATATAATCCATTATGAAATATATACTTCTGCGACTCCAGCATCCCAATTAATAGTTACTTAATCTTATAAGTGTGTGCAACCATCATTCAGCAATAACTTTATGCAAATTTGAGGCAGACTATTCACAGAATTGTATGGGTGACAATTGAAGCCTTTCATTTTCCACTGTATGTTAAATTACTGTATTACCAGCACAATTTAAGATAAATAATACTGATGGTGGATAGAAGGAGTTAGTGCTACTGCCCTGGAGCTGTAAGTTCAAATTCCAGGTTGTATGAATCCCTCTGTGTCAACACAGAATTTCTGCTGTTCCTTTAACTTCTTTCCCCATCCCAGAGATGTTAGTTACAGTGGATGACCGGGGTGAGGAAATTTGTCCTACGACTGACTTCACTGACTACCCATCCAGGATTTGTTCCCATATAGGAATGAGAAGATCCAAAAAATAATGAAAATGATGAAATTTTCTTCTTTATTATCACCGCCACAAATGATCACAGAAGTTACTGAAGTATGGTAAGGCTTGTTTTGCAATTTTAAATGATAAATCAAATCATAAAAACAAACCTACACATATTTATTTGTATGCTAAAAGACCATCTTATAATTATTGTTTTTGTTTAAATTTTGTTTTTGGGAAGCAAAACATTATAATTATACATTACAGCACACCATTAATCTTACTTGCTGGAGAGTGGCATCTCATCCTGCCTTATGTGCTGTGCTGCCAGGGTAGTCTCCTGTCCATGCAACCATGAGTTGGATTAAGTGGGGTTTAGAATAATATGGTGTATAATATTGTTATTGGGACAGCATGGTGGCACAGTAAGGAGACCTGGGTTCACTTCCTGGGTCCTCCCTACGTGGAGTTTGAATGTTCTCCCCGTGTCTGCATGGGTTTCCTCCGGGTGCTCCGGTTTCCTTCCACACTCCAAAGACATACTGGTTAGGTGTATTGGCGATCCGAAATTGTCCTTGGTGTGTGTGTGTGTGTGCCCTGCGGTGAACTGGCACCCTGCCTGGGGTTTGTTTCCTGCCTTGTGCCCTGTGTTGGCTGGGATTGGCTCCAGCAGACTCCCATGACCCTGTAGTTAGGATATAGTGGGTTGGATAATGGATGGATGGATATTGTTATTTTCTCTTTTAAAATATCCAATCTATCCCTCCTTCCCATCATTGAATGATGCCTTGTAGCATAACATCCCCAAACTCAGTTAATCCAATTCAGGGTCATGAGGAGGCTTGGGGCCTACACCCAGCAGGCACTGGCTACAAAGTTAGAAACAACTCTGGACAGGACACCAGTCCAAGAAAGCATCCACTCACACAGACACAATTTGGAATAGACAATCAATCGAATCTGCACGTCTTTGGAAATGTGGGTGGAAAAATGGTGTATACAGAGGAGAGCCAACACAAAAACGTGGTGGGAGAGCTAGCTCCACATAGATGACTTCTGTGAGTGGGATCTAAATACAGGACGTTGGATCCATGAGGGAGCAGGACTATCCACCACCAAGTTACTCAATATACAAACATATGAATATACGCTCATTTAGAAAATTATTAGAAACACTATACTAATACTGGCTAGGACCTACTTTTGCTCCCAAAACAGCCTCAGTTCTTCATGGTATGGATTCCACAAGATGTTGGAAACATTCCTTTGAGATTCAGGTCCATGTTGATATGTTTGAATCACGCAGTTTCTTCAGATTTGTCAGTTGCACAGTTTCTGTTGATCTCCTGTTCTACCAAGTCCCAAACATGGATACAGATTGGCTACTGGTTTGGTGTCTGGGAAGGCCACTGAAGAACACTCAACACATTGTCATGTTTATGAAACCATTTTGAGATGAGTTTTGCTTTGTGACATGGTGCATTACCTTTCTGGAAGCAGCCATTAGAAGATGAGTGCATTGTGGCCATGACGAGATGCACATGATCAGTGGCGATACTCAAATAGCCCATGGCATTCAAGTGAAGATTCATTGGTATTAGCAGGCCCAAAGTATGCCAAGAAAACATTCCACACCATTGCATCACCACCACTAGCCTGAACTGTTAATACAAGACAGGTTGGGTGCCTGAATTCCTACTGCAGGCACTAAACTCTGGTCCTACCATCTGTATGTATGTCTCAGCAGAAATTGAGAATTATCAGACCAGACTTCAGCTGTCCAGCTTTGGTGAGCCTGTGCCCACTGCAGTCTCAGCTTTCTGTTCTTGGCTGATGTGGTCTTCTGCTGCTGTAGTCCATCCACCTCAAGGCTCGAAGTACTGTATTGTCCATTCTGAGAGGCTTTTCTTCTCACCACAGTTGTACAGAGTGCTTCTCTGAGTTACCGTAGCCCTTCTGCCAGCTCAAACCAGTCTGGCCATTCTCCTCAGACCCCTCTCAATCAACAACTCCTGTTCACTAGATGGTTTGTTTATCGCACCATTCTGAGTAAACTCTACAGGATGTTGCGTGTGAAAATCCAAGGAGATCAGCAGTTATAGAAATACTCAGACCAGTCCGTCTGGCTCCAACAATCATGCCATGGTTGAAATCACTGAGATCACATGTTTTTTTCTCTCATTCTGGTATTTGATGTAAACATTACATGAAGCTCTTGACCAGTATCTGCTAGATATTGTGCATTTTGGTGCTGCCATATGATTGACTGATTAGATAATTGCATGGATAAGCAGTTCTTACAGCGTTCCTAATAATTACAATCTTTATATACTTATAAAATTGTCTGAACATCTCATTTTTAGTTAGCAGGGGTGGATTGGTATCCTGTACAGGGCTGTTTCCTGCCATATTTCCAGTGCTGTCTGAACAACCCCAGCTGGGGGACAGATCAAGCGAGTTTGGGAATGTTATGTTATAGTATGTAAATAAGTGAAATTAGCACTAAACACAGAAAAATGTTCTGAGCTTTAAGTAAAGATGAGCTGCATTAAAGTAATTCAACAAAAGAAAAGTCACTTGTGAGAAGGGGAGCTATATTGGTGGCACTTACATTATGCGCTCTCTGGCACATGAAAAAGAAAATACAAAACACTTAATTGACCAATTTCCTCAGCTGTGAAGGAAAGGAGTGCTGTGAACTGATTGCACTTCTCATCAAGGGTATTGAAGGCACATCCTGTTCCATTGACATTGATGTGGCCACAAGCTCAAGGCTGAAGAGAGTGATAGTGTGCAGGTGGAGGCCAAGCACCTTGTTGGTGAAAGGAATGAAGGGAACATTTGGGATTCTTCTCATTCCCTTTTCATGTTTGCCCTTAGAAAGGAATGGCATCTCTGTGACATCAACAAAGGCAATACTTGGTGGGATGACGAAGGTTAATAATCCACAGTAAACTCCTTTTCAAGTACTACGATTGACACAACAGTTTTTTAAAGTCTGGAATATAGTTGGGATATGTTACATTTGTGTTAATATTGTATAATAGCCAATTCTGAAATATGTAATTGCTTTATAAGTTTCATTAAGTGTTTACCTAAGAAACAGACAGCATTTAATTTTTGCAAAAGGCACCCTTTCATAAAATGTGAATTTTTACAAAACATAATGCTTGTGGCATTTGCTTTACTTTAGAATCCATTTGCAAATTGATAACAATACATTCTCACACGGGCGGCACGGTGGCGCAGTGGGTAGCGCTGCTGCCTTGCAGTTGGGAGACCTGGGGACCTGGGTTCGCTTCCCGGGTCCTCCCTGCGTGGAGTTTGCATGTTCTCCCCGTGTCTGCGTGAGTTTCCTCCGGGCGCTCCGGTTTCCTCCCACAGTCCAAAAACATGCTGGTTAGGTGGATTGGCGATTCTAAATTGGCCCTAGTGTGTGCTTGGTGTGTGGGCGTGTTTGTGTGTGTCCTGCAGTGGGTTGGCACCCTGCCCGGGATTGGTTCCTGCCTTGTGCCCTGTGTTGGCTGGGATTGGCTCCAGCAGACCCCCGTGACCCTGTGTTTGGATTCAGCGGGTTGGAAAATGGATGGATGGATGGACATTCTCACACTTGCTTAACCCAATTCTGGGTCACAGGAGCTGAATCCTATCCCAGCAGCCCAGAAGCAGTTAAAGGGTGCCCTCAGATACACCGGGCCAATTTAGAACCATCAGCAAAAATAAAACTGGGGACATGAGAGAAAAGCCCCCAACAGACAAGAAGAGAACATGCAAACTCCACACTAGCTAAGATCAACATGGGATTTGACCCCAGGACACTGGATCCATGAGTCAGCAGCACTAACCCTGCCACCTCTGAAGTGGAAATGGATCTCTGCAAGGCGATCAAAGAGTCCTTTACTATTGATCGGTATGGAAAAAGCCAAATTAATTCTACTGTGATGTAAAAACTTCCAAGGGGTGAATACATTTTATTGACACTGTAGACAATTATTTTTGTGCCATAAATTAATTTTACCATTTCAACCAACAGTGGGCTTTAGCTTTGATCCAATTAAAAATTTAGGAAAGACGACACAGACATTACTGCATATGGATTATTGTTTCTAATTTCTTTTAAACTGAGCAGCTTACAATTTGCAAGCTTTTGAGGCAACTGAGGCCCATTCTTCAGGCAGGTTGTCACCATTTGTAATCATTGCACACTGCCTTACATATTATAATCTGCTCAGTTAGCCAATAAAAGGTGTCATTTTGCTTGACTTCTCACTGCTCCATCATGGTTAACACAGAACCACTCCCTAATACTACAAGCATTTCATTAACAAAGTTATCTTAGGCCACTGGCTGACAATTAGTTTCATATTAATTGAGTCATTTGTTAAGTCCACTTATTTCAGTTCAGATGTTGGCTCATTTATTTATTTATTTATATTTTTATGTGTTCATTTATTTATTTATATTTTTGTTTATTCATTTATTTATTTATATATTTTTTATTTATTTGTTATATGTTTCTTTTGTGTAATCTAATTACTAAAAATCAAACAACACCAACTTGTATTTATATTGCACACTTTTAGAAAGCACATCCCAAAGTGCTTCACACAAACTAAAGGAACAAGAACAATTATAAAGAAAAAAAACAAACTTTTATTATATTAAATCAGGGGATAAAAAGACGCTGAAATGACTTCACTAATGTCAGGTTTTCTGCAATATTAACTCATTATTGAATGGTATATTCTAAAGCAAAAGCTATGCATATACATAAAACACTTACTAGAATATTAGAACATAAGAAAAGTTGTGATGCGAACTGGCCATTCAGACCATCGAGCTTGTCCATCCTATTCATCTAGACTGTCCAAAGTAATAATAATAATAATAATAATAATTATAATTCATTACATTTATATAGCGCTTTTCTCAGTACTCAAAGCGCTATCCACACAGGTAGGAACCGGGAAGCGAACCCACAATCTTCCACAGTCTCCTTACTGCAAGGCAGAAGCACTACCATTGCGCCACAAGGTCCCTAAAGTCCAGCTTCAGAGTCCTCTTGGTAATTTATTCCATGGTTCTTTGCAGAAAGAAAAACTTTCTAACACTTGTGCAACATCTTCTCTTGACAAGTTTCTAACTGTTCCCCTTGGTTCTTGTTGCAGAATTATTTTAAAATAACAAATTGAATCCATTGCACTAATTCCTTTCATAATTATAAAAATTTTAATCATGTTTGCTCTTAATTTCTATTTGCTAAAACTGAAAAGGTTCAACTCCTTCAATTTCTCCTCATGCCTAATGCCTCTTAGTCCAGGAATCAGCCTAGTCTGTCTTCTCTGGACTTTCTCTGGCACTGCTATGTCTTTTTTATAATATGGAGAACAAAACTGCGCACTGTACTCCAGGTGAGGCCTCACTAGTGTGTTATAAAATTTAAACATAAACTCGATTGACTTGTACTTCACACATCATATATGATATATGAGTATAACCTAACATGTGTCAATCATGCACCCAGGCCTCCGCTGACAAGCTTGACCGAGGTAAAAGATACCCCTCCAGGCCGAGAGGGGACACTGTTGCTAACGGTATCCTCTTCTTTCTCTACAGTGTGGCACGACTGGTAGAGCAAGCAACATTAGAAAAACTGCAGCAGGCTGATGTAGTCTCCGTATCTTTTGAGTTCAAACTTATTCTTACACATTTTACAGTTACCTGTTTTTTGTTGAACTTCTTGATTCAATTAAACGGGGTTACCAAGGTGGTTCCTCAATTTTTCCTGTTCCCGACTGCCTCCTTGCTGCTGGTCACACATACTGTTAACTTTCTTGATTGACACTTCCTATACGTAATGCCTGACATTTACCATTGAATTTCATCTGCCACAAATGTACCCAAGCCTGTCTGCTGTCCCTGTCTCTGCGTAACAATTTAGTTGATTCTACATTATCTGCCCTTCCACCTAACATGATAAACACAACTGTGTCATAAATGTGTGCGAGACTCATCATCATGTTTCACATCTTTACATTACTTTAGAGAATATCAAAACCTAAATATTTTAAAATTCACTTTCGAAATGTACTGAAATGCTTATTTTTAACTCTATTAATTAAAATTTCAAAAACAAATTACATCACTTTTCTACATAGTCACCTTTGTTTGCGATGCAATTTTCCCAGCGTCATACCAACTTTTTAATGCCCAATTACAACTCCTCCCGCCTTCACTGTTTCCAATGAAAATATAAAAAGTGCAGAAACTTTTTGAACGTCCCTCGTATTAATTTCATTGTAGCTTCATCAGATTTGTAGCCTTTTATTTCCATCCTTCTTCAGTAAAATGACATTTGAGTTTTAGGCATCGTTTATTGTGCAGTGCTATGTTTTTTCATACAAATTCAAGTGACAGTAAGCCCACAGAGGTACCTCTTATTATCCAGGTTATGTCCTGAAAAGAGACTGGACATTTTAATTCAGAAATTGCCTTAAATACAAATCAAACCAGGAAATTATAAAATAAAATAAACAATTGTGTGTGGCTATAAATGCTTCACACCCCGTTGACACTTGAGGCACTGTGTACTTTGACATCTGTCACCCACGGTAGCAGTCCTTCAGGAGGCAGCATTAAGTAACTTGTGATACTAATAAGCCCAATTAGCTCCAACAGGTAGAAAATAATCCCCTATTTGCACAACAGATCATTAGCGACCTTAATAGCTCGAATTGCTGTTAGGTGTTCTCTTAGAGCCTACTTGCAGGATCAAGGTGTGAAGCCTTCAGTTTGAAGTACATGGTATGGGAGGAATGTGATAAGCTGAAAGATGCTTGAGGAGGGGAGAGGGGCCGTGCTGATCAGGCCATAGAGCTGTCAGTAGGACCTTGCCAATCCTCATTTGGGATGTGTACACAAACACCATCTCCACAGAAAGCCCAGCTTCAAGAAGCTACCAAACTACCCCAAACAAGCAATCAGGCAGAGTGACAAAAACCTCAGATCCACACTAACATATCAACACCTTTGTTTGGAGAACTAACAGAAGCAGGCCTGGCCCAGGCAATTAGAGAACAGAAAGGAGAATAAACAACTCAATAACGTGACTGAATTATATACTATCCTATTCCCTGCAATCTGGAGTCAGACATATAATAAGTAAGGTTATATTAGTTGTGCAAGCATTGCCCTTCAATGCAAGGCTGTGAACAGTGAAAGTACAGTATATAATATATACAAGGTAGTGATGAGCAAAACAATTAGCACAAACCCAAAATCATAAAAAATTGCAAAAAATTTGTGAAACAAATGGTGTTTCACTCCCAGCAAAATTCATGCCATTAACACAAGAAAAAATTCAGACCTGAGCATCAATAGGCTTTGCCCCCCTAGGAACCAACCTAGCCGAACTATTCTGTAACATTTCAATAACTATTGATCGCTTTGATGATGATCTTTCTGATCATAAAATAGGTTATTACGATAACAATTGACGAGAAGAATTCATAACTAATGGCAGAATTATGGTATTTGAGGGTTCCTCTAGAGTGCCTCTTTCACTTGCACAATTTGGCTCAAAAACTAATCGGCACTTTGGCATCTCATAACAGGCTTACGTTTCAAGTCTGGTATTTTTCTGATAGGTCGTTTTAGCGCTAGACCATCCTCATGAAACTAACACACAGACACACACACGCACACAGAGACAGACAACCCCATTATTGAGATATCGAAGTTTTTGGTATCAGGGGATCCTAAAACGTTGAGATCGAAATTTTTAACGAATCTAAAGCTTTTGTTCCTCCCCCATAAATGATAGGTTATGGTGGAGGAGGGAAGCAAAAAGGAGTTTATTGTCTGCCTGGAAGCACTTTCATGCATTGATTCCACATGCATCGTCCTGTCATTTAGTATAGTATTTAAATAAAGATCTCCAATGAAAAAAAAGAAAAATCCACCATACTACATTGGACTCATTTCCTATCACGTTTTGTTGATTCATCAGACATCTTCTATGTGTGTGTTGGTAAAAGGATGGTCACTTTGTCAGTTATGATGACAGTGTTGGTGATCACAATCCTAAAGATGCATCAGAGACAGAAATGAAATGCTACACATGAAGCATGTGAACCCTCAAATGCAGGAATTATGAAATAGGAAAGGGTGTTTGCTAGTTTGGGGAGAGGGGCAAGTGACATTCTGTGTAGTAGTGAATTTTCTTGTGAAGAAAACTTGAAAAGTGATGTGTCTTCATATGGAAAATATGCAACATCTCACATTTTTAAAAAACACACTACACCTCTGCAGTGATAGACAAGCGATTTAAATAAAATTGATTTTACTGATGGGCAGGAAAAAAAACCTGGATGTGTGAACAAGTCTTTAGGGAGTAATAGTCATTGTTTTGACTTCATTTAAAACTCAACAAAAACTCTTTTTAGTAAGTGTTCTGTTGAACAATTGTGAAATCATCAGCAAAATTAATTATACTGTCAGTTTGGTGAAAATATATGCAAATCAAAACTTCCCTGTTTTGCTCATTGCTAGTAGAAGGCAACATACCAAATAGAAGATGAAGCTGTTTGTCAATCAAAGGAGTAATTTATTAAGGATCACAAACCTTGACAATACCTGAGATTGTTACCGAAGTTACCGAAACACAGCACATGGCATTCCTTACATAACGCCAAACTTCCTTTACGAATACATCAGCAAAAGGAGCATCTAAATTTCTCTCATGTATTGCAAACAGCTATATCTTCCGGGGCTGCTCAGTTCATCAGCTTAACAAATACTCAAAAAATGGAGTCTTTAATTATGATTTCAATTGCAGAAATATTCTGAGGGGCATGTAACTTGTTTATAGATAAAACATTAGTTTAATGCAGAAAAGGTTCACTCATCATATGGACTAATTTACTTTGGTTTCAGATATAGAAGGTGGTATAAAGAGCAAGTCCTGCATCCCGTCCTTGTTTGTCTTCAAGATGACTGTTCTCCAAATGTCTGTTTAGATTTTTTCTTGTACACTCATAAAATGTACATATTAAATTTTGGCAATTTAGAACTGGCCACTCATGATCTGTTTTGAGCATGTTATGTTCAAATATTTTTCTGTTCTGTTTGGTCTCTAAAACATAGAGAACGTTTGCTGATCTAACACCAGATTGCCATTGCATTTTCAATGAAGTTTAAAGAATCAGACAGTTGAGTACAACCGGATGAAAGATGTCTCCTTGCTCCACTGCACACCAGCCCTCATGTGTATGTAGCTGTACCCTTCCCACTTGCCTTGTTGTTGTGGTAGAACAAGTGCTTGATGAGAGAGAACACATTTCACACAGCAAACAATTGCTCCACAGTTCACTTACTGACTGTAGCAGTGGCTGTGTAAGAATTGAAAACCAGGCTTCTCGCTCCTGTTAAAGGCTAACACGGCAGCACATATCCCATCATCTACAGTATTTACCACCCCATAGTAAGTAATTATAGCTGTAATAACATACCCATAATAAGTCATTATAATGCTCAGTAAGGCCGTGCTCAAGCCAAGTAAAAAAGCTCTTCAGAGATACACAGAATATGTGGAATTATTAAATTGAAGTGCAGGAAAATGACAAAATAAAGGAACTACAAATATAACACAAATTAGATTGAAAGCAATTACATTAATGTAGCTGTGCACATTTAATTAATTAAGAAATTTACATCCCATTGTGCTTAAGGTCATGTATAGAAATGTTGGGCAGACTTGATTGCTCATTGTAGGGCTTAAAGATGATATTGCTGGGACTTGGACAAGTGGTTGATTGTTTGCATATTTGATGCAAACTTCAGTGATAAAGAATATTTAACTTACAAACAAGGGCTTAGGTATTTTTTGGTTGGTCACCTTTGGAGTTATGCTGTCATGAAAATTAAGGGGATAGCATTCATTCAGTTCTTAATTTCCATTACTAATTTACATAAGAACATAAGAAATTTGACAAAGAAGAGAAGATTGTTCAGTCCATCAAGTGCATTTGTTTAGCTAATAGCTAAGCTGTCCCAATATCTCATCCAGATTCTTCTTAAAGGTTCTCAAGATTTCTGCTTCAACTACATGGCTCAGTAGTATGCTCCAAATTCCCACAACGCTTTGCTGACTACAGTCCTAAGTGCACTTTCATTTAATTTCCACCGGTGTGCATTCACAGTTAAGTTGAAAGAATTCTGCTGGATCTGTTTTATCAATGACTTTAAGAATTTTGAAAACCCAGATAAGGTCTCCATGCAATCTCCTCTGCTTGAGTCTAAGCAGGTCTAATTCTCTGAGTCTGTCAAAGTACAAAATGTCCTTAAGTCCTGGGATGTGCCTGGTTGCTCTCCTCTGCATCGCTTCATGTGCTGATATGTCTGTCTTGTACTGTGGTGACCAGAATTGCTCAATGTGCACCTGATGTGGTCTCACTAGTGTGTTATATACTCTGAGCATAATGTTCCTTGATTTATATTCAACAATTTTAACAATATAACCTAATATTTCATTTGTCTGTTTAATTTATTTCAATACAGGTTATGGCCTAACATGGTAGTACAAATCAAGAGCCATCCCTGGATGGAGCATCATTGTGATGTACATTCTTGCATATAACCGTATTCACACAGAGTGGAAAAAAATAGATAGATAGATAGATAGATAGATAGATAGATAGATAGATAGATAGATAGATAGATAGATAGATAGATAGATAGATAGATAGATAGATAGATAGATAGATAGATAGATAGATAGATAGATAGATAGATAGATAGATAGATAGATAGATAGATAGATAGATAGATAGATTTTTGCACCAAGGGGGAAATTTAGCTTTTTACAGAAGCTCGATAGATAGACAGACACACTATGGTCTGAATGCACACCAGAATGACTAACAAGCATGAAAATGTAAAACAAAGAAAACTTCTGACTTGGCTCACATGAACATCTTTGGGATAAAAAAAGTACAATCTTCATACAACAAGTACCTGACCTTTGATTTATTGTTCCAGAGGCTTTAGTTTATTACTTCTCCCCTTCTTCAATTTGAGGTATCACTTTGTAGAAGTTTCTTAAGCACAGTACCAGATGTACGATTTTTCCTGTCTTTCTGAAAACCAGGTGTTTCTGGCCTAGGGGCTGCTTTCAGTTTGCTCCCACTTTAGCCTCTTGACTTTAAAAAGAGCTTAGGCCTCCCCTCTGACCTTTGGAGATCTGGGGCTACCAAGTCATCCAAATCAAAGTACATTGATAAAAAACAAGCATGTTTGTACTGAATATTGCATCCTAACGAAACAAGGTTGCAGTAGCAGCCGTATGAAGCTTTCATAAATGAATGCTTTTAACTGTAGATGACTGACTATTAGTCATTCAATCTGTACATCATAGAAAACAAATTGGTTTACCATCTTTAAATGCTCATTCGGTAAATGAGCACACAGCAGACACCTCTGGGATTGTACAGTTTAGCTATAATCAATAACAGCCAGGAAGATATCATTTGGTCACCTTTTGCTCGATGCTCCCTGGCTCACATCTGTGAACTACATATGCTATGGTGCATCACACGTTTTAATGTAAATATCAAAAAGCAAAATCAGAAGGAAAAGGGAATCTAAGATCATAATAGCCATTCTTCCATGTCCTCATTTACTTAGAATCACATGGAACACAAAGAATATGCCAACAGCACTACATATAAAACAGGAATTCATCTTGAGTTGGTTGCCAGTTACTGCTAGGGCTGTAGTCACACTTGCACGCTTGACCCTCTGGTGTATCAGTTTTACCTGAAGGGATATCTGTTGACTTTGGCAGGAAATCCAAAGCTAATTGGAACCAAAATGCCTCTCCTTTGCTGCCCTAGTCAGGTTACCATGCTGTACTATATTCAGGGATAAAGGAAGGTGTTGGGGAACAGTAGTTTAAGCTACTGTCTCATGGATTCATCATCCAGGGATCAGATCTCACACCATGAACTTTACCTGTGTGTAGTTTTCAAGTTTGACCAGTATCTGCTTGGGGTTTCCTCCAGTTACTCCAGCTTTCTTCCCACATGCAGAGTCTGAATGGGTAAAGGGGCAGGAGCTGGGATTGGAAGGATTAGTTCTGTTCCTCGCACCAAATGTTTCTAGGACAGGCTCAGTTCTTCACTAACCCTAAATTGGTTTAGGTTTGTTTAGAAATATTATGTTATACTGTGATAAATACCTTTATTTATAATTCAAAGCAAGATAACATAAGAAATTCCACACATGTTGTTTCTATAAAAAGAAAAATCTTATTAATAAATGTATTTTTATTTCAGAAAATGCAATACCTATTGCACAGCACATGGGAACTGCTGCTTTTAAGCAGCATGTTGTCTTATTGAAATGTGAACCAGTGAAAGTTTAGAGAGAGATACTATTTCTTTGATTATTCCTTTCACTAATTTTGTGATCTTTTCCTTACATTCTGTTTATCAAGTCATCAAAAAACTAACCAAACCAAAAAAAAAAAAAAAAAACGGTCTAGTCAGGGCTCACTGAATATCCTTATTTATTTATCCAGTTTGAGGCACATTTGTGCATCGCTTGACCTCAGAGATAACTACTCACAATGAACTTTGAACAGAGTCTCATTTGTGGGAATCTCTTGATAAGATGTCAAGCCTTAGTGATAAAATGAGCACAGCGTTCTGTACTTTTTCTCGCTTTCATTTTTTTGATTTTCATATGGCCGTTTTTTTCTGTTCTCCGGGTTCTGGTAGATCAGCAGTCTTGTTTGCCTCTTTAGCCATATTGATTTAGAGTTAAAGCGATGAGTGTTAAAGACAGGGTTACATTTTGGCTGTGACATGACCAATGTCTTCAAGGCTGTGCCTTTAAAATCATTTCAGCATACGCGTTATAGATTTCCTCCAAAGCTGGAGTATCATTACTTGCCTTTTAAAGTTTTCTGTTGTAACTCAAACTGTGGGAGATGCTACATAATGCAACGATCGACTGATTTCTTTTAAATCCAGCAGCCTTGACCAAGAAAGTTAGAATTGAAAAGAGTAATTGTTTTATTCAGGAAAGACTATTTAAATAAGTAGTTTTTTTAGATCTTCCCTCTTGCTACATGTCATTGGCTCCATGCTGTTTCCATCTTAGCTGCAGTCTCTTGTTTTGAACATTTTAAACATCAGAGTTTTATGCTTCATGACTACAAAGTCCTGCCTTGAAATTTCATCCAGTGTGGAGTTTGAACATGTGCTTTGAACCCTCATGGCTTCCAAACCCAGATAATCCAGCATCTTCCAACATTGTTAAGACATGCAGGTTAAGTGAATAAATTATTCAAATCTGGCCCAGTCTGAATGAGCCCACCAGTGACCTGATGCTTCTGGTAAAGCTTCCATCAAGATCAATTGTAAGAAGTAGGTTTAGAAAATCAATGAAAGTGCTGCTCTGTGGTCATTTGTGCTTCACTGGTCTGGACTATGTACTTGTTTTCATACCCGATGATGTTGTTTTTTTTTTTAAAGCTACTATAAAAACGCTTGGGCAACACTTTAGTTTAAGTATGCATCTATTACTCTTTTACTATTATGTAACAAGACCTTAACAAACATTTCTTTGGGTCTTCATAACACTTACTAAGCATCAGCAAAGTGTTTCTTCATGTCTGCAATGTGACCAACTAACAAAACTTCACTTTGGAGTGGTCTGAGGTTGCATAACTGAGACAGAGCTCTCTTAATATTACAAATTTAGTGCAAGACCAATGAGTCCTTCATATTAACAAGTAATTTTACCATCAAGTCAATATGGCACACTGCAATGAGATGAATAACCCATCTGCTGATTTTTTACAAGTGTTATAAAAACCAGAAGAAGCCTTTGTTAAGGTGTTGTTAAATCAGAGTAAATAAGTAATAGATGCATTTTTTGTACCTTAACCAGGGAGAATAGCCTGGAGAATAGCTGTCCTCCTGGTATTGCAAGCAATCTTTGCTTCCATTTGGAAGGCAGGCATCATCCAAACTGACTGGAAAACAGGACTTGTTGTCCCTATCTGGAAAGGGAAGGGTGATCTCCTGGATTGTGGGAACTACAGGGGGATAACACTGCTCTCGTGTCGGGTAAGGTTTTTGCTAGGGTCATCCTCAATAAGATTTGTGATCACTTGCTCACCTACCAGCAACCAGAGCAGTCAGGTTTTACGCCTATGAAACCTACCATTGACTGCATCCTGGCACTGAGGGTTCTCATGGAGCACAAATGCAAATATCAGCAGAGTTTCTTTGCAGCCTTTGTCGATTTGATCGAGCTTCCCTGTGGGCATCCTGAGACTTTGCGGGATCCCCTCAAGATTGCACAATATCCTGGCTGGCCTGTTCACTGGTACTGTTAGTGTGGTGCAAAGTAGAGGCAGAACCCCTGTGTTTTTCCCAGTTGATTCAGAGGTTTGTCAGGGATGTGTTCTTGCTTCTGCTCTGTTCAATGCTTGCATGGACTCGGTGTTAGGCAGGGCTGTGGGGTCCAGTGGCTGTGGGGCATCTGTTGGTGTAGAGAGACTCACTGATCTTGACTTTGCCGATGATGCCGTGGTGTTCACAGAGTCAATGGAGGCTCTGATCAGGGCTCTTGAGAGACTGATCGAGGAGTCGGGCTTGTCCTGGACTAAAACCAAGGTCCAGGCTTTTAATGACCTCTTGGGCAGAGCCATCAGCGGTGTGTCTGTCTGTGGAGAAAGTGTCAACCTTGTTGAGAGGTTTACCTACCTCGGCAGATGACATTCATGTTTCTGGTGACTCTTCCTATGAAGTCAGTAAACGGATTTGGAGAGAATGTGGGGTCATGAGGTCGCTGGAAAGGGGTGTGTGGTACTCCTGATATCTTTGCAAAATGACAAAGGTCCAAGTCTTTAAAGTCCTGGTGCTTCCTTTTTTGCTATATGGTTGCAAAACATGAATGTTATCCAGTGACCCGAGACGAAGACTGAACTCCTTCGGTACAGTGTCTCTTCGGAGAATCCTTGGGTACCACTGGATTGACTTTGTGCCGAAAGAGCAGTTACTCATGAAGTCCCAAATGAGGCACATTACTTGCACTGTGAGGGAATATCAGTTACAGCACTACGGCCATGTGGCGCGATTCCCATAAGCTGATCTTGTTTACAGGATCCTCATTGTTGAGGACCCAAGCTGCTAGATCAGGCCAAGGGGATGCCCACATAACACCTGGCTGCAGCAGATAGATGGTTATTTTCAGAGGGTGGGACTGCACTGCCTGTCTGCCGGGGAGTTGCCAATCAGGATCCTGAGCTGTTTCATTGTACCAGTGCATAAGCCCCAACCGGACCTGGCCCTGGCTGAACCAGGCTCTGGAGGGCCATGGTGGCTGCAGGTTTTCATTCTAATCATTTTCTTAATCAGTGACCAGTTTTTGCTGCCAGTTAACTTATTTTGCCTTAGTTTTAATTAACTTGACTCAGACCACTTAGTTGTTTTTTATTCCTTAATTAGCAGACAAATAATATTGAGACATGAAACAAGCCACCACAAAACCAGCTCACCTGTGCCTATCACACAGTATTTGAAAATAAAGAAAGGTGAAGTTCTCAGTAAGGTTGATCTTCTCAGGTCACCAAAACATTCTGTCGTTGTTCTTAGAAAAAACAGAAAATCAACACTTTTGGAAATGTCTGCTGTGGTAGAATGAGAGCAGTAATAAGCCATGGAATTAAATAACATGTTTAATTAACGGCAAGAATTGGCTACTGTTGGAATGAAATTGGTTGGAGTAGCCAATTCTTGCCATTAATTAATTGAGCTTGAAGCCCCGATTTAGCTGGTCATCTGTTGGCTCACTTCACATCTCATTTCTATTTGACTAGATGCCAGTATTGGCCTGTTTATGTGCATAAGGGACATCTACATGGCCCACAGAGGGTAAAGGATACCACCACAAGCACAGAGGAGACACTGTCACTAATCAACACTCCCTTGTCCACCCACTTTTTCAAGGCTCACCAGCCAGAGGATGTGTGACCCAGTTCCATTTCAGCTTAGAAAACCTGTCCCACCCCAGAAGCCACCAGAAGTTGAGGATCTTTCTGGGACCATCAGCTGGAGGGAACAGAGAGCGTCTTCCCCAGCTTCAGCTTTCAGCTTTGGCTTAAAGCCAATGGTGCATCAGCATGCGCTATTTATATAACCAGAGGTAAATGGGGCTTCCATTAGAAAGCCCAACCCTTCGCTAGATTAATGTGTTCTCCTTTTGCACTTTTTAAAATATCTATGTATGGTTTACATATAGTCACACATGTGAGCATGGGAGGCAGCTAAAAGAACCAAATGAAGGTAATTCCACACCAGGCCAGCGGGTGGAGGAGTGCGCTAACCATTTCTCCATTATCCTTGCAGACCAAACACAAGAAATTCTGCCTGATTCCAGCTATGAAGACACCACTTCCGGTTCCGACCACCCTGACATCACTTCTGGGTCCGGCTACAAACCTGTCACTTAGAGTTCTGGCCACACTGACGTCGCTTCTGGTTTCGGCCACCCTGACATTACTTCTCGGTCCGGCTACAAATATGTCACTTCCAGTTCCGGCCACCCTGACATCACTTCTGGGTCTGGCTACAAAGATGTCACTTCCAGTTCCAGACACCCTGACATTACTTCCAAGTCTGGCCACAATGATGTCACTTCCATTTCCTGCCATCCTGAGATCACTTCTGGTTCCCTGCCTTAAAACCCAGACCACTTCCTATGCTTCCTCAGTTCAATGGTGGACTCAAATCTTTAAACATCAGTGCAACTAATTTTGCCTTTTGCAGCCAGTGCTCAAGTATATGGGTGGCTGCCCCAAACCTTTTTCTCTGTTTCGAGGCTATTTGTTTCACTATATAAACCTGCCCCGTGTAACCCAAATGGAAGGACATAATACTGCCAGTGTCCGCTAGGGGTACTAAACGTGGTTTTAACCTTCACGGAGTCCGTTAAAGGAACCTGCCAGTACCCCTTTGTCGTGTCCAGTGTGGTCAAATATTGAGCCTGCCCAAGCCTCTCGAGGAGGTCGTCCACTCGTGGCATTGGGTAGGCATCGAATTGGGAGACTTGATTAAGCCGACGGAAGTCATTGCTAAACCTTCAACTCCCGTCAGGCTTAGCGACCAACACAATTGGGCTGGACCAGGAACTATGACTTCCCTCGATCATACCTAGTTCCAGCATGTGCTTGATCTCAAGCTCCACTTCAGCTCTTTTTGCCTCGGGAAGATGATACGGGCGTTCTCAGACAATAACCCCGGGCTCTGTCACAATATTGTGCTCAACCAGAGAGGTCCTTCTGGGGTTTTCACTCACTACCTCCCGGACAGACCGGATAACTGTTTCCAGCTCCCACCGTTGTCTGGGCGATCCACACCGAAGTTAAGGCTAGCCGTGTGAGCAAAGAGTGAGCGGGGCTGGCCGGAGGAGGGATCGGGATCCCTATCCTTCCACGGTTTCAGCAGGTTCACATGATAAACCCACTCCCTTGGCCGACAATTGGGTTGACTCACCAAATAGTCGACGAGTCCTTTCCTCTCCTTAACTTCGTAGGGGCCTGCCAATGGGCAAGCAACTTAGAGTGGGAGGTAGGCACTAGGACCATGACACGATCTCCCGGGCAGAACTCCCGGAGAGACGTGCCGCAGTCGTAATATCAGACCTGTGCTGCTTGGGCCTCTTCCATGTGACTTTTAAGGAGGGACCGAATTTTTCCAAAGTGACATCACAGGGGCCGGAGCCGGCAAGGTCTTCTTCCATAGGCTCGGTCCCAGAAGTGACATCAAGAGAGCCAGGTGGGATCTCCCTTGAATGGACTACAGGAAAGGGAGAAAAAGAATCAGTGCACTCTGCCACATCCCAGCATGCCTCAGAATTGCCCTTACTGAAGCCCTTTAGTTGCCTCCCATGCGCACATGTGTGACAATATATATACATATATACATTCTTTTTTGGGAATCAGGTGACACAAGAAGACAAAACTTAAATCAAGCTTAACTAAATGTTCACTCGTACATCTTCCAAAACAAAATTAATTGAAAGGCAATAACAATGTATCTACCAAATAAATGCATCAATACCTGCCACAAATAATTTCCTCAGATGGCTGGACTACAAACCCAGACAGAACACGTTTTCCAGACTCGTTTACAAGATGAACGATGCTGACAGACAGGTGCTTGCCCAGTAATGGTCTGTGACTCTTAAATGCATCCTTACTTAAGCTGTAATTTAAATATTTTATAAATACTGTATGCTCATATGTTTAAGTAATTGGCCAGAAATAATGCGTTAGGCTTTTTCTTGCTATTGTAGCTTTCTTTCATCTTTCAGTCACTAAATACTTTGACACCTTTTTAGGAAAATGTTGGCTTCTGTTATCCTTGTGTTGCATATTTGTATTGTTTGTACTTTGGCAAACCATATTCCATATGATATTCTATCTAATTCCAAATTATATTGTTATGGAAATAAAGCATTTACAGTGCATCCGGAAAGTATGCACAGCGCATCACTTTTTCCACATTTTGTTATGTTACAGCCTTATTCCAAAATGGATTAAATTCATTTTTTTTCCTCAGAATTCTACACACAACACCCCATAATGACAACGTGAAAAAAGTTTACTTGAAATTTTTGCAAATTTATTAAAAATAAAAAAATTGAGAAAGCACATGTACATAAGTATTCACAGCCTTTGCCATGAAGCTCAAAATTGAGCTCAGGTGCATCCTGATTCCCCTGATCATCCTTGAGATGTTTCTGCAGCTTAATTGGAGTCCACCTGTGGTAAATTCAGTTGATTGGACATGATTTGGAAAGGCACACACCTGTCTATATAAGGTCCCACAGTTGACAGTTCCTGTCAGAGCACAAACCAAGCATGAAGTCAAAGGAATTGTCTGTAGACCTCCAAGACAGGATTGTCTCAAGGCACAAATCTGGGGAAGGTTACAGAAAAATTTCTGCTGCTTTGAAGGTCCCAATGAGCACAGTGGCCCCATCATCCGTAAGTGGAAGAAGTTCGAAACCACCAGGACTCTTCCTAGAGCTGGCCAGTCATCTAAACTGAGTGATCGGGGGAGAAGGGCCTTAGTCAGGGAGGTGACCAAGAACCCGATGGTCACTCTGTCAGAGCTCCAGAGGTGCTCTGTGGAGAGAGGAGAACCTTCCAGAAGGACAACCATCTCTGCAGCAATCCACCAATCAGGCCTGTATGGTAGAGTGGCCAGACGCATGCCACTCCTTAGTAAAAGGCACATGGCAACCCACCTGGAGTTTGCCAAAAGGCACCTGAAGGACTCTCAGACCATGAGAAAGACAATTCTCTGGTCTGATGAGACAAAGATTGAACTCTTTGCTGTGAATGCCAGGCATCACATTTGGAGGAAACCAGGCACCGCTCATCACCAGGCCAATACCATCCCTACAGTGAAGCATGGTGGTGGCAGCATCATGCTGTGGGGATGTTTTTCAGCGGCAGGAACTGGGAGACTAGTCAGGATAAAGGGAAAGATGACTGCAGCAATGTACAGAGACATCCTGGATGAAAACCTGCTCCAGAGCGCTCTTGACCTCAGACTGGGGCAACGGTTCATCTTTCAGCAGGACAACGACCCTAAGCACACAGCCAAGATATCAAACGAGTGGCTTCAGGACAACTCTGTGAATGTCCTTGAGTGGCCCAGCCAGAGCCCAGACTTGAATCTGATTGAACATCTCTGGAGAGATCTTAAAATGGCTGTGCACCGACGCTTCCCATCCAACCTGATGGATCTTGAGAGGTGCTGCAAAGAGGAATGGGCGAAACTGGCCAAGGATAGGTGTGCCAAGCTTGTGGCATCATATTCAACAAGACTTGAGGCTGGAATTGCTGCCAAAGGGGCATCGACAAAGTATTGAGCAAAGGCTGTGAATACTTATGTACATGTGATTTCTCGGTTTTTTTATTTTTAATAAATTTGCAAAAACCTCAAGTAAACTTTTTTCACGTTTTCATTATGGGGTGTTGTGTGTAGAATTCTGAGGAAAAAAATGAATTTAATCCATTTTGGAATAAGGCTGTAACATAACATAACAAAATGTGAAAAAAGTAATGAAGCGCTGTGAATACTTTCCGGATGCACTGTATATTACTTTACCTTCACTTTCAAGCACAATCAGCATGTCTTTTCCATTATTTGCTGATCACTAACCAGATCAATTTGGGTCACTAAGAACATGGTGCTGTTCATTCATACTGAACAAAGCAGAACAGATTAGTTTAGCACCTGGTGAATTATAGAAGGGGCGCTAAAGGTTTCATTACAGACCCCAATTTCCTGGTGGTAAGAACCACTATGCTGTGATGTAAAAAAAAAGTCTGCTTTTAGGATACGTCTTCACTTGGTTTCCAGTCAGCTAGCAAAGTGCATCTCTGGAAAGGATGAACTGTAACAACAAAGGAGCTCCTCTCGTAAAGAATGCCTGTAAATGCAAATGCAGCATCTAGCCTCTCCTGGCTGTTGGGATGTCCTGTTTATAGGGTGCAGGCGCATTTGAAGCTTCCTGCTGGATATCATCCAGCTATAAATGTCGTCTAGTGCACTTAAGAGTTGTTTTCTTTTTCCTGCTGTGCAGCTGATCCCTTTGGCTGACAAAGGAGTGTGCAGTCACCTCCTTCAAATCTGGAGTCTTGCCTAAATGGGGAGCATATGCTTGGAAGGGCTGCTGTAGAAATAGCAAATGGTGTCACTGTCACCAAAAAATAAAAAAGAAGTTAACAAGTGAATTTTTAATATCTTACACCTGCTTATTATTTTTATAAGCAAGTTTAATTTAAGATTATAGTGACATGTGGTTAACACTTCTGCCTACATTCTAACTGGGCACTGTATGGTTGTTTCTTGGGAACTCTGCAAAAATGTAGAAGTTATGCTGATAGATAGATAGATAGATAGATAGATAGATAGATAGATAGATAGATAGATAGATAGATAGATAGATAGATAGATAGATAGATAGATAGAAAACTTACTTGTCACAAAGGGGAAATATGGCTTTATACAGAAGCTCAATAAATAAGTAAATAAATAAACAATAACACACATTATAACAAAAGCACACAAGAACTGAGTCTAACATAACTTTTACTGGCATTCCATCTACGTTGGCTCCTGACTTACACTCAGCACCCCAAAATGAAGAAAATTCAAAACTGGATGGGCAGAAGGATGACCATAAAATATCAGGTCAAAATACTGAATGTTTACCTTTCATGACTAGTGGTCATTTGCTGTATTTTTTCTAAATGATAAAATATTCTATAATATTATAGATTTCTTTCTGAATTATTTCTAAATGTTTGTAGTGAATGTTCATTAATTGGATTTACAACAAACATCTATATACCCATGTGGTTAACAGAACTGATATGGATAGTGTTCTAGCACATTTCTTCTTAACTAGGCTAGAGTTTCATTATTTCATAAGAAGCATCTTGTATTCGATGACATAATATTCTCAGACTTGACATTCAGGGTCATGGGGAGGCCAGAGCCTGCACTGAAATCATGGGACTGGACCCATCTCTGAATATGGCATAAATCCATTATTGTAGGAGCCAGTCTGCTCTAGTGAATTTATAATGTACTGTTATGATGTTCTCTGATCAGTAAAATGTGGTAAATATGGTCCATAGACAGCCTGCCCTGTACTTGAGGTATCTTACGAACTGTAGCTTATAAATCAGCCTCTCACTACCTGTGGTATTGATGGTGTCTTATCCTTGGGGTGCTAATTAAATCCCCTAGCAGCTTGGTTAAAATGAAGATCTGGAGAAGCCTCTTGAACTAATGGTAACACAAAATTCATTTACCACCCCCTCCCTCTTTCTTGATAGATAGATAGTGAATTTCCCATTGGGATTAATAAAGTATCTATCTATCTATCTATCTATCTATCTAGATAGATAGATAGATAGATAGATAGATAGATAGATAGATAGATAGATAGATAGATAGATAGATAGATAGATAGATAGATAGATAGATAGATAGATAGGAAATGCACTATATTACAGATATACTAGTCATTTAGCCTGTTACAATAACGGGCGCTAGAACAGTACTGCATAAACATTAGTAGGAAAAAGTCTGTATTAAATGGCAAGGGACTTTGACCTCATTCTTTTTGTTGGTCATATTTTTCTTTCTTTCAGCCTTTCTTTTGTTGATGTTTAGTTGCTGAGCTGACCGTTCTTCGTGGGCTGCCGCCGTGTATTGTGTGTCTTTAATTTTCTGTGACAGTAATACTGTCTTGTACGTCCGCTGGCTTGAACGCCCGTAATATACCTTTAATTTTCTCTGGCGGTAATACAGACGTGCGCGTTGGTAATATGCCTTTAATCTCCTATGATATAATATTAGTCACTGTATTTTGTACCTTTAATTTCCTCTTGCAGTAATACTGGTTTGTATTTCCATAAAACACCTGCAACTTTCTCTGACAGTAATATCTCGCATCACACCGTGCCCCGCGCATGCGCACTTCATCAGAAGACACACACACACGGACACCTGGACACACACAGGGATTTTATTAAAAAGGATAGATAGATAGATAGATAGATAGATAGATAGATAGATAGATAGATAGATAGATAGATAGATAGATAGATAGATAGATAGATAGATAGATGTGGATCCACTGCATTTACATGCTGCAATTTGGCGTCAGTGTCTTGATGAATCCTCTATCCACATATACAACTACAGTATATATAAATGAAAGGGGTATCTCTTCATGAGTAATTGGAAATTGGCTCCTTCAATGTAAAGGTCAAGGGTTTTTGCCATTTCAAGACTCAACTCCTAACCTCGGACATCTCCAATCCCTCACCCTCAATCGCTTGACATATCTGGAGCTTGTGCGTGCACAGCAGTTGCTGTTTTGATGTTTTTGTTAATGTTTGACTCGGAGCCTGAGTCTCCTGGGGAAGCCGTTTAGGGCAGGGGTCTCGCTCCCCAGTGGCCCAGGATGACCTCCAGTGCGCACGATCAGGGCTGAGTTTCAGCCCCGGGGGGCGATTCCACCTCAGACCGCTCCGCTCCTCAGGGCAGGTGCAGGCAACTTTATCAGAAATCCATAGAGATGGATTTGTCTCTGGCTGGGCGTAATGTTTCACTCTGATCTTTAAGGTTTTCATGCGGTAAACAATGTGCCTTCTGAAAAATAAGTGCAGGAAATAGTCCTGGAAGACGTCGTCTATATGAGGGACTTGACATTATAGACATTTTAAGCACTATACTTATGGAATTAACCATTTTACAACTATCTGTTACGGTTATGTAAACTCTATTACTGGGTATTTGAAAGACAGACGGGATATTACCGATACATGGCGAAGAGTGCCAGTCATTTATTGTAATGAACGGTAGACGAAGTAGTGCTCGGAGCCGAAAATGACTTTATCAAACACTTAGAATTTAAATAATAATGTATGACTCACATGCTGCTTTCAGTATACTAATCCCCGATCAATTATTCCTTCGATTTTTTTAATTACAGTGTATAAAAAGTTATAACGTTGTGTCTTGTTTGAAATCTGACCAAGGCATTTGAGATGGCAATTAGAAGTGTTGTATATTTTTCATTACATTTAAATTTCCGTTAATAAATTCTTATCAATATTGGAGCGAGTAATGGAGTATTTAAAGCACTAGAGCTATTCGCAGCAGTAGGTAACCCTACCAGTTTTCTCCTATGATTTTGTATTCATAATTTTCAGGTAGTTTCGTAGGATCTCATAACTCGCTATATATGCACGAGGATCAATCCGATTGCACGCTTTAAAATAATAACGGGACCTTCGTGTGGCTCCACAAAGAACCATTTCATTCTGGGTTCAAAGCGTATGAAATTTGTTTGTTTCTTTTGGGGGTGGGGGGGGGGGGGTATTTGCAAAGGTACCTAATATGGGGACAAAACATTCGACAGAAATTTTGAATGTCTAGTAGGATACCTAGCAGGATACAATAGATAAAGAAACTGTATGCAATAAGAGTCATTTTAAAATTAGAAATCTAATAAACCTGTTATCATCTGTTGATAGTTAATATTGGAAACCGTTACATATCTAAATAAACGAAGGGTCTTTCTGACACCTTCATATGGTTCTTTTAGGAACCAAACGTGGTACCCCAATGAAAGAACAGCTTTGGCACCTTTAGTGTAATCATCGTTTCATCAATCTATTTTCACTCGCCTTAATCCAATTCAGAATCGCAGCACCATTTAGTGCAAGGCTTGGGGTTGCCATAGACGGGACGCCAGCCCAGTGCACTGTACGCTCACGCAGGCGCACTCACTTCTGGAGCGCTAAGGCGGCAGAGCCGACCACTGCGCCAACTTTGTACTCCTACTAACTCTAGAGGCGCCTCTTTCAAGGCTGGATGGTGCTGGGGTGGGCCACCCCACCACCCCACCCGAAATTGAAATCGTCTAGTCTTAAGAACAGATGTTGATTATTGTTATCATTAGTTGTAGTATTATTAGTATTTTATCTATTGTCTAATTCTCTAATATAGTTCGAGGTCGCGAAAGGCCGCGCCTACAGCCCGCTAAATAACACAAACCTTCATTATCTGGTGAAAGGAAGCGCGTGAATTCAATCTCTCATTTCTTGTGACGTCGCTTTTCTCCTAAATTGCGGTGAAATCATGCGCTGCACTTCAATATAGCTAGGTTTACAGCATGTGCCATTACTCCATTTGTGAAATAAGATAATGCAAGCAAGAGCCGATTTAGCTAGTCTTTGAAACCAGAAACTCAGTCCAACAGATGCTTTAAAATTCCCCGAAAACAGAAAAAAGCATCATAAATCAACTTTGACATGGGCTGTCCCTATTCATGCCGAATTAAGGGCACGCGATAGGACAACAACTAATAGCCAAGCCGCTAAACAATTTGTTCTTCTCCAGGTCGAGACTATGTGGATCGGCCGGTCATCTTCTTTACAAAGTAAAGCATAAAGAAGAGAGAACACGTCACATTTTAGTATTACCAAATAATGAAAATAATAATAATAATAATAATAATAATAACAACATGCTCTAACACTCTTAATAAGATACTGATAGCAGGGGACGTTGCAGCACTGGGCGCAAGGCAAGAGCCAGCCTTGGACAACGAGCAAGTTCACTGCATTACATTATTATTATTATTATTATTATTATTGTTATTATTATTGTTGTTGTTGTTGTTGTTGTCTTAACTTTTACTGTCATTTGTGATGTTTTTGTTGTAGATACACAACAGAATTGTCAGTGTCAAATTTACATTTAAAATATACAGTAAAACGCTTTCACCTTTATTACTTTAAAACTACAGTTTGTAATTAACATTCGCATTCTGATGTGTATGGTTTCATTAAAACTGATACATCTAACATAAATAATTTCACACATTTCATTTAAAAGTCAAAATGTATTTGATCATTTTGCCTTTGTACAAATATAAAAATTCTAAGTAATTCAATGCGTTATGATAAAATACTTGCAATTACACTCACAATAGGCTTAGGAAGTTAAATACTGTACATTTGGAAAAGAGTTGTGCTTGAAGTTCCCTCGACGCTTCTTTTTAGCTAAAATGACCTGCAGAGTCGGTCGCTCACTTTCAAGTATTTCGTGTCCGATTCTAAACATCAATCCATCCATTTTCCAACCCGCTGGGTCACGGGGGTCTGCTGGAGCCAATCCCAGCCAACACAGGGCATAAGGCAGGAAACAAACCCCGGGCAGGGCACCAGCCCACCGCAGGGCGATTCTAAACACTACGACTTTATGATGGATTTCGCATGCCGTCATATGAGATAAATAAATATGCGTTAAAGATCAATCTTAAGGCGGAATTTGTCCACCGAAAGTTAATAGTAAAATATGTTATTTTTTTTAGGAAAACTTGCTTCAAATGTGCAAACAAACAGAAAACACGCGTGTTGTGATTAAAATTACAGTCGAATGAGCTGCAATACAAAACAGAAAACGGATTTGACTGTTGATTGTTTTTCTCTCTCTCTCTGTTTTCCGAGCTGGGGCTCAGATTTAGGTATAAAGATGGTGTTCATCAGAACTTAGTTTATAAATTCCCAAGTTCGTTTCATTAACAGGACCTCACTTTATGATAAAGTGATAATTACAGATTTTTAAAAAATGTATATAAATTAACACGTAGTTTTCCACCACAAGTGCAGAAACTGAGAACCTTAGTCGTAGGGATAGTAGGCTACAAAAAAAAAAACACGTGGCAATTGTTAGGAAGCGTCCCATCCTAAAACGGATTAAACTGTGGATTAGATACAATGCAATTGTGTGATCACATTGGCTGGATTTAGTTTTTCCCCTTAATGTCAGTTAGCATGTGTTTCTCCTGGGGGCTTTCAGGAGCCTCTTCGCACCCCTACCCCCCCGTGCACATTCGACACGTGCACATACAAGAAGCCTGGATGGACCTCACGCCGGACTCACAAATAGGGGATTTAACCTGAGCCCTTCAGAAATAAAAATGATCTCTGCACCACAAAGAGACCCACATCAAAACGTCTTCAAAGCCGTATTAATAGTGAAATCAGCCATTCAGGATTACCAGATGTGTGTGCAACTGAGAAATTAAACCACGAAATAAATCTCTGCAGTAGAGAGGATTCTCGGAATAAAAGAAAACGGACAATAAGAGAACGTTCACCATTACGGGAGGCTTGCGGGACTGGTCAGAAATTGTGCGATTTGCGTATGCTGCAGTTAAATATAGTCCAAATAACGGGCCGTCGTAAAAAAGTGATTTTCTATTATTATTTGATCATTCTGTCTGCAAAAGCGTTAGAGCACACCTTCTTTCTTAACATACTTGTTTGCACGTAAAGTGTTTATTTGTTCGAGTGCGATCAAAACAGGCATACTTACGAGCGAAATAGTGTGTTGCAAAAGTATTGATATTTTCCTTGCAAGTACCTGTTATTGTAATTAATTACATTTTTGTGCGTGCAGATGTGTATTTAAAGAAATATAAATCGTACCGTTTACCCATATAGCGTAGAATTTCAAAAATGCCCCGATCACGTGTCGTTAGTTGTGTAACGCTTGCTGTTATGATAGATAGATAGATAGATAGATAGATAGATAGATAGATAGATAGATAGATAGATAGATAGATAGATAGATAGATAGATAGATAGATAGATAGATCACATCACCCACCGTTGTATTACGCTCTGAGTGTGCACTTGAGAAAGGTCTACTTTTAATGTCCGCTTCTGCTCCAAACCAGCACTTTATTATTCACATTCCTGCGCTCGGTGCTCCACCCCGTCTGCCTCGGCCTTCAATTCAATGCAATTGACCCAACAGGGCTTGTTTTTAAAAGTGATTCACATTCGCTCCTAGTAGCTTATGTTTATTATTGCTTATAATTTACCACAGACATCTCGAAAGAAACATAAATCAGAAGTTTTTTTAAAAAAAATGTATAATTTTATTTTTATACAAATGCGATGCTTTAGTTACACCAGTATTAAAAATTTGAAGTAAATACACAATAGAATAAAATCTCTTTATATACAATTTTAAAAATTAAAATTTTCATTTGAATGAGACACATTGAATAAATTAACAAAGAACTGTGATGCTGTTGGATTGGTAGAATAGCCCTGACCAAGAAGATTGAGTCCTTTGTAAAGCAAAGACAGTCATGTTTAGGAGGTCAAAATGCATAATGCATGAGGCCAGATCCTTGTCCTTTCTGTCGAACCCCTTTCAGCCTATTGTCAGCTCGTTGAAACCGAATTTTCACGGTCGTTTTTTCTTCATTATTATTCTACAAATTGTAAAATTGACTTTTCACCTCGTCAACGGCAGCAAATCAGTCTTTTCTCTTTTTTTAATTCTAATTTTCTTTTAATAGAGGTTGAGGTCAAGATTCCGTGAGCTAAGGAAAGAAGTGTTTTTTTTGTCAGTAGATTTCAAGAAAAAAAAGTGCAAAAGAGTGAGAAATACAAAGGGGAGGAGGAGGGAATAAAGTAGCAGCTTCTAAAAAAATCGCTTTCTTCCCAGATTTCTGCTGCGGGTTTTCTCAGCATTTCGTCCACTTGAAAATAAGCAACTGGCTCTGATGCAAATGGATGTTTTCAGACAAACAAAAACTGAAATATGGATAAGGCAAATAGTGGTTAAGTCTTTAAAGCTATATAACTCCTTTTCAGGCTATGGTGATTTAATCTGATCTGAAATTGTTCACACTTTGAGCAGAGCTGTGGATGCTTCGCACACACACACACGTTTCAGAATAGCGGTTTCTTGAGAAAGGGGTCACATTAGCTTTAGAAATGTTTCAAGTTCTTATTAATAAATGCTGTTTACAAAACTCTGGTAATTGTAAAGGCCATCCGCCTGTACAAAACCATAGTCCTCTGAAGTGGCGGGGCTGCTGGGATTGGAAGGACAGTAGGATGGAGAAGGAGAAGAAGAGGCACTTGACATCCAGGAGCAGGAATCACTAGCTGGGCTTCGGATGTCTGCACCACACTTCAGCCCTGAGAGAACCATCGACGTCTCCCTCTGCTTCTCAAGACACTGATCGGCCAGCCTGATAGTTTCCGACAGCGCCCAGATGTAGTTGTGGGCAAAGCGCAGAGTCTCGATTTTTGTGAGTTTTGTGTCGTCCGGGAAAGCTGGCAGGACTCTTCTCAGTTCGTCCAAGGCGTCGTTCAGATTGTGCATTCTGTTTCTCTCGCGGTCGTTCGCCTTCACCCGTCGGTTCCTTTTGACAACCTGCAACGTGGCGTCGTTCTTGCACCTGCTTCGTCGCCTTTTCTTCTCTTGCGGGTCCGCGATCGCTTGATCTTGTATTTCAGCCGGGGAGGATGGCTGGCCCAGAGAGGAAGGCGACGAGCTCAGGTGCAAGCTGCCAAGTGAGTCTTCATCATCGGTGACAGGAGCGGCGAAGCTGTAATAGACATCTTCCACGCTGGAGCACATTTTGTCAGGGCTCTGGTGATGAGAGAAACAGGAAATTTGGGGATTAATCTTAGAGAATGAGCGCAGGTTCAAGAGATAAAACGAAGTGAAGAACTTCTCAAAAGACATGTAAAAACGAAAAGGTAAGGCGTACTTACCATACAACTGGGGCACAGGAGGCGAAAAAGTGTTTGTTTGTTTTGGCTTTTTTTCCTCGCTCAGATCCAAGTGGCTTCAGGTGTCGAGGAGGCACGCGACGTGTCGCGATCCTTCAGCAGTTCGTTTGTGTCAGCAAGTGAGCTTGGCACACGACAAGCTTCAGTCCACTTATATACGCTGATGAAACAATAGGGGATCCCCCACCCTAGGCCCCCTCTCAAACCGGCCCTTTGGCATTTTTGTAAAGGTTGAATGAATAGGTTGCAACAGGTCTGCCCCGTGCCGCACTGCCAGCTTATTAGCATAATTTATGCCCTCTTGTTTATTCACTTGCCGGAGCGTGCCTGTAATCATTCTCAGCCAATCGGAGAAGAGGAGCGCATCCCAGCCACGCGCGTGAGCGTTAAGGCTCCGAAGACCAATAGCAATCCGAAGGTTTCAATCCTCGTGAAGAAATGAAAAGATAGGAAGGAGAAAGAAAAGAAACAAGTGATTAAGCCCCGCAGGCAAAGGCACACTCCACAAGATGCTTTGCACGCCTCTGGATTTTTGTTTGGCACTCCACTTCGACAATATAACTTGCTAGGGGGTATAATAACACTGGAATAAACGTCTGCGATTCAAAGATATGCGTCAATATAAACTCGCGGGTATTTAAGAGCACTAAAAGGAAATAAAAAAGTGACAGTAGTGCTAAGAGGTTCTACTTTGAAAGAGAATACTATGTTGATACATCAGTTTAATTTAAAATGTTCAATGTGTCAGGGAAGGTAGTACTAGGGTGTTGTACCGTGTTAGCCATTATGAATGTAGAGAAAAGCCAAGCAAAATGACACCTTTTATTGGCTAACTAGAAAGATTACAATATGCAGGGAAGGTGAAATTATTCACGTGAAATACACCCTACACCGCACGATGACAAAAAAAATTCTAATCTTTTTCTACAAAATACTGTTCTGTTAAGAAATAATGATGACATTAAGCACATTTTAATTATTACTAGAAACAAATGCACGCTTCGCTTTGTGAAGTGCCCCGGGGCATTCCTTAATAAGAAAATCAACATACAAATAACATTTGACTTACTATTAGATAAAACGAAGAAACTGAATCTACTAAACAATTAGAGAGCGTTCGCCATTACAGTACACTTCCAGTACATGGAAAGAACTGAAATTAGCATCGTTACTGATCGTAGCAGGTTTTCAAAGTTTGCTGCAAAGTACTTTCCAATTTAAGTATTTAATTTTACAAGTTAAGAATGTGGTATCAGGCCAAGAAGGTCAGGGGAGAAGGCTAAACAGCCGAAACGTTATGTCTTGCACCTTCTATCTATCTATCTATCTATCTATCTATCTATCTATCTATCTATCTATCTATCTATCTATCTATCTATCTATCTATCTATCTATCTTCTTTTCTTTACAACGTGGAAATAAGCTTTCACTTTTTAAATATGCATATTTACTGTGTATTGAAAGTCAGTTTTCAAAAATCGAAAAAGCATATGCATATAAATCGCTTTATTCGATTTTTGAAAATTGACTTTCAGTACACAGTATATTTGTTCGTTTTCCTACAGCAATTATATCTGAGAAAACTTTAGCCAACTTCTCCGCTTAGACCAGAGTTTTATTTCCCACAACACTATAGCAAGTATGTACTTTCCAAATTCATAATCTCGGAATTATTATATAATAATTATATTAATGATGTATTAAAAACGAATTTGTCCTTTATCAAAATGATTGATGTCACCCCGGTTTTTCCACACAAGTCTACGAGCACGTAATGTAGCTATTTATCCAAATAGATAGATAGATAGATAGATAGATAGATAGATAGATAGATAGATAGATAGATAGATAGATAGATAGATAGATAGATAGATAGATAGATGTCTGTGTATCACCAATGATAAATATCGCCAGTCTTGAACTTTCTGAAATTGCAGATTTTCTGTAAACATTTTTTTTTTGTCTGAATTCCGAGATTTTTGTCCGGCGTGTGTCTTGTTTTCTTCACCCGGATGTCGCCTGATCTATAAAACACCCAGCTGGCAAATTCTCTATGAACAAATATATAATCTTAAAATGCTCAAGCCGCTGCTGAAAATAATATTTCATTTTCGTTGCATACTTTTTTCTTTCTTTCAGAATATTTCCAGAAATTCGTTAATTCGGCACTGCCGAAATAAATATTGTCAGTTTAAAATATCTCCTATAATAAAAAGAAAACAACGAGAGCCTGAAAGGGAGAAAATGCGACAGAAGCGGCGTATTTTATTCACGCTGTGTGTATTTGAATAAGAATAATGCTGCTGGACTGTAACAAGCAGAAAGAATGAGTGGGACAAAAGCGCCGAGGAGCAGAGTTTGGACAGAGGACAAGGCGAGTGGAGCTGAAAGGAGGAGAGAGGAGATGTGTACAATGGAACAATTCACCTACTAATCGCTTTGATATATTATACATGCCCGAGGACTCCAAACATTGTGTAATTATTTATAAATGATTCTCCCCCGCTCTCACCATTGTACCGCTGGGAGAAAGAAATTGCAGGTCCCTCGCAACACAATTTCTAAATCGCTTTTCGTCTATCGGATTTTGTGTTTCAAAGGACCTCTGAGGTGTTGCAAATGTTATAGAGATATAGGACTTAAATGCAGAAGAACACCATCGTCAATCATCACGGCTTAAAGCTGAGTGAGATTACCTAATATTTAATTGAGCTTTAAAAATATGGACGTATGTACCTGGGTATTATTACTTTTTAAGTGCATGGCATGGATTACGAATTCGTTTGATTAATTCAGCTTTCCTAAACAGAAGATGCCACAAGACAAAGTGCGAAATATAAAATGAATGACCTTTAAGAATGTACACCATTACGCAAAACCTGGTGCGCAGTATTTTTTTATACTCAGATTTTAGAAGGTATCCATGTTATATACATTTACGTGACAGATGTCTGCTTGCGATTCAACTAAACGGTTTCATATCTTTAGCTGAGCAAGTTGACAGATTTGTCATTACATTGACACAATACGGACTCCTCAGGAATCATAATGAAATCGATTGACCGTAATTATCGTAACCCTGTAACACCGATTTGTGTGTTCTTGTTGCTATGTGTTTAAATATTCAAAAAGGGGTGCTTTAAAAAGTAAACAGCGGATTTGCACGAAGGAGGAAATCGATTTTATTACCACTGCGCTAACCTGTGAACATTAGGATCAAAGCGTGGACCAGCTTGATGGCTAATTAGCTGAGACTTTAAAAACCTACGTTCAAGGCGCCGTTATTGGCCTTATAAAGTGATAAAAGTACCCGTTTTCCATGAAAAAGTTCAATAGTAAGTTAGAAGACGGGGTGTGCGTGTGTGTGGGAGGGGTGTTGGTTAGTATTCAAGCGTGTGCGCAGGCGCGTGTGTCCACTGCTCTGCGTGTGTGTGTGTGTGTGTGTGTGTGTGTGTGCTACAGATTTGGCAAGTGGCAGTCAGAGTGCAGGATAGGACTGCTGCTCAGCCTCCTCACTTGAGAAGAGTTGCCTGGGAGATCCCTGATAGGATTAGACACAAGTGCACGAGATGCGATTGCATTTCAGGATAAAACACGTGAGAAAAAGAAACAATCGACTGCCTTTCAGAATGAAGTAATCCCTGCTGGACAACGTATAAAGAAATATAAATTGGGACGAACGATTGTTAGAAGTTTTTTGGGAGTAACTCAATAAAGAAGTGTCTTTGTATACTCACCCAATAGCTTGCGCATCCCTAATAGTTGATCGCTAACGTATTGTCGGGTGCGTGTTGCAAATAGATTTCATTGTCCTCTTATTATGCTACTTTTGTCACGAATACTTTTTAAAAGTTTCAAGGTGGATGAACTTTTTATGTATGTATGTATCCACGTATGTATGTAGGTTTGTGGGTAGGTAGGTAGATAAGTGTAGGTAGCTATTTTTGATGAAAACAGCGAATTTCCAGAAAACGGCCACTTAACTCCAAAAGGCATGTGTGCTTAATTTGATTTAAATTAAATTTCACTTTTGTATCTTCCGAAGCGTTAATCCCCACAGTATTAATACGATTACTGGGTGCAAAAGATCTTTGAGTCAGAAAGTCTGATACCAGTTTTTCTGATGTTGTTAATCCCTGGAATAATCCCTTCTTTTTAGTGACGGTGAAGTGCTGCAACCAAGATGTATGCTTTTTTCTTCTTCTTCTTTTTAAATTATTCTTATAAGACAATTATTGGAAAGTAATGATTCCCTTAGCGGTTCTTGATCCAATGCCATAGTATATTCAAAATCAAAATAGCAGACATGGGAATACATACATAGAGTGCAAACAGTAAATATGTAAAATGTAACATATCTGTTTCGATCAATCTCATTTTCGTACTTTCAACTGGTGGCCCATACAGTCCTCCATCATCTTGTTACGACACCAGTGGTTTTTAGTTTCAACAAAAACGCAATAACCGCTGTAAACTACATTTAAAACATATACTACAGTGTAATAACACACACATATTATATATATATATATATATATATATATATATATATATATATATATATATATATATATATATATATATATATAAATAACCTATCAAAATTTTTAACTTACCCAGATATTTTCACGTTTTTGATAAATATTGGGATTTTTAAATCAAGATACCATTAAATTGATTTTAAAATATAGGCAAGACATTACTGTTGTTTCTAACAGCTATTTACTACTTTAAATGACTGATTTTGGACGGATTATTCATATATGACTGCAAAGCAAAATTCCCTGCGGCCATTTCTTCAGTGTCCAAAGGGTAAACTCTACCAGCGTATCCTTAACGAGTCATGTATAAACACTAATAGCTTATTACAGAAACTTTTGTAATTGCATTTACACCGGTGAACCCTGTCATTCTGTTCACTTGGCATTCATAAAGTTCAGTTCTGGATTTACAAACAGCTGAAATGAATACGCTTTCTTAACAAATAAGACAATACATTGTTTTTTTTTTCTTCTAGCGGAATTAATCAATGCGAGAGACGGACGACAAACTGAAACTGAAGACTTAATACAAAGGTGTGCGCTTCTGCATTGAGACAGGAAGGCACACAGGAATTAGCCAGGATGGAAAGCCAAGGGGAAGGCCGAAATGCACAACTCCTGAAGAAGGTACCGTAAGTACACCCGCGTCTGGGTGTGCCTGCTGGCAGCTGCATAGAAAACGCAACAAAAGACACTTTTGACACATGTCACCTTCAGCTATTGATTTTCAGATATATCTTCCGTCGAGGCCGCCCGGGGCGCAAGGTGGGCCCCAATCCAGGACGGGGCGCCAGTTTACCGCAGAATGTTCAAATGTGTTTACTGTTGTAGATCTAAGAAAACTCAGTTTTGCAGGTTCGTGTTTCGCAGTTTATATTCACAAGCTCGCTCCGCCTTTAAACTGATCGTTGTCAGGTACTTCTAAATAAAGAACGACAAGCTCAGTTAGAAGTTAAACATCGACGCATTTTTGTTTACGTTTAAGATCAAAACTAATAAAAGCTACAGTCACTGCAACTGCATTAAGATTTTCAGTTGTTCAGTTCCAGATCCGCTTCACTGTCATACATGCAGTAATACTTGCCTGGTTCCTTTACTTGAGGGTCTTATGCACCTCAGTTGTCGGTAAGAGAACACAAACACATCACCCGGAGAGCTGTAAATAACACTTTACTCCATCACTTAAGCATCCATAACTCCAGATCATAAAAAATGAGCGGAAAGGCTCATTTCTCCCGAATTTTTTTTTATTGAAATCATTTGCAGCTAATGTAGATGATAAAAGGGAGTTATCAGTAGAAACGTCGGAACAATAAGTAATTATAAGTAATATAAACACAGTTCTCGCTAACTGTAATCAAAATAATAACTTAAATGACATCCTACACAATCATACTTTCTTTCAGAAGCCGGTTTTGGAATTATGTTCTAAATAATTAAATATATCGGGTTTAAACTGTCCGTTGCTCATAAATGGTGCGTTTTCATAATAAATTAGTGTCCGAATAGTGCATTAACGTTTAAGGTCTACGAGAACATCGAAAAAACTACGTAAGTAAAGAGAATATTTGGTGAATTTCAATACCAACAGCAAAACCGCGGTAGCTTTTCTGGCTACGCTATTCCATTGCGACAACTTTGATAAGTTTTGCAGGTTTTCCATAAATTCAGCAGCCTGTTCTCCTGACCTCTGATTGCAGTCATCTCTGAATCTTTGAGGTTATCAATGAAAAAGGAGGAAAACAACTTAATTTTAATGAGTAAGAACTTATTTTGATGAGTATAAAATGTTATGTAAAGCTGTTAAAGTCACTGTTTAAGGCAAGTCAATGAATGCGTCCTACCGTGGACAGTCGTCCCCTCCAAGGCCGTCGGTTTCTCGTTGTACTGTCTGTCAGTACAGGCTTCAGTTCTATGCGACATTGGCCTTGGCTGATATTAACTGACACTACAGTATTGTCTTGAACAAACGATGACGTTGTTATTAGGTATTATTGCAAGGTACGTCACATCTTGGCAATTGGAAAGCTAAGAGAACAGAACTGGGGTGAACTAGGTTTGAGGGTGTAAAAAAGTGAGCATGGTTGTGAGGATTAGCGCCGCACAGTTATGGAAACTTTCTATGGATTTGATTGTATAGTTTACAGATTAAAAGCAATGGTCACTTGTTCCATGCCCCAAATGACCGATGGTGACAGGTTTTATCTCCCGATTTATGATCTTCTGATTGAAAAAGCAGGCTAGGAAATCAAATAAGAATACAGAAATAAACCGTTGGACCGCCTGCAACGAACCGACCAATCGGAAGCCTCGGGGGGTGGGTCTTGATGAGTCGCATTTGCTATAAGAGGCGCCTGAAGCTTCGCTCAGCGTCTACGAGTACCGGGCATTGGTCGAGAAATGAGGAAAACTTTCGGATTGTTTTAATAAGTCTTTTCAAAATTACACTTTCACTTGAAATGAAAACAGAAGGAGCAGTCATGACTGGAGGTTCAAGACAGATTTTGTGCATAGACAGATGGGCGCATATATTTTAAGTGAAAATCATAAATATATTACAGTAAATTGGGTTATGGTTTGTATTTTATTTCCGGCTTTTCCGAAAGAAATATACAATTTTTTGTTTCAAAATAAATACTATTGATTATTTCAGATTATTTATTTTTTGCTGAAAATATTTATAAAGATTTTAGAAATTATCATAAATTTTATTTTAGGCCATTTTCTGAATGCACTTTTTCTACTACAGGGTTAGGGGAGAATTAGAGCCTGTTCCAGCTGCGCTGGACACCAGTTGGGAGGCAACTCTGCACTGGGCTGCTGTCCTTCAGAGGGTCCGCACACACAAACATACAAAAGTTGGGAAGAAACTGGAGGGGAAGACACACTCAAACAGGATAGATTTGCTATTTTATTGCATTGGAAAGGTCATTCCACATCAAATAAGGTTTTTTCATATTCTGTACTGGATCACAATATGTCACTAGCTATGCATGTAAGGTACTTAAATTTAGATTAGGCAAAACATTACACATGATTTTTAAATCAAAAGAGACCACTTCTGTCTTAGAACAACTTCCAACTAGTTTGTTGAAAAACTTATAAAAGTGTACAGTCAATATTGAATATGACCAACATTTCTGTGTTAAATGGCATTGCCTGCAACTCATTGAACATAGCCATTATTAAGAAATTAAATTTAAGTTTTGAATGTTTCAAAGGATTAATCACAAATTTTAAAAATACAATTTCTCCTAAAGTTTTGGAAGAAAAATCTTAAATCTTAATTTTCAAATATATATAATCTTTATAAGACATTAACTCATTTTGTAATTTATAATTATATTGCTATACAGGGAATTCTACCATTATTATGCTTCTACTGTAGACATAAACATTATAAAGTATTTTTTAACAGTTTGGGCCAGCTGTCCTATATCACTCATAACTTGATGATTTCATTTCCAGCATGTGCTCGAGTCTAAAGACAGTGCGCTCCTCACTCCTGCAGTGCAATAAGGAGTTTCTAAGGATTCAGTGCTACGGATTATTCTTTCTTCTCTATGTATGTTGGCATTAGCAGATTTCATTTCTAAAAATAACACTAATTTAAATTTGCAGTTCTATATTAAACCAAACGATACTTCATAACTGTATTATGTAATTGATTAGTGGCTTAACTGCTTTAGTGAGGGAAACAGTGGACTTGTAGACTTGGATAGCAGGCTTCTTCTTAAATTTGGAATAAAAAGAAAAAGTTAGTCTAGTTGAAAGTAATTTTACAAATAGCAAGACCCTCTTAACTTTTAACTCAAAGGGCTCAAACATTAGTTTGAATACATTTCCAACACATTTAGATGTTATCTTTGACACTAATTAAGACCATCTTTATCAACTTTAGCAATGGTGTAAACTTTAGGTAGTTTGGCTGTGAAAAGCGGGTGCATTTATTTGTATCAAGCCGTACTGAATATTGTAAGAGTATGCTGCAGGTTGTTCAAAATATTTTGTTGCTTGTATATGGTTAATGTTAAATACCTTGTTATGGATCATGTCTAAAACTATAATGCAAACAACATGCAGTTCTTAAGTTTCAGAATTCATGTCCAGTTATGTTTATAGCGGATTTCAAATCCATTTTGACATGAACAGAATGTATTAATGCACATACGCAAGAGAATACACCGTGATCTCAAGATGCAGGACTTCTTAAAGTTCTCAAGATAAATTAAATTTGTCTAGCAGGCAGAGCCCTTAGCTATAGGGACCCCAACTGTGGAACAATCTATTTGCCATAATTAGAGGTGCCTCACTTGGTCTCAGCATTTAAATCACAGCTGAAGCCCCATCATTTTAGCATACTACGTCCCTGTTGGAGCTGCTGTTGCTGAGGCAGTTCATATTGCCCTTTAATAATTATGTCAATTTCCTGTGATAAGCCGTTACCAAGTCTTTCCCAGTCTCTTTATCTGCTCGGTGTCCTGTGGTGGTGCTTGGCTTTGCTGCCACTTTGATCAAGATAGCCCTCCTGACCTTGGAGTAGGACTTCAGAGTGGATGAGAGACATTAATATTGTCAGTGACAGCTCTAGTGCCGGACCCTCCCTTCAACTCATCAACACAAGCCTCTTACTTGTATTGTTACTTAAGGGAGTTTCAAGAATTTTATTTAAAAAGTCTGAGTTGCAGGGAGTATGAATTTATCCCAGAAAAATGTAGTTTATGTCTAATATAGTACATTATATTCATTAATGTGCACACACACACACACACACGTATATGATATATATCATCAATGCATTTGTGTTTACAGGACTGTGAGCTACAAATTTGAAGTGTTCTATATTTAAATAAATTCAGCTTACCTGAATATCCCCAAATCTGTATTGAATTTGGTGTTTTGTTGAAGGTTAATGAGTGAATCGACTGAGTAGCACAACTGTTAGCGCTACAATTCCTGAGCCCTGGGTTTGAATGCTGGTCCAGGTTACGGTTTAGGTGGAGTCTGCATGCTCTTCCCATATCAGCACAGTTCTGTCTGCTCTAGATTTCTTACCACATATTTGAGACGTGTGTGTGTCTCTTAGATTATCAAGCTACTGTAAACTGACCCCATATGACTGAATGTAGCTATTTACATGCATGTAACCTGCCATCCCCTTCTATGGTTGGTATCTACGCTTTGGCTTCTATAACCCTGAATAGGATTAAGAGGGTGGATGTGCTGAAGTCCTCTTAAGATAAATAAAAAAAGGAAAAACAACCCCCCCTCTATCAACTTTTGCTCTTTTCATTTTTTTGGTGATAAACTGGGCCTCACTTAACAAAACTTTTATTAGGTTTGTGGCTTTCTGCTACATTCCCTTCTAATATTTTAACAAAGTTAGGCACATAACTGCATATTACTTTTAAAAAAGAGACACAGCGTTTGACCATCTTCACGCTGTACAACAGTTCATAATCTAATAGGGCTTCATATTTTTAAAGCCAGTGTGACACCCCTACTGAGGATCATTGAACATTGCTATCCAAAAATGAACAGAAATAGTTCTCACGGGGCCCTCAAGGCAAGTGAGAGATCTCAAGGTTAGTGGAGCAGCTGAGGTTCTCCACATTTCAAAGGTTTTTTTTACAATATCAAAAAGTGTCTTGAGCATGGGAAAGGCACTATATAAATAAAATGTTTTACTATTATTATTATTAAAATGCACAATAGCTATTTATGCCAAGATGCGCTTCTGGTGCAAGAGCTGTTAAAAGGTTTTGAGGTATTTTCAAATTGATATTTTCTTTGCAGTTATGACTTTTAAATATGACTTCAAAAACATTTTAAGAGTAATTTGTTCCTTCCATGCCCTTTATTGTATGATTGCCAACAAGATTCCACTTTTTTTTTTAGGATTCTGTCTAGTAGGGTTAAAGACAGACAGAAGAACATGCATAGAGGATCTCAGATGGTTTGCATTTTAGAGATCTACGTCAAGGATAACCAAGGTACCACAATTAGCAAAGTAAGCCAATGCTATGTAAATGGACTAACTGACCTGTGAAAATGTCTTGCATTTCTGTCTCGACAGTAATCACCATTACTGATTATACTGGCCTGCCATTAGGCATATATAAATGAAAAGACCTATGTGTGTATGGAGCAGTCCGCCCAGCTCACGCTCAACCACAGCCACTAGATGGCGCTTGCTGCACCTCACTTCTCACTATGAAAGACCTGTGTGTAGCAAACACCATCACACAACAATGACGTTGTACTAATGAAGACACAACATCAAAATGAAGCAAAAGCTGTGGCTCAACAACGTGCAAGTGAAACACCTCAGCAACGGAGGGCAAGGCTTGAAGTTTTCACTAAAGACATTGTCTATCTGGAGGTGTTTTCTCGAGACAAAGATTACTAGGACTCTTATGTCAGTGATACGGCTAAGATATGGTCCTGCCAGTGTCTTCTTATGAAAGCCAGTGGGGCAGCAAGCACAGGTGGGTCTACATCTTCTGCACTGGGTAATTCTTAAGAGTTAGCTGACGCTTCTCCAGGTTCATAAATATAGTAAACCTGCTACGGAGTCCGCAGTGGGTAGCGCTGCTGCCTCGTAGTTGGGAGATCTGGGGACCCGGGTTCGCTTCCCGGGTCCTCCCTGCGTGGAGTTTGCATGTTCTCCCCGTGTCTGCGTGGGTTTCCTCCGGGCGCTCCGGTTTCCTCCCACAGTCCAAAGACATGCAGGTTAGGTGGATTGGTGATTCTACATTGGCCCTAGTGTGTGCTTGGTGTGTGGGTGTGTTTGTGTGTGTCCTGCGGTGGGTTGGCACCCTGCCCAGGATTGGTTCCCTGCCTTGTGCCCTGTGTTGGCTGGGATTGGCTCCAGCAGACCCCCGTGACCCTGTGTTCGGATTCAGCGGGTTGGAAAATGGCTGGCTGGCTGGCTGGCTACGGAGTCTTCAGGTTGTTTTTATCCCAAAGACCACACGCAGGTAGCATTACATCAAGACTGAATAATCAGAAGCAATGGAAAGCAACACATTCATGAAGACTACCATGGCCAGAACTAACAGGAAGTCTCAACACATAGTAAGTGCATCTGGTAATCTGTTGATCTCATTCTGTGACTTTTTATGCCATGTTTTACTGTGAAGTTCTTTGACTTAATCTGCCTATGCATTTTCTCTTTAATGAAATCAAAAACTAGAAACGTGCAAGCAAGATTGATGGAGAGGTTGTGCAGTTTACGTGTGCAATTAACCTTCATGTTATGCTAAACTTCATAATGTGTTATTTGTGTGTCTGCAGATCCTGTACAAAATAAACACCAAATATGACATAAAACAAAATAAACTAATCCACTTAAACCTCACCATTACAGCAGAGTAAATACCCAGGAAAAGCAAACCAGAACATCAGGAAGAGTCCTTGCAACAAAAAACATAAAACAACTCGAGATCAAGTACTACAAAACAGAAATCCAAAAAGATTTTTCCTGATGTTGTAAGTGGAAATCTATAACAATTTACAATCTGTTCAAAGTTAGCTTTTGGAACACAACACCACATTATTTTACATTACTATCAAACCCAAGCTTGAGTGTTTTTAGAACACTTCCATAGGCCTTACTTAAGCTTAAATAAAGAAAACTACATCCACCACACGTACAGTATCTGTAACTTGTAACAGAATGAAAATGCAATTACCTTGAAAATCAATTGAGTATTATCTATCCAAACAGACTTAAACAACTCTGAACATCATTTAAACATAAAAGGAGATATTTTTTACTAAACTAAGACTATTGTGATTTAATTTGTAATTTAATAAGACCAAAGCACAAATTAAGTATTTGTTCAGCACTGAGACTATAGGACTCCATATGCTTACACACTCCACAAGAAGTATTTTCATGGAACAGACAGGGCTGAAACAAAAATTTTTAAAATCTAAAACATTATGTTTGGTAATATTGTAATACCAAATAAAAACACCTAAACATTGTAAGCTACCAAATATGTTTCTCTATTATATAAAAAAATCTTTCGACGCGACAAGACTTTTTGGAAGAGAGATTTTTTCAAGTCCCACGAGACAAGACTTTTGCCTTGAGATTTTTTCAAGTGATGCCCTCCTCTCAAACATTTTCAAACAAGACCACAGTCTTCTCTCATTCGTGTGAATGCTTTTGTCAGACACACTTCCTGCGCTCTTAGCTCTTATACATTTTAACGTTTTCCTCACTTTAAGTTCCCAATTAAAGAAGACGTATTATTTCCAGATCTTATTGAAGAATTTCATCACAAAGGGTTATCAACATAAAAAATGAGTACATGCACCATCCTAGCACCAAGAAACAAGGAAGTCAGATGAATTAATGCCAAAAATGTCGAACGGTTACACAGAAAATTGGTTAAATGCGTATCAATAGACTATCCTGAAACAGTTAGTGGTGATCATGTGGAAGATGAAAACAACAACTTACAATATCATGAAGAATATCTACAACTGTTAACAACGTCCAGTCTTACAATGTACAAATTACAGTAGAAAGAAGGATGTATCCAAAAAAGGTAATGTAGAACAACTTCCGTGGATAACATTAGACAATAAAGGAGATCTTGATATGCCATTCATATTAAAACATTAAGAGTTTCCAGTTAGAATAGCTTTTGCAAAGACAATTAACAAATCTCAGAGCCAAACATTCGAAAAAGTCATTTTATTTAATAGAGAGAAAGAAATTAAATTCAATCACGGGCAATCTGTTTAAATTGTACATCCACATCCCCATATGCGAGCAGCAGAACCACAAAGAGGCTAGCGCGTAGCACAGGCAGGGGCTGGCAAGCGAAGTGAGCAGGGGCAAAGCCCCCTAATATAGTGTAAATAAGGTGATCTCATCAATTTTAGTAGCTATAGGCTAGTAAGCTTAATGTGTATCTGAGATAAATGAATAGAAGCAATCAGATTAGATAGAACTTTGTCCCAAGGTGGAAATTTGGCTTTTACAGAAGCTCACTAAATAAATAAATACACAAATATTATAACAAAGAGATACACACAAGAATTACTAAAAAGAAAAAAGTTTCTGACTTGGGAGCATGTACTGATACAGAGTATTATTGCACCAACCACACGATGAAATACCTCAGGATACTACATTAGGACCCGAGCGCAGCCATGGATAAAAATCAAAAGATCACTCATAGTCACAGTGAGGTGCAATAAAGGTATATTGCTGTTGGTATAAAGGAGAACCGTAGCATTTCTTGACACACTTCTGAATGAGTCATTGGCTGAAAGTTCACAGTGCTGGTGTGTCAGAGGGTGGACATGCAGCATTGTACAGAACAGCCCTCAATTTTACCTTCATTTGCTCCTCCACTGCTACCTCCAGCAGGGTAAGAGTGCATCCAAAAACTGCGCCTGCCCTTTAAATTAGCTTGTTGATTTAGTGGGCCTCTCTTAAAGTGATGTTACCAGCCCAGCACACTCCGTTATATAAAATCGAACTGGCCATCAGTGTTGCGTAATATGTAAAGGACAGCACTACTGACATGGAAGGAAATCAGTCTCCTAAGGAATAAAATGGGGTCTGCTCTGCCCTTTCTTATATAGTTCCTCTGTGTTAGAAGACCAGTCCAGCCTATCATTGCTGTGGACCCCCAAGTACTTGTAGCTATGAGTCATCTCCACATCCACTCCATGAATAGTGACTGGGCATGAAGACTTTTTGGTACAGCAAAAGTCAGCAACCCATTCCTTGGTTTTTCCAGTGTTAACTTGCTGATAATCTCTTCTGCACCAAAAAACAAACTTCTCCACCTAACTCCTATATCTGTCTCCCTTAACAATGCACCCCAGTAGTGTGAAATCGTCAGAACATTTCTGCAAGTGACATGGTGTTATATTTGTAGTCCGAGGTGTACAGAGTGAACAGAAAAGGAGACAGGACTCTTCCTTGTGGTGCTCCAGTGTTATTCACATTCGTATCAGAAACACTGCCCTTGAGTCTAACAAACTATGTTCTATCTGACAGAGAGTCCATCATCTAGGACACCATAGGCTCATCCACCTGCATATCACTGAGCTTACCCCTTAACAAGCATTGCTGGGTGATGTTGAAAGCACTGGAGAACTCAAAATTCATAATTCTCACAGTGCTGCCAGCGTAGTCCAGGTAAGAATAAGCCTTGTGCAACAGTTTGTCTTCTTTCAAAACTATTTTGGTCTTTCATGGGCATCACCATTTTGTGCTGTGGTTGCCACTGTGTTACTATGGAATTGGTGTGATAAACTGCAATGCTTGACATCCTCATGACTACATAAAAGGACACCACAGATGTCTGTCAAGATAACGACTGTAACCCTTATGTGTCCTTTTGATTTTCATAATTCTTGCTAAAGACAGTTTTGGGCACAAACTACAATTTAAGGTTATGATTTAGTTTTGGCAAAAAGTTTGGTCAGAACTCTTGGTTATGAACTTGGCTAGGTCTTCACCCACATGTATTCTCCTGGCCCCTTTATTTCCCATTAGTTCCGCAAAACTCCCATGAAATGGTATACTACAGAGCATTAAGCTTGCACTGTGTTAATGGGTAGAAGATTAGAATCCGCTGTGGGGTTGGCTGATCCATCCAGGATTACAGTAAAACGTTCAATAAAGAAAAAGGGAGTCTACTCAAATTCTGTAAATATTCAACTGCAACAAACTGTTAATAAAAAAAAAAAAAAAAATATATCTATCCAGTGGCTATAGAACAATTTTTCACACATGTGCACTGGGAAAGCTGCATAGTCAAGTTATTGCAAAACACATGCGCTATAGTAATAAAGGAATAATTTTGATATTGTTGATAATTATTCTTTACCTTCAACTTCTGTATACAAAACATAAGAGCAACATAAAAAAATGAATAGCAGTAGCTACCCTGTGCACTATTGAGTCGGACAAAGATGATCCCATCCAGATATTAAATAAGCAGCATCAGCTCAGGTTTCCTTCAATATTTCCACATTTAACCTAACTTTTTCCATGAGGTTAAATATTCATGGGCCACATCATCTTGAGCTTGATCTGCTTCTGAAAACCAGTGTGCCTTAGGTTGTCTGCAAATAGTCAAGAATTTGACAGCAAGTGAAGCGGGAATATCTTTTTATCAATATTGTCAAATATTTGAGGGTTATGGTAAAGGAATACACTGGGAAAAGTTAGGCTGGGACACAACATCTAAGGTCAGCTCCATCTCCACCATTACAAGAGTGGCGAATCACACGCACAGGATGTGATGTCACTGCTGGTCAGGCTGCAAGAAGTTGGTGCTCATTCAAGGACCAGCTTCCATTTAGTCTGAAAGCTCCTGAAACAGCATTCACACAAAACAGGGACTGAGAGACCTGTGGGGGCTTTTCTTTTGCATCTAATTTTCAAGTTAACCTTCCCAAATCAGAGATGGACACCCTTGGGGACTCCAAACATCCTTTTTGTTGCTCTCTCTCTCCATCTTAAAATACAGATATACATAATGTTACTCATTTGTTGAATACAAAGTTGTGATTAGTTGCTCATTTTGCCCAGTTTACAGAATGGTGGCTTTGTTGTTAGCAATGCTGACTCACAGCTCCTCGATTCTGGCTTCAAATCACTGCTTAGCTGTTCCCTTTGTAGACTCCTCTGTAATTTTCCTCCCATATGCCAATGAAATACATGTTGAACTGGTGACTGAATCATCTGTGTATCGATTACAGAGTTCTGCAATGGATTGGTGTCTGCAGCATGCCCAGACTCAAGAGATTAATCTATGCGGGGCTTAACTGATTAAATAATGAACATTAATGAAACATAGCGTATATAGATGGGATGGATATGGATACTTAAGAATATTCAGACTAAGACAGGAAAAAACATACAAAGTCAGCACCGATCTGGACAGGACCATTGAGTCATTAGTTGTAAAAAGGATCGAGCACTCTTCTGGTACTCATTCACACCAAGAAAATGCAAAAAAAGGTACAACGTAATTAAGGAAAAAAGGGAATTTGCAGTAAGATATTCACATTATTAAAATTAAAGAAAGCAAGAGCTTGCCGTCACACTGAACTAACCAGAAGACCTGCCAGTTTGCTCATCTTGCAAGCACCACCAAAGCATTCCCCATTAACTAGCCTGGGTCCTTTTCCATTTTCCCCTGTGAGACTTTGCCATAATATCACTATTCAGGCAACCAAGCTGGCTCAAGACAGCTTTACAGTAATCCCTCGTGGTTCACTTTTCGCGGATTCACGACTTCGCGGATTTTATATGTAAGCATATCTAAATATAACGCAGATTTTTCGCTGCTTCGCAGGTTTCTGTGGACAATGCATCTTTTTACTTCTGGTACTTGCCAGCTCAGTTGGTTTGCCCAGTTGATTTCATACAAGAGATGCTATTGGCGGATGGCTGAGAAGCTACCCAATCAGAGCACGCAGTTAAGTTCCTGTGTGCTGCTGATTGGCTCAGCGACGGAGTGTTGCATTAACCAGGAAGTCTCATCTCACTCATTCAGCATTAATGTGCTACTGCTTCAGGGGCCGTGTCCAAGCACCAACAGAAGATGCAAATGATTGCAGAAAAGGTAAATGTTTTGGATATGTTGAAGGAAGGGAACAGCTACACCATTACAGCATCAATGAGTCCACGATTCTTTTTATTTAAAAAGGAGGAAAAGCATATAAGATCTACGGCCACAGTGTCCTTTAACCAGGGCGCAAAACGAGTTGCAAGTGGACGTGATAAGGCAGTAGTCTGGATGGAATCTGCTTTAGGAATCTTTGCAACAAGGTCGACGACGTCATGACCGCCTACAAGCTGCTACGTGTACTTCGCTATACAGTAAGTGTAAACTTAGCTACCTATTTCATATTGCTTAGCAGTTGTCCCTGTTATTAATAGAGTAAATGGTGGGTTGTAAACAATACAGGGAGGGTTTAAAAACATCCAAATACACGTTAAATAAATATGGTGTCCCTACTTCGCGGAAATTCAGCTATCGCGGTCGGCCTTGGAACCTCTCTCCCGCGATAAGTGAGGGATTACTGTATACCACTACTGGGCTGTTTCAGCCAAGGGGTTTACTCTTTACCAGTCTAAAACTAGCCTAAAACTCTAGCTGTCCGTTGCGACCCTTAAGACTGGGTCTCCATTGCATTTTTTAGGGTGCCCACTTTCCTCTTATTCAGGGTTTGATGCCCAGAATTCATTGAGACTCTCTAAAGACAGTCATACCTTCAGTGTACGCAGAAACAGACTCCTCCATGCAGACAAAATGTCACTTTTGACTTCTATTCAGGCCATCGCAGACTTATCAGCGTTGACCACACACGTGCGGTTATTGACACACAAACAAAGCACCACAATACTGCCAAAAAAGAAATGTGCCTATGCAAACTGGCAGCCATGGACTAGATGTGATATTGCCAAAGGGGAAGCACCCATTTTGCATACAACTTGAATGGAGATGCAGAAGACTTGAATAACCAACCAAGGTATCATGCAACAATTTAACTACAATACAAAAAGGATACCACCAGTGACTGTACAGCTTATTAAAAAAAAGTTTAGCACAGCACATGCAAACTACAAACGCACTGCTTTCTTCATTTTTGTTCCAGACATTAGTTCAAACTTTCAAGAGTAAAACCAATTTAATCCTGTAGGGCATCTTTTCTTCAGTTTTGGCAGCCCCCTCTGGGACTTTGCCTAACCACCTATTAAAATATTTGTGGTTTTTAGAGATGGCATCACTTATAGAAGCTCAAATGAACCATATGGTTTTGAGTGCAATAACTTCAATCCAAGGCAAACAATAGGGGGAATTGAGAAGGGGAAAGGGGTCAAAGCTTGACTCGACGAGTCTGCAAAACTCCTCCTTTCAGTCTAATGAAGCTGTCTGGAGAGGTGTGTGTGCGTGCGTGTGTTTTGGGGGGGGGGGGGGGGGTTCTGGCTGGGTAGTGGGACGTGATTTGTCATACAATCTGAATCTTTAAGAGGGCAGGGGAAAGACCTCCTCTCCATATGTCCTGTTACTTAGCATCTGAAAGGTGCCTGACAGGAGGGGGGTGACTGACTGATGCGAATGAGGGAAACAGAGAGGATGTGTGTTGGGGGCCAAAAAATGTAGTAAAATGAAGCCCTGAAATTAAGAGGCATTCTCTCTATAAATACATTCAAACATCAACATAATAATGCTCCTATTTCCCTCAGAAGGGCACATGAAATTTTCTAGTGATCAGGCTTGGCATTTACTTTCACTTTGAGACCTCTGGATAGGCATGCTGTAGTATTTCCAGTTATTTAAACAACTACATTTTTTTTTTTATATAAAATGTCAAACCCATGAGCTCATAAAGCATTTACACCTCCTGCTAATTCATCAAGAAGCCTATCCTGGCAGCATTCCATTCAATAGAATCACCAGGCCTGAAAAGGATGCCAGTCCACCACAGCATACCCATTCTCACTCATACCAGACATTTTTGGTCCCTTAATCAATCTACCATTTCCTTATAATATAAATTCATCACTGCTGACCACCGCACAGTCACACCAACCAGCATCACTACATATCAAACAACATTTCAAACATGCAACCTTTTCAGCTTGCAAAACGTCAGCCTCTCCAAGACACTTGTTAGCAGTTTCTCTACATTTGCCCAGGTTAACATTACAGTTAAATGTATAAAATTTATACATTTGAATTTATAATTTCAGGAAAGGCACTGGACATCAAAAGCACGTAAGAAAAAAGCATATTGTCTCATTACAACAGAATCCTTACATATTCTTTTTGACCCATATTCCAATATATTAATGGCATGAGGACTGGTTACCCTTACTTGGAATGTGACAGTCTCTCCAAGGACCACATTTGCTCAGAATTCCTTTATTACTTAGCATCTACGGACATCTGTCCGACTCATCAACATGCAGGCCTCAATCTGGAGGTATTGGACTTTGTGAAACAATAGGCAACCTTATCCCTCAATCACTAACAGATTTTATGGTAAGATGTCTCGTAAAAATGCTTGGCTCAGGCAAACCAGTTTCCCCAACTATAACCTGGTGTGAAAGTATCGGAGGTGTTAGGTGCCATTATTAAAGAAATAAATGAAAAGAAGAATAGCAAACCGGTTAAGTATAGCCACATTACACACACACACAAACCAAAACAGTGTACTTTAACAATAGTGGAATTTTTTTGTTTCAAAATTTTTCAAAACTTCATTTCTCCTAAATACATGTTATCCACCTCTTCTAAAAAAAATCCCCACCAACTAGTATTGGGTCAGAGTCACAGCCGATAAGGACATGAAAAAATATTACAGGAGTTAACACTTAACACCATTCCATCCCAATGTACAAGAAAATCACATTATGCCAATTTTCAGATGGCCATTAAATACATCTCACTTTGAAGTGTGTGAATTACATTTCTAGCTATAAGCTACAATACCAACACAACCCCACCATTTTATTTTTATTTTTTTTTAACTAGAACCATTTTCACTTCAAATACAGAGGAAATTACAAGTAGAGAGAACATTAGAATCAAATGCAAAACAATGCCATTTTAATATACATGTATAAAGCTTTTCCTTATGTTTTCTCGCAATTGCACTGGTAACACTATTCCAAAAAGATCTTAAAAAAGGACATCATTAAAAGTAAGAACCACTACCACAGGTGTTCATTTTAGTCAACTGCTAATTGCAGTGGCTCAAAGGAGTTACTGAATGATATCTGAATAGGTGAGACCTAGTCTGATATTTCACCCCCCCCACTAGCACCACCTGGTGGTCACAAAACACAATTTTCAGATTAAGGGAAACATGAAGCCACATGGGATATTGCAACTGCTTCATATTAGAGTCAGGTCAAAGTCTGCCAAAGTCTTGAGTGGCCCCCGTACATCCATCCTGGGCTCACATGAGTTGGCTTCGTTTCAAAGACTTCCATATTACCTTAAGAAGGGGAACCGGTGGTGTGGGCAAGGGGAAAAAAAAAAAAAAAAAAAAAAAAAAAAAAAGACCTCCAAACACAAAAAGCTCAGGCTGCATTGCTACCCAAGTAAAAAGTTTTAACTAACACAATGTTGCCACCTTGTGGTTAAAATTTGTCAAAAAAAAAAAAAAAAAAAAAAACACATTGCAAGCACCCAGGACTGAACAGTTTCCAAGATTTTAAAATAATTTTACCCATTTCCCAAAGGAGAGTCTAAAGGCTCTGGGAATGTATTGCAAAGTATTCAAACAGCAAGGACAGGACTGCTCAAAAGTGTTGCATGAAAATGAATTACTTAACATAATCAACTGCAGTCCCAACCCACGACCCCTTTAGAACACTATCTATATGCCACTGGGAAAGAGACTTATTTTGCATTTTAGATCCAGGAGTTGTTAGCAGTGATAAACTGCCCAATGTAGTATACTAAGTGAGGCCATCAGGAAGGCAACAATGTTTAATTCAAGAATTACCAATGTTCAAATGTTCAATGTATAGGTCATAAATCTATTACTTGAAACTTGAATACATAATCTATAAACTGCTGCAAAGATGAACAGTGGAATGAGAGACGAACAAACAAGCTAAATATTAAGCACTATGCCACTCAATTCCACATGTAGATGGCAATTTGAAGATGGCTCAAACATATGGTTTTGAAAGATTTTAAAAATTGCAGCCATGTAAATATCCAATAAATTAAGTACACATCAGCTACTAAAAAATATTTAAAAAGTCATATTTATAGGAAAGGAGCAACACAGACATGGCAAACAGTTCGAAGCACACTATGGCTTGTGTCAGCTGCACAATTCCAGAACTGTGAAGTCTGAAGCAACATAAAACTTACCTCATGCAACACTGAAAATGTAAGGATCAGCACCAGAGGTGAAACATCAAGTTGAAAGAAAAAGTGCCCCCCAGCTCCAAATTGTTTTGACTCAAAATTGTGGTCATTAACTACAAAAGTCAAATGTAAAAATGTATATTACAAGAAAATGAGAAAAAAGGCTGGCATTTCTTATATCGATTGCATGTTTGCACAAAGTTAGTAAGATGCATGACACTGAAAAGACCAGTATTTGCAGTTAACAGCAGTAAGATAAGTGCGTTTTCCTTTACAAATAAGGGACACAGTACAAAAAATACATTCCACTAATTTATTTTTTTTTAAATATTTTTGAAAAAATATATGTTTTTACAGTTTTTTTTTTTTTAAACTTTAACACTATTCACATTCAACATATGTGGCAGTATAAACTACCAAAATCTGAAATAGATGAAGAGGAAAAACAAAAAACAAAACAAAAATAAACATTTTTGCTGTGCTGCAGACTTACAAGTAGTGTTTAAGAGAGGCACCATTCAAGTGAAACTGACAGGAAAGAATGTTACTATAACACCACATCATCTCTGCATTAACACTTACGATGCGTAACTTTATCTAATTTTGATCCATTACATGGTCACAGTTCAGCACATTTTATGTACAGTACTGTCCCTACCACTACCTGCACTCTTCTCCCTAATTAAAAAGGGGATTTTTGACTGTAGGTCTTCAGATTTAAACTGATGATGCAACTAAAACCCTAACAACTGCAGAGTTCAGTTTCAACTTTACTATTGAAGTTATGGAGAATTTACAGCAAACTATAGAACAGGTAATTGAAAATCAGTACAGGCAGTGTACAGCTTTACTGTAACAGACTTGTTCAAAAATACAAAATTTGATATTTTGGAGATGTATGTAAGCTACAGAAATGCCAATTGTTCACTTGATGCAGGCAAAGTAGTCCAGAGTGGCATAAGAGATCAAATTAAAAAATTAAAAAGAGGAATACTTAAGCTAATATTTCTCCTTGTAATATTCAAAACAAAATAAAATAAAATACAAGATTAACTCCAACTGCGTGCATTTTAAATACGTTTGTGTTTTATCATCTCTAAACAAAACTGAAACAGAAAAATCAAGAAACTGCCCTTCTCCCAACCCTTGCCTCCCTCCCTTGTGTAAATGTATTTATTATTCAGATGACTGAGATACCCAGTAGCAAAAAACTGAACTGAAAGGTCTACCATCAAGGTAAATTAAATGTTATACAGGTTGCACAAGTACCACTCAAAGAACGGTGCCTCTTAATACCCCAAATAATCAGAAATATAGCTAATAAAAGCTTTTTGATAACAGTCTCAGCACTTGAATTAAGCATGCAGGACTAACAGAAAACTTTGGCAATGCATTAAGTGTAACACAGTGACAAAGAGAAGCTTTCACAATTGATGTTCTAATACTGGCTTCACAGTGTGGAGGTTGTGCTACATCCACCAAGAGAGGCCCATGTTCCAAATTCAGTATTTAACACCAGGGACAAACTCTTTAGCATTTGGGTTCAAATTACTGTTTACCTGTAAAAACAACAACAAAAAAAAAAGTTAATTTTAACAAAAGTGAATATTTAAAAGCACTCTAGCCATCAGAAACAATGGTAAGCTTACACCCATTTTTGATACAGATTTAAACTTCCAATCTCTTTACAGCAAAAAAAAAAAAAAAAAAAAAAGATTATCTCCCACCATTACAAAAAATTAACTTGTACCCAAATAAAGACAGCAGTCAATTTTCTTGATGCAGCACTCAGGTTTGAAACTTAAAGTTAGAAAGTTGTCATACATTTTTAAAATCTGACCTAAACTTGCTTGAATATGCATACATGCCATTTCAAATGCAACAGAACAAACTTCTTACTGGAGGGCTCATGTGCATGTGTCGCTTTAAGGACTGCTACCCTCATAACAGAAGATGGCACCAAACAGTTACTGGAAATAAACTCTTGAATAAAAATCTTGCTCAAGTCTTTTAAACAATAATCAAAGAACAAGGAAATGTTGAACACCTAGAAAAGAATAAAACAAGCACTTGAAACATCTTATAGACTGTTTTAGAAAGTAAGCCAATATACAGTCTCTGCCTAGTTCTACATAGCTGTTCCAGATAATTCTGCTCAACAATTACAGGGAAGATTCTTAAAACATTTTTGTAATCAAACATTTACTGCTTCATGTTACTCTTGATCAAATGATACATGGAAGAGTTCTGAAGCTGCCATATTTCACACCTGCATACAACAATGCACTGCTGTTACTTGTTCCAAACTTAATCATGTGCGGTCGACACCAAATGCAACAACTACACATGGTTTCATATGTTCAGTCTCTTGACATTTACTTTTAATAGAATTGAAATTCCCACAAAAATCTAACCACTCATTTTCCTGAAACTGCTCATTAAGATGAGCAAATTCTCTTTTCAAAAGGTTTAATGAGTACTGCACATCCAATTTTGACACAGCAATGACAACTACTTTGCAAGATGCATGGTTTCTTCAATGGGTCGATTCACAACCTATTGCTATTTTGAAAATGAAGGGGCAAAACCTAAAAATGAAAACAAAAAGGCTAACTTTCTTTGGATTAAACCTTAATGTTGAAATGTACACAACATTCTCACCCATGCACTTCTAAATTTCAATTGAAACTAAAAAGGCAATTGATGAAAAGTTGGAATCGACAACTAATACTAATGGAACAGCACATATATGCTGGAAGGTTTGCTGGAGCAGAAAATAACCCCTGGGGCTTATGCCTCAAATTCAGAATTATCTGGGACTAATGCCTAATCGGTGGGGTTTGATCGAGAACATCACACTCCTTGCTCCATTAGAACTACGGACAAAAGAAACTTGCCAATGTGAAGCTTTAGCTTCTAATGTTATTCCCTCAGTTAATACATTAAGACAACTGTTGACTAAGGAAGCTCATATGGACTTTGGTGTCCAAACCAGTAAAAGTGCTTTCTTGGAGGCTGTAAATTATTTCATTGAGATTTACACAGAACTCGTACTCTGTTGCCACTACTGTAGACCAAAGATGCAGAGGTAGCATTACTGACACTCGAAATGCTGAAAGAGCAGACAGTAGAGAAAGGCCAAGATAAAATGAGGAGGGAGACATGCACGCTCTTCAAAATGTACAGCAAAATGCCTGAAGAGAACACATTGAGGCCTCAGGAAAAACAGCCAGATGGCAGCAGGTTTTATTTAAAAAAAAAAAAAAAAAAAAAAAAAAGTACCTTACACTAACTACAGTATTGTGTTACTTAAGACGTGCTATACGGTATTGTGGGATCTATCGGTTTTTGCTCAGAACTTTTAGGATCAGCCTATATGGGTTTCTAAATTGTTAGCCTGCATGGTTATTAGTCATTAGTTAAACAGTGAGCATCCGGTGTTACTCACCCCTTTAAAAAAACCACTAGTTTTCATCTAGCAGCTGATGCAACTATAGCATATGCTTCTTTCCTTCATATTTGTTTCATGGCTGTTGACTGAGTAGATATGAAAGATATGATTGAGATACGAAAGATGGCACTGAATACAAATACTGTATATGTATGCATGCTATTTCACAGGTGCAGGGATTTCTGCCAGAAGCACCAAAATCCACTGAAACGACCATTGCTAAAGTAGCATGCAAGTTCGTGTGAGCCTCATGTACTGGCATGGACAGCAAGAGATTATTCAGTGCAGCTTCTAATGTGATCAACGAAAGCAGTAAATTTCCTTGGATAAGGTGGAGATGCTCTTGTTCATTAAGAAACGCCTCCCCAGCATGCAAAAAAGTTCTTTATAGTTTAATTTTCCATTTTAAAATTGTCAATTTATTCCATCAAAAAGAAAAAAAATGTAATACTACAGCCTGTAATACCATGGATCAGCCAGCCAACTAAATGTGGTTGAGCAGAAGCCTTTTTTTAAAATTATAAATCTGCAAAAAAAGTGGTATTACTTATTCTGTTGTCATATCATTTTAGCATTTTTTCCTCAATTTCCATTATTGTTGAATTTGTTCCATCAAAAAAGATAGATGGGTTATTTAAAGCAACAGCCTACAAAACCACTTCCCACATAAGTTTGATTGAATGCGGTATCCAAAATGTATACAAATGTTACATTTCTCTAACGCTCATCCAGACAGATCAAGTTTCATATTTCTTTGTATCTTACAAATGTGAATACAAGTATCAGTAGGCAAGTACAAACAAATAGACATACTTGTATCAGCATCAGACCAGATTTCCCATATTGGGTCATCCCTAGTCAGAATTTGTTCTGATGTCCATGCCTTTTTCTCTGCAGTGTGCCAGGATAGGCTTTTGCTCCCTGATCCTCTGAACTGGAATAAGCAAGATTGAGAAGGACTAGGAGCTTATCGTGATCTGTTGCTAAAACCAAAGGACACTTCTAAAAAGACCATAAGTGAAAATGAAGGCGATTTGTAATCACAGGAAAGGCGTCTTACAAAGTCCCTACTTTTCTACTGAAATGTCCTTCTTTGACTTTTGAAAAATACTTTGACTTGGGCGCTGCCGCAAGTGGCAGCTATTCCAGCAGCTCCGTGTATGACTATTTTTCTACCTTTTTCTCTATTTCACTGTTAACTCCCATCACTCTTTTATGTGGACTCGTTCCCAGGCCACTTTTTACTACTTGTGAATTTCCCCTTGGGATTAATAAAAGTATCTGTCTTTTTCAGAGTTAGATAAACTCAGATAAGATAGCAGCCTACCACCAATTTTCTTGAATTGAATCAATTTTATGAATAAACCTCTAGGAGTACAAACAATGAGGTTTCCAATGTATGTAGAGCTGTGATCACAGCATCAGAAGTTTTTGCGGCTCTTCCACAAATACAGATACATTCATTAGGGTCACTGACATGCGTAGTTACATTTTTTTATGTGCGTGTATCATGTTGACAGTCTGTTGCCATGATTTACAACAGCCATCTTACCTCAAATTTCAGTGTTCAGAGATTTTTCAGGAATGAAAGCAAATTTAAATAATTTACTATTGGGAGACTAAAGACACACACACCCCAATAGCCCATTAAAATGGCTGCTACCAAAAACATTAACAGCCAGTAAGAAAATGTTAAGAAAATGCTGTGCTAGAATAATAGATCTTCAACCCGGAATGAAATGAATGGAATAAATGCAGGTCTTTCACCACACTGTGGTGTGGCATGGCACTTTCTAGATCTTCATATTGTACACACATGTATATACAGTATGTACAGATTGCACTGCTATCCTAATTGATTGTTATTTGCAATTAATACCCAATAACAATTAAAAATCCATTAACTAGAGCTGTATTGATTGGCAATTGACTGCAATCAGGTTATTGCTCTGCATCACGTGATTAGTATCTATATGCAAATAAAATAAAGGCAATAATTGACCAATGTAGTACATGAATATCTCCACAGAAAACAAGCTAGAGTCCACTCTCAACATTTATATACCACATTACATCCAATGTAGCTTAAAGTGCTTTACAAAATGAGAAAAAAAAAAAAAAAAAAAAAAAAAAACAGCAAGAAAGAATAACAAAATAAGGTCAAATGGCAGGGAGGACGGGGGGGGGGGGGGGGCGGGGGGGGGGGGGGGGGGGTGTGGGTTTGGGGTGCTGGGAACCTCCAGTTAAGCAGATGAAAAAAATCTGCATGGGTTCTAAGGACAAAAAAACTGCGCTACATAAAATGTTCCTAAATCAGTCCTTTGTTGTCATGCTTCACTTGATAGGATTTTGATGAAGAAGGTCACACATTACTGTTACCTAACGAAACAAATTTCTAGATTTAAAAAAAGCTCTCATGCTCTTGGGGAAGAAAAAAAAAATCTGATCAGCTAGAATATAATTTATGTTCACCCATCAAAAACCCCCAAGTTGTTACTCTCTCTCTCTCTCTCAACTGCCCATACTCAACAAATCCTTTCCATTTCTTAAGTGTTATAGGTTACAGAAATGTGCTACAAAAACATTTTACCTTCACAAAATACTCTTCAAGACTAAGTCTTCATTTTTTTTATTGAGGTGTACTGAAAGCAAACATGAGCTTTTCTCTGAACCTCTAAATCGGTCACTCAGTGTTCTAGAGGTTTAAAAAACATCTCGTAGACTTCAAAAAAAACCACAAGCTTCAACACAATTAAGACTTCATGACTATCAAGAGCAAAACAGTGCTTAGTATGGTGAAGAACTGTGCACTTCGCAACGTGGGCTGAAGGGTCTTTGAAGTTATCCTTTACTTGCTTTGGAACAGTTTGGATACTAGAACATCTGTCTATAAACTGGTATTGATAAAGTCGAAATTTTAGTATTGATCCATACAGTAAACTGCACAATAGAAAAAGGGAACACATTTCATCTCTGGATGTGTACAAATTCTACAAAAATATTAACTTTATAATCTTTAAAGACCGCTTGGCAAATCTTGTTCCAGAGACTTCTCATTAAATACTGTATGTTGGAGTAAGAAGGGGAAAATCTTTTAGTTAATAAAAAAAGCGAGGATGAATTTCAGGGAGACAAAACCTCTCTACATAATCTAGAATAGACAATCAGAATTACTTGCACATTTCAGCAGTTTTACTGAGCAAAAGGCAAAGCAGTTGCAGAACACTGCATTAATAAAGTCCAACTAACTGCTGTACTCAAATGATCCACACCCACCTTGTGATAAATTTTGTAAGGTAAAAGCTTTCTGCTCAAATGTCACTATTCAAATATAATTTGGTTCCGACTTCGAGTAAACCCCCACCACCACAACATTCAATTGTAAAAGAATAATTGTTCATTTTACCCAGCACTAATTCTGGCATAATGCTACACCACAACTGCTGTGCAGTACTAGATTTTAAACTGTTTTTGAACATTACTTCCACAATCAACATATGTAATTCAGAATTGTTGGCCTGTACTCTAATAAAACACTCTTCTGCTTTTTAAACACTCATTAAAAATGTATTTCAGTTACCCCCTATTCTGCTTTTATGATTAACAGGTGTACTAAGAACAAATTTCTGAAATACTTTGAGCACCACATTACGAATCGCTCTGCTCCTGACCCTGTCCCTATGCACTGTTATACCTCCTTTGTATAAAACAAAAAGTTGGCTCCCACTCTCAACACAGACAGAACGTCTGCAAATAAAAGGGCAAACATCAGTAATAACAGCAATAAAAAGTATTTTCAAGGTCAGCATTTCACATTTAGCTATCCAAGGCAATACAGAATGGCATAAAATATGCACCTTTAGTGTTACGCCAACAGCCACCTATGCCCAAATCAAAGACACAGCAGGCACAGGGGTTGATGGGGGTTACACATATTTAAGCTGCCTCTATAACATGGGAAAGGGACCCTACATTTACTTTAATGCAGTAATCTATTCCATTACCATTGACTCCTATTCACACCACATTAACATCTAGCACTACAAGCTTAAACTGTCTTCCAGCTCCCAAACTACCTAAAGTTATGCTTCCACCAAATAAGGATTTACTTAAAGAACATATTACAACATTTAGTTAACTCATGGTGCCTCAGTTTATATAAACCAAATATCAGTGACCTTGTGTCTTGTGTTAAAGTGCCAAAAAGCTACATTTCTTAGCCAGATTGGGATTTTAAAATGATTACATTTAGAGTGTTTACACAGTCATGACAGACTTTGTCCTGGATTCATATACACATTAAAAGGTAGTGTTGGGTGATATGGATAAATTTATCATGTGTTTTTCATATCAGCTGATATGGATACCATGATAAAAGTCAAATCACTGTGTCAGACTTGAAGGCTTCTTTTTACTCCTAAGTGAGAGATGAAGACACAAGGTTAATTTTGGATTACAAGTACCCTAAGTTCTTGTCAATAAGCCGCGGCTTATCTAAGGAAAAAAGTTGTGAAAATGAAAAAATAGAATATCGGCTTATACACAAGTCTGGCTTATACATTCATCGCGGGGGTTGCGTTCCAGAGCCACCCGCGAAATAATATCCGCGAAGTAGAAACCATATGTTTATATGGTTATTTTTATATTGTCATGCTTGGGTCACAGATTTGCGCAGAAACACAGGAGGTTGTAGAGAGACAGGAACGTTATTCAAACACTGCAAACAAACATTTGTCTCTTTTTCAAAAGTTTAAACTGTGCTCCATGACAAGACAGAGATGACAGTTCTGTCTCACAATTAAAAGAATGCAAACATATCTTCCTTTTCAAAGGAGTGCAAAGCAAGCAGTCAAAAAAAAAATCAATAGGGTTTTTTTGGCTTTTAAGTATGCGAAGCACCGCCGGTACAAAGCTGTTGAAGGCGGCAGCTCACACCCCCTCTGTCAGGAGCAGGAAGAGAGAGGAAGAGAGAGAGAGAGAGAGAGAGAGATAAAAAAAATCAATACGTGCCCTTTGAGCCCGTGCAGCATTTCTTTCAGGAAGCAGCTGCACACAGCCCCCCTGCTCACACCCCCCTACATCAGCGCAAGAGAGAGAGAGAGAGAAAGTAAGCTGGATAGCTTCTCAGCCATCTGCCAATAGCGTCCCTTGTATGAAATCAACTGGGCAAACCAACTGAGGAAGCATGTACCAGAAATTAAAAGACCCATTGTCCGCAGAAATCCGCGATATATATTTAAATATGCTTACATATAAAATCACAATTTAAATGACCGCTACGCGCTCGTGTTGACTCGGCGACGCCCAGAGCAGAAAGAACGCGCTCTGGCCGCTCCAACCGCGCCATGCGGGGAGTGAGAGAGACGGCAATATCTCACACTCTCTCCCCCCTTAAAGAAAGTAAATGGGCGCGAGTGAGACCACTGACCTCCCTCCCTTCTATTAGTTATAGGTTATAGTACGTTCGGCTTATCCATGAGTCCGGCTTATCTATGATACGATTTTATTTTAAAAATTCGTATGATTTTTGGTCTCCGGCTAATACATGAGTCCGGCTTATAGACAAGAACTTAGGGTATTTTCTGTCAGTACATGACAAATGTACTATAGAACATTAAGCTACTTTTTATATTTATTATATATATTTATATTCTGACCATTCAAAAGCTTTCAATTTTAACAGGAAAACATTTGGTCAACCCAAAACCTTAAACTTCTAAACTCCTAAATCTAAAACTAAAATCAGATATCATGTGTTACAGGAAAAAAGTAAATTCTTTGGTCAGTTCTAAATAAAGTTGGTATTAATACAAAATCCAAAAAAAAACAAAAAACCTTCAAACTGTTTTAAATGATTGGGGGAGAAAAAAAATGCAGACAAAAAAACATGCTGTATATATCCGCAGTACAAATTCAAACAACTTCCAAATGTAAACAAAGAAAATCAAACAATTGACAAATTCACTGAAATTGTGGTCAACTTATGCGCCAAGGCAAAAGAAAAAAAGGGAAAAGAAATCCCCATGAGTACAGCACTTACTTGGGTCTGGGACTGTAAAGTCTTGCATTGTGCATACTCTAAAGGATGACACTGCTTTAAACGGTTCAAAAGAGTGACTTTACCGGTCTTTGTGAGTAAATGCTTTTGAGACTATTTGCTGTGCATGTTACTCTGCTTCTCAGTCTTTAAATAGCCAAAATATTTCCACACTACCAAATTTCTTGGGCTCTTTTCAATAATGTCCAAATCTTTTGAGCCTTGGGCTGTGTCCATTGGATTGTCATTGGTAAAGCCGTTTTTAAATTTTCGTTTATATTTTTTGCTATTTTCTCTTTTATCTCGCTCCCACTCCTGATGTACTGGCATGTTCAGCTGCTGTTACACTCTGTTCTGTGTGCATCAAACTAACCCGACGTGGTCGCAACTCTATTAAAGCCACGCGATTGGTTCGGCGTTATGAAAATCTTATGATAATGAGAATAGCACGTCTGTCAAAACATGGAATGAGTTCTATCAACTTAGATCTCTATTGAGGAAAAGCTTATTTCACAATAATTATCTTTTTATCAACCAGTCCCAGTAACAGGTGCAAAGAGTGCCAGAATCCACTTTTTCTCCTTAATCACCGCGCTTTGTACATTCAGAAAACCCTACTTTGGTGAAGTGCTTTACTCCAAGTGTCACTTTCATCTATAAGCTGCAAGACAGTCTTTAACATCAGTTCATATCAATGTATATAAGCAAACACAAATATACATGTAGTACTTAGTCCAATATGCTGAATTGTAATAGGAATATTCAACCATTTTTGGCTAATTTGACAGTCCCAGCAGATAAATGCCCTTTAAAGCATTTAATGTCGCAGTTTCCATTTTGTGCTATTATACGTACCACAAGATCATCCAACACATTTCCATCGCCAATAACTAATCCATTTAGTTGGTCCTGAAGCTGATTAATGGTTTGTGGCAAATCCCGAGCTGGAATGAACCATTCATGCTCTTCTTCCTCTTCTAACATCTCTTGAAAACAACGTTCGATAAATTCTTCCTCCCATAGCTCTTCCTCAATCTTAAAAAAGTAAAGCTTATTTTATTCAAAGCACATAAATCAGATTTTGCAAAATTTTTTTCCTAAGGCTTTGGACTATAAATTAAAGTTTACAGTTATGACATGTTGAGAAAATTAAAATGTCACTTCTAAACAAAGGCAAAACAATGCTATTACTAAACAAATCAATAAAATGCACTTGCAACACAAAAGGAACTCTGGGATATTAAATACAAGAAACTTTAAATACTTGTAACATTTTAAAAATTACTTTTAAAGATAGAAGCATTAAGCAATTTCACACATATAGGCTATGCTAGGAAGTTAGAATAAATGTTTGCATTCAAAAAAAGTTGGGTGAAGAACCCCAAGAAAAAAAAACAAATTCACAGGTCAAGAACCAATATAAAGCCCAAGAATCTGCGATTTTGTGTATGTGTGAGCAAAGCCAAAAAACTGGCAGATAAAATCAGGCGAAGTGTCATGGAATCCTCATTTACAACATACCAAAATTCACACAAGGGAACCAATTAAAAGAAACAAAAACTAAATGTGTTGCTCAATGTTAAAATAGAACCGTCTTTTTTGAGGGTAAATTTTTTGAAAGAATCAACAGAAGGTGAAGCAATTGCAAAGCTGAGAAGAGGGTGCTCATCACAAATCTCCTGGAAACAAATATTCTGGAACAAAAGAAGAAAAGCAAAAACTGTTTTGAATTTGACCATTTTATTTCTGATCAACAGTGTTTTTTAATACAAAATTGACACACAAGTTTGGTACTGGTCCACTGCTACTTGCTAATGTATTTATTTGAGAAGATCAAATAAGTGAAGCTGGAGGTCAGTAGTCACCCCAGTTTATGTGAACAAGCAAAACCTGACATTCTCCTAATTGTGAATCCAGGAGTTTCTAATGTCATGAGAGACAACTTGTGACAATTTTCAAAGTGACCTTATATGCATACGAATACACTTTTTTTCCCCCCCTGGGGCTTCTTTGACAAGACGAGATAAGGAACTCTGGACTTCTGTATGCTATGGTATCTATTATTAAACATCAATTGTCTCAAATTAACTGGCATATTAACAAATGATATGCCAGTGATTTGTGACCCCACTTTATCAAGATTCTGCAGGCTTTGTCCTGAATTGCTGCAGATATTTCATCCGCCAACTGGCAAACAAAAGCTATACATTATCACTCCAAAGGGCTTTGCAGCTTCAGTGGCTAACACAGTACGCTATGATTTTAATAATCAAACAAAAACTGGCACTATGTTAAAAACAACCGTCTGACTTTTATAATCTTGTTTAAAGTAGAGTCATCCTGCAAGACTCATGGACTCAACAGTACATACAGTGTTGTAAACTGTTCAGGATATAAAGAAGTTTCAAGGTGAAGATTTACTTAACTATTCATGGTGTCAGAAAGTGGGACAGGTTGCATGAGGATTATCACATCCAGCTAGGAATTTCACTGTACTCTATTCTGGACAATAAATGGCCCTAACAAACCTTAACACTTACTACTGCCCTTGTGATCACACTAAACCATTTTAATGTGTTCATTAGAAAAACTGAGGAGATAATAAAAACATTTAATGTGCTATTTAGGGCAGATTTCAGTCGTGATGTTTTAGGGAGTTAAAAATATAACTCAAGTTACTGAAATACTTTAACATGCCAACTTGAGCCACATTAAGTGGCAAGAGGGCGTTTATAAGACTTACTTTATGGGTATATTGAATGGGTTACCTTAGGCTCAAAAACAAGAACAGCTTGGGATACTGATGCTGATGTGTATTCTAACTTAATATCTTGACTTTAAAAGTTGAAGAATGTGTCAAGTATGTTCAGATTATAGTGCTTGTGGGCTATTGGGGGGGGAGAGAGAAGAGTTGATTAGTAAATGTCTTTATAGTGTACATAAGTGCAACTTTTTTCCCAAGTTTCTCCAAATCAAATTCCATGCCGCAAATGTTATGGCAATACACAAGTGTACATGTCACTAAGCATAACTTCTGTGTAAATATTACAAGTATTAGTCAGATCCTGCATTTTTGACTACTTATTTCAAGCCAGGAAAAGGTTTATCAACAGGTTCCATTACTAGCTGCATGAAAAACTTGATAGAAAACATCTACAGCAACTTCTGCTCGAAAGAAAGAGGAGAAAGAAAATGTCAACAGACCTGTCTGTTAAATTCTTCCTCATTCTCCATCCACATGTATTCAGCAAAAGGATTGTCCTCTTCATGGCCCTGTCCATTAATTATCACTTCATCACCAATGATGCTAGGAGTAGTGCTGCTTCGGCTGGGGTCTTTCATTTCTGTTCAATAAAGGAAAATGTACATTACTCCTGGAAGATAAATCTGATCAAATCAACAACCAGGTACCTATTTAAATCGACTGAAGCTGTTCGCTTATCTGCATGAAAAGGGAATGCAACAGATGGGTGTGTATTATATAAGGAGACAACTGCTTATAACTAACTGCTCTACCTTAATTTCTAACTTCAAAGTGGTGTTTAACATTGACAGGTCACAGAACACCAATAACAATACAGCTAATACTAAATATAAAATACTGCCACTAGTTCAAAAGAAAACTGTTATGGTATTACAAACAGGAAGAACACCTAGTGAAGAAACGCTCTACTCTCTTAAAAAAGCCTCTGACGTAAACAATGACTGTACCAGCTGAACTTTGACTCACAATAAACACCATGAAAACTTGCAGAGGTAAATAAATTTAAGTTTCCTGTCAATTGAAGGGCACTGCCAAGCATGGAAATATCCAGCACGTGTCTGGAGAGAATATAAATCTTGCGCAAATACTTCTATAAAGCGCCTGCTTTACCATAACGGTTATTGCACACCAAAAATGCATGCGGCTGGTGTAATTAAATAATTACTGCATCCCCCAGAAACAAAAGGCTCGGCGTAGAACAGACTAGCCAATTGTCTAAAATCAGAGCATGAAATATTTAGGAGTGTATGGACCATTAAAAGTTACACATGATTCAGGCATTCGAAGTTCACCAAGTTTGATAATAAGTGGTAAGAAATAACCGCTACATAGCCTGGCAACGACAACTGCACGCTCTTTCGGAAACTGGGCCGTAGCGAGAAGAGACTCCGCTACAGATACATTTTTAAAAATCGCAAGCAGGAAAGCAGCCTCGTCTGAAGAGACGCTTCACTGTTGTCCATAGCAACTGCCACGTTTAACATTCGTCTAAATGTATTCGAACATTTTATGCTGGAAGCGCCCGAATGCACGGCGTTTCGCATTACATTAGAAAGTAAGGCCACGTTTAATGCAAGACTATCGGAAGCACTACCGCAGTGGTCCATGAGACGGCTAAGCACCCTCCTCTGCAAATTAAAATTAGCAATAACTGTTCCAGAGACGCAAACCGTTTACACAAAACAGGGAAGGGTGGTGATTAATTTCCCGTATGTTTACGCTAGACAGCACACCAAAACATTTCTTCGATGACAAAAAAGTCTATGCCCATAAACCAGTAAGATAATGCAAGTGTCCAAACAGTACTAATGTTAACATTGCAAAAATGCCACTGTACGGTTTTCGACTAGCTTTTCACTTGTTTGTCTCCTTCCCGCTTTCTTTTGTAACAAATTCTGCCATCTTGATGATTCATCGTCAGACTCGAAAACATTCCAGTGCGTAGCATTATTGAGTAAGAAAGGAACGACAAAAAACACTTCCTACCGAAAGTTTTCGAATGTTCAGAGAAAGCTACTGAGCGTTGAGAAGCTAATGTTCAAAATGCCCCCAAAACGTTCTCTCGCTTTTCAAAGCGCTTTTCAGCTTTAATGGCCGCTCTGCTTCTTTGTTTTGATAACACAGCTGCACGCACTCCGCACTGACGTCACTGGGCCCCGCCCGCGCGTCGATTCCGCTTTATGAAGATGGAGGAAGTGTGGGCGGGGCCTGTTTGTGTGCTCCTCGTATACGAGACGTCGTGCGGCTAGTTAGTTGACCATCAATTAAGTACGTTGAAGTTATTCCGGATATAGAAAACTGGTGAAGGGCAAAGGTACGTTGTTCATGCTCATACAAGGCCTGTCATACTAGTCGAATTTAAAGTCGGTTTTAAATGGTACATAAAAAAGCACACAAACATACCAGTCCGCACGCAGACCAATCCAACCCTAATACTTAAAGAACTACAAAAAAGCTTGTTTAGATGATAGTTGGAAACTTTACTAATCCCGTAGTAAATCGCAAGGTTACAGCAACAGACAACAAAATGCACACATATACATATAACAAGAATAATCATAATCTTAAGAATTCTAGCAAGGTACAAATACACATATAACATGAGTGATCTGAAAGTAAATTAATGAAGTGTAGGTATTTACTGAGTGTAAATTGATTAGAACTGCACAGCCGTATTAAATTACAAATTCACAATACAGGATGTCAATGGGCACGGTATATTGCACATAATATGTTAAGATGTTTACTAGATCATCTCGGTACCATTCAGCACACAGGGAACAAGACCATTTTGGCTGACGGGTGACTTTTTATAGAGCCTGATATCTTAAGGGTGGGAATTACCTCACACAGCATTCCTTGGAGCATCATAGTTGTTTCGGTGTGTTAATGAATGTCCTTCTCATTTTAGGCAAATCCCCATACATGGGGTGAGAGTCATTGTCCAGAAAAGTAAGTGGCGTTCTGAGTTACCTCTGTTCTGTCATTTCACCCAGCAAGTCCAGCCTTAATAGTAAGATTGAACTAGCCTTTTTAATCAGTTTGTTTGGTCTGTTGGCATCACCTGCATTAATGTCTTTTCACCAGCAAACTACTACACAGAAAAATACACTGGCCACTACAGACTGGTGAAAATGTGCATGACTTAAAATTCCTCAGAAAATAAAGGCAAGTATGACCCTTCTTTTATACAGCTGCTGTATTGGTAATCCAGTTAAGCCTGTTGCACATGTCCTCAGTACCTCCACATCTTTACCATCAATGAGACCCAGGAGAAGAGATGACTTGACCCTTCTGAAGTCTAAAATCATCTTTGTCTTATTGATGTTGAGCTGCAGGTGGTTCAGTTTGCAAAACTGAACAAAGTCCTCCACTAGTGTTTTGCATTCATTCTTTTGCCCACTGTTGAAAATCTGTAAAAGAGAGCCTGGCCTTGGTCCATCTTTATCTTTTGCTGTTACAGAAAATCACCATGGTCTACCTTAGAAGAGAAACTTCTTCTTTTTCTTTCGGCTGCTCCCATTAGGGGTTGCCACAGTGGATCATCTTTTTCCATATCTTGCTGTTCTCTGCATCTTGTTCTGTTACACCCATCACCTGCATGTCCTCTCTCACCACATCCATAAACCTTCTCTTAGGCCTTCCTCTTTTTCTGTTCCCTGGCAGCTCTATCCTTAGCATCCTTTTCCTAATATACTCAGCGTCTATCCTCTGCAAATGACCAAATCAACGCAATCTCGCCTCTCTGGCTGTCTCCCAACCATCCAACTTGAGCTGACCCTCTAATGTACTCATGTCTAATCCTATTCATTCTTGTCACACTTAGTGCAAATCTTAGCATCTTTAACTCTGCTACCTCCAGCTCTGTCTTCTGCTTTCTGGTCAGTGCCACCGTCTCCAACCCATATAACGTAGCTGGTCTCACTACCATCCTGTAGACCTTCCCTTTCACACTTGCTGATACCCGTCTGTCACAAATTACTCCTGACACTCTTTTCCACCCATTCCACCCTGCCTGCACTCTCTTTTTCACCTCTCTTCCACAATCCCCATTACTCTGTACTGTTGATCCCAAGTATTTAAACTCATCCACCTTCGCCAAGTCTACTCCCTGCATCCTCACCATTCCACTGACCTCCCTCTCATTTACACACATGTATTCTGTCTTGTTCCTACTGACCTTCATTCCTCTTCTCTCCAGAGCATATCTCCACCTTTCCAGGTTCTCCTCAACCTGCTCCCTACTATCGCTACAGATCACAATGTCATCAGCAAACATCATAGTCCACGGGGACTCCTGTCTAATCTCGTCTGTCAACCTGTCTATCACCACTGCAAATAAGAAAGGGCTCAGAGCCAATCCCTGATGTAATCCCACCTCCACCTTGAATTCATCCGTCACTCCGACCGCAGACCTCACCACTGTCACACTTCCCTCATACATATCCTGTACAATTCTTACGTAGTTCTCTGCCACTCCTAACTTCCTCATATAATACCACAGCTCTTCTCGAGGCACCCTGTCATATGCTTTCTCCAGGTCCACAAAGATGCAATGCAATTCCTTCTGGCTTTCTCTATACTTCTCCATCAACATCGTCAGAGCAAACATCGCCTCTGTGGTGCTCTTTCTTGGAATGAAACCATACTGTTGCTCACTAATCATCACCTCCTTTCTTAACCGAGCTTCCACTACTCTTTCCCATAACGTCATGCTGTGGCTCATCAATTTTATCCCCCTGTAGTTACCACAGTCCTGCACATTCCCCTTATTCTTAAATATTGGCACTAGTACACTTCTCCACTCCTCAGGCATTCTCTCATTTTCCAAGATTCCATTAAACAATCTGGCTAAAAACTCCACTGCCATCTCTCCTAAACACCTCCATGCTTCCACAGGTATGTCATCTGGACCAACGGATTTTCCATTCTTCATCCTCTTCATAGCTGTCCTTAATTCCTCCTTGCTAATCTGTTGCACTTCCTGATTCACTATCTCCACATCATCCAACCTCCTCTCTCTCCCACGTTCTCTTCATTCATAAGCCTCTCAAAGTACTCTTTCCATCTGCTCAACACACTCTCCTTGCTTGTGAGTACCTTTCCATCTTTATCCTTTATTACCCTAACCTGCTTCACATCTTTCCCAGCTCGGTCCCTCTGTCTAGCCAATCGTTACAGGTCCTTTTCTCCCTCCTTAGTGTCCAACCTCTCATACAACTCATCATACACCTTTTCTTTAGCCTTCGCCACCTCTCTCTTCACCTTGCACCTTATCTCCTTGTACTCATGTCTACTTTCGGCATCTCTCTGACTATCCCACTTCTTCTTCACCATCCTCTTCCTCTGTATACTCTCCTGTACTTCCCCATTCCACCACCAGGTTTCCTTTTCCTCCTCCCTCTGTCCAGATGTCACGCCAAGCACCCTTCTTGCTGTCACCCTTACTACATCTGCTGTAGATGCCCAATTGTCTGGTAACTCTTTACTGTCACCCAGTGCCCAGTCCTCCCTAAACTCAACCTTGCAGTCTACCATTTTCAACTTCCACCATTTGATCCTTGGCTCTGCCCTTACTCTCTTGCTTTTCTTGATCTCCAACGTCATCCTACAGACCACCATCCTATGGTGCCTAACTACACTTTCCCCTGCCACCACTTTGCAGTCTTCAATCTCCTTCAGATTGACTCTTCTGCATAGAATGTAATCCACCTGTGTGCATCTTCCTCCAATCTTGTACATCACCCTATGTTCCTCCCTCTTCTTAAAATACATATTCACCACAGCCTTGTTCATCCTTTTGGCAAATTCCACAATCCTCTGACCTTCTTCATTCCTCTCCTTGACACCATACCTACCCATCACCTCCTCATCTACTCTGTTCCCTTCACCAACATGTCCATTGAAATCCACTCCAATCACCACTTTCTGTGCCTTGGGTGCACTGTTCATCACTTCATCCAATTCACTTAAAAAATCTTCTTTCTCATCCATCGCACACCCAACTTGCATGGTATATGCACTAACAACATTCATCATCACACCTCCAATTTCCTTTTTCATAATCATTACTCTGTCTGACACTCTTTTCACCGGCAAAACACTCTTGACATAACTGTTTATTCAGAATAACCCCTACCCCATTTCTCCTCCCTTCCACACCATGATAGAACAATTTGAATCCACCTCCGATCCACCTGGCCTTACTCCCCTTCCATTTAGTCTCTTGCATGCACAATATATCAATCTTCCTTCTCTCCATCATAACTCTCTCCCCTTACCAGTCATGCTGCCAACATTCAAAGTTCCTACCCTCAGTTCCACTCTCTTTACTTTCCTCCTCTCCTCCTGCATCCGGACACGTCTCCCCCCTCTTCTTTTCCTTCTTCGGCCAACAGTAGCCAAATTTCTGCCAGCACCCTGTTGGCTAACAGTACTGGTGGCGGTCGTTGTTAACCTGGGGCTCGACTGATCCGGTATGGAAATTTGTATTGTTCTCCGCATATTGATTTGGCAAAATTTTACACCGGATGCCCTTCCTGACGTAACCCTCCCCATTTATCCGGGCTTGGGACTGGCACGAAGAAACACACTGGCTTGTGCATCCCCAGTGGCTGGGTTACCTTAGAAGAGATATTGTTATTGTTGTAGTAACATTTTAATATGAATAGCTTGTCTCACATTGAAGCTAAAAATAAAATGATAAAAGATAACAAAAACAAATCATTTTGTAATACATGTTATCTTTTTGAAAGAAAAAGTCTATGATACGGTTTGCATATTTCTAGCTAGAAATCCACAAAGGGAGAAAGCGAATCACGTATCTTAAAACAGTTTTTTATTCCTAAGCTTTTTGATTCCTACCAGGAATCATCATCAGATGAACAGGATTAGACTTACAGGAATCCAAGGCAATATATAGCAAATAAAGAGGGGAGGATAGGTGGATGTGGTGGGGGGGATTGATGAGGTGGGGTTAGTGTCATAAAGTCTTATTTATTATTTGCATGTTCTTCTTTTCAAACCTGCATGTGCTGGGTTCATGTCTAAATGTATGTTACGCAACTAAAAAAAAGATTAAATATTACAGTGAACACTGGTGCAAGCTGATCAGCACTGATCTTGAAAACAGGTCCTGGAATGCCATCCAGATCTGATGCATTTCTGGTGTTCACTTTTCTGAAAGCTCTCCTTACTTTTTGTCTGGCAAAGTTAGTGCTGTTTCCTCACTGAACAGTTCTCCTGCCATAGGTGTGTTGGACTGCTGGCTGAAGGTAGTGTCATTCACATGAAAGCATGCAAAAAAATTAAGCTTGTTTGCCAGAGTCATCATCCATCCATCCATCCATTTTCCAACCCGCTGAATCCAAACACAGGGTCACGGGGGTCTGCTGGAGCCAAAAACCAGCCAACACAGGGCACAAGGCAGGAACCAATCCCGGGCAGGGTGCCAACCCACTGTAGGACACACACACAACCACACACACTAGGGCCAATTTAGGATCGCCAATCCACCTAAACTGCATGTCTTTGGACTGTGGGAGGAAACTGGAGCACCCGGAGGAAACTCACGCAGACACAGGGAGAACATGCAAACTCCACGCAAGCGAACCCAGGTCTCCTTACTGCGAGGCAACAGCGCTACCACTGCGCCACAGTGCCACCCAAGTTTTATTTTTTCCCTTCATTAACCTCATTTCCTGATCCACTGGACTAATTCCCTTCACAACTTCAAACACCTCACTCATGTCACCCCCCCCCAACCCTGTCCTGCCCAAACTGGAAAGGCTCAGCTCCTTCAATGTTTCCCCATAACATAATTAGTTGGTCTTCTCTGGACTTTTTCTAGCGTTTCTATATAATCTAACATTCTTTTAGCCGTTTTAATAGATTGTGAGAATTTTCTGGAAGTTGACTATGAGTATACTACTATAAGTCCACTATGACTCCTAAATCCTCTTTATAAGATGTGCTTTCAAGTTTCAGACCTCACATTGCATATTATGGGAGTAGTTGCTTTATAGTCTGTTTTTTTGTTTGCAGACCTTGCAACATACACATAGGATCGGACTGTTCAAATTGCCCTTTTGTTTCCTTCCCATACCGTTGCTTAGCAGCTTTCACCGATCTCCTTAGATTGTACAAGCAGCTTTGTAATAATGCATATTCCCAGGCATGAGTTGTATGCAGTGATGCAAGCGTTTAGTGCATTGCAAATGGTTTTGTCCACCTAAGATTTCCGGTTTTGGTAAGTCCTGATGTTGACTTTGTAGTTTGGTTTCATTTACAACAAATCCAATATAAGAAGTCATAGCTTTCCTTAACTAATCAATGTCATTGTTAGAGCTGCACCTATGGAACCAATGTAGGAAGCACTTTGAGACAGAAAAGCTTTTATCTGTTGCCCCTCTATATAACAACTACCTTTTTCAGCCCTCTCAAACATATACACTATTATCTACAAATAATTACACTTCAAGTACAACTTCTCATCAATACAATTCCTCCACTACTTTCAAGCTAGAGACTTTGCTAAACAGACCCTGCCCAGTTTTCCTCACCTTCCACCTTGTTCTTTTCCAGAACAATTATTGATCAGTCTTGAAGACTCAGATAGCATCTCTACAGTTTATAAAAATATTTTAAAGTCTCTTTCTTTCAAAGACCCCAGAGTACATTGGGGAAAGGATCTGTCACATAGTATTTCAGAAAAGGAGTGGAAGACAGCCGTGCACAGAATACACTCTAGCTCCATATGTGTAAAACATTCAGTCATTCAACCTAAAATCTTTTATCAAGTGCATTTATCTCATTTAAAATTGTCCAAAATGTTTCCAGGGCAAAATTCAACCCATGAATGTTGCATTCTAGTTCCAACCTCACTAGGCCACATGTCCAGGGCGTACACCAAATTAACAACATTTTGAACAAAAATCTTTGCATGCCTATCAGACAGACTTGGTGTCACAATCCCTCCTAACCCATTAATAGCCAAATTTGGTGTACTCACGGATGGGCTTAAAGTGGAGAAGGACAAACAAACTATAATTTCCTTTACTACAATACTAGCATATAGACTTATCTTGCTCAACTGGAAGAATCTTACCCCACCACTCTTAAGTCAGTGGGTAACCGATATTCTATACTGCTTGAAATTGGAAAAAATCTCATTCTCACTTAGAGGATCTGTTCAAAACTTTTTAAAAATATGACAGGGTCGCATCTTCCACCTGAGCCTGGAACAGGGGAGAGTCCCGAGGCTTTGGAAAACATCTTGCATCACCCCAGTCCCAAAGGTATCACGTCCTAGTGAGCTGAATGACTTCCGGCCTGTTGCTCTGACATCACATGTGATGAAGACCATGGAGAGGCTGCTGCTTCACCACCTTAGGCCACAGGTTCAACACGCCCTTGACCCTCTGCAGTTTGCATATCAAGAGAAGGTGGGAGAGGAGGATGCCATCATCTATATGCTACACCGATCCCTCTCTCACTTGGACAGAGGCAGTGGTGCAGTAAGAATTATCTTTCTAGACTTCTCTAGCGCCTTCAACACAATCCAACCTCTGCTCCTTAGGGACAAGCTGACAGAGATGGGATTAGATTCATACCTAGTGGCATGGATCGTGGACTATCTTAAAGACAGATCTCAGTATGTGCGTCTTGGGAACTGCACGTCTGACATTGTGGTCAGCAACACAGGAGCGCCACAAGGGACTGTACTTTCTCCGGTCCTGTTCAGCCTATATACATCGGACTTCCAATACAACTCGGAGTCCTGCCATGTGCAAAAGTTTGCTGATGACACTGCTATTGTGGGCTGCATCAGGAATGGGCTGGAGGATGAGTATAGGGACCTAATCAATGACTTTGTTAAATGGTGCGACTCAAACCACCTACAACTGAACACCAGCAAAACCAAGGAGCTGGTGGTGGATTTTAGGAGGCCCAGACCCCTCAAAGACCCCGTGATCATCAAAGGTGACTGTGTGCAGATGGTGCAGACCTATAAATACCTGGGAGTGCAGCTGGATGATAAATTAGACTGGACTGCCAATACTGATGCTCTGTGTAAGAAAGGACAGAGCCGACTATACTTCCTTAGAAGGCTGGCATCCTTCAACATCTGCAATAAGATGCTGCAGATGTTCTATCAGACAGTTGTGGTGAGCGCCCTCTTCTACGCAGTGGTGTGCTGGGGAGGCAGCATTAAGAGGAAAGACGCCTCACGTCTGGACAAACTGGTGAGGAAGGCAGGCTCTATTGTTGGCATGGAGCTGGACAGTTTAACATCTGTGTCAGAGCGAAGGGAGCTCAGCAGGCTCCTATCAATTATGGAGAATCCACTGCATCCACTAAATAGTATCATCTCCAGACAGAAGAGCAGCTTCAGCGACAGACTGCTGTCACTGTCCTGCTCCACTGGCAGACTGAGAAGATCGTTCCTCCCCCAAACTATGCGACTCTTCAATTCCACCCGGGGGGGTAAACGTTAACATTTAACATTATACAAAGTTATTGTCTGTTTTTCACCTGCATTATTATCTTTCTTTAATTTAATATTATTTATTGTATCAGTATGCTGCTGCTGGAGAATGTGAATTTCCCATTGGGATTAATAAAGTATCTATCTATCTATCTATCTATCTATCTATCTATCTATCTATCTATCTATCTATCTATCTATCTATCTATCTATCTATCTAATCAATAACATTTTAGAATAAGCTTCCATTTTGGGGGAGATGATACCCTTCTTTTCTTGCTCCTTTTATAGAGTAGCTTCAGTTGCTGGCTCCTCTCTCTTTCTCTTGGGTGAGGGTTGAATTTTATTTTGATTTGTTAAATTTGACTTGACTGTATGGAATGTTATCTGTTTCTAATTAAAATCAATAAAAATATTAAAAACACAACTGAACATTTCTCAGTCAGCAACATTTGGCTTGTCTTGGAGAATAGTCTCTGATCTGTCTGTCCATCATGTGACTGGAACTTCCTGCTTTAACTTTTATTTGTATCTGGGCATAAGAAAGATGGCGGCATGGCCAGGTTTGCCAAATGCAGGCAGCGTTTTTGCCTTATAGTCATCTTTTTAAGTATAGCAACAGTCAAGTGTTGTGTCCCCTCTGGTAGAACATGTAATGTGCTGATAACAGTTTGGAATGATCATTTTGAGACTAGCCTTGTTGAAATCAGCAGCAATGATGTAGGAGTGTCCAGGTTATCATTCTGGTGGTGATTGTCCAGAATATAAAAAACAGGAAAATCTTAATAAACAAGATAAAAGGCAATAATCAATGTCAATGCGTGGCAAACACATTTTGTATTTTCTGGTTTGACACAAAAAAGGCAGAAACTGGGAAATACAGTAACAGCTTGTTTTATAAAGGCCAGTTAAAAGAAGAAGGTGGTTGGGAAGAAATGCATCAGTTAATATGGTCTGCTGGAGTGAACTTGAAGACCACTTAATTAAACCTTTTTCTTACTAATTAGCACATAAATGAATGAAACATTGAAGTAACAGCTCTGCTTTAACATTCAGTGTCATTTGCATCTGTGTCTGTACTGTTCATCACTGATTGTCAGTATCTGGATACAATTTAAGGAGCAAATTCCACAGAAAAAAATAAATAGTAAGACTAAGAAAACACATTTCTGAATTTTATCTAAATTCAAGTATCTTAATGGAGCACTTTTTCTGAAATAGAATAAGGAAAGAAAAACAGGCAGCTAAATAATTAAATTGATGGGACATAGTTGTGACCCACTGATTTATGTAACTGGTTGAAATGAAAGTCTGTAGCCGCAATGGTATACCAGGACTGAACTCTTGTGAACCCCTGGTCTACTCCCTTTGTCTTTAATTGTAATTACTAGCATACAATTCTGGAAATTAAACTCTACCGAATAAAATGTGAATTAATAGCAAAATGACAACAGAGAATTAAGCATTTAGAGCTGTTGCTAAGACACAGATATTTCTTTTCTTAATGCAGATTAAGAAAAAAAAAAAGATCTGCCAGATAAATAATGAGATCAATAAAAGTTAAAAGACTCACAGGTTGCAAAACCATTATTAACAAAAACCTGCTACCATAGTTTACTCCTGGACTGAACTTGGAATCCACAACTCTAAACTGATAACAGATGAAGGGTTAGACAATGAACATTGAAAATTTAACTCCCATGAGATTTCCTCTAGTAAAACTGTACGCTTCAGGAGAGTGTCCATCAGAGAATAAATGATAGCTGGGCAAGCCTAAAAATTCAGTCAAGTTGAGGAATGTTTCCTAACAACAACAACAGCATTTATTTCTATAGCATAGTAGCTGTCTCCCGCAGCTCCACCCAAATCAATAAAATTTTTTTTAAAAATCTAATAATTTGTATTGAGAAGAATTTATAGTAATAGTTTTCATATCCGAGGACCTCTTGATATTCAATATTTTTCGTTTTGCTATGAGGGGCAGGAATGTAGCTGTGATCTCTTTGTCAAAAATGTATAAAATTGGCAGTGTATCTCTGGCCAAGCAGAAGGTAGGTATGCTCCAATGTCAGATGTTGCAACTGTATCTGATCGTGTTCAGATCTGATGGGAAAGCGTCCCCCATGTGGAGAGAAGAGCACATGGCCGTGATGTCACTACCAATGAGCAGGTACCCTCTAAAACATACGTAGCTGTTATCTCTCAAAAACATCAAATGTTACTCATTAACAGTCTCTAGATGAGAAACTGGTAGCTAAATGGAGGCAAGGTACATTCCAACACATGGCGAGAGGTAGAGCGACTTGAATGGAGGCTGGCGCGTGAGTGAGGATGGTGCCGCCTGGCTCCCTACTCCTGAGGTCCCACCTCCCACTCCCCTCGGCCCACAGCCTGTCTCTCGGATTTGCACAAATAAATCAGTGCCGCAACCAAATTATAATACTTAGCGCAATGAGAGAAGTCACAAAATCAACCGGAATGTTCAAGCAAATTATAGAAAAAAACCCGATCTAAATCCGTTAAGTAGTTCTCTTGTGAAAACTGGACAGACATACAGACGGACAGACAGACGTTGGATTTTATATGTAGAGAGATATTTTCATTCAAGCAATATTGCTCAAAATGGCTTTAGAAGATGTCAAAGAAGTAGTTATATGCAAAGAAAAAAATTAAAATGAGATAAGTATAATAATGCATAAATCCATCCATCCAACCCGCTATATCCTAATTACAGGGTCACGGGGTTCTGCTGGAGCCAATCCCAGCCAACACAGGGTGCAAGGCAGGAAACAAACCCTGGGCAGGACACCAGCCCACCGCAGGGCACACACACACACCATCGCCAATGCACCTAACCTGCATGTCTTTGGACTGTGGGAGGAAACTGGAGTACCCAGAGGAAACCCACGCAGACATGGGGAGAACATGCAAACTCCACGCAGGGAGGACCCAGGAAGCAAACCTGGGTCTCCTAACTGCGAGGCAGCAGCGCTACCACTGCGCCACCGTGCTGCCCATTAATGCATAAATAGTATACAAAAATAAATTATGCACAGTTACAAAAAACAGATATATAATTAACAGAAACAGTGTCCTGAAATATAGAATTGTTTTTAAGTCTCTAAATGACAGTCCATTGATAAGGACCATTGGCCAGGTTGGACAGAAAAAAAAAAAAAACTCCAGTAAGGCTGGAGAAGAAAACACTGGGTATTCTGTCTAACATTTTGTCTTTTCCTCCATTATCTTTTATTTACACATTGATAAAATAAATATTTTCCCTCATTTTAATTTCATTTGTGCCGTGCTGTCTTTTCCTGCCCCCAAAAAATCTGTGGCCAACATAAGAATGTTAATCTCTGGATTTTTCTCAAAAAATAAGAATGCCACGTTGAGCATTCCAATTCAATCTGTGAGTCATATGTCTTTGACAGAATGAAAAAAGCATTGGACTTTTATTCTCTGGCCAGTGGGAAGCTAGCATTCTTCTACAGTCAGTCTCCCAATATCATAACTCCTAAAAACCTAACCTTTAAACTAAAAACTTGTGCTAAAAATTTGTGTCCTCTGGCTTAATATGTAGTTCAGGTTTGGCATAAGATTAAGAGATATTTTGGATACCTGCCCAAAGTGACATTTGCACACCCTGATTTTTCATATTCACACCCTATGCATTGGTGATAAACTTACAATTTTTCCCTTAATAAATGAGCCAGTGCATATAGGCCTTTGGGGACATCTGTGTTGTCCTTCTGCCGTTTTTACAATCTCCAACTCCATTTTTAAGTACTTTGTGTTTTTCTGTGCTTCCCACTTATATTTCAAGCAATGTATAATTTCTTCACCTCATTAACTCTTAAATCATAACTAGTGTCTGCTCCATATGTATTGTTTGTCGGGTTTCCAACCAGTCTTTACTAATTTAATCAATTTGACAATAAGATCTAGCCTTTACTTTTCACAGTTCATGGAATTCAGTATTTTAAGAATATTTTTATACCTACCAAAAACGAATCAAAATATACACTTAAATTTGTGCACTGCTCATATGTTACCTTTTTGTAAACGTGATGTCATTGGGCTGCCTACTGAGAGGGTCTCACTTTACTTATGTCTCATTCCAATTCAGTTTCTAGAGCAAGCAGGCTAGAAACTGATTGCTAACGACAGAAAACTGACCTCCTAATTTTCTGAAAGCCAGTTAAGCTTGTTTTAAGCTAATTAAAAGTTAACGCCACCTTCAGCTGATAAAACCTGAAAGCTCTTTAACAATGAACTAGTTCCTGGATGAAGAGTAAAATATGCACACAGTTTGAAATGTTTTGTATACCATTGTTCAAATAAGCAAAGAAAAAAACTTATTTTATTTGTATTTTATTAGATTTGCATGTGTGCATACGCACATCATGAATGTAACCACTGACCCATCTTATAAAAAATAAAAGACACAAGGAAACCAGCTTTAAAACATATTTAACCTGTTTTTCTGTTCCCTCCCCAGCAATAATGAAAACCTACACTCTGAAATTCCACATAGCTGAAACCTGTCGTGAGTCTTCCAAATACGGAAGAAGCAAGAGGAAGAGAGAGAGTGAGACAGATCTTGAACCCATCTACCTGGTTTATCAAAGTACCCCACAAAACAATCCTGTCAACTGGCAAGTCTCCTTTATCTGGGCCCCCTACCTCTTAACAATCAAGTGTTTCTCATCTCTTACCTTTTAACTCTACACTCAATTAGACTCTGATGGTAAGGTGACTTTAAAACTCATCCTCTGAGTTAGTACCCTCTGGTGCATCTTGAAACCTTGTCAATCTGGCATCATCTTTAAAGGGCCAGGATTTTTTCCCCACCACTGTGCTACTTTTCTGGAAAGGACAACACAGCCGTTCAGCATATGCTCAAGACTCCAGATTGCCACATAGAGGGAAGTAACTGGCATTCTGTCACTCTTGGCATTTAAAGCGGCATCATAATTCCATTTCCTATGCTCTGGGACTGTGTTGTCAGGATTTGGCCAGGAGGTATTGATACTGTTCTCACATGTTCTCACCTTTAAAGTGTCAGAAATTGCTGTTATTTGTTGTCTGCTACGTTGTGTTGGGGGAGTATCGACAATCACCTTCCACGTTGTACACCCCTCTGCCTTTCTTATCTTCTATCACCCTTTTCTCTTGGAAAATATTTTGATCTGAAAACATAAGGGCAACCAAAAATGACAGGTAGGTTTTCAGATTTGACGTCCTGTTCCCGGAGACCAAAAACATTTGCTTAAACTTTTTACCTGTATTAATACACTTAGTCTTATATGTCTTTATCTGTCTCCCTTCAGAAAAAAATTGAATTGAATATACACAGGGGGGCAGAAATTGATGGTTAATATCACATTTTAGCATTTGTAATTACTTGTATGGTGAAAAGTAGGAAGTCATCTCTTATATATGGTTCTTGTTGCTCTAGTGTCCAAAAGAAAACAATTCAAGTAAATACATTGTTGAAATTGAAAGCACAGAGGAGAGTGAAATTCACAGGTCATTTTTGTATGATGGAGAAATAGTAAGTCATTTGCTAAGTCAAGGTAAGGTCCTTGTGTCTCATTATATAAGAAGGAAAAAGAAATCTAACAGATGATTTAAACTGGAATTAAATGTGGAATCTAATCTGAAAAGATGGCTATAAGGATTGTTATGATGCATATTGCATATTTTCTGTTAATCCAATAAACTTAATGTCACTGCTGAAATCCTACTGTTTCCATAAGGCATGTCATATATTAAAAGGAAGTCGCTACTTTGAAAGCTCGGCCGATGATAAACAAAAATCCAAAGAATTAAGAGGGGTTCCCAAACTTTTTCATATGACTGTATATGGCCAGGTGGTGATACAAGGAAGAAAAAAAATTAAGTAATCTCAAGGAAATGTCTCTGCCTTCCATTCAGCATTAAAGACATGTGTTTATCAGGGTACAGCTGCAATATTCAGTGCTTTCAGCATTTCACCCAAAACTCATTTGGTGAGCTGACGTAGAAAGACATAGCAGATCTGAGACATGAAAGAATCTTGAGAAAAGCTAGTAGGAGCCTCTATTCAGGCTGAATTTAACACGATTTAAAGAGTTTCACCTGCATCACTGGAAACATCAGGGATATAGCATCTGAATAAACCTTGTTCAAGGTAACTATAATGGAGATAACTGCAAGAAGATGTGACCAATAGTTTATGTCAGTTTTCAGTCAAGACAGCAATCCTCAAAAAGGGAGGGAGTGGAGTACATTGTTAGTAGAGTTTCTGGATTTGATAGACACACAACTATTGTTCATAGTCCTCATGTTTCTTCATAACAGATAACCTGTGATGCTTACAAAGATGGTTCCACAAAGTCTAAGTAGTCTTTCAAGTGAAGGCTCACTTATTTATGCAGTATGTGCATATGGGGAAATGTGAAGCTTATCATAAAACATTCGGCATTTTCATTTATTGTTATTTATTATCAGTATGTATTAACTTTCTCTTCTGTTTTTTATATGCAGCATGTGTTCTTGATGTATGAGACACTGTAATGGTTAGAGTTGTATGGTGGTGCAGGTCATTTCTGCAGCATTTTGGTGTAAGGCAAGAATCAGTCTTAAATGGGTCACCAGTCCAGGACTGGGCACACTTTATAGACATCAGATCACCTAAAATGCTTGTCTTTTGGATAGAGAATGAAAACAAAAAAAAGCAAGGGGAGAATACACCCGCTCCAGAGCCAGTAAACAGGTTTTCCTGGGAATTGGGATTTTTTTTATGGTCATTGGCCTTTTTTATCCAGTTATGTATAACTATAACATTGATGTATGAATTTTGGCAGCAAAATATAATATGCTATGCTGCCTAATGTGTTTGCAGTTCTTTTGCATTTCATTATTTTTGGCCAAGCTTTCCTCTTTCGAGGGTACGTATAATTTAAGTATATAGACAACTTGCTCAAACATGCAGATGTATTTCAAAAATAGTACTACTAGATGTGGTCAGTCATTGCCATTAGCTATGAAATCAGGTACATGCAGCAATTCTTAAAGCATTTTGGAACTTGTGCATAGGTTTTTCTTTTCATTTTTTTTAAATCAGTTTCTTATTGCTGTCACAATAATTTCTATATCCACCAGCTTCAGAGTGAAAGAATTCATATGTTCACATACATATACAGAGAAAGTAAGGCAGGAGGACTTCTAAGTGCTGCTGCACCAGCGAACATTTCACTTTCAAGGAAGTAAAGGTACATTTGACGTGGACTGGAAATTCCTCAGCACAGGTGTGGTCCATTTAAATCTGACTTGACACGTCAAAGTGCTTCATTTAGCCATTGTGTTTCTGTGATTGCCACTGTTTGTGTTTTCTTGCAGTATGGAGCAAAAAAGCCTCCAAGAAGAACTAACTTGTGCCATATGTTTAAATATTTACAAAGATCCGGTGGTGATCCCCTGCCAGCACAGCTTCTGCTACGAGTGCATCAAGGAATATTGGATACAGAAGCCTTACAACATCAGTTGTGATTGCCCTCAGTGCCGAATGAAATTTGAAACGCAGCCAAGCTTGGAGAAAAACTTCACCTTGTGCAACATAGTCAACCAGATTCAACCCAGCAGCCCTGGCCCAGAGACACCAGACAGTGTGATGTGCGATTTCTGTGTGGATGGCACCACAGCAGCGACAAGGAGCTGCCTGAAGTGTGAGACTTCCTTCTGCTCGCTACATTTACAGGCACACCTTACCCGACAAAACCTCAAGGAACACATGCTGTGCAGACCTGTTGCCAACTTTTCAGAGAGGAAATGCTCAGTACACAGCAAGGTGTTTGAGTTCTACTGCAAGGAAGATGGATGTTGTGTCTGCGCCTCGTGTAGCGTCCATGGGACACACAGAAATCACACTTTACTGAGCCTGGAGGAAGCAGCTCTGACTGCCAAGGTAAGTTGTGAGTAGAATGCCTCACCAATCATTCTTAATTGCTTCTGCAATCCAATATATGTAATTAACACTCCCCACAATGCAATTGTTTTTGTATGGATCTTAAAGGTTTTACTTCAGTACTTGTTCCAATTGTAGAATTCATCCAGACAGAGACAGATAACTGTCGTAGTATAATCTGTGGGTCTTCTAAAAATTGTTTTGAGTATGTTCTGTTATTGTTTTATTATACCCCTTGGGATTAATAAAGTATCTATCTATCTATCTAATAATAATAATAATTCATTAGATTTATATAGCACTTTTCTCAGTACTCAAAGCGCTATCCACACAGGGAGGAACCGGGAAGCGAACCCACAATCTTCCACAGTCTCCTTACTGCAAAGCAGCAGCACTACCACTGCGCCATCTATCTATCTATCTATCTATCTATCTATCTATCTATCTATCTGTCTGTCTGTCTGTCTGTCTGTCTGTCTGTCTGTCTGTCTGTCTGTCTGTCTGTCTGTCTGTCTGTCTGTCTGTCTGTCTGTCTATCTATCTATCTATCTATCTATCTATCTATCTGTTTAGTATATCTTGCAATAGTTTACTGTGAGGCACAGGAACCAATCCTGGTTGGGGTGCCACCAGCTCATCATAGGGCCAATCTAGTATCACCAGTTAACGTAAAATGTAAGCCATTGGGAGGTACAGTGGAATATTTGAAGTGAAAACCCATGCTGAGAGACAGCTGGTCTGTGGTATGGAAGAAAATATAGAGTAAATTTAATAAATAGGAACGCGACAGTAAAGACTCAATAACAAAATGATATGTGAGCATAAATAATTCAAAGGTCACTAGTTATATGTATTATGTTGCTTATTTCTTTATGTATTTATTTATTTCAATAACACCACACGCAGCACAAAATTAAATACGGTTTGAAAATGAAAACTGCTCTTTTCACCCATCATCAATGTCCAAAGACCTAGTGAATAATGTTAGTAAAGCCTGAGAGAATCCCTTTCAGGGGCTGCAGTTGTGCTTGCTCAAAGTTGTGATTGTGCACATCCGTGGTGGATGAGTGCAAGAAAAGGTTGGCCAAATTTACTATGCTGAGCGAATCGACTATTTTAATTCAAGAAGCTCTGCATTTATCACTTTCGTCCATGTGGCTGTCAGCCAAAAGTTCAGAATCTGGCCTGCAGGTGATTCACTGCAGTGTTCGCTAATGACGACAATGGGCGATTAAAAGAGGCTGCCGCTGATGAGAATGAGAGTGGTTGGTGGAAAGAGAGGAAAGAGATGACAATGGGTGAGCGCAGCAACAGCTAATGAATATTCAGCCAGGGCAGATGACGGGTGCGAGTTTTGGTGGACTTACCATGGTCGTAATGGATGGGGTAACAACAGGGAGTGTGCTTTATTTAGATGTGAAATGAAGAAAAATAATGCCTAGTGGAGCCAGGTCATGGCATCTAGCTCCGCAGAATGGGTGGTTAGCTTCTTACCCCAAACAGAGCAGCTTGTTAGCTTTCACTTCCAATATCAGAGAAGAAATGAATGCACCTAATGTTGAAGGTATGTGTACCTTCTGGTGATTGGATCAAGGCCATTTTCAGGTGTAAATCCAGTACTTGCTTATAGGTGCCTTCTTTTGTCCATCACATCCACCCAGAGTGCAGTTTGTTGTTATAAGCCTACAATGAGTGTCCTTTTGGGTGCCTTTTCGTCTGATGGAATTTCTGCAGAAATGTCAGCAAAACTCTGATTTATACCTGTGTTACAAGAAGAAGTACAGAGCTGACCAAAATGTTGGCAGAGCTGAAGTTCAGTCATTCACTTTACATTTCACTCTGGAGGGCAGGTAGAGGTCCTGCCTGATTTCTGCAGTCCTGTCAGTCTGTTGTCTTAACAGCTCTTGCGTGGCACTAACAGCCTAGCAAAACGGGCACTACCCACTTTGTTCTGTAGGTAAATGAAATTAATCATTTTATACAATTTAAAGAAATGTAAAGTCCCATAGCTACCACAAAGCAATTCTACATCCCAAATACAGAGCTATGTATTGTTACATTGTGTATGAGACTGAGCATCATTTGACAGAGTTGTTTGCAATTCGCTGCAGTTCCTCAAATTCAAAACATGGGTGGAGAGATGTCCTTCCGTAATTGTTTCTCTGAAAGATACACAGGTGTTGATAGCAATGTATTTTAAACAGGGTCAGGTGCTTCCTTCCTGGGTATGATGTTAACCTGCATCCAGCCCTGCAAGCAGGTTCTCCATCTTGCAGGGTGTACTCAGGGGTTGATGGTAGCAATGGCACTCCAGCCACCGTAAAAAATCACACACAATGCCATTCCATTCAAACTAGTGTGGTGCAAAGGTTTCATCTGTTGCACGGCTGTGCTCGGGTCCTAATTTGGGATCCTGAGCTGGTTCGCTGTGTGGTGGGTGCAGCAAACCTCTTTTCTCTTCTGGTGCTTCTTTTTTTACATTTTATCAAATACTCTGGTAATAAATGGCTTAGACCAGACTGCTGTGGGAGACATGTGATCAGAGTAATGTAATAAATGGATGAAAGCTGGCAAGATAACCTTCTCCCAATTTTCCCACTGACTGGTACCACTTAGTACGGAGTTCACTTAGAATTTCCAAGTGGGAAGCTCGTAATTCCCAAAGACTCTGAAATCAGTATAGGTTGTCATTGTGAATTCTTTTAATTCTTTCAATGTGAACATCTCTATATATATAAAATCCAATGTCTGTCTGTCTGTCTGTCCGCTTTTCACGAGAGAAACTACATAACGGATTGTATTTAGATCAGGTTTTTTTCTATAATTTGCTTGAACATTCCGGTTGATTTTACGACTTCTCTCATTGCACTATGTATCATAGTTCGCTTGCGGTACTGATTTATTTGCACGAATCTGAGAGACACGCAGCAGGCCGAGGGGAGGGGGGCGGAGCCCTCTTCAATCATGCGCCAGCCTCGGGGTGTTCCTTACCTCCGCTTAGCTAGCGAACGAGAGAACTACTTAACGGATTTAGATTGGGTTTTTTTTTCTAAAATTTGCTTGAACATTCCGGTTGATTTTGCGACTTCTCTCATTGCACTAGGAATCATAGTTTGCCGAGGGGAGGGGTAAACATGACGTCAGGAGTAGGGAGCCGGGCAAGGCCCTCCTCACTGTCTTGTTTCACTACTATGCAGGCAGAGCCATGGGGGACAGCTAGTACTTAATATTTAAGCTCAAGAATATGAATGTGTTTTTATTGTAGCCCTAGTCTCTCTATATATAAAAGAAAATCCTGGAATGGAAAGCAAATTCAAGGCTACGATACGTGATGATCTCGAAAGACATTTTAAAGACCCGCGAGACCAAGGAGACTTGCCACGGTGCGTCTCGCAGTGACTGTAAACATGAGACTTGGTGCCACTCAGTAAATTCCCCAAAATATTGCTGACTAAACTCACTGTGACAAGCAACTTTGCATACCTCTGCCAAAGTGCACTCACTAAATAAAGTTCCCAGGGGAAAACTTTCAGAACAACCATATATTATGGTCTTCCCCTGTATATCTGTAAATTGCAAATTTATTAATGTGTGGATTTGCATACCCGACAAACACACCTTTGGCTTTATACTTTATATTAGATGAATATTCACACATTAATTAGGTTATCATTGGCTGTTCATTCTCAAATCTCCTTAATCCAATTTAGTGTGTCAAGGGACCAAAACTTATCTGGAATGCACTGGACACAAAGCAGGAATAAGCCGTGGACAGAACGCCAGTCCATCACAGCATCCAATCAGACATACACAGACTGTCAGTTTGAATTACCAATTAACACCTACATTATGGATAGGACAAAAAATCATACAGACGTGGGAAGAATGTGAAAGCTCTACATGGACAACTGGGCAGAAGATTCAAACCCAAAACACTACATCTGTGTGATGGCAGCACACACCATCCAGGTTGTCTTTTATATATTGGAATACAATTGAATTAAGCATGTTTGGGATTATTATGTAATTCACTGCACAAGATGAAATCTACTTACTGTTGGGTCATAACAACATCAGGCTTTGGTCATAAATATATTTAGTTGAAGATTATTCTTCATTGTTCTGTGCTTATTTTGTGTAATTCTCTTTTTCATTTTGTTCTGGATAGGTGCTTTTAAAAGATGAAGTGACAGATCTTAAAAGATCAATGTCAGACTTGCGGAAAATGAAGCTACACCTGAATAAAATGGAGGCAGATGTACTGGTAAGATGGTGTCTATTCCAGGCTTGTTGTTAGCTGAAGGGGTTGTGAATGGTGGCAACCCAGTGAATATTGATATTTCTATCAAGATTTTAAATTGTTTTAAAGATTAGAAGTTAAAAAATGGTTCATTGTAGGCTACTACTACTACGATGATATAAAATCTAAAGTGGAAGTTAAGGAGACCACAGTTCTAAGCATTGTATTACAGTGCCATGCCTAAAAAGATACATTCATTTTTGAACCCACTTAGTCCATTACAGGGTTGGAGAAGCCATAGCCTGTGCCAGCAGCATCAGGCACAAGGCAGGAATTAACTTTGAATGGAACACCAGTCCTTTATGCAGCACCTACTCAATATCTACATCCATCAGTTAATGTGATATGGATATCTTTCAAAAAATGGAGGAAAACTGGAGTACCACCCAGACATTGAATCAGTGTCTCTAATAGATCTAACCTTAGTGTCACAAAGACAGCGACCAGATGAGAAATGAACCTACATCCCTGGAGCAGTAGAACTAACCACTGCAGTGCGAGGCCACACTTGCCAACCTAGTTGTAGTCTACTAATAAAAAATGAGCAAACTGCAAACTGAATTTTTAGGCATTGTAAGTATTGTTCTGTGTCTACATATATTGTATTTAATACATATCCAGCCATCATTTGGAGTTCTGTCCTGGAATGGCAGAGTGCAACCAAGACAGGAATGGCTTCAGGATAGCATATCAGTCCATCACAAGTCTCAGCTACACAAGTGAATCCACACTAATGTGATCAGCCCCGTGCACACATCTTTGGGATGTGCAAGAAAACCACATGAATACAGAAAGAGCCTGCAGACTCCACGAAGACTGTTAGTCGTCTGGGTTTTCAGTGCCAGCCACTCTGCTGTGCTAACTGCAACCTTATAATGAAATAAGTGAAAATGAAACAAATTCTGAAAGTTGTAACCTTTTTGATATATCACCCTGTTTTTTACAAAAATAAGAATATCACAGATTACTGTACCATATCTCATGGGCTACATTTTTTAAATTGGAGCATTTAATTATGTCAAACAGGCATATTAGTTTGAAAAATGTGGCATTATGTTTAATGACTTTTTTGGATGTTTTTTTTTCTTTTTTATCATTATACATATTCAAAATGCTTTCGTACTTTGTCCTAAAATTACATCATGATTCCCAAGAAATTATTAAATTATCTGATAAAATAAGTTATTATTAAATAAATACAACACACAGTAGTGATTTTGAACATAAATTAACAACATGAGTGTTTAATATTAAAAAATTGTTATACATTTAAATTAGGCTGCAGGAAAATTTGCTCATGTTATATTAACCTTTACTTTTTGTAGCTGTACCAAAGTAAAGCACACAGAACAGTTTATAGCAATATATGTTCTGGCATGAACGCTCATAAGATAGGGCTTTCTGTTTAGCTCCATAACAACCAAAAATGACTGATTAATTCACTTGGCACTATATAAAAGATTATTTGGTTAACTTTCACAAAAAGTCATCACTATTACAAAGGGGTTGAAGTAGATTTTAGGATGTTACCAGCAAGAAAAGCAGTCTCAGCTCTGACCGATAAATCCAGTCACCAGAATGTTCTTTCAGAGTTGTATCGTGTTTATTTACCTCATTCTTTTCAAAAATAAGGTAGAAGACGCCTACCTTCTCAGAAACTCTACAACATCTACAGCGTCTTATGGTTAGCAGCAGGCAGCAGTAGGGAGATGTCCTTACTGCTGCCCCACCACCTTGAGATGTTCTGGGATTAAGGGGCAAAGCATCTTTGAAGAGTGGCTCCCAACTGGACCACCCTACAGCTGACCCACATTTACCGGCAGAGGTATGACTGGCAGCAATGCCCAGCAGGTAGAGAATATCTGTGCTTCCATCTAAACTGCCCAGTATCTCTAAACATAGTTTCTTAGTTATCAGCATTTCAACACTTAGCTGCAGTAAATGAAATATTTGGATTTTGGTACAAAAGGTCACATCAGAAAAAATGTTTTTCTTTTGGAGTCTAAACTTTAACCCTCTACTTACACAGGTTTTTAATTATACCCTGGATTATATGCTGCAGAGAAAGAGTTAATTAAATCCAGGGTCCTATTCAAATGAGAAATCTGGATGGATGATCAATTCTAACATATCTTCTGCATTCATGACCTTATTATTTCCCTCTGCTTGTTTTTTAATTGAACCTGTTGGACAGCCAGTTATATTTTAAAATGAACAGCATTCTCACATAAAAAAGCATAATTCACGATTTCTGTTAAAAATGTTACCTTCTAATTTACCCGACCTAAAAAACCCAGAAGTAGCACAGCCTGATTAGGGTATATTCTTTTTGGCAGCAATAATGTACCACTACTGGAATATACAGTATATTGCATACAAAAATGAGCATGACATATTGCTAAATGAAATGTGTCTGGTGTTCACACATTTTATTTACATTATTAAATATACCTTGAGATTTTTTGATTTTCAATTTAATGGACTCCCAAAAAAAATCACTTTAGGAAGTAATGGCAAGACAAACTAAACATTAAAATAGCAGAGTGCTTAAATCACTTTACAGAAGTGTTAACTGCCTTCCAAAAAATTCAGGTTGTGGTGTTTATAAAACTAATGTTATTCATGCAGATTTACCTCTCTTGATGTTCAGTGTTGGGAGCCTTGCAGCAGATTGTGTATTCTCTTATGTTCTCATTGTTGTATTTGCAGACTCAAACTGAGAGATACAGAAGTCGAATATTACTGACATACAGTGAAATCCAGAAGCAGACAAAAGAGGATGAGCAGTTTGTGTTGCAGCAGATTAATCTTCAAAAGCAAGAAGTGATTTCTAAGATCGAACAACATTGTAAGCAGGTTGATGCAGTAATGCAGACCCTCAAAGAAAAGGAGAAAGACATTCAGGACAACTTAGCCAATGAGCCGCTGTCTCTTATACAGGTAACATTAGCACGCTGGATCTCCGAAACCCAGAACTGGATATATCAGTTAGAAAAAGAACAGAACAATGTATTTATAACCCGAAGTAATCACCATGTTTAACACCCACACCAACAACTGAACAGGCTGCTTCCATACAGTTCAGCTGAATTATAAATGTCTTCAAAGTTAGCCTCATAATAGCTTTTCTATGTAATGTCTTCATTTGTAGCTCTTTCTAGTATAATCTATACAGAGAGCACATTGGCTGAGAAGTGATTCAGGGTCCCAAGCCTATGAGCAGTGTAGTAATCGGGGGTCCTGTACAATGAAATATGCAAAAAATTAGTAATGCAGAACAATCCCTACACCACCTTGTACTTCTGACTAGCATCACACAGAATTGCCACTTTTCATGAGACACATGCGCTAAAATGTTGTTTGTGCATAAATCTGTTCACCATTTTGTGACAAACCCACCTTGTAGCTCCATCCATCCATTATCCAACCCGCTATATCCTAACTACAGGGTCTCGGGGGGTCTGCTGGAGCCAATCCCAGCCAACACAGGGTTCAAGGCAGGAGACAAACCCTGGGCAGGGCACCAGCCCACCGCAGACCTTGTAGCTCTAGTTAGTTAAAAGTATGGAAGGCAGAAACATGCTGTTTGGTTCCCTTGCAACCTGAACACAGCTGGTATGATGCTACCAGCGATCTCCATCACGTTCTGCTATCCAGTGCCACAGTCAAGCACTAGCGGCAGTGCGGGTCTCCTGTGTGAAATATTTCCGCTGATAGTCTCTTATCTTTTTCTCAGATCTTTTCAAAGCTAGTCAAAGGATGCGCTTCTCTTCCCCGCCACAACGACTGCTGCCACTCAAGGATTTAGCCTTGTCCAGCCTGTGGAGCACTCATAGACAGCCGTCTTCCCACCCAGCATTGACTGAATTATTATGACATAATCTGTTTTTAAAATGCATTTTCAGGGACACCATCCAGTTGTGATTTTTTTCAGAAATTCAGGGAGTCTGGATGACAGCAATTATCATTGTAGCACCCAAAAGCACGTTTTTTTCCCTTTTATCATTAAGAAAGTGAGTCTAAACCAAATATGACAGTGAATCAGTTCAGCAAGCATTACTTTTTGCTTTTGTCTTATTTTATTTGTTCTTCTGGCAAAGATTCTGGACATCAGACAGAAAAGAAAGAAACATACAAAAATGCTCAGCTCTGGAAAAGTTTATCATAAAATATGAAAGCATACAGTGTACCCATCCATTACTAGCTACATAAGAGACTTTGCTTTTTTGTTTTCTGCTTGTCTCAACCGCTCCACTGAATTTACGAGGGTAACCTATGCACTGTTGAGGAGATGAAAATAAACACAGATAAAGTGGCATGGACAGCATGTTGCTTTCCATGGTACTGACATGTTAGCTGCCAGGCTTAACCCGGGCTGAAAGCAAAAGCAATAGTAGAGGGTGGCCCAGTTTATCTAAACAATTAGAAATCATGAAAAATAAGCGACAAGAAAATGGCCGCTAACAACTGCATGGCATTCATTATAAGTTATGTTAAACATCACAGAACACTTACTGTCACTGCAGAACAGAAATTAACAAATTTAGAAAATGAGTGCATTTGTGGGCCTGTTCTGCTGACTTACATGTAGTAGTTTTTTTTATAATCTTCATGTATTCTCATATGTGTTGGCATCTTCACAGATTATACAGGGGTGGGCAGAAGTAGGTTTACAGTTGTGAGTATGAGAAACACAGAGTTTACTGTTGTATTATTATTTATTTATTAACTATTGTATTACTTATTTATATTATTTGTTGTGTTCTTCTTATTATTATTATTGTTATTAGCAAGTAGACTACGAGATTATACCTAAACTAGTCATTTAGCCCGTTACAATAACGGGCGCTAGAACAGTAGTGCATAAACATTAGTAGGAACAGTCTATATTAAATGGCAAGGGACTTTGACCTCATTATTTTTGTTGGTCGTACTTTTCTTTCTTTCAGCCTTTCTTTTGTTGATGTTTACTTGCTGAGCTGACCGTTCTTCGTGGGCTGCCGCCGTGTATTGTGTGTCTTTAATTTTCTGTGACAGTAATACTGTCTTGTACGGCTCTATTCAATAAGGGCGCGTAGATAATTTAGTTCAAATGGCTCTGGAATATGTGAAGAGCAACAGGTGCAGATCTTTATTTACGCGCGCCTTTATTCGCTGCGCCCAATTGAGGTCGTCCTTTTGAGGCTCGCCTTTTTGTGCACGCCCTTATTGAAGGATACCGTCTTGTACGTCTGCTGGCTTGTACGTCCGTAATATACGTCCGTACGTCCGTAATATACCTTTAATTTTCTCTGGCGGTAATACAGGCGTGCGCGTCGGTAATATGCCTTTAATCTCCTCTGACAGTATTACTGGCTTGTATGTGGCTGTAATATGCGTCACTGTATTGTGTACCTTTAATTTCCTCTCGCAGTAATACTGGTTTGTATTTCCGTAAAACGCCTCTAACTTTCTCTGACAGTAATATTGCGCATCGCACCGTGCCCCGCGCATGCGCACTTCACCAGAAGACACACACACACACGGACACCTGGACGCACATAGGGATTTTATATATATAGATGTACTATACTGTTGTGACATTCTTTTGAGTTAATAAAGCTATTAAGGTAATAAAGTTGCTGTAATAATCATAACCTGCATGTCTTTTTCCTTACGAACAACTGTTAACCTTCTTTTGCCCACCTCAATATATTTCATTGTCTGTCTCATACAAGGCGTATTTTAACATTTCATTGACCCCTTAACAAGCAAGTGGGATAGATTGTGAAATTTTAAATTGCACATTCATCCAGTAGGACAGAATAAGAATATTTCCTAATTCCTTGTTTTCTGTCGTGACAGTTCACATTAAATCATTGCTGCTCTTTTCATTATAAGATTTGTGTCTGACTTTCATATAATATTTTATTTTCCTTTTTTTCTAGGCTGTTGATCCTTCCACCTACCAGTAAGTGCCTTCTTTCTTGCTTTTTATTTTTTAAATAGGCAAATGAGTGAAATATACTACCATGCAGCTTTTGTGAAATAAATATTTCACAAACAGTCTCATGGAAGACTTATCCAGATTATATGGAATGTGTTTTACTTTTCTTTGTTATTGATTGGTAAGTTACATTACAGATGAACCAAAGATACCATGAGTACCAGCTACCAAACATTAAGGTTTAATATCAGTATCTTTCCATTGTCCTATTTGACCCAATTTGAGGTAAATCCAAAGGTACTGAGACATCAGCCGGTTAACAAAGGCCCATCTTATTTATTTTGGAACAGTCATGAAGACTTGTAGTGTAGCGGACTAAAAAACCCAGCTAAGGTTCTCACTGCCTTTGACAGTGATTTATTTATTTTTCTGGTGGGGATCCCAGGAACACACCCAGCCTTGGCCTGACTCACACACACTCCCTCACAGACATAAAAAAGCAACTGGTAATAAAACAGAAATTGAGGACTATATTAAACAATAATAAACTAATATAACTATACAAACTACAATGATCCCACCCCAGTTCCCTTCCGGCAATACACAATAAACACAAATTCCACAATAATAAGCGACTAACAAAAACCACACACAATGAAGTCCATGAAAAACGGCAACTGATGTAATGAAATGATGGAGATGGATAGTCCAGAGATCAGCTCGCTGTATGTGAATGTAAAGATCAGTCCTACCGGTATTTCCTGATGAGATAATGACGTGTCAGAGGGATCAGGAGCTCTCCTTTCTTTGTAGGTTGACAACAAATCCTAATACAGTCCTCATGCAGCAGGAAGACACCAGATAGTCCATACACCAAAACAGGAGACGATCCAGGACAAAACAAGAATCCACTGGTATTGAACGGGAAGGCAAAAAGACAAGTAATGCCGACACAAAACAACAAAAACCTCTCTCTTCTCTGTATAACTGGCCTCCTTTTAAATCTTGCGCCAGCCTCCTTTTCCCCAGCAGCCCCTGCACCCTCAGCAGACAACCAATCAGAGCCATTGCAGGGAGTGCTGGGAGTTGAAGTTTTCACTCCCCAGTAGCACCGCTACAGTACAATATATTTTTCAATCTGCATTATGGCCTTTTGATCTTTCTTTTACGATTCCACCAAACATTTAGTAAAGTGTATCTGTTATTATTCTTATTACTAATATGTTTGTTTTTTGAATCTTACATTAAATGCACAGTCAAACTTAAATCATCTTTCCTCAATTTTCATATTGACTTTATTTGGGAACATTAGTCAATCCTCACAGATCATAATGCATACAAAATGTGAGTCAGTCACAGATACTAATAAAAATCCTGAAAAAACTGATCAGCTAATACATAAGAATATCTTTAATAAATTATAAGAGAACTTTCAGTCCGTAATGCTTGTTTTTTTAAACAAGAAGAACACTCACGGATGCAGGGTGAATTCTTTGTGCAGAGCAGTTAAAGACATGAATCGGGCATAGAGTAAGTTTCTTCTGGCTACCTGATTCTCATCCAAGGGTTCCCAATTTCAGTTCCTGCCAGAATTTATAGTATATTTTACGTTTTTCAGAAAATTAACAGATTTTTTAGTGAGCCAGAACAGCTTTGTCTTCCTCAAACTGAAACCCTCAAATTTTGTTCTGTTAATTCTTCCTAAATATATTTTCAAAGAGGTACGTTATGATGAATATCTATACCATTAGTGCTGACTGTAAGAACTCTCTTTCTGAATGACATGCCAATATTAATAAACATCTGCGTACCAAGCTTCTAAATGGCATACCAACAGATGACCAGGTAACTCAAGGGTCTTAAACTAAGTTCCAGGAGGGCCATCATTTTCATTCCACTCACTTTCTTAGTTAGAAGCCAATTCTTGCAGTTAACAAAACAGATTTTTTTAAATCTATGGTTTGTTAGTCCTCTCATTCTGCCACACCAGACTTTTCCAAAACTGTTGCATTGCTAATGTATTATTGTCACACAAGTGTCAATTTCACATAAAAAATAAACTTGAACAACAGAACCATCCAAATGTTTGCGAACCAGATCAGTGCAATATTAGTCAAGACCTTTACTTTTTTTTTCAGATATTTCATTGAAGTAGATATTGTATGATGGACACATAAGCATACATTGAGCATACGTTAAGTTATCAGGCTATCTGCTGCCTCCCATTGCATGTTATTATTGGTTGCTTGCTGGTTAATGAAGATAGAAACAGGAGTTCTAAATCTTAGAAAACAAGTCAAGTAAATCTGAGGCAAAAGTAATATAGCATGTCCAATTAGCAGAGACAAATAAAAACTAATTAAGAAAATGATCAGAGCAAAACCCAACAGCCACTGTAGCCCTCCAGGATCTGAGCTTGACACCACTAATTTACTGTTCCTTGTCATGTTTTCACCATTAAAGCCTTGATTATGAAAATTTTGAGAATAAATTAAAGATACGGACATATTCACAATTAATTGCCTGATGAAAATTGAAGTATACAGTGAAAAGTGAGAATCCTAAATAGAGAGTAACACCACCACATGCCAAAAGAGCCAATGAACTAGACTTACTGATAATCACACCACTGGCTTCCAGGACTAGAAGGCAAGCAGAGATCATCAATGCATAACAATAATAAAATTACAAGTCATAAAATACTTAAAAGTAAATCATATCATTACCAAATAAAAGTCGGTTACATGGAAATTCATTTAGTGAAGCTCAAACGAATATGCTCATACTGTGCCATCCATTTATTAAATCCAGAAAAACAGGCCATTGACGGGCTAATAATGTTATGCTTTTGTCATAAATACAAATATACAACATAGGTAACCATGACAGTCCACAAATATCCAGTTCAACAAAAACATACTTAGACATTCAACCAATTATTGTACACATAGGGACACCCACACAACTTAGTGATGTTTTTGATGAGCCTGGCCCCTGGACATTCCAGCCACTAACATCTTCCATTGCTATCCCTTCTTCTACATTATTATTCCTTGTAGTGCGTGGAAGTTTCAGTTTCATCAGCTATGACAGCTTTCCCCAACCAAAACTTCATGCTGTATTTTTATGGAAAGAATCAATTACACTTTACCAACTGAGTCAGGGTTCATTCCACTTACTGTAGGTAGTGTGCTGCATGATTTTAAAAAAAAAAAAGTGAAACTTTGTCTGTTCATCTGTATGGTTCAATGCTGATAAACATAATTTTTGATATTTTTCCATACCCTGCTACCACCCTTCAAAGATGGCACCTATTGCCATTTTCAGCATTCAGAAGCCTTTTGCAAGATGTGAAATATCTCCTGAGCCAATGAAGATATTGTAATAATTCAGAAAAGTTTTTTCTCAGCCTAAATTTAGGGTTATATTTTGTTTGATCATATGCAGTAGCGGGGGGGGGTTGGGGCGGTTAAAATTTTTTGCAATCAATCTACAATACAAATGATTTCAGATTTTTTTCAAAATTGGATGAATCTTAATGGAATGACCCTCTGGGTGGCATCAGGACCTCTCTTTTACAACACCAGTCTTGCGGAAATCTTTTTTTTTAATATACATTTATTTTGTGTCCAAAATAAATATATTTGTGTCCAAAAATCGAAATTATCAACACACTATCTCATGCAAACATGCTTTGGGTTTGACCCTTAACCCTATTGTTCATTTTTACTCCTGAATGAACAAGGCAACTACAGTATATGTCTATGTTCTGGGATTGCCCTCAGTTTTGAAGTTCTGGTCTGAAATATGTATTCATTTTCTATTAATATTCATTTTTGTAACCCATATTTTTCTCCTCTTAGATCTTTCCTCGTTTTCTCTTTTATCTTTTGCATTAGAGGTCATTTCTGTTAGGTAGAATGCCTAGAGGGGCTGGGTGGTCTCGTGGCCTCAGAACCCCTGCAGATTTTATTTTTTTCTCCAGCCGCCTGGAGTTCTTTTTTGTTTTTTCTGTCCTCCCTGGCCATCGGACCTTACTTTTATTCTATGTTAATTAGTGTTCCCTAATTCTATTTTCTTATTTATTTTGTCTTTTTTCTCTTTCTTCGTCATGTAAAGCACTTTGAGTTACAACATTTGTATGAAAATGTGCTACATAAATAAATGTTGTTGTTATTAGGGACAATTGCTGACAAACTTGCTCCAGCCTCTGCCTGCTTCCTTCTCTTTGGAAATCCTCCTTTTTGAAACTTCCTTTTCTCCATAACAATAATCGCAACGGTGTATCTGTCTTGTACATTAACAAGTGGACATAAACAATAACAGCTGGTCTTTGCTCAGCCGCCTTATCTTTAACCTTTAGTTTAGTATCACTTTCTTAATTCTTCTCAGGGAGCTGCCTCTCTCTGGTCGGTTAGCTTGGGCTTTCAATTTTAACATGTCCTGTGCTTAGAGTCAAGCAGGTGTGGCCAGGTGCAGGAACGACAGGTCGCAGAAAGGATGAAAAATTGGGACACCAGCTGGTCCAACAAAAAGCACCTCTCTTGGTGTCTGTACAAGCAGCCCTTTAGGAAAATAACAACAAGAGTATTGGGGGTCATTTACTGGAGCTCTGTCCGGCGGGTTGCTCTGATTGGAAAAGACGCCTCCTTCCAGGCAGCCAGGCTTCTTATATCTCACAAAGTGGAAGGGGCGACGCTAAGTGCTTTGACTGGGCTGCAAAGAGAGAAGGAGAACAGAATGTTAGTGATAGCACCTTCTCTATCCCCAGTGGGTTGTCACATCCCTCGACTGAGCCAGTGAGGAGATCCTTCGATGCGCATTGGTGACACAAGGCTGTTCCTAGATTTTGGATTGGCATTTTACCCATTAATTATAAAAAAAGGTGGTTTCTTGTTTAATACATTTTGTTTAATTGACACCTTTAAAAAAGATTTGATCTTAAAAATGAAATTATTGTTGGAGACTCGGAAGGTCTGGATGTTAAGTTCATAATTCTCATAGCTTATGAACAAGTACTATTGTGGTGGTATTAGAGTCCCAATCTTCTCATCATCTAAAACCATTACTCCAGGTGAAGGTGATGGTGGCTGCAGGCCAAGCAGGTCAGCCTACACTTCCCTGACCCCAGCTACTGATTCCAACTCTTCCTGGGGTATTTCCAACCATTTCAAAGCCAAAAGAAAGATATAATCTCTCCAGCGTGTTCTGGGTCTGCTGCAGGGTTTTCACTCAGTGGTACATGCTCATAGAAGATCCAGAGGGGCACACATACGAACTAAAAAAATAAGCCATATTGACAGATTGTAACAGTAAAATTCCTTTCCATTTGTCCCTGTAACTAATATGCCACAACTTAAGGTCACTGCCAAACCAAATGCTCACTTAAAGATAAAACTGAAGGTGGCCCAAACAGTCACCCATCTGTTTAGCCAACACCTGTTGGCAAAACCACTGCAACTGAATTTTTGTCAGTCTCTGGCTCCCACCATGTGTTCCATACTGCTGGGCTAACCTCTGATTCCCCTCAACACACACTCTTATAAGAAAGTTATGAACACAAATTGAAGGAAAGTCTTAAGTGAGAAGTCAAGCAAAATGACACCTTTTATTGACACTAAAAACTAAAAAGATTACAATATGCAAGGTTTCGAGGCAACTTAGTCCCCTTCTTCAGGCGAGACATTACATCTTGCCTGAAGAAGGGACCTGAGTTGCCTCGAAAGCTTGCATATTGTAATCTTTTTAGTTCGCCAATAAAAGGTGTCATTTTGCTTGACTTCTCACTACATTCATAATGGCCTAGTACTAAGGACAGTCTTTAATAAATGTCTGCTCTAAAATTAGAGCAGTGTGGGAATCGGGACATACTCACCCTTATGTAAAGCATTCCAAGAAATGTACAGAAATGAGAGCACAGGCAGAGCAGTTGCTCACTGACTTGTTTTTGACTGGCATTTTAACTGACATGTGGGTAATCAGCTGAAATGCCAGCTGTCATTTCAATGACGTCTTTGACTGGACGTGTTTAGAGGCTTACTGCCTCCGCTTCTTTACATACATTCTTGCTAAGAATTACGTTGCCACTCCTATTTTTGGTGGGAAGCCGCATTGGGCAAAGAAGATCAAATTACAGCATGGTGTGTTAAAAAAAATAATAAAGGAAGCCCAATTATCGAGAATTTCTTCAGGGTTTCACTTTATACAAAATCCTGCCAACATGCAGGCTCATGATGCCTAAAAGAAGCATGAGACTCTTCAAATCCTCAGATGATACAACTGACTGTTTTTTAATGTCCCATTTTGTGTATATATTTTATAGGTGTGACACTTTATTAGTGTATTCAACTTCCATTGTCTGTTTTACAGGGCAGCTGAGATTGAAAGCTTTCCAGATCCTCCAGATGATCTTAAACTACATGAGAGCAAATTCCTCAGCATCCTCAGAGAACGAACCCAGCAGCATCATGGCTATTTAACAGCAATATGGCACATCTTGAGTATGAATATCTCTTAATATGAACAAGACAGATTTGATTATATTTTGGCTTTATTGTATGCATCATTAGTGCATAACAAAATGCATTACCTTGGGTATGTGTTCTTTTTGATTTTATTTGGATCTGATTTAACCCAAGCAATGCCCACTTCCTACCTACCTCCTAGCTGGATGCTGTCCTACTGGCATCCCTCTATATGTGCATTTGTGTGTTCCAGCTACTGGCACTCACCTACGTACACCCAATCTGCTCTTCGCAATTTTTATTGCATATACCATGCTCAGTCAAAGCAACGACAGTCAGGATCCATGGACAGTCTCACTTTTTGTTACTACTGATTGTCCAAGAACAAAGCTAACTCTTCAGCTTACAGAACACTCACCGCCTGTTGCATTAGCTTAACAGCATCATGTAAAGCATTCAAATGTTTAAGGATAGTCTTCCAAAAGTGTAAGTTCTTGGAATGTGAAACAATTGTTATTAGTGAGGCTGTCTACCCATGCATTCTGGTATTGAAATGAAATGAAGGATACAAGCTTTCAGTGTTGACTTCCTACATTAAATTAAGGTATTTACACAAAAAACAAGTTAATGGAATTGCAGCACTTCTTATATATTAGCCCACCCTATTTTAAGGAACGAAAAGTAATGTGTGGAAGATCAGCCCGGCTACAGCCAGACACTGAGACACACAATGTTCAAAAAACACGCACATGTTTATTAATTGTCTTCTCCTGCACAGCACACAGTGCACAAATTACCTAAAATAAAGCTCAGTCCCTTTTCTTCCTCTTCAGCCGCCTCCACTCCTCTCCTCACAAGCTCTGTCCTCTGCCTCCCCGAATGGAGTGAGGCCGCCTCTTTTATGGTTCACCCTGATGATTTTCCTGCAGCACTTCCTGGTGTGGCGGAAGAGCTGCAGTGCAGGGCTCCGGGATCGTCCAGGCGCCCCTTGGCAGTGGCCATGGACCCCAACAGGGTTGTGCTTCCAAGCTCCAAATCCATTACCCCAATACAATCCAGGGGGTGCTGCCCTCTTGCACCCCGGGGAAGATATTGCCCTTCTCCCGGTCCTACCCTTCTCCAGGTGTCCCGGTAGGGCAAGGTCCACGGACATCTGCCACAAATGGTACAAATTAATATTCTATGGACTATGTGATAAAACGCTAATGCCTCTGTGTGTTTATGAGTATGTGTAGTCCCTCCGAGCAATCACATTTTAGTCACTTTTGCTTCAGTTGCTCATTCAATAGAGATTGAAACAGGAAGTGTTGGGTAAAAGAGGTTGACGCACACAAGGATACCGAGGAAAGGCATAGGAGGAACACTGAGAGTCAGCTTCAAATGGGAAGTATTCATGAGAAAACAATGTTTTCACAGTAAGTAATGGAGGTCTGTTGACCACTGGTGGTAGTCAAAACACAAACAGAAGGCTATCAATTCACCTCGAAATGACAGAACCCAACATGCAGGCTTTACAAGAATGCAATCAAGAGAGGAAGTGCTGGCCAAGACAGGTTGACACATGAGGACAAGGCGTAGAACAAACATTAAGGGTATACATAAGCCAAGAGATATGGAATATTTTCAGATTTATTCTATTACCTCTCTTCAATAGGTAGCACATTACCAGACACTAGCGGTGCTATGGTGCCCTGTCCAGGGTTTGCTTCTGTCCTGGACCCTATGGATGGCTGGCTTAGGCTCCAGCATCCCACGTGACACGGTTCAGTACAACCCAAGTTAGAAAATGACTGCCTGGCAGTACTATGCCAATGCTTTACTCCATCCATCATAGTTTCCCACTTATTTTAGTTGCTCATTGCCTTCAGCAAGTGAAATATATGCTCAATCAGATTTAGGTCAGGAGACTGACGTGACCATTCAAGAATATTCCAGTTTTTAGCCTTAACAAACTCTTTGGTTGCTTTAACTGATTGTCCTTCCATGGTGTAAAGCGCCAATCAATGAGTTTTGATGCATTCTGTTGAATCTAATCATATAAGATTTATCTTTATACCTTAGAATTCGTCTTGTTGCTTTTATTGGTAATCACCTCATCATCAAATAAAAGTGTCAGTCATACATGTAGAAGCCAGAGTATTACCTCCACCATGTTTCACATAGAAGAAGGTATTCTTAGGATCATGAGCAGACCCTTTCTTTCTCCACAATTTTTCTGTCAAGTACAGGTGAATCTTCATCTTATCTGTCCATAACTGTACAGGTTTTTGGATGTAGCTCTTAGCAAACTGTAACCTGGCATTTCTGTTTGTAAAGCTTGTCAGCGGTTTTCATCTTGTGGTGAATCCTCTGAATTTATGCTCATGCAATCTTCTCTTTACAGCCTTCTCAGACGCAGTTAAACGCCTCCATCCTAGAGTGTTTTTAATCTGACAGACCGTTGAAACGTTTTTTTGTTTTTTTTTTTTTTTTATAAGTGCAGGTATTCTTCTGTCATCTGCTACAGTAGTCTTTCTTGGTCTACCAGACCATTGGGTATTCCCAAGCCCATCAGTACATTCCTTATATTTAATTAATTAACATTTGGAAAACCTCAAGTTTCTGTTGTGTTTTAGATATTTTTTTTTTCCAGATTTTTCAGCCTCATATTGGCTCGCTTTACTGGTGTTTGCACCTCTTTTGCCCTCATGCTGAGTGACAACAGCAACAGATTCCAAATGAAAATGCCACACTTCAAATCACTTGTGGGCCTTTTATCAGATTTGTTGTTCATGACGATGATGCAGTAACACACACCATTGATTTAGTGCTGAAAGTCTGCATTAAAAACTCATATGCTTTGTTTCACCTCAGTACCAGTATGATTGGGTACAGAGCCACACCAATGACAGTCGTGTTGCTGTTCAAATACTGTATAGCAACCAAGGAAGACAGAGGCACCCAAGGAGCACCAAGTAGCAAAGCCCTTTATCTTGTCTTCAGCTCCTTAGACTTGGCTGCACAATCAAGTTGATGGAAGCTCTAGGCTGAAGTGTTGATCTCTCTACTGTATCTGTACACAGAGCTGGCTTGACTGTCTTGGCAAACTTGGGACTTCTGTAAGACTCCATAAATACACTTGAATCGCTTTATAGTACTTTGAATTATTATTGGTTAAAATTCATGGTCAGATTAAACATCAGTAGTTCCAATTGGTCAGTCTTTTGTTTTATTGTGTTAACGCTGCGCCCTTCCATATTTCCAGCATGTCACCTGTCCATCCCCAGAGTGGTGTGATCGACTCCTTTATCAAGCCCATCATGTAAACAAGTCGGTCCTTATAGCGAGTGTCACATTATGCAACTTGTAGTCAGCTGGTATTTTTTAGACTTGCTGACTGCAGTTGCTGATCTCGTCGCTGGACCGGGTCAATTTAAAGAACTGAAAATCGCTGGCCATGCCACATTTACCGACTGAATGCTGACCTTCCAGCACAGTCAAACTCATCCCTTTTTCAGACAGCCAATAGCGTGCTACCTGATGGAGCTGGTGCTATGTGAAGGGTTAAGATATATGGCGAGTTCAGCTGCAGTCTCTGTCCCCTGTCCACCTTTTTTTAATCTTTTTTCCATTTTGTTGTGAGACATCAGACAGACCGGCTTCTGTTCCCCTTATGAGGTCCAAAGGCCCCATGTTTCATATTCGTCGTCTCTGCACTTTTACGCGAGTATTCACTGGTTGTCAGCTCTCATGCACACAGAGTCGGCCCCCTTTTGATTAAAGACAAAATCAAACCTGTTGCTTCTGTTAGAAGCAAGATATGTTGCAGTAGCAATAATAATGATTGGATTCTAATCGATTATAGCCAGGGCAGCTCTTCAGGCCTAAGATAAAGGATCCTTACTATATTGTGTCTTTCTTTATATGTAACTTAGCACATTTATGGAATTAACCTAAAAAAAAAAAGGCTCTGAAAATTTTCAAGTATATTGTACTGGAAACTGCCTTAGGTCAAAGTTCCAGAAAAACCAGAAACAACTGTCGAGCTGTAGCAATGACATCAGCCACATAATGATGATGAACTATTTAGAACAAGAAAACCAGTCCGGTAATTCCCACAAATTGGTGTTCACTGAACGGTGAAAGTATAAATGGGAGTTAAATACAAAACAACAACCCTTTGCCAAGCTGCAATGTTAAAGGACAACAAACTTTTATAATTGCTGCCTATTAAGCAATTCTGTTTAAAACTGGAAAAGCAGAGTCCACTTATGTAACGTCATTTCTTTGAAAGAGTTATGGCTTATTGCATAGAATGTTCTCGTGTGTGCATTCAATCCTCTAAACTTCAGCAGACTTTCTTTTAATTTGGGCAGCATTCATTTAACATTAATATCACATTTTTTGATCCAAATTTTTTTTGTCTCTTTCCAGATTGCCAGAGTTTAACTTTTGATCTAAATACCGTCCACACCAATCTAACTGTCTCCCAGGATCGTAAGACTGTCACTTGGTCAGAGTCGAAACAGTCATACTCACCACATCCAGAGAGATTTACCTACGATTCACAGGTCTTGTGCTCAGAATGTTTTAACACTGGAATCTCCACCTGGGACATCAAGATCAGCGGAGAATATTTCAAGGTAGGCGTCGCTTATCAGAAACTGGAAAGGAAGAAACTCCTGACGTCTATCCTGGGTCAAAATTCAGCATCCTGGTGCATCTGTTCTCTGAAAGGGGAATTTAAAGCTTGGCACAACAATATCTGCACCTACTTTACTCCTACCAAAGATCTTAAACACATTCGTGTTTGTTTGGATTATGAAGGTGGAACACTGTCTTTCTACCAGGTCACTAACACTCTGCTTCATCTGCACACCTTTAAAACTACTTTCTCTGAGCCTGTGTATCCCGCCTTCAAGTGTGGGGATGACACAACTATGACTCTGTGTTAGTCTTCAAGAGTTGTGCGTAAGCAATACGTAGACTCACAAACACATCACTGCTAAAATGTCAGTGCAGGAGATTCCAATTTTACCAAAGGTCTGTCTGGTGTGGCCCAGAAACTAATGCACTGGCGTTCAAACCATAGAGCGACAAGATGATTCCCTGCGCCTCACTGTGGTTACCCTGCCATGACCACTTGTTAAAAATCACTTGGAATGAATACTATTACAGAGCTTTCTTCTTCACATGGCGTTTTGTTCTAAAAAGGCCCTATATGAAACAAAAGGTATTTGTTTCTAATAGAAAACTGTTTTGAATATGCTCACATATTACACATTTATCTTCTGCTCTAGAAGAGAAGTACATTTTTAATGTTAATAAAGCAAACACTATTATAGTTTATGTGCAATAACTGTTTATAATCTATACAGTCATAACGGTTCAAATGGAAGATAATAACTGCAACCTAGAAGCTTGTGATGTAGCCTTACAGCTCATGTCCACAGCAGTCACACAATGCATTAAGTTCTGCACCAAAACTGTCGATACCTTGTTAGGGAAAAAAAATCTCGATTCCCAGAGTGTTCTTGATCCGTTGTTTACTTCTGCACTAGTACACAAAGGCTCTCCGGACTCTATTTAACAAAGACGTCTCGGGAGCATAACTTGCAAGACGTCCGTTCTACATTGTAATCACAGATATGCTAATTATTCTTTGTTCAAACAAAACATTTTATAAGTATGAATATACGAGAACATCTTTAGCATATAGCTGATAACATGATATTGTTTAGGCAAGGAGATTAACTTAAAAAGGTGAAGTAGGATGATCTAAAGGTTAGTAATGGTATATATTCACGGTTTCGAGACTCAACGTCGGACGCAGCTTCCTAGGGAAGTGTCTGCACACTTTAAACCACACAAACCAATCAGTGTCATCTTCTGCTTTCGGCTGCTCCCATTAGGGTTCGCCTCAGCGGATCATCTTGTCCCATATCTTCCTGTCCTCTACATCTTGCTCCAACATACCCATCACCTGCATGTCCTCTCTCACATGTGTAAAGCACATTTATTATGTTGGTAATTTTGCAGAACTCTTTTAAATATAACCTTAAGCCAGCTGCATCCTTTTGTGACAATAGTTGCTTACTTAAAAAACATTTTAAAAAAAACCTTGTACCTTGGGACAGCTTAGCTATTAGCTGAACAAACGAGCTTGATGGAAGGGATGGTCTCCTCTCGTTTATCAAACTTAACCTTCTTCGGTCTTACGGCTTGCAGCCATTTCTAATTCCTTTGCTTGTCTGCTGAACTTTAATCTGAGGGTTTTTTTCCTGCTTGACTTACTGATGGATCTACTTAAACTGAACAGAAAGGTCAGGTATGCTAAAACAAGAAGAAAGGAGTTAAAGTGGATGTTCTGATTTCACAATTAGTGACTGGAAAGTTCAAGTGTTGCCACTTCTCAACAATGACTTTAAAGACTGCCATCAGCTGCGAGTTAAATGTTAAATTCCTGAGAACCCGAGTCTACAGGACCCTGTAGAGTTATTTGTAAATATCTGTTATAGCAGGAGTGACGAGAAATGGACAACAACCTGACACCATGCATCTGAACATGGCTGATACTGTACTGCTAGGGTTTTCTTTTTCTTTTTAACTGATGCAAATTTTTGATGTCTGACAATTATACTTTGTATAAAGATGGGACATTCATCATCTCACTTCGTTTTCATCACATCTTGTATAAAAACGTCTACGCGTGGAATTGTGCGTGTCTGACTGGCCCGGAAGTGAGAAGTAGAGTCGGGGTAAGTGCTCCACCTCCGAGGATACGCAAGCAAGCCAAGCACACCGGCAAAACGAAACCTCTGAATAAAGAGTCACTCGCTTAGCTGCTAATACAGAAGCGAGGTGAGCACATTGACAAAAGGAAACCTTCGAAGAAAGGCAGTCACTTACCTGCTAATGCACAAACAATGTGAGCATGTCAGTGAAATGAAGCCTCCTGGGAGAGAGATGCCCAGAGCAGTTCCTTTCAATTAACTGACATCTCTACATTTTAATTTTTTTCTGACGATTTCAATGGTTTCTAAGACCCCGGGCTTTTTACAGCACGGGCTTACGCAGCTTGTTTCTCTATAATCTTAATGATTTAAAGTTAATTGGAGGTTTTCCTCTGATGGTTTTGGAACAAGGTTTCAAGTAATGGAAGAATAGATACAGCAATAAAGAGAAAGCTGACTTGTATTTTCTACTCATTAAAATGGAGTTACGTATTTTAAAGCATTTTTGTTTATCATGGCTTTGGAGATGACGTAACAAGAAAACGACAGAAAACACAGTGAAAACAGAATAGCTTAATCGGAAGAATATTTAAGTCAAGATCAAGTCAGAGTCCAGACCTCAGCTTTACTGTCCTGAAGAAAGACATTCATATAAAGATTCTCAGAATTATCACAGAACTGGAGTAGGTGGGATGAGCCAGAAATTGTTTGAAACTGCCGGGCAAGTCTGATCAGTAGCTTCTTGGTGGAGGTCACAGGCAGAGGCTTCTTTAGAAGCAGCTACTAAATCCAAGGCTTCATATACAGTACAGTGGCATGTAAAAGTTTGGGCACCCTTGCATAAAATGTATGTTACTGTGAATAGTCAAGTGAGCAGTAGAAGAACTGATCACCAACAGGCATAAAGTTCAAGATGACACATTTCTTTTCAGCATTTTATGCAAGATTAGTGCATTTGTTTTGTTTTGTACACTTGTACAGTGAGAAAAGGAGTGCCATGCAAAAGTTTGGGTACCCCAGGTTATTTCAGGTCTCAGACCCTCATTAGCTCATCAGGACTATGTCTTGTTCACAGTCAAGTGTTGCAAATTGCAAAGCTGTATAAATTCTTGGACTCGACAAACCGTCCCAACAATCAACAGCCATAGCTGTGCACATGTGCAGAAAAAGACAGATTTATAAAAATATATTTGCACAGAGCAGAGTGTCATATTAAACTTATACACATTACAGGAACAAATTTTGCTTTTTCTTTCAATCTGTCTATCGCTAACATCTCCCCCTCCTTTTCATGTATCACTCCCAGATTGATTACAGACATCCCTGAGAAAGTCTCCTTATGTGCAGAGATCTTTCTATTCCTTCATCAATGCTCCTCCCCGTATCCCAAACCTGTGTCACTACTAAGAAGCCTTGTTTGATTACAAAGGGTTAATTTACTACGAATCTGCATCTTTACCACAGAACCTCCCGTCATCTTTCTTCAGTTCCCTCCTTCATTCCTCAGACAAGGTCTTTCATTTACCTGGGGTTGGGCACCTGTGTTAGAGCTGAGGAGCTTACGGTCGTCAGCCTTCACCCCGTTCTGAAGAGTATCGGAGAGTCTGTTTCTATTTGGTCCATCCTCTTCTTCTAGATCTAGACCAGGCTGACCATTGTTCAAATGAACTTGCTCCCAAGAAATAATTTTGAAAGCTCTTGGCTTCTTTTTCTTCGCTTCCTAAAATCATGGTATACCAGTATGTCTCCAGTTTCTTCACCTTGTAAGAGATCATCCATGTTTCTACTATAATCTGTGGCACTTCTGGCTTTTAGATTATACTATCAGGCTATCCTGGAGCTGTGTCAATCCTCCACTTTATCCCCCTGGATGGCTTCTCATAGAAACAAAGCATCTCTCCCTTGCTGGCCAAAATACCCCTTAACACAGTGGGTATAGAAAAGAATCCCCCCTTCGAAATATTCCCTTTTTTTTTTGCTTTACAGACTTAAATGAAAACACACAAAAAATATTTCTTCCCAGCTTTACTTACTTAATGCAACCTATAACATCCAAGTGAAAGATATCACAGCTACAGTTCAGAAAAATTATTAAAAAATCAAAACAAGACATACTGAGATTAATAAAGGATCACCCCCCCAATGTCAATATTTTGTTGAACCACCTTTTGCTTTAATGACAGCCTTGAGTCTGTTGGGATACTTCTCTATCAGCTTTGCACATCTGCATTGAGCAATATTTGTCCACTCTTCTTTACAGAACTGTTCAAGTTCGGTCAAATTGGATGGTGAGCATTGGTGGACTGCTATCTTCAAATCTTTCCATAGATTTGCAATAGGATTTAGGTCTGGGCTCTCACTGGGCCACATGAGGACATTCACTTTTTTCTCCTTCAGCCACTGTGTGGTCAATTTTGCTGTGTGCTTCGGGTCTTTGTCGTGTTGAAAGGTGAACATTCTGCCCATCTTCAACTTTCTGGCAGAGGGTAGCAGGTTTTCCTCAAGAATTTGACAGTATTTTGCCCCATCCATTTTTCCTTCTACCCTAACGAGAGACCCAGGCCCTGCGCCAGAGAAACACCACCACAACAGGATGCTGCCACCTCCATGCTTTACTGTAGGTATGGTGTGTTGTGGATAGTGAGCTGCATTGGATTTCCGCCAGGTGTACCGTTTGGTATTAAGGCCAAATAGTTTGATTTGGTCCCATCTGACCATAAGACCTTTTTCCACTTGGCATCAGAATCTTCAAGGTGCATTCTGGCAAAGCTCAAATGAGCCTTAATGTGGCCTTTCTTGAGAAATGGCTTTTTCCTTGCGACCCTCCCGAACAAGCCACAACTGTGGAGTGCTTGTGAAATTGTTGTCACATGTACACAATGACCACTCTTTGCCATAAAATCCTGTAACTCCTTCAAAGTGGCCATTGGTCTCTTGGTAGCCTCTCTTACCAGTTTCCTCCTTGCTCTTCCATCCAGTTTGGAGGGACGGCCGGATCCAGGGAGGGTCCTAGTAGTACCAAACACTTGCCACTTCTTTATTATGGACTTTACTGTGCTCTTTGGGATTGATAAAGCCTTTTGAGATTTTTTTTGTCACCATCTCCTGCCTTATGTCTGTCCACAACTCTATCCCCGAGATCTTTTAAAAGTGGCTTGCCACCCATAGTCAGTTGTACTACCAAGCAAGGGAATACTCCAGGAAGAGCTGTTTTTATGGTTCACTAATCATACTGATTACAACTGACCACAGGTGGAAGCCAGTAAACATGGTCTGCAATGGAAATTGTGGGCACTTACACCCGATTGAGTTTAGGAGGGGGGTGATCCTTTATTAATCTCAGTATTTCTTCTTTTTTATTTTTTAAAATTCTTCTGAACTGTAGCTGTGATGTCTTTCACTTGGATGTTAGACTGCATTAACAAAGTAAAGCTGGAAAAAATATTAGTTTGTGTGTTTTCATGTAAGGCTATAAAGCAAAAAAAAAAAAAAAAACAACAAATGGGAATACTGTATTTCAAAGGGGGCGATTCTTTTCTATACCCACTGTACTCCTCCAAAATGGAGGTGGGCCCAACTGCCTGGATGGAACCACCACTCTCTTATTGAGGGCAGAATTGTAAAATATTAGGGACCACCTCCAATCCATGGTCTCAGTCAACCATTGCCACAGCTTGAGCCATTTTTAAGAGTCAGGACTTGAAATGCCAATTCCCCAATCTCCCCCCCCAAAGTACTGGCACCATATCCTTTCCACCTCCTACATTTTTCATCTGCCGCTAAGGTCGATGCTTAGAAAGTGTGGACTTCCCCCTCTCTTCTGCTGTTCCACTTCATTCCTTGTACTTGTGTGCTTTAACGGTGTATTTTAATTCTAAACCTCCACCAAAAAAAAATTAAAAACCTAACCATTAAATCTTATATGCTGACAGAAATTTGTTGAACCCCTGCACTAACTAGCAGCACACGTAGGAATTTGTCTCAATTTTATCCTACCTCACGGAAAAGCCATCTCAGTTGTTTACAGCCTGTGTGACATTTTTGTCTCCTTCACTTCTTTAGTATCACCTTCAACATGTTCATGGACGTCTTCCTCTTGGACTCTTCTTCTTTCTTTGCTTTCCCTTTCTCTTAATCAGCACAGGCTTTTCATGACCTAGCATTATAGCGAAGTCGTTATTAGCCTCTCACTTGAAATTTCCTGGTCCTTCAATCTGGAAGTCTTCATTCTATAATCCTGTCTTATCTTGAGCTCTCTATGTCCGCGGTTCTAGCTCTACTAAAATTTCATTCACAACATAAACACAAATTTAAAAAAAAAAAAAGAAATATTAATGGAATTGGGTCATATCTTGACTAAAATCCAAATTCAAAGAAAAATCACAGTGAAGAAGCCAAACATAGTGTGAAGTACAGATCTAGAATACGGGCCAATTTACTGCCTACTAAGTAATGTGATGCCAGCCTACACAGTAAGTCAAAAAGGGTTCCCATCCTTTGCCTATTGTATTCCAAATATGTGGTTTAAAAAGTATATGTCCCAAAATAATATTAAACCAATTTAAAACAGTAGTAACCCATTCTGAAATCCACAACAAAAGGATGTATTTTATGTCACAGAATGTCAGCACAATTATACAATTACAGTATTTCTCAACGCTTCGACAAACAGGTCAATTTGTGAAGCCAAGTAAGAGACATACTGGGTCCAGTTCCACTTAATGTACTGGCACACATCCCTCCAGGACTGTGGCACTTTAGCACAAGACCACAGACAGCAAGTGACTTTGCCTGCAGCTCTTTAGAACTTTGGTCACAGTGCAGTATCTGCTCTGAGTGGACTTTGAAGACCAGGAGACACATGTTCAAAGTAGAATATCAATACTGAACTAACAGATTTGTTCCCTTAGTTCTCTTTTGTCATTGTCCCAGACTTCACCTCATAACTATTCTGACACTCGATCATTCAGGCCTCTCTTGTATTTCTTTTGTTTTTATATATTTTGAAAGTCATTTATTGTTGCATCAATATCTAATGTACTCCATTCAATTAATAAAAAAATGATCACAAAAAGATGTGTCTACACATTAGCCTGTTTATTTTTTTTTTATAATTTATACTACATATAAAAAAAAACAATTAGGAATTTTGATTTGATTTTAGTTTGTTTATTGTATTCTACTTACATTAAAACTGTGCAGTAGAAACAGTATTAAGTAACCCCTCATTGACCAGCCCACCCACTCAACCCACACACAAAACTGAACAAAAGTCATGGTTACCTAGTCAAATAACCTACACAAATAGGCATATTGTACATAATAAACAAGATAACCTAGGGGTGCATAAACAAACAAAGAAAATAAATCACAGCCTACAACAGCACAATTAACTGGTCCTTAAATTTAAGCAATATTGTTGCTGACAAAATAGTATAACTTGAAGTTGACTTCTATAAGGGAAAAATATATATATTTATATACCAAAAGTCAATGCAATCCAATGTCTCATAAGCCTCGTTTCTTATCATCATCATCCAGTATAAAAATGACTCTTCTTATGAAATTCTTTTATTCATTTATTTCACTATTATAGTGTTCCTAAAAAAAAAAAAAAAAAAGTACTTTTAATACAAAATGGATTTACTGTTTACAACTAAAAATATATAAACACACACATTTTATTTATTTATAATTCACAAGCAAGTATTTGAGCCCATCCGAAATTACGGATGCTGATTGTAATTAAGGTCATTCCTCAATGTATAAGGACTGCACAAAGTGCACTTTTTAATGTTCTTTTGCTGTTGTGTATTTGTAATATCTAGAATTGTTATAATTGTATTTATTATATTTTTTAAGAATAGCTTTGTTTTAAATATCCAATACAAATTTAAACACTTTTGTAAAAAGTAAGCATATATTTTATGGATTAAGAGGCACTGCTTCATGGAGGAATGTTTTACTTTACTGATAAGAAGAGCGGTGCTCTGATGTTCACTCAACCTTCAACCAGTGTCTTTAGAAGGTAGTGTTAAGTACTGACTCAGAATGTGAAATTTATGACAGGGGAGTTGAGGGCATGCCAGTTTGGCAAGGGGCTTTGTTATAAACTCTGTTCGGCATTGCATGAGCCCATAAGCCATTCCCCCCCCACCCCAACCCCCCAGGAAAGCCATAAATTGCCAAGCTGAAATCAAGCGCTGTCTGAAGAAATGTGGCTGTATATGACTAGCCATTCTGTATCCTCACTGGTCTAGAAATGCTGAAACAGGATTGGGTGAATCATGGGAGATGCCCACGACCATTGGTCTAGGATTTTTGATAGGAAAGGAATAAATTAGTCACTCTGCTTTTCTTTCAATCTCCTGCCATGAAGAGAAGACCATCTCTCTTTCTCCATTTTCTCCAATGTGACAAAACTGAGAGTGCATGGGGCCCTTTTCAAAACTCCATTTAAAAGCCATGTGGTAGCAAAGACCAAACTAGACTGAAGATAAGCCGAAAGCCACCTATGGATGCAAGATCCACTGCTACTTAGGCTGTAATGGTATTTTTGTTAAACTCTTATATTTTGTCTAAAATTTGGGCACAATCTAAAATACATAATTAAATGTAGCACATTCTCATAACCTGTTTTATTGCTATATGTTGTTGCCCGAGGAAATAGGTGTAGAAGATAGTGTAGTGTATGAAGGTTAAAGGCTGGGAGTTGAGGCATTTTGGTGAAGTCCACATAATAAAGAGTATAAAGTGGAAAATAAGGTCAGCTAAGACTTTAAAACACTGATGTAATGATTATAAAAAAGTAAAGACATTTTCAAAAGTCACTGGGCAACAGCTGACCTAGGATTTTTCAAGAGCACAGTTTTTTGGTATAGCACTTGAAGAGTGCAAAGTGACGTGGCACAGGCATTTAAATGGTTTTATTTTCCAAAGAATTTCTTTCTAAACTGACGAGTTTATAGATTAATGGAATAGGACCAAACATTGTAACAAAAACTGAAGAAAGAACGGGTATACTTAATGAGGGAGGAAAAAACACTAAATCTTTACCTTTTCACTTCATCATACACCTAAAATCCTTGCCAGTCAACAATGCAGAAATGCAAAATGCAGTGCCGATCATTGTCAAAGTAATCTGTTTTACTGCTTTGAAGGCTATGAGTATGGGGAGATGCCACTTGCAAGGTTAAACAAAATTCTTGAAAATTTTCTCCACATTACATCAAAAAAATTCTTCAAAGGTTATATGAAGGTGCAGTTGAAGAAGTTGGAATAGATAATTAAGCCTAATTTTCTTAGTAAACTATAGCTGACTTTTAAGCTCTAGGACAAAACTAAATTTCCTGACATACCAAACTAACATAACACCATTGTTGAATAGCAACTGAATGTTTTGGATTCACCCAATTTTGTACAAATTTTGTGCACTTTTGGAAAAGATGCAGTATGAAAAGAATGAGACCCAGGTTACATTTTATGAAATTCAAGCCGTTTCCCCAAAGGCCTCTTCCACATGCTGCAAGGTTTCTGTGTGTGATCATACATTTGTGTCCTATCTATGCAAAGCTGCCTAAGAACGTTAAATATAAATGTTCAAATAGCACCCTTCAGCAAACTTCAGTCAAGTACCTAACTACAAAGTACTGTGCGTAAAAGGCAGGATATTTGTATGATCTCACAAGGCAAGTTTGGACAAATTACAAATATAACATGGACAGGATTAATAAGCATTAGGATTACTCCTGCGCATGTGGCCATCTGCACAGTTTGCTGTATTATGGACAGTAAAGGAAAAATGCAGTAGTACATTAAAATATGTTGTTGCATATAATTTTACATTTTTTAAGTGCCATTGGGCAGTATGGCACAGTGGTTTAAGGCTTTGGACTGTAAACCCTGAGGTTATGGGTTCAAATCCAACCACTGACACTGTATGACCCTGAACAAGTCACTTCACCGGCCTGTGTTGCAATTGGAAAAAGAAAAGAACTGTAACCAATTGTATCTTAAATACTGTAAGTGGCTTTGGATTCAGATGTTGGCCAAATAAATAAATGCAAATGTATTGGTGACCTCCTTATAAGGAGGTCATGTCACAAAACACTGCACCCCCTTGGAAAAGTAGTGAAAATTACTTCTAAGATGCACAAGTAGATTACACACTAGTAACTGGACGGCCACTAAATTAAGATGAAATCGTCGTCATGCTCTGTCTTCTTCTTCTTTCGGCTGCTCCCATTAGGGGTTCTCACAGTGGATCAACTTCTTCCATAGCTTTCTGTCCTCTGCATCTTGTTCTGTTACACCCATCACCTGCATGTCCTCTCTCAGCACATCCATAAACCTTCTCTTAGGCATTTCTCTTTTCTCTTGCCTGGCAGCACTATCCTTAGCATCCTTTTCCCAATATACCCAGTATCTCTCCTCTGCACATGTCCACACCAACCCAATCTCGCCTCTCTGACTTTGTCTCCCAACCGTCCAACTTGAGCTGACCCTCTACTGTACTCATTTCTAATCCTATCCATCCTTGTCACACTCAAAGCAAATCTTAGCATCTTTAACTCTGCCACCTCCAGCGGTCTCCTGCTTTCTGGTCAGTGCTGTCTCCAATCCATATAACATAGCTGGTCTCACTATCATCCTTGTAGACCTTCCCTTTCACTCTTGCTGATACCCATTTGTCATAAATTACTCCTGACACTCTTCTCCACCCATTCCACCCTGCCTGCACTCTCTTTTTCACCTCTCTTCCACAATCCCCATTACTCTGAACTGTTGATCCCTAAGCATTTCATCCACCTTCACCAACTCTACTCCCTGCATCCTCACCATTCCACTGACCTCCCTCTTATTTACACACATGTATTCTGTCTTGTTCCTACTGACCTTCATTCCTCTCCTCTCTAGAGCATATTTACACCTCTCCAGGGTCTCTTCAACCTGCTCCCTACTATCACTACAGATCACAATGTCATCAGCAAACATCATAGTCCATGGGGACTCCTGTCTAATCTTGTCTGTCAACCTGTCCATCACCATTGCAAATCTTCTTCTGTAAATAGTTAAAAACATTTTTCTAGTCTACTGGCATAGAGAATCATCCTATTAAAAATTCAAATCTGAGAAGGGCACAATATCATGTACTATGAAGGAACACTTTCACTTAACATCAAAGATCACATATTGCATATCATGTGCACTAATGTCTAACATCTAAACACACTGCACATCAATTCAGGGCCAACAGAAGCATGTGTTGCTGACTGACAACTAGTAGGAATGACCAATGACACCAGGTACTTTTCATTACATCAGAAGCACTATGTTTCAATGAGCCAGTCAGTGTTCTGCGTTTGTGTTCCTTTTGCACAAGGTGGAACACGGTTAGGCAATTTGTTTCCATACCCAATCTACAACAACGCTAATTGTGCATTTGATATGCCTCTTTAGGTATCACTGCTATACTCAGCTGTTGACTGCATGGAGTCAGTCTGTTTGTGTGAGTCTAACTACAGGAATACCACAGTTTTTATGTTATGTTTGTTTTTTGGGTGGTGGCAAACCCCTAAGCTAGGTTGTGCTCCTCATATTTTCAAGCAAGCACTTCTAATAATACCTTTACTCTGGCCTATAATAAAAACCTTTAATCTTAACTACTATACTGAACTGCATTCTTACACACAATCCACTGTTGCCTACTTAACTGCTTTTTGTAGCGCTGTCCACATAAATAATGGGTCAATTATGTTAAGATTATTGAAAAGAGTGCGTGTTCTGAATGAAGTGGAGCTCTTTGAGAATCACAACATATACAAAGAAAATATCAAACTAGCCACCATTATGTATAAAAAAAAGACATTAAAAAAAAGTTTTCAAGGAAGGAGCAAATACTTTGAACCTTTTCAAATGTTTCTAGAGCTTGGCATTGTTCTTACATGCAGTAAGGAATAAAATATATTCTAAAATTGATCATTTAAACACCCTACTATATGGCTATTGATATTTAAGACAAGGGAGGGCAGAATGCCTTTACCTTCACTTTTTTGTAATGTGTCAAGCTGCTGCAGTGAGTAACCTTCGCCACCTCTTCTTTTAAGTAGAACAGGTTGCAGAGCTCGCAAAAGTAACCAGACTTGGGAGTCACAAATTCCACACCTATAATGATTTAAACAAATGTTAAGATAAGTGCAGAAATGTTTCATATTATAAAAATTAAAAACTCCTCATTTAGTGATTCTTAAACAGTGTAGATTTGACCACTGGATAGCCACTGTTAAGTTTTCTTGACAAAGAAAACTAATTGGGCATGAATTATTAATAGTACAGTTGTGCTTGAAAGTTTGTGAACCCTTTAGAATTTTCTATATTTCTGCATAAATATGACCTAAAACCATCAGATTTTCACTCAAGTCCTAAAAGTAGATAAAGAGGAACCAGTTAAACAAATGAGACAAAAATATTATACTTGGTCATTTATTTATTAAGGAAAATGATCGAATATTACATATTTGTGAGTGGCAAAAGTATGTGAACCTCTAGGATTAGCAATTAGTTTGAAGGTGAAATTCGAGTCAGGTGTTTTCAAATCAATGGGATGACAATCAGGTGTGAGTGGGCACTCCGTGTTATTTAAAGAACAGGGATTTATCAAAGTCTGCTCTTCACAACACGTTTGTGGAAGTGTATCATGGCATGAACCAAGGAGATTTCTGAGGAACTCAGAAAAAGAGTTATTGATGCTCATCAGGCTGGAAAAGGTTACAAAACCCTCTCTAAAGAGTTTGGACTCCACCAATCCACAGTCAGACAGATTGTGTACAAATGGAGGAAATTCAAGACCATTGTTACTCTCCCCAGGAGTGGCCGACCAACAAAGATCACTCCAAGAGCAAGGCGTGTAATAGTCGGAGAGGTCACAAAGGACCCAAGGGTAACTTCTAAGCAACTGAAGGCCTCTCTCACATTGGCTAATGTTCATGTTCATGTACATGAGTCCACCATCAGGAGAACACTGAACAACAATGGTGTGCATGGCAGGGTTGCAAAGAGAACGCCACTGCTCCCCCAAAAAACACATTGCTGCTCATCTGCAGTTTGCTAAAGATCACATGGACAAACCAGAAGGCTACTGGAAGAATGTTTTGTGTACGGATGAGACCAAAATAGAACTTTTTGGTTTAAATGAAAAGTGTTATGTTTGGAGAAAGGAAAACACTGCATTCCAGCATAAGAACCTTATCCCATCTGTGAAACGTGGTGGTGGTAATATCATGGTTTGGGCCTGTTTTGCTGCATCTGGGCCAGGACAGCTTGCCTTCATTGATGGAACAATGAATTCTGAATTATATCACAGAATTCTAAAGGAAAATATCAGGACAGCTGTCCATGAACTGAATCTCAAGAGAAGGTGGGTCATGCAGCAAGACAACGACCCTAAGCCCACAAGTCGTTCTACCAAAGAATGGTTAAAGAAGAATAAAGATAATGTTTTGCAATGGCCAAGTCAAAGTCCTGACCTTAATCCAATTGAAATGTTGTGGAAGGACCTGAAGCGAGCAGTTAATGTGAGGAAACCCACCAACATCCCAGAGTTGAAGCTGTTCTGTACGGAGGAATGGCCTAAAATTCCTCCAAGCCGGTGTGCAGGACTGATCAACAGTTATCGGAAACGTTTAGCTGCAGTTATTGCTGCAAAGGGGGGTCACACCAGATACTGAAAGCAAAGGTTCACATACTTTATGCCACTCACAAATATGTAATATTCAATCATTTTCCTTAATAAATAAATGACCAAGTATAATATTTTTGTCTCATTTGTTTATTAACTGGTTTCTCTTTATCTACTTTTAGGACTTGTGTGAAAATCTGATGATGTTTTAGGTCATATTTATGCAGAAATATAGAAAATTCTAAAGGGCTCACAAACTTTCAAGCACAACTGTAGAATGGAGGCAATGATACATTGATTGAGATAGGGAAATGGAAAAAAAAATTAGACAATTATAATAATAATAAAGTTACCAATTTCCAATGAATATCTTTCTTGAATCATAAAAATTAATATATTTACTACTTTTGGTATAACTATCAGGCATTTAAAAATTGCCTCTCTGTCAAACTACACAGGATTTCCGAGAACTTTCTTTTTAAAGAAATCCATTTCAGATTTGTATTAACATTCCCAATTTGACTTTCATAATCCAGGCTACCACTAGGAATGCACCGATCTGATATGCTAGATTGAATCAATCCCAATGCTAACCTTAATAATAGTTTTGAGTATTATACCGACATAACTGATCCACAATTGATAATGCTTTTTATTAAGAACCCACTCCTATTTATTTGGCCCCATAAGTGACAAATGACAATAAGGCAACAATAAATAAAAAAAAAACATTATTAATTTACTTCCTGTTACACTTTAAAAGGAGTCCCCTCCCATTAAAAAATGGCATATTTCATACAGTTAAGCTCAAACATAACTAAATTAAAATGGTGATTTGAACAAGTGCAATTAGTAAACAGCAAAAGGCTGCAGTTTTCTGTTATTGAACTATGCAAGTGTGGCACTCACAGTACGACTGTCCCATCAAGAAGTCTCCTTAATCAGTGCCACTGCCTTTTTTTTGGTCTAGTGAAGTGTTTGCTTTTGCAGTTGATGAAACTAGTTAATCTGCTGTTAATTCTGCCAATATGACTACACCAGAGGAGGTGGAAGTTGACCACACTGCAAAACTGAAGATGCAACATCTTCACATTACGTGGAAACAGAACTACTTTATATTAGCCTCACAGAGAATACATAGCACTCTACAATGAATGCACTGAGAATGTTAAGGTAAATTCAAGTTAAACTGCAATAGCTGAAAGCCCGGCTGAGCCAAAGCAAGCAATGCAGGTGCATTTGCAAGTGGTACGCCATACAAGAAAACAGAGAGAAAAGACATGCTGTCCTTTTTGTGGAGAACAAAAAGAGAAACTAACCATCAGACTGAGCCAGATATACAAGTTGTCTTCATATAATTACTTCTCACAAACTGCCATCTCCAAATTATATAGAAAATGCAAAGGTAAAGCCAAGTCTGATATAGTGAAACTAGAATACTGTCAAGCAACCACAAGGTTGTGATCAAAATGGACAACCAAGCCTTTTTTAAACTTAAGTGTACACATAAGTGATGAATCTGAACTGAATAATTGCTGCTGGCAAACAATGCATTTCCTAGCAGAAAGCATTGTTCTAGGCTTAAAAGAAGTCTTGGCTGCACGTGGGTTGCGTGAGTAGCATATAGGTGCTGAACTCACAGTCAACGGATCTAACATAGTCAAACCGTGTGCTAAAGCCACAAGCTTTATCTTCCAATCCAAATATTAATGCAAAATGTAATCTACCTTATTGCTTTGAATGCAAGAAAAATCCCAATATTTATTAAATGGCATTCGTAACATTTGAGAACGTATACGAACTTCTATGTATATATTAGATTAAATTAGAGTGTGATAGCCATATAAAAAAGCATTTTTTGCACTCCTATCCTGCTTGCCTATTATTCCATCTCAAAATATGAAGAACATTAAACTACAGTAAAAAAAAAAAAAATAAAAGTGACAAATCTGTTGTTATCAGAAACTGTAAAGCAAATATTTATTGCATTTACTGAGTGTGCAACACATTAGTTTAATTTTTACTGTGGTCTTTTGTTTATACTCAATAACTACGACTAATCAACACAGTAATAACCTAAGTTTGTTTAGCTGTAATGATAACCATAACATCTTACCCACAGGGTTCTTGGGCTGGTAAGGGCCTACAGGTTCATGTTTTGGTTTGTTGCCCATCTCTACTGTTCTTTCACATTTAGGAACAACTAATGAATCTTCCATGGCTTTTTCATGAGAGACTGATATTTCTAATGAATCAGTATTACACATATTTGTTGTGATGTTCTCAGTCATAACATGTGAATCTGATTTTTGCAGAAGACTATCTTTATTTAGCTTCTTCTCTTCTTTAGCAGTAGTGACATTCTCACTGTTTGAGAAGGAATTCTCAGATTCTGCCTCCTGATTTGCACATTCACCAACATCAGGTTTCTGAAATACATAAAATAACTTTTTCATTCCAAAACTGGTAAGGTTTGCTTATCTGTAGTCGTCTATGCTGTGGGTAAAATGAGAAAAAAATTTAATACTATCAAAAAAATAAATGCTTCAATATATGGTATTTTCTTTTATTTACTTATACAGTTTTTATCCCGAACATAACTGTTTCTCTGTATAAATTTCAACACAAGTGACTTTTGTGAGCGGTTTTATTAAAAATATATAAAACCTGCCTGTCTGTGGATACTTACGTCATCTTCAACTTCTTTATTTACTGCCTCAGTGTTTGCCTCAGAGTCCTTTGGACTGCCACAAGTTTCTGAAGTGTTACTATTCCCCAAAATAATTTCTTCCAGTTTCCCCTCCTCTTCTTCTGTCATGATACAGACAATGCCTTGGTCAGGATCTTCATTTATGTGTTCTTCTAATTTCATGTCATCCTCCTCCATTTTTAATTTTTTAATTTCAGATTCTCCTTCCTCTTTTTCAGTTGCAACCTTCTGACTGCTTCTTGATTCATGGCTATGGGTTCTTTTCTCAGAAGTACCAACTTTTTCTTTTGTTTTTAACTTACTCTTCGAAGGTCCCCTATGGCCTTTGCTGCTTTCTATTTCCTCTTTATCAAGATGCTCTTCAGTTTCAGATGAATGTGAGGAAGGTCTTTTCCTATAGAGATAAAACACACACATTAACTCTAATTATTTAAAGATATCATGAAAATTAAAATTCCATACATTTAATATCAAGATTCATAAAATGATTTATGACCTAACTAAATGTTTAGACTGTAACAAACGAATTACACATATTTTCATTGAGTAAAATAATTTTTTTGTTACATTGCATTATGCATTGTGTTTTAATACATTAACAGTAGATGGAAAAAAAAAACATATGACCAACATTAAGAAAAAGGGTAATTTATATTTATTTATAAAAGATCAGATTAGATTAAACACGAGGTGTTTCAGCACACATGCTGAAAAGAAACCATTACTTACTTATGTGATTCTTACCCTTTTGTTAGTTTCTTATACTTTTTGCATAAGGAAATACGAATCTTTCTTCCATAAAACAATATTGGATTATCTCTGTAATGATTTGCCATTCTATAAGCAGCATCTGAGGACTCCATTTCAACAAAAGCCTAAAAACAGTTTGACAGTCAAAGAATATTCTCTTAACATTGAAAAATAATTATCGCACCTATGGTTTAGTTGACAAAGCACAGAATTTTAAAAAAAATTATTTCGCAAATAACTACATATATATTACAATGAAAAGCAAAGAAATACAAAAGCTATTAATAAAACAACTGTTATTGCACAATGAAAAAAGAGGATAAGGACTTAAAGCAAAACATGCATAAGATATATCCAACTCCATTCAGCCCTTTCTCTTACCATTTTTAAAAAATGTTTTCTATATTTGCACCAGTTTCCATGACTTATTCCAGAGATCTTACGAGGACATACATTTAAGCCACTCTATGGAAAATACCTCATTTTCTCTAACAACCTGTGCTAAGCAGAGTCAAGAGATCATCTTAATGCCGATGAGCAAAAAATTTAAAATCCAAAGAAAGTATGGCTTGAAGCCATAACAATCAAATGTAGCCATGTAGTGTACTGGCTAATGCACTGGATGGTTGAGATAATGTTGTTACTCACTCTGTTGCCCTGAGGAAGACACTAACCTGCCTAAGCACCACCAGTTAGAATATACAGTATCTGTAAACAGCAGTAACATATATTAGTCTTGTACATTAACTGCATTAAAAGCATTAACCAGACATATAAATAATGCAGATACTACTAATAAACATAGCATTACACTTGCATGCATATTTGTGAGGACCATTGCAGGAAAACTACGTAGGTGTAACATTTTGTTATAGCCACATAAAACATGCTCAGACCAGCTATATAACATGAATGACACACCCCACTCAAAACAAACACATTCACATTATAGAATATAAATATGGCTTTAGAGGGACATTATTATCACAAAATTGAAAGTCTGAGTGATGTTTGTTGAGTTTATTATTAACCAAAATGTAATATAAATATAAAAGTACCTCATCTCGTGCATGAAGAATTAAGTAAATCCTAACTTTTCCAAAGGATTTTGAAAGATTCAGGATGTACTTATCCAAAAATCTTGTGGGTGGCAGGGGTTTCAAGTATACCACCCGTCCAACATTCTAAAAAAATAAAAGAAAAACATACTTATGGAAAGGACTACCTGACAGTAATTAAAGTGATTTCTAAATGGGTATTAACCAAAATATTCACCATGCATTATGAAAACAATAACAGTAATTCAGATGGATTGGCGATACATATTAGAAATGAGTATTACATGTACTAAACCATTCATAACAATGTAAATGTACCATGGTACACACCAACAGTCTACTTATCTACTGTGTATGATTTGTAGCATTTTTCATTCACTGTGTGTGATATGCATTATTTGTGTCCTCTTTGAGATCCACTGGTAGAGGCTTACAACATTTTTTTTAGTAAACGTTGGCAGCAATTTTAAACGCATACCAAATTCACATGGTCATTTATATTGCTAAACAGTATGCAGATTTGGATTTAATATTTGACATAGCTTGTATATACATTCATATAAACAGAATTGTTCATATAAACAAACACACACTGTAGCTATGCCTTGTGAATTTTAAGGAGTATAAAGAGTAATTAAAAGACATCAGTTTGGTGTAAAGGGCTGCAGATGATGAATGAAGAAAAATAATGACATGTCTGAATCACGTGATGCCATAAAAGATGTTCCATATGCTACAGCAGCTTATGCAATGTCAAACTTTCTATTCTATGGTTTTTGGCTAGGGTTTGGGTTAGTTACCTGGCCAAGTAAATCTTATCATTTTTTGTAATATTTAATGGAAGTTCTAGACTCTTGAAGATCTCCAGAAAGAGGTTCAGAGTGGTCTACTTCATGACACAAACATCTGAAGCGTGTTCAAGCAGGGTTAAGACATCTGCTTCCACGCAATTGCAAAGAACTGTTGCAGTCACTGGGCAATGCAGCAGACTCTGGTAGCAGCACATTATTCTTAAAGCTTCCGTTGTGGGATTACATCATTTTTGCCACTTCCATTTGCTGTCTAGAAGATCCTCAATTTCTGCATCATTGTTATCAAATCACTCCTGGTGTTTATGCAAGGTTTAGACAATTGTCTTGATGCATACTTTTTTAATTTGCACATTTTAATTTTAAGTTGATAAACCTGCCATTTATGCCCAACAATATACACTCAAGTTTAATACATTATAAAAGCTTTATGAAAACATGTTTTTACTTTGTCATTATGGGTTACTGTGTGAAGTTTGAAGGGCGAAAGTATCAACTTATCCATTTAAAACTAAATTATTATTAACACAGTAAAGTGTACAGAAAGTGAAGGGTCTGAATACTTTCTGAATCTAATGTATTTTTGAATGGAGAATGAGGAAACTCTCCAGTGTAGTTCCACCTTATGTTTGACAGTTCTCAAGTTTAGTCTTCTTTGTAGGGTCCTGGAAGGCCTCAGACATTAAAGTTTTATACTGGTTATCTTTGTACTGATGATAGAACTTTGTACCAATGATAGAACTCTATACACTGGAGTCACAACAACTTGCATTAGAACATAAAAGTTTGACAAATAGATTACCCAGTCCATCAAGCTTCTCTGTTTAGCTAACAACTAGAGTATCCAAATATCTAATTCTTATACTGTTGCTGACACTGAAGTAATCCAAAATTGTTTTAATTACACAACTTCAGCTTCACACAATTCCTTGAGTAAAGAACAAATTCCTGGCTTCAGTCTTAAATGTGCTTCCAATTAATTTCCTACAGAGATTCAATATTTAATTTAAAGAATTCTGGTACATCCGCTTTATAGACTGCTTTGAGAATTTTGAAGACCTGGATTAAAGAAACTGCCGTGCACAAAATAAACATTAGGCAAAGGAAAGTGCACAGTAAAATAAAAAAGTGCTACTTGCTCACAATGTTCAATACACTTCTTATATTACATTGTCACTGAACATCCTAACTGCTAAAGCTGCAAATGATCTGTATTATACAATTCTATTACTTGTCATTCTGACAAATTAGACTTTATAGTGAACAAGAAGAACACTGACTGTTTTATAATACAAAAGATCAGCATAGTGGAGAAATGATTAGTGCCGATACCTCAAAGTTCCACAGTCATTCTTTTGAATGCTAGTCTGGGCAGTATCTGAGCAGAATATGCAGAGACTCCAGTTTAACTGTCATATTCTAATGATGTGTCAGGGTAACTGCAGAGTTTAAATTGTCCCATTATACATTAGTGTGTGTCAGTGTCCTTGAACCTATTCCTGCTAGCATGGGCGTCAGTCCTCACAACCCTGAAATGGATTAACTGGATTCAATAACTGATGTAAGGATGGTTTATCCACTTGGTGGTAACATCTGGTATGCATCAACAAAAACACAGTTATTCTGCTGAGAATTAAAATGCTTCATTTACCAGAAAATCTTCTTAATGAAGCAACTGGTACATCTCCTAACCAGCAATCTTGAGGAAACGTCTCACATTTTTCTTCAAGTGGAATATTCATACAGATTAGGGTTCCAAGGCCAAAAAGACCACCTAGCCCCCACTGGGCATTCTAGGTGCATAAATAATTTATCAGCCCTGGTTGGCAGTGTGAAACGTGCCAGCTTTTTATTAATAACATTGCGATTATATGTTTTGTGAAATCTTTTTTAATATTCTTAAAATGCAATATATTGAAGAACTAAGTCTTGATTGGGTCTTTGCTCTGGCTTTGGAAATAAGCCCGCTTCAGAGGTTTCAGCATTTTTCTTTTGATCACTAAATGCTACTTTTATCAAAAAAGTAATTTTTATTTTTCTGCAGTTTGTTTTTGTCCATCCCAGAGTAAGTAATAAATGTCATTTCAGTATACACACAAATTCAAAATGGAGGGACTGTTACATCATCTAATACAGGCTTAAGTCAAACCTTTGTTTTTTTATTTTCTTGGCTCATTTATTCACTCAAAATATTAGTACAACTTACATTCATTGTCTTATATGTGTTTGACAGATGAACCTTTGCCGTTTCTCCACAAACCATAGCTGAATTTGTATTGTAAAATTCAACCATTTTTCTTGCTGCCTCGCTTGATGGCATTTCCAAAAAAGCCTTTGAAAGAAAAAAAATAGTCACACATGGGATAAACATTTTTTAAATTATGTAAGGTGCTGTCTTAAACAGTCACTTGGGATACTGAAAAGGCAGTATAATATTTATATGGAGGTGCAGTTGCCTTAAAGGAATACTCCATCCACTTATCCCCATGTAGTTTGTTAAATATTCTGATATAATAAGTGTCTTTAGTGACCAATGCTGAACAACATAAAAAGCATTTTTGTGGTTATTACTTTAATAATAACATGTGTTTGGGATATTGTAATCATACGACTGCAGGAGTTGACACATGGATTATATCACACGAGTAAAGTACATTTTTTTATGGATGTTTTTGCTATTGTTTGCTGTTCTTCCACCATTGGTCACCAAAGACATATTTTATATGAGAAACCTTGTTATCTCAGATCTACATGAAAACATGAGATTAAAGATTTTTCTCCGCTCTCACAACATGCAAAACAGGTGACATAGAAGTTTATTTTTGTTTATATTTCATTACATGGTTTTAACATGTGCTTTTACTGTGTATATGACAATAAACGTCTTGTATCTTGTATCTCAGTTTAAGCATATTGTGTCAAGCCAGTGGCCATCAAACACAAAGAGGATGTGTTAACTCTTTGATGCTTAATAAAGCTAAAATGAGTATTACTGACATTGAAAAGGCTCTTTAAAGTTATGACTTCAAAGGCATTACAATAAGAACACCAAAATCAGAAATATGGTAAAGTATAAAAACATTAAAAGTGCAGAAAGTATACAAATGCTTGATGAAGAAATGTAAGGCAACTTGTCTCACACGTAACCTAAGATAGATATTTTTAAAACTAACCACTTACAAATGAGTCATTAAAAAATGGATTTGCAATAGTAAATGTTTTCCCCTTTGTAAATTCCAGCTACATATGTAAATACACAGGCCTATTAGGCTGGGGTGTCAAGCAGACATTTGGGAGTCACCACTGAAAATGTATGGAACTCACAGAGACTGAGATTTATGAATCATACTTACCACCTTCTTATAACCAAGTATCAAGTAGTTTATTACATTGCCAAATGGTTCAGCAAGTTTGAGAATTTCTTTCTCAAAGTTTTTTTTCCTCACAAAGTGACTTACAGAGACGACTCTTCTTTCCTAAAAAAAATACAAATTAAGTTTAAAACTATATTAATCAACTTTTAAAACTGCTGGCATATTACATGCTATGTGATTTAAACTAAGTAAATCACAAAAAGTTAATAAAAAGAACAACATTCAAACTTTTCACTGTCAAAGGTGAATGAGGAAAAGTATGTTCACAATTTCAAAAAGGTAAATTCCAGTCTTCTGTACTCTTATGAATTTTAGTTTCTTCTTATAACAAACTAACATTCACAATGCCTCTTTAATACAGGCACACACAGGTTTTATTGTCTCATTACAAACTATTTCTTTATACAGATATAAAAGCAAACATATATGAACATTCTTAAAATGCACATAGTGGCCATTATGATTAGCTGTAATGTAATCCTTTTTCATGTTTCTACTTATAGAGAATAATGCTATGCTAAACATGAACAATTTTCATAATTTCAAGCACAATATATATTTTGATAGCTTCTTGGTACTACAAACTATTAACGAAAACACGATTCTCATTATATTATGAACATTAAAATTACACAACAGACTGCAACCATTAGAAGTGATTAACAAAAACTGAAACTTTGTCATTTCAAATGATTAGTTTAAAGTACAGTATATTCACTCTGTTTTTATACTTTTAGTAAATAATTAAATATTCACTGTACTAACCTTTGTCGACTTGAGATCTTCTACAAAAAAGAGATAAGAAAATATAATAGTTATAAAGTATTTAAAACATAATTTCAATTCATTCTTACACTTCACACACAAAGCAAGTCACTTAACTTGCAAATGTTTCAGCTGTTGAAGCATGTGAATTACATGCTTAGAAGATATTTTGGATAAAAATGTGAAATAAACCATGCCCTATGCTAGAGAGGCTCCAGCACACCCTGTGACACTTGTCGGGATTAACCAAGTTAGAAAATGACAATTAAAACAAAGCATACAGCCATGGAAAGGACATTTTTTTTAAATTTTTATTTTAAAAACACAGATGCTATCTCATTTGTGATATTTAACAAAAAAAACAAACGATTCCTGGAACCTATTTTGTTCTCAACACCTATAACAAAGCTAAAGTGCATTTGGTTTAAACAAGTTTAAAAAAATGGGCTTAGAAAATGCCTTCATTTAAGAAAAAGCACAAACGTCCACTGGTATTCAAACATAGCATGGTGTATTTTGAGTAAAGAAAAATGTTAAAAGCTTGGAAACACTTCCCAAATTATATTTTTTTTTTAAAAATTACATATATTTAAACATATATAAAAATTATATTTTTGTACAGAGTATGTTGCAATACTTGTGACGAGTTTTTGGTTTGGCAAACAGACTGGTATGGTCACATACTGCATAGCACTTATTGCCTTAAAATTGCTGGTCTTAATTCCCAGCCCAAAACCTCCATGAAGGATATTGTGCAAGGTCTCCCCATGTCCAAATATTTTATGTCTACGTACCCTGAGTTCCTCCTATGTTCAAAAAACTTGTATGCTGAGTTTCAGTCAAACACACAAATCTAGCCAACTCTGGTAGAATCTGAAGCGTGCTAACAATCGGGCAGGTGGGAGGGAAAAATAGTCATTAATAAAGTTTTCTCCTTCCCTCATAGAAAAGTTGAGGAAAAAACATCTGAAGATCAACCATAATGACACTTTAACCCACCACTAGCTTAGTCTCTCTAGCAATTCCCTTGTACAAAGGATAGTCATAGACCAGAAATCAGACATAACATGTTGGACCACCTAGACCTAGGGCCCCTTTTTACACAGCAAGCTTCCAGATTATACCTTATTAGAAACTTAACTTGTTTTTCCGTTGTCCCTGGTCAATTAAACAAGGTTTCCTGGCTGGGACTCCAACTGTTCAAGACTTCTTTTTAATTTTATATTTACACCAGTCTCTCTAATTTAGCCAAGTAACAAATTTTGATGAATGCATTAGTGTGTCCAGTGATGCAAGGTCACCAGCTGACCAGAATTTATTTGCATTTTGCATCAAATTCTGCCCAGATAGGCACAATCTCTATCACCACAATAAAGACAAAGATCAGACTCACTCAATGAATCATTCTAACTTCGTAACATTTGAAATGTCCAGAATCTCACAGCCTATACAACTGTGCTTTGCAGAAAAAAGGAAATAAAAAAAAATTTGGTGAATAATCTATAAATGTGTTGGTTTATTTTGGCACACTGCATGTAAGGCAAGTTAGAATTTCTGAAAGAAACACATTCAGATTACAAACTCTTTTAAAAGAGTAACAGCTCCACAAATCAAAAGCTTTAAAAACATTGCAACACACAAATTAATATTTTCAACACTTGAAATTAAGACAGCAGCCCTAAGTACACATTATACAAATCTGACAAATTTTAAAATAAGTATTATACAAGTATAAGTATATAGGTGTGAAAAACTATTTGCCCCCTTCCTGATTTCTTATTCTTTTGCATGTTTGTCACACAAAATGTTTCTGATCATCAAACACATTTAACCATTAGTCAAATATAACACAAGTAAACACAAAATGCAGTTTTTAAATGATGGTTTTTATTATTTAGGGAGAAAAAAAATCCAAACCTACATGGCCCTGTGTGAAAAAGTAATTGCCCCCTTGTTAAAAAAATAACCTGTGGTGTATCACATCTGAGTTCAATTTCCGTAGCCACCCCCAGGCCTGATTACTGCCACACCTGTTTCAATCAAGAAATCACTTAAATAGGAGCTGCCTGACACAGAGAAGTAGACCAAAAGCACCTCAAAAGCTAGACATCATGCCAAGATCCAAAGAAATTCAGGAACAAATGAGAACAGAAGTAATTGAGATCTATCAGTCTGGTAAAGGTTATAAAGCCATTTCTAAAGCTTTGGGACTCCAGCGAACCACAGTGAGAGCCATTATCCACAAATGGCAAAAACATGGAACAGTGGTGAACCTTCCCAGGAGTGGCCGGCCGACCAAAATTACCCCAAGAGCGCAGAGACGACTCATCCGAGAGGTCACAAAAGACCCCAGGACAACGTCTAAAGAACTGCAGGCCTCACTTGCCTCAATTAAGGTCAGTGTTCACGACTCCACCATAAGAAAGAGACTGGGCAAAAACGGCCTGCATGGCAGATTTCCAAGACGCAAACCACTGTTAAGCAAAAAGAACATTAGGGCTCGTCTCAATTTTGCTAAGAAACATCTCAATGATTGCCAAGACTTTTGGGAAAATACCTTGTGGACTGATGAGACAAAAGTTGAACGTTTTGGAAGGCAAATGTCCCGTTACATTTGGCGTAAAAGGAACACAGCATTTCAGAAAAAGAACATCATACCAACAGTAAAATATGGTGGTGGTAGTGTGATGGTCTGGGGTTGTTTTGCTGCTTCAGGACCTGGAAGGCTTGCTGTGATAGATGGAACCATGAATTCTACTGTCTACCAAAAAATCCTGAAGGAGAATGTCCGGCCATCTGTTCGTCAACTCAAGCTGAAGCGATCTTGGGTGCTGCAACAGGACAATGACCCAAAACACACCAGCAAATCCACCTCTGAATGGCTGAAGAAAAACAAAATGAAGACTTTGGAGTGGCCTAGTCAAAGTCCTGACCTGAATCCAATTGAGATGCTATGGCATGACCTTAAAAAGGCGGTTCATGCTAGAAAACCCTCAAATAAAGCTGAATTACAACAATTTTGCAAAGATGAGTGGGCCAAAATTCCTCCAGAGCGCTGTAAAAGACTCATTGCAAGTTATCGCAAACGCTTGATTGCAGTTATTGCTGCTAAGGGTGGCCCAACCAGTTATTAGGTTCAGGGGGCAATTACTTTTTCACACAGGGCCATGTAGGTTTGGATTTTTTTTTCTCCCTAAATAATAAAAACCACCATTTACAAACTGCATTTTGTGTTTACTTGTGTTATATTTGACTAATGGTTAAATGTGTTTGATGATCAGAAACATTTTGTGTGACAAACATGCAAAAGAATAAGAAATAAGGAAGGGGGCAAATAGTTTTTCACACCACTGTATATATGAACACATGCTTACTGGAAGAAATTCCTGACTCTCTTCTTGACGTTTCAACTGCTTCAACATCTCCCACCTCATCCAAAGTAACAAAATCCTCTAAGTTTTCAGGAAAATCTGCCTCAAGTTCTTCTTCCTGTAAAATAAATGAAATACAATGGGTTTTGGAACACACAAAAAGACACAATAATGAAAAACACTCAGTTCTTTTACAAACCCCACATCCAGAAAATTATATGGTATTTATAAATATCAAAGCAGAAATTATTGAAAATAACGCTACTTAGAACATAAGTTTAAATCTATTTACTTCTGTGAACCTGTCTTCAAGGACTCCCAAAGACATCTAGGATTCTCTATGTTAACTCTACAAAACCACCATACATTTCTTGTAAAAATAGGCTGAAATTGTCAAGACTACTTTTAATTTACTGTACATTTGAAACCCATTTCAAAGAGAAGGTGTATAAACTGAGTAAATGAATACAGCACGAGTCTGTTACTGATGTACTGTGTGTGCACAGTGAGGGCTGCACCTACAATCACTAGAAGTTAAACAAAGCACATGAACTAAGCAGTAAAAGATACACACATGCAAGTCCATAGGTACAAGACATAGCAAATAAATCTGACTTGTTTTCATTTTGTATAAGTTGTAAATTAGTCTCGCTGAAGCCAGATGTAAAATATATATGTCTGGAGACAACCATGAGTGAATTGTGCTTAAAACTGAGTGGGAATAGTTAGACAGCTCACTAAGTGTCACATTTCTAAACCAATCCAAAACCATGAAGGCAGCTCTCAGAGTAGGGGTGGTGAACTGCAAAGATCAGAAGTGCTCTTGTTAACCTGGTCCAACAGAGAGCAAGTTTCTGCTTACGATGAACCATCTACAGTAGGAAAGTCTCCTAAAAAAAACACTATTAGACATAAAAACGTGTGATGCAAAACACCTGAATCAACAAATCTGCCTACTACCACCACCAACAGTAGATGCAAAGATGGGACAGCACAATACCCACCTTCTGACTGCAAGTCTAAATTAATAACTAAATTAATGTAATGTTACTAATTAGAAATGTAAACATGTCATAACAAAATAGATGTAGCGTTTAAACATAATATATTCATAGGCTATAAAGCGTATGTAAACTATTTGCTGTTGTCATGTCATATAGTGATACAATAGTTCAAATCACAGAAAGATATCATAGCAGACACAGGTACTTCTCCAACATGTGGTACCCAGTAGAGGCAGTGGTCTATGTGTGTGTCTGTCTCCTCTGTCATTACAATGTGCACATTTATTATTAAGCTTCAGTTACCTTGTGCTACTGAACTCCTGAATGGAAAACAGCTATTTTAATTTTTCATTAACTCTCAGGATCAAGCCTTTTGTTCAGTACCTTTTGCTCAGTCCCTGAAAAAACAGCAGCAGTCTAAAAGGCACCAACTAGAGAAACTGGGGTTGGGTATTTTAGGAAGAAGCACTGTGGGTATAGCCTCTGCAGTGCAGGATTTCACCACTATTCCCCATACACATTTTAATGTGTTGTCCCAAGATGTATATTCTCATTTGAGAATCACGTCTGGCCCCGCAAAACTAGTTGTAAATAGTACTTTCACTCCTTCACACATAGAACCTGGTATATTCCCAACATAATAATACTGGAAGTTTATTAAGATTTCATCATTCCTAAATACCAGGAAAACCTGGCAACCTCCCATGGTGATAATGTCCATATGACGGTCCCAAGGTAATGAAACAGATTTCCTGAAAAATGATCAATAAGTCAAAAACTGACCAACAAAGTTGATTTCACTTTTATTCAAAACAAAGTAAGTTGGTGTACAGCAACAACTGAAGTTCTACTGTACTTTTGTTTAGTTTTAGTTTCCCCCCATAACACAAAGATGCATTTAAGATACACACAATATAGTGTGTAGAAAAGCTGAACAATAGAGCCAATGATTAAGCAGCTAAGATATGAAGACACACAATAGTAAATTTCCACTAGGCCTGGGTAAAAGTATTGATTTTCTGATTAATCATTATTTTTCATTTAAATGATTTAATGTCAATTCTTAAAGTTTCAAGACCAATCTCGTGAATCTCTATACTGCTGTATTATTATACAGGTATGTAGATTTTTGCCTATGTTGATTTTTGGTGCCCAAACCATTAGATGCCAGTAATGCACCTCTTAAAGCTTTCTACAGAAAAAGCACATTACTACCTTGCATAAAAGGGTATGTCCTCTTCAACTGAATTCAGAACCTAAATCAGATGTGTTGACTTACTATGGAGTCAAAAAGTGCATCGGTATAGAACAACTGGATAAAAGCAAAGCCATATGTAAGCTGTGCAACTCAAAAGTTAAGTATTGTTGTAACACAACACATCTGGAAAATCATTTATCCAGATGTCATCCAGAAATGTTATGTCAGTTGCTATCCAAACAAGCACAGCCTAGATCTACACAGCAGACAGCGTTTAGCTCCAAGCTTCCATTTAATTTGCCTCATTCCCAAAATGTAAAAGAATCTATAGCAGTTTTTAATTTGTAAAGACGTTGTTGAAAATGATCTGGAACTTCAGTAATGCTATACCAACCAGAAAGCAGACGTGTGAAGTTATTGTACCTAGGCTTTATGAAGTTCTTAAGCAAAGGACTGCTACAGCTCTAGGGTCAGCAGAGAGAGTAGTCCTAGCTTGCAACAGCTTGACATCCAGGGCTGCACATTCCTATGTGACAATCACATGTCACTACATTAAAAACAACTAGGCACCTGCTGACAGATATGTTGCAGACCAGAGCACTGCACCGGGAGCAACCTCATTGCCTATATGCAGAGCTGCTTAGAGGCCCCGCTGATGTTTTAAGAACTTTTCTAGCATTTTCAATGGAACACATTAATTGCAAATTTGTGTGTTTGCAAGCCCAATAAATGTTGCTTCTCTTTAAGCACGTGGCTAGCTATACTACTATGGTGGAAAAGGTTTCAATGTGCCTCACCCAGCAGAGCAAATGGCCAATTATTGGAATTTTCAGAGCAGCCTGCGATACAAAAGTGTGCATGTGTGCGCAAAGCAGCCGACTTGAAGTAGTTCCAGTAAGCTGTACCGCATGGATATTAGCGCCACTGTCAGTTATGATTTCTGGTTATTTGTCTTTTTTGTTCCATTCATCCAACGTTGCCGTCATCAGGCATCAGCTTCTTTTTTGTTAGATGAGGAACTGTGAGAACAAATTTTTCAGACTGATTAATGCAACTGAAGATGTGTAAGATAAACAAGTATAGAAAGACATGCGTCTTCCTACAGTTATCTTAAATTTCAACTAATTCAAGATTATTTTAAATGTCCAGTAGGGGAATAAATTTGGCTAACAGTTTAGTTGAAAGGATGTCTACATGGAGATTCGTAACACAAAATTAGGATACTGAATCAGATTATTTAAGAAGCAATATTTGATTATTTTATAATAATAATATTCACATGATGATATAGAAGTTATATAAAGTAAATGCTATTGTATTAAAATAAGGAGCACCCCCCATAATATGTGTGGATTCAGATGTGGATATACGTATGTTTGTTAAATTATGGTGAATTCTGAATGAGTGCATTATTGTTAACTGTTCGTTATTAATCAAGTATTGCTTCATAAATATATCCACAGACATGGAATGACAAGTCACTATGTAAACACCCTTCAAATAAAGTGTAAACTGAAAAAAGTGTAAACTGAAATTTGTTACATTATATTAATGTTCTCTATGCATAGTTAATTAATCTCTAAAAAAGCAAACAGTTCAAATATATCAGTGCATAATAATTTAATCAAGATAAAATCGATTTTGAATCAAAATCAAAATCAGGACATCAGTGGTAATACCCAGCCTAATTTTCACTATTCATGAAAACTGCACAAATACCTTTTTCCAACACAAAAATAACTCCGTTTAACTACTGCTTTACTGTTTGACGAGCCTGCTACTCTTTTCCCTCATGGGAAAAAAAACAGCAATAAAAACAGCCAGGACATGGCTACATCCTGCGCTTACCAGATGGTTGCTAATTTTATCCTAGGCACTGATAGTGAGTGTATAGACCTCTATTTTATATATCAGTTCAATTTCCTGAACCTTTACAAATAGCCAACCTTAAAAGCAAGCAAACCACTATAAAACCATCAAAATAATCAGACATGTGACTGATTTGTTTGCCTCAACATTAGCCAAACGTATGTGCGATTGCCTTGTAGCTTTGCATTCCTAACCATACAGGTCTACTTTTCCACTACTTTTAACCTGGGAAACTGGCAAATCCAATTTGCTGAATACTAGACTTACTAAGATAGCTTTAATATTTGAAAGAGTTTTGGTGGTCAAGTCCTGAGTGTTGTGAAGGTCAATGGATTCTGAGCTTCATAGGTACCACATTTTTTCCCCTCATGGTTATGCAGCAGAGTGTTACAAAGTCTTTCACAGGCGATATCATTTTTTGGCTGAAGTGTTCACTAGAGCGACCATTCACATTCAGCAAAAGACACTGAATGTCTTCAGTTGTGTGTACTATATGCTACACTCCATGATTATTACAGTTAACGAAAACTAAAATCAAAACTGAAACTATTATTAAAAAAAATGTTTGTAAACCGAAATAAAATTAACAAAACTGAAATGAAAAACTAAAACTAAACGAAACTATTAAAGCAGCTAGAAAGACTAACTGAAATAAAAAAATAATATACTACAAATATTTTTAGTTTTTTGTTTTGAATGAATATTCTTGCCATCAGTCTTTAACCCTTGTAACTTTTAACTCTAAAAACAGAAAGAATTCCACCACGAGTCGCCCACATATATTTATCCAGTGAACGGTGGCTGGTGATGGAGGGCAGGTGTTCACACAGCATTTGCGGTGACAGAGTGAGCGGATTATGGGCACGTAAAGCGTGTGAAACAGAAAACAATTTACTATGCTTCCTTCCTTTGCACTTGATGTATATCAATATGTAATTCAAACTCCTGAAATCAGAATGTGCTGGTCAAACAAAACCTTCACCGTATGGACAGAAAAATCACAAGTGAGTTAACGCTTCAGTTAATTTCTCCAGTGCCTGCATTTTGTTGACAATAATTCACCTGCCACTTCGCACGTGAGAAATCCTTTTTGAAAATAAAACGACACTGATCGAGAGACTGACGGTCATCATACAAGATCACCATATTGTTACAGACCAATCACTTTTGCTTTAAAAAAGGCATTTAACAACAAAGCGACACAAAACTTGCAAATTTCCCGAGCTGACAATGTCTCTACTGAAGTACATTTCTACATTTATTCATTTATCTTTTTAAATTTATGTTCACAGCTCAAAATACCTGATATTGTGAAAAAACAGCAGCAGAATTATGTTTTAAAATATTTGTTCCCCTTTTTTCAATTTCTCTCTCAAAATAGTTTAAATAATATAATTCTTTTTGTTCTTAACATTAGCCATGTCATACATATTGCATACCAGGGATTTTTCCTGCCATGCATCCAAACCTGCTGTGGTGGGCTCCAGGTTTCCTGTGATCCTGCTCTGGATAAACAGGTTTAGAATGTGTATATGTTGTTCTTAATCTCAGATGCTGTCTCCGTCCATACACCTATTACCTACTCTTGCTCTGCTCATTATGGGTTCACTGTTCTTATGATGGGATATTCAAGTCTCTCTACCCCTAACCTTGACACTGCATGCTTGTTTTTCTTTGTTTCCCACAATACAGCTAAGCTGGGTTTGCAGACTGTTTCAAGCCTAAGTTCCCTGTTCTTCCTAAGGCCCCATGATTTTCATGATCACACCTGTCAGGACATAGTAGAATCTATTTTCTGATTTTTGTTATCTTTTGAGGCCTGCATGTGGCAAAACTATCTATAAATTGTATGTGACTGAGATGGAATCAGAGATCAATATGTCTGGTAGAAAATAATAAATGCCAGTATGGGAGTTTTTGAATGCAATATCAAAGGCATTAATTGTAAGCATATTGTCTTGGAGTGAGATATGTTGTGTGTTGTAGACATGAAGAGTAAAAAAAAAAAACCCTCAAATCTTAAAATTCACCTAAATTTCATCACAAATTGGCCCATTCTGGACAATAAAAGGACACATTTGTTCAGGACAAATAGCATAGAAAATATTTTAAAAATTATAAAATTATATAAAATTTGTACATATCTGGTTTTGATTATGCTTGTTTTTATTAGATAAAAACAAAACCAGATAGTAAACCATGTAGCGTTGTAAGTTTGCACTAAGATTAAACTCATATCATATCTAAACTTGTTAAGTGTACAGTTCTATCAGATTGTGACACAAAACTAAACTCTATAGTAGCTCCATGCCATAATTACTGAAAGTAATACAGTGGAACCACAGTTCACGAATGTCTCGGTACACGTACAACTCGGTTTATGACCAAAAAGTTCGCCAAACTTTTGCCTCGGTTCACGACCACACACTCGGTATACGAAGAAGCCAGTTTCCCATGCTGCCGAGAGAGAGAGAGAGAGACTGCACGCAGCTGAGAGTAGAGGGGGGAGGGGGGGCGCACGTGCTGCTGAGAAAGAGAGAGAGCCTGCGAGTGCAGCTGAGAGGAGAGGGGGCTCAGTGCTGCTGAAAGGGAGAGGGAGAGAGAGAGAGAGAGAGAGACTGCGCGTGCAGCGGACAGCGAGCGAGCCTGCGCGTGCAGCGGACAGCGAGCGAGCCTGCGCGTGCAGCGGACAGCGAGCGAGCCTGCGCGTGCAGCGGACAGCGAGCGAGCCTGGGTGTTTGTGTCAGTGTTATTCAATGTTTTTACATTAGTTTACTATTACACTGTGCATTCTATGGTGTAATTAACTATATTTGTGCTTAAAAATCTTTAAAAAAATATATTTACATACAGTTCATACGGTCTGGAACGGATTAATTGTATTTACATACAATCCTATGGGGGAAATTGCTTCGGTTCATGACCAAATCGGTTTATGACCAGAGGTTTGGAACGAATTATGGTCGTGAACTGAGGTTCCACTGTAGATATAAAAATAAAACAGAAATGTCTTGGTGAAATAAAAACTAAATTAAAACTAAAATTACATGATGAACGAAAACTAAAACCAAACCTGAATTTCCAAGTAAGGTGAGTAAGAAATGTAGAAATAAAAACTAATACAAAAAAGGCAAAACTATAATAACCTTGCTACACTCTGTTTAATGTTGCTTTTTCACTATAACCTGTAACCAAGGTAAGCCAGCTTTATTTCATAGATTGAAAATGTACCCAGGTTAGAACAACCAAACAATGAGGGGTTGGTGATTCAGGCTGTTCTGTGAGGCTGGCCATTAGTCTGTCATTAAAATATTGTCACTCTGGTAACAGGGTTAAGCATTAACTTTAAATTCGTGAATAGGTTTAGTTTTTAGCAATGCACGATTTTTTATGCAAAACAGTCACAGCTGCACTGAACTGCAGAGGAAGTGCAAACAATCACTGCATTTTGGTGTGATGACAGCTAATTCTGTAAGATTTAATTTGTAAAGTAATAAAATATTCTCAAACACACTTAAACAAATTTGGGATCATGGGATGTAACAAAATGGTTTATATAAGCAAAAATATACATACCTGAAATAAAGGATCGTACTGTAACATTGGTGACAGAAAAAAGGGAAAACAATCTAAAAATCAAGAGTATAATAAACACAGGAAAATATTTCTCAAATCAGCCATTCCTTTGTTTCACTTAAATGGGAAATTATAAAACAAAAAATTCTGATAATGTTTCAAGTAGACACTGAACTAGTAAGCCCCACTTTATCATTCTTGACTTTAATGGAAAAATAGCTCGAACCAGCCTCACATGCTCACATGAACCATCTCTAGGGCTCAAGTGCTCCTTACACCATCTATACACAAAGCTCAATGGAGATACTGAACAAAAATATACATTCCTTGCAAAACACAAACAAACGAACAAAAAAAAGACTGTGGCATCCTAGAATTAATGGTCTTACTTCCTTTAACCCTTTAACCGCCAACTCCCTAAATATTCCCCACGCCAGGCGAAATCTGAACAATTTTCGTTTTTTTACTTTTTTACATTTTTTTTACATTTTTTACATTTATTCAAGCAGTATTGACCACTAAATGTTGTGCAAGTTGCCAGTGTATACACGAAATCTATAAATGTAACCTGAATTCTCAGCTAAGCAAAACATTTTGATACCAAACCGTGCCCTTTTCAATGGTAGATACTGTCGAAACTGTAAGCGGCCCTTCCACGACAATAAACTTTCATCAACTGCAACTGACGGTCCTGGCATGTAGGGCAACTGAAATGCTTCAAATAAATGATCAATCAAAGGACGTAGCTTGAACAAGTGGTCGCGGTTTGGATCTTTCTTATCTGGCTCGTTTCTGTTGTCATTCAAATGAAAGAATTTCAGCAGCAAAGAGAATCGGTTACGTGTCATGACAGCTGCAAAAATAGGTGTTGCATACATAGGATCTGTAGACCAGTACATCTCAATATCTGGTTTTCTGATTATTCCCATCAACATCAAAATCCCAATGAATTTTTTCATTTCGTTTTCATCAGTGTCAAACCAAGCACGAACACGGGAATGTGGAGGTAAATTGGGATTTTTCTCAATAAACTGTGCTGCATACAGATTTGTCTGATGAACAAAATGTCTGATCAAATCAGGTGACACAAACAGCTCATAAAACTGCTCAGCAGTGTAATTGTTTACATCAACAATAAAGCCACACGTTCCCTCAAACGAATGCAAAAAAGGTAGTTCACCACGGGCAGCAGCCCAGCTGAGATGCTGGGGATACACCCACTCAGCGCCGTCATCCGATGCGTCTTCATTCACAGTATCATGCAGCGCACGTTGCTGCTCATCACTGTCGCTAAAATCTTCTTCAGAACTGCTACAATCATGATCAGAACTGTCCAAAATCGCCTGCAAAGCCTCACTTGAAGTCAGTTTACGTTTCGCCATATTCACAGCTGTTACATGCGAATCACGTCACATGACCGGCCAAAACAACCACAGACTTGTCGAAATACAACGTAGTAATAATACCCACGCCAAACCGTCAGTTATACTACTTGCCAGGCATTCATATAACCACAGGCAAATGTGCCGGATAATTCCGGCAGTATGACGTTAGCAATAAAACAACGGTGCCGGATATATCCGGCAGAGGGCGGTTAAGGGGTTAAAACCAGCATGAGAAATCAGTGCATCAGTAAGATAGCACCATCTGGTGGATGCTATTGCAAAAGCAAACAACAGCTCATTTATTAATAACACAGATGGCCTTGCAAAAGTTTTCAGACCACTGACCATTTCTGTAATTTTTCTGAACAAAATTTGTTCCCTATGATAATTAATTTCAAAGCAGTGAAACACAGCTAAAATGACATTTGTTATGATAAAAAATGGAAATACACCATTTTCATTAATATTCAATACTTATCTTTTGTAAGCTCCAAGTTTGCCCAGGCAAAAAAAAAATGACCTGTCAAGAACATAATTGCTCTGTAACTGAATCCTCAAAGTAACTGGACACATTTTCTGGATAAAAACCCTAGCAGTAGTGCAGTAGCGGACACTGGAGTAACGGGGTATCAAGTCAATGATATCAAGATATCAATATACTGTTAACCTGAACGGAAAAATCCCATAAAAACTGCAGTTGCTTAAAAACAATCATGCTAATGTCCACAGTTTGCCAAAAAAAAACAAAAAAAAAAACACACCACCAACCAATTAACTGCATTGTGTGAAAAAGTCTGTGGTAGATTCCTGGCCTAAACTGAAACAGGTACATGTTGGTATGTGTGGTGCAAATTTAACACTTCCCAAAAGAGAACATCCTACAGTGAAGTATAATGGTAGGAGGATTATGCTATGGTCTGGGAATCTGATTAAAACAGAAGATGGAAAAGATGATGGAAAATACAAGAACATACTGCAAGGGTACATGTTTATGTCTGCTAAACACTGAAGCTTGGGCAAACGTTTATCTTTCAAAGGACACTGATCCCAAACCAAAGGTTAAAGTAACCCTGAATTGACTCAAGGAAACATAATGAACGTCCCACAATGTCCTAGTCAAAGCCTATTCTCAGATTTAATAAGAATCTATGACACTATCTGAAAAATGCAGCAAACAAGCATCATCCAGCTAATGTACTGTATTAACCTGCAGAATTTCTGCCTAAAAAGTAATAGGACAGAATACTAGAGACCCAATGGAACAATTTTCCTTTCGTCCCATTTTAAAGTACAAGTTTGCCATTTATCAAGTCAAAGATATTTCTTCACAAACATGATATTTATGCATTTGCCATGCAAAATTGTGTCCTAAATTTAACAGAGCACCACCAGAAAATTCAAGCTTAAAAACGATGCAGCATATATTTTGATATAAGAAAGCAAGTCTTACATGTTTCCAATGCATGTTTGTGACAATCATTTTATTGCATATTATCAAATACCAAATATTCTGGATACTATTTCTCTTGTGCTAAGGATACATTTTCTATTTGCTTGTGCGAGTTCTCGCATACATATGAAAGTAAATCAAAACAAAGCCAACCACATCGGTTGACTAGGGATGCTAATGATTATTGTTCAGATTGTTATTGGAGGTTAAGCAAACAAAGTAAATTTAACAATTATACAATTAATTTAAATTTACATTGAGACCCTTCATTTTCTTGCTGTACTGCAATATCTAATGCAGACTTGTTTGTAGACATGTTGTTTATGTAAACAGACATACAAGTGCTGTATTTAAATTACATTAAATTGTTTAAACACCCAGGCGCAGAATGGAAGCCAAAAACAAAAATGAAGCATATCAAGCATAATTTGGTTTGCATGCTTCTTGAACTGCAATCTTTTAACACTGTACTAAAATACAAAAACAGTAGAGCTACAATGTATTACCAAACAAGAATGTCACTTGCTAGAGTGGACTGCAGCATTTATCATGTTAGAAACATTAGCAAGGGAAAAAATGACTGTCAGGCAAAGGAAATCACACAGAATATATACATTGATAGAACAAGATTTGCTGCCAGTATGGATGATGGCAAAGACTACTGGCAGCTAAATATTTAGAGCCAGAGTACAACATTCTATTCAGAGTCACTGTCACCAGCCAAAAAAAAAAAAAACATTTACACCGAGACAGCACACCAGTTGGGGAAAAGGTACCACCAGCCAATAAGCTTGTGCTCATAACTGACCTGTGGACTCTGTGATACCAAAGTGTTTGCATATTTACATGGTAAAGCATGAAACACAGTGCCTGCCATCTCGTGTGAATCAGGCAGGCTCGGTATCATGATTTGATTATAGACTGTGCAGTCCATGACAGATTTAACATGTACCTTACCATGGTGACCGAACACCTCACCATAATCAAGACAATGATAGTATGATAATTAATAGAGTGGGCATGTGCTTGCTGAACACATTAATAAACTACTATTCCTAAACAAAAATGCACTAAATGTTTTTCAGTAAAGAAGCAGTTTGTGACACATTTTCAATTTAAAATTAAAGAGAATTTTCAGACACTTAAATCAATTAAAACTTTTCCTGAAAAATTTGCAGTTATTAAGCAGGGTGTCTTTTTGTTAAAACAATTAACATTTAATCAAATGGGGCCAATTATCCATCCATCTATTTTCCAAACTTAGTTACTTCAGGGCAGGGTCATGGGGTAGCTAAAGCCTATCCCAGCAAGCACTGGGCACAAGGCAAAAACACTACCTGGACAGGGTTGGATTCAAGCAGTCTGGACTGAGGCTCTTTGAGGCCGACTAACTACTGGACTCGTGCACAAAATATTCCAAAACCACACACAACCAAAAAAGCTGTATTTGCGTGTGGGACATCAGTTCCTATGACAGACAACCACTTCTGCTGCATGTAAAGGGCAATTTCAACAGGTAAAAGTAAATCAAAGGAAGCATGTCACTTACAGAAAAGCATTTCATTGCAGATCCATATGTTTCTATTTTCTAAGAGAACAATGCTCATCTGCACACAGGTGCCATTTCCTTGGTATGACAAATAATAGTAAGAATAATGCACAACGTAATACGACAATAATAATTTTTTCCTTTCTTTTGTGCAGTGAGTAATGCAACCTTCTATACCTACACAAAGGAACATCTGTGGACAGGTTTTGTGCCCTCAACAGCCATGACTGTTTAGAGGATAAGGTTGTAGAGTTCATAAGTTTAATATTATGAATGACCTTAAAAGGGTTATACCTATAAGTATTTAATTATATAAAGACTATTTGAATACTTGGGGCAGAAACAGTGTAGAGTGTAACCTGTCCATAATTTGTGATGCCTGCCAACTACCAATGGTCACAAAACATTTCCAAATGGAAAGTGACTAGTTTTTACATTTCTGTTTTGTACTTTTTATGGCAAGTTGCAAAGGTGCTTAGCACTGCTTCCTCACAGTTCTGGAACAAAGGGATCAAATCACTGGTTAGCCACCTTCTGTGAAAAATGTGCATGCTCTCACTATGTCTGCTTCAGTTTTCCTCTAAGTTCACAGTTTTTACCCCACATGCCAAAGACTTTTTTTTTTTTTTTTTAAAAACGGGAAATCGCTAAATTGGTCCTATATGAGCGTTTCTGATTGGTGATCAATTGATGATCCACTTAATATTTTGTTTCTGCCTGATAAAGAATGTGGATGGATTAGGCCCCTGTCTATCAAGAATCTGAATTGGATATTCAGGTACAGATAATGGACAGATATATATTTTATGGTATTTTATTTGCAATGTACTGTACTGTGTTTACTAGTAATGCCCAAAACAAATTTACTATGAACATTTAGTTTGTATATAAGGCACTATAACACTAGGGGTCGTTAGAGGCAATGTAAATGATGGTACTTTTTAGATAATTATTTAACCTCTGGAAAAAAAAATATGGTGTTATATGAGGTCTTATAGTACCTAAAATATAATTTGTATTACCTCTTCAAGATAAAAAGATTCTTCCAAGTTCTTTTCCTCAAGTTCATTAGTCTCCATTTGCTCTATAATCTGGGATGCAGTAGATGTTTCTGTTTCAGCATTGTTTGTAGTGTTCTTGTCCTGTGTAGTTGGATCTGTCAGCATTTCCTCTGGTGTTTCTGAACATTCTTCTGTTGGCCCTTCTGTTTTATTGTCGGAACACTGAAACAATACATCAGAGGGCTCTTCTTGCACCTCAGCACTTTCCACTTGTTCCACAGGCTTGTTTTTGATGTCTTGCTGATATTCCAGATTCTGACATTTATGACTTTCATCTGACTGATGCGATGTGCTTTTGTTTAATTCCTCAACAATGTCCAACTTGACAACCTTTTCATTTAGGTCTCCTGAGGCTACAACCTCCTCTTCAGAACCTTCACTTTCATGATCCACTGTATCAGAAATTAGATCGGATTCATTTTCCTTTTCATCCTTTGGCGTATCAGATTCCTCTTTCTGAGAGTCTTCATCTTTGGTCACAGTTTTGGACTGGTTGCTGCTAGAGTCATTACTTTGTTGCCTGGTTTTTCTGTTTTCCAAATCATCAGCAAAGGTTGTTTTTGAACTGAAAAGAAAAATGCAAGACTACTATTTACTGTACCAATGCTAAGTATTGCCTTTAAAGCCACAGGGCAGAGGTAGCACAATATGTACTGCATACACAATTACATTAGTAACTGTGCTGTAAGAGGGTAATTTTACAGATAGCACATCAAAATATTATTCTGGTTAATTTCTTTTCATACCTGTTTGACATACGAAACTTCAGTTTTCTGAAAATTATAAATTGTTTTTATTTGTACATGACCTTTACAGTGCATTTTTGCAAAATAAAATCCCAAAAACTGGTCAGTAGCTAATTTCTTACTTTTAATTAGTGTTAACTGGTGTATGGTGTTCGACATTACATTATTAGATTGTCAAACTCCAGCACAAGGAAACAGGTACATGTATGATGTACATATAATCTATAAGGAGTGTGTGTACAGTTGTTTGAAGTCAGACTCAAATACAACATATTTGCGGTTCACCACACTAAATGGAAGGTAGGCTAGAGATTGTGATGGAAAAACCTTTTCCGAGATATCCAAAGATACATTTTTTGAAATGGTTTCTTGAGCTATTAGTTGGATATGAATACCTAATTTCAAAACTTAAATGATGTCAAAATTCTTATCAATGACTATATAGATGTATTTAATCCTCTTCCAATGATTATTTATTTCACATATCAATTTTGGCATGGTACAGACATAGAATTTACATTGGTAGTAACAAGCACAAGGTAAGGACAAGTCCTGGATCATAGACCAGTCTATCACACAACTGCACTAATATAATGCAGTCCGTCAACCCAACACAATGTCATTGGACTGTGAAAGGAAATCAAAGACCACCAAGAACAACTCTTAGAACAAATTCTAAATATAGAAAACACAGCAAGCTTGCCACTCAGGAAAGGCTTTGGGGCCCAAGTACTGAGAGGTGGCAACGCCGTCTGCTGCAGCAATATGCAATATTACATTAATATGTCTAGTTACAAAAATGTTTTGGCTTTAAAATGTATTTGTGCGCATGTTACAGAAGGGTTCAAGTAACCAATATATTTACATTATTGAGATGTATCTACTTTTAATTCAAAATATAAAGTCAAAAGATGCACAATGTGAACTTTGAAATAATTTTTGCAGTCCACATAGCTTTTTTTGAAAGATGGTAACATGGATTTATATTTAATAAACATTATCTGCGTGTGATATACCATTCTGATTGCTGGTAAAGTGTTGTACTGAAATACATAGCTTTTCCACTTGGACTTAGGTAGCCAATGTGTCTAAAGGCAATTTGCCTGCTATAATTCTTTTTGTTCCAAATGTTGGGGTGGAAATCCAATCAGTCACTACAAGAGAAAGCTAACCCATTACTGCTTCAATTCTTTAATCTAGAACACAGATGTCAAACTCAGAGATCTTGGAGGGCCACAGTAACATGAAGCTTTCATTCCATCCACTTTCTTACATTAGTAACTAATTACTGCTGCTAATGGAAAATACTTACTAGCTTAAGTTTAACTGATGTGCCTTTTAAGATACAGAACCCTTGTTTCTGTTCTCCAAAACTAGTAGCCAAACTATGAGATGCAAAGCAAGCCAGCAGATGACCAGCTAACTTAATTCCAGTGGCACCTATATATCTATAATACAATATCTGGTTCAATAAAATATTGGAGATTGGAGGAAAGAAAAAGGAAAAATGTGTGAAATGTTGATCAGCTTTGGTCCACAGACCATTTGGATCATAATCTCCAAAAAAATAAAATCAACAGTTTTGGAAATGACTGGTGTGGCAGAAGGAGGGCAGTAAAAAAAAAAATAGAATTAAATGATGTGTTTCATTGACAGTAAAATATATTTACACACATTTATCCAAAATGACGTACAATATTTGAGATACAATTGGTTACATTTCTTTTTTCTTTCTTCCCAATTGGAGCACAGGGAGGTGAAGTGACTTGTTCAGGGTTATATAGTGTCTGAAGTCCAAAGCCTTAACCACCACACCACTGCCTGTCTATGAAATGTAGTTTCTAATTAAGAAAATGGAGCAAAAATGGTGGCCCTCCATGTGCCAAGTTTAAGACTCCTGAGTTAACAGGTTTCGTTGTAATGTAGACAGCTAAGGAAAAGAAAAAAAACAACTAAAGGGTTCTGAATCTTTAAGTCAATTTAAATTAAAGGAAATGAATGACAGTATATTCCATTAAAAAGAAAGTGGTTAGGACAAAAAGCTTCAGCAGCTACAGGCAAATGCACTCTCTTATAATATATTATGAAAAACATTAAATAGAACAATGCACAAATCTAAGATGATCTAACAGTAAATATTTATACACATGTGCATAAATACACACTATATATATATAAAAAATATAAACAGTAAATGAACTTTAGGCATTTACTTTATTTTGTAGTTAAATGTTAGAAAACAATTCTTTCACCCATATTAACACGCAATCAACCATTTAATAATTCCAGTTACTGACCATAATTTGCATATTTGTCACTTGAACTCTCTCTAGTGCAAACATGATCTTTCAAGATCCTCACCAAATACATGTTAGTTATCCAGTAGGTATAAGTGGCATACAAAGCACAAACAAGCTTTTCCAAAAAGATGATCAAAGCAAGATATTTTCAAAAAACCAAGGGTTCACTGTAACTTTTTTAATATACTGTACATGTTTCATATTTGTGACATTTAAAAAAAATCATTCAACAGATCTATTTATCCATTAATGTTGTGTGATAAAACAGTAGAGGCAACAGGGACTTTTTCATGATGTCTGTGGATAAGTACAAAACCAACTTTGCAATTTTATAGCATCTTTAAATATCTGTATAAAATATTACCTGAGGTCTTTGTACTTCCTGCAGATTTCAAGTCTGATCCTGTAGCCTTTCATTTTAAGTGGATTGAATCGATAGTACTTGACCATCTTTTCAGCATCAGCAGGGTTCACCATTTCCAGAAAGGCCTAGAAGATATGCTATTTAATAAATATGATATTCTGCTGAGGCCCACAACATATAATCAAACTGTGAAAGTTTAACTAGAAGATTCCCATAGTAGCTTTTATTTATAACTAACAAATATTAATAAAAACAAGATACACAGCTATGGTTCTCAACCTTTTTTGTTGGCATACCAGTCCAAGAAATTCAAATATCAACACTTTCTTCAGCCTCAAATTGTAACAATGAATTCTTATTAGATAAAACTGAAGGCAGTATTTCATTTTCATGCCCTCTCCTGCAAAGAACACCTACCTACAACATAACCTCCATCCAACAACATTTTAATTGGAGGACTTTTTGTCTATAGAGGATTTCAGCAAAGAGTTTATAAAGAATGGTATGATCATTGTGGACTCTCTCTTCCTTCACTTGAGCTTAATGCATTCAACTTTCCTTCTCTCTTTTGTATTCCATGTACCACTCATGTAACTCTTCCACAGGTTGAAGACCAATAACAGTTTATTTTTGTATTTGCTATTGAAATAATGCCCTCTAAAACTGATTTTAGAATAACAATTACATTCATTCTATGTTTTGAAGGGAAAGCAAAACGGAGAATATTGCTATTCTTATATTAAGTAACTACAGTACATACCTCATGCTGTAAAATAAGACTGTCTTTCACAGGCCCAAAACGTTTAGCCAAATCCATCAACTCAGATGTCATGTCTTTTGCAGATGGTAGATTACACATATAAATTACTGAATGCCCAGTGCCATGGTCAGGCTTTTGTTTCTTTAAAGAATAGAAAAAAAATGTATATCAGGACCTAAAAATATTTTAATCTAATAAATGATTAAAACTAATTAAAACTCTAGTTTTTGTAGTAGAAGTAGCTTTATTATTGGCTTAGCAGCAGTTCAACAGTAACTCTTCAAGCTGTATTTTACTATACACAACAGAACAAGCTAGATTTTAATGTACACTTGACAACGGAACTAATGTAATTAATAATTAACACATTTTAAATACCCTGAAAATAAACACTAGAGTATATATCATTTTTCTCTATTTTATTATGCATTACCAAAACTAAAATAATGAAAACACCTACACACTCCAGAACTCTTACAGGTTTGATGGAAGCATGACTAAAGTATCAAAAAGACAGCTTCCTACAGACGTTTAATATAATTTATGTATCACCACTGTATTTTCATCTATTTTATTATTGGCTAGCTTCTTGGAGGTGTTCAAAATTTTGAATAATGTCTGGTTCATAGATTCAAACTGCACAGTGTGATCACCAGTCTCATAAAACATTCCTTGGGACGAAGGGGGCGGAGTGTTCACCACCAACATACTTAGGGCAAAGGATTACTGAATATGGATGATAACTGTGAAACTCTGTTAGGGAAAAAATGTGCAGATTCATGATGGGTCAAACGTAACTACAGGTTTGTGCAGTTTTTAAGATCAGACACTATACTAAACTCTAGAACCAAGTTCTTTTTTATGCAACTTACCTTACATAACATTATGTCTGAAACTAGATCAAATAAACATCAAATCAGCAAAACAAAATATATCACTAAGGCAAGTGACAGTCATATACTTTTAATTGTGTTGTAGTAAAAAAATATTTTATGCAATATTACTAATAACATGAATGTATACATGTATGTATTAATACATACTGCTTCGGAAGTTGACTAAGATGAGTGTTTGTATACAACATTAATTTTAAATTTATCTATATCTATCTATCTTGCCCACTAGAATGTACTCCGATTGAACAGGAGATTTCAGTACTACACTCTACACACCCGCAAGGTGACAAGTAACAAAATAATGGTTGCTGTTGGTTTACGCATTTGTCGAGGAGTTATTTTTAACATAATTTACAAATAATACTCTGAATTGCATCGCCTTTTCAAAATGAAATATATCATAATCTATCAATCAAAAAGTTGCTTTAATTGTGATGTTACACCTCAGCAGTGCTTTGACCAAAACAGACTTCTGAAAACTGGTCCACCTTTTTCTTTCAGTAGTCAACTTTCTGTTTCAGCGATAATATGAAAACTGTTGAAATACTTATATGGGCATAAAGAAAAAAATTAATGGCAGGGAATAGGAACAGGCAGTCAGCAGTCCTTTCACAATGCTGCTTTTGCTTTTACATATAAGCAAAGACCCTGTGCTGGCATGAACAAATTTTATGAATACTAAAATCATTTTCCCCATCAGTAACATGCAACAATAATGTACAGTACATATACTTTAATGAGCAAAAAAACCAAACTTCACCTAGAAATAATGAAGCAAGCTGTCTTTGGTCCTTAAAGCAAATAATAATATGGCTACATTGGTTTTCTTCTGGGGGGAAAAAAGACAGGTGGAAGCTAATTTAACACAAAGGTTATAAAGGTTTTTTGTTAATCTTCTTTATTTTCTTGACAAAACTACAAAATCCCTACTTATATTTTGTTTGTTCTATACAAAGTTTTACAATACAAATTATAAGTAAAGCATTTAGGCATCTGTGAAATGTGTTGCTAAGACTATTATAATGGTTATACTAACTCATGAAGCTCTATGAATTACATTCATACAAGTAAAGGCTTTCACTATTCCTCAAAAATGTTATTTACAGGTATTCATTGCACTGGTTCTTCAAAATTTTGAACCTGAATGAAAAGCTTGTTTTTTGTCTGCTTCTATATAAATACATTGTTTTTGTCAATTATACATTTCTTTTACATGCTGAAAGTGAACTAGACTGGACCTGACTAGTTGTTTTTGTGGTACTTAAACTTACATGATAATCACAGTAGAGGGTTACTTTTTTTTCCATAGCTGAAAATTCTTCGACTGGGAGAAAAATATTTTGCCTAGTGTCATTTTCAGAATCACTTAATTATCTGATGATGTTCTGATACACACAATGTGCATAACAGCACTAATAAATTACCCAATTTCTTAGATTAGATAACAAGTTATCATAAGTACCCACAAAATTAAATTTTTATTCATTAACTCTGAAAATCTGTTTCAAAAGATTAAGCCAATAATGAGTAAATAGACACTAAGATGTTTATCTTTATTGTGAATAAAAATATGTTACATATATTACCTCAATAGTCCGAAGAACAGTTGACAAATAAATCTTAATCCGATTTCCACAAGATTAAGCCAATAATGAGTAAATAGACACTAAGATGTTTATCTTTATTGTGAATAAAAATATGTTACATATATTACCTCAATAGTCCGAAGAACAGTTGACAAATAAATCTTAATCCGATTTCCACCGACTGTGGGAGGTGACAATTTATATTTATCAACCATTGCTTTGGCTTCATCATGCGTAAGCATCTCCAGAAATGCCTAAGTTGTAGGGAAGAAAAAATACTCTGGATGAAGCAATTTGCACTGCATGCTGTCTGATGCTGAAAATATAAAAAATTATAGTGCTGTTTACAGACTTTAAAGGATTTATGTAGATGGAGAACATAGATTTAGTTTACTATCTTCTTCAAAATATTAAACAAGCATTTTTTTTTTATAAACATTACACTTTCATTGCCTACTTTAAATACAAATATAAAAGAAAAAAAATGTTTTACAAAATCATGTAGTGTTCAGGAGTGGATTTTTCAATTTTTACATCATGTCATGTTTCTTACCTCATTTGCTAACTCTAAATGATTTGTTACAGTTCCATATGGCTTGGCAAGTTCAAGCAGATCTGTTATTGAACATGATGCTTTGCTGAAAGCTGCAACTACAACTCTGCTATCTGCCTGAAAGAAAAAAAAAAAAAAAAAAAAAACACAAATATATATTACATAATACATAGTAGAAAGGGGTGGATTTTAGCAGTGCATTTATAAAAACTGATATATTATAGACTATTTGAGTTATGTCAAAATATGTACATAAAAATGTACCCATGCCTCTTCCAGTCTGTCCATTATATAAGACGACCTGAAACAGGAAATCATCGCTCATCTTGGAACCAGACGCTAAGGAGAGCATACTTTAGATAGATAGATAGATAGATAGATACTTTATTAATCCCAATTTACTAAGTGAAGCCAGAGTCCTCTGCAAATTAAAGCTATCAATAGACAGCCCTAACAATATGTCTTTACAAAATGACAATTGTCCACAATTAAAAGGGATATTCACAGTGAACCCACAAACCCTTCATCTATCATTTTGCCTTTACTTAAAATACATATTTTCCATTCCATTCATATTCCACATTAATACTAAAGGTGGTTACAAACTGTACAGAAAGTCCACTGCCTTAGAAAAATTACTTGCGAAGAGGTGGTTAGTGGACGTAGGGTTTGTTACATTGAGGATGATAGTTAGGTTGATGAGGTCTTAATGAACATTATAAACTTTTACAGAGACTTTATGAACAAAACATTTTAGACAAATGAGTTACACATAAGAATATAATCTACTACATAAAAAACACAAAGGTATGTGTATGTGTGTGTATCAAGTCCCTCAGAGCAATCTGATTTGATTGTGTCACAAATGCCAGACTAACCAAAGAGGAAGTGTGTGTGTGAGACACACGAGGTAAAGAAAAGGCATAAGAGGCACACTGAGAAAGTCACCTTCAAACATTGGAAGTATAAAACCGGAGATTAGTCAAGAAAGGCATCTCAACAATAATGAAAGAATCTGAAAAGTAAGCTTTATAGGAACATGCTCGAGGGAGGAAGCACTGGTCAAGGTTCAGACACACATGGATAGAGGAAATGTGCTGAAAATACACATAAGGAAAAAGTCAAAAGAATTTAAAAATATTTGCTATTACCTGTGTTCGTCAGGGAGCATGGTTAGTATTCGTACAGAATAATTAAAATATTTATGCATGGATATATACACAACATTACACAGGGAAAAAGGTTCCAACTTTCTCTAAATGCAAATGCTATTTTCATTTGTCTGTTCTCTGGGACAGGAAGACTTTTCTTGCATTTCTTGAGTGTTTATGATGCCAACATAATGGGCAGAAAGTTCCTATACAAAATCAATAAACTGAAATATTCCACCCAATTTTCATTAGTGGTCAGACAATGGACCCTTTATTGAGTCTACATATGTTAGGTATTATACTTGTAAAGACATCACATTCCTAAATCACGGATGTAATGAAAATAGCTATATTTACAAATACAAGTATTGTCTAGCAAATATTTCTCTTAATAGGTAACAAGAAAAAAGTGGCCATGGCATCCTGTCTTGGGTTGGTTTCTGTCCAAGCCTGCAAAAATAGGCTCTGGTTCCCCACAAGTCTATACTGCATAAAGTAAATTTAAAAGGAAAAAAAAAAAAAGGATAAGTGGCTGCGTAATGGAGTTTTAATATAATTATTAAATACCTAACTGTAGAAGACTGTTCAAAATAAGGAGACAAGTTATCTACAGAAGATGAAAATTAGGCAGAAAAGTTGAGATGATAAAATTATTTGGAACAGTTTAACTGTTTCCATCCTCTAGGCCATAAACTTTAGCTGGCTCTATAAAAGAATCTTGGGCAGTGGGGCATGGGAGTCGGATTAGGATTTTGAGATCCTGAGTAGCTTTGGAAAGATTAACAAAACAATTTTATGGAGGTGTTATAGAAATTCCTGCCATGTAAAGTATTTGTACAGAGTCCCAAAACCCTATAAAGCCAACTTCATGAGGATTCATATAAGAAGTAGTTAATAAAAAAGCTTAACAGTTAAAGTATTTCTTTGATATTCAAGGAGAAGCAAGAGTTGCCCCACACACTAAGATGGCACTCCAGGACTAATGCCAAAGTGATACCAAAAGAAAATGCTGAGGATGGAAGCAAATAGCCTGTACTGAACGTAAATGAGTATCATACATACTATAATTTCCAGCTGAAAAAAATCACCAAAGCTTATGTCTATGTGTCATGGTAGTTTTTACAGAAAAAGAAAAAAATTATATATTTTATTTGTACAGAAGCAAACTTACAACATATTTGCGTGTTTTCCTCTTATGTCCCTGGTTTGACTTTCCTTTTCCTTAAAGAAAAAAAAAGAAGCATTTTAAGTAATTTATATTAAAATTATATAAAAACAATGTTTCAGTTGTATTTATTAAGGCTGTCAAATCAGCTAAAAATTAAGATTCAAATATTCACATTAAAAATGAGTATTATGTATCATATTAGGTTTTAAACTTCTATTGCTACTTTTATATTTATACTATAATATTTTTACATTTTGTCAGGGTACATTTCTAAACTATAAAGTGCCTATGACTCACACTAGAGGAAGAAAGAAGAAATGTCAAACAAATCTGATGCTTAAAAACCTTCACAAAAATGAAATTCTCTGAACATATACATTTAGTAGAAAAAAAAGAAAGCCAAGCCACTAGCACTTTAGGATGTATGTAATATACATAAAACGTTTTAATGCTAATAATTGCCCAAATATATTAAACACAGTTATTAATACCATTTTATAGTAGTCATTTATGCTTAGTTTTACTCTTAGAGGGCAAATGACAGTGTGAGCACCCATTGCTCATCTTTATAAATGTAGCCACTATGAGTCAATGTTTTACACAAGAGACCACCAAATGAACAAAACATTTCATTAAAGCATAATATTTACAATTTCTTCCACATTATACTTACAGTGCATCCGGAAAGTATTCACAGCGCATCACTTTTTCCACATTTTGTTATGTTACAGCCTTATTCCAAAATTGATTAAATTCATTTTTTTCCCCTCAGAATTCTACACACAACACCCCATAATGACAACGTGAAAAAAGTTTACTTGAGGTTTTTGCAAATTTATTAAAAATAAAAAAACTGAGAAATCACATGTACATAAGTATTCACAGCCTTTGCCATGAAGCTCAAAATTGAGCTCAGGTGCATCCTGTTTCCCCTGATCATCCTTGACATGATTCTGCAGCTTAATTGGAGTCCACCTGTGGTAAATTCAGTTGATTGGACATGATTTGGAAAGGCACACACCTGTCTATATAAGGTCCCACAGTTGACAGTTCATGTCAGAGCACAAACCAAGCATGAAGTCAAAGGAATTGTCTGTAGACCTCCGAGACAGGATTGTCTCGAGGCACAAATCTGGGGAAGGTTACAGAAAAATTTCTGCTGCTTTGAAGATCCCAATGAGCACAGTGGCCTCCATCATCCGTAAGTGGAAGAAGTTTGAAACCACCAGGACTCTTCCTAGAGCTGGCCGGTCATCTAAACTGAGCGATCGGGGGAGAAGGGCCTTAGTCAGGGAGGTGACCAAGAACCCGATGGTCACTCTGTCAGAGCTCCAGAGGTCCTCTGTGGAGAGAGGAGAACCTTCCAGAAGGACAACCATCTCTGCAGCAATCCACCAATCAGGCCTGTATGGTAGAGTGGCCAGACGGAAGCCACTCCTTAGTAAAAGGCACATGGCAGCCCGGCTGGAGTTTGCCAAAAGGCACCTGAAGGACTCTTGTACCATGAGAAAGAAAATTCTCTGGTCTGATGAGACAAAGATTGAACTCTTTGGTGTGAATGCCAGGCGTCACGTTTGGAGGAAATCAGGCACAGCTCATCACCAGGCCAATACCATCCCTACAGTGAAGCATGGTGGTGGCAGCATCATGCTGTGGGGATGTTTTTCAGCGGCAGGAACTGGGAGACTAGTCAGGATAAAGGGAAAGACTACAGCAATGTACAGAGACATCCTGGATGAAAACCTGCTCCAGAGCGCTCTTGACCTCAGACTGGGGCGACGGTTCATCTTTCAGCAGGACAACGACCCTAAGCACACAGCCAAGATACAGTATAAAAGGAGTGGCTTCAGAACAACTCTGTGAATGTCCTTGAGTGGCCCAGCCAGAGCCCAGACTTGAATCCGATTGAACATCTCTGGAGAGATCTTAAAATGGCTGTGCACCGACGCTTCCCATCCAACCTGATGGAGCGTGAGAGGTGCTGCAAAGAGGAATGGGCGAAACTGGCCAAAGATAGGTGTGCCAAGCTTGTGGCATCATATTCAAAAAGACTTGAGGCTGGAATTGCTGCCAAAGGTGCATCAACAAAGTATTGAGCAAAGGCTGTGAATACTTATGTACATGTGATTTCTCAGTTTTTTTATTTTTAATAAATTTGCAAAAACCTCAAGTAAACTTTTTTCATGTTGTCATTATGGGGTGTTGTGTGTAGAATTCTGAGGAAAAAAAATGAATTTAATCCATTTTGGAATAAGGCTGTAACATAACAAAATGTGGAAAAAGTGATGTGCTGTGAATACTTTCCGGATGCACTGTATTAACTTAGAATGCATGTTTAATACACAATGAAAAGTAATACTGCTTACTAAAGTCATATTAATATATTTTAGACCAGACGTTGTCAAGGTAAATACTGGTCAAGGCATTCCATCTTCATCACATTTCAAACATTCAGCTATTTACTTGTTTTAACTTTTTAGTCAATCCTGAAATTTGAAATAGTTTTTAAATACTACAAAAAGTTTAAAAGTCCTATGTCTGTGTTTTATAAGCAGGGAATAGTTATTTTTGCAGACAATTCTTGGATCATTTAAGATACTGCTTGATAATGTGCACACATGTGAATTGTAAGTGTGAAGTAGCTGCTTTAACATTTAATAGCCTTCAACCTATGTCTAAACCCTGATTTTTTAAATTACCATTACAATTCAGAAAATTAACCAACGTGAATTAAAAGGATGGGGGGAAAAGCTGATTTATAAAATCTATAACAAAAGTGTCAGAATCAGAAAAAAACAACATAACAAAGGTTCAATTTAAAATGCCCCAACAGTATTAAGGTTGAGGATTAGCATTTGTGGCACTATAACAGGACAAAAAGATAAAAGGAAATTACCACTACTCCAGTCAGAGCTCACTCCTCTTCTTTGCAACCGATAAGGAGGAGAGTCTACCAACTCTGATCCAAGTTGTGTACTGGATACTAGCCGAAGATCTTCATGGCTAAATAAGTCAAAAAAAAAAAAAAAAAAAGTACAGTATATATATCATGGACAAAAACAAAAGACTTAAAAGTTAGAGCGGGATAGAATTCTTCAACTGAGAATAAGAAAAACACTAATTGTTTTTTTGTAAATTTATTCCTTATGATAAATAACCCCAAATTGCTTTTGTTAACTGTTAGTAGCTGGCAGATGGCTGGCAGATGGGGCTAAGGTAATACTAAAACTTTTTGATATTTACTGCAACTTTTAGTTGGACTGTCTCACAATTTAAAATGAAACTATAATTGATGGCGCGTTTTCAGAAAATGAACAGATGAGCATTCATAGACTAGTTTATAGCTTACTTTATGAATAAGATTAACCTAGGCTGAGCAGAGAATAGCCCAGATACTCTATGCTTTCCTTGTGGGTTTTGTGGGGCAGTGGTTAACTGCCCAGATGTCACTATAATCTAGAACCAGTGCTCAGTATCCTCACCTTATATTTCACTGCCTTCCTGTGCTACCATGAAACAATACTAAACTCTTTAATAATACATTTTATTTATATAGCGCCTTTCCCATGTTCAAGGCACTTACAGAATATAATAAAGAACGGCAGATAAACAAAGAAGATTAAGACAGTGAATTCTGAAAAAAAAAAAAAAAAAACAGACAACATAATTGATTGTCTAGCACACACACACACACAGGTTACATTAGCATCTTGACACAGAAGCAAACTGAGAGAAGGGTAATAAAGTCAAGTAGAGCTAAAAGCCTTCCTGAACAGATGAGTTTTGAGTTGTTTTTTTAAAAGAATTCATGGAGTCAGCTGACCTGATTAATTTCGGTAGGTCATTCTAGTCTGGGCGCTATACAGCTGAAGGCCCGGTCACTCATGGAGTGTAGATTAGTGTGGGGCACAACAAGATTGCCAGAATCAGTGGACCTTAGTGGGCGGGCAGGCATATAGTGATGGAGAAGGTCACTGATGTAGTTTGGCGCGAGGTTATTTAGGGCTTTGTAGGTTATTAGTAGGATTTTATATTCGATTCTGTAAGACACAGGGAGCCAGTGAAGACGGAGCAGGATGGGTGTGATATGCTCGCTGCTGCTGGTTCGAGTAAGGACTCTTGCAGCTGAGTTTTGAATAAGCTGGAGCTGTGATATAAGATTAGAAGGGGCACCTGCCAGTAGGGAATTGCAATAATCAATGCGGGATGTGATAAAAGCATGGACAAGTTTCTCAGCATTAGAGAAGGAGAGGATGGAGCGAACACGTGATATGTCACGGAGATGAAAGTAAAAGTTTCTTAATGTGATTCATATCACCAAGATTTTTTTTTTACAGTAGAGGCAGGTCTGATGAGATCACCACCAAGATAGACTGGGAAGGAGCTCATTTTATTAAGTTGCATTTTAGTTCCAATTTGCAGGAGTTCAGTTTTATTGCAATTTAATTTTAAATAGTTCTGCTCCATCCAGGTTTTAATTTCACTAAGGCAGGTTGTGAGCCGAGAAAGCTCTGATGAAGTTCCACTTTTAACATTGAAGTAGACTTGAGTATCATCTGCATAAAAATATACTTTAAAGGATAGTAAATATTTTAAACTTAAATATCTTTGGACCAGGTTAGATCAGAAAAAATCCACTTATTAGTAAAAAGATGTTAGAACAGAAATATATCTTACTCTACATAGAGTAAAACTAACAAGTATTGCTACATTCTATAGAAATTGTGTCCAACATAGTCCGAACAGAAGAAAGTTAACATGTTTTGTTGCGTCTTCCAAGATTTTGTTTGAGTACTGGATAGTGAACAATTTGATAAACCATATACAGTCATGGCCAAAATTATCAGCACCCTTGGAATTTTCCCAGAAAATGCACCATTTCTCCCAGAAAATTATTGCAATTACAAATGTTTTTGTATATAAATGTTTATTTCCTTTATGTGCATTGGAATGACACAAAAAACAGAAAAAAAAGCCAAATCTGACATCATGTCACACAGAACTCCAAAAATGAGCCGGACAAAATTATTGGCTCCCTTTCAAAAATGTGGGTAAATCGTTTTATTTCAAGCATATGATCCTCGTTTGAACTCACCTGAGGCAAGAAACAGGTGCTGGCAATAAAACAATCATACCTGAAGCCAGTTAAAATGGAGAAAACTTGACTCAACCTTTCTGTTGTGTGTCTAAGTGTGCTACACTAAGCATGGAGAACAGAAAGAAGAGCAGAGAATTGTCTGAGGACTTGAGAACAAAAACTGTGGAAAAATATCAACAATCTCAAGGCTACAAGTCCATCTCCAGAGATCTTTATGTTCCTTTGTCCACTGTGCGCAACATAATCAAGAAGTTCTCAACACATGGCACTGTAGCTAATCTCCCTGGATGTGGACAGAAGAGAAAAATTGACAAAAGACTGCAACGAAGGATAGTCTGAATGGTGGATAAACAGCCCCAATCAACTTCAAAACATATTCAAGCTGTTCTGCAGACTCAGGGTGCAACAGTGTGAGCTCGAACTATCCATAGATAGATAGATAGATAGATAGATCCATCGACATCTGAACGAAATGAAACGCTATGGCAGGAGAGTCAGGAGGACACCACTGCTGACACAGAAACATAAAAAAGTCAGACTGGAGTTTGCCAAAATGTACTTCAGGAAGCCAAAATCTTTCTGGGCGAACGTCTTGTGGACAGATGAGACCAAGGTAGAGCTTTTTGGTAAAGCTCATCATTCTACTGTTTACAGAAAACGGAATGAGGCCTACGAAGAAAAGAACACAGTACCTACAGTCAAACAAGGTGGAGTTTCTAAGATGTTTTGCTGCCTCTGGCACTGGATGCCTTGACTGTGTGAAAGGCATCATGAAATCTGAAGACTACCAAAAGATATTGGGGTGCAATGTAGGGCCCAGTGTCAGAAAGCTGGGTCTGCGTCAGAGTTCATGGGTGTTCTAGCAGGACAATGACCCCAAACATACCTCTAAAAGCACCCAGAAATGGTTGAAGACAAAGCGCTGGAGAGTTCTGAAGTGGCCAGCAATGAGTCCGGATCTAAATCCGATTGAACACTTATGGAGATATCTCAAAATTGCTGTTGGGAGAAGGCACCCTTCAAATCTGAGAAGCCTTGAGCAGTCGGCAAAAGAAGAGTGGTCGGAAATTCCAGTTGAGAGGTGTAACAAGCTTGTTGATGGTTATAGGAAGCGCTTGATTTCAGTTATTTTTTTCCAAAGGGCGTGCAACCAAATATTAAGTATAGGGTGCCAATAATTTTGTCCAGCCCGGTTTTTGAGTTCTGTGTGAAATGTCAGATTTGGGTTTTTTTCCTCTGTGTTTTTTTTTGTGTTGTTCCAATGCACATAAAGGAAATAAATGTATATACCAAAACATTTGTAATTGCAACAATTTTCTGGGAGAAATGGTGCATTTTCAAGGAAAATTCCAGGGGTGCCGATAATTTCGGCCATGACTGTATACAGTGCATCCGGAAAGTTTTCACAGCGCATCACTTTTTCCACATTTTGTTATGTTACAGCCTTATTCCAAAATGGATTAAATTCATTTTTTTCCTCAGAATTCTACACACAACACCCCATAATGACAACGTGAAAAAAGTTTACGTGAGGTTTTTGCAAATTTATTAAAAATAAAAAAAACAGAAATCACATGTACACAAGTATTCACAGCCTTTGCTCAATACTTTGTCGATGCACCTTTGGCAGCAATTACAGCCTCAAGTCTTTTTGATTATGATGCCACAAGCTTGGCACACCTATCCTTGGCCAGTTTCGCCCATTCCTCTTTGCAGCACCTCTCACGCTCCATCAGGTTGGATGGGAAGCGTCGGTGCACAGCCATTTTAAGATCTCTCCAGAGATGTTCAATCGGATTCAAGTCTGGGCTATGGCTGGGCCACTCAAGGACATTCACAGAGTTGTTCTGAAGCCACTCCTTTGATATCTTGGCTGTGTGCTTAGGGTCATTGTCCTGCTGAAAGATGAACCGTTGCCCCAGTCTGAGGTCAAGAGCACTCTGGAGCAGGTTTTCATCCAAGATGTCTCTGTACATTGCTGCAGTCATGTTTCCCTTTATCCTGACTAGTCTCCCAGTCCCTGCCGCTGAAAAACATCCCCACAGCATGATGCTGCCACCACCATGCTTCACTGTAGGGATGGTATTAGCCTGGTGATGAGCGGTGCCTGGTTTCCTCCAAACGTGACGCCTGGCATTCACACCAAAGAGTTCAAACTTTGGCTCATCAGACCAAAGAATTTTCTCTCATGGTCTGAGAGCCTTCAGGTGCCTTTTGGCAAACTCCAGGCGGGCTGCCATGTGCCTTTTACTAAGGAGTGGCTTCCGTCTGGCCACTCTACCATACAGGCCTGATTGGTGGATTGCTGCAGAGATGGTTGTCCTTCTGGAAGGTTCTCCTCTCTCCACAGAGGACCTCTGGAGCTCTGACAGAGTGACCATCGGGTTCTTGGTCACCTCCCTGACAAAGGCCCTTCTCCCCCGATCGCTCAGTTTAGATGGCCGGCCAGCTCTAGGAAGAGTCCTGGTGGTTTCAAACTTCTTCCACTTATGGATGATGGAGGCCACTGTGCTCATTGAGACCTTCAAAGCAGCAGACATTTTTCTGTAAACTTCCCCAGATTTGTGCCTCGAGACAATCCTGTCTCGGAGGTCTACAGACAATTCCTTTGACTTCATGCTTGGTTTGTGCTCTGACATGAACTGTCAACTGTGGGACCTTATATAGACAGGTGTGTGCCTTTCCAAATCGCGTCCTTGGTTTGTGCTCTGACATGAACTGTCAGCTGTGGGACCTTATATAGACCGGTATGTGCCTTTCCAAATCGTGTCCAATCAACTGAATTTACCACAGGTGGACTCCAATTAAGCTGCAGAAACATCTCAAGGATGATCAGGGGAAACAGGATGCACCTGAGCTCAATTTTGAACTTCATGGCAAAGGCTGTGAATACTTATGTACATGCGCTTTCTCAATTTATTTTTAATAAATTTGCAAAAGTCTCAAGTAAACTTTTTTCACATTGTCATTATGGGGTGTTGTGTGTAGAATTCTGAGGAAAAAAATAAATTGAATCCATTTTGGAATAAGGCTGTAACATAACAAAATGTGGAAAAAGTGATGCGCTGTGAATACTTTCCGGATACACTGTACTAAAAGTACAATACTTACTGCATTTCAATGTGGAAAATAAGATTCATATTCAATGAAGTTATAGATCTTCATCGGTATAAACTTGGATTTTGTTTAGAAATGTACGGATATGGCCATAATGAAATGCATCCCACTCATTTACTCCACTCTCGAGACTAATACTATAGATTTTAAAGCTTTGTATGTGCAAATGAAAGAATACAGGAAAGGGGAAAATACAGTGTTTTCAATCAGCAAGGCATTTTTATAGGCAACTCAGCCTCACTATGTAGTGCCACACTTGCACATTCAAGGCACAACACAAAGATACAGACTCCAAAGCAGAAACACCAATGACATGACTGGAGGTATTCGTGCCAGACAGGCCTCCAGCAAACCCAGTTTACACAAACAGAGGTTATAGATGGACTGAAAATAAAATGTATTCAATAAGCACTTAATAAAATTATGTTTTAAGAGTTAGTATTGTGTTAAATGACATTCATGGGGGGAAAAAAAAAAAAGATCTGAACAAAGACATGTCATTGCTGCTTTCTTCAACGTAGGTTCAGATAGGTAAAAATACGTATGACACAGTGGTGTAAAATAAAGAAAAGCATTCATAATTTTATGAATTTGCACCTTCACAAAAGACGCATTCTTAATAACGCACACAGCCAAAAGAGTCTCATTAAGAAAATACAAATGTGACCACAATTCCAGGGTCTGCAATTAGCATGTAACATGAATTAATGTTAATAATTATTTCTTGGTTTCTTCCTTTAAATATTGTATTTTTTAATTTGAAAAAGTATGCAAATACTTACATTCCACTTGGGAGCCAATCTGGATATCTAAAAATTAAGCATAATGCAAAAACAAAAAAGTTAAATCAGTTACAGTTTTCACAAATGAAAAACAGGCATATAATACTGTAATTAAAAAAACTCAAAACAGCAAAGCATTAACCTAAAGAAATAGAATCACTGTATTGTTGATAAAACAAAGTACTACAACTGTAACCTTACATAATACTGAAAAAGAAAAGGTTTAAACTTTACTAACATGGGGAGTTTTTAAGATAAGCCTATAAATCCTTCCATAATGCAGAAATAATGATAAGCAGTGCAGCCATGCATCCATTTCTCTAACCTCCTCATTCCAGTTCTGGAAATTATCCTAAAAAATGGATTGTAGGAATGTTACAATACCAGAATGTTTGAATTTAACAAATACCAGTGAAATTTTATGGTCCTCAATACATTTCGACATGATAGCAAAAACAGATGTTCCATTCAATTGCTTATTGTTAAAGTATCTCCATTTATAGAAGTGAACAATATTGTGCCTTTTTCTGTAACACAATATATAAATACTAACAATAGCAGCAGTATTAAAACACTGGCATCTACAGCAAGTAGCTCAACTATAAGCAAACAAGTATTGCCATTCATAAATACCAAAATACAATGGCTTAAATTACAATGTGTGGCATAGATGGGGATCTCCACAGTGCAACAACAAATGGGGTTTTATAATCTTACAGAGCTGATAAGAAATGATTATATCAGGTACTACCTGACTTACCCTTGCATGTGCACATTCTAAATTTATTCTCTGACATTTTCTGCCCAGTAACTGAAAAATACTGTTTAAAATCTACACTAAATATAAAAATTTGAACATTATTACATATGTACTGATAAATTATTAAATTAAAAGATACTTCCAGATATTTCCATTTAAACCACCTATTTAAAGCTGTTTTTGTTACAACTTGCTTTTAAAGGCTGGTTTGTCAGTGAACCAATCCATTAGGTTTGCAATATTTGCTATTGGAAGATTTATATTTGCATCATTAGCAACTTATTAGCAAATATCATTAAAGAGTAATATTTAATTGATTAATCCAATTGATTCATATCTCAAATGTCAGAAACTGCAGGTGCTTTTTTTTATTATTTTATTTTTTATGTCTTTTTAACCTAACCACAGGAGATTCACAAGCCAGTGTGATTCTTTGTGCCGGTCCCAAGCCCGGATAAATGGGGAGGGTTACGTCAGGAAGGGCATCCGGTGTAAAATTTTGCCAAATCAATATGCGGACAACAATACAAATTTCCATACTGGATCGGTCGAGCCCCGGGTTAACAACGACCGCCACCAGTACGGTTAGCCAACAGGGTGCTGGCGGGAATTGGGCTACTGCTGGCCGAAGCAGGAGTAGAGGAGGAAGGTAAGGAGAGTTGAACTGAGGGTAGGAACATTGAATGTTGGCAGTATGACTGGTAAGGGGAGAGAGTTAGCAGATATAATGGAGAGAAGGGAGGTTGACATATTGTGCGTGCAAGAGACGAAATGGGAGAGGTGTAAGGCCTCGGGGATCGGAGGGGGATTCAAATTGTTCATCATGGTGTGGATGGGAGGAGAAATGGGGTAGGGGTTATTCTGAAGGAACAGTATGTCAAGAGTGTTTTGGAGGTGAAAACAGTGTCAGACTGAGTGATGATTATGAAGTTAGAAATTGGAGGTGTGATGATGAATGTTGTTAGTGCATATGCCCCACAAGCTGGGTGTGCAATGGATGAGAAAGATTATTTTTGGAGTGACTTGGATGAAGTGATGAGCAGTGTACCCAAGGGACAGAAAGTGGTGAATGCAGCAGATTCCAATGGACATGTTGGTCAAGGGAACAGAGGTGATGGGTAGGTATGGTGTCAAGAAGAGGAATGCAGATGGTCAGAGGATTGTGGAATAAGCCAAAAGGATGGACGTGGCTGTGGTGAATACGTATTTCAAGAAGAGGAAGGAACATAGAGTGACATACAAGAGTGGAGGAAGATGCACACAGGTGTATTACATCCTATGCATAAGTCAATCTGAAGGAGATTGAAGACTGCAAAGTGGTGGCAGGGGTAAGTGTAGTTAAGCAGCATATGATGGTGGTCTATAGGATGAGGTTGGAGATCGAGAAGAGGAAGAGAGTGAGGGCAGAGCCAAGAATCAAATGGTGGAAGTTGAAAAAGGAAGACTGCATGGTTGAGTTTAGGAAAGAGGTGAGACAGGCACTGGGTGGCAGTGAAGAGTTACCAGACAGTTGGGCAACTACAGCAGATGTAGGAAGGGTGACAGCAAGAAGGGTGCTTGGTGTGACATCTGGACAGAGGAAGGAGGAACAGGAAACCTGGTGGTTGAATGGGGAATTACAGGAGAGTATACAGAGGAAGAGGATGGTGAAGTAGAAGTGGGATAGTCCGAGAGATGCAGAAAGTAGACAAGAGTACAAGGAGATAAGGCGCAAGGTGAAGAGAGAGTTGGCGAGGGCTAAAGAAAAGGCATACGATGAGTTATATGAGAGGTTGAACACTAAGGAGGGAGAAAAGGACCTGTACCAACTGGCTAGACAGAGGGACCGAGCTGGGAAAGATGTGCAGCAGGTTAGGGTGATAAAGGATAAAGATGGAAACATACAAGTGAGGAGAGTATGTTGAGCAGATGGAAAGGGTACTTTGAGAGGTTGATGAATGAAGAGAGAGAGAAGGTTGGATGATATGGAGATAGTGAATCAGGAAATGCAACAGATTAGCAAGAAGGAAGTAAGGACAGCTACGGAGAGGATGAAAAATGGAAAGGCCGTTGGTCCATATGACATACCTGTGGAAGCATGGAGGTGTTTAGGAGAGATGGCAGTGGAGTTTTTAACCAGATTGTTTAATGGAATCTTGGAAAGTATGAGGATGCCTGAGGAGTGGAGAAGAAGTGTACTGGTGCCGATATTTAAGAATACGGGGGATGTGCAGGACTGTAGTAACTACAGGGGGATAAAATTGATGAGCCACAGCATGAAGTTATGGGAAAGAGTAGTGGAAGCCTAGGTTAAGAAGTGAGGTGATGATTCGTGAGCAGCAGTATGATTTCATGCTAAGAAAGAGCACCACAGATGCAGTGTTTGCTCTGAGGGTATTGATGGAGAAGTATAGAGAAGGCCAGAAGGAGTTGCATTGCTTCTTTGTGGACCTGGAGAAAGCATATGACAGAGTGCCTCGAGAAGAGCTGTGGTATTGTATGAGGAAGTCGGGAATGGCAGAGAAGTATGTAAAAGTTGTACAGGATATGTATGAGGGAAGTGTGAGGGGAGTAGAGTTGGTGAAGGTGGATGAGTTTAAATACTTGGGATCAACAGTATGAAGTAATGGGGAGTGTGGAAGAGAGGTGAAAAAGAGTATAGGCAGGGTGGAAAAAGAGTGTCGAGTAATTTGTGACAGACGAATATCAACGAGAGTGAAAGGTCTACAGGACGGTAGTGAGACCAGCTATGTTATATGGGTTGGAGGCGGTAGCACTGACCAGAAAGCAGGAGACAGAGCTGGAGGTAGCAGAGTTAAAGATGCTAAGATTTGCACTGGGTGTGACGAGGATGGATAGGATTAGAAATGAGTACATTAGAGGGTCAGCTCAAGTTGGACGGTTGGGAGACAAAGCTAGAGAGGCAAGATTGCGTTGGTTTGGTCATGTGCAGAGAAGAGAGTATATTGGGAAAAGGATGTTAAGAATAGAGCTTCCGGGTAAGAAGAGGAAGGCCTAAGAGAAGGTTTATGGATGTGCTAAGAGTGGACATGCAGGTGATGGGTGTAACAGAACAAGATGCAGAGGACAGAATGATATGGAAGAAGATGATTCGCTGTGGCAACCCCTAACGGTAGCAGTCGAAAGAAGAAGATTTTTTTTTTATCATGTCTTTTTAATCCAGTACAGCTGTTAAACAGTCTTTGTTTTGCTATTTTTAAGGTTTCTTGAGTGACTTTGTTATTGCTTATGCCTGTGTACAAATTCAGAATTAGAACATTATTTGGACTATCATTATTGGATTTCAGTAAACATAACTGTGAAAAGAATTCTTTAATAATAAAAACCAACGATTGTCATAAATTCAGTGTTTACAGATTCATATTTAGCAATGAAGTATGCGGTTTTTCTTGTCTACTAACTCTAACAACTCTGTGTTTTGCCAGTTATACAGTACATCTGTGTTAACACACTGCACATCATATTAATAGGGAGATGTTCCTTGTGCTTCCAAGCATTGAAACACTAAAATTTTATTTTGTTATGAACAAATGGACTAACTCATGTCATCACTGGCATTGACAAGTGAAAAAGTCACTTCATGTGAATTTTGTCTCTATGTTATCTGGCTATAGCTGTTTGTGCTGGCAGTCCCATATCCCACAATCCTACATTCATAACTGTGGATACATGCGAGTCACAACCTGCCGCGACCTTGAACTGTATATACCGGTTAAGTTAAACAATTATACCTCATTTGATCAGTAATGTTATTTTGTTATTAAAGCCTGCACAAAATATATTTTTGAACGATTCCATAATGGGATAAAAGTGACAATGCAAGCGTGTGTATGTGTTTAACTTTTTTTTTATTTTTTTAAATAATAATTACAATTCCTTGTAATTGTGCTGAAATTCTCGTGTGAAAACAAAAGCATTTACAGACTTGATCTCTGCTTTTCTTTTTGACACGTGGTAGTACAGTGCTGTACCATCCCAATAGTGAGCCATTTTTATACATCTAGTTATGCATCTTTATATATTTACATTTTTTTTTAAACGAACAAACTGAAAATTCCATTCTAGATCATATCATGTGTAAGCTGTATTGTAGGCAGGTGTTCAGAAAAGTAATTTTTTTTAAATGTCTACAAACTACATAAACCATTGTTGCTCTCCAAATTAGTTGGCTTTGAGACATACCCAGGACAAACGTCCAATCACTAAGACTGTGTTCAAATTCACCTATACTAAAGCAATCACTTTTTTTTGTAAAATAATCCATCATATTTAAAACTACTAAATAGAGGTACAGAGTTTGATTTTTTTTATGGCAGACAGCGAATTCTTTTGCAAAACATATGTCTATTAAAAATCTGTTTCAGGGCTCCATATGATCTATAAACTTTATGTGCAAAATTTAAACCAACAAAATTCAGCATTTTAAGAAATGATTGCGTCAGATTTTGAAACCATTCAGCAGGCCCAAATTAACAAAAACATTGCAAACAAGAACTTTCAATCGGTTTGTTCTAATTCAGGTTTGCAAGAGCATAGACCTTTATAAAACTTTTAAGTTGGTGGAGAATACATTGCATTTCTTATTGATATTCACTGAATAATTATGCTTTTACTACTGTGCATGTAAGTTTAAGCTAATGCATGTTTTGCAGTTTTATTTTCCAAAAAGAAAAAAAAAAGGAAGGAGATGAGATTGTTAATTTCTATGTTTTACAGATGCGTTCCTATTTGTAGTATTACGGTACTGCATTCCTATTGGGAGTAGTACAGCAGGGGTTTTCAAGTAGGTGGATTTTTCGGCATTGCGTGCCACAGCATGCTTGTGTGGAAGTATAATAAAGTTAATGTGAAAGGTGTTGTATTGTTGTTTAAGTTTAACATTGGTAGCAGGGGATGGCTGCTAATTATACAATCTCGCCTACATTAGACGAGAGCCAGACATACGAGAGCTAGATACAAGAAGTTTTAATATGGACCCAGGTTACTGATTCTGAAAAGAAGAAAACATTCACTCAATTTCAGCAGAAGACCTGAACAAGGATGAAGGTATGACTATTGTGATAGAATAGTTTTTTAAAGGAGGAAAGGGGTCATACTTACAAGGCATATTCAGATTTTGATAGAGTTAATAGAGTGAGTACAGTTTCTGTGGTGGATATATAATTGATTTTGAGCAGAGATACTCCCACATGTGTACATATAACATGGCTCTGCCAGATGCTATGCTAGCTTTTAAGCTATTGCATACTGCACGATTAGATATGAACAAAAGGCAGCTGGCATTAACAGCATGTACGAAGCTTACTTTTACTTTGATGAAATCAGCGCTAAAGAGTTTTTGAAGAAAAGACACGTCTGGTAACAACTGACATTACTGTCACGCAGGAAACTGCGCGTTTCACCAGTCAAAAACAACACATCAAGTTCCACTTGCAAAGTAGCCATGAGAGGTGATCATTGCTAGGCACTAATCCATCAAAATGCATTATTTGTCAGAGCAATTACTACTGGGCTAAAGACTGGTTATGCTGTAAATCAGGGGTCCCCAACCCCCGGTCCGCAGCCATCTGACAGCCGGGCAGCGAGAGAACTGCCGGCAACGGCGACTCACTCAGACTTTTCAGAACGCTTGGCGGGCGGGGCTTTCAGCGGTGCAGAGAGGAGAGAGACCGAGGTGAGAGAGTATTACAACAAAGTATTTTTATGGTCCCGACAGTTTCCCCATATGACATGAGTCTATAGAAATCACGTTACTACGAAGTACATTCAACAGATGCTTTCATTACAACGAAGTGACCTTGAAATGCTTGAACGAATCATCCACAGAGCAGTTAGATCTGTGGTCGCAGCTCAGTTGTGCACGTTTTCACAACGATCCCCAAACAGAAACATTGTAAAAAAAATCTTTCTTCGAACTTTCCTCGTACCGGTTTTTTTTTTTTTTTTGCTGTTTTTGTTGTCTGTGCTTTTCAGTGATTCCTTTTGCTTATTGCTTGTCAACATTTGAAAAACATCCATTGGAATTTAACTCATTGTCACCCTCCTATAGAAACGGCAGACACGAAAAAAAGATAGCAGTGTTAATGTTTGTGATGTGCAATCTGTTGGATTGGCAAATGTAAAGCATATGTCTTTGTTATATGCAAAAAAAGAAGAAAAATCTCTGATTGCAAACGTATGCGAACTGCTTAATAACTTTAATAATAACAGAAATGTTATGTAAATTGTGTATAAAACTGTTTTACTATGCAATTCTATACCTTATAAGACAATATTAAAGTATATTGTAACCTCACCAATATAGTTTAAGCACTGTTAAGTACCGAGCCTTAGATAGTCAAAACACTGGAATGCTCTGATATGCACGGTGTCTTACATGTAACCACTCCACCAATGTAAAATAACATTCTGAACGTCAATGCCGAAGACTGGGTGGTGTATTAGCAATAAGGAGGCACCTTTGAAAAGCAGACCAGACAAAGATGGCAAAATGCCAAGAGGTGCTAATCATTAGCATGTATTCGTGGTGCTTTTATATTCAAGCGTCGCATATTCCCGATCATAATTACACGATACATTTTAAAAGTCTCACATACCGTCTTCTGTGCCGTCTTTTTCTAGGGCTTCATCTGGTCCTGACAGCAGCGGATCGCCAGCAATAGATCGCCACACTAAGCATATTAAATGTATGATAGTCCAACTCTCTGCACATTTAGAATCCTCAGATTTATACTTGATATCACTTTCATGATGAAAAGCATTAAAGTAAGTATACTACATTTTACAGGTAAAAATCGGTAATTTCGTTTAAATAATGAATACTTTTAATAATTACACACATGGGGGTGACACAGTGGCGGAGCGTTAGCACTGCCGTCTTGCAGGGAGTCACGTTGCTGATATTCCCTGCCTGGAGTTTACATGTTTTCCTACTGGGTTTCCTCAGTGTGCTCCAGTTTCCTTCCAAAGATATGCAGATTTGGGGATTTGGTGCCTCTAAAATGACGCTAATGTATGTGTGTGCTTGTATTCACCGTGCGATGAGCTTAGGCCTCATCCAGGGATTGTTTCTCACTCGTCACATATTCCCGATCGTAATGACATGATACATTTTAAAAGTCTCACATACCATCTTTTGTGCCATCTTTTTTTTCTGGGGCTTCCTCCTGACCTGACAAGAGCGGCAAACAGCAATAGATCGCCACACAGAACACATTAAATGTATGATATTCTAACTCTCTGCACATTTAGAATCCTTAGATTTATACTTAACCAACTAGGACCTACAGAGCACAAAAGAAACATAACTGTGCTGGAAAAGGAAAAGAATGTTCCCAATAGGGCTGGGCGGTATGACCAAAATTTTGTATCACGGTATTTTTCTAAATTATCCCGGTTTCACGGTATTTGACGGTATTTTTTTCCCCATGCACGAGTGGATGTTAACCACATTTTACACTGCAATTACTGCAGTAGACTGGCTAAGAATAACCTATTCCACTGTCATGAGCATTGTACATTGTACAAAAAAAACATTTTAATGTGCACAAAAGTGTTAATACAGGTTTGAATGGTCCCATAAAGTGATGGTTTTCAAGGGGGTGGCACTAATGGAGAGAAGGAATCACATTGCATGACAGATGCAGTCAAAATATAGAACCTTTTTATTGAACAAATTTTGCAAACAACTATTTTGACAACATATTTTCAACCATCCCATCATTAAACTGCACAATATTTAAACTAATAAATAACAACAATAAAATAAATAATAGTTCAACTTCCAGTAATAACAACAATAAAATAAATAGTGCAAATTCCAGTAATAATACTATTACTTCAAAGCTTCAAGCCCAGATACATTATACACTATTCAAGTATTGAGAAAAAAAAAAGTGAATGTGTATTCACACATTTGAACATAATGAACAAGGCACTTATGTAAATCTTAGCTATTACAAATTCTGGGCAAGGAAAACCAGACGGTCAACAGCATCTGGTTTGAGTACTGCCCTGTGGCACGTGACAATGTTCCCACCAGTACTGAAAGCTCTTTCAGTACGTGTTCAGCACCACAATCAGCTGGGGTCAGATCAGCTGATCCCGGTACCTCACTTTCATTTTTGATCTCCATCTCAGTGTTTCTCAAACTCGGTCCTGGGGACCCACTGTGGCTACAGGTTTTTGTTCCAACCAGATTCCTAATCAGTGACAACACCTGATAACACTGAGCTCATTTAATTAGCTGGTAATTTTTTTTTCTTTTATTCGACATTCAGAAAACCATGTTGTTTTACATTTATAAGACATTTATAAAATTTCTGCTTTTGCTATAGATTTAAATGTTTAACTTTCTTTTGTTGATTTCATTATACTTTGCCCTTTCTCTGTGCAGTTTTTTCCCCCTTCGTTGTATCTTAATAATAACAACTTAAAACGAGCAGATCAGACATGCTGGCAAACAACACACTGAATAATCAAAGGCTGCAACTACTTTAGCGTCACACCCACTAATTAGTAAATAATGGATTAATTAAACAATTAGAACACCTTGAAAAGTAGAATGAAAATCAAGATGAAAATACTGTTAAAAAGAAAAAAAAAATACATTATTCCTATATAACTGCTTGGTACATTTTAATATATATATATATATATTTTTTTTTTAGCAAACTTAGTTTTCTAATTAATATATTGTTCCCTAAACACAGAACTTGGGAAATATCAGTTCACTTAATTAGCCCAGGAGTTCAATTAAAAACAGAAGCTGGTTGGAACAAAAACCTGCAGCGACAGTGGGTCCCCAGGACCGACACTGAGAACCCCTGATTCTATATGATCACTTGCATCAAAATCGGAGTCTCAAACGATAGCTAGCTAGACTGAGGCATCTCACAACGTGGGAGTTTCCGACAACGTATTGTAAAGCATCGATCGGCCCACAGAAAAGTTTGTTTGCCGCGCCAACTTGAAAATGTTTCAACATCATAACTTCGAAAAATCTAAGTTGAACCATCGTAAGTAGGGGACTGACTACCTGTATTGACTGATAATAGAGATAACAGAAAACTGATTATACACACTTTCATTATACATTTCTTATTGTAGCGTCTCAACCAGGTTGAAGCCTTTTTTTTTTTTTTTTTTGAAGTGACTGTTGAATCCGACTGAGGGAAGGCAGAGTACAGCGCAGAGGAATGACAGCAGGGGAATGATAGATGCGGTAAGGGGGGGCGACACCCGGGACGGGAGAAGGGGGGAGAGTGGCGAGTTGGAGAAGGAACTGGAAGGTTGTGTGGTGGGGTTACAAAGTTGGCGTTCTTATTTCTTGACTGTTCAAATAAACTTTTGTGAGACTTTACTACGTCTGTTTTTTTTTCTTCTCGAACCTGACGCGGAGGTTGCTACATTATTACTATAGTATGTTTTTACTACCATTACTTAAAATAGTTTATTTTAATAACTATTACATGCCTATGGCTGTGTGAAGCCTGTGTCCAAAGCACTGGAGTCTTATCCAATTGTTAATTTTGACAGCCTTCTTGATGTTGGCCCCACTGTCCATTGTGATGGCCACTTGCCTCTGCTCTGCAAGCCCCCAGGAATTGAGTGCCTCCAGCAAGCCTGCAGCAAGTAATTCGCCAGTGTGGTCATTTGGAAAATAGCTTGTTTGGAGGCAATAACTTTTCAATAGCCAGTCATCATGTATAAAATGAATCGTCAGTCTCAGATATGGCTCCATAGTGCGACTTGACCACATATCTGCTGTAGTTGAATAGTCGGTGACTGTAGCCACCTCTGCTTGTAATTTCCCTCTGTGTTCTCGGTACAAGTCGGGGATCGCCGTTTGGCTAAAGTACTTGCGACTTGGGATCACATATCTGGGATCCAGTGTCTTGATCATAGCCCTGAATCCGCCTTTCTCCACAGTACTTAACGGAACCATATCTTTGGCTATATGGACTGTAATGGCGTTGGTTATCTCGATCCACCGCTTGCTTTTTTTGTCGTAGGCAGTACTTCTAGCAAACGCGTCTACAAGCGACAACTGACTTGAATGTCCCCTAGGTTTTTCAGTTTTACCCGAGGACGTGGAGGGTGCCAATCTTAGTTCCATGCATTCATGGTACTCCAACGCATGTTTGCGGCTAAGGTGGTGCAGCAAATTGCTCGTGTTGCCGCCTCCGGCGACAACTGTAGCTCGACAGCATTTACAATAAATAGTTGTTTGGTCCACATCCGACTTTTTAAAGCCAAAGTATCTCCAGACAACAGACACAGCTCCTTTCTTCGGCAAAAGTTCTTGTGTGTCATCATATTTAACTTTATCATCTGCTACAGCTTCAGTTTTACAATGTTCACCGTCCATTTTCACCGCACAATACCTCCACTAACGCATGCGTGTTTAGCGGTGTAGCAGTGAAAAAGGTCCCCCCTTAAACAGTTTCCCGCTGCGCCAGGTTCCGAACATTGCTTAGCCTATTTTAACCGGTGTTACGGTATGAGAAAAATCCATATCATAACAAAAATAAAAAACGGTTTTTGGTATGAACCGGTATACCGCCCAGCACTAGTTCTCAAGCATAAAACAAAGGTTTTTAAATTCTAAAGACAAGGTCTGAAGCGTCTTTTACCATAATTATTTTAGCCCTGCCGTGTTTTTCTGTATGTTGGTCACACCAAATATCTATTGAATTCCCACACATGGTAAAGACAGCTTACTTCAATACTAATTAAACAGCTGCAAGATGTTGCCAACAGCTTAAATTCTTTCTCCCCTCTTGTATCTCTACCACTTTACTTTCCATTTGGGACTACACACAGCCCACTGTAAGTGAACAGAACATGTAACAATGGCAATATTTGTACAGCTTACCAGTTTAAATAAGAGTGTTAGGGAAATGTATGTAAATAGGACAAAGAAATATTTTCTGTCTAAAATAAGGAATCTTTTAAAACAAACTGATGGTGACAAAATACCTTGCTGTCACCAAAGTAAAACTAGCCAGTAATTTCAACCAAGATGATTACTTTATCTGTGATCTTATGTTTCATAATGCCACCAAGATGACAAAGATGCTAAAGATAAAATAACTTTATAAAAAGAGGATAGGCGATTTAGGAGTGCCCATATATCTGTGATTAAAGAAAATACAATGTCTAGACAAATTATATATAGATTTGTTTGGTTGTAGGCTCAAAGATGCAAACAAATTTTGATTGCAAACATTTATCCTAGAATTACACTCTGCATGCTTTTAGGGTGCAACTTACAATATTTCAAAGGATGCTGAATTTGCTGACCGATAGTTTTGCACAAGATAAATGCAAAAATTTTTAGTACTTCATCTTCTTGGGTTTGCAGGGTCAAGCATCCCAATCTCAAATAAAGGCAGATAACACTGCTCAAATTAATTTTTAGTTTAAGGTGAAAACAAGGTATTAAATTATTTTACTTCAGTGTCAGCATGAAACCATGTATTAGTGTGACAGTATAATGGAATCAGTAGCATGCATAGAACAGATACATCATAAGATGTGACATGACATGCATCATAAAAAATACATATCAATACTTACTGATCAATAAGAATCTGACATGACTCGGCATGACCTGCTCCACCAATGTGCCAGTCCCAGTCCTAGAAAAACATCAATTCCAGTTAAATTAAAATTGTGTCTCCATATCTCTGTGCTCAGATAATTAAATTTCCTTCTACGTGTCAGTAATTAAAATCAGTTGAAAACCTATTACTTCAAACAAATTTCCTCTAATTGGAACAAACTGGTAGTGGGAAAAAAACAAAAATGTAGCTCTTAAAGTCTTGAAGTTTTGGTCTTACTTAAGATGCCTAAGTAACAATTATTATAAAATTTCACCGAAGGAACTGTGACAATTTGATACATACAACTTAACATTTACATAAATATAGATTTTGGAAAAACATGATTCATTGTTGACTCACGTAATAATCATTGGATAACCCAAGTAAAGTAACAGAAGACCAAAGTCAAACTTTAATTATTAAATGATTTCTGAAATAAACACAAGAACAACAAAACATGCCAGGCAAGGAGGCAAAAAGGCAAAAAAATGGTTTGCCTTAAAAAGGCAACCCAACAAGTCTAGTTCTGATCCATTATGCTGACAGCAGTCAATCGGTAGTGATGTCACGCTGGCCTCGCCTCTTGGTGGTCCAAACATAAAACACAATGACACGAACCATAAAACTATACTATATAAGTTATACATAGTGCATACAAAACAAAATAATAATTAAACAAAACAATATTTAAAAAATACAAAATTACAAAGAGCACAAGAGAAAGAACAAAAATGATGACAAAAATAAAAATATACTCAAGCCAGGGAACAAACCCTGGATGAAACATAACAGAACAGCGTACATGTTGCTGCTTAATAAAGTAATAATTGTGATTATTGCATTATTTCTACAGGATGTTTTTTAAACTGCATAAATTTCAATTAAGACTGTTACATCAAATGCAGTGAGCAGCATAAACTTTTTTTCCTAACCACTGCTTATCAAGCATCTGTAATCAACAAGCATTAATAAGTCATTCATCATTCGATGCATATCATGAAACACTGCAAACACAAGCAGACAATACAATTTATATGACATTTCAAGACACAGGAAATATAATTTCAAAATATTTTCCCTTAAGTATTCCTTGTAGTACTGGCAAAGACAATTAACTTGTCAAAAATAAATATTTGGTGTAGATGTACCTGTGTTTTATGGTATGACCCACCTGTTTAGCACAGAAACAGCAACAGAAGGTTGTCAGGCATTACCTGCACATTACTTGAAATGTTGCAAACACATTTCCCTCCAAAAGGGCAGCAGTTAAGTCAATTTGGTTTTGATTACCGAAGTGCAATAAGCATGACAGCATAATATTGCTAATATGTGCTTGAAATAAATACAGCAACCTTAATTGTCTACAATGACAATACAATAAACTGCTTAACAAATTATTAATTTAATTAAAATTTCAATGTTGTCCCATTTTCACACATAGGGTTTAAAAACAACATAAAAAATAGATACTTTATTAATCCCAAGGGGAAATTCACATTCTCCAGCAGCAGCAATCCAAAAAATTAATAAATTATTAACCTCCTTAGCGTTAGACCTGAGCACTTGGGCAACTGTATAGATGAGTCTTGCATAAGCATCAGACCCAAGGACTATGCAGGCTATAAAAGTGCCAAGCATTGCTCAGAAAACAATATTGACATGTTTTGCGTAAGGGACCGGCCCGAGTGTTACCCGGGCAACAGTGCAGACACGACTTCTCCTAGCCTCATAATGGTGTCTTGTAAGATAATTTTTCAGCAGCCTAGGTGTTGCACACTCTTGACATTTATACAAGCAATGACGATGGATTGACTCGGTCTTCAGGCAGTAAAACTGAAAAGGACAGTGAAATCGAAAAAGTGATTCTGATGAATCAGAAAAGACGCTTGTGTCAATTGCACATGTGCAGTGTGCTATTCAAAAGTTGATCAGTCTGGAAAGAAAATCCACAAGGAATCACATTACTACTGTCCAGACTGTGACATTGGATTGTGTATTTCACCGTGCTTCAAGACATACCACACAAAACAAATTGACAGAATATAGCATTATTTTTGTTAATATTCATTATTATTATTTGTATCATTGTTATACTTTATACAATTCTAAATTTGTACTTTTACTGCTTTCCACGTTTTACAATAGAAAGATCAGATTTAATAAATTTGTACTTCTCAAGGCAAACACTTTAATATTTTTTATATGTTTTTTCAAGAAAAAAATAACGCTAAGGAGGTTAAAGAGCACCAGCACCTAAACAAACAGCCAATAATAAAGATCAGCAAGTCAGTTTCAGAAACAGCCATGTATGTTCAAACATCAGCATGCTCATATTCCACAAAGTATTTCAATTTGCACATGTAAAGAGAAAAGGTTACCACCCAGTATTACAAATTAACATTTTTTTTTTAAAAGCCTGATCAAAGCAACTCAAAACATCTAACTAATTATTTTAAAATATACAAATCAGATTACTGAACATACTAAATCCAAGGTCAACAAGACAAGAGGACATGTCATACAGATACTAGAATAAACTTAAAATATTACAGCAAGAGTGCAGAACATGGGTGTCAAATTTTATTTTATTGCCACATTTTCTTTATACACAAAAAACACAGGTAACTCTCTGCTCATCAGAAGTTTGCTCAAGGCCACAATAAGATCAGCACAGTACCTTATGGACTGGTCATATATCAATATTACAACATAAACTAGCTTTATTTAATTAGTAAATATTTATGCTACAGCTCCCAAGTAGTGAGCATCAGTGTGATGTTCATTTTCTGACCAAAAAGTGGGAGACCAGCTTCAACTTACACTTACCACTAATGAGTTTACATTGAAGTGGAAAATTTAAAATGTTAAGTCAAAAAGAAAGACTACAAAATCATCATCAGTATTTATGAATTGTGTCCATAAAAATTCAGGTACAGCAAATCCACCACTTAAAATGTTCAGTAGTACAAATACCCCTTTTACCAAGTTCGTAGTTAAAACTTGCTACTTTGTCTATGAACTTGTGATATGGAATTATAAAAAAAAAAAAAAAAAAAAAAAAAGTCTTACTTAGTGCAAGGCTATGAGATGGATGAAGAAGGTGTAAATCAACTCTGAATTGGTCCCAATCCATCACAAGGGATGCAACTACAGTACATCTACCCAATACTCACTGAAACAGGGCAAAATTTACAGATACAGGGGCAAGATGGAATCAAATTGAAATGTTACTTTGCAATACCGCTTGGGCACCAATTTGATCTTTTTTTTCCCCCCAAAGGTTTGTTTAATTAAAAAAAAAATGTATGGCTGGACATCTAGCGGTTTTAAACACAACAGTTTCACCAGATTCTCAACAAGAAATTTATTGCACATTTTTAGCTTAATGACTAAATCACTTCTGAATACACTTCAGTTTAAGTTGTTTTATTGTAGAATATTGTTTTTGTAATTAGAAACAAGTGAGGCTTAGTTTCAGTTTGCTAGCTGGTTACAGAAGTAAATGTACCTATCAGAAGAGGCACGGGACTGCTCAATAAGATAACAAAATACTCCGCATTATCAGCCTTTATTTGGGTGTAATCTAGAAGCACTAAATTAGAGTCTGTAAAGTAAGAAGACCTTCATGATGCCAAACGTTTTTAGTTGACATTACTATTTTAATCATAGATCACTGAAAATGAAACTTAACGACACTTAGCAATGTGATATCACTGTTTTTGTAAATCAAATTATAACAATATTCATCACTATCATTAGTTATTTATTACCCCGATATGCAACCTCACATTGTCATATACAACGTTAAAGGTTCATTAAAATTATAAGACAACATCGACTATAAGCTTGAAGAGGAACAGCATTCTGGCAACTTGATTTAAAATCAGATTAGAAAAGAAAATACATAGTAACAGTCATACTGCATAAAATGTAATGGAAACGTAATTACAAACTTTTGCAACATTAAAGGTCACTCACCTTAATTAAAAAAATATCACAGTCACAAATGCTGCACACGTGAGGGAAAGACCCAGGTAATACACCATAGTAATCCTCAATCTTGTAAGAGGGTGGAAGTCCCTTCCTTTTCTCCAATTTGGACCAAAGTTGCCCACTAGATGACCCCAGTCGATCATATTCAGACCTGTAGTATCCACGATGTTGCTCAGAATAAGGTAGCCTACCACTGCTTCTCACTCTGTCATCATTAACAAGTCTCTCATAAGAGCCAGATAACTTCTCCCTTGGTCTGTAGTGACTGTATCTTCCAGACTGCCGGAGACCAACGGAGTCATCAGAGTTATCTGTTCTACTGCGTTTAACTTCCCACTTACCCCTGGAACCTCGATGTGTTTTTTCCTGCATAGGAGAGTGGATTTCTCGTATTCGCTGTGACAGCTGCTCCATCTCTCCTTTTTGTGACTTCATCTGCAATAAAATTCGGGAAATCATTTCAACACTGCGATTTTTCTCAGGGATTTTGGCTAGTTCATCAAAATCTTCTGAAGACAGCCCAAGACTGGCAAAGACACTTGCAGCTTTGTCAGGAGTTCCATGCCTTGGTTCACAGGAGATCTGATTGGCACCATCAAGGCCGGAAGATTCTGGAGCACTATGGGATGTAGTGGGAAAGCTATCACTGGGGGACTTTTGTTTGCCTACATCTGAACTAAATTCCAAATCTGAACTCTCAATATGGCTGCTCCCATGGGCACCATCGGGGTTAATGGTGGTCATTTCAGTAGATTCCAGAAGGCTCAGATCTTCAGTCTCAGAAGCTTCTAATGAGGCTTCCTGAGACATTATAAAAAACCAAAAATTGCTTGTTCAGTGATAAAAACTGGAAGATTATAACACATCTAAGGATGACTAGTACAATGTAGAGAAACTTGAATTCAATACTGGTGGCCTCCACTTGTGGCAATTAGTGAAGTCACTCTGCAAAAACAAAATAATTAAGAATTATAAACACCAACTTAGTAATTATGAAAACAAAAGACTGAGCTAAACAAGAATACAGAGCTAAGAGCAAGACTCTCTTAGGGAGAGAACAAAAAACTGAGCAAATGACTTGACACTGAAAAGAAAATAAAAAGCTAAAATAGCTGTTCTTCACTCAGGATCCAAGTTCCACAACGTAGCAAAGGCCAATAATTAATTTGTATATTGTGAACAGTGTAGCGACAGAACAGACAGACGGGCCTGCACATGTACTGGCTTAAGCAGGGGGACACGTCTGGCACTGCAGGATTGGAGTCCCTGGCGGCGTAGTGTGTTACTGATGGTAGCCTTTGTTACTTTGGCCCCAGCTCTCTGCAGGTCATTCACTAGGTCCCCCCGTGTGGTTCTGGGATTTTTGCTCACCATTCTTGTGATCATTTTGAACCCACGGGGTGAGATCCTGCGTGGAGCCCCAGATCAAGGGAGATTATCAGTGGTCTTGTATGTCTTCCATTTTCTAATAATTGCTCCCACAGTTGATTTCTTCACACCAAGCTGCTTACCTATTGCAGATTCAGTCTTCCCAGCCTGGTGCAGGTCTACAATTTTGTTTCTGGTGTCCTTTGACAGCTCTTTGGTCTTGGCCATAGTGGAGTTTGGAGTGTGACTGTTTGAGGTTGTGGACAGGTGTCTTTTATATTGATAACGAGTTCAAACAGGTGCCATTAATACAGGTAACGAGTGGAGGACAGAGGAGCCTGTTACAGAAGAGGCTACAGGTCTGTGAGACCCAGAAATCTTGCTTGTTTGTAGGTGACCAAATACTTTCTTTCCACCATAATTTGCAAATAAATTCTTTAAAAATCAGACAATTTGATTTTCTGGATTTTTTTTTTTTCTCATTTTGTCTCTCATAGTTGAGGTACATTGGGTACGGAAAGTATTCAGACCCCCTTCAATTTTTCACTCTTTGTTATATTGCAGCCATTTGCTAAAATCATTTAAATTAATTTTTTTCCTCATTAATGTACACACACCACCCCATATTGACAGACAAAAAAAAGAATTTTTGAAATTGTTGCAGATTTATTAAAAAAGAAAAACTGAAATATCACACGGTCCTAAGTATTCAGACCCTTTGCTGTGACACTCATATATTTAACTCAGGTGCTTTCCATTTCTTCTGATCATCCTTGAGATCACCTTCATTTGAGTCCAGCTGTGTTTGATTATACTGATTGGACTTGATTAGGAAAGCCACACACCTGTCTATATAAGACCTTACAGCTCACAATGCATGTCAGAGCAAATGAGAATCATGAGATCAAAGGAACTGCCTGAAGAGCTCAGGGACAGAATTGTGGCAAGGCACAGATCTGGCCAAGGTTACAAAAAAATTTCTGCTGCACTTAAGGTTCCCAAGAGCACAGTGGCCTCCATAATCCATAAATGGAAGACGTTTGGGACGACCAGAACCCTTCCTAGAGCTGGCCGTCCGGCCAAGCTGAGCTACCGGGGGAGAAGAGCCTTGGTGAGAGAGGTAAAGAAGAACCCAAAGATCACTTTGGCTGAGCTCCAGAGATGCAGTCAGGAGATGGGAGAAAGTTGTAGAAAGTCAACCATCACTGCAGCCCTCCACCAGTCAGGGCTTTATGGCAGAGTGGCCTGTCGGAAGCCTCTCCTCAGTGCAAGACACATGACAGCCCGCATGGAGTTTGCTAAAACACACCTGAAGGACTCTGAGATGGTGAGAAATAAGATTCTCTGGTCTGATGAGACCAAGATAGAACTTTTTGGCCTTAATTCTAAGCGGTATGTGTGGAGACAACCAGGCACTGCTCATCACTTGTCCAATACAGTCCCCACAGTGAAGCATGGCGGTGGCAGCATCATGCTGTGTGGGGTGTTTTTCAGCTGCAGGGACAGGACGACTGGTTGCAATCGAGGGAAAGATGAATGCGGCCAAGTACAGGGATATCCTGGACAAAAACCTTCTCCAGAGTGCTAAGGACCTCAGACTGGGCCAAAGGTTTACCTTCCAACAAGACAATGACCCTAAGCACACAGCTAAAATAACGAAGGAGTGGCTTCACAACAACTCTGTGACTGTTCTTGAATGGCCCAGCCAGAGCCCTGACTTAAACCCAATTGAGCATCTCTGGAGAGACCTAAAAATGGCTGTCCACCAACGTTTACCATCCAACCTGACAGAACTGGAGAGGATCTGCAAGGAGGAATGACAGAGGATCCCCAAATCCAGGTGTGAAAAACTTATTGCTTCTTTCCCAAGAAGACTCATGGCTGTATTAGCTCAAAAGGGTGCTTCTACTAAATACTGAGCAAAGGGTCGGAATACTTAGGACCATGTGATATTTCAGTTTTTCTTTTTTAATCTGCAAAAATTTCAAAAACTCTTTTTTTTGTCTGTCAATATGGGGTGCTGTGTGTACATTAATGAGGAAAAAAATTAATTTAAATGATTTTAGCAAATGGCTGCAATATAACAAAGAGTGAAAAATTGAAGGGGGTCTGAATACTTTCAGTACCCACTGTATACCTATGATGAAAATTACAGGCCTCTCTCATCTTTTTAAGTGGGAGAACTTGCACAATTGGTGGCTGACTAAATACTTTTTTGCCCCACTGTACATACACACACCACCACAGCTACTTGGCTCCATGCGTCTGTCTGAAGAAGTGCTTCTGTCCGCTATCTTTCTGTCACAGTAGCACTGAGGGACAGTGGTGTCTTGGGAGCATCTTCTGATCTCCCCCCCCAGGAACGTTCAAAAATAATATCCTTAAGCTCCTGATATTTTTATCCTATTTAATTCAGTCCCTGATCACAGCGTGAAAAGGCCAAGAGAGAGCCACTCTTTGAATTTTTATATATTGTACAAATAATCGTGCAACTTCAAGAGGTCAAACCCACTCTTTGATTCTTATCTGAATAATCCAAGTTAAGAATGTGCACAAAAATCACAGAGGGGGCTAGGACGCTGATTTCTGCAAATTTCAACGTGACTTTTATATCATTAAATGGCACAGTAACAGTAAACAGAGTTTAGTTAAGCAAGGCAGTCTATGCATACACTTTTTGTTAAACCACTGCAGCTATATTCTGGCAGGGCATGTTTGCATTTCCAATTAGATGGTAAAAACTTCATTTAGTTTTTTACTTAAACATGCATTTAGAAAAAGAATGCCTTGCAACCTGTTCGCACTTCTACTGGGGTTGTTAGGCACATCTACCGATTGAGGTGTTTTCAGTATTGAAATCTGCTGTGGCTCTGCGTCATCACCTCTCATAAGGACAGTCCTTTTCACCTCCTTTTGACTGGATACATTGTTTACTTCAAATGCATATTCACAATTGATATTGTTATGAACATAGCTGCCATATCTTTCAACCTTACATCGACTCCTACAGTATTGACATAATTGAGCGATTTCTGTTTTGGTTTTGGGAATTTCAGACAAGGGATGCCTAGCCTGTACAATACAAGGTACTGCTCAATTTAACAGCAATACTTAATGTTTTAAAACTAAAAAAATAAATCCTTGTATCATGAACAAATTATTAAAATAATACACAGTAGGGTCCACAGACTTTCCTACTCCCTTTAATACTGTTTTGTTTTTTTCACAAGTGTAACATAAACGACTAATGAGGCCGCATTTGGTGCAAACCAGGAAGCAGAACATTTTGTAAGTTTGAGAATGTTACATATATTACAAATTGGAAATTTCAGCACTACCATTTCAGATCTTTTTAATATTCTCATCTACAGTGGGTATAGAAAAGAATCATCCTTAACTGTAGCGGTGATATCTTTCACTTGGATGTTATAGATTGCATTGAGTAAGTAAAGCTGGAAAAAGTATTGGTTTGTGCGTTTTCATTTAAGGGTGTAAAGCAAACAAAAATGGGAATATTTCCAAGTGGGTGATTCTTTTCTAGACCCATTGTATATTGAAACACACAACTATAACTTCTATTTTGAAACAATAAAAAAAACAAATAAAAGAAATATATGTATGATAACATGAAGACTTTCCTAGACCCCCTCACACTTAATAAAGAACCTAAAATAAATCTTTGCTGGAATGCTAAACATCTTTAAGTGTTTACTTCTCCATTGTTATAAACACTTAAGAATCTAAAAAGAGCAGCACTTTAACTTTATTAGCATCAATGAAAATAAAACTCCAGAATCAGGCATCTTGCATGAAAAAAAAAAAAGTTTGTACCTTTTTTGTTTACCTGGAAATTTTTAGTTCAGTGTTGATCCAAGCAACACACCAACTAATTCTCAAACCCAAATGATTTCTTTGGTGCTCTTTTTAATGGAGTCCTCTAGTGCTTTGTGTCGGACTTCAGCACTCAGTTTGCCTGAACTTGGGCCAATTCTATTTCATACCAAATTCATTGAGCCTATGTAAACATTTAAAGATCTCTATATGTCCTATACTTTCACTTGAGAAAGTATTGTCACATGCACAGTAAACAGTCAATAATGCTGCACAATGAAACTCATATACATAAAAAATAAACACAAGATGATACAATTAACATGCTAATACATAATAGATAAGAAAAACACATTTCCACAATATATTGTGCAAACACTAAAGAATTATGTAAATATATAAATCAGATTTAAATTAATCCAAAAAAAAACAAATCAATACAGATATCATAATTCAAGTGTGAAAAGAGTAGGTAAATTACTGGCTGGACCTACGTGCCAACAATGTCAGGGTATGACGTAATGGACCAAAATCATTTACAGGTTTAATTTCCTGCAGATGTTCCCTAATCTCGTAGTCCTTAATTTCACATTCCTATAGTGTCTGCCTGATGAAGGAGTGTTGTCCTTTATAATGCTGTGTGCCCTCTTGAGGACTGTGGCCTGGTAAATGTCAATGAAAGGTGGAAGAACTGTTCATGAAATGGTGTGGGCAAGTCCTGTCCATTCGCTGTAGAGCTCTGGAGTCCTGTGCAGAGAGCGGTTACCAAACCAGACCATGATGGCACTGGTAAGAATGCGCTTAGTAGTACCCCTAAAAAGCTACAAAGGATTCTGGCTGGCATGCTAAATTTCATTAGCTGTCTCAGGAAGGACAAACGCCATTGAGATTTCTTTACCAACGTGGGACCAGATAAGATCTTCACTAAAATAAAGAAATGATAAATGGACCAGTTTTCACTCTCTCCACCTCTGCCTCACCAATATACTGTGGTGTGTGCCGCCCCCCTCCATTTCTGTGGGACAACAATCTTCTCCTTTGTTTTACTATCTTTTAAGTAGAGATTGTTGTCCTAGCACCACATTATCCGATTTACCATCTCCCTCCAGTAGGCTGTCTCATCTCTTCCAGTATTCAGTCCAATGACTGTAATATCAGTGACAAATTTAACAATACTGGTGTTATTCTGGGAGGCTCATGAAATGTGCATAAAGCAGGAGGCTTAGCACAAACTCCTGAGGGCTCTCTCTATTCAAAGTTCATATGCTGGAAATATAGTTCCCAATTTTCGCTACCTGAGGTCTGCCTGACAGAAACTCTCGAACCCCACTGATGGTAGCGCTGTATTGAATTCAGAGCTGTAATCAATAAATAGCGGTCTAACATAACTATCCTTGTTCTCAAGGTATGAGAAAACTGCACATGTATCTTGCATAACAGTGCCACTCCTACTGCAATATACAAGTCTTTAAGAATAGTCCAAACACTGTACACTATTCAAATGAACTTGTATGCTCTTACATGTACTACTGACTTTCTCCAATAAATCATAAAAACTGACCAGTCATTTCATAACTTTACGGTTATGGTTAAATGATTAGTAATGCAGCAGAAGGTGAAAATTCCGTTGCTACTATTTATTTTTTATACTTTTTTTTTTTTGTACAGTTAAACGTTTATTTACATTGGATCCTGGGGAAAAAATAAAACGGAGGTGAATTTAGCAATGAAGTTCATATTATGCGCCAGTGCCGTTACAAATAAGACGTGCCAATTCCCGCTATTTTTTATACATGCTCTGGCACACTTTATGGCTTTCATAGGCATTATTAAGTACACCTTGCAAGTTAAATTTTAACTTAAACCGGGCGATGATGATAACAATAATAATCGCATAACCACTGTAAATTGTATTGGGTTTATCTGCCTATTTGCATATAACAAAAGAACCATCCGTTACACATGTTTTCAAGAACAAAGATACGGCATCAAAAAGCCTAGAAGAACGCACGTGCTTGAGGAAAAGCTAACTGGATTGCAGAGCCGGTAACGGAAACAGACTAGGAGAAGGCCATCTCTACACTTACAAAGTTACGTCGAAGACGGGGAACATCAAAACAAAGCACATTTATCGCAAGGTTACACGTTTAAAGCGATTCTTAATGCAAGTCATACTGCAATATAAATGATCTCCCTTGGTCTCGTTATACAAGCGAGAGAGAGTGGTCGAGCATTTCGGACTTTGCCCATGATGCCAGGCAACTATTCGCAAAAGCTACAAAATGAACTTCTCCTCCTAAAATACCCGGTAATCACCTTGTGGTCCACCGAAAAGACTATAGAGTTCCGGAGACTATAGGTTTCTTAATCATTTTGGAGCATTTGTATCTTTGCTTTATTTTTATTTTATATGCATTTTAATAAACAAGAATTCATATTCTAAAACATGAACATACCCCACGTCTGTATCCAGCGATCACGTCGCTTACCCACAATTCACTTAAAGTACTTTAACATCCGTTAATGTGCAGCATCGAAACCCTTCCGATAGCAGAATACCCTTTTGTTCGGCCCGCCCCTCTTATTTATGATTGGACAGTTATCGCGGACTTGACCAATTGGTAACTTGCTGCTACTTGAAAACGGAAGCATTTGTTCCAGACCTTTGTAATTTGCTTTAAATATTGTTTGATTGACGGTCAATCGGTCAAGGCTAGGCAGTGGTCATAATTATAAGTCGACGACCGTTCACTTTTGAAAAGTGCAGCCAAACTTCTACGTAAAATACAATAAGTAACTTAATGGATGTACTACATAATATTTCCGTTTAAATGGAGGGTTTGCTTAGACTCGATTAGTATTTGCATATGATCAAAACAAAAAAGGGAAAGGTAAGGGTTTTAATCTTTGGGATATATCCTCTCAACCATTTTCATTATATGTAACGGATATAAACTAAGTACATTTGCAGAAATTCCTTTACAGTTACATTATTAACAGTTGGAGGCTCTGGCCCCGTGTTTTTACACCATTTATTTGATTCGGAATGTACGGAAGCTACTTATTTACACGGTACTTTGTGCAGATCAGTTATTTATTCAACGTTAACCGAAAAACAAAATATTCTACAACGTATATAAATTTGCGTAATTAATATTGATCCATTAGTTGTAAAAAATAAATACACCACATTTTAAACTTCATCAGCTACAACATATTGAGCCACCTTTATTTTCACAGTTTTGTGACAAGATAGATAGATAGATGATGCACTTTATTTTTCCAAATTAGAACTTTATAGAAGCTCGAGAGAGAGGAAGAGAAATATATAAATAATAAAACAAACAACAACCCCCTAAACACACTTAAGACCTTCTGGTTTGGATGCTGGAGAATGGCTCCAATCAATAACAGGGTTATAGGTGGCAGATACTCATTTGAAGGTGCTAACATTTGAATAAAGCAGGCCCAGCTTGTTTTTTCCAAAAAAGGAACATGCCGTTAGATATAGGTCCAGAATTACTCATCGTTCTGAAAAATAAACATCAACATTGTTATGCCAACGCTCCTAGGCATAAATTAAGTTTTTCAAAGTCTGGATCTCACTTATCGGCATTTATTATAATGTGCTTGTATCTCCAGTCTCCAGACCCTCTCCTGCTTTTACTATTTTGTTTGATCATTTCAGATGAAAATTGTCCTGCATTAAATAGCATTTGAAATACGTTTAAGCTGGTTCTTCGCAATAAGCAATTGGCACCGTACCATGAGCTGTCCATGACTAACACGTAAAAGTTTATCCAACTTATTTAAAAACGTTCAAACATTTATGGAGACAGGCCAGTTCTGAGTCCTTTCCACTTTTATTCTTGCTTCGTAATCTTTCTTTCGATAAGATGCAACACAGTCAGCGGTGATCGCAAAGCTACCAGCTAACTAGAGAAACATTTATATTTCCCTCGTTACGTGCTCAGAGTCTCCTACATTTTCCAATGTTATAGACGTAGGTAGCCATCAGATTCTTAGATGCTGTGATAACTTTCAAATTCCCACCTTGTCCAAAAAAGCAGTTCATAACGGGGCTGACCGCTTGGTCTATGTCTTCGTTGAATCTGCAGTTGAGTTTTGCCCGGCCTAACGCGGGTACCAGTGTGAAACTGACTGGCAAAGCTGGCATACCCCTGAATCTAATAAAGAGTATTTAATGTGTTTTATTGAGCAGGCAATGTTATGAATTAAATGGCTTTGTCACGCCCTAATTTCCAAAGTATGAAAAAAACAGATGACTTTGTTAAGAAGCAATTTTGCGTTGAAATTGACTGGCAAATTTGGCACACTCCCATAATGAGTCGGATATACTGTGATGTTTAATATCCACTGTAAAGGGTTAAACGGCTTTAGACCACCCTCATTTTTACTTATTTTCTGGCAAGACAGATGCCTCGGTTAAGATGCAGCTGAGTTTTGCATAGACCAAATTGAAATTAACTGGCACAGTGGCATACTCCTGTTATCCAATTCATACAATTTATTGTAATGTTTAATGGGCACTCTAAGGAATTAAATGGTATTGGACCATCCTAATTTTCACAGTTTTGAGAAGATGCAAAACTGTCAAAATTAAGGTGACTGAACACCATTTAACTCTTTATGGTGCCCCTCCATCATCACAGTACATCCCATTCACTAGATATGGTTAATGTGCCAGCTTTGCCAGTTCTTTAGACAAAGGCATCTGTTTTTTTCTCAATGCTCTGAAATATAGAAGGGCCCAACACCATTTAACCTTTACAGTGCCCTTTAAAAAACACATTGAATCCCACTTATTAGACATGGGGAGGTTACGAAATTTGCCAGTCCATTTGACCCAGTTACCTGCTTTGAGCTAAACAAACCTTAACTGCATTTTAGCAAAGGAGTCTGTCATTTCTTAAACCTCCCATAATTGTATCCTAATAATGAATAGCAATTAATAAGGAAAAGAGTAGACTAACAGGCAAATGACTCCGAATGCTGAATGGCTGACGCTACTTCAGTGTTGGATCCAGTAGCCTGAACTTTAGAAAATAACAGCTTAAAAAGCAGAACACCTGGAAAAGCAGAATACAAATCACAATAATGACAAAAATGGTAAAAAACCAAGAAATTAAAACTATGTTATCTCCATGTAACACCATAAATGCTTGTTATATTCCAGTTAAATTTAACATATCTCGTTTAGAAAATTCTTCAAATTTATGGAGTCATACTTTTCATCCTCCTGTGTTGTTTGCAGTAAGATAAAAATGACTCATTGTGAAAATGATTGAAAAAACCCCCACCTGTATCCACAGGGGTCCCCCAGGACTGAGGTTGGAAGCCATTCCATTTATGACCTCTTTTGTCAGTTGAAGCCAAATCTGAGCAAGCACTTCACAGGATTTCCTTCTGTCCCTTAACCTTAAGGGACTGATCCTTAAGTACTCTTCATCGTTTTTTTTTGTGTCTTCCACTCTATTTTCTGTCTTTAACTTTCTCAGTTTATCCTAATAATCTTATGAACACACACCGTATATTGAAAATATAGATACTGTAGGTGTTTACAAGGCCTTAAATAATCTTGCTCCATCTTTTATTTTAGATTGTCTTACACTTTACACTCCAAATCATAACCTTAGATCTTCAAATGAGTGTCTTCTTTTTATTCCAAGAGCTAAACTTAAAAGAAGTGGTGAGGCAGCCTTCTGCTGTTATGCACCTAAAATCTGGAACAGCTTACCGATAGGAATTCGCCAGGCTAATACAGTGGAGCACTTTGAAAAACTGCTAAAACCCATTACTTTAACGTGGCTTTCTCATAGGTACATTTTAGTTTAATGCTCTGTATATTCAATTAATTATCATTATCATTCATGGTGGCTCCAAAATCCGTACTAACCCCTACTTTCTCTGATGTTCTTTTTCCGGTTTTCTGTGGTGGCGATCTGCGCCACCACCACCATATCAGAGCACTGTGATGTCCCAACATTGGTGGATTTAAGGCCAGAAGTCCACATGACCGTCATCGTCAAGTTCTTCCATGTGAATCCTGAATACCATGAGGACTGATTGAGCTCATTTATGTTAGCTAGAATGCCTAGAGGGGGCTGGACGGTCTCGTGGCCTCGGAACCCCGGCAGATTTTATTTTGGAGTTTTTTTATTTCTGTTTTTTCTGTCCTCCCTGGCCGTCGGACCTTACTTTTATTCATGTTAATTATTTATTTTATTTTATTATTTATTTTTTATTTTTTCTCTTTCTTCATCATGTAAAGCACTTTGAGCTACATCATTTGTATGAAAATGTACTATATAAATAAATATTGTTGTTGTTGTGCTATTGATTGTTGACTATAGCCTTGTTAGCTATGATTTTATGTCTGTGAAAATGTGTTAGCTTAGCCATTTCCAAATCTTTCCTCAAGGCATTCAAGTAGTTGTGGTACCATCCAGTACACCAGTGTATTTGTGAAGTAATCTCAGTACCACTGGCACACTCGGTTCTCTAATAATTACTCTTATTAATTTCAGGTTTGCTGCTTTTGTATAGTACTATACATTCTCCCACCTGCTTAATCCAATTTGCAGGGGTCAGCAACAGAAGGAGCAAGGCAAGGCTGACTCTGTTTAGCCAGTCCATCGCAGAGCACTTTTATGTGTTGTGGCAGGAGGCTGGGAGCCAGACCCAGCCGGGATGCCTGGAAGGACTGGAAAGGGATCTATACGTCCCCCGGGCCACGAGGGGGCAACCAACCTGGATAGCAAGGGGACCACGGGGAAGTAGCAGGGAGGCTCAAGCCCGTGGGGGCCCGTGGCTACCACCAGGGGGTGCCCCAAGCCTCATAACGCCCTGCTCAAGATGATGAGAGAAGTGCACAAGCTGCTCAAAATCAGAAATGCAGCCTTCATATCTGGAGACAAGGCCACCCTCAGGGTGACCAGAGCCAACCTGTCTCATGCTATAAGGAGAGCTAAGTGGGCATATGTGCAGAGGACTAAAAAACAATTCAGCAGCACCAGAGACACACGTCGCATGTGGCAGGGCGTTCAGACAATTACAAACTACAAGCCCAACCCACACAGCAGCGATGGTGATGCCTCCCTTCCAGATGAGCTGAACAACTTCTTTGCACGGTTTGAGGCACAGAACAAAGAGCCTGCGAGAAAAGCAACACCTCCCTCCACTGACCAGGCACTCTGTCTCTCCATAACTGAAGTGGAGAGGACTCTATTCAGAGTAAGTCCACGCAAGGCTTCAGGACCTGACAACATACCTGGCCGTGTGCTCAAAGAATGTGCCAGTCAACTGGCTGATGTCCTCACAGACATCTTCAACACATCTCTGAGCCAGTCGTCAGTCCCAGCATGCTTCAAGTCGACCACCATCATACCAGTGCCGAAGAAGTCATCAGTGACATGCACTCACGCCAATCATAATGAAGTGCTTTGAAAGGTTAGTCATGTCACACATAAAGACTAATCTCCCTGCCTCCCTTGACCCTCTTCAGTTTGCATACCGCTCAAACAGGTCAACTGAGGATGCCATATGCTCTGCCCTTCACCTCTTCCTGACACATCTGGATAAATAAGACCCATATGTCAGGATGCTATTCATAGACTTTAGCTCTGCCTTCAACACAATCATCCCTCAAAAGCTGGTTGTAAAACTGAGCAGGTTGGGCCTGAACACCACCCTCTGCAATTGGATCCTGGACTTCTTGACAGAGAGGCCCCAGTCAGTTCGGATGGGCTGCAACACTTCCAGCATCATCACACTGAGCACTGGATGCCGCAGGGCTGCGTGCTTAGTCCACTGCAGTTCAACCTGCTGACTCACGACTGCACAGCCACGCACAACACCAACCACATCATCAAGTTTGCGGATGATACGACGGTGCTGGGACTGATAAGCAGGGATGATGAAACAGCATACAGAGATGATGTGGAATGGCTGTCTGCATGGTGTGAAGACAACAATCTATCCCTCAATGTTGACAAGACAAAAGAGATAATCGTGGGCTTCAGAAAATCACATCCTGCCCACATCCCACTCAGCATCAACGGTTTAGATGTGGAGACTGTTAGGAGTACCAAGTTCCTCGGTGTGCAAATAACTGAGGAACTTATGTGGATGCATAACACCTCATCACTAATCAAGAAAGCCCAGCAGAGACTACACTTCCTGAGGTGGCTGAGGCGAGCAAGTCTTCCCCCCTTCCATTCTCACCATGTTCTACAGAGGCACCATTGAGAGTTTTCTGACCAGCTGCATCATGGTCTGGTATGGCAACTGCAACATATCCGACCGCAAGCGCATGCAAAGGATAGTGAAGACAGCAGAGAACATTATTGGGTGCCTCTCCCTTCACTACTGGACATATTTCACAAACGCAGTGTCTGCAAGGCATTGTGCAGGACCCTTTACACCCCTCACATGGACTTTTCACACTTCTGCCATTCAAGAGAAGATACTGCAGCATCAGAGCCAGATCTGCCAAGCTGCAGGAGAGTTTTTACCTCCAAGCTGTTAGACTCCTTAACACCATGCTGCCCCCTGGGATCTTCCACACGGCCTCAACCATCTCTAAAAACAGAACTTTTATACATGCGAGCCACTGTCCTGCAAAGACGAGTATGCAGGTAGAAAAGAACTGAAAATCTCATACTGACCTTTAAGTATTTTCACACTCTTGATATCCTTCTGCTGTGAAACATTCTGACCTGTCATTGTTTACACATGTCTTAAACAACTATTATCATACACTGATAATTTCTGTATTATCTATATCTATTACTTATTATTTATTTATTATATTACATATCTTACACATCGATTTTGCTGCTACTTCTTTGTCTTGTCTTTGCACAATGTCTTGTCTTGTTTGTGTTTTAATTTTAGATTTAAATTTTAATTCTATTTTTAATTTATTATTTGCATGTCTTGTTGTTACACTGTGGACCCTGAGCTTCACAATTTCGTCTATCTGTATACTTGTATGTGGTTGAGACGACAATAAAGTTCACTGTGACTTTGACTTTGACTTGACCTGGGAAGGTGGAGGAAAGACCTTCCAGCAACGCCCGGAGTGCTCCCGGATGCTCATGCAGCACTTCTGCCAAACCAGGAAGTGCATCAGCGAGTACCTGGAGCACGTCCGGGTGACTATAAAGGGGGCCGCCTTCCTACAGTCATGGAGCTAGATTCGGGAGCTAGAGCACAACAAAGCTCCAGTGACAGGAGGAAGAAAGGCGGCCCACGGACATTGGGAGAGGCCTGTGCTGGGAGTGTTTGGTGCTGGAAGCACTGTGTGTTGTGTGGGTTTAAAAGAATAATAAAACGTGTGTTTTATAAAGCAGTGTATAGAATTTAGTTAACAGACAAACAACACTGAAGGCCAAATCAGCATCTTAAGCTGATGTCACATTGCATGACTTCTAGCTGTGGGGTATGTCAGACTTGCTGACTGCAGCAGCTGAGCTCATTGCTGAGTTCTTTATTGCCAGGATCATCCATACACATGACTTTCAATGGTCCCGGGTTCAAATATGTGATGCCAGCTGTGGACACCTGAGCTGTCATAGGGTGCAGCTACCATTATGTGAGACAGCAGTGATGTAAATCATATTTTTCTTCCTGTTGTCACATGACACTTGGACAATTAGAAGTAATTAAGGTTTGAAAAAAGCCATTATGGACATGGTGACCTTCAAAGAAGGAATGTCTGAGATGGCAGAGAGAAGTGAGACTGTAAAAGCCTGAAAATTTGGAAGAGAGAGAAAGTGGTAAAATCAGTATTTTGTACTAGAAAACACGTGGATTTCCTGTCTTCCCAAGATTAAGGTTCCAGCTCCAGGAGAGCATGAGTGGCAGCAGGTCACCATGCTGAATGTGCTTGACACACAGCGGATGTCAGAGACGTCATGCTTCATCATCCTTTCATTAAAGCTCGGCTTCTGCAATGCACTTTACGCTCAGCAGATGTCATTGTTTTTTTCTGCCATATCACCTTCTTAATCAGTTTGTCTATACATTTTGATGTAAAAAAGATGCAAACCCAATAACTTTTTGGAGGTTGCTGTTAGTAAACTTTTTAATCTAACCAACATGTATAATATCATAAGTGCTCAATTAAGACCAAGATTATGGCTGTCGCCTCAGTGGTTCGCAAGTAATATCGTGATAGACAAACACAACTCTTAGCATTTTACAAATACAGACTAGCTGTGCTACCTGTCCAAGGCAAGATGAAATCTAAGTCTTCTTCTTCTTCTTTCGGCTGCACCCATTAGGGGTTGCCACAGCGGATCATCTTCTTCCATATCTTTCTGTCCTCTGCTTCTTGTTCTGTTACACACATCACCTGCATGTCCTCTCTCACTACATTCATAAACCTTCTCTTAGGTCTTTCTCTTTTTTTCTTGCCTGGCAGCTCTATCCTTAGCATCCATATCCCAATATACTCAGCATCTCTCTTCTGCACATGTCCAAACCAATGCAATCTCACCTCTCTGACTTTGTCTCCTAAACGTCCAACCTGAGCTGACCCTCTAATGTACTCATTTCTAATCCTATCCATCCTCATCACACCCAATGCAAATCTTAGCATCTTTAACTCTGTTACCTCCAGCTCTGTCTCCTGCTTTCTGGTCAGTGCCACCATCTTCAACACATATAACATAGCTGGTCTCACTACCATCCTGAAGACCTTCCCTTTCACTCCTGACACTCTTTTCCACCCATTCCACCCTGCCTGCACTCTCTTTTTCACCTCTCTTCCACACTCCCCATTACTCTGTACTGTTGATCCCAAGTATTTAAACTCATCCACCTTCGCCAAGTCTACTCCCCTCATCCTCACCATTCCACTGACCTCCCTCTCATTTGCACACATGTATTCTGTCTTGTTCCTACTGACCTTCATTCCTCTCCTCTCTACAGCATATCTCCACCTCTCCAGGGTCTCCTCAACCTGCTCCCTACTATCACTACAGATCACAATGTCATCAGCAAACATCATAGTCCACGGGGACTCCTGTCTAATCTCGTCTGTCAACCTGTCCATCACCATTGCAAATAAGAAAGGGCTCAGAGCCGATCCCTGATGTAACCCCACCTCCACCTTGAATGAATCCGTCACTCCTACCACAGACCTCACCACTGTCACACTTCCCTCGTACATATCCTGTACAATTCTTACATAGTTCTCTGCCACTCCTGACTTCCTCATACAATACCACAGCTCTTCTCGAGGCACCCTGTCATATGCTTTCTCCAGGTCCACAAATACGCAATGCAACTCCTTCTGGCCTTCTCTATACTTCTCCATCAACACCCTCAGAGCAAACATCGCATCTGTGGTTCTCTTTCTTGGCACGAAACCATACTGCTGCTCACTAATCATCACCTCACTTCTTAACCTAGCTTCCACTACTCTTTCCCATAACTTCATGCTGTGGCTCATCAATTTTATCCCCCTGTAGTTACTACAGTCCTGCACACCCCCCTTATTCTTACATATCTGCACCAGTACACTTCTTCTCCACTCCTCAGGCATCCTCTCACTTTACAAGATTCCATTAAACAATCTGGTTAAAAACTCCACTGCCATCTCTCCTAAACACCTCCATGCTTCCACAAGTATGTCATCTGGACCAACGGCTTTTCCATTCTTCATCCTCTTCATAGCTGTCCTTACTTCCTCCTTGCTGTTCCTGATTCACTATCTCCACATCATCCAACCTCTTCTCTCTCTCGTTCTCTTCATTCATAAGCCTCTCAAAGTACTCTTTCCATCTGCTCAACACACTCACAAGCGAGGGCTTGTGAGAACCTTTCCATCTTTATCCTTTATTACCCTAACCTGCTGCACATCTTTCCCAGCTCGGTTCCTCTGTCTAGCCAATCAGTACAGGTCCTTTTCTCCCTCTTTAGTGTCCAACCTCTCATACAACTCATCATACGCTTTTTCTTTAGCCTTCACCGTCTCTCTCTTCACCTTGTGCCTTATCTCCTTGTACTCTTGTCTACTTTTGCATCTCTCTGACTATCCCACTTCTTCTTTGCCATCCTCTTCCTCTGTATACTCTCCTGTACTTCCCCATTCCACCACCAGGTTTCCTTTTCCTCCTTCCTCTGTCCAGATGTCACATCAAGCACCCTTCTTGCTGTCACCCTTACTACATCTGCTGTAGTTTCCAAACTGTCTGGTAACTCTTCACTACCACCCAGTGCCCAGTCCTCCCTAAACTCAACCTTGTAGTCTTCCTTTTTCAACTTCCACCATTTGATCCTTGGCTCTGCCCTCACTCTCTTCCTTTTCTTGATCTCCAATGTCATCCTACAGACCACCATCCTATGCTGCTTAATTTCCCCTGCCACCACTTTGCAGTCTTCAATCTCCTTCAGATCAACTCTTCTGCATAGGATGTAATCCACCTGTGTGCATCTTCCTCCACTCTTGTATGTCACCCTATGTTCCTCCCTCCCAGATCTGGACCAGGGCTTCAATGAGCTCATGGACAGTCTGAGGTGCAACCAGGCGGTGTCGGATTGACTGAAACATAATGTCCCAAAGGTGTTCCAGGGTCCCAGGGGTATCAATTCCTTCATCCTTCAGGAACTGACTGCATACTCTCTCCACATGAGGCTGGGCATTGTCGTGCATTGTAGAGGAGCCCAGGAGCCACTGCACCAGCATAGGGTCTGACAATGGGTCCAAGGATTTCATCCTGATACCTAATGGCAGTCAAGGTGCCGTTGTCTAGCCTGTAGAGGTCTGTGCGTCCCTCCATGGATATGCCTCCCCAGACCATCACTGACCACACCGGTCATGCTGAACGATGTTACAGGCAGCATAACATTCTCCACGGCTTCTCCAGGCCCTTTCACGTCTGTCACATGTGCTTAGGGTTAACCTGCTGTCATCTGTGAAAAGCACAGGGCACCAGTGGTGGACCTGCCAATGCTGGTATTCTATGGCAAATGCCAATCGAGCTCCACAGTGCCGGGCAATGAGTACAAGGCCCACTAGAAGACGTTGGGCCCTCAGGCCACCCTTATGAAGTCTGTTTCTGATTGTTTGGTCTGAAAAATTCACACCAGTGGCCTGCTGGAGGTCATTTTGTAGGGCTCTGGCAGTGCTCATCCTGTTCCTCCTTGCCCAAAAGAGCACATACCTGCTGATGGGTTAAGGACCTTCTGCTGCCCTGTCCATCTCTCCTAGAGTAACTGCCTGTCTCCTGGAATCCCCTCCTTGCCCTTGAGACTGTGCTGGGAGACACAGCAATCCTTCTAGTAATGGCACGTATTGATGTGCCATCCTGGAGAAGTTGGACTACCTGTGCAACCTCTGTAGGGTCCGGGTATCGCCTCATGGTACCAGTAGTGACACTGACCGTAGCCAAATGCAAAACTAGTGAAAAAACAGAAAAGCTGAAGACGGAAAAATGTTAGTGGTCTCCACCTGTTAAACCATTCCTGTTTTGGGGGTCGTCTCATTGTTGCCCCTCTAGTGCACCTGATGTTAATTTCATTAACACCAAATTAGCCGAAACTGATTAACAACCCCCTCTGCTACTTAACTGACCAGATCAATAGCCCAGAAGTTTCAATGCTATACTCTGATTAAAAAGTGTTCCTTTAGTTTTTTTGAGCAGTTTGCAATGGCTGCAATTTTAATGGGGAGTGTAACTTAGTGGCCAAAGCTCTGGCTTTAAACTGGTGAGTTTGACTGAACCAAACTCCAACTGCATACATTATAATCATACCCAGTATGCGTTTACTGATCATTGTGAGCCAGTGGACCCGGTGATAGAATGAAGCCTTATTCAAGTTTGTTTGTTACTTGCACTGATATCGTCTGGATTAAAGGGATCCGATAAATGACTGGATGAAGGACTATGTACCAGTAAGGAGCCGAATAAAAAATGGTTGGTAGCCTCTCTTCTGTTCAGATGTGTTTGCACGCATGTGTTTAGAGGAACAGACTTGCATTGAGTTTTAAACCTTTAATAATACAGTGAAACTGTGGCCCTCTACTACGTCTTTGCCTTGTCTTCTTAATCTGCCCAGTTCTTCTTAATCTTCAGTCTTCTTAAACTGTAATCAGTTCATTACAGTGAACACATATGTACTCACCTTAGGGCACTTGGATTACTCAATCCACTATTCTTTGGGATCCACAGGGTTAGCACAGCACATGGCAAATCCTCCAGCCAGTAGTCAAACCCTCTCAATGGGCAGTTTGTTGGCAGTGCTACCCTCCATGTCACTATAATGCTTTTTTTACAGACAAAATCTGCATCATCTGTTACTAAGGGATGGGACTGAAGACATTCAATTTACTTTAGAATGAAACAAGGCACATATTTATAAAAAATAATAAGAAAAACAAAAATGTTAAGCATAAAATTGGAGGGAAGAATCAAGAAATACAATATGTGTGAATTTTACTCAAAATGGAATGTTACTAACTTCTGTTTGCTAGAACAGCTCAGAATGGGCTGCATATGTTAAAGATCTGAGTGAGACTGCTTCATCCCATGTTTAAATTGCCATTCTTTGGTTCAGTGTACCATATGCAAGGTTATCAGTCAGATCAAAAGTCAAAAGGAGCAGGAAGACAGAGGAGAGCACAAGGAGTGCTTGATAGCTCCATCTGTGACTTTTTCTTTGTGAAATATTTTTTTACAATAAAGCTGTACAGCCTAAAACGGCATCACTTGAGGGGCAGCATCTTTGAAAAGGATATCGTGCCTCCAAACCACATTCACAACCACTGCTGCTGATAGCTAAGCAGATGACTAAAAGCTTAGAAAGATTCCCACTCCCCCAAGTCCACAGCCTAATGTGTGCCCTGTATGTAAACCTTCATCCAGTTCCTTTCAAAACTTTCTACACTGGGCACCTTTGGTGCTTCCCGAGATACCATTCTGATAGTAGGGGTTTCCGTTGGTTTAAACAGCTTATTGTGAGTCTTGTCAGAGCTATGCTGACCTAAGAGTACGAGCAGGCAACACAACAACACTGGTGGAGATGCTAGTGGATCCCTCCAGGTTCTGGGCTGTACAAATGTAGGTGCCTTGGTCTACTGGTCGCACTTCATCTACTAGGAGTACTGTCTCAGATTGCTGCAATGACCTTCCTCCAGTGCGGACTGTCCTAGTGGACTCCTGGGTGTAAGGGGGTCGGCCAATCTGTGCAAAGAAAAAGAGATGTAGATGGAATAAAACAGCTAGGTCTTTTATTCTTTTACTATGCATAACAAATTTATAAAAAGAAGGAGGTCACATTACCACAGGGGAATAGAAATACACACCATACCCATAGTCTTATGGGGGCACTTTAATTACAACTGACAACTGTGACTTTGGAAAGCAGGAGTAAACATTCTGAACAAACTCGACACGGAGAGCATCCCATTCTGAAAATGAAGGGCAGTTTATTTTAGAACACTCCATGACACAAAGCGCTGTGTACAGCCAATATGTCTTAGCGTGTTTTTTTTTTTTAAGGCTAACAGCATGTGCTGTGGGTACAAAATAAAACTGTGATGTTCAAATTTAAAGTCTAAACTTTTATGAAGTAGCTCTGACAAGCCCCAAAAGCAAGATCTACAGTACAAAGGTAAGCACCTGAGGTAAACATCATTCTGGTGTACAAGGGCATGGTGGTGGTGGTGGGTTGGTTTAAATATAAAAACACACAGACCACAGGGTAAGTGCCCATTACTGGTCTCGCCAACACCTCTTCCAGCAGCAGCCCACTTTTTTCCTAGAAGGTCTCCCATCCACTTACTGGCTGGGCCTGAACATGCTTACTTACCTTCAGGTGGATTTCCTCTCCTGAGGTGTATGTGGTATGGCTGCTGGCTAATAAGCAACTACTTTGAAAGAGTTAATTTTTCAAGGTGGCAAAAAAAAAAAGAAAATACAGAAAAAACTGCGAACCTGCATGACCGACTTTAAAACAGGTTTACCTTCTCCCCGGGGTACTCCCATGTGAAGTCGATTGCCACGTTCAGGTCACCAAGCACTGTGCAGGTCACTTGTAGATTCTCTCCAACATGGACTGACTCAGATGAGGCTTTGATTGTAGGAGCTGGAGGACTTGCTGGATCTAATGATTTTCAAGGGAAGTATATAGAATGAAAAATAATATACACCATATATATATATATATATATATATATATATATATATATATATATATATATATATATATATATATATATATATATATATATGTGTGTGTGTGTGTGTGTGTGTGTGTGTATGTGTTGCATAGTTTACTGTCAAATAATGCAAAGAGTATGCAATACTATAATCTGTTTCTCGCAACTGAAGAGGGCACCGTGGCGGATGTTTGTCGACTTGCAGACCAACCACAAGCGTTACGTGGTTGGTAACCACCCATACAATCAGATTGTGATTATATATATATATATATATATATATATATATATATATATATATATATATATATATATATATATATATATATATATATATATATATAAGTGTATATATAGGAAGTAAAAGGTATAGAAGAAGCACCAATTCAAATGGCCTGCAAAACAGAATGAGGACAGGCCATCTTTTTATTGTCAGCTAAGACGACCTTTGATATGTGTTTGAAAACTTTAGAGCTCACAAACTTTTCAGTAATTAGAACTGAATTGAGTTTACATTGCTTTTTGGGCCATTCTGATGACAGAGGTAAGAGGGAGAACATGGACTTTAGGTATAGGCTGAAATGCTGAATTGACATTAATGAAACAGCTTAATTTAATTAAGGTCTAACATTTTTATTTTAGCATTCTGATTTGATTTTGTTCAGGTGTAGCATTTAATTGTTTCTCTATATGACAAAAGGTCATATAAAAAATCTTTTGAATATTGTGTTTGCATAAGAACTATTTACTGAGTGTTTTGAAAGTTTCATTTAAAGTAAGGAGCATGACAGCACTCAAAGGATTGACACATATAATAGACTAGCAAAATACCCGTGCTTCGCAGTGGAGAAGTAGTGTGTTAAAGAGGTTATGAAAAAGTAAAGGAAACATTTTAAAAATAATGTAACATGATTGTCAATGTAATTGTGTTGTCATTGTTATGAGTGTTGCTGTCATATATATATATATATATATATATATATACATACACATATACACATATATATATACATATATATATATATATGTGTATGTATATATATATATATATATATATATATATATATATATATGTGTGTGTATGTATATATATATATATATATATATATATGTGTATGTATATATATATATATATATATATATATATATATATATATATATATATATATATATGTGTATGTATATATATATATATATATATATATATATGTGTATGTATATGTATATATTGTGACAGACGACCGGCTATGGACTCCGGTCATCACCCCCAGGCCGCTAGGAGGAGCCCTCCGGACAGCATATTTGTGCCCCGAGTTCCAGCAGGGCCTTATGGACTTTGTAGTGTTTTGACACAGCCCTGCTGGATACCTTGGGGGCCGCCAGGAGTCGCTGTAGGGGGGCTAGTGGGCTCTGGCATGCCCTTTAACCCGGGAGTGCATCCCAGTCACGTGACTGGAAGAAGCGATGTGCTCCCGGGATGAAGAAAAGGACTTTGCCCTGACCCGGAAGGAAAACGGACTTGTGGGTTTGGCTTGGAGCCACTTCCGGGTCAGGGGCTTTAAAAGGACTCTGGGTGAGCCCAGACATTTGAACTGAGCTGGGAGGAAGGGTGGCAAGTGTCAGGGCGAGGAGGAGAGTGTATTGTATTAGTGAATAGTTTATTGTGTTTATGAGTGTGGTGGAAGGAGTGCTTTGTGCACTGTACGACAACAAAATAAATAGTTGTTATATTTTCACCTGGTCTGAAGAGTGGTACCTGAGGGTTCGAGAGGTGGACAACACGCATATCTGCTACAATATATATATAATATATGTGTATGTGTATATGTATATATATATGACAGCAACACTCATAACAATGACAACACAATTACATTGACAATCATGTTACGTTATTTTTAAAATGTGTCCTTTACTTTTTCATAACCTCTTTAACACACTACTTCTCCGCTGCGAAGCGCGGGTATTTTGCTAGTATATATATATATAGCAAAATACCCGCGCTTCGCAGCGGAGAAGTGTGTGTTAAAGAGGTTATGTAACTATATATATACATAAACATATATACATATATATACATATCTACATATACACATATCTACATATACATACATATATACACATATACATATCCACATAAACATATATATATACATATACAAATTTACATATCTACATATATATATATATAAATATAGACATACATATATACATACATATATACATTCACATATATACATATATATATATATATACATATATACATATATATATATATATATATATATATATATATATATATATATATATATATATATATATATATTGTATATATACATATCTACTTATTGGCTCCTGTATTTAGGATATAGCGGGTTGGATAATGGATGGATGGACATCTGTATGCATAGCCCCATTTGCCCGTTTTCATTTTTTTTCTTTCTTCAGTAATATTTCAGCAAACCCGGAGCTTGTCAGTTCAAATCCTGGTACTGACACCACTGTGTGACCCTGAGGAAGTCACTTCACCTGCCTGTGCTGCAAAAAACAAACGTAATGTAACAAATTGTACCTCAGATGTTGTAAGTTGGTGGAATAAAGGCATAAGTCAAATAGATAAATATGTATTATACACATAGGAACTATTCATTTATTTTCAGTTAAGTCATCTGCAGCAAACTTTTATAAATGAGGGTTTCTGATTTTTAGATAGTGCAAACTGTTTCTTCCTCATTGACGTTTTCTCTTGGAGAGCTTTTTTCATTTCATTGAAAATGAAAGCAGCAGCTGCCAAAATATGTAGCTTTCTTATTAATTTTTCAACATTGTGTAAAATAAATGTATAAAGTAACATAAAAGGTTTAAATACTGGTTATCCTTTTACACTAAAATATTACTAAAGAGATACAAAAAAAGTAAAATGGATATGTTCTTTTTCTTTAAGGAGATTAAATATTACTGAAGAAAGAAAAAAAAAATTAAACAGCCAAATGGGACTATGCATACGAACTTAAAAGGTTTAAATAAAACAGAAATATATATTTTATTTTTACTTGCTTAACTTGTGGAGGGTGTATCCTGTAGCAAAGCCCTAACTTTTTTCGTGAAAGCCCGTTTCAGTCAATAAGTCTTAAAAAAAGGTGTAAAGATATTAACAATAAGCTAAGCAAACCCAGGAAGACATGGAATCATTTAAATCAAGTATCATTACATCTTCCTTTCTTAAAGAGAAGTAAGGCAGTACTTATAAGCTTACATATTTATATATAGACATACATACATATATATATATATATATATATATATATCTATCTATATCCGAAGCCGTGCAAGCACACTCTTGAGAATGCAACGTATAGTTGTACAGAAGAAAAGCAATCTTGCCTCAAATGAATGGCAACCTTTTGTAGGTCTATGAACTTAATTTAAACTTTAGGTTTACACGGTGCTTTCTTTCCGAAGTACCTGCACTCATGAATATGTCTGTATGTGTCAGTCGGTCAAATCCACGCGCTTCGCACCGGCGAAGTACTGCTTTTAAATTTTTATTAAGAAGAAAATAAAACCTTTTTAAATTGAGGGAAAATATACTAATAACAGTTTGTTAAGGATCTGTTTTTTTGTGAAGCTGCCTTTACTCGAGTGATCACTTCGACCTGACTTGGTGGCCAACTATAAGCGTTACCTGGTAGGTAACCACCCATACAATCAGATTGTGAATCAGACTACGAATGCCGTGAATGTAATTACACACTCACTGCACTTGCTTACGGTAATCGAACCTCGGACGTCAGTGCTAGAGGGGCTTAGCAGCGGTGAAGTATTGCTTTTAAATTTTAATTAAGAACAAAAGAAAACCTCAGAGGTTCGATTCCCGTAAGGGAGTGAAGTGACTGGCCGGTTACCTACCAGGTAACGCTTATGGTTGGACAGCAAGTGACGTAACATCAGCCACGGTGCCTTCAGTTGTGAGAAGAAGATCATAGAATGATTGAAAATAGTTTTGCATTTACCTTTTTAGTAAAAGGCGAGCTTTTAAGTCTGAGAAATCACCCCGTAAATGCATACGTTTAATTGCACATGTGTTAATATGTATGGTTACACAGTATTAAAAGACAGTGAACAACGTGATTTACCTTTGTTCCCGTGTTTGATAAAAGGTGAGCTTTTAAGCCTGAGAAATCACCCCGTAAATGCACACGTTTAATTGCACATGTGTTAATATGTATGCTTACACAGTATTAAAAGACTGAAAAATTAACGTCATTTACCTTTGTTCCCGCGTTTGACTCGTGCTGTAAATCTCTTCCTTGTTTTTAGTTCACGTGATTACATAGGAGGCGTGATGACGTGATACGTGACTCCGCCTCCTCCATTAGAGTATATGGACAAAAAACAGGTTCCAGTTATGACCATTACGCGTAGAATTTCGAAATGAAACCTGCCTAACTTTTGTAAGTAAGCTGTAAGGAATGAGCCTGCCAAATTTCAGCCTTCCACCTACACGGGAAGTTCGAGAATTAGTGATGAGTGAGTGAGTGAGTCAGTCAGTCAGTCAGTCAGTGAGTCAGTGAGTCAGTGAGGGCTTTGCCTTTTATTAATATGTATAGATAATGAGGAGCGAACCCTGTTGAACTTGCTTGGCTTGACTTTGGTGAAATCGCAGAAATGTTTGTGAATTTCTGCAAACTCAGTGAAATGCATTGAGGACAGTGGGGAAGGAGAAACTGAACTAGTTTTGAGTGGATTAAAATGGTTTTTTAAGGGTCACTGAGGGCCAGGGAAGCACCTGCAAACTGTGCTGGACCAGTTATTGAGACAACAGTGCTAATCACTGAACCACCATGCCTCCAAGAGATACAATTATATTCCAAATCCAGAATATTTTGAGTTCTTTATCTCTCCCTGCATCTCCTGAGCTTCTATCACTATGACTAACTAAAACCTATAAAGCCTGTCATGCCAGGAAGCAGTGTTATATACTCAGGGGGCTGTGCCTGTCACTGCCTGATCTGCGCTACTTAGTGAGACGCACAAAATGTTTAAAGGAAACTCCACCCAAAATTGATATTTTTTAAATGTTACTTACCCCTTGTGGTTAGTAGTGTCAGCTAAGAAATTTTTTAATCTCATGTTTTCACGCAGAATGGAGCTAACAAATTTATACTTTAATGGAAAAGGACAGTGACCAATACTGGACAATAGCAAACAACATCAAAATGTCTAAGAAAAAAATTCCAAATTACTTGTGTCACATACTGTAATTGGTGTCAAGTCATCCAGTTATATACTCAAAATATGTAAAATGTATGCATTTTTTGCTAAAATATTTTTATATTGATTCCTCCATTAAAACTAAAGTAGCCCATAACCCAGAACCCGTTCAAACGGTGCTGGGCTTCTGAATTTAAGAAAAAAAGTTAGATTTTTTTTGGAAAAAACTTTGTTATTGATAGTTGGATTCCTACTGAAGTAGGCCCTAGTACTAAGTATTTTGACTCTGACTTTTGATTTCGGTTTATCATTTTGGTTTGGATAGCAACATCTCTCTTCTTCTCAGTAATAACCCCCGGCTTGTCCTTGTCTATGATTTACATCTCTCTCTGTCCTTTCTTCACACAGTAATCTCAAGAGACCCTGTGTCTTATAACACTCTAAGCAGAAACCTGGGATTAACAGATAGTCTGTGAACACTGGAGTCCTCCGTGGAACAGCACTATAGGTAAGAGTGTGCCTTAGTGGCTGAAGCCCCAGTTGCTTAGTGGGCACACTGGGGCTGACAGTTCGGTCCAGGGGTTCTGTGAGTATTGAGTATCTTTGCAATTATTTGTTAAATCTACACTAAGAGGGTCGACACGGTGGCGCAGTGGGTAGCGCTGCTGCCTCGCAGTTGAGAGATCTGGGGACCTGGGTTCGCTTCCCAGGTCCTCCCTGCATGGAGTTTACATGTTCTTCCCGTGTCTGCGTGGGTTTCCTCCGGGTGCTCTGGTTTCCTCCCGCAGTCCAAAGGTATATTGGCGATCCTAAATTGTCCCTAGTGTGTGGGTGTGGCAGCCTGCCCGGGGTTTGTTTGCTGCCTTGCGCCCTGTGTTGGCTGGGATTGGCTCCAGCAGACGCCCATGACCCTGTAGTTAGGATATAGCGGGATGGATTTACACTAAGAGAGATCTTTTTATGGGACATCTGCATTTCCAGACAAATTGGCAAGACAGAAGACTGCAGACTGAAGAAAATTCTGAAATAGCCATGCCTCCAGACTTAGCAAGATGCATGTTTATCATCATTTGTATCTTTACAGAAAGTATCCTTAAAATAATCTTTTGAAAATACTCTGTTTTCCTACTTTTGTAATACTTGTGGTACTGTGTTTTATTAATTCTACTTTATAGCAATATTGATTTTCTTTGATTTGATTGGGTCAGGGTAGCAAATAGTATGGGTGACTGCCATATTCTCACAGTGGTTAGCAGCTGAAAATAGAAAGCCGTGTGGTGAGTGGACATCTGCTTCCGGGATTGGCACCGGTGTATAGTAGACAGCCATTTGGTCGGCTTGTGCTGAGGTAGCAAGTCTCTTTGCTTGAAGCAGCTGTTCACGTGTAGATAAGGCTGTACACATGGGGCGCTATAAAGCAGATATACCTCATACACTCATATAAACAAAACAGGTAACAGTAACTAAAGTGTAGGTTAATCAAAATAACAAACACAGGAACTTCCATGATTGTATACTCAAGGTAAAGTGATAAGAGCCCCTGGTGTGGGTGAATGCCATAGCCCCACAAAGATTAGCAGCTGAGGAGAACATCTTCAATAGAAAGCAGTGTGGTGAGCGGGCAACTGCTTCAGTAATTGGCACAGGCTTGAAGACAACCATTTGGTTAGCTTGAGCTGTGCTTGAGGTAACTACCCATGTGCAAGTAAGACTGTACATGCAGGGCACTATAAAGTAGATATCTAACACTCATATAAACATTATAGTGAACAGTAACTTTAGCGTAGGTGTACCAAAATAACAAACAAAAGACGTTCCACAATCACATACTCAAGGTAAAGTGATAAGAGCTCCTGGTGTGGATGACTGCCATATTCCTGCAGGAATTAGTAGCTGTGGAAGTAGCAGCACAGTGAATTGGCACCTACTTTGTTGAGTGGCACAGGTTTAATTTTATCTGAAGACAGCCATTTGGTCTGCTTATACTGAGCTAGCAAATCACTTTGCCTGAAGCAGCTGTCCTCAGGTAGATAAAGCTTTACATGTGGGGGGCTATATAGCAGCTGTGATGGATGGCTGGGATCTTTGCCCGACCAGAACGTCTTTATGAAAGGACCAGGAGAGAGCAGACCCCTGGTTTGCATTGGTGCCACAGAATAGGAACTTGGAAGCTCAACCCTGATGGGGCCAGTGTGCACCTGGACGATTCTGAAGTCCTGGACTGCAGCACTAACTCCACACCAGGAAGTGCTGCCAGAAGAGAATCCGGGTGCATCTGGAGTGCTTCCAGGTGCCCGTGCAGCACTTCCACTACACCAGGAAGTGCTTCAGGAAGATCGTCAGGGAGCACCTGGAGAACAGAAGAGATGGCCTCCCTCCATTCAGAGAGCTGGAGTTGGGAGGTGGAGGACTGAGCTTGCGGGAGAGGAGTGGAGGCGGCAGAAGAGAAAGAGAGAAAAGAAAAGAAAACAGAAGAAGGGACTGAGCTATTTGTGATGATTTGTGCACTCTGTGCCAGAAGAGGAAAAGAAATATAAAATGTGTGTGCTTTGGGTCTTCTGTGGTCTGTCTGCCTGTGTCGGGGCTCATTTTTCCACACAGCTATATAAAGTACAGGTAATTTTCCACAATGATATAAACATCCAGTGACACTGTAACTGTTTGCATATTGTAACAAACTGTATATGCCACTAATTTAAAAATTCTTTTCACTTACAATTAACGTAGATCAGCATGTACTTGGTAGAGATCTGCCGCAAATCACCCAAGCTGGCCATGCAGAAAAGTGAGCCTGCATGGTGAGGTTTTGGCTGACGGATGGTGAAGCCCTTCTTCAGATCAAAGGAAATCTCCACTCCATCTACTTTGACCTCCTCTGGGGGAAACTCCCGATGCAACGTTACTTTGGCTTCTGGGGATGTCACCTGGCAGGGCAGAGTGGTAGGTCGATTGGTACGCATCTGTACCACTTCATAGTAGTCTGCCGATGGCACAAAAAGCTCCTGTGGGTCTAAGCATATGCATGACACAACATGTTAAACTAGGCTTCCAGCTGAGCTTCAGTTATGAAAGCAACTCCCTTAACTTCAATGTTTTTCACTTATCGTGAGCTGTTCCGTTCCATTTTAGGGTTCAAATAATCCTTTTATTCTCTTTGTAAATGGAGGCTCTTCATTTATTTTAAATGGGTGAGGTTTCTCGATTGTATATATTCGATTTTGTTGATTAATGCTGCACGAGTGTATTATGAGTTTGTGGTGTATTATTTTGATGTGTAAATCAACTTCTATGTTTATAGCAATGTTATGTTTTAATCAGCATTATTAAGAAAAGTTTTATTTTAAAGCTATTGAAGTAATTAAAAATTACTTTCAATGAAAGTGACATCCTTGTTATACTGCAACTCCCACCTTCAATTTTTTATCACCTGTGACATCAGTCTGTTCCCTAAAATTAAATAAGCATTCAAAGTTTTAACATAATGGATAATCTGAAACCAGTTCCAAAACACAATAATGAGAATAATTTCATCCAGTGGAACAACAAGTGCCTATGTGAGAGAAGAATCACCCTCATCATGCATAAAATGTTTTACACCTCACCAGCTCCCAGAATTGTGTTTATCTACTGATTGTCAAGTGCTAAATATGAGTGCCATTGTTAATAAAACTTCTGTCTAAACTGAACACATTGTAATTTCCTTATTTGTACATTTAGCACGCTGATGAAGAAATAAGCATCAAATGGTCTATTTCTTTAGTTATTTGGCATATACTTCTCTATTTTATGACACATGGTAATTCCCTTTACTTGCTTGGTTTTACTGATGGAGAGTTGGCCAGACTGGGCACGTGCCAACATTTCAGGCTCCCAACTAGTTTTGTAGTGGTGTCACACACACGCACTTGAGAGGCAGTCTAAGGACTTAACAGAGGGTAAGATGTAGAATCGGGGGTTGATTAGCTGCATTAATGCCTTTTCTCCTTCTTTCACAGACCTCCAGAAAGGAAATCCAACTAAAACTCCACCCAGTTCCACTGCCAGACCACACCCTCCTACTGATCTCACTTCTGGCAAGGACCCACCTCTTCCTGCCCACTACCTATAAAGATGCAGTCACCTCACCTTCCAGATCAGTCTTAGTTTGACTCAGTCTTGTATGATAACTCTGCAGATTGCTAATCCTTTTGTTTTGTTCAATATACTGTGTGGATCACCGAAACCTTTCTTCTCTGTTTTTGTCTCTTTACGGTGGCTATACAGTAATCCCTCGCTATATCGCGCTTCGCCTTTCGGGGCTTCACTCCATCGCGGATTTTATATGTAAGCATATTTAAATATATATTGCGGATTTTTCGCTGCTTCGCGGGTTTCTGCGGACAATGGGTCTTTTAATTTCTGGTACATGCTTCCTCAGTTGGTTTGCCCAGTTGATTTCATACAAGGGACACTATTGGCAGATGGCTGAGAAGCTAGATTGCTTACTTTTCTCTCTCTCTTGCGCTGATTTTCTGTGATCCTGACTTATGGGGATTGAGCAGGGGGGCTGTTCGCACACCTAGACGATACGGACGCTCGTCTAAAAATGCTGAAAGATTATCTTCACGTTGCTATCTTTTGTGCAGCATGTCGGTGCTTCGCATACTTAAAAGCTCGAAGGGCACGTATTGATTTTTGCTTGAAAAACAAACTCTCTCTCTCTCTCTCTCTCTCTCTTTGTCTGCTCCTGACGGAGGGGGTGTGAGCTGCCGCCTTCAACAGCTTTGTGCCGCGGTGCTTCACATACTTAAAAGCCAAACATTTTGTTTGTTATTCTCTATCTCTGTGACATTATCTGCTCCTGACGCGCACTCCTTTGAAGAGGAAGATATGTTTGCATTCTTTTAATTGTGAGACGGGAACTGTGATCTCTGTCTTGTCATGGAGCACAGTTTAAACTTTTGAAAAAGAGACAAATGTTTGTTTGCCGTGTTTGAATAACGTTCCTGTCTCTCTACAACCTCATGTGTTTCTGCGCAAATCTGTGACCCAAACATGACAATATAAAAATAACCATATAAACATATGGTTTCTACTTCGCGGATGGCTCTGGAACGCAACCCCCGTGATGGAGGAGGGATTACTGTAATTTAATTTCCTGTGCCCTGGTTGAAAGTTCAATCCATCAAGGCAGTTGAACTCACTCATTTAAAGTTTTAGAGCTTGGGGAAGACCAGTAAAAACACTTTGCTTCATCTTCATGTTCACTTGCTCCATTCCTGATGTCATGCTCATGAGCTATGGGAGCATTTTCTGCACAGGGAGCATATTCTGCACAGGAAAATATCCTGGGCGTCGAGAAGACGTTGACACCATTACTAATGTCTTTTACCTCTTGGACTCTAGGTCTAGAGTGGTGGAAGAAACCACTGAGTAACTCTGATGTCACTACCGCTTCACCTCAGAAAGTCCCGTCCCTTCCACCCATTCTGCTATATCAGAGTGAAGCAAACCGTCGATGTTCATTCACGAATCCACATGTTAAGTACACAGTACTGCATCCCTAGGAGTGACTTAATAACAAATCCAAACGGTCTCTTGTACTTTAAAGTTGATATCACATTGCAAGTCAAGGGCGATGTTGGACTTGACAGCTGCAACTGTTGATCTTATCACCAAAATGTGAATTTGCATGACTAGAAACCACAGGGTATGTAAAATCAGACAACTCTGTGATGACTTTCCAGCACAGTTTCACATTTCCATAGTATCATGAGTTTTCTCCTTTTTCTGACTACCAATAATATGCTGCCTGACTGAGCCGGTCCCCCAACAAATGTTTACAGGTACAGTGAATTCGTCAACAATCTTAGGCTCCCTTTTTCACTTCTATCATAGAATGTAAAACTCAAGACATCATACTGATGAGCCCTTCTTTAGTATTGAAGGTCCAAAACACCTGCCTTCTTTATTCCTTGTCACTGTGCTGATTGGTTGTCAGCTGTTATGTACACAGAGCCCACCCCTACAACTCAGATCTGTTTGACTAGTTGGGTTTGTCATGGGAGAACACCGCGACTGCTCCTGACTCGCTAAGATTATGCAAATGGTGTCGTTGACTTAAAATTGCTAGAAAAGTTGACATGGCCTTCACACAACACTCATTAAGCTTGATGCAGTAATCCCTCCTCCATCGTGGGGGTTGCGTTCCAGAGCCACCCGCGAAATAGGAAAATCCACGAAGTAGAACCCATATGTTTATATGGTTATTTTTAGAATGTCATGCTTGGGTCACAGATTTGCGCAGAAACACAGGAGGTTGTAGAGAGACAGGAACGTTATTCAAACACTGCACACAAACATTTGTCTCTTTTTCAAAAGTTTAAACTGTGCTCCATGACAAGACAGAGATGACAGTTCTGTCTCACAATTAAAAGAATGCAAACATATCTTCCTTTTCAAAGGAGTGCAAAGCAAGCAGTCAAAAAAAAAATCAATAGGGCTTTTTGGCTTTTAAGTATGCGAAGCACCGCCGGTACAAAGCTGTTGAAGGCGGCAGCTCACACCCCCTCTGTCAGGAGCAGGGAGAGATAGAGAGAGAGCACCACAGAAAAACAAAGTCAAAAATCAATACGTGCCCTTTGAGCTTTTAAGTATGCGAAGCACTGTGCAGCATGTCCTTCAGGAAGCAGCTGCACACAGCCCCCCTGCTCACACCCCCCTACGTCAGCGCAAGAGAGAGAGAGAGAGAGAGAGAAAGTAAGCTGGGTAGCTTCTCAGCCATCTGCCAATAGCGTCCCTTGTATGAAATCAACTGGGCAAACCAACTGAGGAAGCATGTACCAGAAATTAAAAGATCCATTGTCCGCAGAAACCCGCGAAGCAGCGAAAAATCCGCGATATATATTTAAATATGCTTACATATAAAATCCGCGATGGAGTGAAGCCGCGAAAGGCGAAGCGCGATATAGCGAGGGATCACTGTATTACCATATATACTCACATATACAGTAAGTCTGGTCTTGAAACCTGAAAAATCGATCATAAAATCAGACCCTGACTTATACGCCCATTCAAAAATACAACGCTTAATCTTTTTTTTTTTTAACATCTTCTTGCTTCCTTCAATCTCACACACATCAAATTTTGTTGCTGCAGTGCAGTTACCAATTTCTTTCACCACTTCAACAACTTTTAATTTAAAACCAGCTTCATATTTTCTTCTGATCGAATGCCCCATCGTAGATAAGGGATGCTCTTACAATAAAGGTGTATGAGGGTGTGAGATACAAAAAACACAAATCAGTGCAAACGTCGCTTCGGAATCATCCGGGTATTACTGTATGGTCACGTAGGCACAATACATAGAAGAAAAAGGCATTGTGGTCCGTGGTTACTCTCTCAGGTGGGCGTTAGCATATCATAATCTCTTGTACTAATAGCGTGAGTTTTCCGTATTCGACTTATACCACCGACATTATAAAATACCGGAAATTATACGGTAAAATCAAGCCCCAGCTTATCCGCTGGAGAACTTAAACACGAGTATATACGGTAAAGGGAAGTTCTGTCTCAGACCCTAACCTTTGTTGTCTCTGTTTTGTTACACTGCTTTCGAGCAAATACAGAAAAAAAATGCAAATTTCAGAAACCTGCACCAAAGTAGCAGCAGATTTGCTGTATTTGATTAGCTGTTGTATTGTATGTCATATTTAATGTGCTTAAACTGTACTTTCCAAAAATATTGATGTAACTGTTTCTTCAAGTATGTACAGTAGTTACATTTATCAACAGCATAGTTTAGCTTTCTGTTGTAGTATCTTTGAAATTAAAAAAGACTGAAGTAACGATACTTTTCTGAGTGTCACCCATCTTTTGATTTACCGTCCTCTTTAACGTTGAAGTTTCGCTGAGAAAATGCGAATTGGACTGTGAATGAAAAACCCTGATGACGGTTTGTTTCTGACGTTTGACTAGTGAGCGAGTGTAGAAGTTTAGTCAAAGGCAGTTAATCTCACCTCTGATTGAGAACTTGGTTAAATGAGGGCTTAGACCAGAACCCCTCACCACAGGATATCTGAGCCTGATTATTTCTTATTCTTAATGACAGGCTTCAGGCTGAAAAATAATCTTCTCCAGCCTTCCATGATAATAAAAATCTGTTACCTGAAAAGAAAATAAATGTTTTGACTGCTTTGTCATAGATCCTCCTGCAATCTCGTTCTTCACAGTAGAGCGGATAGCATGTATATTCTCCTGTGTCAGCTGCTGTGGAGTTCACCAGAATGAGAGAGTTGTACTTCTCACGCTGAATAAATCTATGCAGAAAAAAAGAGACCATGACTATTAAACCACTGTACTTTACTTTCATCTTGGTTCTGTTGAATTAATACTTACAGTGCCCTCCATAACGTTTGAGCGAAAGATATGTTTTTCCTTGATTTACCCCTCTGCTCCACAGTTTAAAATTACAAATTAAACAATTCAAAGGTGATTCAGGTGGACATTGCAGACTTTCATGTAACTGTATTTATATAGTCACAGCATGTAGAAATTACACTTGTTATACATGGTCTCCCCATTTCAGGGCATCATAATGTATGTGACAATGGGTGTCAGAGTCGTTTGTGATTACTCAGGCGTGTTTCATTGCTTCATTAGATACCTCAGCTTGCTTCTACACTTTGGAGTCTGTAGTTGCCATTGTTCAACACAGCAACACAAGCCGTGTCAAAGAAAGTCAAAGAAGTCATAAAGAGGGGTAGAAACAAGAATAAAACCATTAGAGACAATGGTAAAACCTTGGGATTACCTGAATCAACTGTATGAAATATCTTTAAGAAGAAAGAACGCACTGGTGACCTCAGTAACTGCAAAGGGACTGGTAGGCCAAGGAAGACCCCCACTACGGATGACAGAAGGAATCCTCACTGTGGCAAAGAAAAAGCCCCAAGCGTCTGTCTGACATATCAGAAACAGTCTTCAGGAGGAAGATGTGGATGTGTCACAGACAACTACAGTATCTGCAGAAGACTTCATGAATAGAAATACAGAGGCAACACTGCAAGATGAAAACCATTAGTCTGCCACAAAAACAAGATGGCCAGATTAGTGCTTAAAAGAGCCTGCAGAATTGTGGAAAAAGGTCTTTTGGATTGAAGAGACCAAGATGAACTTGTATCACTGTGAAGTGCAGAGACTAAAACGAACTGCTCAAGATCCAAAGCCACCTCATCTGTTAAACATGGTAGTGGTGGTGTTATGGCTTGGGCATGTATGGCTGACCCCGGTAACAGCAACACTTCTCTTCATTGATGACATAACTGCTGATGGCAGGTACACAATGAATTCGTAGGTGTATGGAAACATCTTATTCACTCAAGTTCCATAAAATCCTCCAAACTCATTGGATTGCGCATCTTCCTACAACAAGATAATGATCCCAAACATACTGCTAAGGAAACACAGGAGTTTTATAAAGCTAAAAAAATGGACAATTCTTGAAAGGCCAAGCCAGTCACCCAATTTAAATCCAACTGAGCATGCCTTCCATATGCTGAAGAGAAAATTTAAGGGGATAAGCCACCAGAACAAGCAGCATTAGTGGCTTGGCAGAGCATCACCAGGGAAGACCCTCAGCACCTGGTGATGTCCATGAATCGCAGACTTCAACCAGTCATTGCATGCAAGGGATATGCAATAAAGCAAAGCAAAAATATGATGGCTTTAATAGAACTGCCATTGCTGTGTCCCAAATGGTGCCCTGTAATAGGGAGAACATGCAGAAAAAGTGTTGTCGTTTCTATATGCTGCGACCAAAATGTATGCAAATACACTTGAGTCAAAGTCTGCAATGTGCACTTTAATCACATCTGAATTGTTTGATTTGTAATTTTAAACTGTGGAGCACAGCGGTAAATCAAAAAAAAAATGTGACTTTGCCCCAAACATTATGGAGGGCACTGTATCTCTTAATCAAATATGATTTCCTGACTGTGTTTGAGCACACTGACCTTGGTGTGGCACTCAAACCCTCAGTCTGAATATTAAGCTACACTAATGACAGCAATGAAAACTTCCATTTTTGTTCATTATATAAAAAAAGTTTCTGCTACTTTACCAAGATTCCACCTTCCATTTCATGTCTGATGTTGAAGCCCTTTATCAGCCCTTAAACTTCACAAACTATAAAAAGATTGCACAAGTTCAAAAAACAGTCACCAGAGTTGTGTTTTGTACTTGTAAATAATTTAGACCTCTTTGTAGAGATCTGTTTCACTTTGACAATAAAGAGTCTTGTTCTGTTGTGTCAAAACAGCTAAATCAAATCCACTGTGATGATTCAGTGTTGTACAAATGTGAAAACTTCTACGACAGAGGCTGAGCAGTTTTGCAAAGAAGAAAGGGGGCACACTACAGTGTGCAAAGCTGATAGAGACCTGCGCATGCAGACTCAAGGCTGTCATGGCTGCCAAAGGTGCAGCTACAGCATTAAATACTGACTTGAAGGGGGTGAATATTTAGGCGTTTAATTATTTTGTTTGGTATATTTGTCGTTAATTTAGATCCATACATCCATCCATTATCCAACCCACTATATCCTAACTACAGGGTCACGGGGGTCTGCTGGAGCAGAATTTAGATCTGTTTTCACTTTAACATTAACAAGTCTTTTTCTTTTGATCAGCATCAAAAATGTCAAATTAAAACAACTGTGATTCAATTTTGTATAATAATAAAATGTGAAAACTTCCAGCAAGGAGAATACACAATATGGGAACACTGAGCTGTGTGCCGGAAGACATCAAGAAAGAATAGAATGGACATGCGCATTATTCAAAGCAGTGAACTTTTACTGCACTTGATGTTAGATTTCTGGAGTATATTTAGCAAACAACTGTCTAAACTATAATGTTCTGCTGCCTCGCAGTTAGGAGACCCAGGTTCACTTCCCGGGTTCTCCCTGCATGGAGTTGGCATGTTCTCACTGTGTCTGCGTGGGTTTCCTCCCACAGTCCAAAGACATGCAGGTTAGGTGCATTGGCGATTCTAAATTAGCCCTAGCGTGTGCTTGATGTGCATGTGTGCCCTGCGGCGGGCTGGCACCCTGCCCAGGGATTGTTTCCTGCCTTGCGCCCTGTGTTGGCTGGGATTGGCTCCAGCAGACCATCGTGACCCTGTAGTTAGGATATAGCGGGCTGGATAATGGATAGATGGATAATGTTCTGTAAAATGCTGTACTCGCTTTGTACGTTGCATGTGGCATTTGTAGTTGCTGATGTATTGTGCTTTCTGTTTCAGTGTGGCACCCGTGCTTTGGAGTGTGTAGTGAAGACCCCGCTGCTAAAGCGAATGCTGCCTTGAGCTCGCTCGATGAACTGGATGGATGAGCTGCATTGGGCTGAACCGCCAGTTCTCATCAGAATTGTTCTAATGTTCTAAAGGGCCTGTAAGACCAGCAGGCAGACTTGTCACAAAGTCGACCGGAAACACTGCAAAGCACAAATGATGCGTCAATGCAAGGAAGATAAAGAAGAAGTTCTAATGTGCTAAAGGGCGGACATCATTATCATCATCATCATCACTGCACTTAGGTGCACTGCAGAGAAACAGCAAGTATTATCATATTTACTTTCTTTAAATTTGAGCCCGTTTTGGTGTTTTGCTGTGTCTGTACAGGTAGTGCATATTTTTCATTTGAGAAGCTTTAAAAAGAGAATAAGGTCCTTCACATTCTGCTTTGCAATTATCTTCTAGTGTGCTTTATGGACTATTTTCAATAACCATGACTGTCACTTCTCATTCATCATTACTTTATAAAGCATCTGAAAGATTAAATATGGCATATGAGACATGACAAAATAAGCACCAGTTAAGACGGACTGAAGCATTGATTTTCATTGTTTTATAATAACTTTGTAATCTCATCTCCATGTAAGCACTGAAAACATATCGACTTTGCTGAATGCTCTGCTTGCTGTTCTTTGTTATGCATTCCAGTATAAATCAACTTAATGTTTCAAAGTTTTCATTTTGTATCCCAAAAGAAATATATAATCAGTAAACAGCAAAACAAGTCTAAAATTCTACAATATTGAATGTTAAGGCGGGGATACCAGTTCTCATAGTTATGCCAACTAATGAAATATGGGCACTTAGCTTCTAAAAATGCATCATCTTTTACATGATCTTCACTTTATACCCAAAATGCAGCAAAGATGAATTTGCAAAAAAATCAAAATTGCTCAAATGTAATCAGAGTGATAAGAGTGGTGTACCTGATGTGCTGTCCTGACACCTGTCACTGACTGTTCATGTGAAGTTTTCACATTTTCATCACATTTAGAATTGAAGCTGCTTTCTAACATCCCAAATGCATGCAAGGATGGACAGACAGAGAGGCATACAGATAGATAGATAGATAGATAGATAGATAGATAGATAGATAGATAGATAGATAGATAGATAGATAGATAGATAGATAGATAGATAGATAGATAGATAGAGTTAGGTCCATAAATATTTGGACAGAGACAACTTTTTTCTAATTTTGGTTCTGTACATTACCACAATGAATTTTAAATGAAACAACTCAGATGCAGTTGAAGTGCAGACTTTCAGCTTTAATTCAGTGGGGTGAACAAAACGATTGCATAAAAATCTGAGGTAACTAAAGCATTTTTTGAACACAATCCCTTCATTTCAGGGGCTCAAAAGTAATTGGACAATTGACTCAAAGGCTATTTCATGGGCAGGTGTGGGCAAGTCCGTCGTTATGTCATTATCAATTAAGCAGATAAAAGGCCTGGAGTTGATTTGAGGTGTGGTGCTTGCATGTGGAAGATTTTGCTGTGAACAGACAACATGCGGTCAAAGGAGCTCTCCATGCAGGTGAAAGAAGCCATCCTTAAGCTGCGAAAACAGAAAAAACCCATCCGAGAAATTGCTACAGTTTTACGAGTGGCAAAATCTACAGTTTGGTACATCCTGAGAAAGAAAGCAAGCACTGGTGAAATCAGCAATGCAAAAAGACCTGGATGTCCACGGAAGACAACAGTGGTGGATGATCGCAGAATCATTTCCATGGTGAAGAGAAACCCCTTCACAACAGCCAACCAAGTGAACAACACTCTCCAGGGGGTAGGCGTATCGATATCCAAGTCTACCATAAAGAGAAGACTGCATGAAAGTAAATACAGAGGGTGCACTGCAAGGTGCAAGCCACTCATAAGCCTCAAGAATAGAAAGGCTAGATTGGACTTTGCTAAAGAACATCTAAAAAAGCCAGCACAGTTCTGGAAAAACATTCTTTGGACAGATGAAACCAAGATCAACCTCTACCAGAATGATGGCAAGAAAAAAGTATGGAGAAGGCGTGGAACAGCTCATTATCCAAAGCATACCACATCATCTGTAAAACACGGTGGAGGCAGTGTGATGGCTTGGGCGTGCATGGCTGCCAGTGGCACTGGGACACTAGTGTTTATTGATGATGTGACACAGGACAGAAGCAGCCGAATGAATTCTGGGGTGTTCAGAGACATACTGTCTGTTCAAATCCAGCTCAATGCAGTCAAATTGATTGGGCGGCATTTCATGATACAGATGGACAATGACCCAAAACATACAGCTAAAGCAACCCAGGAGTTTATTAAAGCAAAGAAGTGGAAAATTCTGGAATGGCCAAGTCAGTCACCTGATCTTAACCCAATTGAGCAGGCATTTCACTTGTTGAAGACTAAACTTCAGACAGAAAGGCCCACAAACAAACAGCAACTGAAAGCCGCTGCAGTAAAGGCCTGGCAGAGCATTCAAAAGGAGAAAACCCAGCATCTGGTGATGTCCATGATTTCAAGACTTCAGGCTGTCATTGCTAGCAAAGGGTTTTCAACCAAGTATTAGAAATGAACATTTTATTTCCAGTTATTTAATTTGTCCAATTACTTTTGAGCCCCTGAAATGAAGGGATTGTGTTAAAAAATGCTTTAGTTGCCTCACATTTTTATGCAATCGTTTTGTTCACCCCACTGAATTAAAGCTGAAAGTCTGCACTTCAACTGCATCTGAGTTGTTTCATTTACAATTCATTGTGGTAATGTACAGAACCAAAATTAGAAAAAAGTTGTCTCTGTGCAAATATTTATGAACCTAACTGTAGATAGATAGATAGATAGATAGATAGATAGATAGATAGATAGATAGATAGATAGATAGATAGATAAAGATTATTAACCCCAAAGAGAATTTTAAATGCATAAAGCAGCAGAAACATAACAAATGGGGATACAGACTCATGGAACAAATAATAAAGCCAATCAATCAATCAATTAATCGATAAACAAAAAATAGATGAAAATAAACTTAAAAATTACATCATGTGTAAGGATTGAATTGCCTGATAGCAGTGGGCTGAAAAGACCCCCAGAGGTGCTTCTTAGCACACCATGGTGGAATGAGCCTGTAGCTAAAATTGCTCCAAGAGAGCGCCACCTGGAGGCAATGGAGGGGATTTTTAATGATGGCATCCAATTTTGCCACCATCCTTTTTTCCATAGCAGCTTCCAGTGTGTCCAGATAGATAGATAGATAGATAGATAGATAGATAGATAGATAGATAGATAGATAGATAGATAGATAGATAGATAGATAGATAGATACTAAATGCATATGTACTGACGCATACCACAGGACAGACAGACAGACAAATTTAAAAATGAGGCTCCTTGGCAATTCTAAACTGACCCTGCATGAGGGTGTGTGCCCCTCAAAACCCCATTCAGGTTTGGTTCCTTCTTTTCACCTGGTACTGCTTGGATTGGCTCTGATAATCCGCCACCCTGAGCTAGTTTAGACAAGTTTGAGAATGTTATGTTAAAATATAATCCAGCACTAGTCACCTAAACATTGTGCCACCCTAAAAAATGTGATGCTCCCACCATTCATGCTTTAATTAAATTCTCCCACTGTACCCTTAAAATGTGCAAATAAAGTACAGACAAGCCTTTCAAAGTGTAAAACAGTCCTGTATAACAAGTTTCTTCTTCAAGTCATCTTTTCAGACATTAAATGGCTTTCTCCCTTACAGCCTTTTTTTTTAACTGTATATTCTCTATAATCTTTGTGGCTTTATAAAATTGATCTTAATATTAAATGAGTGATCTAAGTTTTCTAGGATGACTGCCACTTTCTAGTGTGCTGTACCTGAGTCTGCCTTCATCTTCCTCCTTCAGGTACTCAGGGTAGGTCCAGTCAAGTGATTTTCCCTTGCAGCGCAGCTCCAGGGTGTCCCCAGCTTTGACAGTAAGAGATTCTCCCACTTTGTCGAACCTTCTTCTTTCCACCACGTGTACCAAGGAAGGTTCTGACAGAGAGGGTGCACGTGGCAGAGGAGTGGTCTTGGGACTCGATTTAGCTTTCGACTTTGTCACTGCTGCCTTGTCTTTTCTAACTGTTGGTTTCACCATGGTTCCAATTGTAGGTTTAACTTTGCCTTTGTGCTTTTTCTCTCTTCTTGCTTTCGCTTGATGTTCTTTTTTCTGGCATTGAACTTCAAAGGAATAAAAACGTTAGCATAATCAGTATCTAACAGGCATTACAAAATGTAATCAAAGTCCATTAGATGCGCATGTTCTGAATAATACATTTTTCCACTCTTCCATTCATTCATCAGATAGCACCTTAGGGTCACCCACATGTCATACTGTGGTTTTGTAATGAAAATTACAAACTTGGTTGTTACAATTTATTGCCTGCTGGAAATGTATCACAATGTAATGTAACAAACTTTTAACTCTTTCAGGGCTGATGTCGACTTTTGTCTAAAGAAGGGGTTGATGGTGGTAATCAAATGCTGACCAAACCCGCTGTTATATTTTAGTTGGACTCTCTTTGCTAGAAGGAAAGTTAGCTTCATTGGTTTCACCGAGATTCCCTGTGTTCGCATGAGTAGCGAGCAGTAAACAATGGCAAACATGCCATTGACGTCTGATGACAGATCATGGCGAATGCGTAAAGCAAAATACTCTGTGGACGACGCTTTGCAAATTATCCCTGAATTGGACTTTGATGTATCAGACTCTGATTTTGACACAAGTGATCGAAAATGAATGTGAGGTACCAGCATAAGCTGATCGTGGTGCTGAACAGGTTTGTGTAGCTGATGGGCCTACGGCAGTGTTCACCTGGGAAGACTGCCACTTACACTGACAAGAGTTACAAACCGGATTGTCATGTACTGTGACCACAATAGCTGCTGCCACCCAAGGGCGTTAGCTTCCTTGTTAGAATGAGTTCTTTTGTAATTGCGGCATGTTACATAATCCGAATCTATATAGATATGATATTAAAAGACGATACCCCCCCCACTGTGATATGTTGGTAAGAAATCACATAGGAGAAATAACTTAGCTTTCTTTAATGACGGCTTATGCTGCATAAGAGACAAAGGAAGCCAATGACAAAAACCCAGTTTGTAAGTGGTGGCCCAATGTGTAGAGTATGTCATTTTCGTTGCTGCGTTGGAAGGATTTTCAGGATCAGATAACGTTATCTCCCATTCATCTATTGGTTCCATATTCTGAGTGAGTGAAACACAATTGGGTTATTAGTGTATCGGCGATAACTTGCATTTATTGGGGCACAAAGCAGGGAATATAAAGAAGTACTCCAGGATTTTATTTCTATTGTGGACCAAGCCAGTGTATGTTCATCTATTTGCGTCCAGGTTTTTATAGCTTGTATATTTGCTACCCAGTAATAAAAGTGAAAGTTAGGTAGAGCCATGCCACCTTCCGTCTTAGGTCTTTGTAGGGTTGCTCTTTGGATATGTGGATGTTTTAGGTTCCAAATAAATGAGGTTATGGTTTAATCTAATTGCTTAAAGAATGATTTATTGATGTATATTGGAATGTTTTCAAATAAAAAGAGAAGCTTAGGAAGAATATTCATCTTAACAACGTTAATTCTTCCAGCTAGAATGAGATGGAGGGTTGACCATCTATGCAAGTCTTGCTTAATTTTTTCCATACAGACGGCGAAATTTTGTTGATAAAGAGCTTTATGTTTACTTGTGATATTTACCCCTAGGTATTTAAACTGATCTGCAATAATAAAAGGGAAGGTGTCCAATCTAATATTGTATGCTTGAGAATGTACTGTAAAGAGCACACTTTTATTCAAATTAATTCTGAGACCAGAGATCTTTTGAAATTCTATAAGTGCTGTTAAGACTGCAGGCACAGTGTTTTGTGGGTCTGATATATACAAAACCATATCATCTGCATATAGAGAAATTTTCTGTTCCAGTCCTTCTCTGATAATCCCCTTTATCTGATAAGCATTTCGACAGTGAACTGCCAGTGGTTCAATGGCGATTGCAAATAGCAGTGGTGACAAGGGGCATCCTTGTCTGGTACCACGTTCTACTTTAAAGTAGTCTGAGCAAATGTTGTTAATACAAACTGAAGCTTCTGGATTGGTATACAGTAGTTTGATCCATGCACAAATATTCGGGCCAAACCTAATTTTCTCTAATGTAGTGAAAAGGTAGTTCCATTCAATCATATCAAATGCTTTTTCTGCATCCAACGATAATAATATCCCTGGGTTGTTTGACTTTGCAGGTGAATATTTTACATTAAACAGGCGTTGGAGATTGGAAACTAAGTGTAGGCCTTTAATAAATCCAAGTTTGATATTACCGAGGGCAGCACTTTCCCCATCCTTCTAGCTAGGACCTTGGAAAGTATCTTAACATCATTATTCAGAAGTGAAATTGGTCTGTATGATGCACATTGTAATTAGTCCTTGTCTTGTTTAAGAAGGACAGTGATTAATGCTTGGTGAAAATATTGAGGTAGAATTTGATTGTCTCTAGCTTCTGTAAATGTTGCTAATAAGAGAGGAGCTAGCTGAGTGGAGAATTTCTTAAAAAATTCAACAGGGTAGCGATCAGGGCCTGCTGCTTTCCCTCTCAGAAGTGACTTTATAGCATCTAGTAATTCTGATAGCGCCAGAGGTTTATCCAGTTCCTCTGCACTAAAAGTATCTATTTGTAGTATCTGTAATGTATCCAGAAATGCATTAGATTGTGTGTTGTGTTCTTTGAATTCAGTAGAATATATGGATTTTTAGTAGTCTCTAATTGTGTGCATTATATTTTTATGGTCAATGATTTTATATCCGTTCGTGTTGGTGATTGCTGGGATTGCATTGCAAACTTCTTGCTTGTGGATTTGTTGAGCTAAGAGCTTATTAGCTTTCTCTCCAAGTTCATAGTAATGATGTCTTGATTTAAAAGTGAGTTGTTCAGTTTCTTTGGTTGTTAAGAGGTTGAGCTCTGAATGTAGAACCTGCCTTTCCTAGGAAGAGCCTTGCTTGGACACCTGGCATGTTCCTGATCTATTCTAGTAATTTCGTTGGTTAGCTCTGATACCTTCTTACTTTCTAATTTATTTCTGTGGGAAAGATATGAAATAATCTGTCCTCTTAAGAAGGCCTTTAGAGTTTCCCAGCGTATTCCTGCAGAGATTCTGAGAATGTATTTGTCTCTAGGAAGAAACGTATTTGTTTTGATATAAATTCTGTACAGTTCTCATCTGCTAATAGAAGTGGGTTAAGATGCCATCTGCGAGATGAGTATGTGGGGCATAATGCCTTTAGCTCCAAGATCAGAGGAGCATGGTCAGAAATAACAATAGCGTCGTACTTGCAAGATTTAATCTAAGGCAAGAAATTATTATCTATAAAGAAATAATCAATTCTTGAGTAGCAATGATGTACTGGTGAGTAGAAGGAATATGTTCTTGTGTTTGGGTTAAGAAACCTCCAGGAGTCTGATAAGTTGTGGTCAGTTAAAAACTGTGTAATTGTCTTTGCAGTGTTAGATGTCATCCCCCCTGTGACAGGAGACCTATCTAAGAGTGGATTTAAAACATAAGTCTCCAGCCGTTACAATTTTTTGAGTATTCACATTGGGAATGGATACAAATACATTTTGTATGAATTCCCTATCATCAACACTGGGTGCATAAACATTCATCAAAATCACTTTACAGTTAAATAAGTTACCCATGACAATCACATATCTCCCTTCAGGATCAGATACTACATCTGATGCTACAAATGAGACTGTTCTATGTATAAGAATTCCCACACCTCTAATTTTCTTTGTAAAGCTGGAATGGAACATTTGGCCAGTCCAGTCTTTTTGCTGCTGGAACTGATCTTTGCTTAATAAGTGGGTCTCCTGTAAAAATACTATTTTAGCGTTTAGACCTGTTAGGTGAGAGAATTCTTTCTCTTTCTCTTTAATTTGTGATTCAGGCCTTTAACATTACAGCTCACAAAGTTAACTGTCCCATCATGGAGACATTGATTCTGAATTTTTGATGTCATTTTGTAATCTTAACTGGAAGAGAGACAACTTTAACCTTAATTTCCAATTTTCCCACGAGTTACTGCCATGCAGCCTATTGTTACATTGGAAGTTATACAGGATTATAAGGATTAAAAGGATAGATTAGATATAGCTTGCTCTCTTTCTCCCCCCCCCTTATCCCCCCCCCCCCCCATTTTGCCTCCCAACATGAGCCTGAACCCCACTTCACAAAGTCCCAGTCCTCTGACATACCAAGAGACAGAGCACGTCCAAAACAAAACAAGCCCCCCAGCAGCGGCATTTGAGGATTAAAAAGTAGAAATATCTATTGCCGATAAAGTCTAAATACTACAAGCATAAAATATAATCTTCAATATCCATCCATCCATCCTCTTCCGCTTATCCGAGGTCGGGTCGCGGGGTCAGCAGCTTGAGCAGAGATGCCCAGACTTCCCTCTCCCTGGCCACTTCTTCTAGCTCTTCCAGGAGAATCCCAAGGCGATCCCAGGCCAGCCGAGAGACATAGTCCCTCCAGCGTGTCCTGGGTCTTCCCTGGGGCCTCCTCCCGGTTAGACGTGCCCGGAACACCTCACCAGGGAGGTGTCCAGGAGGCATCCTGATCAGATGCCCAAGCCACCTCATCTGACTCCTCTCGATGCGAAGGAGCAGCAGCTCTACTCTGAGCTCCTCCCGGATGACTGAGCTTCTCACCCTATCTTTAAGGGAAAGCCCAGACACCCTGCGGAGGAAACTCATTTCAGCCGCTTGTATTCGCGATCTCGTTCTTTCGGTCACTACCCACAGCTCATGACCATAGGTGAGGGTAGGAACATAGATCGACTGGTAAATTGAAAGCTTCGCCTTGCGGCTCAGCTCCTTTTTCACCACGACAGACCGATGCAGAGCCCGCATTACTGCGGATGCCGCACCGATCCGCCTGTCGATCTCACGCTCCATTCTTCCCTCACTCGTGAACAAGACCCTGAGATACTTGAATTCCTCCACTTGGGGCAGGATCTCGCTACCAACCCTGAGAGGGCACTCCACCCTTTTCCAGCTGAGGACCATGGTCTCGGATTTGGAGGTGCTGATTCCCATCCCAGCCGCTTCACACTCGGATGCGAACCGATCCAGGGAGAGCTGAAGATCACGGCCTGATGAAGCAAACAGGACAATATCATCTGCAAAAAGCAGTGACCCAATCCTGAGCCCACCAAACCGGACCTCCTCAACGCCCTGGCTGCACCTAGAAATTCTGTCCATAAAAGTTATGAACAGAATCGGTGACAAAGGGCAGCCCTGGTGGAGTCCACCTCTCACTGGAAACGGGTTCGACTTACTGCCAGCAATGCGGACCAAGCTCTGGCACCGATCGTACAGGGACCGAACAGCCCTTATCAGGGGGTCTGGTACCCCATACTCTCGGAGTACCCCCACAGGATTCCCCAAGGGACACGGTCGAATGCCTTTTCCAAGTCCACAAAACACATGTAGATTGGTTGGGCAAACTCCCATGCACCCTCTAGGACCCTGCTAAGGGTGTAGAGCTGGCCCACTGTTCCGCGACCAGGACGAAAACCACACTGTTCCTCCTGAATCCGAGGTTCGACTATCCGACGGACCCTCCTCTCCAGGACCCCCGAATAGACTTTTCCAGGGAGGCTGAGGAGTGTGATCCCTCTGTAGTTGGAACACACCCTCCGGTCCCCCTTCTTAAAGAGGGGGACCACCACCCCGGTCTGCCAATCCAGAGGCACTGTCCCTGATGTCCATGCGATGTTGCAGAGGCGTGTCAACCAAGACAGTCCTACAACATCCAGAGCCTTGAGAAACTCCGAGCGTATCTCATCCACCCCCGGGGCCCTGCCACCAAGGAGTTTTTTTGACCACCTCGGTGACCTCAGTCCCAGAGATGGGGGAGCCCACCTCTGAGTCCCCAGGCTCTGCTTCCACATTGGAAGGCATGTTAGTAGGATTGAGGAGGTCTTCGAGGTACTCCCCCCACCGACCCACAACGTCCCGAGTCGAGGTCAGCAGCGCACCATCACCACCATATACAGTGTTGACACTGCACTGCTTCCCCCTCCTGAGACGCCGGACGGTGGACCAGAATCTCCTCGAAGCCGTCCGAAAGTCGTTCTCCATGGCCTCCCCAAACTCCTCCCACGCCCAAGTTTTTGCCTCAGCAACCACCAAAGCCGCATTCCGCTTGGCCTGCCGGTACCTATCAGCTGCCTCCAGGGTCCCACAGGACAAAAGGGTCCTGTAGGACTCCTTCTTCAGCTTGACGGCATCCTTCACCGCCAGTGTCCACCAACGGGTTCGGGGATTGCCGCCACGACAGGCACTGACCACCTTACGGCCACAGCTCCGGTCAGCTGCCTCAACAATAGAGGCACGGAACATGGCCCATTCGGACTCAATGTCCCCCACCTCCCTCGGGATGTGGTCGAAGTTCTGCCGGAGGTGGGAGTTGAAGCTACTTCTGACAGGGGGCTCTGCCAGACGTTCCCAGCAGACCCTCACAACACGTTTGGGCCTACCACGCCTGACCGGCATCCTCCCCCACCATCGAAGCCAACTCACCACCAGGTGGTGATCAGTTGACAGCTCCGCCCCTCTCTTCACCTGAGTGTCCAAGACATGTGGCCGCAAGTCCGACGACACGACCACAAAGTCGATCATCGAACTGAGGCGTAGGGTGTCCTGGTGCCAAGTACACATATGAACACCCCTATGCTTGAACATGGTGTTCGTTATGGACAATCTGTGACGAGCACAGAAGTCCAATAACAAAACACCACTCGGGTTCAGATCGGGGGGGCCATTCCTCCCAATCACGCCCTTCCAGGTCTCACTGTCATTGCCCACGTGAGCATTGAAGTCTCCCAGCAGAACGAGGGAGTCCCCAGAAGGTATGCCCTCTAGCACCCCCTCCAGGGACTCCAAAAAGGGTGGGTACTCTGAACTGCTGTTCAGTGCATACGCACAAACAACAGTTAGGACCCATCCCCCCACCCGAAGGCGAAGGGAGGCTACCCTCTTGTCTACCAGGGTAAACCACAATGTACAGGCTCCAAGTCGGGGGGCAATAAGTATACCCACACCCGCTCGCCGCCTCTCACCGGGGGCAACTCCAGAGTGGTACAGAGTCCAGCCCCTCTCAAGGAGATTGGTTCCAGAGTCCAAGCTGTGCGTCGAGGTGAGTCCGACTATATCTAGCCGGAACCTCTCAACTTCGCGCACTAGCGCAGGCTCCTTCCCCTTCAGAGAGGTGACATTCCACGTCCCAAGAGCCAGCTTCTGTAGCCGAAGATCGGACCGCCAAGGTCCCCGCCTTCGGCCACCACCCAACTCACACTGCACCCGACCTCCTTGGCCCCTCCCATAGGTGGTGAGCCCATGGGAAGGGGGACCCACGTTGCCTCTTTGGGCTGTGCCTGGCCGAGCCCCATGGGTGCAGGCCCGGCCACCAGGCACTCGCCATCGAGCCCCACCTCCAGGCCTGGCTCCAGAGTGGGGCCCCGGTGACCCGCGTCCGGGCAAGGGAAAACGCCGTCCAAAGTTTTCTTTCATCATAGGAGGTTTGAATCTTCAAAAGTCTTGAAGAATTAAGACAGTAAACCCAGGGAATGGTGTTAAAAAGTGGGCCTGGATAAGCATAGTAAACCCTAATGCAATAATAACAATAACAATAAACCAAGAGTATGATATTAAACAGTCTCCTTTAGAATAGTTAAAAACAAAAAAAAAAAAGAAAGAACTACAGTAATCCCTCCTCCATCGCGGGGGTTGCGTTCCAGAGCCACCCGCGAAATAAGAAAATCCGCAAAGTAGAAACCATATGTTTATATGGTTATTTTTATATTGTCATGCTTGGGTCACAGATTTGCGCAGAAACACAGGAGGTTGTAGAGAGACAGGAACGTTATTCAAACACTGCAAACAAACATTTGTCTCTTTTTCAAAAGTTTAAACTGTGCTCCATGACAAGACAGAGATGACAGTTCCGTCTCACAATTAAAAGAATGTAAACATATCTTCCTCTTCAAAGGAGCAAACAATTCAATAGGGCTGTTTGGCTTGTAAGTATGCAAAGCACTGCGGCACAAAGCTGTTGAAGGCGGCAGCTCACACCCCCTCCGTCAGGAGCAGAGAGAGAGAGAGAGAGATAGAGAGAGACAGATAAAAAAATCAATACGTGCCCTTTGAGCTTTTAAGTACGTGAAGCACCGTGCAGCATACTTAAAAGCTGCACACAGAAGGTAGCCAACGTGAAGATAATCTTTCAGCATTTTTAGACGAGCGTCCGTATCGTCTAGGTGTGAGAACAGCCCCCCTGCTCACACCCCCTACGTCAGGATCACAGATAGTCAGCGCAAGAGAGAGAGAAAGAAAAGTAAGTTGGGTAGCTTCTCAGCCATCTGCCAATAGCGTCCCTTGTATGAAATCAACTGGGCAAACCAACTGAGGAAGCATGTACCAGAAATTAAAAGACCCATTGTCCGCAGAAACCCGCGAAGCAGCGAAAAATCCGCGATATATATTTAAATATGCTTACATATAAAATCCACGATGGAGTGAAGCCGCGAAAGGCGAAGCGCGATATAGCGAGGGATTACTGTACTTTAATTTCTACCACACATACACATGTAATTGTAATTAAATCATAAACAAAAAGTGGCAGAGAAGAAAAAAGGATGTATAATTATGGTACCCGTATCATTGCAAGCAGATCAGACAGCAGGTAATATCTTCTTGTCATGCCATGACAGGATGCGACTCACTATCGTATTTCAAAAAAGCATCTGGATCAGCTTTCTTAATTCCTTTTCTGCTTCCTCTGTGGAGGAGAAGATGTGATATTTGTCTTGAATATCCACTTCCAGTTTGGCAGGATACAAGAGGCTGTATCTGATATCGGCTTTCTGTAACCGCTGTTTAATGTTGTAAAAAGCTGCACGTTTAGCAGCTGTTGAGGGTGAGAAATCAGGGAAAATACGAATGTGGTTATTTTCAAATATAATCTCTTGTTTGTGTCTGAGAAGTGCCATTACATTAAGCTTAAATTGTAATCTCTCGAAGCGCACAAGAAGATTCCTAGGTTTAGAGGTATTTGATCTACGTATGCGATAAGCTGCTGCAATCTCGGTATTTGATTTAAAGTCCTCTCCAATTATTTTCGAGAATAGTTCAGCTACGAGTTTCACTGGGTTTGGACTTTCACAATTCTCAGGTAGACCTTTGATTCTAATATTATTCCTTCTACATCCATCTTCCAGAGCCACAAGTCTGTCTCCGAGTTTTTTGCATTCGGAATTCACAGCTGTAGCTTTTCCATCAGTGGTAGATGCCAAATGTTTCGCTGTTTCAATTCGAGCCGTGAATGTTTGCTTAACGTCTTCCTGCTGATTGGCAAGTTCTCTCCGTTTAGACACATTTTCCTGAATGTGTTCCTCAGTTTTTCTCAGCATATCTTCAAAGGCTGCATCAAAGAGATTATATATACGTTTTTCCAAGTCTTTATATTCCTGGCGCATCTCTTGCAGCTCCAGCCACAGCTTCTCATTTGTCTTGAGCAAGCCATTTATTTTTTTCTTCATATTTTTCTGAATGTCTTTCTTGAACTCACTTATGGCCGTGGCCGTGGCCAATGTTGCGATCATTTCCTTCAGTTCGGACAAATCGTTTTGGCTTTTGTGCTCCGCGGGTGAAGTGGCAACCCCCATTTCAGCTGATGCTTCCGGCTTGCGAGGAGTAGATGAAAGCGTGGACTGCAAGGCCATCACTAGTTTCAAGTGATCTTCTGGAATCAGTGAGCTATCGTGACCTGCATCACTTGCACCTTCGCTGCCATTTTCACTCTCGACTGGAGATGATGCAGTGGAACGGGGTCCTGAGAAGTCTGCGCTTTCGCCTGCCTGTTCCAGGTCAGTCTCTGAAAGGCCGTACCTTGTACTTGGACGTGATGCCTGTCTAGACTTGGGTGTAGTTTTAGGTTTGTTTTCGGTTTCTTTCTGACCCCCTTTCTTCTTACTCCTGTTTATATACTGTAGTAGAAACTCCTTTGGTTAGGTAAATACAGGATACCTCGGGATAATACGAAATAAGCGAAAAAATAAAGCCGCTGCAATGGAGCTCCGCTTCAGACGTCCATCTCCCGTAACAGACGAGACCAACTCTTTCTTCACGTGCAGACCCCCACTTAGGTGAATCATGCCATTCCAAAGAAGGCAAAGAGGATAAAATTTCATGCTGAGTTTGACACAAAGAAATAGTATACAATGGTCATCAGTCTGACTGCCCATTTCACAGTTGTCCCTAACTTGACTTGTCTTCTAGAGCTTACCTAGCAGTTCTATATGGTGAACTCCTGTGTGCTAAATCTGGCTCTGTGTCAACTGTGCACGTGAATAGACAACGACAGATTTATAAAATATATTTGCAAAGAGCACAGTGACATATTAAACTTATACACTTATTACACACCCCAGTGCCCCCGTATTGCAAAGACAGCCTGGCAGGCAGCCTGCCACACATTTCTGGCGAACTGGCGGCCACAGCATGCCAGCAACAGACGTTTTATGTTGATTTCTGTGGGAAACTGTTTGCTTTGAGTGCTTTTCAGAAAAATCTGTTTTTTGGAAAAAGTTATTCAGCCCTCAAAGAGTTAATTATGGCAGAATATGGTAGCCATTTATTGTGTAACTTGCTTACTGTTCATCAATAATAACTACAGTTCTCCTTGTAGCTGTGCTTGGACAACCTCAACGACCTTTAACGAAAGGAGACTTCTGTAGCCAAATGTTTGGAGTGTGATCTGCGAGGTTTATCCCACAGTACATGATTTCTCTCAAAATGGGTAACTAAGGCCATGAATTGACGCAGCTGAAAAGACCTAAACTATGCAAACCAGCTGACAGGGATATATTGTATGATTTATTGTAAAGCCCTTTGGCTATAGCATTACTAATGTTGTTATAAATGTGCTCTATAAATAAACCGACATTGACCTAAAGCTCTGGCAATTGCACTGAACATTAGAGCTCACTTACGGACGGATGGATGACATCGCTTCTCTCTGTACCTATGAAACAAGCCTCCTGCACTCTCTGAAAGTGGCGAGAGGCGAATTCAGGAACCTCACGACTGCACGTTTTTCATTGGTAGCTCTCCCTCGAAAATTGTATTGTTGTGAGTGCCCAGTTGATATTTAATGAAGCAAAGTATATTCTTTCTTTAGCGTTAAATCACCGTCATACCACTAGCAAAGGGTATAATTTAATATATAAAAGACTGGACTTCCTCTCATGAAACCATCCCGGCTGGGGATTGAATTCTTGTTCTGTTAGGTTTTTGAAGTTACTTGTTGTATACATTCTCCAAATGTTATTTACTTGATTGTATACTACGTTGCTTTTTTGAAATAAAATGAAATATATATATATATTTTTTAAATCCACTCTGTTCCATTCCATTCAAACTAGTGTGGGGCTGAAGTGTCACCCGTTGCATGGCAGCACTTGGGTTCTAATTTGAGATCCTGAGGTGGCTCCTATGTAGGCTTATTGGTCTCTAATTACCATTTTGTCTCCCTTCTTGTAGGTTGTGCATCTTCCTAGTCATCAGGTATTTCTTTGTCACTGATGGTAGATGTTTAGTAAACGTTTGTAAAAATGATTGTAGTTCTTCCATTTCAGTCAACACTACTGGTCAAATCCCATCACATTTGAGATGATTGTGTAATATTGGCAGGAAAGACAACTGGCGGGAAGGAATTCTCATCAAGTGTTGGACAAAGGATGTGACGTCTGATGTTGCTTTTGACGTAATCCATCCATCTTCTAGCTGCAGTGTTTTGACTTCCCTATTTACAAGTATATAACATAGAATGTCTGTCTGTCTGTTCCCTAAACAATCCTGAACTCTTTGACCAATCTGGACCTTAAATTTCAACTATATTTGAAAATGGTTTCCACATAAAATACTAATGGTTTTGGTAGTATTGGGGGATTCCAATAACATTTTATGTAGCTTTTCTAAAATTACACATTTCAGTAGTATCTTACAAAGTCATATTCTTTTGTTATATAAAGAAATGCATCTTCGTGTGGCAGCCAAGTGAGATTACTGCTAAAGCATTGACATAATTTGCGTCAATATGGGCTATAGGATTAGGAATATTAACAGACATGCCATATATCAGCAAAAGAGACCATTACGGTGAATACAATAGCATCTTCCTACTCGATGGGTATCTTGTGTGAGGGACGGATTGGCATACCACTTAGGATGGACTTTGCTCCCTTGCCCATCCAGGAGGCCTTGATGAAGTAAGGTCAGCGAGGGAGCTGAGATACTCCCCTTCTGTGCTAGGATGTGGTTACGGACGGGCCCTGCAGCAGCAGCTACACCGGGACTGGCCTCCCAGCAGCCATGGAAGGTCACACTGGATGGGCTTGGGAGTCTAGAAGGACAGGACAGTAGGTGATGGCCTGCTACGGCACCATCTCATTTAGTCAGCCTCATTATGGACACCCGCATGGTAGCATGGGAGTTGTGGTCCCATGGTGCCGTGTGCCAGATATTAATGGTACAAAGACAATTGTGGTCCTGTTTGACCTGGAAGTGCCTCCTGGGGTCAATAAATTGTGCACTGGAAAGACTCAAAAGTCTGGCTTTTAAAGAGAGAGTTGACTTGGAGAGTTGGAGTCGGGAGAGGAGCCGGACAACACTCTGGAAAGAGTGGAGGAGAAAAGAATAGGATGAGAAAGGATTGAATTGTGTACTACTGAGCTACAGTTTGCAGATTAAAGTAATCTTTGGTTGAAGACGCGACTGTCCTGGTGTAGTTGTGTCTGGGGTATGGGGTGCTGGTACACCCCTAGTGGCCACACTTGATATTTGAAGAAAAATAAAAATAAATTTGTTTTGCAAAACCATTACACTATGCAAGCTTTCGAGGCAATTCAGGCCTCTTCTTCAGGCCAGATGTTATTATTGGAATCTTTTTAGTTAGCCAATAAAAGGTTCTCATTGCACCCATAATGGCTAACACGGTACAACACCCTGGTACTACTTTTGAAAAACCTGAATTTTTTGCAGCTTTTCAGAAGAAATGTTTGGTTTTACAAGAGATATTTAATTAAAATAAACTGCATTATTAGGCTTTTGTAATTTGCTTTGAGCAACTGCTGCATAAAATTGAAGTGTTAGCACTAAAGAATGCCCTGCATTATTTTTCTGGGAAGCATCAATACCTTTTCATTTCTCAGTTTCCCTAATAAAATCCCATTTAAGTAACTGGGAGTCGGTGCACACAGGTAAGAAACCACACTCAGTCATACTGGGTCAGTTTAAAGATGCCAGTCAATCTAACTGGCACATCTTTGGCATGTGAGAAGAAAACCATAACAGTCAATAAAAACGCCAAAGGAATAAAGTGTGCACATTTCACATTATCGAAAATATTTAACTTGCATCTGTTGCACTTTATTTATAATAAGGTCACATACATATTTATGCATTATTAAATATAAGCAACATCAGTGGTTTAGTTATAATTAGCTATTAGGGCACACTTAGGAGTTATTTTCTTAAAGGGCAGATCATTGCAGAGAACATTCATAACAATGCAGTTGCTGTTCATTCTTTGATCTACATAAATGTATAAAGAAAATATAAACTTACCAACATCCATCAGGAAAACTGTGACCAGAGCCAGTAACAGAAGCCGACCCAGTTTCATTTCTACTTCATAAAATATCAGAAATAACAAATCCGTCACTCTTGTGTGCTGTCTTTTGGTATCCAAAATAAGGTCTCGCAACTTTTACCCCCTGAGCAAAGTTTAAAAAGTGAAGTGAAAGTTGTGGTAAATGCAATCGGGGGGTAGAGAGCCTCCTGCACAAACATGACTGGCCTGTTCAGCCCAAACTGAATTCCTTTCACAAGAAGGTGGCACTGAAACTAAATTCCACAGCCAGCCCTCAAAGAAGCTATTCAGCCCTAATGCCGTCCCATCTCAGAGCTCATAGGGTGCTGTTTCTCGGCCAGACTCTCTCTTTACACCCCTGAGAAAGCACTGAGACGTGCGTTTGTTTGCCTGCAGGATTTGCTGCTTTGATGTTCTGCTCCATAAATATTTTTCTTCAGTATCAAATTCTCATTTGATTCTCATATGAGTGAATGTTATTTTTACTTACAGCAGTACCGTTAATAGTTATATATCACTCTAGAAATATATTAACTCAAAAAAGAACCAAAAACAAATGGTCAAAATTACCAAAAGTGGTTTATTACAGACAATGCTACATGGAGAAGAAATTTAGCATAAAGAACAACCAGAAAACAAAGGCTTAGTGATCATGAATGATTTGTCATAATAAAAGATCTTGGTCAGCAAATGTCCATAGCCGGCCAGCTTTACTGCATGCTGTGTAACACTGGGCACCACTAAAATGTGCTTTACAGCCCACCTGAGGACATTAAAGTCACTGCACTGAATGACAGCAGACATCAACACCGTGGAAAGTCACAATTCAGAAGTCGTCCACATACAGTTAGGTCCATAAATATTTGGACAGAGACAACTTTTTTCTAATTTTGGTTCTGTACATTACCGCAATGAATTTTAAACAAAACAACTCAGATGCAGTTGAAGTGCAGACTTTCAGCTTTAATTCAGTGGGGTGAACAAAACGATTGTATAAAAATGTGAGACAACTAAAGCATTTTTTGAACACAATCCCTTCATTTCAGGGGCTCAAAAGTAATTGGACAAATTAAATAACTGGAAATAAAATGTTCATTTCTAATACTTGGTTGAAAACCCTTTGCTGGCAATGACAGCCTGAAGTCTTGAACTCATGAACATCACCAGATGTTGGGTTTCCTCCTTTTTAATGCTCTGCCAGGCCTTTACTGCAGCGGCTTTCAGTTGCTGTTTGTTTGTGGGCCTTTCTGTCTGAAGTTTAGTCTTCAACAAGTGAAATGCCTGCTCAGTTGGGTTAAGATCAGGTGACTGACTTGGCCATTCAAGAATTTCCCACTTCTTTGCTTTAATAAACTCCTGGGTTGCTTTGGCTGTATGTTTTGGGTCATTGTCCATCTGTATCATGAAATGCCGCCCAATCAATTTGACTGCATTTAGCTGGATTTGAGCAGACAGTATGTCTCTGAACACCTCAGAATTCATTCGGCTGCTTCTGTCCTGTGTCACATCATCAATAAACACTAGCGTCCCAGTGCCACTGGCAGCCATGCATGCCGAAGCCATCACACTGCCTCCACCGTGTTTTACAGATGATGTGGTGTGCTTTGGATAATGAGCTGTTCCACGCCTTCTCCATACTTTTTTCTAGCCATCATTCTGGTAGAGGTTGATCTTGGTTTCATCTGTCCAAAGAATGTTTTTCCAGAACTGTGCTGACTTTTTTAGATGTTCTTTAGCAAAGTCCAATCTCGCCTTTCTATTCTTGAGGCTTATGAGTGGCTTGCACCTTGCAGTATACCCTCTGTATTTACTTTCATGCAGTCTTCTCTTTATGGTAGACTTGAATATCGATATGCCTACCCCATGGAGAGTGTTGTTCACTTGGTTGGCTGTTGTGAAGGGGTTTCTCTTCACCATGGAAATGATTCTGCAATCATCCACCACTGTTGTCGTCCGTGGACGTCCAGGTCTTTTTGCGTTGCTGAGTTCACCAGTGTTTGCTTTCTTTCTCAGGATGTACCAAACTGTAGATTTTGCCACTCATAATATTGTAGCAATTTTTCAGATGGGTTTTTTCTGTTTCTGCAGCTTAAGGATGGCTTCTTTCACCTGCATGGAGAGCTCCTTTGACCGCATGTTGTCTGTTCACAGCAAAATCTTCCACATGCAAGCACCACACCTCAAATCAACTCCAGGCCTTTTATCTGCTTAACTGATAATGACATAACGATGGACTTGCCCACAACTGCCCATGAAATAGCCTTTGAGTCAATTGTCCAATTACTTTTGAGCCCCTGAAATGAAGGGATTGTGTTCAAAAAATGCTTTAGTTGCCTCACATTTTTATGCAATCGTTTTGTTCACAATTAAAGATGAAAGTCTGCACTTCAACTGCATCTGAGTTGTTTCATTTAAAACTCATTGTGGTAATGTACAGAACCAAAATTAGAAAAAAGTTGTCTCTGTCCAAATATTTATGGACCTAACTGTATACAGAATGAGTGTATGGTGAAGGAAACAAGACAGTTCACAAATGTTCAAACTCACAATTTTGAACTGTGAATTAAAAAAACAAAATCAGAATGGAATGTGAGATATTGCAGGAAATCACGCTACAAAAGACCACAATAAGGTACAATCAACTCTGCTGCACAACAATACACCATTGTGCACACTAACTCATACAATATTCAATATTTAAATACATTTGGAGCAAAATGAACAGGTAATGGAATGACAGGAACAACTTGAAATGAAATTTAATTTAAAACTAAACACATTGGATCAAATGAAGTAAGCAAGCCACACAGACAGAATAGACAGACCGGTACTTGGGGGGCTTAAAGCCACAGTGCACATGGACCTTTACAGATCAAGGAGTGTGTGCATGTTTAGTTTCTCTGTGCACATGGACCTTTACAGATCGAGGAGTGTGTGTGTGAGTACTTTTGTGCACCTGGACCTTTACAGATAGGTGTATGTGCATGTTTGAGTGTCTCTGTGCACCTTTACCGTTCAGGATGTGTGTGGTGTGCAAGTGTCTCCGCGCATTCGGACCGTTACAGATCGAGGTGTGTGTCTGTGTGTGTTTGAGTGCCTCTGTGCATCTTTACAGATTGTGTGTGTGTGTGTGTGTTCATTTCTTTCTCTTTATCATCCAGCGTGTGCTCTGATAGGGCTGTCAGGCTCCTTCACTTATAAATGTTTTTGCGTATGTTTTTGTATGTTCCTCCAGACTCCAAGACCAGGCTGTTTCTAATGAGTTTGCACGTAGTTTGTGTGATGAACTTTCAGATTTGGGTACGACTCCCGATCCTAATGTGATGTGGGAGACCTTCCGTGACAAGACCCTGAAGGTTGCTGAGGGTTGTGTTGATGTTACCGGTGTTCCCAGAAGGAGGTGTTTCATCTCGCAGGGAACCAATGATATCATTGAGAGAAGTCGCAGCGCACGGCTCAATGGCAACTCTGGTCTGTACCGGGAACTGAGAAGGACGGCTGCGAGAGCTCTGAGGGCAGATAAAGAGGTGTTTGTTAGAGGAATCTGTGAACAAGTGACACCCCATCTGTGGTCTAGCGACCCACATCCTGCTTACAGAGGAATTGGAGCATTACACACATCTGAATCTGTTCTTTGGAGAGTCGCAGTCAGGGCAGCAGATGGAATGGTCCTTACGGATGGCACTGCAGTTGTGACCCACTGGGCTGGCTACTTTGAGCAGCTGTTCAAAGCGGATCCTCCGGCTAGGACGCTGGATATCTCTGGGTTCACGGTTCTTGAGACTGATCCTACAATTAGATGTGAACCACCCAATCTCACTGAGATTTCACAGGTGGTGAATCAGCTGAGGGAGGGAAAGGCTGCAGCGATCTGTAGTATCTGGGATGAACTTCTCCAAGCTGTCCTCCTGGCATTGTAAGTAATCTTTCCTTCCATTTGGGAGACTGGCATAATCCCAACTGACTGGAAAACGGGACTTGTCATCCCTATCTGGAAAGGGAAGGGTGATTGCCTGGATTGCAGCAACTAAAGGGGCATAACACTGCTCTCGGTGCCAGGTAAGGTCCTTGCTCGAGTCGTTCTCAATAGGATACGTGATCACTTGCTCACCTACCAGCAACTGAAACAATCTGGTTTTACGCCTAAGAAGTCTAACATCGACCGCATCCTGGCACTGAGGGTTCTCATGGAGCGTAAACGCGAATATCACCAGAGTTTCTTTGCAGCCTTTGTCGATTTTCGCGAAGTGTTCAACTCAGTTGATTGAGCTGCCCTGTGGGACATCCTGAGGACTCACGGGATCCCCTCAAGGTTGCTGGGTATCATGGCCGGCCTGTACACTGGTACTGTGAGTGCCGTGCAGAGTGGAGGCAGGACCTCTGCATTTTTCCCAGTTTATTCTGGGGTTCATCAGGGGTGTGTTCTTGCTCCTACTCTGTTCAATGCTTGTATGGACTGGGTGTTGGGCAAGGTCGTGGGGTCCAGTGGCTGTGGGGCATCTGTTGGTGAAGAAAGATTCACAGATCTTGAGTTTGCTGACGATGCTGTGGTGTTCGCGGAGTCAATGGAGGCTCTGAGCGGGGCGCTCGAGAGACTGAGCCAGGAGTCTGAGTGTCTGGGCTTGTGAGTGTGGATAAAAACCAAGATCCAGGTCTTTAAGTCTGTGAGATTAGAGGCATTCTGACAAAGGCTACATATTAATAATACAAAAGGGGAAAGTAGAGCAATTTATTACTCTACCAAGACAAAACAGTCAGTTACGGCACTACGGCCATGTGGCGCATTTCCCTGAGGGTGATCCAGCTTGTAAGATCCTCATTGTTGGGGACTCAAGTGGCTGGCTCAGACGAAGGGGTCGCCTACGTAACACCTGGCTGCAGCAGATAGAGGGTTATTTCCGGAGGGTGGGACTGGACTGAATGTCTGCCTGGGGGGTTGCAAACTGGGATCCCAAGTTGTTGTGTGGGTGCGGCAACGCACTTTACCAGTGCATGCTCCCCAACTTGACTTGACTTGACTCCATGTACATGTAGAAGTTCTCCTGGTTTCTCTCTCCTGTGAGGGATTTATGATATTTTGGGACTTTAAAGAGCATTTTGAACTTTATATTTATTGATTTTAAATTGAAGCAATTAACATTCCATACAAATAAGTCAAACTTTACAAACCAATATTCAACACCCACCCAAGAGAAAAAGAGGAGAGCTAACAACCACAGCAAATCTATCTAATTTAAAAGCAGCAAGGAAGGAAGAGTATCCTTTTCCCTGATATAGATGCTTATTCTAAAATGTTATTGATTTGATCCTGCCATATTTTAAAAAAGTTTTAACAGATCCTCTAAGTGAGAATTTGATTTTTTCCAATTTTAAGTAGTATAGAATATCGGTTACCCGCTGACTTAAGAGTGGTGGGTTAGAATTCTTCCAGTTGAGCAAGATAAGTCTATATGCTAGTATTGTAGTAAAGGTATTAGAGTTTGTTTGTCCTTCTCTACTTTAAGCCCACCTGGGTGTACACCAAACACAGCTGTTAGTGGATTAGGAGGGATTGTGGCACCAAGTCTGTCTGATAGGCATTCAAATATTTTGGTCCAGAATGATTTTAATTTGGTGCCCATCCAAAACATGTGGCTAAGTGAGGCTGGAGCTCGATTGCAAAATTCGTAGGTTGAATCTCCCTCTGGATACATTTTGGCCAATTTTAAATGAGATGAAATGCGCTCAATAAAAGATTTTAAGTTGAATTATTGAGTTCTTTGCACATTTGGAGCTAGAGTGTATTCTACAGTATGCAAGGCTGATAATGTGGTGTGTGCAGCAGTGCTGTCACCGTGCTGAATGCAGTTTTGCTTGTACCACTGCTCTGGATGTTTCTTTTCATGATGCTTTTCCCGTAGACGCCTCCGCACTTCAGGGTAATGTCGCTGGTTAAAGGGAACAAACTCTTTATAAACAAATCCATCAATGTTGAAAAATGCAATCATCTTTGTCTCTTGAAAATCGACTACTTGGAGGAAAAAAAAGAGTGAAGTCACGTGCACGATTGTAGAATAAACAGCAGAAATATGCAATCGAGCAACTCTGCATGATACGCTCAGCGGACTGATTAATCAGACTGCAGGGACATGACACCTGGACATTTATTCGATAACCACACCCTACTCACATGTTAATTAATGACCAATTCTGTGAATTTTTGGGGTACATGGGATGCAAACATAAAAGTGCTGAACTTATGTGCATATATTAATAGTTTTCTTGCAGTATAGCATTCTATCTTCAGTTTGTATCTTGCAATTGTAAAGACACACAAAGCAACATTTTAGCAACTCAGTTTCAGCTTTTAAGTAATCCACATATGCAACACAAGTGACTGACAGCAAATTCAAAAACTTATTTTTCTCACAACCAACCTTGAAGTATATGGGGCCTTCTGCTACCAGCTTTAATGATTTCTTAGCCGAGCTCAGAAGAGGATCCATCAAACAAGCTTACCCTTATGGATCACGACTTGTCAAGGACACAAAGATATTATTTACAGCGACACATCACAAAGTTAAAGTTCTCGTCACTGACAAGGCAGCACATGGTCTCCGACCAATAATGAAATTTGATCAGGTCTATAATGGTGAAAACCGAACTGCGTTTAATGGGAAATTTCTTCTTTAAGTAAAGTCCAGAGATGTTGCAGCTACTTAAAACAGACACGCAGACTTAAATTTTTTCTCTGCCCATAGGGATGAAAAATCTAAAAAGAGATCTCCTTAACATCTTTTCGTTTTCTCCGAGACAACAATGAGACCAAAGAGAAATAAAATGGAGACCTGTTCATTTGTCTCATGCTTCTCAGGCATTTCCCCGAGACAAAATACACTGATAATCTCACAAGTGTCTCCTCTTGATCTCAGCAACGTGACACAATGGGCTCAGATTTTCCAAGTGGCGTGTCTTGACACTTTTTGCAATTCGAAAGTATTTGCATCGTGTGTTAGGGAATATATGGTGGAATGTATGGAGTGCTGTTTGTGGTAATAAAACAGTTGATTAGAAAACTGCAGTCCTTGCTTCAGAGTAATGCTAATCACGTCTCTAACTTAAATTGCTGTGTTCTGATTGGCTCATCCTTATTCTAGAAGAAATAGCTTAGTGGTTAAGACTTTGGAGTTCAGACCCTGAGGTTGCAGGTTCAAATCCCACTACTGACACTGTGTGACCATGAGCAAGTCATTTCACCTGCCTGTGCTTGTGTTAGAAAAGCAAAAGAAATGTAACCGGTCGTGTCTCAAATGTTGTAAGTCACCTTGGATAATGGCGTCAGTCTAATAAGTACAAACATATAAAGACTACAAAGAGAGCTCTAACAACCTTTTCAAACCACGTTTTCAATCTTGACTCCCTTTTACCTCAGTTGTAGCTCATGACTCCTTTTTGTCTGAAGCGATTCTCCTCAGGAATTTTAGGAGAAACACCTTTGACAAAGTTGATTCTTGAATGAAACATAAATGAGAATCTCTGTTAAGTCTAATGAGCAATCAAAGCCTTTCCACAGTTTTCCTATGGCTGATCTGCCATCTTAAAGGGGGCCTACAAGCTCATAAGAGAAAAAAACTGCTGAAGGTTGAATTTTAATTCATTATTTTCCGGATGGCAACAAATAATGACTGTTTCATTTGTTTTTATGTTAAATAAGACAAATTGCAGTAAAAGTTGTATTTGATTTTAACTACAAGTTGTAAAATCCGAGAAGATTCACGGAGGTCATAAAACTGCCCTGGATCTTCCCATGGAGTATTGAATTTGTGAGCTTTCCCCATACAGGACACTATAAGGTGATGGAAGAGATGACTGAACTACTTAACTGATAACGTGACAAAGCAGCCCTACCGCATTTAACTAAAGAATTCAAATTTTTGCATATTTAGAAAAATGGATAAAAACTGCTAATAAACATCATACATTACCGTGAATAGCCTTTTTGTGCTCATCACGGTTGCTCTAAAACTTGTGGGTTTTTTTTCTTTGCCCCCTTCCCCATCCTGACCTATCATCTATGGGGGTGGAGCGAAAGCTTTACTTCGTAAAAAAAAAAATTCGATCTCCGGTTTTCGTCTGATCTTGACATTCTAGGGTTCCCCGATATCGAAAAACATTGATATCTCGATGATGGGTGTGTGTCTATCTGTCTGTACCTGTGTGTCACAGTTTCTTGAGAATAGCCTAGAGGGAAAAACGGCTGGATGGTTATGAGATAACGATATGCTGATTAGCTTTTAAGCCAAATCGTGCAAGAGGCAGAGACACCGCAAATATCGTAATTCTGCAATTAATTATGATAACAACTAGCAAAATACCCGCGCTTCGCAGCAGAGAAGTAGTGTGTTAAAGAGGTTATGAAAAAGTAAAGGAAACATTTTAAAAATAACGTAACATGATTGTCAATGTAATTGTGTTGTCATTGTTATGAGTGTTGCTGTCATATATATATATAATAATATACACACACACATTATATATATACATATATATATATATATATATATATATATATATATATATATATATATATATATATATATATATATATATAAATGAATTATTATTATTATTATTATATACACACACACACACATATACAGATATATCATATATATATATATATATATATATATATATATATATATATATATATATATATATATACACACACATACATACATACATACATATACACACATACATGCACTTATAATAACAGAAATCAATATAAACAACATTAACATCATTATCATATGAGAATATGAAGTAATATATAAGAAGCACATTTCATATAAATATAAATTATTAAACAGTAAAATCTTCTTCTATAATTTGGTACCGTGGCTATTCGTTGGTCTGTCCAGGATTTTAAATGACCTGTAGCTCGCAAACCGTTTCACCTATTGACTTGAAATCTGGTACACATATAGTACGTCACGTCTGCTATCCGCTTTATGGGTGATGATTGTATTACTCTTTTTATCTTAATTTTATTTTATTGTAGAATCAACTCCTATCTGCGCACACCAGGGCGGCCGTGGGCGGATGCGTATGGTGTATTCACTCGATGTTATCGTGCATTGCGCTGTCACTGGTATTTTGATAAAAGAATTTGAACAACATATAAGAAGCGTATAAATTATTAAACAGTAAAACATTAACATTTAAGAAGTAAAGTTACATTGAGTACTACTGCAGTGCCTTCGGGTATACCTCATTTTTTCTTTGCCCATTACATGCTTAAATGTATACATTTTTTGGTGTACCTACCCGAGAACACGCGACATATAACCGACCGTGGGAGAAGCATGGATTTTAAACACGCGTTGAGTTCATCTGCTGGTCTCCCTCGTGGAATAACTGGTAATGTTTGACTAAAATCTACAGCGAGTAAAACGACATTACCTCCTTTTTTTTTTTTTTTACGATCTCTGAGATGTTGCTTTTTTCGGTTCAAGGCTTCATAAGCTCTTTTATGTTGTATGGTGTACTTATCCCAAACCATCATCTTTGAATGTTGCAAGACTTTCGCCTTGTATGTAGATCGGGGTAATTACATTTATTGCATTCCTAGTCTGAATCACAATCTGATTGTATGGGTGGTTACCTGGCAGGTAACGCTTATGCTTGGTCATCAAGTCGTCTAACATCCGCTACGTGCCCTCTTTTAATTGCGAGAAGCAGATATATATAGCCAAATTCTCGCGCTTCGTTGCGGCGAAGTACTGCTTTTAATTTTTTATTAAGAAGAAACCTTTTTAAACGGATCGAAAATATACCAATAACAATTTGTTAAGGATCTGTTTTTTTGTGAAGCTCCCTTTTCACAGCTGTCGCGCTACGGCGTGTGTTTCGTTTATTTGACAGTATGTAGATCGTGGTAATTACATTCATGGCATTCGTTTTCTGAATCACAATCTGATTGTATGGGTGGTTACCTGCCAGGTCACGCTTGTGGTTTGTCAGCAAGTCGCCTTACGTCCGCCACGTGCCCTCTTTCTGTTCCCAGAAGCAGATCATAGAATGGTTTTAATAGTTTACTTTCAAATAATGCAAAGAGTATGCGACATGTGTTTCTCCCTAATTCTGGGCTCATCAGGCGTACACACTCACTGCATCCCCTCTCGGGAATCGAATCTCTATCGTCAGTGCCAGAGGTGAAGCCCCTAACGTTGCGCTACGGCGTGTGGTTCATTTATACCTCGTATCTTCTCATTAAACTTTTATCTCGCGAATATGTTATTGCAATCCGCAGCGGGAGCGTTTCTATAAACTTAATTAAAAACTTACGTTTTACACCGTGCTTTGTTTCCCTTATGAAGATGCTTGTATGGTTCACTCGCTCGCTTCTTATTGTTTCTCTCCCTTCTCAATTGTTTAATGAATTTTTTGTTCTTCGCTGTTTGCGGCGCCAGAGTTGAAGCCCCTAACGTTGCGGTCAGCAAGTTGGCTAACATCCGCCATGTGCCATCTTACAGTTGCGAGAAGCAGATCATAGAATGGTTTTAATTGTTTACTTTCAAATAATGCAAAGAGTATGTGACACGTGTTTCTCCCTAATTCTGGACTCATCAGGCGTACACACTCACTGCATCCGCTCTTGGGAATCAAATCTTGAACGTCAGCGCCAGAGGTGAAGCCCCTAACGTTGCGCTACGGCGTGTGGTTCGTTTATACCTCGTGTCTTCTCATTAAACTTTTATCTCGCGAATATGTTATTGCAATCCGCAGCGGGAGCGTTTCAATAAACTTAATTTAAACTTACGTTTTACACCGTGCTTTGTTTCCCTTATGAAGATGCTTGTATGCTTCACTCGCTCCCTTCTCAATTGTTTAATTAATTTTTTGTTCTTCGCTGTTTGCGGCTCTTCCTTCATTTCTCCTTACTCAGTTCACAGTCTTTTCACGTGATTACGTGGGAGGCGTGATGACATGACACTCAACTCCGCCTCCCACGGCCATCAAGCTGCCGTCCATTACAGTATATTGTCAAAAATGAGGTTCCAGTTATGACCATTACGCGTTGAATTTCGAAATGAAACCTGCCTAACTTTTGTAAGTAAGCTGTAAGGAATCAGCCTGCCAAATTTCAGCCTTCCACCTACACGGGAAGTTGCAGAATTAGTGATGAGTCAGTCAGTCAGTCAGTCAGTGAGGGCTTTGCCTTTTATTAATTAGTATAGATATAGATTCACAAGAAGAATTCATAGTGACCTACAGTATTTTATGATCAGAAAGATCAGCATCAGAGCGGTAAATAATCACTGAAATGTTACAGAATATTTTGGGTAACTTGGTTCCTAGGGCATAAAGTCTACTGACGCTCCCGTCCAAATTTTTTCTGCCTTCGAGAATTGCCGACACAGAACGTAGCGGAGCAATGGCAGTGACCCATCACAAGACATGCCACAAATATGGTGAATCGCGAGTCTGTTGGTCCAACAGTCGGCACCCATAGTTTACAAAGCTGTCTTACTGTATAAATTCCACATGTCTGAGCAAACACAGCTGGTTGTGAGTTTGACTTTAAACAGCTGTTAGCACACTCTTCATGTTTTAACCCTTTAAACTCAGCCTCATTCTGGTCACTTTTCTGCTTCATCGATTCAACTAGCTACAATAATTTCATCATCCTTCACTTAGCATTCGTCTGCTACCCCTCAAAATAAAGGTCAGACATGTCTCTTTCAGAATAATGTTGTACACTGATGATGCAGTACAATAAGTTGCAAATTTAAGTAATGTTTTACCAAAATAATAACTTTGAAAGTTATTCTTATTCCCAGAAGTGTTGGAATAAACTTCCGAACACTATAAAGTTGTCAGTGAACATGTTAGGAACACATAGAAAATTTTTACGAAATAGCTGCATATAATATGTCTAGTTTTTGCGGATTTATAAAAAACAGGATTCTTTTTCTCTGCTTTTACTGTTTGCTAATTAGTATTCATAGCATACATATCCATTATTGAAGACCCCATGGCCTGTGTACCATTTTGATGGGCAAAACATATACAGCTGGTGAAGAAATTACACTGTGTATCCAAATTACAAAACCAATAGTTGTAAGATTCAAATTTGTCTTTGCACAAAATAAATAAATAAATATAGAAAGTGGAAAACATGGTAAGTGGAGTGTGATGTCATTTTAAAATGTTGAAACACCCATTTTATTTAGTAGGTTATAGTCTGCCCATCAGAGTGTACACAGTTGAATCAGGATGTTCATGAAAGCCACACTGTACTTTGTGGTAGAAACATCTTAACATCTTAACTAAAGTATGCAACTTATCCTGTAATAAGACAAGTTGGATGAAAACCTTTTAGTCAGTGATGAGGTAGGAGAAAAGGCTGTCCATCTGCGTCATTTATTTCACATGCAGTACCAAGCTGAGAAGGGAGCTTCTCTCACAGCAGTTTGTTACAGCATGATGAGGTCAGGTTGGGGAGCATGCACTGGTACAGCACGTTGCCGCACCCACCACGCAATGAAACAGCTCAGCATCCCAGTAGGCAACCCCCCAGGGAGACACACAGTCCAGTCCCACCCAACCGAGAAATGACAATTTATCTGCTGCAGCCAGATGTTATGTGGGCCTCCCCTTGGCCTGGTCCAGCTGCTCAGGTCCTCAGCAATAAGAATCCTGTGAGCCAGCTCACCCTCTGGGAATCGCGCCACATGGCCGTAGTGCCGTAACTGACTCTCCCTCACAGTGCAGGTAATGTGGCTCATTCGGGACTCCGTGAGCAACTTTCATTTGACACAAAGTCAAAACAGCAGTACCCAAAGGTTCTCCAAAGAGACACCAGACTGAAGGAGTCCTTGATGAGAATGGTCCAGTATTAAAGGTGTAGGTTTTATAAGCAACTGAATTTACAGAACATCCATCCATCCATCCATTTTCCAACCCGCTGAATCCAAACACAGGGTCACGGGGGTCTGCTGGAGCCAATCCCAGCCAACACAGGGCACAAGGCAGGAAGCAATCCTGGGCAGGGTGCCAACCCACCACAGGACACACTCAAACACACCCACACACCAAGCACACACTAGGGCCAATTTAGAATCACCAATCCACCTAACCTGCATGTCTTTGGACTGTGGGAGGAAACCGGAGCACCCGGAGGAAACCCACGCAGACACGGGGAGAACATGCAATTTACAGAACAGTGTCGATCAATGCATACATTTACTCTGGTTGGTTCGTTGGTTTAAACCCAAATGATGTATATAAAAAAAAAAAGTGTATTATATTTATTATTTTTATTCCCTTTTGGTTGATCCACCACCCTTGAAATTTCTGTGCCTATGTTACTGGCCAAACCCGATTTTAGGACAAACTAGTTTAGACTAGGTCAAGCCAGTTTGTCCAAAGCGCAATAGGATGAATCAGTTTGGAATCTGAAAGTGCAATTGCAGGCCAAACTAGTTTAGACTGGGACAAATCAGTATGTCCTGGGAGCTCTACATTGATTTCAGGATAATCTAGCTCAGAGTAGGTTCATCCTATCTGCCTGAAGAGGCTCCTGACATGAATTAACCCTTTATGCTATTTCTCAAAAATTAATACTATATTGTAATATGGAAAGCATGTCAAAACACTTTATCCTATATGACTATGTGAACCTTAGGTCTATTTTTTCTTTCACAACTTTAAATAAGAGAATTAATGATTTTATGCATTTTTTTTAAATTTTGCATTATTTTTCAGTCCCACTGCTGGGTCCAAAGCAATGCTGAGCTTAAAGGGTTAAAGACAAAATGCAAAATATAATATTTGCAGGAAACATTTCTCTATATTAGTAACATGACGTGCATTTGTAAGTTGGTTTGTAGAACATTGGGAAATTAACAGCTCATCAGTTAATAAAAAAAGATCAAATAAAAAGTGGTACACAAATGACAGCTAATAAACATAATGGAAATTAAGCAAAATGGCATCAGCTTAGTTTAATAAAGAAAGAAATGTAAGCAACTCCAGAGAAAAATGCCAAGTATGATGAAGTGGAATTTCAAAGTACAACTTACTCAACCAGTGTGTTACTCTCTTTTCTTATAATAAATTAAGAATGAGATGCACATACTTAGAGTAATATACTAGACTTATTGGAAATGTATTTTTATTTTGAGTCCATCCCAATGAATTTATATTGGCTTGCACAGAATGCCTCTGTGTAATAAGTAGGCAGCATGTTCAGTTTTCACATTGTCTTCAAAGAGCATGAAAACTGATAAAGGCTGTGTGTATAAAGATTTTCCTGTGTCACGTGTTATTTTTCGAAGATCTTAGTTTAATATGCTTCCTACAAAATATTTTTTATATATATATATATATATATATAGTGTCATGGATGGCCACAGATCGTGCCCTACCGGGAGACCTGGAGGAGCACAGCGCCAGGAGGAGGGCAAATTATACTCCGGAACATGAGAGATGAGAGGGCAGCCCCCCTGGGTTGCATCAAGGTCACAAACTTGGGGCTTAGACGCTCAAACCTGTTGGGGTCCGTGGCCATCACCAGGGGACACCTGGACAGCTCTGGAAACAAGATCTACAGCACTTCCACCATACCCAGAAGTGCTGTCGGAGGTTAATCGGGAAGCACCTGGAGCACTTCCGGGTGCACTATAAAAGGGGCCGCCTCACTCCATTCAAGGAGCCGGAGTCGGGTGGAAGAGGATGGAGCTTGTGAGTGGAGGAGCGAGGGTGGCAGAGAAAAAGGAAAGAAAAGACTGTGAGCAATATTGCTGGTGGGTTGTGTACCGTGTGTGCTGTATAAAAGGGAAGAGGTTATTAAATGCATGTGTTCTGGACTTCTGGCTGTCTCAGTGTCCAGGCTTCTTTTACTGTATATATATATATATATATATATATATATATATATATATATACATATACATACATACATACATACATATATATATATATACACATACATACATACATACATACATATATATATATATATACATACAGTGCATCCGGAAAGTATTCACAGCGCATCACTTTTTCCACATTTTGTTGTTACAGCCTTATTCCAAATTGGATTAAATTCATTTTTTTCCTCAGAATTCTACAAACACCCCCCCATAATGACAATGTGAAAAAAGTTTACGTGAGGTTTTTGCAAATTTATTAAAAATAAAAAAACTGAGAAATCCCATGTCCATAAGTATTCACAGCCTTTGCTCAATACTTTGTCGATGCATCTTTTGCAGCAATTCCAGCCTCAAGTCTTTTTGAATATGATGCCACAAGCTTGGCACACCTATCCTTGGCCAGTTTGGCCCATTCCTCTTTGCAGCACCTCTCAAGCTCCATCAGGTTGGATGGGAAGCGTCGGTGCACAGCCATTTTAAGATCTCTCCAGAGATGTTCAATCAGATTCAAGTCTGGGCTCTGGCTGGGCCACTCAAGGACATTCACAGAGTTGTCCTGAAGCCACTCCTTTGATATCTTGGCTGTGTGCTTAGGGTCGTTGTCCTGCTGAAAGATGAACCGTCACCCCAGTCTGAGGTCAAGAGCACTCTGGAGCAGGTTTTCATCCAGGATGTCTCTGTACATTGCTGCAGTCATCTTTCCCTTTATCCTGACTAGTCTCCCAGTCCATGCCGCTGAAAAACATCCCCACAGTATGATGCTGCCACCACCATGCTTCACTGTAGGGATGGTGCCAGGTTTCCTCCAAACGTGACATCTGGCATTCACACCAAAGAGTTCAATCTTTGTCTCGTCAGACCAGAGAATTTTCTTTCTCATGGTCTGAGAGTTCTTCAGGTGCCTTTTGGCAAACTCCAGGCGGGCTGCCATGTGCCTTTTACTAAGGAGTGGCTTCCGTCTGGCCACTCTACCATACAGGCCTGATTGGTGGATTGCTACAGAGATGGTTGTCCTTCTGGAAGGTTCTCCTCTCTCCACAGAGGACCTCTGGAGCTCTGACAGAGTGACCATCAGGTTCTTGGTCACCTCCCTGACTAAGGCCCTTCTCCCCCGATCGCTCAGTTTAGATGGCCAGCCAGCTCTAGGAAGAGTCCTGGTGGTTTCGAACTTCTTCCACTTACGGATGATGGAGGCCACTGTGCTCATTGGGACCTTCAAAGCAGCAGAAATTTTTCTGTAACCTTCCTCAGTTTTGTGCCTCAAGACAATCCTGTCTCAGAGGTCTACAGACAATTCCTTTGACTTCATGCTTGGTTTGTGCTCTGACATGAACTGTCAACTGTGGGACCTTCTATAGACAGGTGTGTACCTTTCCAAATCATGTCCAATCAACTGAATTTACCACAGGTGGACTCCAATTAAGCTGCAGAAACATCTCAAGGATGATCAGGGGAAACAGGATGCACCTGAGCTCAATCTTGAGCTTCATGGCAAAGGCTGTGAATACTTATGTACATGTGCTTTCTGAAATTTTTTTATTTTTAATAAATTTGCAAAAACCTCAAGTAAACTTTTTTCATGCTGTCATTATGGGGTGTTGTGTGTAGAATTCTGAGGAAAAAAATGAATTTAATCCATTTTGGAATAATGCTGTAACATAACAAAATGTGGAAAAAGTGATGTGCTGTGAATACTTTCCGGATGCACTGTATGTATATATATATATATATATATATATATATACAGTAGAACCTCGGTTAGCGAACGCCTTTGATAATGAACAATTCGGATAACGACCAAAAATTTCACTAAAAATTTGCCTCCGATAGCGAACAAAATTTCGGATAGCGAACAGATTGCTACGTCATGCACACGTGACCAGCGGACAGCGGCCAGCTTCCCATCTTCCTTTGCGCTCGAGACACGGTTACGAACAGACGTTCATTATCTTTATCGGTGTGCATCCTTCTTATTTAGTGATTTTGTTGCTTTATTTAATAATATAGCCCTCAATCATGGCTCCAAAGAAGATTAAGAGAGCTGGTAGCAGTGCAGTAATAAGGCAGCAGCCAACAATTGAATTGAAAAAAGAAATTATTGCCAAGCATGCACGAGGCATGCGTGTGTTGGATATCGTAAGAGAATACGGCATGTCAAAGTCGACAATCTCGACGATTTTAAAGAAAAAGGAGCAGCTTAAAGAAGCTAATGTGTCAAAAGGAATGACTATTATAACAAAGCAAAGGCCTCAAATAATAGACGAAGTAGAAAAGTTGTTGCTTGTGTATATAAATGAAAAACAGTTAGAAGGTGCTAGCATCAGTGAGGCATTCATTAGTGAGAAGGCGCTGCAAATCTACGAAGATTTGAAGAAGAAAACCCCACAGACAAATGCTTTGAGTGATTTTGTTTTCAAAGCCAGTCGAGGCTGGTTTGAAAAATTTAAGCACAGAACAGGCATCCACAGCGTCATAAGGCATGGGGAAGCAGCTAATTCCGACAAGGCAGGGGCCGAGAAGTTCATCCTAGAATTCAAAAAAATCATAGAAGAAGAAAGTTACGTCCCGCAACAGGTATTTAATGCGGATGAAACAGGCCTGTTTTGGAAGAAGATGCCGAATAAAACGTACATAACGAAGGAAGAGAAAGCATTGCCAGGGCACAAGCCTATGAAAGATAGGCTAACTCTTCTATTGTGCGGTAACGCCAGTGGGGATTTTAAGCTGAAGCCGCTGTTAGTCTACCATTCGGACAATCCAAGAGTATTTAAGAAGCATAATGTAATAAAACAGAAATTGCCTGTTATGTGGAGGTCTAATTCTAAGGCCTGGGTGACCCGCCAATTTTTTGTCGAGTGGGTGACCGAAGTTTTTGCCCTGGCTGTGAAAGAATACCTAGAGAAGAACAACCTTCCCCTCAAATGCCTTCTCCTGCTGGATAATGCTCCAGCACATCCTCCAAACATCGACGAGTACTTAGAAGAAGAGTTCGACTTTATTCAAGTTCGTTATCTGCCACCGAACACAACCCCTTTGCTGCAGCCCATGGATCAACAGATCATTTCAAACTTCAAGAAATTGTACACGAAAGCCTTATTCAGAAAGTGCTTCGATATAACGAACGATACCAACTTAACTCTGAAGGAATTTTGGAAGAATCATTTCAACATTTTGAATTGTGTTCATCTTATTGATAATGCATGGAACCAAGTGACCTACCGTACTATGAATGCAGGATGGATGAAACTCTGGCCAGACTGTGTTCCAGAGCGAGATTTTGAAGGATTCGAACCAGAAATTGTTGATGAAATTGTTTCCCTGGGCCAAAACATGGGGTTGGAGGTGGATAATAACGATGTTGAAGAACTTGTGGAGGAGCACAGTAATGAACTCACTACTGAAGAGTTGCAGCACCTTCAGGCTGAGCAAGAAAAGAATTTGGCTGAGGATATGTCTTCGGAGGGGGAAGAGGAAGGGAAGGAGGAAGTCCCAAGTTCAGTGATTAAAGAAATGTGTGCTAAGTGGGGGGAATTGCAATTGTTTGTAGAAAAATCTTTCCCAAACAGTGCGGTAGGCAGTAGGAGCCTGAACATGTTCAATGATAATGTGATGTCGTATTATCGAAAAGTGCTACAAAAAAGGCAGAAGCAACAGACACTGGACAAGTTTTTTTCTTCAACCTCAAAGCGACAGAGGACATCCCCCGATGTTCTCATGGAGGGGGATTCCCCCTCTAAGCAGTAATTCCACCCCTTCCTCCCCACACCTCCATAAAAAAAAAAAGCATAAAAATAAAAAAAAAAGTGTTTTGTAAATTAGTTTCGTAAAATAAAGTTATGTACAGTAAACAGTAAAATGTGTTTACGTATTAAAGTTACCCAGTGCTATTGTTTTCTGCCATACGTAGCGTATCTGTCATATGCCCCCCCTCCTCTGCCGTGACCCTCCCTTTGCTGTCGTAATCGCCTCACTAGAAAGGTAAGATTCCACATTTTTTTTTTTTATTCCATGCTGTAGTGTCATTTCTTTAGTTTTTAGTTACAGAATTATGTTATGTGCTTATTCATAATGATTTTGTTCCTACACATTGCATTTTCAGTCGGTCATAGCCAAGCCTACCAATGCTACATGTCAGTCAAAACGATAAGTTTTCCTATGTTTTCTTATGTTTAAATGCTTTCTTTAATGTTTTTATTTTTATTTAACATCATTTGTACTGTATTATAACTGTTCCCATTTAAAAAACATACCTATATAGCCTGTAACTTTCATATATCAGCGAGTCAACAGGGGCTAGGAACCAATTATTTCTATTTCCTTTATTCCTTATGGGGAAAATTGTTTCGGATAGCGAACATTTCGGATAACGACCCACTTTTCGGAACGGATTGTGGTCGTTATCCGAGGTATTACTGTATATACTGTATATATATATATATATATATATACATACATACAACAGAGTTACTTTCTCAAATTGGAAGATTAAATGAATGCTCTAAAATTTGCAAATGTCAATGACTGATTTCAAAAATTTTAGAAGCTGGAAGATGCATTTTAATGTAAAACATTTCATAAACATCTCAGTGACACAGAGACATGTTGAATGTACTCCAAAAGTTTCTGCACTTTTTTTTTTAACTCTATTAAGAATTAGAAAAACAAATGACATCACTTTTCTACATAGTCACCTTTGTTTGTGATGCAATTTTCCCCAAAGTCATACCAACTTTTTAATGTCCAATATAAAAGTACAGAAACTTTCTGAATGTCTCTCGTGTGTTATATATATATGTCAGTGAAGGTCGCAACAACATTCAGTCACAAAAAAAAAAACAATCCTTGATGGCATAAACATTCAAACAAAAATCAATCAACATGTAAAGAAGGCCACTGCTTATTTATCCTGGTCTTCCATCAGGTTGATTGCTACTGTATGGGGCTCTGTCTTTTAGGTTGTCTCTCTATTAAGTAACGCCTCCTTCCAGGTAGTTGTCCTATTGTAGCCCAGACACCGGAGACGGCGGAGTCAGTTAGCCTCACTAGTTAGTTTCTCTGAACGGTGGAGTAAGAAAACAACAAGACAGTTAGTGGCAGCGTTCCCTCTTGGTCTGGGGTGGTATCACATACCTGGGAAAAGCTTGGATGGTGATTCTCAGGTACACACTAGTGACATTATATATTTATATATACAGTGGAACCACAGTTCATGACCATAATTCGTTCCAAAACTCGATTGGTCGTAAACCGAAGCAATTTCCCCCATAGGACTGTATGTAAATACAATTAATTAGTTCTAGATGGTACAAACTGTATGTAAATATATTTTTTTAAAAGATTTTTAAGCACAAATATAGTTAATCACACCATAGAATGCACATCGTAATAGTAAACTAAATGTAAAAACATTGAATAACACTGAGAAAACCTTGAACAACAGAGAAAACTAACATTGCAAGAGTTCGTGCTATAGCCTTATGACCCAATCGCTGTATAAACACTTTTTTAAAATGAGTTTTAAGCACAGGGGGGAAAAAAAAGGAACATTTGAACAAATCCGAACTTTATTTAAAAACCAACCACAAGCAACCAAGAAAGTAACATTGCAGCAGTTCACGCTATAGCCTTACAACCCGATCGCAGGGGAAAAAAATGAACATTTGAAAAATCCGTAACTTAATAAACAACCAAGAAAAGTAACACTGCAACAATTCATGCTACGAACCGAAAAATGAACATTTGAAAAATCCGTAATACAAAAACTAGCCATAAACCACCAAGAAAACTAACCTTGCATGAGTCAAGTTCTGGCATGAAGTGAGGAGGAACTGGGTGGAGAGGAGGTTACAGTGCTTAGAAGCCATGGTTAACTGCAAAAGCACATGAAATACTGTAGAGCACAAAGAGTTCACAGGTAAAGCACGCACGTCTGACTGAGAACAATGAACAGGGAGAGGCTGAACACGTGATTAAATACAGTAATCGGCGCGTACGAACTGGAAGGGAAATGAAATAGAGCACATAGAGTTCACAGCAAAAGCACGCACGCACGTCTGACCAAGAACAATGCAACACGTGCGGAAATCATCGGTGCGCACAAACCGAGAGGGAAACAGGCTTGTTCGTATACCAAGTGTGTGATCGTGAAAGTTTGGCGAACTTTTTGGTCATAAACCGATTTGTACGTGTACCGAGACATTCGTGAACTGTGGTTCCACTGTATATATAAACAAAAATATAAACGTATCATTCAATATCATGAAAAAAAAATAATAAAAAACAACAACACTAAGGGAAGAATCCTGGCAGAATACACAGGACATTTTTTCATGATCATTGCCTATTACAGCGTTTCTCAACCTTTAAGTATTTGTGACCCAAGTTTTCATAACAGTTTTAATCAAACCCCCCTAACGTTTTTTTGAAAGGAGCCCAGTAATACCAATTTGTTCTTTTTTAATTAATGATACATCATAGTTGCATATTTTATTATACCTGCTTAACTTTTATGCACATTTATCTAACTCAATATTTTTCTAGTATCAGAATGTAGTTTAAGTTAATTTGTTTTGGTTTCAATAGATGTATTTTTCATATTTTCGATTGTTTTCTTTTTTTCACATCTTCACACCCCCTTTTTTGTTACTTCGCGCCCCCCTAGGGGGGTCCGCCCCCCAGTTTGAGAACCACTGGCCTATCATTTAATTGGTACTCATACATTAAGACTTGTGTTGCTTGGGCATTTATTCTGATACATTCTGATTCTTGGAATACATTTTGTACCAAAATGAAATTAATAAACTGTCAATTATGAAATAACTACATGCAAAAGCACAGCGAAATTGAAAAATTAATCAATAAATTAAAAATGCATAAATAAAGTCTTCTAATTATTATGAAAAGTAATCTATTATGAAATACAAAATCCTTTTATTATTATAAGTTTTATTTCATGATGGCTTTAGTTTTAAAGACTGTTGTAGCAGGGTGAAATGATGATGCAGGACAAAAGCAGGCTGCTTGGAGTGCCAACTAGGCAAAAAAACAAAAACAAAAACATTTTATATCAAAATAAAAGGAATGAAAATTCAAGCACTCCAAAAGTGTATTCTTTGTCGATTTTAAGTCCTTTCAATCAGACATTCTATTTATAAGGAGATCATTTCCGGCTCGGATTAGCACAGCAGCCTGGTCACCATCAAAATGAGACACCATCCTCCTAGAAGGGTCTTCTTTTATATTCTGCGGACCGGGAGAGGCAGGGCTTCTTTTGTCTCGGTGCCTTGTGGGGTGGTTTTTCAAGGCTGTGAAATTTGGCCAAGATGCCAAGACTTGTCTTCATTTGTTTTACTGACAGTTTATTTAATTTTATCTAAAGAAAGAATCCTGCACATGTGAAAGGTTCAAGACTTGTGCATTATTTGGAGTTACCAGTGTGTGATTTTTGCAGAGGGAGGCCAGAAAGAACAGAGGTGTAAAGCCCCCATCAGTTCGGTTTTCTGAACACAGATTTGGAATGACAACATTCTGAGCACAAGTCACCAAAAAACCCAGCCTGCGTGACAGTGGCCTGGATTAACAGGGAGTATGGAAAATTGCTAAGGTACTGGAAGACTGACAGTTCACTCATAAACTACTTTGCGAGCCTAATCTTTTCATGCATAAAATATCTACACCAACAATTATACAATATTTTAAAAATGTGGGTGTAGGTCCCTGCTCAGTGCGAGTCACTGTGCCCCATAATACACTGAGGCTTCATTCAAGGTAGACGTTGGCCATGCATGGATATCATCTGAATTAAAAGGGTCCAATAAATGACTGGAAACAGGTCTGTGTACTAGTAATGCACTGTATTCAGACATGTCTGCATTCGTCAAAGACTTGCATTGACTTTTAAAGATTTACCTGTGTTTTAGTAATCAGCCATCCGCTTCACAATCACAGTCACTTTTTAATCCCGACAACTCTCCACACTCAATCCTGGGCACTTTGATCACTTGTTTCTCACTCTCCCCCATTTAAAATGTACTCCCATCCACTAAAGCACTTAACATGAGCACAGATGATTCAACTCCAGGCATCAAGAAATGATTTATTAACCAGTTTACAAAAGAAAATTTTTTACTACTGTTTACAATGAGATGTCAAGCAAAATTTTATTGGCTAACTGAACCGATTATAATAGGAAAGCTTTCGAGGCAACTTAGGCAACTTCTAAACCCCTGTAATCGGTTCAGTTAGCTAATAAAAGGTGTCATTTTGTTTGACTTCTCGTTGCATCCATTATGGCTGAAAGTGGTGACTTAGCGGATGTCCTTAATATCTGAGTGCAGTCTTACATTGGGGTGACTTTATTATTTCTACACCACCTGGAAGGGAAACGTGGTGTAGTGGAGGAAAATAATAGTGGCCACACAACAGATTGTGGCACCTGTCTTTAATGCCCCAACACCAGCGTGCTGTGCCGAGGCCAAGGGCTCACTTACAGAACCAATATTTACGTGGGTCAGAAACTAAGCGCTGTACTACTATTACTGACAAAGCAGGATGTGATCTCCACCTGTCATGGCATTTGATCTTCATGAACAGTCAAGTACATAATGGTGAAAGCAGGACTGGGCGTAGTTTGAAATTTTGTTTGTAAATACTAGAAAAGTTCCAGTTACTCAAAACACATCTAAGACGTTTCTTTCTCTGACCAGCCACATTTAATAGGGCCTTCAAAGCTTGTAAGAGATACAGTGGCATGCAAAAGCTTGGGAACCTGTGCAAAATGTCTGTTACTGTGAATAGTCAAGTGAGCAGTAGAAGAACTGATCACCAACAGGCATAACGCTCAAGATGACACATTTCTTTTCAGCGTTTTATGCAAAATTATTGTATTGGTTTTGTTTTGTACACTTATACAGTGAGAAAAGGGAAGGGGTGCCATGCAAATGTTTAGGTACCCCAGGTTATTTCAGGCCTCATACCTCTTCCCAAAGTGGTCTCAGACCCTTATTAGCTCATCAGGACTATGGCTTGTTCACAGTCAAGGGCTGCAAATTGCAAAGCTGTATAAATTCTTGGACTCGTCAAACCGTTCCAACAATCAACAGCCATAGGCTCCTCTAAACAGCTGCTAGCACTATGAAAAATATAAGAACTAATGCTCACAAAGCGGGAGAACGCCACAGTAAGATAGTAAAGCATTTTCAGGTAGCTCTTTCCTCAGTTTGTAATGTTATTAAGAAATGGCAGTTAACAGGAACGGTGGAGGCCATGGTGAGGTATGGTAGACCAAGAAAACTTTCTGAAAGAACTGCTCACTGGATTGACAGAAAGGCAAATAAATACCCCCATTTTACTGCAAAACATCTTCAGGAAGATTTAGGAGAGACTGGAGTGGTGGTGCACTGTTCTACTGTGAGGTGACACCTAAATAAAAATGACCTTCATGGTACAGTCAGCAGAAGAAAAACCTTTCCCGAGTCTTAGCCATAAAATGCAGAGCCTGTAGTCTGCAAATGAACATCTAAACAAGCCTGATGTATTTTGGAAGCAAATGCTGTGGACTGATGAAGACAACATAAAGGAATGCACACAATGCATAAAGGAACTGCATGTTTGGAGAAAAAAAGGGTTGCCGAATTCCAGGAAAAGAACACCTCTCCAACTATGAAGCATGGCAATGGATTGATCAGGCTTTGGGCTTGTGTTGCAGCCACTGGCACAGGTAACATTTCATTAGTAGAAGGAAGAAAGGATTCAGATAAATGCCAGCAATTCTGGAAGCAAACTTCACACCATCTGTAAAAAAGGTGAAGTTAAAAAGAGGATGGGTCCTACAAGATGACGCACACTTCAAAATCTACAACAGAATACCTCAAGAGGCGCCAGCTGAGTATTCTGCCATGGTCCTCACAGACCCCCGACCTATACATTATTGAAAATCTGTACACAGATCTCAAAAGAGCAGTGCATGCAAGATGGCCCAGGAATCATGCAAAATTAAAGCCTTTTGCAAGGATGATTGGGTGTAAACACCCTAAGCACGAGCTGAAAGACTCTTAGCTGGCTAGAAAAAGCACTTACAAGCTGTGATACTTGCCAAAGGGGGTCTTTATGAAATACTGACCATGTGAGATGCCCAAATTTTTGTTTCAGGCCCTTTTCATTTTTTTGGTATTTTGTACCTGTGAATGATTGAAATAAAAATGTAATCTTGCTTAAAATATTAAAGAAACATGTCAATCTTTAACTTTATGCCTTTTGGTGATCAGTTCATCTTCTGTTCACTTAACTATTCAAAGTAACAGACATTTAAGTAAGGGTGCCCAAACTTTTGCATGCCACTGTATGATTGCTGAAAATTGTGGTTTAACTGATACTTTCTTAAATGTGTCTCCAAGAATCAACAATCATATTCTTCATTGTTTGATTTTAACTGTAAACATTTAGATGCAGAAGATTAACTGAAGTGACAAAAATATACTCTTCCCTGTCATCATTAATGAAGCAACTACTAAACTTACAGTTTCCCTCTGAATGTATAGAAGAGTCAACAGCACTAAACTGATAATGTAATGAAGTAGGTGTATTTTACTAAAGAACTGAAAATTAAAGTTAAATACTGGATAAAAAGCATACACTACAAGAAAACATTTTATAGCTCATCACAGTGGTTCTCTTGCTGTAAATATTTGAAAAAGTCTAGTAACAACTGTGGGCTGACATTATATTAATGTGTTACTGCATATTGCACTTAATAAAGAGAAAATAATATTCAATATTTAAAAGGAACATTTCTTTATATTAGTAACATGAAATGCTTTTGCATGTTTGTTTATTGAACGCTAGAATATTCACAGCTCATCAGTGAACTAATACAAAAGATGTACAGAATATTAACTGCTACACAAAGAAAGTGGCAGCTAATAAACACAACAAAAATTAAACAAGCTGATGTCTGCTCGGTTTGAAACAACATAAATGTGAGGAGATCAAGTAAAAAATGCAGACAGAAATTTGAGCAACATATTCGACTGTCCATTTGTGTATTATGTCGTCAGAATGTGGACATTTGCTGCATGTTCAGTTTTTTGTGAAAGATTTCACATTGTCTTCAGAAAACAAAATGAAAAAACAAAACAGATAAATGCTCCGTGCACCAATCTTTTCCACTGTGCAACATTATTTTTCCAAAGCTTCAGTTTCCTCTGCTTCCTACAAAAAGATATAAAACATAACAGAAGTTTTACTTTAATTGATATAAATACTAAATGAATGAACAGTTTATACATGTCAATAATAACACAAGTAGGGAAGCTCTGATCAGGTTTTTTAAGGCTGATACCAATCACCGTTATTTTCCTCCTCTCATCCCTTTAAAATTTTTTTACACTAAGATCCTGCATAACCAGACACACAGAAGTCTTATGTCTATATTAGTGTATTTCTATAATTCTATTTCTTCTATTTCTATAATTAATTAGACCACAGGTGGTAACTGTTTATTTTTTTATTAACAAATTTAAGTTCTGTAGGCTTATTGTTCAGTAACCATAAAAATAATAAACCTTCCTTAAAATACACAATAAAATATGTGCAAAAATATATATACATAATACATATGGCATAAAAGAAAATAAAATGCATGATTTTATTTTCATAATTATAAGCTGTTATATATAGATTGTAGAAGACACAAGACTAACATGCTTAACAGGTTTATAAGTAAAAGACATTTTTCTGTTAAGTCAACAAAGCTTGTTTTTTATTAAGCAGCAATTTCAAATTCTTTGTTGCACTTAAATATAGCTCTATGTCCAAATTAAAGGACAAAATAAATTATCTATCTATAATAAAAAGGTCTAAATTCATTAGAGTACCGTGTTTCCCCAAAAATAAGCCCTAGTTATGATCCCGCGCAGGCGACTTTGGATGAGCGATAAACGCCTACCGCTACTGTATGTACACAGATGAATAGGAAATAATACCGGTATTTTGACCCCCCCCGACAAGATGAGTGCAAAAAGAAAGAGCTATTCTGTCGAGTACAAGAAAGGAATTGTGGAGGAGTCCCAGGGCAAAAATCTTACTGCTTTCTGCAAAGAGAATAAGTTGGATATCCGAATGCACTATGAGCAGGCTACATGGACAAGAGGTGCTTATTTAAGGAAAGCTCTATTGCTAGACATGAGAGATTGGGGCCAATTGTTCTAAAGGAAATAGAGTCGCAAGAAATTCATAATGGAATTCGGGGTTTAGAGAGTTATGATGATGTTCCAGAAGATGATGACATGACTGTATTTGAATAAATGTAGATTTCTGTTCCAGAATACTAGGGGGTTGTGGCCCCGGCTCACTTCACTCACCCATCCCCCGGGGCACGCTGCGCGCCAGCCACTTCGCGTCTCTGCTGCTCGCGTTGTGGAGGCGGGGCTGAACGCACGCTAAGGAGCCGCGGTTGGATCAGCCACTGTCTTACTGCTGTCGTGCTGCGTGTTGATCATTTAAAAGCCTGTGCAGCAGCTGTCCTTTTGTCTCACGGCCCTGTCTTGCGGGTCGTTAAAGTGTCTCAGAGAAAACCACGTATCGTCTCCTTCCAGGATTCTTTTTTGTATAATAATGAGAAATGTAGATTTTTGTTCGTGGAAAAACAAGACATCCCCTGAAAATAAGCCCTAGCGCATCTTTTGAAGGAAAAATTAATATAAGACCCTGTCTTATTTTCGGGGAAACACGGTAGCTTTTCCTGCCATTTGTGTAATTGCACAGTATAACTTCTGTGATTAATTTTTCTCAGTTTTATTATCAGTTTACCAGTCAAGTTTTCTTTTTTTTTGTGAAAATCTGATTTAGATTGGCGGTCAATCAATCGGAGCATCCTTAAATAAAATTATAAATAAATGAAGAGTTAAGGGTGAAACAAGAGGCAGTGACAAACACATCACTGTGTTCACAAGCTGATGTTCTTACTTTTATTCAGTTGTTTTTTCTGTTAACATGGTAATTACTGATGCACTATCATGTTTTCAAGAATGGTGTTTAATATACTCAAATATCTAAAAATATATATCAAGCAATACTAATCTGATGCCAATCAGTAAAATACACTAAGACCCCTACATATAAACATGTTTCATTTCAAGAGCACATTCGCAAGTCCAGCAAAGTCAGCCCTGGCCCCCAACGAACACAATTAAACTCCCAGCCCTCAACTCCTATAGAAACATGTACATGTACAGCTATTTGTCCATAACAAAATGCATTTAAAAGTTAATATTTGTATTTTGTTACAAATTTGTGTATTTTAACAATAAACAATGATAATTTTTGTTTCCATTGTTTTCTGTCAGCTGATATTGCTCTTTACGCTATCAGGTAGCCTATGTATGCAGATCTAACCTACCTCTCCTCAGTTCTTATAGAAAACATATTTGTACTGTAGATTACACAAGAAAGTGCTTTTAAAAGTTAATATTTCAATTTTTTGTTAGATTTCTAGTGCATTTCAACAAACAACTTATTTTTTTTATTTCCACTGTTTCCCCATCAGCTGATCTTGGTACAGTACATTCACAAAGTGATTCTTAAATTTACTTTGACTTTTATTTCATTCCAGACAGTATGGGACAAAAGAACACCCGAGATGCTTCATTACTTGGTATTCTCAGAGCCAAAACATCTTTTAAGTGTTGTGAGAAGGAATGAAGACATTACAAAGTGTTGGATGCTTTACTGTACCAACTTGAATGTGCTGCAGGCCTGAAATGCAGGAATGAACATATATTAACAAATAAAATGAAGTGGACCAGACAAAACATATAATATCTTGGGATCATACTGTCTGGAATTCAATAAAACTCAAAGTAATTTTAAGAATCACAGTGGTTTTTTTTTATTTGTATTTTACATACCCACCCAACTTTTTCTGATTTGGGGTTGTGTATAAATGTTTTTTAATTTGTGTTGAACTATACAATTGTGTGTGAGAATAGCTGCAATATTAAACTATATTTTGGATTATTATAATAGGAATCAGACTATTAATTAAGGTAATGTCTATATGCAAGCTACTATAGCTCTTGGATGTTTCTTTTATTCTTACCTTTACTTTTGCCCTGTGGGTCAAACTTGTGCAGTGCTTGACTTTTGCTGTATTCTCATTGGTGTAGAACAAATTGCAAAGTTTGCAGTAGTAACCAACAATCGAAATCACATAATTCACACCTGTAGTTAAAAGATGAAGTTATTTCATGGTTATCTTTTTCTACTTATCTTCTGTATATTTAAAAATAAACTTGTGATGTACCTTACAATGTTCATTCTTAAGAGAAAAATGTATTAATTCACTTTCAAACCTTGTCATTCTACTTTAGGAATACAGGATCCAGAACCTACCCAAAATCAAACCGGGTTGGGTGTTCATCACATGGCACACTCATGCTCACACTCACATCTATTCATACAGTACCAGTTTGGAGTCTCTAAGTAAGCTAACATGAATGCCTTTGGATATAGGAGGAGAAATGGAACAGAAATGGAGAATATGCAAGACCTACAAAGAGTGTCAATGTTTGATTTGAAATAAGCAGTGGGTTTGGGAATTATGAGACACCAGCAATAAACACAAATATAAGTATTTACTACTTAATCTATCCCATTTCATGTTTTATGTAAAATTATTAATTTCAAAAGCATTTTTATTCTTACCTACAGGCTCCTCAGAATTTTCACATATTTCATTCTGCTCATCTTCTTTCTCACTGGTGTTAGTAATCACAGATTCTGGTATAATATCTTCTAAAACAGTTCCTTGAATGATACTTGTTTCATTAAAATACCATTCAATTTTAACATTAAAATGTTATTTCACTTCCAAAACATACACTTTTAATTTGTACCTTTATCAGAGTGATCCATTAATGGCGAACTATCATTTTTGGATTCTACCAATTCATCAACCTGAAACATAAACATCCTGACTTTACAACTGATAACAACAAAATGATCAGCTCAGAATTTACAGTAATTATAATTTTAGAATAATAACAAAAAGGTGGACTATAAAACATATAGATTTGCAGTAGAAAATTCAAGTTCTATGTATTAAATTTAGATTGGAAAAAAATATTTTTACCCAGGATGTAAAAACTCTCAAAAAAAACAATTTTTTTGTTTTACACTTTGTTTCCACTTTAAATAATTTCTGCGTGTTTTACACTGCATCAGTTTGCCATTAAAACCTAGTTAAAATGTATGACTATAGGATTCTGAACTTAATTTTCTTACTATATGCGCATCTTTTTTAGTTTTGCTGATGGCAGATTCTTCTTTTTCTTTTGACAGTTTGCGTGGAGACCTCCGAGATCTGGATGTACACATTCTTTTTCCAGATGGTGTGGTTGTATCTTCTTTACTTCTACGACTATCCTTATGGCTCTCTGAATAATCCCTTTTAGAACGCTTAGGAAAATTGTCTCGTTCTAGAGGAGGAGACTGGGGCTTAAACCTGAAGGAAAAGGGAAGAAAAATTAGTGTAGTTAGTGTCTTTTTCATTATTAAATCATACCATTTTCAACAGGAACTCAGAAATGAACAACAAAAAGAAGGTAAAAAAGAGGAAAAAAACGATGACAAGTTACAAATAACACCGACTTCCAAGCCACCAAAGATAACAAATGACCAAAACAATGCTTCATATTTTAGTATCTGAAATCTGTACGTTTTACAGACATGCTACTTTAAAAATGACAATTAGCCTCCTGTCATTTTACTATGGCTCAAATTATATTAAACCATCAATTTCCGCCTAGAAATTTATTTTAAGAAGACATCAAACTTCAGACGTAACAATTTGAAAGTGATGGCTCCATTATGTATAGTGCTGATGTTTTTGCTACAACATGCAGTTTCTCTTAAACTTTTTTAAATACCTTGCTAGAATATTCCGTCCACATTCAGTCTCTTATTTTTTTGTGTTTAATTATTAATACACGGCATGTATATATTTATATTAGTACTTCCAACAAAGAAGACTAATATTGAGATTTTTAAAACTTTCAGCGCCACAATTAAACTTTCGTACCTCTACTGCAACAGAAATACAATTTGATTTTTTAAAATAAAAACTATTTACTACTTTATTTTTATTATGTACTTTGGAAGTGGTTGTGATCTCTGAACATGCTTCAATCGTTAAAGAATTTGAAGTAACCGACCAAACTTTTCTGGAACACTTGAGGTGCCTTTAGCCACTCCTACTAGAAGAGGAACTTCTTGGACTGTGAGACATTATTCTCAAAGTTCTTTAAATTAGACTAACTATAACACAGAGTTAGTCATAAAATGTATGTTTAGGTCAAATAATATTGAACTCCACAGAGATTTAAAAATAAAAACAAAAACAGAATTATTAAAAACAACTGACCACTTTAGGATAGTTAGTGAGGAATATATACCTACATACACCTTCAATCTTTACCAAAAAGCTCAAATTTCCAAAAGAGTTGCCACACACACACACTTATTCAAGACAGACTAAAACCTGAAACTATGGAATTTCTCCAATAGATCTTATACACTTGGTAATGGTTAATATGGATTAGTGTCAGAAGGCAATTTTGTCTGGTGTTGTTGAATATTCAGTTTACATTATTCACCCGGGCAGTTTGACAGTCCAGGGTGGCTCTGCAGTCCCTGGCACCTCTCCAACACAGAAAACGTCATAGTCAAAGCCAAGAATGAACCGGGCAAATAAGGACACTTACAGTCAAGAGGTAGGTGTGAAGTGTTTCATTCAATAAATAAATAAATAAATATTCAAATAAAACTGAGTGATAAGTGATGGTTAAGATGTCTATAAATAATCCATAACAATGAGGTTAAAAACACAGGCAGGGTCAAGTCTCTTAAATCCATCACTAGCCATGGTGCCTCTCTCTCTCTCTATATATATATATATATATATATATATATATATATATATATATATATATATATTGTTTCTGCAGCTCACTCATTAAATCTCTGCAGCAAGCAGAGACGCCTGCCAACAAACACAGTGGGGTGCTGAGCCTCATCTGTCCCCAATCCACCTCTACCTTCCAGACTAAAGGCGAAATCCAACTCAAGAGTACTCAGTCACTCCTAGTACTTGGGATATTCAGCAGAAGTCACCCCTCTATCCGACCTTGAGCACCGACCACATGCTCCTTCTCTAGGACTGTTTGACTACTCTCAAAGCACACTGACTCCACTTTCCTTTCTTTTGTTTAAACCTCCACTCCTTGTCTCTCCAATCTTTCTGTTCTCTCCTCAGGCTCCTTTTATATACATCTTCTAGGGATGCAGGTGCACTGGCACTGATTACAGCTTCCTACACATGAGGCAATCAAGTGATCTGCACAGGAATGCAAGGACAGCCAATCACCCTGTCAACCTACAGTGGCACTCTGTCATGCTACCATGCACCCCCGCATCCCATGTGAAGCTTGAGCGCTTTTATTAAAATGACCAACTATTTCTTTGCCAATCACTAAAATATATCCGAGACGATGCACTGGGATAGTACACTGCCATTCACTGCAAGCTTTAAAGTATGAGCCATACACGGAAAACTTGGGATCCTACATTCCTCCATAGTCTTTGCAATGTTATGTGCATTGTCTCGTACTACTGTACTACATGAACATTCTCTTTGGGTATTTTCCATGTTTCAAACATTCCTTTAAATGTCGCTGGGAGTGAGCACCTGTGTGTTATCCAGAGCATTCTTGGGCATGCAAGATTGCTTTCTGTAATTCAAAATTTTGTTCAGTCCACTGAGTAGTTAAACTAATAGGGCTTGAATCAGATGTCCATATATCAGTGGTAAAGCTTATGGCTGTAACATCATCAGCAAGGAGTTTGTGCATATGACTTTTCATAATATGATGTAGCTCTGGAAGCACTACATCAGAGAAACAACCCCAACTGGGTATCTAGAAATGGGGCTTGAGATGCTTAACCAGCCTCAGAAATCCCATATCTTCTACAACAGAAAACGGCTGATTGTCGAGAGCAAAAAATTTCATTATCTTTGCATTAACTGTTTTAGCATTAGGACTATCTTTATCAAATTTCTTTGATTTTTTTTAATTAACTGATCAACAGGCTGAGCAACTACAGTTTTTGATAATGTGCAAGGGGGTGCAGGATTTTCCTCTGAGGAATTCTATACATTTCTCAGGGTGGTCAGTGTCTTCAAGTGTGTAATTAAGATGGCGGAATTGAAATTTTATTCTTTGGTCCCTTCATGTAAGACATTAGTCAAACTTGTATTGCATCAAATGGCATGTTATGTTGCTCTCACTTACTATGAAAAACTTATACACAGTAGACAATTTTGCACAGTGGCTCAGCGTTGTCAAAATGTCTTGCTCATCCAGAACACAGTGAACGTGTCATCAAGTAACTGGGTTTGAATTATGGGTCAAATCTGGTCATCGATCTGATGCTGATAGTTATTTTAACCCTTTATGTGCAAATATAGATATTAATCTAATATTACTGCACAGCCGTGCTTTTAATAGAAAATCACAAAATGATTAATACTTCTGAAAATTCACCATCTGGACTTTATTCATTAAAATGAGATGAATAATTTGAAACATTTGAAAAAAAATCATGTAGAAGAATCTGAAAGACATTATTTCATAGCTAAGTCCTGATGTTGGATTTCATAAATGGCACAATAGTGGTTTTATATTTCTAACAAGTGAACCAGAAGGCTTTTCGCTAATAGCAAAGAATCCCTATATTGGATCTTTAAATAATTTGTGCCCGCTCAAGATTTTTAGTTTAATACAGTGTTACATTTAGAACACTAAATTTCAATTGTTGTGTTTGTAAAACCTTTGCAACTTATAAAACCAAATTATATTTTATTACAAGTAAATTTAAGATGTTTATATGAGAAATTAATATGAAAATGTGCCGAATTATATTTTATTATTTCAGTGTTTGATCTGGACATCATGTATTTATTTTTTTTAAAGTAAGGAGGACTCACTAATGTGCACACACCCACACTAACACATCTGTTGGGGAAATTTAGAATTGGTAGTCATTCTAACCTGAAATTTCTTGGAAATATTTGAGGAAAAGTATAGAAGCGAGAGAAAAAAAATGACATGGAGCAAATATGCAAATTTCTCACAGACAGCAGTCTGATGTAGGACTTGAACCAGTATTATGGATCCATGAAGCAGTACTGTTAACCGCTGCACAAACTTGCTGCCTATAGGTTATATATGCTACACACAGATTATGTTTAGAAATGATAACTATGTTTAAGGAAACTAAAGAAGAAGACAATCTGCCCAAAAAATACACTAGAATGTGCAACCTACAGGCCAGTTTCATTACTGAACGAGGATTATAACAATTTTGCAAAAAACAGATGACATCATTCCATCTATAATTTTCCAAGATCAAACATGATTTGTTAAAGGAAGGTGTTTACTTTCAAACCATTCACATGTAATACCGTGTTTCCCCGAAAATAAGACCTACTCCGAAAATAAGCCCTAGCATGATTTTCAGACTGCTCTGTAATATAAGCCCTACCCCAAAAATAAGCCCTAGTCAAGATTATCAGCTGAAAAGTAAGGCGCCTAAGGCTAAGTTTATACTTCACGCGATGCGATGCATGTGCCCGAAACATCCATTAAATTCCGAGGACACCTTGCCACAATATCTCTGAAAAGGGTGTTTAATGATTACATCCATCAATTCGGAGATGCGCCCATTCCAGCAGCATCAGCGCAAGACAGAAACCAAATTCTGTGGAAGGGGCATCAGCTCATCGCAAGGTGAACACAAGCACACACACATACACTGGTGTCATTGTAGCTTCACCAAATCACCAAACCTTTATGTCTTTGGATGGAAAACTGAGCACACTGTAGAAATCCACCAGGAAAACATGCAAACTCCAGGCAGGGATCACAAGGGACGTGACTCTCTGCGAGACAGCAGCGCTACCGCTCTGCCACCCCATATGTGTAACTATTAACAGTATTCACTATTTAAACAAAGTTAACGATTTATCTGTAAAATGTAACATACATATTTTAATGCATTTCATCATGAAAGTGATATCAAGTATAAATCTAAGAATTGTAAATGTGCAGAGAGCTGGAATATCATAAATTTACTGTGTTCTGTGTGGCGATCTATTGCTGCTGTCAGGTCAGGAGGAAGCCCCAGAAGCGCGTAGCGATTTAACAACTGAGTCGGTTTTAAGATGACGTTTACGACAGTCTACTTTAATAATAAAGTAAACTACGAGGTTAAAGTGGACATTTCGAGGTTAAAGCCGAAATTTTTACTTTAATCACAAAATAGACATTTTCATTATGTTGTTATTTTTTTTCTCTGTGGCTCAAATATGCCGCCATACATTCTGATGGTATTTTGTAAAGGTGCAAAAAAAAAAAAAAAAAAAAAGACGGCACAGAAGACAGTATGTGAGACTTCAAAAATATATTGCGTCATTACTTTGGGGAATATGCGACGTTTGAATATAAAAGCACCACAAATGCATTTGTATGTCAGTACGACATCGAACCATTAATCAAACATCGAAGCGTGCACCTAAACGCGGCTGATGTTCCAAGAAATTCAGGCTGGAATTCAGGGTTTGCATGTGGAGAGTTATGACGATATTCCACAAGAAGATGACATGACTGTATTTGGATAAATATACAGTATATTGCTGTACATGAATAAATATAAGACATCCCCTGAAAATAAGCCCTAGTGCATCTTTTGGAGCAAAAATTAATATAAGAGCCTGTCTTAGTTTTGGGGAAACACGATATGTTCTTCAAGCTTCCTGAGGTACTGCTATCTCTTGATACAGGAAAAGTTTTTGGTAGAGCTGAATGGGATTATCTTTTTACTGTACAATATAAATTTAAATTTCAACCAATTCTTATACAAAAAAAATTTTAAAAAAGCAAATTACATAAAAAAAGGAAATTCTTACTGTTTATTATTCTTACATTTGGACAAAATTTTATGAATGACATAAAAATCTGGTCTCTAGGCACAACTTTGAACTATAAGCACTCAGTTTAAAAGACTTGTGAGTGAGAAAAATACTGAACACTGATCATTTCCAGATTTTAATTTTGTGAAAAATCTCAACACTAAGCAATGTAAAAACCTTTGTAAGACTTCAAGATAAAGTTTGTTTCGACTTCCATAGTGAAATTTATATGCCAGCACAGGCACATACATTCTTCCTGAAAACATGCCACTCACAGTGACTGCAGGTAGATTTGGTTACAGTTCAGTAACCAGAATAGGAAACTGGATGCACTCAAGATGAATTTGATGACCTACAACTTAACATGTCAATGTAAGTGCGTAAATTCCATAAAGTAAATACATTCCAAAAGCTACAATTTTATAAACAGTTACAAGTATTGCTAAGAAACTCATTTGGAATCTACCATTCAATTTCCAGTGGATCTGTGTATAAGTGGTTTGGAAATGTACAATCAAATCTGATGCTCTATATTCACTTGCTTGGGACAGTTAACATAATGCATTTTCAATGTACCCTAAGTTCTTGTCTATAAGCCGGACTCATGTATTAGCCGGAGACCAAAAATCATACGAATTTTTAAAATAAAATCGTATCATAGATAAGCCGGACTCATGGATAAGCCGAACGTACTATAACCTATAACTAATAGAAGGGAGGGAGGTCAGTGGTCTCACTCGCGCCCATTTAATTTCTTTAAGGGGGGAGAGAGTGTGAGATATTGCCGTCTCTCTCACTCCCCGCATGGCGCGGTTGGAGCGGCCGGAGCGCGTTCTTTCTGCTCTGGGCGTCGCCGAGTCAACACGAGCGCGTAGCGGTCATTTAAATTGTGATTTTATATGTAAGCATATTTAAATATATATCGCGGATTTCTGCGGACAATGGGTCTTTTAATTTCTGGTACATGCTTCCTCAGTTGGTTTGCCCAGTTGATTTCATACAAGGGACGCTATTGGCAGATGGCTGAGAAGCTATCCAGCTTACTTTCTCTCTCTCTCTCTCTCTCTCTTGCGCTGACGTAGGGGGGTGTGAGCAGGGGGGCTGTGTGCAGCTGCTTCCTGAAAGAAATGCTGCACGGAGCTTCGCATACTTAAAAGCTCAAAGGGCACGTATTGATTTTTTTTATCTGTCTCTCTCTGTCTCTCTCAATCTCTCTCTCTCTCTCTTCCTGCTCCTGACAGAGGGGGTGTGAGCTGCCGCCTTCAACAGCTTTGTACCGGCGGTGCTTCGCATACTTAAAAGCCAAAAACCCTATTGATTTTTTTTTTGACTGCTTGCTTTGCACTCCTTTGAAAAGGAAGATATGTTTGCATTCTTTTAATTGTGAGACAGAACTGTCATCTCTGTCTTGTCATGGAGCACAGTTTAAACTTTTGAAAAAGAGACAAATGTTTGTTTGCAGTGTTTGAATAACGTTCCTGTCTCTCTACAACCTCCTGTGTTTCTGCGCAAATCTGTGACCCAAGCATGACAATATAAAAATAACCATATAAACATATGGTTTCTACTTCGCGGATATTCTTATTTCGCGGGTGGCTCTGGAACGCAACCCCCGCGATGGATGTATAAGCCGGACTTATGTATAAGCCGATATTCTATTTTTTCATTTTCACAACTTTTTTCCTTAGATAAGCCGCGGCTTATTGACAAGAACTTAGGGTACAAGGGTCAATGATTCTGAAATGCCACTTACAAAAACAGGTTATCATAAAACTTTATAATCATGCAAACAGTCAAACCAAATAGACAGGAAATTCTTCAAGGTTGAGTGAAGAGTGTTAATGATTTAAAGCCTTTCGTTTTTACTGAAAACCCTCAACTAAAAAAGATTCCATGCATTTCTCATTCTATGTATAATAATACAAAGTAACAATATAAGAATTGCACAAAAACATTTTCTCACAGTATAGTGCTCAAGGTTTTCATCGTTTTAAGATATTAATGTACTGGGAACGAAAAGATCAATAATACTTGCATTAATAATACTTACATTATTATGAAACATCCCACAAAGAAAAGGGCTATTTCAACTATTTTGAAATAGCTGTCTTTATTATTTATAACTTACCCTTTGGAAAGTTTTGCATACTTCTTGCTTAAAGAAACATATAATATTTTTCCATTTAAAAGGGGAGGTTTCTCCCTGTAAGCCTGAAACATTTTAAAAGCTGCATCCCAGGATTCCATTTCAAGAAATGCCTAAAAAACAAAGCATCATTCAAAATTATGAAAAAAACAACTACCATCTTACCAAAATCATTATTTTACAAAAAAAAACTCTTACCAAGAGGAAAAATGCAGGGCAAACACACTGGAAAATAAAATAATGCAGCCCAGAAAAAAGGGCATTTTTTTATTATCATTGCACTGTACATCATTTTACTGTAAATTGTTCTCTCATTCTGTATGTCATTTAAGTACCACTCTTAACATTCTGATTTGTCTTTCTTTGGAGGTATATTCTTTTATATTATGTTTTCCAGTGTATTTTTTCTGCTTACTTACCTTACTTTCAATTAAAATTATGCTTCACTATTAAATTTTTATTACCACCACACATTTCAAAATACAAGTTATAGCATTTGACCTAATAAACAATGACAGTGAAGTATATGCTGTAATCTATAACCGTTACCCATCAAGAGGGTAATAAAGATGTAGAGAAAAAAACAGAAAAAGTACTATACCTCACCACGCATTCTGAGAAGAAAATAACATATCACTTTTCCAAATGGTTTAGCAAGCCTTAAAACTTCATTATCAGTGTACCATGATGAAGGCAGGTATGTCAAGCAAAGAACTCTCCCTGTAGACTGTAAAGGAATAAGGTACTTCATAGTATTAATTTTAATCTTTAAAAATCTGTAGATATAATTATTAAAATAATACAAATGAAAACAGTATACAGTAATCCCTCGCTATATCGCGCTTCATCTTTCGCGGCTTCACTCTATCGCGGATTTTATATGTAACCATATTTAAATATATATCGCGGATTTTTTGCTGGTTCATGGATTTCTGCGGACAATGGGTCTTTTAATTTCTGGTACATGCTTCCTCAGTTGGTTTGCCCAGTTTGATTTCATACAAGGGACGCTATTGGCAGATGGCTGAGAAGCTACCCAACTTACTTTTCTCTCTGTCTCTCTTGCGCTGACATTCTCTGATCCTGATGTAGGGGGATTGAGCAGGGGGGCTGTTCTCACACCTAGACGATACGGACGCTCATCTAAAAATGCCGAAAGATTATCTTCACGTTGCTCCCTTCTGTGCAGCTGCTTCGTGAAGCGACATGCTGCACGGTGCTTCGCATACTTAAAAGCTCGAAGGGCACGTATTGATTTTTGATTGTTTGTTTTTCTCTGTCTCTCTCTCTTTATCTGCTCCTGATGGAGGGGGTGTGAGCTGCCGCCTTCAACAGCTTTTTGCTGCGGTGCTTCGCATACTTAAAAGCCAAACAGCCCTATTGATTTGTTTGCTTTTCTCTCTCTTCCTGACGCACACTCCTTTGTAGAGGAAGATATGTTTGCATTCTTTTAATTGTGAGACGGAACTGTCATCTCTGTCTTGTTATGGAGCACAGTTTAAACTTTTGAAAAAGAGACAAATGTTTGTTTGCAGTGTTTGAATAAAGTTCCTGTCTCTCTACAACTTCCTGTGTTTCTGTGCAAATCTGTGACCCAAGCATGACAATATAAAAATAACCATATAAACATATGGGTTCTACTTCGCGGATTTTCATCTTTCGCTGGGGGTTCTGGAACGCAACCCCCACGATGGAGGAGGGATTACTGTACTGTTTTGCTGGAATCTACTTAATAGAAAAAACAACATTTTGCTATAGCAAGAAAACAAGCAGAATAAAATTCTGTCTCATACTTTAAGTTGTATATTTCAACAAGAATGGTTAATTCCAAATGGCCCTTTACCTTAACAAAATATAAGCAAACATAAAAGATATATTTTTATTTAATTGTATTTTTTTTTTCCATTTTTAAAGACAGACCATAATGCCTGAATGATAATGCAGTCCTTACATAAGTATTAACTTAAGGGGAAGCCATCCAATGTGTGAATGTAAAGATATAAGATATCCCATACTTTGTAAGGGCTTCTAACAAGTACCTTATATTTCTGTAAAAGAAGGCAACCCTTGGCTCCCAACCAAAATAGTGTTTTTAAAATAGCGTTTTTTGTCCCTGTACATTTATGAGGAACTTAAAAACCACAAACAGGATGGTAATACATACAATCAAACAATCCAGGACTCTCAATATCTAAAAAGTGTAACAAAACAACATGCTGAACCCAAAGGTAGTTTAAAAAATAATCAATTAGTAATCTTATGCAGCTATGAAAGAAACTAACAGCAAGAAATGTGTTGTACATATGTATGTACATACATAGATACATATATACAGTCATGCGCCAATTCACAAACAACTGAGCTTACAGTCAGGGGCCATAGAAAAACAGTAGCGTATTAATTTTCTAGATTTTGCCAAAAGAAGCTGCTAGAGGGCACAAAGGTCATATATCTTTTGTTTATCAAGTACTTGCATCAGCACTGTGAGACATAGAATGATGCACTATTTAGAAGCGGTGACAGAAGTGGTGGTAGAGCTGCAGAAGTAGCAGTCTCTTGGTTATCTGCCTTACTGTACTGATGCTATAATCAATATTATAGCAAAAAAAATCATTGACCTTGAAGAGTCTCACTCCACACAGTTGGCAAATCTTTTTTTTTTTTGTTTGCAATCTGTGCAGATGGTTCACACTTTTTTCTTCCATCAAGGAGATATAAATAGTAATAAGTCTCATTATTTTTATTATTTCACAGGGTCTCATGTGAACTCTTAGTGAGTTCTCTAAGGGTTTTTTTTGATTGGCACCTCCTCCATATAGTTAATTCCTATGCATTTGACTCGTATCGCCTTCCCTTAGAGACCAGGGGCCTCATGTATAAACGGTGCGTACGCACAGAAATGTTGCGTACGAACCTTTCCACGCTCAAATCGCGATGTATAAAACCTAAACTTGGCGTAAAGCCACGCACATTTCCACGGTAACTCATTCCTTGGCGTACGCAATTTATCCGCCCGGTTTTGCAGACTGGCGGCACCCAGCGTCAAAGCAGTGCTACTGTTCCTGTGTGATCACCCTTTCTTAGATCCACATCCATGGCGGCGGCTTTATCAAATACACTGAAATTAACCGCATATCGTTCATAAATTTAATGCATCTGATTGTAATTAACCTGTAACAATATAATGGTCCACAGAATGGTCAAACTACTGTTCCTGTGTGCTCATCCTTTTTTTCTTAGCTCCACATTCCTGACGCGGCTTTATAAATATACTGAAATTAACTGCATATTGTTTATTAGTGTAATACATCTGATTGTAATTAACCTGCTGCAATATAATGGGCCAGGGAATAGCCATAGTATTCCAAATACCAGAACTGCTTTAGCGTTGTTACGCTCACTGCATCTTGTTCTTCTTTTTGCTGTTCCCGTTAAGGGTTGCCACTGCGGATCATTTTTTTCCATATTACTCTCACTGCACCACTCGGAGTATTTATATCACTGTATCTGAGTGTGAATCACAGCAGCAGATGATCGGAAAGAGAATTATCGGTATACAGTTTCAAGTACACACTACCTCAACCACGGCAAAAAGCGTCAAAGCCTTTCCTGTACGGACCTCGCGTTTCAGAAACAGTTTCATCACAAGAACTATAAACGCACTCAATCACCTCACTGTAAACTTGCACTACAGTTATAATATTGCACAACCTGCGCCACTTTATAAAGCGCGTAGATAGATAGATAGATAGATAGATAGATAGATAGATAGATAGATAGATAGATAGATAGATAGATACTTTATTAATCCCGATGGGAAATTCACAGTATGATGACAATATCATTTTTAAGATGAAATGCAGCAAAATATGTTGCTTATAGTATACAGATAAAACTTTAACTTCATTTAAATAATCTGTATTGCTAATAATTAAACATGTGAGGACACGGTGCCGCAGCGCTAGCTAGTTCACGGATAGCTCCTGCCTTGCGCTGTATTCTTGCTGGTGCTGACGCGACACTGGAAGGATAGACGAATAGAATAATTAAACATGTACTACGAAGATATTTCAATGTTCCTTAAAAGTTTTGAAGAATCGGCGTTCTAAGCTTACAAATGGCTTCACGTCTATTACAGAGCTGATTGTGTGGCGATTGGAGAAAGAAAAGTATGGACAGGAATTGGAGGTTAGTACGTTTGAAAGAGACAGTACTTCTGTAATAAATTATTTCATCGAAGGTCACACATGGTGCAACAAGCCTCTTGCGTGAGATATGAACAATCACTGCGCCACCGTGTTCCCATGTTTAATAACATGCTTTCATTCCTATCATCATGAAAATGATATCACGTATACATCTCAGTATTTTAATTATTCAGAGAGCTGTAATATCTCGAATGTAATGCATTCTGTGTCCTGTCGGAGAAAGAGAAAGAACGGAAGCACGTAGTGATTCACACACACAGAGCACATAGAAGATCAAACACAGAAAAAAGCATTTAACATGCTACTTGAGAAACTAGTAAAATAAACGATTTTAAGAAATTTCGAGATTAAAGTTGACATTTCGTGCTTTTGTCCCACTGTGTGCCTATGTTTTTTGTTTGTACCCTAATACGCTTTCATATGACACTCAGACGGTGGGCTACGACTCGCCTTTTCATGGCGACTTTGATATGTGATTTCTTTTTTATTTCGGGCACTGTGCGACTTTGTGAAGTTGAGCCTTCGAGTTTCTCCGACACTCTGTCACTCGATCAACTTTCTTTTGTTGATTATACCACTGTTTAAACCAACAAATAGTACGTTTTTCCTTTGCCTCCACTTGGTATTCGCTGAAATTCTTATATTTTCCCCTGTGCTTTTCCCATTGTCTTTTCACAGAAGGCTATTTATATTGATTTGCATATTCAAAGAGGCGTAATTCTGGGAGGAGTTGGGGCGGGACAGAAGGCGCGTGCACGTGCGTTACTGTTCACGCAAATCGGGATTTATGTAGTGGAAGAACGTGAAAGTATGCGTGCGCACAGATTCCTGCATCTGGATTTTTCTGTGCGTACGCACAATCCCGCTTTTGTGCTTACGCCATGTTATAGTGTGAGTTCTACGCACGGCGTTATACATGAGGCCCCAGGTGTGCATCCGCTGACACTTGGAAATCAGTTTGTGCTACAATGTACCAGCAGTTAAAATATGCATACCACTGACCCATACCTGACCCACAGAACCTCTGCTGCAATGACATACACACTTTGTGACTAACATACGACCAAATGGCTGATCCCAATTACAGCCACATGACTGTATATATTTTGCTCAGGATAATTATAAATGAAACCTTGGTGTTACTATCAGCTATTTCCTTCAAGGGTTTTTTTTAGTTTTAAAAATAATGAGGTAAAATTAAATGGGATTTTTACAATCTGCAACAAATATATAACCAAAAAATAAACAATTACACTACTAAACAACGTAGAGTGCTTACCTTCACTTTTCTGTATGTTTGGGACAAATTAACTTTAACAGGCAGCCCACAAACAAGTCCTTCATTTTCCCTATAGTGATTCACCATTTTATTTGCTGCATCTGTAGAGTCCAATTCCAAGACAGACTTAAAAGCAAAAAGAAAATGGCGCAATTATTTCACTAAAAATAAAAGTTAACAACTTATCTGAAAGAAATTTAACGATAAGAAACAAAATATTGTATTAAATACTGACTGATATACAATGAATGATTCAAGTTTTGAGCCTGAACTATTAAGAGACAGAAAAAACAGTAATAAACTACGTTTTACAGAGGTTTTCTAGGGACAAGTAAAGTAGAAAAGTAACTTGGGCAATGGAATATTCCTCTCCTTAACATTTTGCAGTGTTTGCCAACTTCGGGCATTTATGGTTTGTTCAACTCCATTTGATCTGGAATGAAAAACTGTATCCAATGTATATGTGCCCTGTCCAGGGTTTGTTCCTGCCTTGTGACCTATGCTAGCTGGGATAGGCTTCAGCAGATCCCTGAGACCCTGTTCAGGAATAAGCAGGTTAGAAAATGACTCTCTGCATTATCCAAGGCAAACCTGTTAGTGTAATACACTACACTTTTCGTATACTTCATAAAAACTTTGTGAAATGTAATTAATCGTTTTGTTAGTTTCTTACCTCCTTAAACCTAATCATAAACTAAGTTATTTTTCTATTTTTCATTTTTTCTTCATACATATAAAATTACTGTTTTTTTTTCCCAAATATTGTCAGTTTATGTTTTCCTAAATGGGATGATAAAAGGAAGGCGCATATAGCTATACAGGGTACATACAGTTAGGTCCATAAATATTTGGACAGAGACAACTTTTTTCTAATTTTGGTTCTGTACATTGCCACAATGAATTTTAAATGAAACAACTCAGATTCAGTTGAAGTGCAGACTTTCACCTTTATTTCAGTGGGGTGAACAAAATGCATAAAAATGTGAGACAACTAAAGCATTTTTTAAACACAATCCCTTCATTTCAGGGGCTCAAAAGTAATTGGACAAATTAAATAACTGGAAATAAAATGTTCATTTCTAATACTTGGTTGAAAACCCTTTGCTGGCAATGACAGCCTGAAGTCTTCAACTCATGGACATCACCAGATGCTGGGTTTCCTCCTTTTTAAAGCTATGCCAGGCCATTACTGGAGCGGCTTTCAGTTGCTGTTTGTTTGTGGGCCTTTCTGTTCGAAGTTTAGTCTTCAACAAGTGAAATGCCTGCTCAATTGGGTTAAGATCAGGTGACTGACTTGGCCATTCAAGAATTTTCCACTTCTTTGCTTTAATAAACTCCTGGGTTGCTTTGGCTGTATGTTTTGGGTCATTGTCCATCTGTATCATGAAATGCCGCCCAATCAATTTGACTGCATTGAGCTGGATTTGAGCAGACAGTATGTCTCTGAACACCTCAGAATTCATTTGGCTGCTTCTGTCCTGTGTCACATCATCAATAAACACTAGTGTCCCAGTGCCACTGGCAGCCATGCACGCCCAAGCCATCACACTGCCTCCACCATGTTTTACAGATGATGTGGTATGCTTTGGATAATGAGCTGTTCCACGCCTTCTCCATACTTTTTTCTTGCCATCATTCTGGTAGAGGTTGATCTTGGTTTCATCTGTCCAAAGAATGTTTTTCCAGAACTGTGCTGGCTTTTTTTAAATGTTCTTTAGCAAAGTCCAATCTAGCCTTTCTATTCTTGAGGCTTATGAGTGGCTTGCACCTTGCAGTGCACCCTCTGTATTTACTTTCATGCAGTCTTCTCTTTATGGTAGACTTGGATATCGATACGCCTACCCCATGGAGAGTGTTGTTCACTTGGTTGGCTGTTGTGAAGGGGTTTCTCTTCACCATGGAAATGATTCTGCGGTCATCCACCACTGTTGTCTTCCGTGGACGTCCAGGTCTTTTTGCATTGCTGAGTTCACCAGTGCTTGCTTTCTTTCTCAGGATGTACCAAACTGTAGATTTTGCCACTCGTAATATTGTAACAATTTCTCGGATGGGTTTTTTCTGTGTTTGCAGCTTAAGGATGGCTTCTTTCACCTGCATGGAGAGCTCCTTTGACCGCATGTTGTCTTTTCACAGCAAAATCTTCCACATGCAAGCACCACACCTCAAATCAACTCCAGGCCTTTTATCTGCTTAACTGATAATGACATAACGACGGACTTGCCCACAACTGCCCATGAAAAAGCCTTTGAGTCAATTGTCCAATTACTTTTGAGCCCCTGAAAGGGATCGTGTTAAAAATGCTTTAGTTGCCTCACATTTTTATGCAATCGTTTTGTTCACCCCACTGAATTAAAGCTGAAAGTCTGCACTTCAACTGCATCTGAGTTGTTTCATTTAAAATTCATTGTGGTAATGCACAGAACCAAAATTAGAAAAAAGTTGTCCCTGTCCAAATATTTATGGATCTAACTGTATGTCTGCTGGTTTGGATGAAGGTTTTTTTCTGGTTTTGTGTTCAACTGTAATGACAGGTAATGCTTGATATACAATCTGTACTTTTAAAGAGTGCTGGATATTTTTTATACTTTATCTACTTGAAGCCCAATATAATTAATGATAGGACAAACATGTTTTTGGGAAATTTGCATTGAATAAAACACAAGGTGTTCAGATTTGGTCTGCAGTCCAACTGTTTATCTTAATTGAATTGCTACTATAATGTGACTGGCTGGGTCTCTCTCACAGAGTGGAAAATTAATCAACTGAAGAGAGGACAGTAACCTGAAAAACGCAGGCCACAAGTCAAGCATAGGGGGACACTTGCATAACATAATATAATTTTTGGTCGCTTACAAATTAAGCAAATGCCCTTTTTTGAGTTCAGCTTTAATACTGTTATCAAACACAAATCTAATTTTTTTATGGATTTCTGTAACTGATTGCATTGTTGTACATCTGTACATCATTTATAATCCATACAATGCCTGAAATGTTTTTCTTTTAAATGTGTTGTTTGATTACAATATAAATGACACAATCAATCAATAAATAAATAAATAAATAGCAAAGCTTAGGTATGCAATGACTGTATTTCATTATTTGCAGTAACATAGTTCAGCCTAATTTTTCAGTTGTATTTATTTTATAATGACATTTAGTGCACTAAATGGTCAGTCTATTCATCCAAAGTCACCCTATCCAAGGAAAGGATTTATTTCCACCAATAAATCAAATAAGGTAATAACTGAAGCCATGCTGATATTCTGAAAGTAATTACATTACATTTCTAGTTATAGAACACCTTTCTTTCTGTAAAGTTTGTAAAGTACATTAGACACCTGTTGTATTTCACACTTGACATTGTTCTCAAGGTGGTATGAAGGAAATTTCTTTTCTCACATTATTCTTACTGATAGAGAAAAAGAAACTGTTAGTTTTTCCCAGTTATGATTATTTTGGATCCTTGAGTTCAGAAGAATTGTGATCACACATCTCTTGTTTACTAAATGGAGCCACAGACAGCCTATATATGTTTTACAGTGAAACAACTAAATATTTAATGTTGTGTAATAATGGCCTTTAAATTAAATAAAAAATTCTGTAAAACTGAATTTGGGTGTTGCCACAAAATACTATTTAAACAATACAGCACAAAATTTAGGTGGTAGACAGGTACACTGGACATGGCTTAATATTTTCTAGAGTGGTGTGCCAGTTCAACAGACGTAACTAAACTTGGAGATTCTCTCTTTTGTTCCTCTTTTTCCCCTTTACAGATTCATTTTTTGTCTGCAACACACATGACCTGAATATAGAGAATGCAAAGATGAACAAAAATTTATCAAAAACATACTGTTCCCTGCACCCAAAACCAAGGTATGTATTTTAAGATTTCTGTATTATTATATCTTAGGTTCTGCAAAAGCAAGCTGTGCATCTCAAGTGTACAGTACTCTAATTTCTGAACTACATTAACAGTGCTTGAAAAATGGATGAATAGATGTTACTTGAATAACTTGATTATTGTTGCGATGTGATATTTTGCATATAAGTTGATAAAATATTTTGTATGTCTTTATTTGTAACTTAGTCAAAGCAATGTAATATTAGTGTTACATTAGTGAGAAGCATTCATGTTTACCCCCCCCCCCTTTTAGGAATGAGTGTCTCTGAATTTTATGACACAGTTGGGGGGAAATACCTCAGACAAGTTTGGCTAATGTTTCTCTGCTGCTTCTCAGTCAACCCCCATAGGAAAGCCAGACTGCCTAACTGTCAAGCTTTACCTTAATATATGGTTTTGGGGGATGGCAGGTGTGAAGGTGTTCTATTCCCCCATTGGTCTGAAATATGGCTTTTTGGAACTGGCTTATATCAGAAGACTTTAAGTACTATGATGCCCTATTGGCTCTAGGGGTTGGATAGAAAATCTATAAATTTGCTCACTTCCTCTCTCTTACCAAACTGATGCATGAACTGAAAAGGACAACACAATGAAGAACACAGCTCAGCAGCCATATTGATACAGGCATGCAGCCTGTTCTGAAGAAAGCTGACCACAAAATGATGCCTTAACTAGACACATTTTAAGTAACTAACAAGTCTGTGTGCCGCCTGAAACTACACATCACCATTTATCAGGTTGTATGGTTGCCAATATTCAAATGTACTTTGCATGTTTTTATTATTTATGAATATTATCAATAATACATTGTTTAAATTATAACTTAACTCCTGCTTGTCTTTTACTACACCTAATTGCCCGAGGTTATACATGTAGAAGGGAAGGTGGGGAGAAGTTATATGGGACAATACCTTATAAAAAGTGGTAAGTCTGTGAGATCTGAGACATTCTGAGAAAGGCTACATAATACTACAAAAGGGGAAAGTAGAGTAATATATTACTCTACCAAGACAAAACAATTATTAATGAGTTTTTGGGGTTAATTTGTCATCACTATAGAAAACTTGCATTAAATAGAACCTTCTTGTCATCTTAGTGGTAACTGAGAATATGTATTCACCTTTGTTCAACTACTTACCACTTTCTTTTCATGTAGCACCATATAATTCATCACTTTGCCAAATGGTTCAGCAAGCCTAAGAATCCCTGATGCATAATTGTTTAATCTTTCATAATGTGTTACAGTAACCACCCTTCCTCCCTGCAAAGTATTGGGAAACACCAATTAAGTTAATTTCATTTTGTAAAACATACAGAGAAAGATAAATTTCAGCAATGTTTCTGTAAAACAAAAGAAAATGATAGATGTTTTGAGGATCGTATTACAAAATGATGCAAAATACTCAAGCCTTATTATTATTTAAGCTATTAAATAATCACCTGATTTGACATGCAAAAATATAAGTATTTACATAAAGTCTAAACAGAGCTATGTCATTTTTAAGTTTTCATTCCTTAAACTAGAGTAGCTAAGTATTAAATAAGTCATAAAAATAAACAGCACACTAACTTGTTCTTGCCTCAGTGGGTCCCCTGGAAAAAATACAAAGGAATAATTACCTTTTAATACTGAACAACAGGGTACTTAAAATTAAATACATACAAAACTAATATATCTTCTGATGTCTGCTTAAGAGAGAAGCATAAGGATCCAAAGGCTATATGTATGGTATATTATTCATCAAGCAATGTAGAACTGCCAATAATTATTCAAGATATACAGTAAATGAACTCACGTTCCGCTCATAATATATCACATTTTAAAACTATATTAGATTTAAGCTAGACACAGGTAGTACCCATATCTGCAGTGTTTCCCATTAAAGGAACATGCACATTAGAAACAACTTTCAAATGGCATTACACTTTCCTAACAGTAACACAATTATATATTTTTATCTGATCCTAGTGAATAATGATTAGATTCATATGACAGTTAAAAGTATTTTCTGTGTGAGCATCTAGTATGTGGCAAAATGCAACCAAGCACAAAAGGTACGGCTGAGAATGCAGGTAAGCTGGTTAGACTGACTCCTATGACTCAAAACACATCCTATGGGCAGACTTTTATTATCAACATGCATAAATAACAGGACCAAAACAAATTATGGTTTAGTTATGGAATATACATGAATTTCTATTGGTTTCATTTAAAAGCTGTGGAAGGTAGGGAGAAAAGAGCAAAAAGTAGCTATGTACAAAAACCTTACAAAACATTTACTGTATATGAGGAGTTGATTACAGACTCACTGGTTCTAGCTATTAAAAAATAAAAAGTATATCAATTAAACCCTTTCATATTTATTAATTTCAGTCAGTCTGGGACACATTTTGCAAGCTGGATAACTTCCAATGGACTTGACTGACTTCCTAAACACCCATTTACTCAACCTATTGTAGCCCAACCTGCCTTAACACTAGAATTATCAGAGTCTATGAAAAAACTCAGATCCGGCCCACCTTAAAACCATTTTCACTTCTCTTTTGTCTTCTAAATGTGCCGATTAAGACGAGCAGCAAAAAGCCGGCTATTCCATCCCTCACCATTGCAAAACGTTCCCTAAGTTTTCCCAGTTCATGGCTTGTTTGATTATCTGGGAGTGACTGAACTGGAGTTTTAGAGTGGAAATAATAGATCGTTATTTGGAACACACACATTTCATGTGTGCTCCGTTTCTACAGTAATCTGTGTAAACACATTGTTAAAACAGAAACTTTTTCATATTTTAGCAATAAATGTTACAAAATGTAGGCATAAACTATAGAATGTGTGAAGCCTGACGGCCAAACATCAAATAAACACCTTCCGTGGCATAACGCTGAGATTTGCTGACTCAGAGCACGGCAGCCCTGCCGCGCCGTAGAGACCAGAGTTCGATTCCCCGCTGGGGAGGAAGTTTTTTTTTTCTTTGTAGCCTCAAACGGATATAAAATTTATAAATTGGTATGCACTGTAAATCGTTTCTAAGTTTAAAATGTAAATCACAGTTATTTCTGTTGATTAATTCATGCTTTTTTACTTAGTCAGAACAGAAGCTTATTCAGCTTCTGATCTAACTCTAAGTAACAGCGCCAGTATAAATCACACTGAATCTGATGCTCTTCGTTTTCAAATAATATTGCATTACTTCGACAATGTTTTCTGATTGGCACTATTCGCATCATAAAATGATTTCTTCAAAACGTCACATATATTTGTTTTGAGATAATGAATAAAGCTGCAAATTACAGGTGCTTGTTCAGTGTAATAGGAACCATAGCACAGAGAGGTGTGTACACTGCAACAAGTACACATGTCGTAAAATGTAGGAAGGGCGCTCCTTGGGTGAGCTATAGCGCGCCTTTATGTGAAAACAGCAGTGTCAGATGGGGAGTGTCTGATGATTGCATATAGCACTGAAGTTACTGATCTTTACTATGCTTTCCTCTGCATGTCCTGGAGTACAAAAGAAACAGCATACAGCAAAATGTGGGGACTGGCAAGATTGGGGGAAAAAAAACACGTGGTCGTATGTATCGTGATACACTGCAGAGCTATAGCGCGTCTTTATGTGAAAACAGCAGTGTCAGATGGGGTAGGGAAGGCTCCTGAACGCAACTGAGAGAATGAAAAGTGAATAAAAAAAAACAAAACAAAAACAAAGCTAACCTTTACAAATATCAAATTACACCGGCTGTTACAGACTGAAATCAACTGTATCTTTTTACTCTAAAATAGTAAAAATAAGAGCAGTTCACTTCTCAAATGGGGAGTCGTGCAGGATGGAACTCGTGACCTTTTGATTCCCAGTCAGCAACTGATACTGTTGCGCCACGGGGCCGTCGTAGTAAATGAGTGTCAATGTCGCACACTAAGGCGGCTTTTGTTTTTTTCTGCAGTTATATATTTGAATAAAAGCGCACTTGTTCTGTTATATTTGTACCTTTCGTGAAAGTGTTTCTTTGATATTTGGACTTCAGGCTTCATACATTATATAGTTTATGCCTACATTTTGTCATTTACTACTAGAATATGAAAAACATTTCTGTTTTAAAAATGTGTTTACACAGATTACTGTAGAAACGGAACACACATGAAATGCGTGTGTTCCAAATAACGATCTATTAGTTCCACTCTAAAACTCCACTTCACTCCCAGATAATCAATCAAGGCATGAGCTGGGAGAAGTTCCTGCATGTTCTAAGTCGGTGGGGGGATGGAATAGTCGGCTGTTTTCAGCTTGTCTTTATCTGCACATTTAGAAGACAAAAGACAATGGCGGAGAAGTGCGAATGGATTTAAGAAGTGATTTAAGGTGGGACAGATCTATGAGTTTTTTTGTAGGCTCTGGCAATTCTAGTGTTGATATGTAATGTAATAATCAGTCACTTCCAAATGGTGCAAAAAATGCCAAAGAAAACAACTCCCCAAAACAATTTCCACCCTACAATATTTCTTCTTAACATTTAGCAAAGTAAAATGCAGGTTGTGATGACATTGTTGATTCCCTTCCCATTAGTGATCCAAAGCAGTGTTTGTGACAAGTTATCACCATTTATGACAAAAAGATAAAAAACTGGTAACCTTGTGAAAATCAGCATATTTCTTGCTCCAGCCATCTTAATCCAGAAGGTCTCACTGCCACCCATTAACCTGCACATTACTGTAAAGTGAAGTCTTGTCTTGTCTCTGAGTCTTGTACCCAGCTTTTTTTTTTTTTTTTTTTAATTTTGTGAAAAATAAGAACATGGTAACCCTAATTTTGGTAGTTTCAAGATCTCCACTGACTTTTTTTTTACTTTAATAACAAACTTACTAGAAGATGAATGTTTCATTCTCTCCTCCTCATCACCAACTTCGTCTAATGTTACTAAATCCTCTATGGTATCTGGAAAATCTGGATCAAGAAATTCTTCCTATGAAGTAAAGTTGGTACAAAGCAAAGATAGTTACAAGTCAATTTTGATTACTAAGAGCTTTTCAGGTCTATAATGAGGCAGCTACATATTGCACTAACTTGCTAATATGTCTTAATTCTACCCCATACAATAATGTTCATTTTCCACTTTTGAATATTCCATATTCCAGAAAAATATTATGGTGTAACCATATAAACTATGATAGAGCAGTAATTTTGCAGAGGATATACCAGGTACTAATTTAAATAAAAACACAATAGTAATCTAATTCAACAAGTCATATGGTTCTACAGAATGTATAACATTTCAAAACAAAAACAGCATAAGCTGTATTTTGGGTAAAATAAAAACACTGGTTAACAATGTACAGTCAAAGTAAAAAGTATGTGAACCCCTAGGAATTATCTATATTTATGTCTAATTCCCATGTAAAACATGGTTGTATCTTCATGTCAGTCACAATAATGAACAAACACAGTCTCCTATAACTAAAGATACACATATTTTCAGAGAATTTTGACCATACTGAATAAATCATTCAAACTGTGAAACTGAAGGTTGGAAAAAGTAAGTTAACCCTAAGCTAATGACTTTTTAAAAAGCTCATTGCAGTCAGAATTTAGCACACCTAGAGTCCATTTAATGAAGCAAGTTCAGAGGTGTGGCCTAGAATTACTTTGATTGATAAAAAACACTATAAAGTTTGAGTTTGAGCTTTTGACAAGAAGCATATCCAGATGGGAGTCATGCCTCGCACAAAAGAGCTATCTGAAGAGCTACAATCGAGAATTGTTAATCTACATAAGGCTTGAAAGGGTTACAAAGTCATCTCAAAGATTTTAGATATTCATCAGTCTACTGTTAGGCAAGTTTCTATAAATGAAGACAATCTGATATTGTGGCTACTCCACCTAGAAGTGGGCACCCTGCCAAGATGACCCCAAGAGCACAACGCAAAGTCAGCAATGAAGTAAAGAAGAACCCTAGAGTGACAGCAAAGGACTTGAAGAAGTCATTAGAACTGGCTAACATCTCTGTTCATGAGTCAACTATACGCAAAACATTGAACAAGAAAGGAGTCCATGGCAGGACACCAAGAAGGAAGCCACTGCTATCAAAAAAGAACAATGCTGAACGCCTGAAGTTTGTGAAAGAGCACTTGGACACTCCACAACAGTACTGGGAAAATGTTTGTGGAGTGATGAAACCAAAATTGAACAATTTGGGAGGAACAAGCAGAACTTCATTTGACGTAAAAAGGACACTGCATATCAACATCAAAACATCATCCCTACAGTAAAATATGGTGGAGGGAACAACATGATTTGGGCTTGCTTTGCTGCATCAGGGCCTGGACAGCTTGCCATCATTGAGGGGAAAATTAATTCACAAGTTAATCAATAAATTCTCCAGGATAATGTGAGGGGGTCTGTCCATCAACTTAAGCTCAGAAGAGGCTGGGTGATGCAACAGGACAATGACCCCAAACATCGCAGCAAATCCACAGCACAGTGGCTTCAGAAGAACAAACTCCGCCTTTTGGAGTGGCCCAGTCAGAGCCCAGATCTCAATCCTATTGAGATGCTGTGGAATGACTTGAAGAGAGCCATATACAGAAGGCAACCAAAGAATACGGAAGAGTTAAGGCAGTTCTGTAGGGAAGAATGGGCTAAAATTCCCCTCGCACAATGTACAGGTCTGATCTGCAGTTACAGGAAGTGCCTGGTTGAGGTCATTGCTGCCAAAGGAGGGTCAACCAGTTATTAAATACCAAAGTTCACTTACTATTTCCACTTCCACTGTGAACATTGAATGCGTTTGCAAAATAAAGACATGAAAGGAATTTTGTGTGTGTCATTGGCTTAAGCTCTTATCAGTACCTGTGACTTAGATGAAGATCAGATCACTTTTTATGACCAATTCATGCAGTAAACCAGATAATTCCAAAGGGTTCACATACTTTTTACTTTGACTGTATTTAGCTCTATAGTGAAATGTTATTTTTGTGTGAGTATGTGAAATTTTCTATTAAAAGTATCCCTTGGCTCATCTGCCTCACGACACTGAGTCATCGACTTTTTCCAGTGACACCTACTGATCCTAAATATAACTAAGCAACAGCAGGTGTTTCAGAGTAAAAATGGTCAATTCTCAAAAAACAGAGAGGAAAGTTTAAAAACACATAGGCATACATCGGGATAAGTACTGATTCAGGATTCATGTATATTTTTATATCATTAAATGATACTCAATTGTAATTTAATCATTATATCACCTTTGATGGTACAGATATTGAGTGCAGCTCCCTATTTACACATTTAGGTTAGGTTTAAACCTAACCAAACTGTGTACCAGTTATATAAACTGAATCTGCTAGAGATTTCCTGGGAAAGCAAACATTATACCAATCAGGATTTTATTGTACTGATCCTCTGTAACCTAAGAGCTACAATGGAGTCAAGACACAAAAACTGTAAAATTTGCTTCTGCTAATTTATTTTTTCAAACAGTTAAATGTAAGTGTCACAGTGCTTTCGTTCATTTTTATTTTTAAAGTTACATAATCAGCAGAGCAAACTTTTTTTAACCACTGATGTTTTCAAATGTATTTTCTACAGAGTAAATCAAGTGAAACCCATATAGATAGTGCTTGGACTCAAAATATACCTGTCTAGTACAATTATTACCAAATAAAATTAGTCCATAGACTGCTAACCAGGATGCAAATACTGTATCTGTTCCAACTAATTCCTGACTTTTATTAGATTTCTACCTTGAAAGCATTTATTTCTCACTTTCCATTTGTTTCTGGTGCTATACATTGCATATAATGACCCTTTACCAGCTGCGCACATTTTTCTTCCACTTACATGTCACTGCATTCTGTTGTTGGTGTTATCATGCCACCCTTAGGATCAGCTATTTCAGTGACATTTCTGTGCATGCCTTGCTTATTCAAGTCATCGCTTGTAAATGAAGACATTTAAGATGACAATGCTGAAACACTCTTATGTAGTGAATACACCATTATGAATTTCTGGATAACAGCCTGAGTAAAAATAGTAATTGGCTGAAAGAAAAATTGTAGCCACTTCAGCCTTATTTACATTGAATAGTGTAAGTAGGGTTTAGACATCTGCTATTAATGAAGAATAGTATTTATATAAAAAAAAAACTGCTTTCTGAAATTTCTGACAAATGCATACATATTATGTAAATTGAGATGCAAACATAGACCTACCATAAAAAAACAGCATACTAAAAACATCTAACAAAATGATAAAAGGAAACATTTCTTAGGTTTGTTTGCATGTTAAAAAGATAATTTATGTAAAATCTTATGTAAAGGAAACTGCCTTACTTCATTGGGCACATTCATCTCTTCTAATTTTATTTCCTCTGACTGAATTGCTGACTCCACCGGCTTCGTTGTACTTAAAGACTTTACACAGTCTGTTTCATCCTTATTTTCCAAAGTATCGTCAACTGTAAGTTCCATCTTCACTTCTGTATCTTTCAGTAAAATGTCTTTGGATTTATTAGTCTTTTCTCCTTCCTTACTCTGGGGTTCTGCATTTAGTTCAGTCTCTTTGAAGACTTCAGAGTGTGTTTCATTTTTTTCTGATTTACACAGTGTTTCTTCAAGGCAGACATCCTCTGACTGATCCGACGTAGCTGCCACTTGTTTATCTGGACAGACAGTATGCTGTGAGATTTTATCTTTGAGGTTTTCTGAAACTGTTTCTTGCTTCTCCAAAACTTTATTTTCCAAGATTTTTACATCATCACCTACATTTTTGTTAGCCTTTAATTCCTTCTTCTGAGAAACATCCCTTTTGTTCCTTGTCACTCGTTCTTGTGTTCTGGATCTTTCTTTACCTCGACTCCTGGATTTACTTTTTCTTTGCCTGCTACTAATTTCCCTACTTCTTTGTAAGACTGGGTACACTCTGTTACGGATACAAATAAAACATACTAGTTTTATGAAATAAAAACTTTAATTATGCTAGCAATTTATAACTCCCTTTCTACTGACAGTTTTGCAAGAATATTTGTTCATCATTTACATGATTAATCACAGGAAAAGAAAGCTTATATGAGAGGTTTTTCTATCATAATCCCAGAGAGCTGTTAGTGACTGTACATTATGAATACAGTCTATTACTTAATTAGAAACCCATTACAGCTGCAAGTACAACCTAATTTTTGGGATGAATTTTAGTTACTTTGCTTGTTTTTAAAACAGCCCTGAAATACAAGCAAATTAGTTAAGAACCTAAAAACATCTATCAGACTACTCCACCCATATCCAACTTTCACCATCGAAGATGATTCCCAGAAAAACATGGGAAATAAGTGGAGAATGCAGAATTTCTACCCAAGTTTTTATTACCATTGAAAGAAATACCATGGTCACCCTGTAGAAATCTTGAGCTAATAGCTTGATAACACTGCACAAAATGGGCCAAAGTCACTCTTTCCACATCCTAAAAATCAGTGACCAAGACTTTTCCTGTTGAAAGGGTAAGCTTTAACACTTTTTTCAAATGTAAGCTGGATCCACAGAATGTCTTTCGGTCTCCAAAATGCTGAATTTATGTTTCATCCTCAGTAATAACTCATTATAAATAGATTTCAACCTTAGCCATATGATGGGAGAGCAATACAGAACACACAACTTTGCACACCGCTTTGAGGTAGACGGTTAGGCTTCATAGATTCCAACACGTAAACAAAAATTAATAAAGCTATACAATCTTGACTTGGATACTAATTTTCTGGCCTTTACCAGAAGACACAGTAAAATAGCTCAATAACTAAGAAACTTTTTATAAACAACATGGTTTGAGTATACATTTTTTTAAACTACCGTGAAAGAGAAGGCATCAAAAACAACCTATTAGTGGTAATTCAATAACATACTGTTTAAAGTGTAAATTATTAAACCATACCATTTTGAAGATCAAATATTCATGCACTTGTAAAATGTTTGGTCTGTGTGCCAAAGTAGTAAATGGGAAATTTCGAACTACAACATAAGTTGAAGACATCTCCTACTTTATAGTCATTTAAATATTGCACAACAATAACTAGTGCAACGTTTTACTGAGTCAATCTCTACAGTCCGTTCACATCACATGGACAAACTACCTCACTCCATTTTTCAACTTCATTCAGATTCTCTATGTTCCTATCTTTAAATGAAGCTACATATAACTACAATCATCAGAACAATCCTTAGTCATTTGAGCATTCATAGAAATATCTTTTTTTTTTTGAACCACCACACAAGTATATGTCAGTTAAAAAAAAAAATAAAAAAAACATGAAGCATATATAAAGGTGATGAAAAAAGTATTCACAATAAAAGTTTGTGATGGAAAGTAATGGTACCACTCATACCTGAGCCTCTTGTATTTGTAGCATAGCTTTACATTAATCCTGACATCCTTAATCTTGAGGACATTGTGTGTATAGTATTTTGCCATCATTTCAGCATCTGCACAGTGAACCATTTCCACAAAAGCCTACAGAAAAACAAAAAACTGCAATTCAGGTGTATTTGTAATCCACAAACAGTACTAAAAGATTTAAACAAGAGCTACATTAATTTATAAGAAAAAAGAGTGCTGTCTTATGTTTTATATGGTTATGAAGCCTATTTAAACTCATGATGTAGAAAAGTAAATAATTATATTTATGTAACACCTGTATATACTTGAATCACCAAGGGCTGAACAATAAACAATGATACCACCAATATAAATTACAACACAACTGAATAATAAAAGCCTACAATTTTAAAATCAAGAAAAAAACAAACAAAAGTAACTAACTTTAAACTTAAAACTATTAAGAGCAAGAAAAATTCTTAGCTGCTGTATCAAAGTATATTCTATTTTGTCTGTGCACAGTATGCAAATGCAGTCTTGCCTCTCCCATTTTAAATTAACAGATGGAATACAGTATGCCATATAAATGAGCATACACCATTTGAACATAAATTTATTATCTCTAAATTGTGACTATTTAAATTCACAGAAAGATAGCAATATTTACGTTTATTAAAAAAGCTTAACGTTAAAAATTAAAGACATGTCATCAATAACTGTAATAAAAGTAAACCAAGTAACATTGTGTAAATCGGGGAGTAGAGAAATTATACAAATACTAGCTGTGCTACCCTAAGTAATCAACTTAGACTTCAGCATTAATGTTTGCAGTGCACCAATCAACACAAACCTTGCCTTCCACAATGTTTGGGACAAAAAATATTTTTCTTTCATTTACCCCTCTGCTCTGCAGTTTAAAATTATAAATCAAATAATTCAGACATGATTATAATTCAGACATGATTAAAGTGCACAATGCAGTCTTTAATCTAAGGGTATTTGCATATATTTCAAACACAGCATGTAGACATTACACTTTTTATACATGGTCCCCACCATTTCAGGGAAAAATAATGCTTTGGACAATTGGTATCACAGGTGTTTTATGATTATTCAGGTGTGTTTCATTGCTTCATTCATACAGGCATAAAACTTTAGGCTTTCTTAAGCCTACAGGACTACTTTTGGAGTCTTTCATTGCCATTGTTCAACATGATGACAAGAGCTAAACCAATAAAAGTCAAAGAAGCCACTATGATGCTTAAAAATAAGAATAAAACCATTAGAGACATTGGGAAAACCTGAGGAATACCTAAATCATACTGTCTGGAATATCACTAAAAAGAAAGAATGCACTGGTGAGCTCAGTAATTGCAAAGAGACTGACAGGTCAACTGCCGATGACAGAAGAATCCTTACTATGGTACTCCTTATTATTAAGTCTGGGACTCCTTTAATGGATTAAATACCCCTCTCAACTGAAGGTGAAATTATCACACCTATTCCGAGTGTGATGGCTCAACAGACTCATCTGCTGATTAATGCTGACATGTTTGATTGGTATCTGATAAACCAGTGATGCTGACACACTGTCATCATATAATAGCCTCAAATGTTTACTTTAAAGAGATACAGCTAAATTTGTTATCTTTTAGAGTTTGTTTACTCAGTTATACTGAATACTATAAATAGAAAAACTAGAATAAAGATCCATTTAGGCTAATTTGGTGTTAGGCAGTCATTAATATATTTATGAAATAAACCATGTATGGCCTTACAAACTAATAAAGGAACCTTTAAATCAATTCTAAAAATCTACAGAATGCAATTTTGTAATGACAGGGATGATATGCACTCTTTTATTTGACCTTGTCAACATTTGCACTGCTGTATTGTGAACAATATTTAAAACTTTTGGGAATGCCTGCATAGAGAGCATTGCAACATTCCGTTGAACCTGCTCTGCATCTGAAAGTAAAGTAAAAGTAAATAGTCAAAATGATTTATGGAAGATTGAGGAATGAAAATAACATTCACAAACTCATTTAATGTAATCCAGTAATAGGCATCAGGCCCAATTAAGTAAGCAAGCAAGCCTGTATGAAGTGTCTGCCCACTCTCTCACAGAGCCAAATTAAACCAATAAGGAATAGTCGATTAAACTGACATGCATATCTTTGGAATGCAGCTCTAGAAAAATCCACAAAGACAAGGGCAATCATGCATCTGAACCAAGGATAATGTATCCTTGAGATACCTGTTCTAACCACTCAGTCATTGCTCTGCCCTAGTGAGTAACATTATAGTTTAGCTTTTTCTTACCCCATTTCTTAATATCAGAGTATTCCTGACAGGACCAAAACACTCAGCTACTTCTTTTAGTGCAGCTTCTGCATCATTTACAGGTGGAAGATTGCTGAAATATACCACTGCATAATCCTGGGGCCTGGGCTGAAGAAAAAACATTGGAATCAGAGAAATGTACACTGATTGCTTTAGCTGAAAATGACTTTGCAAGCTAGCACACTAGGCTAGTTTAATTTGTGCCAACTCTTATCTCAATATAGAATGGGTGTCCTGAAACATAAAGCTACATAAGATGAATTCAACATGAAAGATACACATATTTTAGAATTTCATAGAATAAGAGAGAAAAAAAAAAAAAAACTATGCATTAACCTCCTTGGCATTAACAATGAGCGTGTCTCAGGCATGGAATTCCATGCAATTATTGTTAAACTTGCATCAGGTACGGGGTGATGTATAATGATACACTTTATAGTGTTAAGCCTGAATAACTCTCAGGACAGTATTCTGCTCCCATCTAGTGGACGAAATAACATCTTCTTGCAAAAATACATGAATGTTTGGGTGCAGTCTGTGACTTTCTGATTTCTAAAGTAAATCATGATTATTCAAAGTGGGGCAGAGTCTCCAAGGAAAAACACTATGGCAAACAAAAAGCTATAAAGGCAGTTTTAAAATAAAAAAAAAACTGAAATATAAGAGTGATGACAATGTGAATTGGTCATCAAACGTTGACACTGAAAGTGAAACTAATGCATGATACAACATGTTATGAATGAACCGTGATATGCCTGATGAATTCAGTTGCATGATGTTTCACCATGGTGTGGCAGTAGCTGCGTAACAAAAGGCAAAATAACTGATCTAGTGCAAGGACAAGCAAGACATTAGCACCCCCGAGCACTGTTCAATGTTTGAGTCAGGAGAAATGTGGAAACCACTAAGCCCTACACTGTAGTAGCCTGCAGTATCACAAGGAGCACATCGATCATTTAGGTAATGGAAAAAAGACAAGCAGGTTACATGATTTTGGTGATGCTAAATTGACGCTTGTGCTTGCATTCATCCTGTGATGAGCTGGCGCCTCAACTAAGGATTTTTCTTTCCTCAGCCCCATTCTTGCTAGGACAGGCGAGACCCTGGATGGATGGGTGGTATAATTAAACATGTATAACAAATATTTTTCAATGTTCCTTGAAGTTTTGAAGAACCAATATTCTAACCTTACGGCTTGTTTTACATTCATGAAGACATTAATTTTGTGGCAATTGGTTATGCAGAGAAAGAAAACAGAAGGTTAGGAATTAGAGGTTGGTACATTTGATTGGGATAGCACATAGCAATTAACGACTGGGTCAAGGAGTGCCTAGAATGCGAAGCATTTAACATGCTACTGTAGTTACGATGGAATTTGAGAAACATCAATTTAAGATGACGTTTACAACATTCTACTTTAATGAAGAAATAAACTATGATATTAAAGTGGAAATTCCATTACAAAAAACTTATTTTTAACGTTGAAATTTTGACTTTAACCAAGAAATAAACCTTTATCTTCACTGAGTCCCTAATACTCTTCCATAAAAAAAAGCTATTTAAATCACATACAATTTTTTTTTTTTTTTTATTAAAGTTTATCTAGTAGTGGAGCAAACTAGATCTGTTCAAAATGGTGAAACCAACACTTAATTCTAGAGTTGAGATAAAAAAAAAAAAAAAAAAATGTTTCAACCGGTTATAAATCTAAAGCAATTGCACTAGGATTTAGTATCTTGCTCTAGTGTTGCCTTCTTTTAACATATCCAAAAGTCTACAGATAAATACCTTTACCATAAATATTTAAAGCAGCAACAGGAAGGTAGTATCAATTATACATAAAATTGTAAAGAAGTGAATTGCTTACATTTGTAAATGTAATCTTCCGAGATGCAATGCTTTAACAGGTCAGGTTTCGATAAAATAATGTACATGCAGATATCCTAGGGTGTCTAGTGTTCCTGGATCACCATTAGGTAATCAGCTTTAAGGCTGGCCTCTGATATCATAAAGGAGATTTTCAACAATGGATAAAAATTTTTTTATTTTCTTAAGAATTAAAAAAATGTGTTTTCTTTTTCTTCCATGCACAAGACTCTCTCCATTTTTGCAAATGAGAATGGAAGGATTTTTTTTATATACAAAGATCTAGCATTCTTTTTTCTTGTACTTCCAGGTTCCTGATGTTACAGGTTGAGTTTAAAGCCGATTAGTTAAGGAAGGTGAATAATTTTATTGATACATCAGAAACCCGTGATATCAAATTCAGCAATGCGTTCCTGTGACAGTCCAGGTTTGCTCCACAGTCTTCAGCAACTTGAACCTCGAGCCATTGACAATATGTCCTAGGATGAGCTGGGCAAATAAGGACACACACAGCCAAGCAAGAGGTGCTTGATTTACTAACAATAAAGTGCAAAATAGTACAGTGCTTTTCACTCAATAAATAAACAGATAATCCATAAAAAATGATAAGCAGAGGTTAAACAGTCAATAAATAATCCATTAAAACAAAGTTAATTTTTAAACGGCCACGAGCTTCAATGCAACTCTCTAAATCTGCTGCCTCCTCTGCTTATGTCATAAAGGGAATTGCAGCATGAGGTGTTGTCCACTGACATTTGCAGTCAACAATCAAAAACCAGGCCTATGTATTTCACTGCCATTCCCCAGCCCTGCACAGGGAACCCTGCTCCTACTTTTGCCACCTACTCCAAGCATTTGGATTATTCCAGCTAGATAAATTGCTCAGTAGGAGTGATCTTCTTTAGCCCCATTGAGCCCTGGACACAAGCTTCTCTCTCGAGCACTTGTACTTGATCGTCTGCCTACATTCCAAACAATACAGAACCCAATCCTTACTCTCACTTCTTCTTGTCTTTAACCTCCATTCCTTTTTGCTCTTCTTTTGTCTCTAACAGTTGCTACATCCAGGCTCCATTTTAAGCACTGATCGGGTGCAGATGCTGCAATTACCTTCTCCGAGGTGAGAATGAAGCACTTCACCGATCCATTCACATTTGCACAAGAATGCACAGTCAGCCAAGCACTCCAATCAACCTTGGAGAGGTGTGTGCAAGTTCTCACCTTCAAATGCTCCAGTCTGGAGCGTGCACATTCTGGGACTTCAGTTTATTTATATAAAACGCACAATGCCATGAACTTCTCTCATCACAATTCTGTTTTGTTAGTAATACACACACAGAGAAAATCCATACAGAAACTGAGTAATTTTTTCACATTGGCTGCTTTGATTTCAGAGTTAACGCCTTACAATTCACATGAATGATGAAGTGTGCCTTTTATTGCTTGTGTGCAAGTGTTTAGGGGTTGGGAAAGCTGTTTTTTGGTTTGTCAGTATTGCCTGGACTTGACCAAAAAGTGTTTGCTCAGTGAGAATTCTGTGGCACCAGATCAATCTATTTGAAGTCCCTGACATACCCTGTTGGGACAAATTTTTATTTTACCAATAACAGGCATTTTTTCCACTTCAATTTGTAACTATAAACATAAAAAATGCATTTTAAACCTAGGTAAGAAGACTTCTAGTAGGCACTACTGTAAACATTGTTACATATTTTATAATAGCTTTCATGTGAGTAATAAATTTATACTTACAGGTGCATTCTTAGGCCTGTGCCTTGAAGAAGGGATTGAAGATTCATCTAAATGAAAAATAAACATGCAAAGTTTACTTAAGTTCTATTACAATTCCCTTTTCAGGTTTTGGGAGATATCAAAATGGCAATGTCATAAAGTTTCTAATTCTAATATTAACTATATTCTATTCATACACATTCATGTTCAAAGATTTTTTTTAAGAAAAGTTGAGTAACCTGTACTCCAATCACGATTTATTCTTTCTCTTCGAGATGGTGATGATGCAAAGCCCACTGAAGATGATCTATACAATCTTGAATCTGAATCAGAACTCTCCAACGAACAGCCCGGCCTAAAATAAATAATATGAATCTGAATGAAATCATTTTTATATGATAAATCCTGAAATTAAACAAAAATTTCATTCTTTTTGTAACCAAGTGTGAAACATCTGGGTTGTGGATCAAAACCTCCAAGTCAGAGTTCACTGTACTTAGCCGCAAAATGATGCAGTGCTCTCTCTAGTTTGGGAATGAAGTACTATCTCAAGCAGAGAAGTTTAAGTATCTTGCAATCTTGTTTATAAGTGGGGGAAGAAGAGAACAGCAGATTGACAGGTTGATCGAAAGGGCATCCACAGTCATGCAGACGTTGTACCGGTCAGCTGTGGTGAACAGTGAGCTGAGCTGAAAGGAAAAGCTCTAAAGTTACTGGTCAATCTATGTTCCTACCCTCACATATGATCATAACCAGTGGGTAGTGACAAAAGAACTAGATGTCAGATACAAGTGACAGATATAAGTTTCTTTTGCAGCACACCTGAGCTCAGCCTTAGTGATAAGGTAAGGAGCCCAGACATTTGGAAGGAGCTAAAAGTAGAGCTGCTTCTCCTTTGCAATGTTGAGGTGGTTCAGCATCTGATTAGGATACCTCCTGGGGAGGTGTTTCAGGCACATCTAACTGGAAGGAGGCCTCAGGGGGCATGTTAGACAGATTCTCTCTTTTGGCTGAGCTAGGAACACCTCAGTATCCCCGGAGGAGTTGGGAGTTGCCCAGGAAAAGGGATTTCTGGGCATTTACGCTTAGACTGGTGCCCCCCACAACCCCAACCTGGATAAGTGGCAGAAAATGGATTGATTTTTAAACTAAAATGTATACAGATGTTTATTTATAGATATGAACAAAGCTGCAGTATTTTTCCCTTACTCCAAGAAGGCTGACTCAGGTATGGATATTTGGCTTAACATGGCATAATAATGTTTGCAAACCATAAATGATACCAACTGAAAGCATGCTACAGGGAACAGCAATTCAAATCTCAAAAAGAGAAGGCTATGTAAAGCCAATATGCTATATTTTTCAGTCCCAGTGTATTAAATAATTATATAATGAAAAACTATTTTTGCATTACCAACTTAGGTACAATTTTTGTGTTGTGTTCCGAACGAGCCTTGTCTGTAGAGGAAGATTTTTTTTTTTTTTTTATTTTCTTTGTTTGTTACTGCCATCACCACATTTAACCATGTGTGTATTGTAGACCAACTGTTTCAGTGCAACCTCTATATATTGTTTCTTTACAAAATTACTCAATGTTTGATTTATTACTATTTCACACTACTAATTATAAAAAACAGCAGGGCAAGGCTGACAATACACACATAAATCAGTTTATCTTTAAATTATTGATGTTCTTTGCCAATGTTTTGTCTTTTTTGGAAAGCTTACTTAATGTCTGTGTTAATACAGAGTAACATGAATACTATTAAACCATCAAAAAAACCTGTGTTATTCACTATTATAGCAAAAAGAGTTTTGTACTATATGTAAATAATTTCACTCAGAACAGTTCTGCTAAAAATGCCCTCACTGTTTTAGGCATGAAGGATGGAGGGATAAAGTGGGAGAAAACCTTTACGCTACACAACACTTAATTGGCTACATTAAATATAACTCAATGTTTTGGCCTCCCAGGACACTACTTTCCTGGAGGACATGAGCAGTAGGATTGTCATCCATACCAACTTAAGACAGAAGGCTGAAAGACCGCAGAAACATTTAATTTCAAAACTGCTGATGTTTAGACTTTAAAGTGAGAACCAAGTTTGCACTGAAGTATGCGGTCCGCGTAGTTGATTCAAGCCAAACTGCAATAGAAAATGTGTTTATTTTCAAAAATAGCCAGGTCCTCAGGAGTGGCTCGCTTGTAGATGGTGCACTGTGTGGTGCTCTGCTGCAAACATTCTTTCAGATCAACTTAGACAACTGCAGTATATTTAAAAGTATATCTTCCTAGTCACCCTGATCATTTATTAAATGTGATTTACTTAGAATTTAGCCACCTGAAAAAATACCTAATAACCACCTAATAAATCTGTCATATGTTTACACAGGATTTTATCACTGAGATATACTTTTCCTCCAGATCCACAGTATGACAGTTAAAGTTGTCACAAGTTGTCTGTTATGGAATAAATATCTGGCAAAGGGTGAATGTGTAAGTATACTGTACAGGTTGATACAATTCTTTTAAATGAATGATATTTGCAAACTTATAACCTGTGATTTGGTCATACTATACAATCAGGTTTATGTTGATAAATGAAAAAACTAGTTTTATGTCACAGATGCTTTAAAACAATCCTACCTAAAATTATTACAGGGTATTTTCTACACAATAGCAAATTCTTCTTAAATATAAAGCATAATTTTTTCCTCCATCCAAACATAATAATGGAACAAGCAAGCAAGTTTTGCTGGTCAGGCATGTCATTTGAATAGAAATTTAATCTAAATAAAACTATAACTAATTATTTCTTCTACTAATCTAAGAACCAGAGCACCAACAAATTACCAAGTGAGATATTACAGTATTGCAAATAAATTAACATAATGTAGACTATTTATTACAGTAGAGATGCTACAAATCTTATGTAATATTTCAAGGAAGCTAAACAGCTACAAAAACTAAAGATTTGTTAAGAGTGTATTTAGGCCATAAAAAAACATTTTCTCATTATATATGCATATATGATACTTGGAACAAAAGCAGGTTTTCTTACAATAGCCTGTTTTATCTAATGTTGTAACATAATTAGAAATAAACACTAGTATTAAATGGAAAAAGTGGAGGAAAAAAAGAAAACCATGCTGTTGCAAGTTCACATTATCAGATATCAAAAGGACATTATTTAAAGGTATAAAGCTGCTCATCTACTCTAGTAAATGAGAATTCTATAAAGATGACTACAGTGGTTGGTGTTAGGCTGTGAAACTATAGCAAGCGTAGAGGATTAGTGAAGTATGAACCAGCAGTGTGTAATAGAAACATGGGTAACAGCTACTGACTGCCACAATAGTGAGTGCATATTTAGTACTGTATGTTAAAGAGCAATGGGTGAAGGATTGGAAAGGGAGAATAGTCAGGTGTATGGAGGCAAGCAGAGAGATGGTAACCATCAGTCTACACAATACATTCAACCTCTGTTGTATTTATATGTTAAATAGAACCTGGAAATGTTTACATATGGTTCACACGGAAAAAGACTTTTATACTATTAACCTGACTGAAAATTAGTAGCACAATTTTTTATTTAAAAACACTAAAATACTAAAGTTATTAAAATACTGAAGAGACATCTTTAAGTTTCTTTGCTGAAATGGACAAACTGGCCTGTCAAAGTTATAAACATGGAAAATAAAGCTACAAGATAAAAAGATCCTCTTGCAAAATAAAAGACAACTATTAACATTTTGTGTGTCTTATTACTATGTAATGATTTGTGATATTGATATTTAGTCTAAATAAAAACCTGAAATGACATGAATAACAAAGATTCTGTTTGATTTTTAAAGGCAATTTTGCTTTGATTTGCACTTTGCCATTATTATGAAAGTCTGTTTTAATTCGCAGGCCACATAATTTTTAGCAGCAATACAGGACAGCAGTATTGTCATACTATCCGGTGTGGTTGTTTCTACCTTACGGGCTGCACTGAATCAAAATCCACATTACTAACCGAGAATGCTAAACCGGATGGACGCAGGGACATCCGGCAATGGGCCGTGGACGCAAAAGACGTTCTGCGCAGGCGCCCCACAAAACCTATTAACCGTTCAACCGCAGAAAAGGCTCCATATTAACAGTGAGTGCGATCCTCCTTATTACTTATCCATATTTCTAGAAGAAAAAAATGTCTCGGCTCCAAAAACGCAAAGCTCAACTAATTCAGTTACAGAAACGAACCCAAATGGACAGACACACTGAACGTAGACGCATGCAGGGCGCGTCTCACAGTGCTGCATCGAAACAGGCACGGCTTCAAAACGAAACACCTCCCGTCTCAGACATACAGAAACGGCAGCGAGGGGACAAAATAAATAAACGCAGACGTCTACACCGCGCATCTCAAATGCCGGAAAACAAGCAGGCAAGGCTCCAAAAAGAGAAAGCTCAACTGACCGACATACAAAAACGGGCAAGGCTCAATACAAACAATGCACGCCGTAAACTACAACGGGCTTCTCACACAGCACAGGCAAATCGATTACAGCTCCAAAACAACACGTCCCAAATACTGCACATACAACGACGCGCCTCTCAAACGGCACAAACAAAACATACACGTCACGGACATCAACGGCAGACACCTGCTAAACGCTTGCGTTAGCTGACAACGCGTTCAATAATAAGTCCACTATTCAGGAAAATTCATTGGGATTAATGAATGTCATTTGGAATCATTGTCATTTACTTAACTTCCCTGAAGAAACAACTAGCAATACAAGTAATGAATTTACACATTGTTCTCAAATGGGTCAAATTAGGCTGCCTCCTTTACATTCATATCCTGAATATCCACAGAACCTTCTAACTAACGATGTACCTGAAAGTAAAAACTTTATGAACTGCATTAGATCCTACAAATCGCTATCCACTATGAACATAAACAGTAGCACTGCACGTGACATCCGTCTTGCAAAACTGTTAATTATTGATGAATGTACAATGTCATCCAGTCACTTACTCAACACCATTCATAAACTTCTACAAACGTTGATGAATAATAATATTCCCTGCCATGCGCTCAGCTATTGTTCAGTGCACCTTAAAATACGCAGACAATTGGCATTGCTTTCAAAAGATACAGTTAGTACAAAACATGCGATGTCCAGATCCAGATCATAACAATTGGTTATTACAACTGGGAGATGGTACACTAACCAATACAGATAGACTTCACCCAGATATTATTACAATTCCTCAAGCCTTTATCTGCGACGACTTAGTTACAGAGAAGCAATCTCATTAGACCAAATGCCCCTTTTAACACAACGCACTATATTATGTCCAAAAAATATTAATGTGGAAAACATAAATACCCAAGTCACTCCATTACTTCCTGGAGAGACACAACTCTTTCTAAGCTCTGACAAAGTTGACTCTGATCACGACAATGACCATCTTCATTGACCTTACAAGTTCTGACCTAGAATTACCTTTTACACTTAAACGGCGTGTACAAAGAAATTTTCCAATAAACCTTTACACTATGCCACACACTTTGTTTGCTTTCTATTTGCATCATCTACACCTTCACACTATTCTATATCTCATTCATACATCACGCTCTTTGTCATTTCCCAACACCAGGGGTTGGCGAGCGAAGCCCCCTAGTACTACAGAACAGAACAGAACAAAACAAAACAATCTCATTTAAAAATAAAAGAATGATGTATTTTCTGGTATCTTTCTGTAGCTGTTGGTTTATACAAAATAAACATACATTTAAATCAATAGTCCATTCTTATAATAGCAAAGTCTATATATAAAAAGTATTCAATCAATACTTTTCTGGGCTATATTCAACAGTTTTCCAGTATCAGGGTTAAGTAAGACGATAATACTTTGGAGATTCACATTCATGCACAATTTATAAGTTTGAATTATAAAAAAAAAAAAGTTCAGTCTTTAATGCAACTTACATTCTGCCTGGGATCCAGTCTGGATACCTACAAATGTAAACATGAATTGTTATTTATTAGTAAAAAAAAATAAATAAATAAATAAAAAAAGATTACCAATGCTGACATTTTACCTGCAAAAAGGTAAATACTGTTTATATATGAAAACACACAAAACAACTAAACATGATCAAATGAAAGTATCCTTTATAAACCCATACTACAACTTTTCAATTATGATTGAGAATAATCCTTTGGCATCCAAAGTGAACCTCAGCTGCAGAGTTGCACAATTTAACTGAAATCTATTAGTAGAACAAAACACATGAAAATACACTTTAATGTTCAAATTGTTTATACATCCAAATGGTGATCACAACTTTTCAAGCTTTAAAGTTATTGATAAGATCTAAATACTGTGTTTCCCCGAAAATAAGCCCTAGCATGATTTTCAGGCTGCTCTGTAATGTAAGCCCTACCCCAAAAATAAGACCTAGTCATGCTCATCAACTGAAAAGTAAGGCGCCTAAGGCCAGGTTCATACTTCACGCAATGTGACGTGTGTGCCCAAAATATCCATTAAATTTCGAGGACACTTTTCCACAATATCTCTGAAATGAGTGTTTAATGATTATATCCATCAATTCCAGCAGCATCAGTGCATAGCAAGGTGAATACAAGCACACACACATACACTGGTGTCATTGTAGCTTCACCAAATCCCCAAACCTTCATGTCTTTGGATGGAAAACTGAGCACACTGTGGAAACCCACCAGGAAAACATGCAAACTCCAGGCAGGGATCACTAGGGATGCGACTCCCTGCGAGACAGCAGCGCTACCGCTCTGCCACCGTGCCATCCCATACGTGTAACTATTAACAGTATTCATTATTTAAACAAAGTTAACGATTTATCTGTAAAATGTAACATACATATTTTAATGCATTTCATCATGAAAGTGATATCAAGTATAAATCTAAGAATTGTAAATGTACACACAGCTGGAATATTATAAATTTAATGTGTTCTGTGTGGCGATCTATTGCTGCTGTCAGGTCAGGAGGAAGCCCCAGAAGCGCTTAGCGATTTAACAACCGAGTCAGTTTAAGGGTGACGTTTACGACAGTCTACTTTAATGATAAAGTAAACTACGAGGTTAAAGTGGACGTTTCGAGGTTAAAGCCAAAATGTTTACTTTAATCACAAAATAGGCATTTTCATTATGTCCTTATTTTTTTCTCTCTGTAGCTCAAATACGCCGCCATACATTATGACAGTACTGTAAAGGTGCAAAAAAAAAAATAAAAAAAAAGAGCACAGAAGATGGTTTAAAAATATATCGCGTCATTACTTTGGGGAATATGCGACGCTTGAATATAAAAGCACCACAAATGCATTTGTATGTTGGCATTTTGCTTCACCACATCAAACCATTAATCAAACATCGAAGCGCACACCTCGATTGCGGCTGATGTAGCAAGAAATTCAGGCTGGAATTCAGGGTTTGAACGTGAAGAGTTATGACAATATTCCAGAAGAAGATGACATGACTGTACTTGGATAAATGTATATTGTTGTACATGAATAAATATAAGACATCCCCTGAAAATAAGCCCTAGTGCATCTTTTGGAGCAAAAATTAATATAAGACCCTGTCTTATTTTCAGGGAAACACGGCTGAACAATGACAAAAAAAGCTTCAAGTAGTATTCAGCTAATGAAAAATTTCATAATAGCCCTCACCAAACAACATACTGTAACTGATGAAAATGTCACAACGGAGAGAACAACATAAGTTTGGTAATCCTGTACCATACCCTTACTTTTAAAGCAAGGATTCAAATTAACTGAAAACAAAATGGTAGTATATTTTAATATTTACTCAACATTAAAATAAATAAATAAAAAAAGTACACCCCAGCACTTCTTTAATTTAGACTATAAATATAGTAGAACCCTGGTTTCACCATTTCATGTTTGATGTTTTACAACATTTAATGCTTGTTTCATACTAGGTAGGTAAGAGCAAAGTGTGGAGATGAAATGGAACTGCCCAAGATCCAAAGAATACAACCTAATCTGTTAAACATGGTGGTGTGGATGTAATGGTTTGGGGAAGTATGGCTGCTACAATGGCACACTTATCTTCATTGATGATGTAACTGCTGATGGTAGCTGCACAAAATCCTGAGCGTCAAAAAACAACATTTGAGAACCTGCATTATTCACTTATATGTTAAACTCCTTAAATCAAGTTCAACTATTAAACACAGTATTAATGTACTTTTATGGGTTTACATTTTATAGTATTTGTTTTTACAGAAAATGTAAAAAACTGATATGAATACTGATGCTATAGTAGTTCACCAGCTGCCTTAGCACCTTTGGTTTCCATAAAGTCTGCATGCTTTTTTTTTTTTTTATTTTGTTCTTTATTTCGCCTTATACAATTTCTTGTATTACGAATTTGGTAGTTTTCGCATACCCCTTGGGGTCAGAGCGCAGGGTCAGCCATTGTACAGTGCCCCTGGAGCAATTACAGGTTAAGGGCCTTGCTCAAGGGCCCAGCAGAGCAGTGGCCTTTTGGCAGTGACGGGGATTCGAACACGCAACCTTCGGGATACCAGCGCAGCTCCTTAGCCTCAGAGCCACCACTCTGCATGATCTCAAAGCTAACCCCGAGTTTCTCCCAGTGTTCAAAGCCAGTAGACTAGCGATACTAATTGTGAGCATGCTCGTTTTGTCTTCATAGTGCCAACTAATGTGTGAACTTAGCAAGAGATGTGCAAGCTTCATAATCAGTATGTAATGGAATTGGATCAACATTATATACCCAGGTGGGGGAGATTCAGTCCCATCCAATCCTGGCTGTTACAGCTGCTGGGGGTGTCGCACTGGCCTCGCAAAGCATTATGGGGCGTTGAAAAAAAAAAAGTTCTCCTAAACTAGCTGAATTATCAGTAAATAACAAAAAAAAAAAAAAAACAAAGGCAAAGAAAGGAAATTCGCTACAAATAACATTTTGGCAAAATTTGCTGATAAGCACTAATAAAGAGGAAAAACAAGATGGCAAAAATGAAAAAATGGAAGCTGAGTAACAATAAGAACAGAAGTGTTTCCTGATTTCTGTGAAGCAATCTGTTATTTAGAAACTTTAAAAGAATATTTATAAGTAAACACTAGTGAAAAATAATCGTTACTGGAGCTTCCCAAAACAGAAAATATGGAAAAAAGTACAAGCTGAAAAAGAAAATTACAATTTTTTTTAATAAACCTTTGATAATCCATTGTTTTAGCTGATGAATTCCAAAAAACACAACATTTTTGTCATTTAAAAAAAGACTAGTAAACACTTTTTTTTTTTTTAAATAAGAAGTCCATATCAAAAAAATGTATATATTCTTACATATCCAGCAGGATTTGGCATGACTCTGTATGTAATGCTCCATCAAGGTGTCTACTCCAAACCTATCATGAAAGAGAAAGGGAGACATTAAATAAGCACATTTCTTAAACTTTAAAATAATTTCTTTCTCACATATAATACAGCTGCTCCTAAATTATACCAGACAGTATTTTGTTAAAAAGATTACATATATTATACAAATCACTTTATATTTTACTCTTGTCTTAAACAGCTCCAAATGTTTTTTTTGCACAAGACTACCACAGGAAGGCCCTGATCACTCACTTTATAAAATATTGAATATAATACATAGAATAAATATTGAAATGTAGCAAAGATGAAATTGAAATAAAGTCTTTAGAGAAATGCTTTCACAAAATAATTCAAAAATAAAATTCAATGTAATTTAAGAGTACACATATACATACAGTATATATAGTATATTGTTTTGTATTGTTTTTATACAATTAATAACCCTAATGATTGATGTTAAGCACACTTAGGCCTTTTAGATGTTAGCATTAAAAACCAAATGAAGAAAACACTTTTTGCAAATGAATTGCATTGTAAGATATGCCTCAAATGTCAAGACAACATTTGTAAGTGAGCCACTGTAGCATATTCCATGAATTTTAGTAAATATACTTACCTGTTTCTGAGCAGCAGGGATTATTCATTAAAAGTGTCAAACACATCCCCTAAGGTACGGATTCATTATCAATAATCATTACATTGAAATGATCATATGACTATAATATAGACCCATTATAACAGGATGGCGAATGAAAAACAGTATGCACTTGTAAAGCATTTTTTCCCCTAGCAGGCTTCATAAATGCTAAACACTTTCTGACTGCTACACAGCAACATTCACAGCATGAATTATAAAAGATTTCAAAAATATGAAAGACAAAGTCACATCTCCCTTTCAATAAAGAATGTATTATAATAAACATCCAGCATCCCACACTCACTGTGTTCAATTAGAAATTATTCTAGATGCATTTTCTCTGATGCTTCTACAATAAATTACAGATTAAATAAACCATGACCTCTCAAACATCTGTGCTCAAAAACGCAATATTCTTCTGGAAACAATCATGCAAGCACAAAGAGTAACAAGTTAAAAAACATACAGTCTTAACATTCAGATAAGTTCACGGATAAAGTTAACCGATTTAACAGTTGCCGCAGCTTACATTTTTAGTTACTTTATCAAAGAGTTAGATATCACATTATTGTTTATTGAACTTTTTGTACAATAGGTCACATTCATAAAATACATGCAATAACTAGAATTAGTAGACTACATTAAATTCATGACTTTTAACAGCACTTTACAAAATCTTAGTTAAAAACTGCCCAGATATGCTTGTGGTGGATCAATAGCTTTCATAGAAAACAAAATTCAAGCAATATAAACACTGCATGCATCGACTAATGTGCTACTGTTAGTTGTGGAGGGTCCATGAATAACTGTTGTTCAAATTTCTTAAACATAACATTTTTAAAAGGAGTACCCAAAGAAGAATTAAACTCTTTAGGATTGCTCTGATCAGGTGTTTTAAGGCTGATACTGATCATCGATTTCATGTAATTGAATTAGCTATTTTAAATTATTTATTCATTATCACTTTAAAAAAAAATTATACTAAGCTCCTGCATAACATGATGCATGGAAAACTTGTGGTCTATTTTAAAGTGTTAACTTTAATTATAAAAGAATACAAAACTATAAACCATAGGTGTTACCTTTTCATTTTAATGACAAAATGAAATCCTATAGGCTTATTGTTCAGTGACAATAAACATACTAAAATAAATAAAATTCCCTTAAAATACATACTTTAAATTAAAAAATGTCCACAGAAAATAATTTATCCATAATACATAAAGCATAAAAAAGTAAAATACAGCTGTCATTATTATTTCATGTCTTCTGTAATATACATATCTGAAACAAAGCCTAATTTAAAAAAATAAAGCAGTTTCTACCTTTGGTCTAACACTGTATATGTTACCGGCAATGTATGAAAGGCAGGCATTGTATAGAATGCCTAGGCAATACAGTAGACTGTATATAGAATCAGTCATTCGCGGATTTTTCCTTAGAACCTATCTAATAATTATTAGCGGAAACCACAAATATCCTCCGCAATTTTTATGGCTTTTGTCGTGGCAATACTGTAATGTAGAGAGAACAGGAAGCAACTGTAGCAGAAACATGGCTTGGGATGGTGAAAGCAGCCAATAGAATTTGAAACTGCAACTCCCAGCAGTCCCTGCAGTGGCTCTGATTGGTCTTCTGCTGAGGGTGCTGTGGCTACTGGGGTCATAGGATGTCAGCGTGGCTTTTACAAAGGGGGCCGGTGACCCAAAGGCAAAAAAAAAAAAAAAAAAGTTTTTGTAATTTGTGTTTCAAGTTCCTTTCTCTATGCCTGCCTTCTGTTGGGTTACCTGTACTTATTTATTTTGTCCTGGATCATTTCGTGTTTGGCGTTTGCATTGTCTGCCATCTGACTGTGTACATGAGGACTGAAAGTGGATTCATGGCCATCCTGCAAAGAAAGAAGCACTCCTGAACTCGTCTTCACCATTTCAGGAACTAGCGGTAGGACTATCTTTACATTCCCATTCAACGTGCGGATCTCTGGACTATCTATTTTATTATTTTCATGATTTACTGTGTGTGTGTTGTTGGTGCTTTGTTGTATTTAATGTGTAATCGCTGTAAGGGGAACAGGGGTGGTATCGTTGTTTTCAATTATTTCATTTGTTTTCATTACATTCTTTATTTGCTGTTTGATTACTGGATTGCTTTGTTTTTGTCTCTGTTTGTGAGTGTGTGTGGGTCAGGTCAAGGCTGGATGCGTCCCTGGAATCTACACCATAAAAATAAATAAATCTGCGTATTCTCGACGGTGTGAATCTTAGCGGCACCGGACCGCTATAGCATTATTCATTTCTCCTTGCTGCCGATTGACTGTGATGCATCTCCAGCTGAGTGTTCTTGTGTTTTCCGTTTTGTTCCTCTTAACTCTTAAACTGCCACAACCAGCTATAGTCGTTTCCCAGTGCCATTTGCGAGCACGCAGGAGCTGACTTAAAAGTCAGAACAGCACCTGTCCTTTTTAGCTGATTGCTTTGTTTCTCTCTCCTCCCCCAGATATCCTCTGCTCCTGTTGGGGGTTGTGCTCCCCTATGATGTTTGTCTATTCTTTAATCGATAACTACCTGCATACTGAGCTCGTTTTACTTCTGAAAGAGACATGTTTGTTTGTTTGAAGTGTTTGAATAAAGTTCCTGTCTCTACAATCTCCTGTGTTTCTGTGCAATTCTGTGACCCAAGCGTGACACACTGCAGCCTCACTGTCTCTGGGATTGAGACAGCATCAACGTTTACCTGTGTGTTTGCATGCTGCCAGTTCAAGCGCAGTTGGCTCAGTGATTTACTTAATTTCTTCCATGGTGTCAGTTGCATTTTGTACATATTGTTCCAGTAGTTTTTTTTAAAATAGTTTTTACAGTTCATTAGCAGTGTGTAAAATTATCAGTGTTGCAGCAATTGTGATGCTCTTTGCATGGAAAAATAGTGTTCTATTAAAATTTCACTTTTTCTTTGTGAATTGTGACATTTACTTAAAGTGCAGCAAAAAAGTATTTGCCGTCCAGGGATGCATTAACCCTCAAGTATGTAGCAGTTTAAGGGTTAAAACCCCAAGATGCTCTCGAAACGCCCTGCACCTTCTAAGGCTTCTGACGATGAAAACGTGCACGCATGAACTACAGTACATACAGCGGTAACATTGGCATTTTACATTCTAGCACTGCGGGAGACATAGCAGTACAGTATACAGGTTTACCTTTACATTCTTTTTTTTAGGTAATGTATTAAGCCGAGTTTGAAATTAAATTAAAGTGTTTTGGGGGCATATTTAGGGTTTAAACTATAAAAATAAGCATTTTTTTTTAACCACATCCAAAATTTGCGGTTTTTCACAATTCACGGGTGCTCTAGGAACATAACCCTTGCGAATTTTGGGTGTGTACTGTATATAGAATGCCAAAAACTGGACGGCAAAGTATGAAACAATTAATATGTCACACATTTCCTAGGCATTCTATGTGTGCTGCTACAGCAGCCCGTGTTAATATTGTTATTCAACTGTTTGGTACATTCCTACCTCCACCCCCATTTAAGTAATACATTTGGTATGTCCCTACCTCCCTTTTTGCTATTGGCGCTGCTTTTGTTTTTACTTTAGTTCCCACCATATTGTATTTAGGTTAAGGAAATTATCGTCCTTTTACCTTCAAGTTATCAATGGTTCTATGTCCTAATACTTGTATTACTTCTGGCAAGAAATCTACATTAAAGTATACGGATTCACAGCCTTGACTTCTTGGTGAGTAAACTATCTGTCCACGTTCACTACAAACAGTGGGGCGACACACACTCCGTACAGACTGGGTCTTGGAAGAGAAGCCTTGCTAATACGGCGTTCGGGGACAGAATACTATGCAATGCCAAAAGACAAGCCGGCAAAGTATAAAATACTCCTGCTAATGACGTTTCTAATGTCATGTGGCAACAGTAGGTTCATATTTTATATTCTCTTGTTCTCTTCAATAAGAATTTAATTCTTCTTTATCTCAATAAACACCCCAGCAATTAAATACCCTCTCTCAACTATAGCAATACTATGCCACTCAGTTACCTACTAAATGTCAATGTATCAACCAAGGTTATTCTAGTTTTGCGTTATTTTATTAGTTTTTATTTCTATATTTTTTCTGACCTTACTTGGAAATTCAGTTTAGTTTTAGTTTTCCTTCATCATGTATTTTTAGTTTAGTTTTAATTTCACAAAGACATTTCTATTTTTATATCTATTAGTTTCAGTTTTAGTTTTAGTAATTATGGCATGGAGCTCCTACAGAGTTTAGTTTTGTGTCACAATCAGACAGAACTTTACACTTAATAGATTTGGATACGAGTTTAATGTTAGTTGAAGCTTACTGCACTACATGGTTTACTATCTGGTTTTGTTGTTGTCTGATAAAAACAAGCATAATCAAAACTAGATACAGAATAGGAACAATTTTACACAATTTTATAATTTTTAAAATATGTTCTCATGAAAATCACGGGGGCTTAGGAAGAACTTGAATCAGTGTGCAGACTCCCCTAGCTGAGGGAAACAAAGAAAAACAAGCATGTAGTGTCAAGGTTAGGGGAAGTGAGACTTGAATAGCCCAACATAAAGGACAGTAAACCCATAATGAGCAGAGCAAGAGCAGGTAATAGGAGTACGGACAGGCATAAAACAACAGAGACAGTATCTGAGATTAAGAACAATATATACATTATCTAAACCTGTTTATCCAGAGCATGGTCACAGGAAACCTGTAGCCTAACCAAGTAGGTTTGGATGTAAGGCAGGAAAAATCCCTGGTATGCAATATGCATGATAAGGCTGATGTTAAGAACACAAAGAATATGGTATTTCAACTATCTATTTTGAGAGAGAGAGAAAAACATTGAAAAAAGGAGACAAATATTTTAAAATATAAATTCTGCTAATGGATTACTTTCACAATATCAGGCATTTTGAGTTGTGAATAGGAACTAAAAAAGATAGATAAATATAGAATAAATACAAAAACCCATTAGTATGTTTAGTTTTTCATCACTTGGTAGACTCTCTTCACCTGCCTAATTTATTTATTTATATAGCACATATTAAAAAAACACCCTAGTAATGCTGTGGCCAAAGTGCTTTACAATAATAGAATAAAAGAAAAACAAACACAAATTAACATAAAACATAAATAGAAATAAAATATATGAACACTAGGGGGCTCCGCCCCCTGCTCGCTTTGCTCGCCAACCCCTGGCGTTGGGGCATGACAAAGAGTGAGATGTATGAATTAGATATAGAATAGTGTGCAGGTTTGGATGATGCCTATATAAATACAAAATAGAGTGTTTGGCATAGAGTAATGTTTTATTGGAATATTTCTCTGTATACAACATTAGTAGTAAAGATGGTGTCTTGTCTTTGAATGAGTCTTCCTTGGCATGGATCATTTTTAATTTTAACTTTATTGTGAGATGAACGTCGAACACATGAGAAGGCAAAATAAAGTTGTGCATGTCCAAAAACGGGTTCAGAGAGGTAGATGCCAACCTTGTCCATGGTTTGTTCTTGTGATTTTTTGCTGGTCATGGCAAATGCAGGTTTAATGGGGAACTGTCGGTGTTTCAATGTAAAAGGTAATTCTAGGTCAGAACTCGTAAGGTCAATTCCAAGAATGAGAACAGTATTGTTAGCATGTGAATCTGAAAGAACTGTTGCTTGAATAACATCGTGTGTTATGGTGTTGACGACTAACCGTGTGCCATTGCATAAACCCTGTTTAGTGTTAAGGTTTCTTAATAGCATGATTATTGTTCCGTTTTTAAGGGTAAGGTTGTGTTGTGGTCATCCATCCGGGTTAATAGTGATCAAATATTCTAATGGGAAATTCAGATGTTCATTGTCGTCATCAGAGTCAACTTTGTCAGAGCTTAGAAAGAGCCGTGTCTCTCCAGGAAGTAATGAAATGACCTGGTTAATAATGTGATTAACATTAATATTTTTTGGACATAATATAGTGCGTTGTGTTAACCACATATGCGAAAGCAGTATGGGCCATTGCCTTTTGGTGTCCTGTTATGTTCTCTGGTAGATGCAAAAGCAAATGAACTATTGTAGGATCTAATGTAGTTCATAAAGTTTTTACTTTCAGGCACATCCTTAGTTAGAAGCTTCTGTAGATATTCCGGATATGAATGTAAAGGAGGCAGTCTAATCTGCCTCCTTTTGACAACAACGTGTAAATTCATTATTTGTATTGCCAGTTGTTTCTTCTGTGAAGTTAAGTGAATGACAATGATTGCAAATGACATTCATTAATCCCAATGAATTTTCCTCAATAGTGGACTCATTATTGAAAGCGTTGTCAGCCAACTGGCGTAAGAGTTTAGCAGACGTCTGGTGTTGATGTCTGCGACGGGCATGTTTTGCTTGTGGTGTTTGAGTGCCGCGTTGTTGCATGTCCATTATTTGTGACGCGCTATTTTTGAGTTTTAATTGATCCGCCTCCGCTTTGCGCAAAGTCCGTTTCACTCTACGTCGTGCATTGTTTGTATCGTGCCTTGTCCGTTTTTGTATGTCGGTCAGTTGAGCTTTCTGCTTTTTGAGTCCTGCTTGCTTGTTTTCTGGCCGGTCATATGCGCGTTGCTTTGCTCCCTTTTTTGTATGTCTGAGACGCAAGCTCTTTCTTTTGAAATCGTGCTTGTTTTGATGCAGCACTTTGAGACGCGCGCTGTATGCATCTACGTTCAATGTGTCTGTTCATTTGGGCACGTCTCTGTAACGGGGTTACTTGAGCTTTGCGTTTTTTGATCCGAGACATTTTTTCTCACGTATTTTCCGAAGCGCATTGTATGCGCCGCCGTGTATTCTTTTTGTTTCATTCATGTTCGTGTGTTTTGTTCCGTTATCCGATCCGAATAGTTTTGTACCCGTGACCGTGTATGCATGACTTGTTTGTTCCTCAGCGTGCGAAATATGGATAAGTATTTAGTAGGATCGTACTCACTGTTAATATGGAGCCTTTTCTCCAGTTGAACGGTTAATAGTGCTTTATTTTAATGAGATCCACCTATGCTGCCTAGTGTGAAGGTTTTGAGATGACGTATGTTTAATATGGACGTTTCCTTTAGATATGTGGCTTTGGGTGTCACTTCTTATTGATTGGGGGGGGGTGTGTGGGTGAGGATTGTTGTTGAGCGAGCGTCTTGTTTCGTTTTGTGTTCCAGGGGCTTGTTGAATCCCCCTCTTTGTGTGTGTCCCGTCCGTTGCTTGTAGGGTGTGTGGGGCGGTTTTGTGTTCTTTTTTTTTGTGTTCCAAGGGCTTGTTAAATCCCCCTCTTGGTGTGTATCCCGTCCGCCCTTTCTTGCGCCTGCGCAGTACGTCTTTTTGCAGCTACGGCCCATGGCCGGATGTGCCTGCGTCCATCATCCGGTTTAGCATTCTCGGTTAGTAATATGGATAAAATAAAATACATAATAAATAGAAGTAATGTTATATACATTAAAAAATAGAAGTAATATTATATAATCACAAAGAGGAAACCATCAGTATTACTGAAGGTCACGGAATGCAAGTGAATAGAAATGAGTCTTTAGTCTAGTTTTGAACAGTTCAATTGTAGACGACTCCTTTATGTGATGAGGTAAAGCATTCCACAGGCGAGGCGCAGCAGCTGCAAAAGCTCTGTTCCCCTTAGTTTTACACTTGGTACGAGGGACAACCAGAGACAGCTGACCAGAAGATCTAAGCACTCTAGATGGCTGATGTAAAACACACAGTTCACATAAATAGGCGGGAGCAAGCCCATGTAAAGATTTAAAAACTAGCAGCAAGATTTTAAAATCAATTCGGAAACTGACAGGTAGCCAGTGTAAAGAAGCTAATATTGGAGAAACAGAGTCATACTTTCTTGCCCCAACCAGAAAGCAAGCGGCAGCATTTTGGACCAACTGTAACCTGTGTATCAGGGATTTATTAATCCCAGAATACAGCGAGTTGCAGTAATCGAGGCGAGAAAAAATAAACGCATGAGTAGCTATCTCAAGATCCCTACAAGATAAAAAAGGCTTTATCTTACCTAATAGACGAAGTTGGGAAAAGCAACTCTTGACTACAGAATTTACTTGTTTCTCAAAAGAGAGGTTACTATCAAAGGTAACACCAAGATTGCGGACTTGAGGTTTGGAAAAGACAGAGAAAGAGCCGAGAAGTCCAAGACCAATTTGGGCTTTAGCTGATGGACCCACTATAAGCACCTCCGTTTTATTTTGATTTAGATCAAGAAAATGATTAGCCATCCAGGATCTTAGTTCAGATAGACAGTTGTGGAGTTGATTTGTTGTAGAGTTGCAGACAGGAATATAAACCTGAGTATCATCAGCATAGCAGTGAGAAGAAATGTTAAATTTCCTAAAAATAGCTCCAATAGGGTGAAGGTATATGGAGAATAAAATTATTATAAAAGTAAAGTTGAATAAATCGGACTCTGCAGCTGAATGAAGAAAAAAAAAAAAAAAAAATCGAGTGCGTTCAGATAAAGTACCACTTCTGGGTGACGGATTTGGGCCAAAAGTTAATACAGATCTACAACTGTGGTGTAACAATCACATGTCGAATTTCATCCATCTATCCAGTTGCGTTTTTGAGTTATCGTGTTTACACACACACGCATACAATTCCAAAAAATGGTATTTTTGGACTCTGGGAGGTCTATAACGTCAAGATTCATCAAAATCGTGGTCGAATTTTTTCATGATATACTTCGTATATGAGAAAGTAAAAACGATTTCTCCTGTGTGAAGTGACAGGTGAATTGCTGTCAACAAAAAGCAGTCACCTGAGAAATAAACTGAGACGTTACTCACTCATGATTTTTCTGTCCATATAATAAACATTTTGTTGACCAGCACATTTTGATTTCAGCCGTCTGAATTACATCTTGATATACAAGAAAAGGTGGCATGTAATTCGCTTTCTATTTCACATGCTTTACGCACCCGCATTCAGCTTGCTCTGTCACCGCAAATGCTGTGTGAACACCCGCCCTCCATCACCAACCGCCGTTCAGGGGATGAATATGTGCGGGCGGCTCGTGGTTGATGAATTTCTGTTTTAGAGTTAAAACTTACAAGAGTTAAAGACTAACGGCAAGAATATTCATTCAAAAACGAAAACTAAAAATATTTTAGTAAATTATTATTTTATTTCAGTTAGTCTTTCCAGCTGCTTTAATAGTTTCGTTTAGTTTTTCATTTCGGTTTCGTTCATTATTTTATTTCAGTTTACGAAAATGTTTTTTTAATAATAGTTTCAGTTTTGATTTTAGTTTTTGTTAACTAGAATAACCTTGGTATCAACAATAAAATTAAATTACCAAAAGAAATTAAACTATAAATGCAAAATGACAAATGCTAGCATAAAATCACAATCAAAATTACTCCATGAAATGAGAAAAGCAACACGATGTTTCGCATCTAGCTATAAATATTAGTAAAAACTCAGTAATTCCTTATCAAGTTATCCAAATAACTAAGAACTTGGAAAGAACTAGTTTACTTTATAATGAGAATACCAAACAGGACACTACCATTAAAGATATTTGTCTCAAGATAAACAGAAGCAAAAAAGCTAGGAACAGCTACAGTTACAGTATGGCCGAAATTATTGGCACCCCTGGAATTTTCCTTGAAAATGCACCATTTCTCCCAGAAAATTGTTGCAATTACAAACGTTTTGGTATACACATGTTTATTTCTTTTATGTGCATTGGAACATGCACATAAGCACAAAAAAAACAGAAAAAAAGCCAAATCTGACATCATTTCACACAAAACTCAAAAACCGGGCTGGACAAAATTATTGGCACCCTCAACTTAATATTTGGTTGCACGCCCTTTGGAAAAAATAACTGAAATCAAGCGCTTCCTCTACCATCAACAAGTTTGTTACACCTCTCAACTGGAATTTCCAACCACTCTTCTTTTGCAAACTGCTCAAGGTTTCTCAGATTTGAAGGGCGCCTTCTCCCAACAGCAATTTTGAGATCTCTCCATAAGTGTTCAATCAGATTTAGATCCGGACTCATTGCTGGCCACTTCAGAACTCTCCAGCGCTTTGTCTTCAACCATTTCTGAGTGCTTTTAGAGGTATATTTGGGGTCATTGTTCTGCTGGAACACGCATGACCTCTGACGCAGACCCAGCTTTCTGACACTGGGATTTACATTGCGCCCCAATATCTTTTGGTAGTCTTCAGATTTCATGATGCCTTGCACATAGTCAAGGCATCCAGTGCCAGAGGCAGCAAAACATCTCCAAAACATCTTAGAACCTCCACCATGTTTGACTGTAGGTACTGTGTTCTTTTCTTCGTAGGCCTCATTCTGTTTTCTGTAATCAGTAGAATGATGAGCTTTACTAAAAAGCTTCTACCTTGGTCTCATCTGTCCACAAGACGTTCGTCCAGAAGGATTTTGGCTTCCTCAAGTACATTTGGCAAACTCCAGTCTGGCTTTTTTATGTTTCTGTGTCAGCAGTGGGGTCCTCCTGGCTCTCCTGCCATAGCGTTTCATTTCATTCAGATGTCGACGGATAGTTCCAGCTGACACTGTTGCACCCTGAGTCTGCAGAACAGCTTGAATATGTTTTGAAGTTGATTGGGGCTGTTTATCCACCATTCAGACTATCCTTCGTTGCAGTCTTTTATCAATTTTTCTCTTTTGTCCAAGTCCAGGGAGATTAGCTACAGTACCATGTGTTGTGAACTTCTTGATTATGTTGCCCACAGTGGACAAAGGAACATGAAGATCTCTGGAGATGGACTTGTAGCCTTGAGATTGTTGATATTTTTCCACAGTTTTTGTTCTCAAGTCCTCAGACAATTTTCTGCTCTTCTTTCTGTTCTCCATGCCTAGTGTGGCACTCAGACACACAACAGAAAGTTTGAGTCAACTTTTCTCCATTTTAACTGGCTTCAGGTGTGATTGCTATACTGCCAGCACCTGTTTCTTGCCACAGGTGAGTTCAAACGAGCATCATATGCTTGAAATAAAACAATTTACCCACAATTTTGAAAGGGTGCCAATAATTTTGTCCGGCCTATTATTGGAGTTCTGTGTGACATGATGTCAGAGTTGGCTTTTTTTCTCTGTTTTTTTGTGTTGTTCCAATGCACATAAAAGGAAATAAACTTGTATATACAAAAACATTTGTAATTGCAATAATTTTCTGAGAGAAATGGTGCATTTTCTGGGAAAATTCCAAGGGTGCCGATAATTTCGGCCATAACTATATACCCTAAACCCCAACTCTGTTTCTGTCATACATTTTACCACTATGCAACTCTCAGTGTGGAATAAACTGTAGTTTTGCCAAATACTTGCAATTTATGGCACAGTCAACTTCTCTGTGGACCACAGAAACTGAGCACACCAACTATAGTTCGCTTTCTATATCCATTCTATTTTTTGTATTAAATTAAGGTGAGCTGCACATTTCCCACTTTTGTTTTAAAGTTCAGCCAATCTAAGTCACTTTAAAAGCACTTGTTATCACAACAGTGAGTCATATTCAAAAATAAGAGTAACAATAGAGCTGTACATCTACTAGTAGTGTACATGAAACATTAAATTGCCATTTCAAAATATCATGTGGCTGAAATTGTTTTCATAAGTCAGCAGACAGGAACTGATCTGATGAAAAGATTCACGTGCTACATGCAGGATAGGTGGATTGGCGATTCTAAATTGGCCCTAGTGTGTGCTTGGTGTGTGGGTGTGTTTGTGTGTGTCCTGCGGTGGGTTGGCACCCTGCCCAGGATTGTTTCCTGCCTTGTGCCCTGTGTTGGCTGGGTTTGGCTCCAGCAGACCCCCGTGACCCTGTGTTCGGATTCAGCGGGTTGGAAAATGGATGGATGGATGCTTAGTTGTTGGATGTGGAGGATTTGTGGCTAAATGTTGCTTAAATTTCTTAAGCATAAATAGAATATAAAATTTGTGCTGATGTCTTGAGATAAAATTGTTGAATGCATCTGAACAGGAGATACTGGATCACTGTGGTGCTCTGCCGATAAATTACAATATCAGAGATATACTGTATCATAATTTTTAGATAATTTAGCCATTAGGTTAGTGTAAAAGAAATTCTGAGTACATGTTTAATCACTCTAGCATAAAGTGTCACCGAGCCATCTTTCATACATTTCTACATATGCAAGCTGCTCTTATCTTTTTTCTTCTTTTTCAGACATAAATGTCATGTCACTTACTCTTTACCTGCTTCAATTTCCAGAAGTGGAAGAAATGATCTGCTATGATTGAGTTTTCACAAGACACCACAAAGCAGCAGAGTCTAAATCAGGATGGGGGTAAGTCAGAAGCCAGACTGTTGGCACAGACTTACCCCTGCATTCTCGTATAGTATGGGATGATACTTACCTTGTATAGTTATGAATAAAGAATATCATTACTACCATATTTAACTGAATAAATAAATCCACATTTAAAGTATCTTTCTTATATGGTAATACTCAGTCATCTAACCCTACCTACATCTGACCCCATACCACTATTTTGCCATCAAAAGTGGTTGTCGAACAAACAAAACATAAAAAAATACTAGTTGAAGTAATCACTTTCAATGTAAAACTGAAACAGTAAACCAGTTTGTTGTTGTTGTTGCACAGAATGTTTCTGTTTTAAGATAGATGAGTTGCCTATTTGCCAATGATTTTCAATAGGATATTTAGAAATTTCAAAAATGTGTACAGTGTGCTGTTTTTAAGATATCTCAACAAAAATTGAACTGTCACAACAAATTGTCTTGAAGAATAATTGTGCCATATTTCGACAAAATTGGACTACCTGTTACCAAGTTGTTTCTTGGGGACTGAAGGGCAGACAGACACGCATCACAGTAGGTAATTTTTGCATTATATGAAATTGCACCTAGAAAGGCTGCCATTATTGACACTTTTATCTCATTATAGATTCATCAGAAAAAATAAAAACACACAATACGTCCATACTTTGACAGTTGCAACTGCTTTAATATGTAGTATAACTTATTTGAAGAAGTTTAAATGATGGGGAAATGAATTTCTTTTTAATACAGCACCATACATAGGAAGAGAGGCTTTGAATTCATTATCTGACTGGCTTTAGTCATCCTTCCAACCATCCATCAACCATCCAACAAATTGCTGGGAGGAGCAAGGGTCTATCCATGCTGTACGGGTCATAAGGCAGTAAACAACCATGTGAAAGGTGCCAGCCTTGTACACACCTACACATTCATGCATCTTGATTTTTGTTTTGTACGTGTAATTGAAGCATTGGAATAGCGCAAAACTTGGACTCCAAGCCAGCAGAGATAGATGACCTTTCTTGAAAAGAAAAAAAAAAAAAAAAAAAAGCATTTACAATTGAACTCTGATTTAACTAGGGATGCTCCAATCAGGGCGACAACCAAACAGTACAAATCTTTTTTAAAAAAAGTCTATTGTTTACCAAGCAGCAATTTCAAATTTATCAAAAATTCAGAATCAATGTCACCATGACCGGACAGTTAACTTTGTAAGCTGGAATGTTAAAGGCCTGAATCCCAAATTAAAGAGAAAGAAAGTGTTCTCTCACCTAACAGGTCTAAACGTTAAAATAGTATTTTTACAGGAGACCCACTTATTAAGAAAGGATCAGTTGCAGCTGCATAAAGACCGGTCCATTCCAGCTTTACAAAGAAAAATAGAGGCATGGGAATTCTTATACATAGAACAGTCTCATTTGTAGTATCAGATGTAGTATCAGATGTAGTATCTGATCCTGAAGGGAGATATGTGATTGTCATGGGTAATTTATTTAACTGTAAAGTGATTTTGATAAATGTTTATGCTAGTGCTGGGCGGTATACCGGTTCATACCGAAAACCGTTTTTTATTTTTGTTATGATATGGATTTTTCTTATACCACAACACCGGTTTAAATTGCCTAAACGACATTCGGAACGTGGCGCAGCGGGAAACTGTTCAAGTGGGGACCTTTTTCACTGCTACACCGCTAAATAGGTGTGGTAGTGTAGGTATTGCGCGGTGAAAATGGACAGAGAACATTCTAAAACTGAAGCTGTAGCTGACGGTAAAGTTGAACGTGATGACACAGAAGAACTTCTGCCAAAAAAAAAGGAGTCACGTCCGTTGTCTGGAGATACTTTGGTTTTAAAAGGTCAGATGTGGACCATTATGTTCAAATGTGTGAATACTGTTTCTATACTACTGGATAATACTGCAAGCCAAGTTGTACTTGTTTTATTTGTTTTCAATACAGTGTAATGTACCTGGGTACTGTGTAATAGTGTGACGACATGTTGACTTTATTCTCGACATTTCTACTTTATTCTCGCCATTTATGTCAAGATTAAAGTCGACATGTTGACTTTATTCTCATACTTTGTCATTAAAGTAGAACATCGTAAACTAAACTTCATCGTAAAATGAATATTTAATTTACTAGATTTTCTCAAACCCCGTCATAAGTTATATAGCACATTAAATGCTTTGTGTTAAGTGTTCCCCGAGCTTCTTAAACTGACTTCCTCTTGTACTAAGAGGAGGCGCCGACAGCGATCGCCGCACAGAATACATTCACTTCATGATATTCCTGCTCTCTGAACATTTAGAATGCTAAGATAAATACTTGATATAATTTTCATGGTGAAATGCATTAAAGCATGTATTAATCATGTGAGGGCACCGCGGCGTGGAGGTTGCACTGCTGCCTCTCAGCAATGGGGTCCCAGGTGTACCCTGCCTTGCATTTGCATGTTTTTCTGGTGGGTTTACTCGGCGTGCTTCCGTTTCCTTTCAAACTCATGTAGAATGTGGGGTTTTGTTATGCTATATTGACCCTGCTAGTGTATGTACTGCTCGTATTCACCCTGCGATGTGCTGGTGACTCGTTCAGGGATGGGTGCCACCCTGAATGGATGGTATAATTAAACATGTATAACGAAGATATTTTTAAAGTTCTGAACACTTCGTGGGCTAAGTTTATAACTACTTTTAATTTCACAAAGAAGTTTATCGTGTGGTGATTGGTTATGTGGAGAAAGAAAAAGGAAGGATAGGAATTGGGGTTTTGCTACGTCAGATAGAGACAGCACGCGTGGAATAAAGAAAGCCTGCTCAGAAGAACATCCATTGAATTCTGTGTTCGTGTCTCCGACCACCAGATCACAAACCCAACATTTACACAATATTTAAGTTAAACCTGTGCGATACCCATTCATGCATCCAGTTTTTTGGAGCCTCGTCACACCTGCCATAAAGTTCTCTACACTGAACATACACCTGGGGACCCCTTACTGCAAGGGAGCAGCACTACCGCCTCACTACCGTGCATGTTTAATACCTGCTTTAATGCATTTTATCCTGAAAATGATATCAAGTATTTATCTTAGCATTGTAAATTTTCAGAGAGCAGGAATATCATGAAGTGAATAGATTCTGTGCGGTGATCGCTGTCTCCTCTTAGTGCGGGAGAAGTCAGTTTAAGAAGCGTAGTGATTAACAACTGGGTCGGGGAACACTTAACACAAACCATTTAATGTGCTACATTAACTTCTGATGGGGTTTGAGAAAATCTACAATGATTTTTGGATGAAGTTTAGTTTACGATATTCTACTTTAATTATAAAGTAAACTATGAGAATAAAGTGGAAATGTCGACTTTATTCTCGACATAGTTTGTTTTTTTTTCTTCCCTGTTTCCGTATTTTTTTTCTTCACCGTGGTCCTAATGCGATTCCGTAGGGCTATACCACAAATAGCATTATAAATGAAAGTTTTAGTTTTATTATTTATGCATATAGCTTAGCTTGAAGCAAGGTCCAGTCATCACCAAGATTGCACTTGTTTTACTTTATTTTAATTTGGTGAATACTGTGTAATGCACCTGGGCTTGAAGCCTTGAAGTAATAGTACAACTATCAGTAATAATACTATTATTTATTTTATTGTCATTATTTATTAGTTTAAATATTATGCAGTTTAATGATGGTAAAGTTGTTTAAAAAGTCACTTTAACGTGTCACTGGACAGAGATTGTTAACATTAACAGAAAATGTAGTTGTTTTACAAAAAATATTTACTATTTATTCCTTTTCTAAGACATGTTCAGTGCAATACAACTTTTGACAAGCACGTCTGGATATTTTACTAAGTCTAATTGCCTCTTTGGATGGTTGAAAATATGTTGTCAAAATTATAGTTTAAGTTTTTGCAAAATTTGTTCAATAAAAAGGTTCTATATTTTGACTGCATCTGTCATGCAGTGTGATTCCTTCTCTTCATTAGTGCCACTCCCTTGAAAACTATCACTTTATGGGGCCATGCAAACCTGTATTAATACTTGTGTGCACATTAAAATGCTCTTGACAGTGGAATAGGTTATTCTTAGCCAGTCTACTGCAGTGGAAAACGTGGTTAACATCCACTCATGCATGGGAAAAAATACCGTCAAATACCGTGAAACTGGGATAATTTAGAAAAATACCGTGATATAGAATTTTGGTCATACCGCCCACCCCTAGTTTATGCACCCAAAGTGGATTATAGGGACTTCATCCAGAATGTATTTGCATCCATTCCCAATGTGAACACTCATAAAATTATAATGGCTGGGGACTTTGTGTTTTAAATCCAGACCTAGATAGGTCTTCTGTCACAGGGGTGATGACATCTAACACTGCAAAGACAACTATACAGTTTGTGAACTGACCACAACTTATCAGACCCCTGGAGATTTCTAAACCCAAACTCAAGAGCATATTCATTCTACTCACCAGTGCCTCATTGTTACTCAAGAATTGATTATTTCTTTGTAGATAACAATTTCTTGCCTACAATTAAATCTCACAAGTACGACGCTATTGTTACTTCCGGCCATGTCCCTTTGATCTTGGAGCTAAAATCATTACACCTCACATACTCATCTCGCAGATGGGGTCTTAATCCACTTTTATTAGCAGACGAGAACTGTACAGAATTTATATCCAAACAAATCAGTTTTTTTCTAGAGACAAATACATCCTCAGAGGTTTCTGCAGGAATACTGTGGGAAACCTTGAAGGCCTTCTTAAGAGGACAGATTCTCTCATATCTTTCCCACAGAAATAAATTGGAAACCAAGAAGGTATCAGGACTAATCAGCAAAATTACTAGAATAGATCAAGAACTTGCCAAGTGTCCAAGTGAGGCTCTTTATAGGAAAAGGCAGGCTCTGCATTCAGAACTCAACCTCTTAACAACTAAAGAAACTGAACAACTCATTTTTAAATCAAGACATCATCACTATGACCATGGAAAGAAAGCTAATAAGATCTTAGCTCAACAAATCCACAAGCAAGAAGTAAGCAATGCAATCCCAGCAAACACCAAAAGAAACGGAGACAAAATCATTGACCATAAAAATATAATGCACACATTTAGAGGCTACTACAAGTCCTTATATTCTACTTAGTTTAAAGAAGACAAGACACAATCTAATGCATTACTGATACCACAAATAGATTCACTCAGTGCAGAGGAATTGGATAAACCTTTGGCACTATCAGAATTACTAGATGCTGTAAAGTCACTACAGAGTGGGAAAGCAGCAGGCCCCGCCGAATTTTATAAAAAAAATTCTCCACTCAGCTAGCTCCCCTTTTATTACAGAAGCCAGAGACAATAAAATTCTACCTCAAACTTTTTGCGAAGCATTAATCACCGTCTTTCCTAAGCAAAATAAGGACTTATTACAATGTGCATCATACAGACCAATTCACTTCTGAATAATGATGTTAAGATACTCTCCAAAGTTCTAGCTAGAAGGATGGAGAAAGTGCTGCCTTTGGTAATATCACAAGGTCAAACTGGATTTATTAAAAGCCGACACTTAGCTTCCAATCTTCGACGCCTGTTTAATGTAATATATTCACCCGCAAAGTCAAACACCCCAGAAATGATATTATTGTTGGATGCAGAAAAAGCATTTGATATGATTGAATGGAACTACCTTTTCACTACACTGGAGAAATTTGGGTTTGACCCGAACATTTATGCATGGATCAAACTACTGTATACCAATCCAGAAGCTTCAGTTTGTATTAACAACATTAACTCAGACTAATTTAAACCAGAACGTGGTACCAGACAAGGATGCCCCTTTTCACCACTGCTTTTTGCAATCACCATTAAGCCACTTTCAAAATGCTTATGAGATAAAGGGGATTATCAGAGAAGGACTTGGAACAGAAAATTTCTCTATATGCAAATGATATGGTACTGTATGTATCAGATCCACAAAATACTGTGCCTGCAGTCCTAACAGAATTTCAAAAGATTTCTGGTCTCTGGCCTTAATTTGAATAAAAGTGTGCTCTTTCCAGTGAATTCTCAAGCACACAATATTAGATTGGACATCTTACATTTTATCATCGCAGATCAGTTTAAATACCTGGGGGTAAACATCACAAGTAAACATAAAGCTCTTTATCAACAAAATGTCGCAGTCTGTATGGAAAAAATTAAGCAAGACTTGCATACAAGGTCAACCCTTCATCTCACTTTAGCTGGAAGAATTAACATTAGGAAGGATATTCATCTTAACAAGCTTCTCTTTTTATTTCAAAACATTCCAATATACATCAATAAATCTTTTTTAAGAAATTAGATTCAACCATAACCTCATTTATTTGGAATTCAAAACATCCACGTATCCAAAGAGTGACCCTACAAAGACCTAAGGCAGAAGGTGACATGGCTGCACCTAATTTTCAATTTTATTACTGGGCAGCAAACATACAAACTATAAAAACCTGGACATGGACACAAATATATGAACATACACAGACTTGGTCCGCATCCTCACCTCACACCTCCCTCTATGCTAGAAAAAATATTGCTCAGTCTTGAAGACTCAGACAGCATTTCTGCAATATATAAAACAATATTTACAAAGATCCAAGAGGACAGTGGGAAAAGGATCTCTTACTCAATATCTCAGAAAAGGAGTGGAAGGTAGCAATGCAGGGAATTCACTCGAGCTCCATATGTGCAAAGCATACAATAATTCAACTCAAAATTATATATCGAGCACATCTCTCGTTTAAAATTGTCCAAAATGTTTCCACGACAAGATCCAACCTGCGAACGCTGCAATCAGGTTCCAGCCTCACTGGGCCCCAAGTTTTGGGCCTGCACCAAATTAACATCATTCTGGACCAACATTTTTAAATGCCTATCAGACAGCCTTGGTGTCACAACCCCTCCTAACCCATTAACTGCTGTGTTTGGTGTACTCCCAGATGGGCTAAAAGTGGAGAAGGAGAAACAAACTGTAATTGCCTTTACTACACTATTGGCACATAGACTTATCTTGCTCAACTGGAAGAATCCTAACTGTCCTATTCTAAGTCAGTGGGTAACTGATGTTATATACTATTTAAAATTGGAAAAAATCAAATTCTCACTTAGAAGATCTGTGCAGAACTTTTTCAAAACCTGGCAGGATCTAATCAACATTTTAGAATAAGCTTTTAACTCTTTTAGGGCGGATGTCGACTTTTGTCGACAGGAGGGGTTGAAGGCGAATGTCGACAAAAGTCGACATCCAGGGATAAAGGGCGACAATCAGCTGTTAATGGCGACAAATCTCACTGTCACGTCACAGGCATTCCCTCTGTGCTTGGAGGAATGCTAGACTCGTTGACTCGGCAAATAAACATTGCGTGTGCGTGAGTTGCGAAATGTAAACAAAGGCAAGATGGCACTGACATGTGAAAAGGCAGCGAAGCAAGTGCAGAAAAGAAAACACTTGGCAGACGTTGTTTTGCGCATTACCGCGGAGTCGGACTCTTGATTTTTCAGAATCGGACTTTATTGGCAGTGATCAGGAGATCGAGCAAGAGAGTTAGAAGCAGGGATCAGCTGATCAGACACCAGCCGATGCCGCGCGAGCGGATCTGCTGCCAGTTGAGTGCCTTCGCGCAGCCGATGCATGTACGGCAAGGTTCGCATGGGATAAATACACATACATTGATCCGTTGAGAGCCGATATGGCTACCGGAGTTTACAAGACGGCATGGCTTGCTTTTGGACACGACAGATCACCAGCTGCTGTACTTCAGGCTGCTCTCTCCTGATGCTGCTTTTCAGCTACTGTCAGACGAGACAAACAGGTAGGCAGAGATTTTTTTTGAATCGCGGGCTGCGTTTGCATCGCATTCTCGTTATTCAAAGTGGAAACCCACAACGAAAGACGAGATGAAGCGCGCTGTGGCATTACAAATAGAGATGGGACAGAACTGGTGATATAACTTCAGGGAGCATTGGTCCAAATGTGTTTTGTCCCCTGGTGGCTTAGGTACGTGCTGCTGCAAAGTTTTATTCACTTCTGTAATAAACAGAAACAAATCCCATGGGGTGAGCCAGGCTATAATGCCATACATAAAGTTCATAAAGTTTCAGAAGATGAAAAGAGGTGACAATACGGTTTTCATGCAGGCAGAAAACTTGGTGGCAGTGGCATGACACGATGGCAAATGGGTGACTTGTCTCTCTACAGTACACACTAACAATATATGTTAGAAAGTGCAGCAACAGACAATTGAAAAATAGGCATCAAAACAACACATAGAGAATTCAGGCTCATACAACATGCAAGACAGTAACATTTCTCAAAAGTAAATATTTTTTGTTGATTTGATATGTTAAACAATTGCTTTGTGTTCTTTTTTAAAAAATGTTAGTTTTTGGAAAAATATTCAGCCCTGGGAGAAAAGAAACAAAAAGAAAAATTAGCCCTAAAAGAGTTAAAGCACTGAGGAAGCAGATTCTCTCCCCTTTTCTTTTTCTTTTCATTTTACCTTTACTCACTTATTCATCTATTTACTTATTTTACTAGCTTTAAGTTTTACTCTGCCAGCCATGCTCTCTTTCTCAGGGGTGGGGGTTGATTTGTTTTCTATTCTATTTTTGTAAACAATTAATCTGTTTGTATGGAATGTTGTGTGATTTCAATAAAATTAATAAAATAAAAAGAGTACCTTATTGGAAAAGATATTCTGCCATGAACAACTACAATTATGAATGATACTGTGCATTCACTATATATATATGTACTTTATATAAACACCACCAGTAATTGAATGTACTATAGAATTAAATCATTTAAACAAGGGTAAAAAAGATGGGAATCTATTCCACCACAACTAAATAAAACACACTTTGTAAATGAAAGTGAGACAATAAGTTCATAAGCGTGCACCACAACACTTCAGTTCAGTAGTAATCTGAATGCAATCAGATGCAATATTTAATAAGACAGTACAATTAACTTTGGAAAAATGCAGAAAAAGGAGGATACACATTGAGTCCTCAAAGTACTAAGGCAAATTCCAAATGAATGCAAGATTGTCCAAATCAGAAAAGAGAATGTTACAGTTAAACTTTGAAAAGAAACATGATGAATATGTTAGAATCATGCTGTCTCTCTTAATATGAGGCTGGATCCCAAAAAATAAAACACACTATATATCTGTTACTGTCTAAGAGAAAAAATAGGTACTCACCTTTTTGGAAAGCACCTCAAAATCACAAAGGGAACATATATGGGGAAAAGTACATGGCATCTTCCCATGATAATCCTCAATCATGTATAAGGATGGTGACCCTTTCCTTCTCTCTACCTTTGACCGAAGAGAATCATATTTGGGACCCATCTGATCATAGTCCAACCTGCCATATGCTTGAGATGGTTCGGAAGAACGGTTGTTAGAGCTGCCATCTATCCACTCATCTGAATCAAGTCTATCATAGGTTTGAGAACGTATTTCATCAACTGGATCATAACGCCTCTTTGTTACATCATCAAAACCAGGTGACTTGTAATAATTATCAATTCTTCTGTGCCTGACAGTCTTCCAATCTTCACCTGGGCCCCTGTGAGGTATGGCATGAGAAGACTGGTCATCAGTTAAATGGTCTGTGAAGTCACTTTTCTCAGCTTTACGAGCCTTGATTTGCATTATGAGGTGAGTCAACCTCTCGGAACTCAGGTTATCTTTGGAAATATCTGCAAGATCAGCAAAATTCTCTGGAGAAATACCGAGGTTGGCAGAAAGACTTCTGCTTTTATTGGCAGGGAACTCTGGTGCCATTTGGCCTCTATTTCCAACATCATATGATGTTATGCTGCGAGATATGCCAGCAGAGAAAAGTCTGGAGGGCTCTTCCATGTGCAGACCTGAAGTCATTCCCAAGTTAAGCCTTTCCATCTGAACACTGCTTTGAGAGGTGGAAGCTTGTGTTGTAGTGGTGTTTAAATTCACTGCCGCATTTAACAGACCAAGTCCTGATAACATGTCCATCACACCACCATCAAAAGAGATTGGTCTTGACATAATAAGAATAATACTTCTATTCAGTTTGATAAAAAAGCAATGCTTGGAAAGTTGAAATGGAAAGACTTCTATCTTCTAATAAATTCTCCACAGGCGAAAACTAAGCATTAAAGTATAAATGCACAAAGTGGAGGATTCCTCTTCTGAGATGGTTATCAAATGTCTGTTGAAACACAATTAGTTAAAAATTAGAAAAACCTGCCTACACTGCAGCCTTTTTTGAGATGGGGAGAAATGCCCCGTAAACCATATACACATGTTAAGTGTATTTATTAGTGAAATCGTGCCAAACATTCAATAATAATGTATAAAATGCACGCATTACTTACAGTACTATAGCTGAAAAATTGGTTTGTGTTCACCTTAAAGTCAAATTTATAAAGAGGAACCATAGCAGTTACACTCTGCAACTGCTACTGTAACAAAACAAAAAAAAAATCCATAAGGACCGTTACATAATTTATATTATCAGCTGCACGTACGAACCACAGACGACATGGTACTTAACTTAATCTTTAAGGAATAGTGAATTCCTTACCACTTTATTATGCACACATATTTGCAAAGTAGCAAAACCAAGTGCTATATATTAGATACACCAGACTTCTCGCTGATTGCTCCTTTAAAGAGATGCACAACTACTGTAACAAACAAACTAATAAATTTTAAACATTTTTTTCAATACGAAAGTTGCTGACAACAAGATTCAAAAACCTTAAGATTTATATTTTGCTTCTAAAAAAGGTAGGTCATCAAACAACACACTTCTGCCTTAATTAAAACACAGTATAATACAAGTATCTTAATTTTTAAAATTCTTACAACACTTACTACAATTGAATGCAGCAAACTAGAAGACCAAGTTTCAATGTTACCACTGACACATGTTTAATCTACTTGCAGTCAAATAATTCTTATCCACATTAATCACAAAGCAGAGATCTTGCCTGTCCACCATTCAGCTTCATCAATGTCAAAATAAAGTTTCACAACTGGGATCTTAAAATGAAAAAGAAAAAAAAAACCCAACTATTGTTGTTCCACAACCCTAAATTGCGATGTGTGGGTGACAAAATAAATGGAGTGTGGGGAGCTGGAAACTCAAAAAACAGCAACATACAATGCCCAGAAAAACTCATGCTGCCAAACTTAGAGATCATGTAATATAAACATAACAAAGATGCCCAAGAGAAAATTTACACCTAGTGATTTTTTGGGTGTAATATCCCTAACTAGAACCTATATAGGCAGAGATTCCCATGCTAGTAGACACAAGTCAACTGTTATGGGATTAAAATGCGGACAGCTTTTTCTTTCCTTCATTGTCTTAATAACCTGAAACAAGTAAACAATGAGAACACTATAAGCTATTCTGGCCAACTACTTGATTTCTACATTAAATAAAATACTATGAATAAAAGCAAAGCTACTGCTTGCATGTACTGCTCAATTTAGAAATGACCTTCCCAGCACATGAAAATGTACCTCTTTAATTAATCTTAAATATGCAAAAGCAACTATCAACAAAATTCAGTCAGCATTCAAATATCATTTTGAACTATACTGACATTTTAGAATATTAATTTATGTCATCATTGTTTTATGTTCATGTTTGCTTTAAGCAACTACACACAAAACATACACTACAGCTGCTGATTAATCACCGTTAACAGTTGCCATTCACCCCTTATAATACATAATCTTCCTGTATCAGAACATAAAATACACTGTACCATATTAAATGAGTAAGGGACATGATTTTGACCCATATTTTCATGCACATCATTTCAAATACAACATGCACTAGCTCTTCAAAGTACAGAGAATAACAGGTTATACAAGTGCAGTGAATGAGTTTCACTTTCATGTCATGCCAATACTGCAGGCGGACAAGCACTGCACGCTGAGTGAGATTGCACATCGGTGTCGCACTCGCCATTATGATTTGTCACATCGGATGAAAATAACATTGCACAGTATAGAGGAACATCAAGAAAAGAAAACTACATGTAGTCAAGTCTGCTGATGCAAGTTTGCCCTTGACACACAAGAGGCTTTCAAGGTATCGGTCTGAGTGTAAGACAGAATGTCAGTGGGTCAGCACTGTTCCTGACGATGAATTACCGTGCCATGGAGCATTTCCAGTCACACATGGAGGGATATTTGACCTGAAACAGCATAGTGCAGGTGCTATCCATGCCCAAGCAGCTAAAGAGTAGATGACACACAGTAGAATTGCTCCATTACTTACACCTTACTCACACTTCCCCCAACACAGACGTGGTATGTTTTTGTTGTTTAATTAACTGTATGTCACTTACTGTAGCCTATATCATAACCTATACAGCCCACTGTAACCAATAAAGGTAAGCAATAATGAGTACAAATTGATAATGCTAACATTTCCATCCACTGGGGCTGAAAGTTAAGAGAGTTAAGACTTATTGTATGATGCATAAATGATACATTCTATGACAATGTGCAATTTAAAACATCTTAATAAATAACCTTATCACATGACATATTAAGAAGTTTTTTTCAATCAATCCCTTGCTATTTAAAAGGCTAGTCCGGGGTTGTTTAGTGGTCATTGGGCATTGTTTCTGTTACACAAAACCGCCCAATAAACTAATTGAAATAATTTAAGATGCATAAGCAAGCGATTATTAAAACTTCATTAGAAATATATCATTGAGACATTTGTTTATAAAAATTATTAATATTATTGAAATTCAATAAATCACAATTAATATAAAGTTAATTTCCGATTTAAAATTTTAATCTTACAATTAGTTGTGATTATATATATATATATATATTTTTTTTTAATTAAACAGCAGCCCTGATATACACACAAAACACGTGAGAGAAAATGAAATACTATTAACAAAATCAAAGTCCCTGTTCACACTCATTCATCTGGGTGTTCCAAAAAAATCAATTCAAAGAAAAGAAAAATGTAACCAAAGACTATATGTATATAGTGTACACATATATATTCATGCATACACACATACATATACACACACACACACACACACACACTTTCGTTACTGTACTTGAGCAAACTTTGCAGGAAATTGTATCTTATAAAGTATTTTTATATATATTGCTATTATTTTTACTCTTTAAATATACAGTATTTAAATTAGCAACAATGCTACTTACTTTCATTTTCATAGTGGATTAATACAAAGTACAATTAATTTCTTATGTTAAAAATGCAAAGTTCTGTTGAAATAAGCTGCAAGTCATGAGTGTGGTTTAGTAAACAAAACAATGGCCATGCAGCTTTCTCCAGCTGTGTCAGTGGGGGCACCTCAGTATATCACATTATTATAACAGTTTAACATATTTGCCAACAACTGAGAATGCACTTGTTAAATCTTGTGTGCTGTAAATTTATGAATTCTGCACGTGGAGAAACCTGAACAATGGAGGGCATGGCAGAAAGCTCTCAATATGCAAGATACAGTACTGTATATGCATATACAATACTGGCAACATTCTTTATACAGACGATATGTCCATGGCCAGACTTAACAGACTCGTTCAGTCTCTTGGACATAAAACAAAGCAGCTTTATTATGTGCTGTGAACTGTGCTTCTCAAAAACCTTGAAGTTATACTGTTATATATATATATATATATATATATATGTGAACTCTTCCTCGAACATATGAAAAAACATGGAAGTAAGTTGGTTTTATAAACTAGAAGGATATTTTAAATAATTTAGCATAAATTAAAATCATAGTTGTTGGAATTTGAAAGATACACCATTTGTTTCTGTAAGAATTTGAATGGTGTATGTGTTAGTTGTAGCAGTCAATGTCAATTTATTTATATAGCACCAGGGGTGTGGAAATCAAATTTTTTTCTACTTGTCCACAGAAAATCCACTTGCCCGCCAGCTAAATTCACTTGCCCATAAACAAATAACAAAAGTGAAAAATAGTTTATTTTTTCTGATCTCTTTTATTGATACCAAAACTGCCTTCCATTTTAAAACAGAAAAAAGTTCTTTCAGGAAGTAGTATTTTGCCACCTTGCTCTAGAACATTTTATAAAAGATTCCCTTATCATTTTAACTCACTAATAAACAATGCCTTCATTATAGTTACACTAGTTCTGTTTCACATACTACAGTTACAGTGAAGACTTTTATAGATATTTCATAACCTTTGGAAACCGTTAGAATGTGTTCTTCTTTATTTTTAATAAACTGACAGCACGAAACCAACTTGTTTTATATGAAATATTCGCTAATCAAAAACGATCTATTGACAGCTCATCAAAATTGATTTTGTCACACAATAAATTTCTTAACTCCTCAATATATCACAACCTACACGAAATCACAAATTTCAGGAAAGATTAACTGCCTAACAAGCTTTGTTATGTGGTGAAAACAACTGTATTGTAAGTAAAATGACTGCATTTTTATGTAGAAACAATGAATTTTATCAATCTTCTTCTATAATACGCTACCGTGGCTGTTTGTTTGTCTGTCCAGGATTTTAAATCACCTGTAGCTCGCAAACCATTTCACCTTTTGACTTGAAATTTGGTACACATACAGTATACTACGTGACGTCTAATATCAGCTTTCAGGGTGATGATTTGTATTACTCTTTATTTTTATTTTATTTTATTGTTGAATCAACTCTTGGCAGTGTGCAGCAGGGCAGTGCATGCGTATGGGAGCCGTTCTCATTCCCCACCACCTTCGCTAATCATTCTTGAGGCAGATTGAAGACTTAAGTGCCAGTTTAAGTGAAAAATTAAAGAAAACGTACTAAGTAATTGCAACACAAAAACTAACTTAATCGGTTTTAACGCGAAAAGATGCCAACGAAAGAAGAGAAGCAGCGGGCCGCTAGGGTGGAGAAAAGAAGGGCTGCTCAGGAAGCAACAACCACATCAACCTCTGAGCAAATGTATGCTAAACGAGCATTCATAGTTTTCATCCTCTTTCTCTGTACATGTCAAGTGTATTTATTCTCTGCATGTTATCGTGCAGTACACCGTTACTGGTAATATATAAAAGTTATTGATTATAATGAAAACTCATCAGATTACATCGTAATGTCGGCATGAAAAAAATGACCGCATCTCCAAGCGTGTAAGTATTAGGGTAAAATACTTATGTAAGACCATAAGAGTGCTTCCCCTTTGAAAAATCAGCTGTCATTTTGTACACAATATTGAAGACCAATTTGAGACATGAAGAACATGCCTAAGTAGACTGTTTCCGCACAAAGTACATACCCAAATGTTTGAAATGTGAAAGTAGTGGTAAAATGTGCCCTGCACAGCACATATAATATTTTTTCTCCAGAAAATTGCACTTGTCCGCAGACAACTGAAACAGAAAAACACGCTTGTCCGACGGTCAATTTACCCATGGTCGGACGAGTCGGGCGTTGGATTTCCACATCCCTGAGCACATTTAAAACAACATAGGAATGCTGTGGCCAAAGTGCTTTACAATAATAGAAGAAAAAAAACATACAATTAACATAAATAGAAATAAAATAAATGAACATTAATAAAACAAATGATAAATAGAAGTAAGATTACATAATCACAATGAGGAAACCATCAGTATTACTAAAGGTCACGGAATGCAAGTGAATAGAAATGAGTCATTAATTTTATTTTAAACAGTTCAATTGTAGACAACTCCTTTATGTAATGAGGTAAAGAGTTCCACAGGTGAGGAGCAGCAGCTGCAAAAGCCCTGACCCCTTAGTTTTACACTTGGTACGAGTTACAACAAGAGACAACTGACCAGAAGATCTAAGCACTCTGGATGGCTGGTGTAAAACACACAATTCGGATAAATAGGCAGGAGCAAGCCCATGTAAAGATTTAAAAACTAGCAAGATTTTACAATCAATTTGAAAACTGACAGGCAGCCAGTGTAAAGAAGCTAATATTGGAGAAACAGAATCAGACTTTCTTACCCCAACCAGAAAGCGAGCGACAGCATTCTGGACCAATTGTAACCTGTGTATCAGGGATTTGCTAGCAGTGTTGATTTATGTAAAAAGGACGAGACAGCCCACTATCATTATTAAAAAGGAAGGCTGTTCAATGCACTTGCAGAAGAAAAAAAAAAAAGGCAAAAACTTAATTAGGTTTCTCAATAACTCACCAATATTTGTCAAGTTCACTGATTTGAGCTACCAAGTGCTTTGAACTGCACAATACCTTTGACAAAGTAGTCAACAGCTAAAATGCAAGGAGTATGTACAGAAATTCCAACTTCCAGCTCAAATGGAATTCAGCACAACTCCAATTACGAGCCTGTGAGTGACAGTAAAGTTCTCTTACTCACGCCAGAAGTTCTTAATGTGTGTTAGGGGGGGTTGTTGTTTGTTAGTTATATATAATTATTGTTATATACTGATATAAACAAAAATATTTTTTTTTTCTCGAGTTTCTGTAAAATTTTTGTTTCCTCTTGGGGACAAATAAAATATATCCATCTATCTAGAAATATCAAAGTCGTCCATGCTTCTTACCTTTATTTTTTTTTTGAAGGTTTAATGACTGGCAGTTCAGGTGTCAGTAAAATAACTGTTAAATTACAGTGGTTTTTTTTACTATAGTAATGTAAACTGTACATTTCACTTGGAATTAAGGTAACATTGTTACATTCCAATGCTCTTATATAGTCTGTTAAAATCAGTTTACATTTTTTGGGTTAAAGAAAATGCATGGCCAACCATGACTTGTAAATTCGCCACCATATCCAAGCAAGTATTGTTGTGATTGAATTAGTGCCCAGTTGACAACAGCTGGCATCATTTAAAAGAGAAGATGCACTATGCACTAATGGAGAACTTTAGTGAGGTGTACTTAGGGGTAAATTAGATTAGCATTAGTCAACAACCCTTTTTGTTTTGTTTTTGTATGTTCTTCCTTTTCAATGCTTTTATGTATTTGTGGAAGTGGGGCACAACCCCATGAATCTGAGTTTTTAAAATTTGCTTCTATCTGCTGTCGCTGTACTGATTTTAATTGCTTTATGACATGTCAACACTATTATAAGTCTTTTGCTGTTTGAATGTAAAAACTGGCTTTATTTTTATTTATTTTATTTTTTTTATCTCTGACAGCAAAACATTTTACAAAACTCTTCAACGTTTTTGTTTTTCTCCACTGTCTCAAATGCTGGTTAGTAATTGATAACTACGAACTATGTTGTCAACTTACTGTATATTAAGGATAATTATAATTAGTTGCTTACTACACCTTTACTAGGAATGCACATAATTACAGTTTGAAATTACAGAACACTTTCCAGTTGTGTGTATGTCATGAATAGGACTTTTGATAAATAAAATCAACCATATTGCTATGTATATTCTGCTTATGCTTTCCAAAGTAAAATATGTATAGTTAGGGATACTTACTAATTTAGGTTAATGTTTTCCTAAAGTAATTGAACTGTCCGTTTTTACTTTTACATGAGTAGTTTCAATGACAGTTACTTTTACATAAGTAGCTTTTTGTCCAAGTAGCAATACTTCTACTTCAGTAGTTTTTTAGTACTCTTTCCACATTAGGCCCACAAAATCCCAACCACAATGAAAAGTTAATTTAATCACAAATTTAAAAAAAATCTAGAGCAGAGGAAAATGGAATTAATTTAAACATTGCCAAAATGAGCAATCATAGTGCCGGTCTACAGAAGCTGCAGAAGTCAACAAGTCCAACTGCATGTCAAATGAATTGTGGTTCAAACTCAAACTGTGTGGTTTTTATTATTCTTAATATTTATGTTTCATGTTCATAAATATTTGTAAATAATATCAAATATTAACTTTACTATACAATTATCTCATTGTAGAAAAAAATCTTGCATTATTCTGAAAACATAAGATATTCGCACCATTCAGTCTGTTCTTTTTTATGAAGCCGTGCACTTGTATTATTTTACAACCTGGAAGCATAACATCTTTTGATTTCCTATTACCATCTTCATCTTCCACAATTTAAACTGTTTACATTACTTATGTTTCTTAAGAAATCAGAATCTTTGCAGTCTACAGCTAAACTGAATTGTTATTAGTTCATGTCCAATTTGTTCCTGCACAATTAGTTAGCTAAGGAGTCTAAAATTATGATCAAACTTTATCAGTATGTTACTAGCAATCTCTACATTGATTTGTTCCAAACTGTATTCCCAAGCCACAATCAAAATGAAATGACCTGCAGAATGGAGGTCTTCATCGGGACTAGGGTCCTAGCCTGTACTATCTCCCAAATTTCAAGAGATTTTTTTTTATTCATCAAATTTACTTTGTTAACATGGTTCTAGTGAGGGCAAAACAAAAAAAAAAGGTAGATTTTGTAACATTGTGGAAGAAAGTATTTTTAAATGTAATTATTTTTTGGGATGTATTTACACAATATTGTATTGGTTTGATTTTTGATTATTTATACACAAATTATCTCTCTCTCTCTCTCTCTATATATATATATATATATATATACACACACACACACACATACTTAATTAATCCTCTTCCGTTAAGATGCTTACTGGAGTTAAAATTTCCTTCAATGATAAAGATGTTTTGCTCTTTTATAACGGGAATGTGGAACATAAAAGTCTGAATATCCTAACCTTAATTATGGTAAACATCACATTTATAATTGTAAGTGGCCCAAGAAGAAGAAGCCTAATTTTATACAGTTTACAACATTATATTATTACATTTGAAAGAATACAATATAAGTGTAAAAATTATACACTACTATAAAGCATTGAACTTCAATTTACTTTAACCTTTTAATATTATTCCTTTATAACATTCACAAAATACTTTATTGTGTATATGTACAAAGTTTGCAATTTTTATTAGACTTTTTTCATATATTTTCATATTAAATATTGCATCAATACAGGTTTATTTAAAAAAAAAATGAATGTGTGTCTGTCACAGACAAGACATGACCCCACGGATTTGTAAAATAAATCTCTCGATCATTTCCTGGTCGCATTTAACACAATCATACATAGAAAAAGCAAGCGAAAAAAATGACAGTTCATACTTGTATATTACTGAACGTAAGAGCTGTAACCCTGTTGTAACAGTCTCCATAAAGAATTTACCTAAATTGGATGCATAAATATGTCAATGCACAGAGTTACGCGATATCTCACCATAGCTTTAAAATTATACAGGAAATTAATCAGCAAACTGGGATGCAACACCTTAAAAACAGGATGCCCTACACTGACGTGTTTAACAAAGTTTTACGTATGTACAGTATATACACACATAGGCCTACACCCACTTACATATGTAAGCGAAATATTACAAAAATGGCGGGCGAACCCAAACAAAACAGTAACACATTACCTCAGCGACATCCAGTAAACGTTTTAAAGCAAGCAGTCCAGGAACCTTAACATTAAGTACTATGTGTTTGTATCAATGACCGCTACCGAATCACATCAACTTACTACAGCCAGCGGTGTTAAAGAACCGACAAGCAGCCCAGCACGCCTTCACAGCAGCCGCTGCGGCAGTAAACCAAGTCAGCCACACTAAACTTCCGGTTTCAGTTAGTCCTTCCGGTGTGACCTCCGAGACTCTTTGGACGATGCTCAGCTTCAGCGTGACTCTTCTGCAGCGAGACTCTTTTTACCTTAGAAGTGGCCACTTAATACTTTTATTTTTACAGATCGCCATTTAAGTTGAGATAGGAAAATGGCGTTTAAAAATGAAGGAAAAGTGAAAAATATATATGCGTTTAGTCATGCAAATTAAAGATGCTGATATAATTATACAGTCATGGTCTATAGCTTAATTGTTTATTTGTATTTGGACTGCTCATTATGCTGAAAACGTTTATAAACAGTAATGGATTAGTACTTATGTACTGATAAATGTAATATATGTTTTCTTTGCAATTTGGCAGTTTTCTTTTTTAATATTTTTACAACTTATCTATCCATCTTAAGAAGAGGATAAGTGTGTGTACCTGTGTGTCCATCTACATCATTCTAACAGATGGCGCATCACAAACATTTGTAGTAATCAAATGCATTGCCTGTGTCATTCCAATAGGTGGAGCATCAAAAACAACACTACTTTTAGGAATCACATAAAGCAGAGACATACACATTGCATTTGTCATTCCAACAGATGGCGCATCACAAACATTTGTAGTAATGCATTTTAGTACTACAAATGTTTGTGATACACCATTGTTGGAATGACAAAGCAATCCATTTTATTACACCATGCATTACAAATTGCATTCCAATAGATGGTGCACTGCACTCATTAATGCTGAGGTCTACGTTGATTATTCAACCTGTCTTAGACATTTAGCACAGCTAGTCCACCATAATAAAAAGGATAAGTGTTTGTGTGTCCATCCTATTGTGATGTCTCTGTCATCCCAAAACATGTCACATTATACACATTTTTGTAATTAAATGCATTGCTTTTGTCATCTCAATATATGGTACATCAAAAACATTAACACAGCTTTTACAAATTTCATACCAAATTGCACATGACAGAGACATGGTGCACTGCAAAAGTTAATGCTAATCTCTATGTAGATGTCAACCAATCTTAGATGAGTAGCACAATCAGTATATATGTGTAGCTAGTAATCCACAGAGGGAGAAATGAATCATGTATCTTAAAATATTTTTTTTTATTCCTAAGCTTTTAACAGCCTACCAGGTGTCATCATCAGAGGAAAATGATTAGACATATAGGAATCAAAGGCAAAATATAGCTATATAGCAAATGGGGGGGGGGGGGGGGGGGTGAACCCAGCATATGCCATCTTCAAAAGAAGAACAGCTAAATAGTAAAAAAAAGATGTTTATGATCTTGAATCTCCACCCCCTCGAGGCGATCATCTGCCCTGGATGTAACAATATTTTAGAACGTGTTAAACTGACCACATTAATCGCAAACATTAACACATTAACTTTCCCAAGCCTGTGGCATCTGTGCCCTTGCCCACGTGTAATGTCTTCTGGCCTCCTCAAGATTGCGGGAATGTCCGATGAACAAAGGAAAGTGGCTGGAAGATAGTAAACTGTGCAGTATACTGTTATGTCATCTAAAACAGGGTTGGTATGTCTGACAAAGAAAGGCAACAAGAAGCACAAAGAAAGAGGGATGTAACAGCAAGAATGTCTGATGAAAAAAGGTAACAAAGCAAGGTTCTTAAATACACAACATGATAAAACCAGACAGACTTACCACTGTACCTTTCAGCCTGTTGTAATAAACAAGTGTTTTACTATTCTAATAAGTATTGTGATGGACGACCGGCTACAGACTCCGGTCGCCACCCCCAGGCCGCTAGGAGGAGCCCTCCGGACAGCATGATGGTGCCCCGAGTTCCAGCAGGGCCTCATGGACTATGTAGTTTGTATACACAGCCCTGCTGGATACCTTGGGGGCCACCGGGAGTCGCTGTAGGGGGGCTAGTGGGCTCTTATGTGCCCTATAACCCGGGAGTGCGTCATCATCACGTGACAGGAAGGAACGACGTGCTCCCGGGCTGAAGAAAGGACTGTTTACCCTGACCCGGAGGGAATAAGGACTTGTGGGTTTGACCAGGAACCACTTCCGGGTCAGGGCATATAAAAGGACCGTGGGAAAGCCCAGACACTGAGCTGAGCTGGGAGGTAGGGTGGCGAAGTGTCTGGGCGAGGAGGAGAGAGTATTGTTTATAGAGAATTGTGTAGTATATGAGTAGTGTGGTGTGGAGAGTGCTTTGTGCACATGACAACAAAATAAAGAGTTGTTATACTTTTACCTGGTGTTTAGAGTGGTACCTGAGGGTTCAAGAGGTGGACCACGCCTCTACTGCTACAGTATATATTTGATACAAAGGAGTCATAACCAATAACAGCTTAGAATAGGTATCATCATTCCAGTTTACCTCCCAGAATCTGATTAATCCTCTGACTCTGACCACCATACCAAACCACCGGTGGTCCAAGATTAGAAACAGTTTTAACATATTGGATATTGTTATTTGTATTAAAGTGTTTGCTAACAATGCTACAAAATTTCCTTGTAAATTAATTAGGAAAAATTATTACAAAAATGGAATTGGATTTTAAACTGCAACGTTATTGGTCAGTTTCTGCCTCAGACACACTGTGCGGCACTAAACAAGTCACTAAACCTGCCTGTGCTCCATCATTAAAAGTATCTGTAAATAGTGATAAGATTACTCAAGAGCCATGAATAAACTTCCATATACAGTATTTGTGCTGATTTTAATGCCCAGTTACAATTTATTTACTTAATTTAACAGATAAAAATAAAGTATAAGTACATGTGCAACATTTGTTCATCTTGTCAAATCACAGCCTTCAAACATGACTTGTATCTAGCCAACATGCTGGCCTGTGGCAGAGGCTGCAGAAGAACCTTCAGTCCAATAGATAGATAGATAGATAGATAGATAGATAGATAGATAGATAGATAGATAGATAGATAGATAGATAGATAGATAGATAGATAGATAGATAGATAGATACTTTATTAATCCCAAGGGGAAATTCACATTCTCCAGCAGCACCTTACTGATACAAAAAACAATATTAAATTAAAGATTGATAATAATGCAGGTAAAAAACAGACAATAACTTTGTATAATGTTAACGTTTACCCCCCCGGGTGGAATTGAAGAGTCGCATAGTTTGGGGGAGGAACGATCTTCTCAGTCTGTCAGTGGAGCAGGACGGTGACAGCAGTCTGTCGCTGAAGCTGCTCTTCTGTCTGGAGATGATCCTGTTTAGTGGATGCAGTGGATTCTCCATAATTGACAGGAGCCTGCTGAGCGCCCTTCGCTCTGCCACAGATGTTAAACTGTCCAGCTCCATGCCAACAATAGAGCCTGCCTTCCTCACCAGTTTGTCCAGGCGTGAGGCATCTTTCTTCTTAATGCTGCCTCCCCAGCACACCACCACGTAGAAGAGGGCGCTCACCACAACCGTCTGATAGAACATCTGTAGCATCTTATTGCAGATGTTGAAGGACGCCAGCCTTCTAAGGAAGTATAACCGGCTCTGTCCCTTCTTATACAGAGCATCAGTATTGGCAGTCCAGTCTAATTTATCATCCAACTGCACTCCCAGATATTTATAGGTCTGCACAAAGTCACCTCTGATGATCATGGGGTCCATGAGGGGTCTGGGTCTCCTAAAATCCACCACCAGCTCCTTGGTTTTGCTGGTGTTCAGGTGTAGGTGGTTTGAGTCGCACCATTTAACAAAGTCATTGATTAGGTCCCTATACTCATCCTCCTGCCCACTCCTGATGCAGCCCACAATAGCAGTGTCATCAGCGAACTTTTGCACGTGGCAGGACTCCGAGTTGTATTGGAAGTCCGATGTATATAGGCTGAACAGGACCGGAGAAAGTACAGTCCCTTGTGATGCTCCTGTGTTGCTGACCACAATGTCAGACGTGCAGTTCCCAAGACGCACATACTGAGGCCTGTCTTTAAGATAGTCCACGATCCATGCCACCAGGTATGAATCTATTCCCATCTCTGTTAGCTTGTCCCTAAGGAGCAGAGGTTGGATTCTGTTGAAGGCGCTAGAGAAGTCTAGAAAGATAATTCTTACTGCACCACTGCCTCTTTCCAAGTGGGAGAGGGATCGATGTAGCATATAGATAATGGCATCCTCCACTCCCACCTTCTCCTGATATGCAAACTGTAGAGGGTCGAGGGCGTGTTGAACCTGTGGTCTCAGGTGGTGAAGCAGCAGCTTCTCCATGGTTTTCTTCACATGTGATGTCAGAGCAACAGGTCACAGCTGAAGACATTCAGCTCACTAGGACGTGATACCTTTGGGACTGGGGTGATGCAAGATGTTTTCCAAAGCCTCGGGACTCTCCCGAAATTGGAAAAGGCAAATCCAGAGAAGAATTTCAGAGGAAGGCACTGCTGACTACTCTGTGCAACCATAGTTCATCTGAGCCATCTGAATCGCTTTTGTACATTGTTGATTGTGGAGAGTCATGAGTCCACTGGTATTACCAAGTTTTTCATATGTGCTGTACTTTCAGATTTCCCACTATGTAGGTACGTACATGCAGAGTGTCCCATAGGTCTAGATTCATAAGGAAAATAAGCAAATCACTAATATTTCTCTTTTCAGATGCCAAAAGTCTTTGTGCCCATACAGTTCTTACAGAAAATCAGCATCACAGAGAGGTGGTTGCATTATTTAACACACTGAAACTTGACCGAGATTGAGATAGACAGTAGCCGTTTCATATTTTTCCAGGCTTACAGGAAACTGTGCAGAATTTCTTTGGAAAAACTTAAAAATTTACATGTACTTACTTTAAACTTCATCTGCCACATTCTGTTCTCTTTAAACTGATAGGGCATTCACCATAATACTTAGTATAGTGTATTTTGAAATACAAACAGTCGATAAATTACGTACCTTCTTATCGAGGTAGATTTTATCCATTAAAAAGGTTAGCATCTCCATCACTGACCCTAAGTGACACGACTTTTAACTCCGCCTAGTGTGGAAAAAAACATTGTTTGAACCAATTTTGCACTTAATTAAACATCACAACAGAAGTTTCACTTGCTTCTCATGTAGTATCTTATCAAATGCTTTTTGAAAATGGAGCCAATTGCTTTATTAATATCTTTCATCTCTCTGATGAAATGCTATTTTGGTCCCTCAAAGAATTCCAGCATATCTGTGAAATGTGACCTCTCTGTACAAGTGATGCGGGCTGCTTGCCAATAAACCTGTGCTTAACACGCGTTTGTCACTTTTACTTTTAATAATTGCTTGCATTGTTTTATAAATGATACACACAGCGAAAACTGGTACAGTATATGACTACAAGAACTGGTTCATTTACAACGCGCAAAGCACCTATTTCTAAAGCCCATCTGTCTGTCTGTATGTCCGCATGAAAGAAATCACTCACCCATGGACCAATGTTGTTGTGATGCGGCACACGTATTCTTTAAAGAAATTTGTCGAGACAGCTCAGTTTTCATTCAGATATCTCAATCAGATCACAGTGTACAAAGTTTTAAAATTTCCCAATGAAAAGCACTGGCGAATTTGCAAATTCGTCCATCTTAAAAAAGGGTGACGTTCTATGATGCCTTAACTAGGAATTAGTTTACCGATTCAATTTTACCGTGTGAGCAATTGTTTGAATTTGTATATTTTCCTGTTTTACTTGTCTGACAGCCTCTTGGTTGCCCAATGCAAGTGATTAGATGTTGGGGGAAATCACACAGCACAGCAGCACCCTCCACCAGCTGCTTTAGGTAAGTTAGCTAATAGATCACAAAAAAAGACACTTCTCTGGAAATAAATGGAAAGGGAAAGAAATAATGTAGGCATATACAAGACTGAATTGATTGAACAATATTATCTGCAGATTATTATAGTAAGCAACCAACGCTATCAAACTGCAGCTAAATGGTGTTTGAACCAATTAATAACACAGGAAAGGCGTAGCTGCCCTAACTGATATACAGTAAACATAGGAGGAGTTTAAAAATGGACAGTTCCTTAAGAGCTTGACCTTGGACACCCAGCTCCCCTTGTGATATATATGAACAACCACAGCAAGCCCCCGATCTTCTTGCCTATATCATATACCATTCATATTCCTGTTACTCAAAAAAATAAGTTCCTTTCTCTCTTATTTATATACAGTGGTGTTTGAAAGTTAGTGAACCCTTGACAATTGTCCATATTCCTTCATAAACGAGACCTTGCACATCGTCAAATTTTCACAGAAGTCCTAAAACACAACTGAACAAAAGGAACAAAACAATATCATACTTGGCCATTTATTTATTGAGGAAAATGATCCAATGTCACCAATCTGTGACTGGCAAAATTATGTGAACTTTTGCTTTAAGAATTTGGTCTGACTCACTTTTGCAGCAATAACTGCAACTAAACATTTCTGGTAGGTCTTGATCAGTCCTGCATATCGGCTTGGAGGAATTTTAGGCCATTCCTCCATCCAGAATTTCCTCAACTCAGGGATGTTGCTGGATTTTCTCAAATGAACTGCACACTTCAGGTTCTTCCACAACATTTCGGGTTAAGATCAGGAATTTGACTTGGCCATTCCATAACCTTTGTTTTATTCTTGTTCAACCTCACTTTGGTAGCATGACTTGTGTGCTTGGGGTCATTGTCTTGCTTCTTGACCCAGTGTCTCTTGTGATGCAGTCCATGGACACATGTCCTGAGCTGGTATAATTCACAATTCCTTGTTCCGCCCACAATGTCAAGCTGTCCTGGCCCAGACATAGAAAAACAAGCCAAAAGTATGATACTACCGCCACTATGTTTCACAGATGGGATGAGGTTCTCATGCTGTAATGCAGTTTTTTTTTTTCTCCAAACATAATGCTTCTCAATTGAACCAAAAAGTTCTATTTTGGCCTCATCTGTCCATAAAACATTACTCCAATGACTTTCACTTTTATCCATATACTCTTCAGCAAACTCTACACAGGAAGCAATGTTTTTATTTTTAGAAAGCAGTGGCTTTCTCCTTGCAACCCTGCCATGAACACCACTGTTGTTCCGGGATCTCTTGATGATGGACTCATGAACATTAACTAATGAGAGAGGCCTCCTACATTTGTACACAAGCTGGCTGTGGACTGGTGCTGTCCAAACTCTTTAGAGATGGTTTTGTAGCCTTTCCCAGCACAATAAGCACCAACATTTTTTTTCTGATGTCCTCTTAAATGTTCTTTATCTGCGGTATGATACACTGATACTGCAGAAACGTGTTTGAAATGAAGCCCTTGATAAAACCCTGTTTTTTAATATAAAGAGGATGCCCATTCACACCTGATTGTCATCACATTGATTGGCAACACCCGACTGTAATCTCACCTTCAAACTACCTGCTCAGTTCACCATTAATGCGAAGTAATTTTCCTCAATAAATAGATGACCAAGCATATTTTGTTTAGCTAGGTTCTCCATGGGTGTATTTTTCGTACGTGGATTACTCGTTTAGCTGGATGTAATTGTTGATGATTTGGCCTGATCCTGGATCTGTCGGTTTTTCGAAACTCTTGCTGGATGTGTTGTCATAGCAGCACCTCCAAATCCTCAAACCTGCTCGGAGCAGGTTTGTTCGATGTAAACAAGGATTAGCTCACACACTTAATCAGTGTCCGTGCGTAGAATTCATTCAGTCATGGCTTCACCGTTCATGAATGAGCGACCAATTGATATCGGTGCGTAAATTATAAGAAGAAAAGTTCATATAGAGAGGGTTTTGCGCGATCGGCAAGATCCTTTATTGCTCCCGGAGGAAATTCTTTTCGAAAGATACCGCTTTAGCCGAGGGGGAATATTGTACCTCAAAGATTTATTAGCACCTTATATTCGAAGTCAAACTCGGCGAAGTCGGGCTCTCACAACCACACAGACAGTAGGCATTGCTTTGAGGTTTTTTGCAAGCGGCACTTTTTTTATATACTGTAGGCGATGCAGAAAATCTATCTAAAAGTGCAGTTTGCCAGGCAATTCATAAAGTCTGTTTGGCTCTGAAATATTTCCTTCGGTTTTTCATAGTGTTTCCTGGACACCTGCGTGTGCAGACAATAAAAGAGACGTTTCATGCCATTGCAGGTAGGTAAAACACAGGCAAAAACACCCACAGTTCCATAAAGAATTTCACAATCAGCCTAACATTCTCATTACCCAGGATTTCCAAATGTGATTGGGGCACATGGGACTGATCAGAGTGGAGTTTGATTTGGAAAATGTACCTCTCCTCCTTATGAATAATTAGACACAGTGTCTTCATCAAATATTTGACCTTTGTCAATATCTCGTTGGTTAGACACAGGTTCTAGGGATATGACATTCCCTGTAACTGACCCAACAAAAAAGAGGGCTGTATGGAACATACCTATGGCACACATGGAGGACAAATATATGCAATGACCATCCTTTACCTGAAATGAAGTGACCACTGCATCCTGCCACTGGCTCGGAGGAGGAGCTTCCCCCTGGAATGCCATCAGAAACAGGGCGATGGGCATTTTGCTGGAGAGCCAACTCTTCTGCAGGGGTTAGGTCTGGACCGCGTGGACCTCCACCTGTTTTTTTTACTTGTCTGCCTTCTTATTAGCTTTAAAATTAATGTACTTTACATTATATATGATTCTTTATGTCAACAATTCTTTAAATAGTTATATACCAATATTTACCAGTTTGAAGTATATTCTCGTACTTCACTTTAACCTGTTCCCGTGTTCTCCTTCTGCTCACGTTTGATCTGGAATTATGATATATTAAATAATAATTAATCTGACACAGGAAATGAAACACTGCTTTCAGTAAGTACAATGCACACTACTTAGCGTTTAATTTGTCGGCCACTTTTTGCCAGCCGTCTTTTCTGGTTTGAGCTGCTTTTGCAGTGTTACCCCTTGTGCATATTAAATCTTGAAATCCTTCGAGTAACTAACTAACTAATTAACTAACTAACACCCCCCCCCCCCCCCCAGCTTTTGTGAAAAAAATGTGCCCGTTCTTTCGTCATTTTGTTACAGCCTATCAAAGACTTGCTGATCATGTTTTCTAGACTCATTATATATGGGTTTTTCACTCAGAGCGGGCGCGCGCATTCATCTCGGATGATTAGATCCAGCTAGACTAATCTACTACGCGACTGCGTTTGAAAAACCGACTTATCCCGGATGAGTTTCACCGGCATTAACTCATCCAAGATCAGGCATCTGATCTCGGATGATTTAAGCGACGAACGGAAAATACACCCCATGTCTACTGTTTGGAGTTGAGTGAAAATGTGATTATGTTTTAAGTCATATTTATGCAGGAATAATGAAGTCTCAAGGGTTCATTAACTTTCAAGCCCCACTATAATTTCAACAAATTACTGAGTTTTAACTAATATTAATTGCTGGATGAGGAACTTACACAAGTAATATTTATAGTGATTTTATGCTAGTTCATTTTGTATTAACAGATACTTTAATTACTAGTTATTGGACACTACTCTATTGGGTATGCAGTACTTTCAGAAATGTTTTAACAAAACTGAACAATTAGTCACAGACCCTCCACCAATAACACACATCAATCAATGCCATTTTCACATCACTTGAATTGAAATCTTCTGTGTATGAAAGCTATTGAGCTACCACAACCCTATTTTTGCCATTTTTTTTACTCCTATTTAAAGTGTTATTAAAAAAATCCTTTATTGTTTTTTTTAATTTAATGTAGTCTACTAACACTTAAAATTGCATTCTATTATCACTATTACTTTTGAGTATGTACAACTCATTGTTACAAAACTAATATAACCAAAATGTATTGTGACTCAAGTGAAATACATAATAAATATGAAATGCTGCAACTTTAATATCAGTTATCCTAGCTGCTGAAAGCACCTGAATGTCACGCCATGTTTGCAATGTCTAACTTATTACAGTATATAATGTGAATACATTTTCTAGTTCTGGGGCCTCATGTATAATGCCGTGCGTAGAACTTGCTGTGCCATGTGCGACCTTCGATGAAATAATTTATTACAAAAGTACTGTCTCTTTCAAACGTACTAACCTCCAATTCCTGTCCTTACTTTTCTTTCTCCAAATACCCAATCGCCACACAATCAGCTCTGTAATAGACGTGAAGCCATCTGTAAGCTTAGAACGCCGATTCTTCAGAACTTTTAAGGAACATTGAAATATCTTTGTAGTACGTTTAATTATTCTATCCATCTATCCTTCAAGTGTTGCGTCAGCACCAGCAAGAATACAACGCAATGCAGGAACAATCCATGAACTAACTAGTGCTGCAGCACCGTGTCCTCACGTTTAATTAACTTCATTTAAATAATCTGTATTGTTAATAAAGTTTTATCTGTATAATATAATCAGCATATTTTGCTGCATCATTAAAAATGATATTGTCATCATATGTAAATACGAGCTTTATAAAGTGGCTCAGGTTGTGCAATATTATAACTGTAGTGCAAGTTTACAGTGGGGTAATTGTACTTATAAGCACAAACAGTTCTACAAGGAGCACTTGATGGACTGATTGAGTTAGTTTATAGTTCTTGGGATGAAATGTTTTCTGAACCGCGAGTTGATACAGGAAAGGCTTTGATGCGTATTGCCATGGCTGAGGCAGCGTCTGCTTCATGCTGTATACCGATAATTCTCTTTCCAATCAGCTGCTGCTGTGATTCCCCACTCAGATACAGTGATATAAATACTCTGAGTGGTGCAATGACAGTAATATGGAAAAAGATGATCTGCTGTGGCAACCCTTAACGGGAGCAGCTGAAAGAAGATGCAGTGAGAGTAACAATGCTAAAGCAGATATGGTATTTGGAATACTATGGCTATTCCCTGGACCATTATATTGCTACAGGTTAATTACAATCAGATGCATTACACTAATAAACAATATGCAGTTAGTTTCAGTGTATTTATAAAGCCGCGTCAGGAATGCGGATCTAAGAAAGAAAGGGTGACCACACAGGAACAGTAGCACTGCTTTGACGCTGGGTGCCCCCAGTCTGCAAAACCGAGCGGAGAAATTGCGTACGCCAGGGTATGAGGTACTGTGGAAATGTGCGTGGCTTTACGCCAAGTTTAGGTTTTATACATCGCGATTTGAGCGTGGAAACGTTCATACGCAACATTGCTTATGCACCGTTTATACATGAGGCCCCAGGTCTTTACAAATTTTCTGATATGTAGTAATTTCTGGGAAAAAAAAAATAATGGAAAGCTTTGTGTATCTAAATACAACCATTTTTAGAAATGTACCCAATTTCAGCCCTTCCAATTTTAACAGTACTCTGCGATTTCCAAAATGTTTAATATTTGAATACTATTCCTTGTACCTAGCAGAAAATGCCTAAGTTCATCACAGATGGAAATCCCACAGATATGAACTGAGGAAACTAGATGTTTGAGACAGTCTTTCTTTCCCTGGCAAAAGTCTTTAATTTCTTTATCCCTCATTTATTCAATGTATTCCAAATCACAATAATCATGATGGGTTTATTTTTGGTAAAGAGCACAAATATGCCTCTGAAGAATCAATCAGCTTTATAAAAGGTATGAAAAAGTCAAACTGAGAGATGTGACATGGCTTATTATAAGCCAACATGGAGTCGAAGGGCCTGGCTCTGCTGGAGATCGATGAGGCCAGGTGTGAAATCTCTTCATATTCATACCAACTAAGTATGACACACCCCCAGAACTTCTGGAATAGTTTAGTTATCACCTGGTTGTGGGGCCTTCAAGATAGAAATAGATCAAGGTTAAGTGAAGCTGCCTCAGCAGTGCTCTTTTCAGAGGCAACTCTTAGGAACAGTTGCAGTTACCAAACTTAAATACACAGTACAGTGATCCCTCGCTATATCGCGCTTCGCCTTTTGCGGCTTCACTCTAACGCGGATTTTATATATAAGCATATTTAAATATATATCGCGGATTTTTTGCTGGTTCGCGGATTTCTGAGGACAACGGGTCTTTTAATTTCTGGTACATGCTTCCTCAGTTAGTTTGCCCAGTTGATTTCATACAAGGGACGCTATTGGCAGATGGCTGAGAAGCTACCCAACTTACTTTTCTCTTTCTCTCTCTTGCGCTTTCTCTGATCCTGACGTAGGGGGTGTGAGCAGGGGGGCTGTTCGCACACCTAGACGATACGGACGCTTGTCTAAAAATGCTGAAAGATTATCTTCACGTTGCTACCTTCTGTGCAGCTGCTTAGTGACGTGACATGCTGCACGGTGCTTCGCATACTTAAAAGCTCGAAGGGCACGTATTGATTTTTGCATGTTTGTTTTTCTCGGTCTCTCTCTCTCTCACTCTCTCCCTGCTCCTGACGGAGGGGGTGTGAGCTGCCGCCTTCAACAGCTTTGTGCCGCGGTGCTTCGCATACTAAAAAGCCAAACAGCCCTATTGATTTGTTTGCTTACTCTGTCTTTATGACAGTCTCTGCTCCTGACGCACACTCCTTTGAAGAGGAAGATATGTTTGCATTCTTTTAATTGTGAGACAGAACTGTCATCTCTGTCTTGTCATGGAGCACAGTTTAAACTTTTGAAAAAGAGACAAATGTTTGTTTGCAGTGTTTGAATAACATTCCTGTCTCTCTACAACCTCCTGTGTTTCTGCGCAAATCTGTGACCCAAGCATGACAATATAAAAATAACCATATAAACATATGGTTTCTACTTTGCGGATTTTCTTATTTCACGGGTGGCTCTGGAACGCAACCCCCGCGATGGAGGAGGGATTACTGTACATAGACTGAATATTAAATAATGAAACAATTTTATTCAAACATGGTGCCATAGGGAGATGGAGCCTACAAGTCAGTCAATTACCCACTGTTGAGAGAGAGAGAGAGAGAGAGAGAGAGAACCAGGCTAAATCAAAAATAAACTTGAGTCACTCTTACCAGATAATAAAAGAAAAAGTTTAAATTTGAATTGCAAACAGAAATTCTCTTGTTCTAAAGAAAAATTAAATTCCCATATAACAACTTGTGTACAAAGTTCTACCATGCAAAAGTTAAAAATAAAAAAGTAACAGCCTATGTATTTTGGGATTTTTCTTAATTTCTTACTTGGGGCAAACTGAAAAAATATACATGTTATTGGATCAATTTCCCCATAAATAAAGTATTATTCAAGAAACAAATACTTACTTGCAAAAGAAGCAGTAGAAAACCCAGAAGAACCATCTCACTCAAAGGGAAAAGCACTGATGTTTTTGACAAGGGACCTCTGTCATAAACAAGATTCCCTAAACCACTCAAATAATATTACACCAGGAACACCTGTTTGGATGTATAGACTTTTAAAAGGGCTTTTCTTAATGCTTTGAGCATTTAATGCTCTTAGTATGATCTAAATATATCTGTGTGTGCAAAGATACACAGCTAAAATCAGCATAAAAATGTGCTAAATATATTTTATCAAAAATAAAACAAATGTCTACACATCAATATACGTATACAGTAAACCCGATAAGGTGTTGACCTTTTCTTACTGTTCACTATACTGTAATGTTCAATTGGTGTATTAACATTTTGAAATGACACATTCAGTTTACCTGCTTTAAAAATGACTGGAATAGTTTTCAAATTTAGCTTCATACAAACATCTCCTACTTGGAGGTGCAAATACCAAAATATACTCAGCAAAAAGTAGTCACTTAAGTAGAACATTGTTTATTTGAGCGTATTTTTCCCCAAATACAATCAAGACCTATAAACCACAGGAAAATAAGCATATTTTTATACAATAACATACACTATGTATAAATTAGCTTGGAAATCCCAACTTCCTGCAAGTAAGACATGGACTAATCCAAAAAAACAAAAAAACAGTAAACAAAGTTAATAATAATGAAAACAATGTATTTACTTAATGTTAATTTAAGCAGCTAAGGTAAGCACTACCAAATAGTCTGGAAGGATATCTCTTTTCACCTTTGTGTAAATGGTACTTTTAAGCACATTATATGTAACAAAATAAAAGGTGCAATGTAATTCTAAAAATACTGTACATAGAATTACAATTTCACTTTCATAACAATTTCCAAAAAAACATTTATAGAACCATGAATAACAAATATTAAGAACATCAATTTTAGAAAAGTATCTTGTCTAAATTTGTCAAACATGAGTTTCAACTGCACTTTCGAACACTTCTTGGATGTCATAAAATAATCCACCAAAAATAAAAATGAAATCTTTTCTATATTCTTACTAGAATAACTAATAAATACATAATTTATTTAATTGTAGAATGTTAAGCATAATTTATTGCTAATAAACAATCGATGAGAGGTGGTAAAAGGTCTTGAATATTATTTGATATATATACACACACATGCGCGCACACAGAAACACACACACCCTTCTTCCACTGTTAACAATATGCCTGCATGCATCTAGAGTCTTTAGGAATGATGCTGTGAGGTGCATATTTTATAACTCACTTCACATGGCAAACAGAGCACTGTGCATTAAATTTCAAATGGCATTTCTCACCATTCTTTTTCTGGATTCTTCATTCCAACACAAGGTCCTAAACCGGTTGTCAATCCACTAAGTGTCACACCCATGACCACTAATTCAATTTAGAGTCGCACATCACTCTAATGTCAATGTTTTTGGGAGGAAACCAGATTACACAAAAAGGGGTGAGCATGCAAACTCCACAGACTGTACCTGGGCTGGGACTTGTAGGGAGCTAACCAATGCACTACCATATGTATATCTTTATTATAAACAGGAGAAAGGACTTGATGTGCAAACAAAAGCAATTAAGGTCAAAGGAACATTTTTTTTCATATAATACCTACAAATATTTACTGCAATGATGCACACAAACACTTAAAAGTTATTTTTGAATTTAATGTCACTTGAGGAATGACTTATGGTGTATTCAACAAAACACAGTTCTTTATATTTAAAACAACAAATAAAAAGTCTTAAAACAAAAGATATCATAACTATTTAATTTTAAACTAAATACAGAACATTGGGGCAATTAGTAGAAAGAATACATATGTATTTTAAAAATAAGAAAAAAAAAAGTAAACTGAAATACACCAGCAGTTTAAATGAGCTTACATTGGTCCACAAAAAATATTAAACTGACAGAACAATGTTCTCCTAGTGCATATAAAGTATCGTTATGTTAGGGGAAGCCCATTATAAAATTTTCTGATGAACACACAAAATATTAGCATGTAAGAAATGCTTTAATACTTTACAAACAAACAGAACTCAAAAATGTCATTCATTAAAAATGATTTGAAAATCTTATATATATATTTTATACAGAGATGCTCACACTGCTTCATATACAGAAGGTTCCCCATGAACAAATACAAGTAGAAAACCTCTTCTCTTCATATTTCTAAAGTCTGCATTCACATTTTTTCCTGCTGATGTTTACTTTTCAGCAGCCTTACTTTTTTGCAGCATCTCCTAAAAACAAATTAAAAGAACAAATATAAATAACCAAAGTAGGAATTCCTATTACACTTTTGTTTCATGAAGGAATGTATGTCAAGAGTGCTTTTGAAGAGAAAAGAAAGTTGAACAGACTGATAATTATGAAGCTAGAAAATGAAGGTGTGATGATGAAATTTGTTAGTGCATAAGCCTTGAAAGTTGGGTGTACAATGGATGAGAAAGAAGATATATGAAGAGAGTTGGATGAAGTGGTGGGAGAGCGGTGGTTGGAGAGAATTGCAATGGACATGTTGATGAATGGAACAGAGGGGATGAGGAGGTGATTGGGTAGGTATAGAGTCAAGGAGAGTAATGCAGAGAGTCACGTAATAATGGATTTTGAGAAAAGGATGGACATGGTTGTGGTAAATACGTATTTTAAGAAAAGGGAGGAACACAAGGTGACGTATAAGAGTGGAGGAAGATGCACAAAGGTGGATTATATGCAGAAGAGTCAGTCTGAAGGAGACTGCAGAGTGGTGGCAGGGGAAAGTGTAGTTAGGCAGCATAAGAATGTGATCTCTAACATCATCCTACAGACCAAGGAGAGGAGGAGAGTGAGGGGAGAGCCAAGGATAAAATGGGATGAATTGAAAAAGATGTGTGACAAGGATGAAAAAGATTAGAAATGAGTACATTAGAGGGTCAGATTGGATGGTTTGGAGACAAAGCCAGAGAAACAAGACTGAGCTGGTTTTTATTCTTCTTTTCTTCATTATGTAAAGCACTTTGAGCTACTTTTTGTATGAAAATGTGCTATATAAATAAATGTTGTTGTTGTTGACTTGTGCAAATGAGAGATGCAGGGTATACTGGAAGAAGGATGTTAAGGATAGGACTGCCAGGAAAGAGGGAAAAGAGGAAGGCCTAATATGGAGTACCTGGAGAAAAATTGTGCTAAAATGCAAAGGTATTGCAGACTCCACAAAGACTGTGACCAGGCTTGTACTGTAACTCAGTTTTCTGAAGTTGAGGCACCACCATTAAAAACTATGCCATGGCACAGGACAATTAAAATTGTCAACAAATAAGAGATACTGTTATAAAGTTGAAAAATGAAGACTTGACAATGAACCTCTATAAAGCAGTAAAAACTGCACAGAGAAATTGCCTCTCACTGTCTACAAGTAATTCTCTTTAGTTTTGTCAAGTTAACAAATTACTTTAAATTGGCCCTTAAAAGGATGTATGGTGCTGGTTCTTGCCTTCCATCCAATGCCACCTGTATAAGTAGCAGTACACCTTGATCTTGGATGAACCTGGATGAAGTAATTCAGTCATGGATAGATGCATGATGATAAATGAAAAATAACACATACTCCAAAGAAAATAAACAGATCACTTTGAAAAAGTTACACAAAGAAACAAAACAAACAAAAAAAAAAACCAACAACTTTACTTTAACTTTGCTGTAATGGCCCAAAGTGCTGCAATGGGTTGTTTTTGCCATTTCCTCGTTGCTATAAAACAGAGAGCAGAGTCTGCAGAAGTACCCAGTCTTAGGAATTACATACTCAACCCCTAAAACAGAAAACAAATTAGATTGTAAAAACACTTTATGCTTCTAATATTTTGTTAATCCTACAGAATTACAAATTACATATTTAAATAAGATGAATATTAATATGTTATACATTTATCAGCATCAATACATTTAGTTGAAATATTTCAACAATTTATTAAGCACTAAGTGTTTTTTTGTGAAATTTACAAAATTTTCACTAAAGACACTAACACAAATGGTCAAAAACTTTGTAACACCCCCTTTTTCTTGAAATTTAAGCAGTTAAAGTCGAGCAAATAACCTGAAATGATACAAAGGTAAATGGTAGGCTGTCAAAGATTATTAAAAAAAAATTACCAAAAAAAAAAAAATCAGTAATACAAAAAGGTCTTTTTTTCAGCGAACAAGTAATGGTTTAACAACTTACAATTTTCTATAGCAATGTAAGTAAATTAGGCCTTACAAGTTGATGCAAACAACTCCTATAGGTGTCTTACCTTGTGCTGACTGTGTGTATAAAAGCAGTGTTGCTAATCCCTCTGAAGCATTATTTGGAAAATATTGCACTGTATATTGCTACCATAATGGTGAGAAAAAGGCAGTTAACAAAGGAAGACAGTCATACCATTATAATCCTTAAAATTACAGGCGGGGGTGGCCAAGAGAGCCACAGTGGGTGCAGGTTTTTGTTCTAACCAAGTGGCTTAATTAGAAGCCAATCCTCACCAATAACGGATCTTATTTAATTATATAGCTTGTTAGTGTTTTAAATCTACCATGTTAGCTCATTCTTAAATCATAGATTTTTTCCCTCTCTAATGATATCATTCAAGTATCATGTATCCTCCAAGTCATTTGAAGCTTAAAGCGGTTGAGTAATTTTAAGTTCTTACTTAATTAAACCAAATAGTAAATAATGATGAATACACATGTGTGGAAATGGAGACAAGCTAGATGTAGAACTGCTGGTTCTTTTGTTATTTGCATCTTATTGCTAAGAAGGAACAGTTAAAACATTGAATACAGCTGTTTAAGACTAAAATAAGCAATTAAGGGTTCAAAATCTTAACAAGAAAGAGAACTGAAATGAAACAGAAAAATGTCACTTGAACAATAAGTGCTTCATCAACAATAAATGATTTCTCATGATGCAATAATTGGGTTGGAACAAAAACCTGAAGCCGCTACAGCCATCCAGGACTTAAGTTGCTCAGCACTGAAATAAAACTAGTCATTAAGAAAATAGAATGAAAACCTGTAGCCTCTGAGGCTCTCCAGGATCAGAGTTAGCGACCCCTGGTATAGGTCTTACCTTAAGGAAAGAAACCCAAAGTGTCAGTGAATAGTCTTTCTACACCATCAAAAGGAACTTGGAAATGAAGAAAACTCTGAGGAACAGGCCTGGAGAGCCAAAGCCACATCAGAATCAGAAGACAACTTTCTGAGAGGCAATAGCTTGTGTGATAGATGCCTCACATGACAACAGCTTTAAGCAAAATCAATAATGCTTCAAGTGTGTAGCAACACAATTTGTTTGAGTACTGCTTCTATACAGATATAAGTGTGTGTAAAAAAATGAATACTTTGACTAGACAATCAATGCATGGATTTAAGAGTGAGTTCCTGCAGTAGAAGAATTTTTGAGGGATAGACTATGACCATTATTAATCTACTTGTAAGGCAGATAAAATATATGCTGCCTAATAAAAATAAATCATACCAAAAATATTAATTAAATGGCAACTTAAAAAAAATCTGACTAGATAATATATTCTAAAATCATTATTAATTATGCCTCCCAAAAACAAATTACCTTATCTCACTTTACTGCACTCTTAGTTTACTACTATACTGAACAATCCATTTAATATTTTATACATTTACAATAAGGATTTGCCAAACTGTCTTACCAACAGGTTGTGAAGGTTGGTATGGACCCAGTGTCTCAAGAGTGCATTCTGGACCGCTGAAATCAGCCTTTTCATCTGTTGTTATTTCGGTGTCTTCCTCAATCTTTATGAATTCTGAAATCTTAATGTCCAGATTATTTTCTTCTTTTTTAGTATTATTGATATCACCACACTTTAAAAGGAAAAAAGCTTAATTAAAACAATCTACATCACCAAGAAAAAGTGAAAGAGGAAGATAAAAAAATAATACAATGTTAACAGGGTAAACTGAGAGCTTTTGATTATTAGGGCTGCTGCGTGATTAATCAATGTAATTGACTGATCAAATAAATAAAATAATCCGGAAACCCACCACACACACCCATGTTGCGCACCGGCATGCTATGTCACCCTGCATTGTTTGAGTAGACTAATCATGGCAGCAGCTGCACCACATTCAGTGGAAGAAAGCTCCTCCAAACATCAGTAAAAGCCAAAAATCTGAGAAAAAGGTTGATTGTTTATTTTTTAAAAAACAGATGGTGTTCCAATGCAGCACCAGTTCAATACAAGGAAACCTGAAAAAGCATGCTGGAAGTATAGCACAGGACAACAATACCATAAGTAACCTACTTACACTTGCTTAGTCATTTGACAATAGTTTTTTTCAGTGTTGTGAGGCTGGTTAACTTGAGATGGTGATTACTGAGTAGGCTCCTATCAATTATGGAGAATCCACTGCATCCACTAAAGTGTCATCTCCAGACAGAGGAGCAGCTTCAGCGACAGACTGCTGTCACTGTCCTGCTCCACTGACAGACTGAGGAGATCGTTCCTCCCCCAAACAATGCGACTCTTCAGTTCCACCCTGGGGGGTAAACGTTAACATTAATCAAAGTTATTGTCTGTTTTTACCTGCATTTTTATTACTCTTTAATTTAATATTGTTTTTGTATCAGTATGCTGCTGCTGGAGTATGTAGGATTAATAAAGTATCTATCTATTAACATTGGGAGGAAAGTTATAGAACAGATAAATGGTCTGTTAAACGCATTTGCCGCCATTATCACTCACAAGTGCACTGAAGTAATGTTGCCGTAAAACAATGCACTTGGCTAGGTATATTTCTGGCAGAATCACATTCTTCACTGTTTTCCAGATAGTTATGCAAGGGATGGCACCTTGTAATTCTTTAAATGTTATCTTGTGGATCCAAAAAGAAAACCACCTATTACCAGTCAAAACCGAGTAGCAATGACATCCTATACAAACAAGGACAGCATTAAGTATTTTTTGGTATTCTCTTCAGTCACGGCTCAGGCCGACTCCAGAAGATTTTTTTTTTTTTTTAAATTTTTTATTTAAATCTAGCGTAGTTGACATAGTTGATCCAAACTGAAAGACACCTAGTCGCACATGGTGCCCCACCGAGAGTGGAGTTGCTGCTGGGAAGCTGTCTGTTTGGTGGAGAAACACCATTGTTACTGCAGTTTAGATCGCTAAATGTACAGACTGTACAGCTCAGCAAAATACCGTTTTTAATGTTAACAGGTATGAAAATAAGCACTTCTGAAATGAAATGGTTCTGGGCTCTTTCCACATTCTCTTGTATGTTGATGTGAATGGGGTGATGACTGATAAAGGATAACGTGAGAGTTATGCTGAATGCTGCTTATGAAGTGTTTGGAAGTGTTAAGGTTGTTTTCTACTTCTTCACTTCCCTTCCTATGTCTGAAGCATAATAATACTTTTTAACATAAGAACTGTTCAGAGTGAATTCATAAACCTCTTGCCCAGGATTTTGATTGATTGTTAATACTCATGTTAAACGTACAAGGTAACCTATTAATATATGTAGTGGGTTGCTTTTGAGAAAGGGAAAAATTCCTGATAAACACCAAGAATTTAAAATGAATATTTTTATATTTCATACTAGACATTAAGCCCGTTACAATAATGGGCGCTAGAACAGTCTATATTAAATGGCAAGGGACTGTCTATTGTCTACTGTCTAGGCGGAGTGGTGGCTCTGAGACTAAGGATCTGTGCTGGTATCCAGAAGGTTGCCGGTTCGAATCCCCGTCACTGCCAAAAGAGATCCTACTCTGCTGGGCCCTTGAGCAAGACCCTTAACCTGTAATTGCTCCAGGGGCGCTGTACAATGGCTGACCCTGCGCTCTGACCCCCAAGGGGTATGCGAAAACTAACAAATTTCTAATACGAGAAATCGTATAAGACGAAAAAAAAAAATTTTCTGTTACAGTAATACTGGATTGTATGTGGCTGTAATATGCGTCACTGTATTGTGTGCCTTTAATTTTCTCTCGCAGTAATACTGGTTTGTATTTCCGTAATATGCGTTTAATTTTCTGTCACAACAGTGGCCAATCAGCAGAGTCTCCCCAGCAACTAATGTAATGTGTAGCGTGCAGCTGATAATCGTGACCATGGCATCTCTCCAGCAAGTACTGTGCAGCTCTTTAGCAAGTATTTTAATCTGTGCTGACGTGCAGCCGATTATTGTATGTGTGGCATCTCCCCAGAAACGGATTTTATGTGCGCGAAAATAAATCTACTTTTAAAACTCATCCTATTGTAATATCATGAAAATTTGTATATTTAGGAAAACTCCTTCAACGACTGACACTTTACCGGGCCAAGCTTCTTTATCGCAAATCTGACATCCTCAGAGTGAACACTTGCACAACAACAAACACTAATCCCACCTCTTTGGGGAAGCTGGTCTCCGCATCTCAGTACCTGATTGGATTTTTCGTGCCTTACCTCATTTATCGAAATCCAATTGGATCGGCTGCGCGATATTTTATAGGTCCTGCCCTCTCTGTCTTGTGTTACGCATCAGGCGGCCTTTTTTTGGGGAAGCTGGTCTCCACGTCTCAGTACCCGATTGGATTTTTCGTGCCTTATGTTTTAGGTCTTGCCTCATTTACCAAAATCCGATTGGATCGGCCGCGCGATATTTTATAGGTCTCACCCTCTCTGTCTTGTGTGAAGCGTCAGGTGGCCTTTAAAGCATCTGCTTTGAAGCATTGCACTGTGCCCCGCGCATGCGCACTTCACCAGAAGACACACACACACGGACACATGGACGCACACAGGGATTTTATTAAAGAGGATGTGACACATATGATATGTGATTTTTGAGACACCACACACAATTCTAAATATACCTTTCACAAATGTATCTCCTCTCTCTTAGTAAAAAAAAAAAAAAACTTCCTCCTAAGGAACAATACTTGCACACCACTGGTTGAAGCAGCTCTGACAACAGTGTGCTCAACATGCTAAATAAAGACATGAGACCTCTGGCAATGGTGGAGGATGACGAATTCCAGGCTATGACTAAAACCTTCTGACCTGGCTATGTTCTCCCCAAACGCACCTGGCTTCAATAACATGATGGAAAAGAAACAGGAGAACACATTCCACAAAGTCAAACTTGCCCTCCCTTCTTCCTAGTGCAGTGTAGTCCAACAATGGATGCAAGGACAAGTACAGAGGCATATCTGGGCATTACCTTCCATTTCATTAATGACAACTGGGAGCTTTGCAGCTACAGTTTGATGACTATGCCTCTTGAAGAACAACATACTACTGAAAATATCCCAAACTGGATTGAAAGGGCAGCTGAAAAGTTTGGGATTCCTATAAACATGGCTGTGGTTCATGATAATGCTGCTAATGTGGTAGCAGCGCTTAGTGTTTTGGAAGAGACGCATGGGATATCTTCAATATGCTTTGCTGGCCACAATTTACAAATTGTAGTGAATCAAGCCTTGAAGAATCTCCGGATCACAAAAACAACTCAAGAGTGAACTCGCCAGCTCTAAGCTCAAAACCAAGCAAAACCATTTTGGCACCCCTGAACACAAACTAATTCAATATGTTACTGTTAGATGGGACAGCATATATTACATGATCAATCCACTTTTTGGAGCAGATCTGGCCAGTTACAACAGTTCTTTCAGACCCAGGAGTGACACAGAAAGGGAAGCATTTCCTAGCTGTTAAAGGTGGACCATGCTTGAGGAACTAGAACAAGATCTTAAAACTGTTCGAGTGTGCCGTTGTATATCTGACTGGTGAATCATATGCAACAATTTTTGCTTTACCTGCACTCATCAACGGACTCCTCAATTCCACATAGAATGCAACCTTAGATGCCACTCCTATGGGGACATTCCAGATGACGGTTTCACAAGGAATTATCAAAAGATGGGTGCTAGAGATGACCTATAGAGGTGATGCTGGAAACAAATGTAATTGCTGCTGCCCTTGAACCCAGATTTCGTAAATTCAATTTTTTTTAAATTTTCTTTCCAGAAAAAGAATTAAATGTTCAGTTGAAAGTGCGAGACCTTGCACTAGAAGCAAAGAAAGGAATGAGGGAAGAGGAAGCAGCAACAGTTCACCAATGAGATCAAAATCTCAGCTCATGCTAAGGAGAAGAGGCAAGTGTCTTTACTGGACTCACTAAGGCCTGACTAAGAACCACATGACAGTGAGCATGACGACGATGCACAAGAAAGCACAGTTAGCCAAATGGTGAGAAAGGAGTTTCTAACCTATTTTGGAGAACATCCTCTTCCCAAAAGTGAAAACCCACTCTAGTGGTGGAAAGATAATAAGGCAACATTTCCCACATTGGGTATTTTGGCAAAAATCACATGTATGTATCTGCCTCATCTACTGCTTCCGAATGGCTGTTTTTCCATTTTCCAAAAGCCTATTTTTTTTGGTCCGGTTTAAGTTGGATTGCTGACATGAAGTTAAGTCCATTATTAATCAAAAATATTTTTTGACTTAAATTTAATTGTTAACAATGCTTCTTGTTGGAGTTATTTTAGTTTTGATCCCGATCCCCCCCCCATTTCCTGATGTTTTCAAATTCTATATACCTGTAAAAATGTATTAATTAAATATTCACATACAGCACTGACATGCCTACTTGAATTATTTGGACAAAATTAAGCATCAGATTAATTAATAAAATAGTTGAACAATTAATCATTTACAAAATAATCGTCTGTGGCAGCCCTAGTGTACAGAGTAATGATCAGGTACCAATGAAACACCACTTTCAAGTCCTTTATTATTTTCAGAAGAACCAGTAATAATAAAACTAAAACATTATTTTCTATATGTTTCAAACTATAGCATCTGCTACAAGGTCATAAAGATATTAAGAGCCCTTATCTTTACAACCTGTTCTTATTGTTAAATTATTTCTTTACCTGGCAAGACAATCGAAATGTGGCATTAGAAATCTTAATTAAGCATGGGAGTTTCTGCTTAGGGTAATGTATGCCTCAGCAATTTATGCAGATCATCTTGAAGAAAAGGTGAAACTAGTACATAAAGGCTTAAAGCATTAGTGAAGAAAAATTCAAACCATCATATACATGTAAAAGTATAGGCAACAGATCAATTTTATGGGAAACAATTTGATGGTTTGCATTGTGGGATGCCAGAGTGCTACAGATGGGTGCAGGTAGTCAAGGATTGCCATACAGAATTAACTAAACTCCATCCCCAACTACAGTTGCAGCAAAAATATAATAGAAAATAAATATTATTTTAAATCAACGTCATAAAAAGGCAGATTGTGGAAGTGGTGCACAAAAATAGATCTGTAAAATACTGCAGAACTGCACAGCTTTTCTAGATCAGCACAATGATGAAATTACTGAGAAGTAAAACAAGCAACCATTCTTTAACATTTGAATGTTAGTTCTGGCTTGGAATAAAACTTTCTAAAGATTAATTTGAATTATATTCAAATAGTGACATTCGATCTCACAGCACCAAAGTCAATATCAGATTTTTTTGCACTATTATCTGAATTGTACAGATATTTGTTACGAGAGGCTGTTAAGACTTAGTGAAACTCACACAATTTGGGAATCTTGAGGCATCTTAATGGAACAACTAATTTTAAATTATACTAAACTATTTCCTAGCTCTCAGTCCAGAATTAGTTCCTGCCTGGTCTCATATGCTAGCTGGAATAGGCTGCAGCACCCCTGGCAACCCCGATCTTAGTTGAGCGGGTTGGAAAATGACATGACTAAACCATTTCAAAACTGAGATTGCATTGCAATTGTCAGATCTTAAAAGGTGTTAATTACAACTTTAATTGGTGTTGTCCAATGCAGAAACGTGGAAATAAAATTTTGTTTCAAATGAATTAGACATCTCAATTTAATTTAATTGGCTTACCTCATCAATATTACTAGTTTCCATACTTATGTTGCAGGAGTCATTTTCTTTTCTGAATTTCTCTTCAGTATCAATTGCTGGACATTCCAGGGATTGAATGGGCAGATCTTCAACCACTGCAGAAGTAGGTTCTTCTTTTATATCTTTTAACTTTTTAACAGCTGGACCTGCATCATCGTCACTACTTATTCCTTTTGGGGACCTTGTTAACTCATGAACTCTTTTCCCAGCTGGTTCTTTTGTTTTTGATTTTTCCTTCTGATTGTCTGCTCGAGAAGATACTTCATGATCAGGTGATGGTGAAGGTGGTTTCAAACTGCAAATTCAAGAGGAGAAGATGCTGATACACCTTTTGCAGGTATAAGAAAACATAGGTTATACATGCTGAGCATTACCACCACTACTGAATGGTATACAGCAGTAACTTATATTTAATCTTTGTACTGTATAAATATCTAACTGTAAAAACTCTTCCCTACTCAAATTATTATAACTACTGCACAGACTAAATTAGGGGAAGCAGTGAAAGCAGAGTATCATTACAAGATAGATGATACAACTACAATTGTAATACCGAGTATCTGTGGCATGAATCAACCAGTGTCACTAACTCTGTGCAGTCAGAAATGTTCCCCTTATTAAGAAACTATGCATGCTGTTACCTGGCATAATCCACAAAAATCATGGTCTCTGAAACCTGATAATAATCAAGCAACTTCAATTTAACATTTAATTTATGGTGCTTTTGCTTTGATCAACAACCTTAAAATGATAATCATATGATATGTCTGTGACAGACTACAGTATATCATATAAACCAGGAGAACAAGCAGCATGACAATGTAATAATTCCATTTCAACAGAAACAGACTGGGTGAGTTGTCAAAGTATTTCAATTTACTATGAAGAATCTTATATATAAAGCAGACTAACAATCTTGCTGTCTTGTATGTATGTTATCATCCAGTTGACGCTTGGGACGTTTCTTATGTGCTCCGTAAAAATAACCGACAGTTTTATCATGAAAAATCCGTAGTATTAATTTGTTTGTTGTTTAATATTTGTATTTGTTAACTATATTTTCATCTTGCATTATTCTTATTGTAACAATGTTGTAGTGGTAATAGAATTAAATCAGCTTAATAATAATGATATTAATTTAATTGACTTTTTTTCGTCATCATAAATTCTGTATGTAAAAACGTATTACTACACCACAAAACAAAAATTAATCTGTCAAATTGTGAATTTTTTTAATTATATTTTTCTCAAACAATTAAACAAAAAAACCCCCTTTATTTTCCTTCCGGACATCGCCAAGTATTTCAGCTAGATCATTTTTGCCATTTATAACTTAAGGTTCCAAGGTGTCATACATATAGACTGGAAATCATATATTGCAAATCAAATCTGTTTGGGTATTTGAAGAACATATCTTGAAACAGTAGTTAGTTTCATTAAATTTTAAAGTTTTTTTGTTTAACAATGTTCTATTATGTTTTAAACCCTCTTTCAATGCTATTATTTTAAACATCAGGACATCTCAGAATTATCTAGACTTAATTAGAGAAATTTAAGCTCAAGAGGCAAACAACATAATAGATTTTACTTTGCCCTTTATTTTTAAATAACCTAATATACTGTGCACAGTATGTAAGCATACAAATTAAAAGTATATGCCAACATGCAGAAGCCATGTATGACATACATCCAATGATTCAGTAGTTTGAAGGACCACCTTTAGCAGTAAGTTATCTCTTGGGGGAATTTTTGCATGCTCCTAACAACACTACTTCAGGGCTTATATATGACAGAATTCTTTGAATTTTTATACAGAATTTCTTCCATTGCATCTCAATGGGGTGAAGTTGTGTACTTTGACATTCAAAACCTTGTTTGACTCTTAAGTTATTCCACTGTAGATTTGCTTGTGTGCTTGAAATCACCTTCGTGTTACACAACTCAGCTTTGGCGAAGCTTTAGATGCAAGATAGATAACTTCATGTTTTCCTCAAGAATATTTTGACATAAAGAAAACTCAGGGAGGTGTCCTGTAGCTACAAAATAACCCCGAATCACTCATCCGTCACCATGGTTGACAGTTGGTATGAGGTTCTTGTGGAGATGGTCTTCATTAAACCTGGTATTTTGTGCAACAACAAAAAAGTCCATATTGGTCTCCTCCACGCAGAGAAAACAATAGTTTAGAAGGCTTGTAGTTCATTATGATGCAAGTTTGCAATCCTAAACAATGCCATCATGTTCTTTTTAGAGAGAAGCTTTTATCAGTGTACACTTTAAACAAAGACAGGCAAAGTCAATTAGAACATCTGCGAGAAACCTACAAATCCCTAGATGTGGCTTTTGTGATCTTTACAATTTTTTGGGAACACCATGCAATCTAAGTTTTTGGCAAATATGAAATCTCGGAAGACCGTCAATTGTCTTGAATGTTCCTCATTTCTAATTATACAACAGTTGACCTTATAACTTTTCCCAGAAATATAACCATGCTTCTCACAGGAAACTCCTGAGGATCTTTTGTTTTTGGCATGGTGTTGCCACAAACTTGAAGGATTTAAACAAAAAACTCTCAATGATTCTGCTTTCATACAGAGATGTTTTTACTTCCTGATCATTAACTAAACGAGTATACCTAGACCAGAGTCACACTACACAATTTAATACAGTGATTTTTAGGCATACCCTTTATTTACTGTATATAATCTTGGTGAGTTATGGATAGTCACAACACACATTTTGATCACCAATAATTTAGAGTGACATCCCCAGTCATTCAGTTATAGTGCTCTGTAATAAACCATAACAAAATGAAATGGTCGTAAAGTTGACTCATATGTTTGCCACATTACCACAGGCCAAAATTTTGGTTGAATTCACCATTTTGAAAAACATTCATGCAACACTGGTGCTGTTGGACAGGATGTTAATTGGCATTCAAAATGTAGTGAGCTCATGATATTTTGGAAATTTGAAACTGTGCTCAAAGTCATGTAGAGCAATGGCAGTATTAATCAGCTGCACCTAGCTCCAGCTACCTTCATAATGGACTTGAAAGCAAGGGTGGTGTAGATGGGACCAATTTGGGGCCACAAACTAGAGTGACTAGCAGATCGTTGGGAATGTGCCTGGAAAAATAGAGTACCTGCAGGAAATCTAAATAAGACATATGGTGAACATGTAAATTCCAAACAGATGGGTATGGATTCAAACCAAGCGACCTGGATCTGTAAGGTGGTAGCATTATACACTTTGTCTCAGTACTGTCCTGAAGCAAAACCTTTTATGCATCAAGTACAGATTTGTTTACATTTCTGCACTTTTCAATTAAAAAAAAAAAAAAAAAAAAAAAGACTATATACTGTACTTAATTTCTAGAATCACTGTATTGAAAAGTAAGCAGTCTGTTAAAAAGTGAATCAGAAATCATTCCAAGTATGTGAAACAGTAATAGCAGCAAAAGTAACAAACTGGAAAAACAATTAAGATTTAGCTTACCCCCTTGAAAGCCTCTTATACTTTCTGCACAAATTAACTTCCATCTTCCTACCATTTAACAGAGGTGGATTTGCAAGAAGCTCTTGTGACATTCGTAAAGCATCATCTGAAGTTTCCATCTCAATAAAAGCCTATTGAAAATAAGCAGAAAAAAAGATGCTTCAAAACTGAAAAAACTGAAGTAGTGACAAAAGCATATTGCACCACATATAATACAGGGTGAAAAACTCTAGTAAATTGTTGGAGTAAATAATTTTGATGATTACATTAGTGTTGGCTTGCAAAATTACTTCCTAAATCTTAAACTCTTAACAGGTATGAAATACCTTTGATTAAAAAAATGCTCTAGTCTAAAATATAATTTTTTTAAAAATACAATTTAATACAGAGCCCTAAAATTCAGGAGTCACTGGAGTCAACAGTTCATAAAAAATGAATAATTACAAACCAAACTACATACAAGACATATCACCCACTTACGAAAGGTAGATTATTCCTGAAAACCTCTTTGTAAGACGAAGGTTCGTAATGCAAACACAATTACCAAGAACTTTCATAGAAAAAAATGTTAATAATTCTCTGGCACCAAAACATTACCTACACAAAAATATGTGAAAATGAACAGAATTAATTTTAACATCATCATCAAAACAATTCATTAATACGATTTCCTTTCATTAAATACTATTTAATACAGCCATTTATACCCATGTTTATCACTTCACATTTCATACCCAGACTGGCCTAGTGTTCTCTCTTTGGCCTTTTCTTCTCCTTCAGTATTTTTTTTTTTAACACCATAATGCTCAAAATAATAGAAGATACTTGAGCACCACACAATAGGCTGATGTGAACGCAACATCAGCTGTGAGAATGACAGACTATGATTATGCGTGAACAATACATCCGGTGCTGATCCCTAGAGCAGGATACAGTGATATGTACTCTTGCGATTTTGATAATCCCCCAGACTCTGTCTTCGTAACCATACAGCTTCAATGCAGTTTATATTCTTATACTTGAATTTTAGTAAAGTTGATGCTTCTAATTTGTATTGTTAAAATGAAAATTCTGAATCAAAATGCTAATATTGCTCAAGATAATTTGTCATTTTGAAAATGTTTCTGGGAAATAAAGAAATCAGAACAACAAAATCTTGTAAATACCCATACCTCAAATCGATTCCTAAGTATGATATAGCATCTCACTTTCCCAAAAGGTTTGGCAAGCTTCAAGACAGCATTATCTGTATATCTTGTGAATGGAAGATGCTTCAGGTAAACTACTCGTTCAGTATTCTACAACAAAAACAAGAGAAGCTTGAATATTCAGATCTAACCCTAGAATAAGTATTAGTTTGCTTAAACGCACACTGAAGTCATTTTTTTGTTGTATGCAAATAAAAAACTTTAGAATTTAATCATATTACATAAACCAAAATTGAACATTGTGGCTTGGTTTGCCTTTAACAAGTTACTATAGCAAACTCACTGTATGACACTTATGGGAAGCTAACTGATGACTTCATTAATGTGGTTTATACAGAGTTATAACTAAGCTAAACTTTACTTTTAGATTAATCAGTGCCTCTGAATTGGCCCCAAATAAAAGTATTGATATATATGTAAATACAGTGATCCCTCGCTATATCGCGCTTCGCCTTTCGCGGCTTCACTCTATCGCAGATTTTATATGTAAGCATATTTAAATATATATCGCGGATTTTTTGCTGGTTCGCGGATTTCTGAGGACAATGGGTCTTTTAATTTCTGGTACATGCTTCCTCAGTTGGTTTGCCCAGTTGATTTCATACAAGGGATGCTATTGGCAGATGGCTGAGAAGCTACCCAACTTACTTTTCTCTTTCTCTCTCTTGCGCTTTCTATGATCCTGACGTAGGGGGTGTGAGCAGGGGGGCTGTTCGCACACCTAGAAGATACTGACGCTCGTCTAAAAATGCTGAAAGATTATCTTCACGTTGCTACCTTCTGTGCAGCTGCTTAGTGAAGCGACATGCTGCACAGTGCTTCGCATACTTAAAAGCTCAAAGGGCACGTATTGATTTTTGCATGTTTGTTTTTCTCTGTCTCGCTCTCTCTCTCTCTCTCTCTCCCCCTGCTCCTGACGGAGGGGGTGTGAGCTGCCGCCTTCAACAGCTTTGTGCCGCGGTGCTTCGCATACTTAAAAGCTAAACAGCCCTATTGATTTGTTTGCTAGAGATTGTTTTCTCTATCTATGTGACAGTCTGTGCTCCTGACACGCACTCCTTTGAAGAGGAAGATATGTTTGCATTCTTTTAATTGTGAGACAGAACTGTCATCTCTGTCTTGTCATGGAGCACAGTTTAAACTTTTGAAAAAGAGACAAATGTTTGTTTGCAGTGTTTGAATAACATTCCTGTCTCTCTACAACCTCCTGTGTTTCTGCGCAAATCTGTGACCCAAGCATGACAATATAAAAATAACCATATAAACATATGGTTTCTACTTCGCGGATTTTCTTATTTCGCGGGTGGCTCTGGAACGCAACCCCCGCGATGGAGGAGGGATTACTGTATGCCCAATGATAGGCTGGTCATGCCACATAATGCTGGACAAAGCTAGACTATATGGGTAATCCAGTTATATAAATATTATTGGAAGGTAACAAAAAAATGCAAAATGTTTGCTTCTGGGTTTCTGATCTTACAGCCCACTGAAGAAACTTTCAAAAAAAAAAAAAGCACTACTGACAAATATTTTTTTTACTTTGTCCTGATGCAATATTCCTCTATAATACAACAGGGAAATAAGTATTAAATGAGTCAACATTTTTCTCAGTAAATATATTTCTAATGGGGCTATTGATTTGAAATTTTCACCAGATGTTGGTAACAGCCCAAGTAATCCACACATACAAAGACATTAAGAAAAGGAGGTGCAAAAAGACATGGAAAGCCAAGAAACCAGCTGAAATCTGTCAGTATTCTGAAAGCAATCCTGCCCCCCATCAATGCAAATTAATATCAGCTGGTTTAGTTCCTAATTGATGGCCTATAAAAAGGTTTCTCATTACCAAGGTGTCACACAAGAAGCATCTCATGATGGGTAAAAGCAAAGAGCTCTCTCAAGACCTTTGCAGCCTTATTGTTGCAAAATATACTGATGGCAATGGTTACAGACGTACTTCTAAACTTCTGAATGTTCCAGTGAGCTCCGTTGAGGCCAAAAAGAACATCAATTCATCATAAACTGGCCATGACAAGGTGTTCCTCACAAGATTTCTGACAGAGGAGTCAAAAGAACAATCAGAAGACTTATCCAAGAGCCAAAGATCACTTGTGGAGAGCTTCAGAAAGACCTGGAATTAGCAGGTACAGTTATTTCAAAGAAAACAATAAGTAATGCACTCAACTGCCATGGCCTCTATGCACACTCACTGCGCAAGACTCCACTGCTGAAGAAAAAGCAAGCTGAAGCTCGTTTAAAGCTTGCTGCATAATATTTGGACAAGCCAATGAAATACTGGAGAATATAGCCTGGACAGATGTGACCAAAATTGAATTTTTTTTTAATTAATTTTATTGTAATCATTCCATACAAACAGATCAATTTATACAAAAAAGAACTGAAGACAAATCAAACCCCACCCTTGAGAAGGAGAGCATGGCCAAAGCAGAATTGCTTAGGGCTTTTTAATAGGGCAAAAATAAACAAAAGAAAGGAAAAAATATATATAGGTAAATAAAAAATGGAGAAGGGAAAGAAATGCGGAAATAATTATTTCTTCTTATTCTAAAATATTATTGATTAGTTCCTGCCAGGTTTTGAAAAAATTCTGTACAGATCCTCTAACTGAGAATTTGATTTTTTCCAATTTCAAATAATATAAAACATTGGTTTCCCACTGACTTATCAGAGGAGAGTTAGGATTCTTCCAATTTAACAAAATAAGTCTGCGTGCCAAGAGTGTAGTGAATGCAATCACCGTTTGCTTGTCCTTCTCCACTTCAAGTCCATCTGGAAGAACACCGAACACAGCGGTTAATGGGTTAGGAGGGATTGTGACACCAAAGCTGTCTGAAAGGCACTTAAAAATTTTGGTCCAAAATGATGTTAATTTGGTGCAGGCCCAAAACATGTGACCCAGTGAGGCAGGAGCTTGGTTGCAGCGTTCGCAGGTTGGATCTTGCCCTGGAAACATTTTGGACAGTTTTAAGAGAGACAGATGAGCTCAATATATAATTTTTAGTTGAATAATTCTATGCTTTGCGCATATGGAGCTCGAGTGAATTCTCTGCAATGCTACCTTCCACTCCTTTTCTGATATATTAAGAAATCTTTTTCCCAATGTCCTCTTGGATCTTTGAAAGGAAGGGAATCTAACAAGATTTTATATAATGCGGAAATGGTGTCTAATTCCTCGAAATTGAGCAGTATTTTTTCCAGCATGGTGGAGGGTACGAGATGAGGAAAATCGGGCAGTTTCTGTTTAACAAAGTTTCTAATTTGAAGATAGTGAAAGAAATGTGTAGCTGGGAGGTTGAATTTGGAATGTAATTGTTCAAAGGATGCAAAGATATTGTCTATATAAAGATCTCTGAGCAATTTAATCCCAAATCTTTTCCAGGTATTAAAAACTGGATATGTTTGCGAGGGTTGAAAGAGGTGGTTCTCTTGCAGAGGTGCCACAGATAAAAGATTTTCCATCTTAAAATGCTTTCTAAGTTGGTTCCATATTCTGAGTGAGTAAAGCACAATTGGGTTATTAGTACATTTGCGATAACTTGCATTTATTGGAGCGCACAGCAGGGAGTATAAAGAAGTACTACAGGATTTTACTTCTATTGCGGGCCAAGCCTGTGTATGTTCATTTTTTTGTGTCCAGGTTTTTATGGCTTGTATGTTTGCTGCCCAGTAATAAAACTGAAAATTAGGTAAAGCCATGCCACCTTCTGCCTGAGGTCTTTGTAGGGTCGCTCTTTGGATACGTGAGTGTTTTGAGCTCCAAATAAATGAGGTTGTAGTTGAATCTAATTGCTTAAAAAATGATTTATTGATATATATTGGAATGTTTTGAAATAAAAAAATAAGTTTAGGAAGGATATTCATCTTAACGTTAATTCTTCCAGCTAGAGTAAGATGAAGGGTTGACCATCTATGCAAGTCTTGCTTAATTTTTTCTATACAGATGGCAAAATTTTGTTGATAAAGAGCTTTATGTTTACTTATGATATTTACCCCTAGGTATTTAAACTGATCTGCTATGGTAAAAGGTAGGGTGTCCAATCTAATATTATATGCTTGTGAATTCACTGGAAAGAGTATACTTTTATTCAGATTAATTCTGAGACCAGATATCTTTTGAAATTCTGTAAGTGCTGTTAAAACTGCAGGCACAGTGTTTTCTGGGTCTGATATATATAAAACCATATCATCTGCATATAGAGAAATTTTCTGTTCCAGTCCTTCTCTGATAATCCCCTTTATCTGATAAGAATTTTGACAGTGAACCGCCAGTGGTTCAATGGCGATTGCAAACAGCAGTGGTGACAAGGGGCATCCTTATCTGGTGCCACGGTCTAGCTTAAAGTAGTCTGAACAAATGTTGTTAATACAAACTGAAGTCTCTGGATTGGTATACAGTAGTTTGATCCATGCACAAATATTCGGGCCAAACCCAAATTTCTCCAATGCAGTGAAAAGGTAGTTCCATTCAATCATATCAAATGCTTTTTCTGCATCTAATGATAGTAATATCTCTGGGGTGTTTGACTTTGCTGGTGAATATATTACATTAAACAGGCGTCGGAGATTGGAAGATAAGTGTCGGCCTTTAATAAATCCAGTTTGAGCCTGTGATATTACCGAGGGCAGTTTCTCCATCCTTCTAGCTATAATTTTTGAGAGGATCTTAACATCATTATCCAGGAGTGAAATTGGTCTGTATGATACACATTGTAACAAGTCCTTATTTTGTTTAGGAAAGACGTTATTGCATGCATCATGTTTGGAGGAGAAATGTCACTGCACATCACCCCAAAAACACCATACCAACAGTGAAGTTTGGAGGTTGGAACATCATGGTGTGGGGCAGTTTTTCAGCATATGGTACTGGCAGACTTCATATAATTGAAGGAAGGATGAATGGAGAAATGTACATGGACATTCTTGTTAAGAATCTGCTGCCATCTACCAGGATGCTGAAAATGAAACAAGGGTGGGCATTTCAACTAGACAATGATCCCAAACACACAGCCAAGGAAACTCTCAATTGGTTTCAGAGGAAGAACATAAAGCTGCTAGAATGGCCCACTCCAATTGAAAATCTATCAAAAGAACTGAAGATCAGAGTTCATAGAAGAGGCCCCCGGAACCTGTGTCTGTGTGGAAGAATGGGCCAAAATCACACCTAAGCAATGCACACGACTAGTTTCTCCATACAGAGGCTTTTCTACTAAGTATTAAATAAATTTCAATAAGCATGTTCAATACTTATTTCCTGTGTCATTCCACTATATTACACAATTTATGGATTTGTTTGTTTTGATTTCTTTGTATGTGTGGATTACTTGCGTTGTTACCAACATCTGGTGACACTTTCATGTCAATAGCCCCATTAGAAATACATTTACTGAGAAAAACATGCCACGTTCAATACTCCTTTTTTCCTGCTGTATCTACTTGGGATCTGCGCTCTTCCTAAAGGTTTGCAGATTCATTTGGTTAAAGACATCATAACATATACAATACCACTGAATCAGTCATTTGATTAAAAACTTTCCCAGCTGGCATCTGTTCTACTTTACAGACTCAGAAATGTGTTTTATGACTAAAGTGACAAAAATAAAACTCTTCAGGCAACTTCTAATGTGTTGACATTCAAATGTAAATTAAAGTTGTGGTATCACCAGTACTTTTTTTTGGAAGTAATTTATAATTAGTAAAAAATATTAACATGCATAATCCTGGAAAATGCAGAATGAAAAAAATTTTGAAATACTAAATAGGACGACAGAAAGTTTATTCTTATACATGAAAGCCTGTAACCATTAGAATCAAATAACATTCTCAGACTTAATCCAAATGAGGGTTGCAAGGGGCTGGGACACATCCTAGGCACCCTGGAAACAGCAGTGGACAGGTTATCAGTGCATCCTAGGGCACACTCATGCACAAACTGACCCTAACATCAACACAGGGTCAATTAATCTTCACAAATTAACCTGATCTGCAGGTCTTTGGAGATTTGGTAGAAATCTTGCACATGGAGAAATAGATTTTACAAAGTTTATTAATATTTACAGCTAGTTGGGTTATAACATTAAGCTGTTGAGAAATGTTAAAAACATTTTATATATTTTACAGCATAACTTTTTTATTCATAAGTCTAAGGCTACAAGGTAAGCAATTCCATTCAACCTCTATTATTACTATTTGTAGTCCTTTTTCCCCCCTCCACGGTCCACAAAGAAGAGGGAGGAAATAATCAGTTCTTCAATGGAGACAAAAAGAGTCTTTCAATTTCTGCCTCTCCTGAAAGTAATCTTGTGTAGAAACAGGTCAAAAAATACCAGGGATTGTTTAAAATAAATTGTACTTGTAAATAAAACACATTTTTCAACCTACCGCCAAAGTCTTGAATGATTTAGACAGATGGACGTTCACTTTTGTGCCGAAGACCACAGGTTCTTTTTTACTGTAGAAGTCCACCATTTTAATTGCATCTTCCTCCTTTGACAGTTCTATTAGTGCCTGCTTTTAAAATACAAACAGTTGTTTTGTGAATATGGGGGTGGGAACACGCCACACACTCTTCTGCATATTTCGCAGCTTTTTATTTGAAAACTGCTCATATTTTTTTATATATATTTAAAATTGTTTTTACAGATTGGTCAAACAAATTCAATTTCAATTTCCTTTCTCCATTTTCAACTATTAATGGTTTGTGCATGAGTATTCTTTTAAAGTTTAGCTGCCAGTTAATCCATCAATATCAATACCACTTCATTTAATTAGCTTTTGTAAATGTGTGGAAATGCAACTTTAAAATTGTCTTCACTGACATAATACAGTTTTTGTGGAATGTTGATTCATGATAGAAACGAAACCAGAAGCTGCACACTACCAGCTAGATACTGTCTGAAATCCCATCTCACAACATTTGCACTGTAATCAGAATTGTGAACCATTGGAATTGCACTACATGTGTAAGGATAATAGCAAACCCTGACTAAATGTGATAAAGCTGGAAAACTGTTATCACACAAGAAGTTTGTCTCAATACAATGGAAATACAGTAAACAATTTAAGTTATCATGTATGTACTTTACTATTCAGAATGTTATCAGAGAAGGTGTATTGTTGCAAAGGGTAAAGATTATCAACTTGGTAGCCCTACAGTAAACAGTGTTAAAGATACTAAGGGAGGGCTAATTAGGAGGAGACCTCTGTTTGAACCCTAATGCTGGATTTTTAGTAGATTTTTGTTTTGAACACCATATTTCAACACAAAGTTTAAATAAATACAGGATGAGTCAAAATTATGTTAACATTTGAATGGCAGAAACAATTTATTCACAAAAAACATACTTCATATGTACAAGATGATTTACAGGAATGTCTCAACCTGTTTGCCATCATGTTCAACAAATGTACCACATGTGGCACATACATTGTCCACAAAAATTGTATTTAAGTATATACATAGCAGTACCATTAGTGTAACATAATTTTGACTCACCCTGTATAACTGCACTTTGAACCAGAAATTGTGGTTGACATCATACTTATGTTGCTCAACATGAGGCAGTACGTTCTGAACAAGCAGGCAAGATAAGTGCTACGCTGTGAACAACCTATCAGTTGGTGATTTGGCTCAGACGAACAGAGAATCAGCTGGACAGACCAGACCAGAGAGGCCTAATAGGTAGTGATGGTTTGTGTCTGAGCAGAAGACTGCATTCCACGAGATTTGGAAATTTTCATCCACTTTGAGGAAGTACTGTATATATGAAGATAGTTGAAAGAAGTGGGTACATCAAGGGAAAAAAAAATCCTTCAAATGTTCCACTGCAGCAAAATTTGCAAATATCCACCATCACTGTTGACGTTACTTAATGCACAAGCATTTCCTCCTTTGTTGTTTGTTTTTTTTTTTTGCTTTGTTTGGAAGCCCATGGGGGCTAGCGCTGGGTACTCGCTATCTTATGGCTGAGCCATTTGAAGGGCGTCGGGGTGCTTCTCCATCAGAGAAAGTGATTATATTTAAAGAGATGGCATATAGAAAAGTATGCGGGGCACGGGAGTAAGGCGGCTTGGTCCTTAGTTATTAAGGATAGAAAAATCAGTTACTTGAGTATTTCACTACAACTGTCTATTTTAATAGCAATGAATAATAAAATGTAATAAAAACTAAAAGTAGAAGTAAAAAGTAAAATGTGATACAATGTAATAAAAACTAAATAAATTAAATTACATTAATGTTTCAACAAAAACAATATTATGAATTACTTTATCTTCTAATTTACATTCTATAAATGTTGCTTTTTGCATTTCTGTTCGCATATTCTTCAGATACTTTCCCTTTTGTTTATGGGACTATTCTCTTTGCTTTTAATTTTTATTATATGCAGCTCTTTGTTTCGACTTTCATTATCGGATCTTGCCCCTCTTTTTCTATCGCAATCTAAAATTCAACATTCTTGAATGGATAATTTCCTTTTTGGCCTTGCCATTATAACCGACTGTGATGAAGGGCGAATTAGCACTGAGAGTATCATGGGGTGGTACAGAGAGAGGATGTGTGCTATAGGTGTGTGTGTGTGTGTGTGTGTATGTGTGTGTGTAAGTTTGGCGAGGTCACATTTGACATTTGGGAATATCAAAGAGGTTCTAACAGTAAATTTATGCAAGTCTTCATTACAAGTCTGAATCTTTACATTCTGTGTATTAGAAATACACAAGAGAGACTAATTTATCATGACTTAAATTTTTCCATCAATACAGAAAGTTTAAATTGTAAGCTGTGGAACTCCACTCTAAATATTTTAAAGTATACCTACAACATTATCATGTAAAACAATGTAGTTTGTCACAGTTCCAAAAGGTTCAGCCAGCTGAAGAATCTCCTTCCCAATATTCTTTTTCTTCTCAAAGTCTGTAACAGCAACCACTCTTCCATTCTATAAATATAACAATTACAAAAACATGGGAACCACAAATATTTGTTTCAGAACATCAAAAAAAGTGCTTCTTATATTAATAAACTTTATTAATAAAGAACTAATGCATTCCAGAATCAAGATATAAACTTACTCAATGAGTAAGATGTGTGACTTTAGTATCACATTCAACATTGTGACAAAATGTTGGCATTCTACAATAAATTGTAACGCAGCGATTTTAACATTTTGTCATTGTGATGTTTTCAAAACTCAAGACATGAATGTGTTCAATGCAAAACATTGTGCATCCACAGCCTTATTAATGTGTGTCAGGTGTGCCATTTGCCGTTTCAAGTCTCAATACTATAAAACCGAGTATGACAGAAAACTTGAAAGAAATCTGGAAAGATTGTTACTGTACCTAAACAAATTGATTTTAAACAATCAAAGCCCTTCTACTGTATATTAATGGATGTTAATGAAGTAGAATTAAGCTTCCAGTATCACTCTAAACAAAAGGCTTAATCAGAGCAAAATAATAGGGCAACAGTTAGTGTTTTTACCCAACAACTCCTGGACCAGTGATCTATTATGTGATGTTTGCACATTCTCCAGATATCTGTTGAAAATATTTTTCTACATACTTACCAACTTCCCCCCCAAATTCCAAAAACATTTGTTGGGCAAGCCAGTGGCTATAAATTTACCTTAAATACACGAATGTTAGTGTATACCCTAATATGTCTTGTGATAAACTGGTATTCCATCCAGTGCGGATGCCAGTGTTGTGTCCAAATCGATAAAAATAACAAAATCTGAATAAACTTTCATTAAACAGAATTCAAAAATTAACATTTCAACTATTTGGCTGAATACTCTTTCTTAGAGGAGACTATGCTCTTCCAGTAATAAATAATGACTTCATTATATTTTTCTTTACTTCCCTGCTTGGGAGCAACTCACTGTGTGTCGGCGAGTTTTTCTCTAAAACTTTTCTTTTGGTGTTCACTTTAGGGATGTGTGGTGCTTCCTATGTCTTCCACTTTTCTAAAATTGATATAGTAGCCAAACATTTGCATGTTAAAAAAAGTGACAGAGACAGCATCATTAATATGTAAGAAAATATTTGTGTAGCGATGACATTTAAGAGTTGCTCATTCACTAGCTTTAAAAGATGTGCGATTTGTACTAGGTGGGGTGTAACAAATAAAATAAGCATAGCTAAACATAACAGTAGTGTAATATCTGCACATTTGAATGTCAAAAATATATATAAAAAACAGCCTTCAGTTAATCTGGTATATCAGAATTACTATGCAACTGTGAAGTGTTTTCTGAACAATATTTTTTTAAACCAAGGGGTAATATTTGGAAGACAATGTGCTGTAGTGGTTAAGGCTTTGGACTTTGAACTTCAAACCCTAAGGTTGCGGGTTCAAACCCTGCCACTGACACTGTGTGACCATGAGACACTTCACCTGCCTGTGCTCCAATTTGGAAAAAAAAAAAAAACAAAAGAAATGTAACCAATTGTATTTTAACCTGTCTCCTTGTAGGCTTTCCAGGAAACTAAAATAGAGATCCCTTTAGCTATCACTAAAGCTATCACTTTAGCTGTGAATAAATCTGAAGTTCCAAAAAAAAAAAAAAACAATTCTACATTTGCAGCCTTAATGTTTTAACCAGTGGGGTACAGTGGGGGGTGGGAGTGATCGGTTTTCAGTACTATGACCAGAGGCTGGAGGTCGATGGAGAAAAATGGACACGAGTCCAATGATAGTCGGCATAAGCATTTTTCAAATGTGATCAGAATTAAGTTAAATACAGTACAAGCTTAACTTTTACAATATATTGCTAAAAATATTTATTGATACTATACACACAAAGAAGAAATGAAGAATTATATAGTCTGCACAGTAGTTAAAAACAACCTTGAGAGCAACAAATTAGAATTAATCTTTAAAATGTATAGATAAATACATTTTAGTAAACATATAAGCAGACAACTATGTGTACAAAAAGTAGGACAAAACATATGGTATGCCTTTTCTTTTGAGAACAAATTCTTTAATTATGCCAACTACCTGACTAAAATGTGCAAACTCCACACAAAACATGGTCAGACTGGGAGTTGAATCCAGGCGTGAGGAAGCAACACAAACTACCACAATGAAGCACTACCTTCAAGGAACCATGTCTATTAGAAGTACTAAAATACATTTTTTATTTTACTTGGGAAGGCAGAAGATAAATTTGACTAACCTGCAACTGTCTTCTGTCATGATCTGAAAATTAAGCATAAACGATTATAGACAGCAAATTTAAACAAAATGAGCAATACACACATAGAAGTGCCAATGACTTTTTTGAATGGGTTCTAAGAAAGACTCTTGCGTAAGGATTATGTATTAAGAACAAAATTCTAAAACATACAAAATACACATTCCATATATATTACAGAACTTACTTCTAGAAAGAGAACCTGTTTTTGTCCCTGAATAAATTCCTGATATATCTGCATCTTCATCATCTCCAACCTCATCTAAAGTAACAAAATCTTCCATATCTTCAGGCTCAAGAAGTTCTTCCTACAAACAACGAATGAGTGCAAGATGTAAGATCACTGAAAAGCAAGGTTTTGACCTGTAGAAAAGTGATGATGGACGGTATATTTCAGGGCTGCAAATTTGTTTTTGCCAATGGCAGCTCACATAAGCATAAGGCAATAAACAACTCTAAACTGGCATATTATTCATGAGGGTAACTGACTGGTATCTCAGCAACCATTTTGTGCCCTAGTGCTACTGGGGCAGGTTCTGTATATAAAAATCCTGAAATTAATAAGCACATTAGAAAACTGAATAATGATAGAAGCTGGCATTAGCTTAAGTTGCTGATACAGTTCCATTAAAATACTCCTATACAGAAGCTTCAGGATAATTTAGGTGAAGTATAGATATGCAGCAGGGAAAATAAGTATTGAATGCGTCAATATTTTTCTCAGTAAATATATTTCTAATCGGGCTACTGACATGAAATGTACACCAGGTATCGGTAACAAACCGTTATCCACACATACAAAGAAATCAAAGCAAACAAGTCCATAAATTAAGTTGTGCAATAGTGGAATGACACAGGGAATATGTTTTGAACACGCTTACTGAAATTTATTTAATACTTAGTATAAAAGCCTTTGTTGGTAATGACAGCTTCAAGACGCCTCCTGTATGGAGAAACTAGTTGCATGCATTGCTCAGGTGTGATTTTGGCCCATTCTTCCATACAAACTGTCTTCAAATCTTGAAGGTTCTGGGGGCCTCTTCTAAGAACTCTGATCTTCAGTTCTTTCCATAAATTTTCAATGGTTTTCAAGTTGGGTGATTGACTAGGCCATTGCAGCAGCTTTATTTTCTTCCTCTCAAACCAAATGACATTTTCCTTGGCTGTGTGTTTGGGATCATTGTCTTGCTGAAATGTCCACCCTCGTTTCATCTTCAGCATCCTGGTAGATGTACCAGAACATTCATGATAAGAATCTGCTGCCATTTCTCCATTCACCTTTCCTTCAATTATATGAAGTCTGCCAGTATTTTGGGGTGATGTGCAGTGTCATTTGTCCTCCAAACATGGTGTATGCAAGGATATCCAAAGAGTTACATTTTGGTCACATCTGACCAGACTATATTCTCCCAGTATTTCATTGGCTTGTCCAAATGTTGTGCAGCAAACTTTAAACAAGCTTCAACATGATTTTTCTTCATGCAATGGAGTCTTACTAGGCGAGCGTGCATACAGGCCACGGCCATTGAGTGCATCACTTATTGTTTTCTTTGAAACAACTGTACCTGCTAATTCCAGGTCTTTCTGAAGCTCTCTGTGAGTAGTCCTTGGCTCTTGGACAACTCTGATTATTCTTTTGACTCCTCTGTCAGAAACCTTAAGGGGAGCACTTGGTTGTGGGTGGTTTATGGTGAAATGTTCTTTCCACTTCTGGAATATGGCCCAACAATGCTCACTGGAACATTCAGAAGTTTAGAAACCAATGCCATCAGTATGTTTTGGTTTTGCAACAATAAGGCTGCGAAGGTCTTGAGTGAGCGCTTTGCTTTTACCCATCATGAGATGCTTCTTGTGTGACACCTTGATAATAAGAAACCTTTTTATAGGCCATCATTTAGGACTAAACCAGCTGATAATTTGTACTGATAGGGGGCAGGATTGCTTTCTAAATACTAACAGATTTCAGCTGGCTTCTTGGCTTTCCATGCCTTTTTGTACCTCCTTTTCTACATGCGTTTAATACTTTTTCCCCTGTGTCATTCCACTTTATTACACATTTTATGGACTTGTATTTACTGGGGAAAACATTGACGTGTTAAATACTTATTTTTCCCGCTCTATAATTATATACTCTATGTTCATATGAGAGGGGAGTCTGAGATACAGATAAATTGATTGAATTAAACTTAACAGAAATATGAACTACACACATTGCCTTTTGAAATGCATCTATGAACTCTCAGCGTATTAATTTTTGTAAGAATATGATGAACGGAACTTCCCTCTCCATGCCGATTCCTATTTTCATGGAATAGTACCCCATCTTATCTCATCCCAAATTCAATAAATACATTTTACAGCAGGCACTGATGTTAAATTAATTAACAAATTTAAAGTTAAAACTGTTATTGAATCCAGCCCTAATTTTATGTACTAGCAGTAAGTTTTGTGATTTATTGCTTAATATTCTACGTTTTAAGAATACTTGCAATGTGTCTGGGCTTGTAAATGAAAGCATGTGGTTTACCAAAAAGCTGTTAAGATTAAAATTCTGAAATTTAATTCACTTAACATGCTTGGTTAGGATCTGCTATTCTTTACAACAACCAAAAAGAAAGAAAAAAAAACTTTAAAAAAAATCGCTCAATTTATATACCTTTTATATTTTATACAAAATATTTCATATTTGTTTCATTTCCTTCATCAAACTCCTTAAAACTCTCCGAACAACAAAAAAAAAAAATCGGTACTTCTATGAGAATGTAGGCCTCTAGTTTATACAACCTTTTATTACAATACATAAACAGTGTCTTGTGGACTGATTATTTACAATAAGTCACAAAGTTCGGTGAAAGGAGTCTACCTGTATTCAAATGAAATGTTTCAAATAAGGTTGGGATAAATATACCCATGTTCAAAGTCAGCTCAAATGATAGCACATTACAAAGAAAAAAACAATGTTACTAAGTGGCTGTAGGTCTGAATAACAAAAGGTTGTGAAAGAGTGAACACAAAAATACCAATACAAAAGATGCGCTGCACAAGGGGACCTCAATTTAACCTGATGAAGAGAGAGCAAAGAGAAGTTTATCCCTTCATAACCTGAGAGGGAAATTAGTTAAGAAATGACATTCACATGAACAGAGATATTCTTGTAACAAGAGGGCAGGCCTTCTGCAAATGGCAGATAGAATCTCGTTTAAATCTCCACCTATGAACCAAAACATCTGAAGCTAGCATTAACAATACAAACTTGCTACAGGTTCTCCTCTCATGTTGTTTGTTCTTTTTAACAAGTCTTAAAAAATGTTAATGCATAGACCCAGATGATTATCTTGTGCACTGTATATAACAAAATGTGACGCAAGACACAGGTGAAGGTCAAATTGTGCAATTTTGCTACGCCGAATGTTACTTTTTTGCAATACACATGACCAAATGTGTAACTTCTATAAGGTCAATGTCTCCAAGGTAAAGTGAAATAATAAATCTCTATAATCACAACAAAATTCTTGTCAGTATTTCTCCTTAATTTTCCTGTAAACCATTTTTAAGTATATTCACTGACAGGAAAAAGGAATAAATAATGTAAAAACGTATGTACAGTAAATACTATCTATCCCTAGTCTGACAGCCACTTACTTCATCTGGTAAATTTATGCCTCTTGCTGACTGAAATGTTTTTTGCTTGGAAAGCTTTTCACTGGATTCTTCTGCTTTGTCATTGTTTTCATTATCACTAGGTGTGTCGGTTTCTGACGTGGTCTTGGTCTCAGGTACTAAAATCTGATCACACACATCTGCAGGGAGATCTGATGAACTCTCTAGTACAGATGGATCCTCTGATGTTTCCATCAATTCTTCCTTTTGAATTTTAACACTTTCATTTAATATCTCTTCTGACTCAGGTAATGAAGTTGTTTTCTTGTTTTCTTCACTATGAGCTTCTGAAAAATCTTGCATTTTTTTAAATTTAGGCTGCATGTCTGCATCTTCTGTTGACTGGGCCAAGTCTTCATGACACTGTTCTAATTCAAGGTCATCCTCTTCCTCTTCATGCTCTGCTTCACTCTCCTGATTAACACCATCAGAATTAGTACTGCCAACAGTATCTGTGTCTACTGGCCTTTTTTTTGCTACTGAGAAATCATCAAGTAAGGGTCTTGTATGTCTTTCTTTTGCTACTGCATTCTGATTCTTCTCTCTTGGTTTTAATGAAACACTGCTGGCAGATTCTCTTCTCCCATCTTTATCAGGTTTTATTCTATTATAGAAAGAAAAAAATCTAATATTAAAAGATCTAATAAATTACAATGGAACAATCCTTAAACTAGCAATAATATACTGTAGTTAATGGTTTCAAATTTAAAATCTAATACACACAGTTTGTGCAAAGATTTCCAAGCCATTCATTTACATGAAACAAGGCTAAACAAATTTGACAGTGGTATAAGAAAAACCAAAGAAATGCACATGCTTTGAGGTAATAAATATTTTAGGGCAAGGCATGACTAAAACACATTTTTGCTATGTAAAATGACCAGTGGGAGCAGGGTGGTCTTTTGGCCATTATTATTCTTACAAGAACAGAAATAAAACTAACTATTTCTTTGACATCTTATAAAGCACTTTCATATATTGTGTGTATGAAAATGAGCTATAAATGATGTTGTTACAGTGAACATCTTAATCTATAGTACTAAATGAAAGGTATTAGCAAGTTTTCATTAAATACAAAAAGTAAAAACCTATCAAAACAAGAACAAAATGAAGCACACTATATAGAAGTAAATAAAATTTGACAACGGAGGTGATTTAATGAACTTTTTAAAACATTTCATAGCTGAAAAATACTAATCTATGTTACAGTTATACTTAATACATTACGCTTAATATGTCAATTTTACAATACAAAATATTTTCACACCTCAATCTTTTGTATTTTTTGCAGAGGTTTGTTTTGATCTTGAAACCCTTTAATGTTGCAGGATGCAAATTGTAATAATTTGCCATCGTTGCTGCATCAGATGCTTTCACCATCTCTATAAAAGCCTGAAGAAGAGAGATAAAATAGCTCAATTACAGCACCTAGGCTTATTTATTTACTTTAAAGTAAAATGTAAACAAAACTATTATAAATGAAGAGATTGGCTAAAATAAGTGTAATGGACAGCTATAATAATTAAATCAGGCAAAGGCAGCAACTGGGTAATTTTTGCTTTTTATGTGTGATTGCCTGATAACTAACCAACTAATTAAAAAAATGCAGTTAAGCTTTGTTATCACTTGCTAAACATTTTACACATCAGAACACAATGAGTATGATTTACAAATAAGAACAAAAAGAGAATACCTCGAAAAGGAAATAAAACCTCTATAAATGGCTAAAATAAAAACTTCCTATACAAGATAATTTTATGATTGTCACAGAGTACAGGCATATCAGGATGTTATGCAACGTATCTTTAACAACAAAAAAAATTAAAAAAAATTAAAAACATATTTGGAAAAGATTTTCCTTATGCTTACCTCAGATTTAAAAATTAATGAGTTCTGCACAGGTCCAAACTGGCTGGCCATTTCTAACAAGTCAGATGTAACATCTTTCTCTGATGGCAGATTAGAAAAATATACTACAGCATAACCAGGGCTTTGAGCCTGTGTTTCTTCTTGATTCTGTAAAGGACAAGAAAATGTCTGCATTGAAACTGGTAACAGAATTTAATATATCCCTAAAAGGATAGATTAAAAAAAGGGAGAATCTTAAAGCTTTTTTTTTTTTTTTTTTTTAAATACATGGACATGTTATCAAAGGAGAGATTAGAATTGGAAACTGTTATTAATAAAATCCGAAACTGGATTTTACCCAAGGAAGTCTACTACTTCTAACATACTTTCCCTATACATGTTTTCCTTACTCCTTACATCACAAGTGTTTTTCCTGTTTATATTTTAAAGTTATTGCTTTTCCTTGGTTTTTACTTTTTTATAGGTTGTGTTTTTATAACAATTTCAGTATTAAAAAAATAGAGGATAAAAGTACCTCACAATTATTGTGGAGTTTGAGTTGGGGGTTGCAACATTAGGACATGCTAGAGCTGGCCTATTCAAGAGTCGGCCCATGGGCCACATGCAGCCCAGAAGCACCATCCGAGCGGCCCAGCCCAAGGTCCTGCCAGAAACCCAGAGAAACGCACATTTCGCAACTCTTCAGAAACTCCTACAATAGTACAGACCATGAATACACTACTACATGTAGCATAGCAACATTCAACCCGCAATAAAGTGCGTTGTTGTGTGACTACAAATGGTGGTAGTAGTCTATGATACTCTGACAACCTATTGAAGGAGCCACTTCTCCGTGGGAATCTCTTCCTACTCTTTTACCATTTGCTACCTGCCGCTTACCTTGATCCTATCACTCAGCTCTATCTAGGGAGGTCTCCTGAGCCTGCACAAAGGGTTTTCCTTCAAGACTCTACCCTGCACAGTCCATGAGGTAGCAAGACACATCACAATATTAACACACGTGGCAATTTAAAATTAACCTATGTTCACTCAGTGTGTTGTAGATGTTGATTTCATGTGTGTTAGTTACTGTTATCACTTGGTTTGTGCACCGATAGCTTTATACTCTTAAATGCACTTTGTGATGCAAGTGTGTCATAAAAATAGGCTGTGGTACAATCGCAGCGCTGCTGGTTCGCATTAAAAACATCATGGGCTTGTGTCCCATGTGGAGTACATAGTGTTTTAAGTAGTGAGAAAAACGGCATGTCAATATAAAGAATTGTTATTATATGACCAAAATATTTATTTCAAAAGGGAAATAAAAGTTATTGCTAATACTGTGCACTTTTTTTGATTTTATGCACTTTGAGATGCGTCTAGGTAATAAGACCAAAATATATATTTTTTTAAATTTTTATTTCAAAAGTGGAAAAAAAGTTATTGCTACTACCTCAGATTCCATTCAGTTATAGCTTTTTATTGGTTTTTTTTGTGCACATTTTGATATACAGTGATCCCTCGCTATATCGCGCTTCGCCTTTCGCGGCTTCACTCTATCGCAGATTTTATATGTAAGCATATTTAAATATATATCGCGGATTTTTCGCTGCTTCGCGGGTTTCTGCGGACAATGGGTCTTTTAATTTCTGGTACATGCTTCCTCAGTTGGTTTGCCCAGTTGATTTCATACAAGGGAAGCTATTGGCAGATGGCTGAGAAGCTACCCAACTTACTTTTCTTTCTCTCTCTCTTGCGCTTTCTCTGATCCTGACGTAGGGGGTGTGAGCAGGGGGGCTGTTCGCACACCTAGACGATACGGACGCTCGTCTAAAAATGCTGAAAGATTATCTTCACGTTGCTACCTTCTGTGTGCAGCTTTTAAGTATGCTGCACGGTGCTTCGCATACTTAAAAGCTCAAAGGGCACGTATTGATTTTTGACTTTGTTTCTCTCTCTCTCTCTCTGCACCTGACGGAGGGGGTGTGAGCTGCCGCCTTCAACAGCTTTGTACCGGCGGTGCTTCGCATACTTAAGAGCCAAACAGCCCTATTGATTTGTTTGCTTTCCTCTCTGTTTCCTTTGAAGAGGAAGATATGTTTGCATTCTTTTAATTGTGAGACAGAACTGTCATCTCTGTCTTGTCATGGAGCACAGTTTAAACTTTTGAAAAAGAGACAAATGTTTGTTTGCAGTGTTTGAATAACGTTACTGTCTCTCTACAACCTCCTGTGTTTCTGCGCAAATCTGTGACCCAAGCATGACAATATAAAAATAACCATATAAACATATGGTTTCTACTTTGCGGATTTTCTTATTTCGCGGGTGGCTCTGGAACGCAAACCCCGCGATGGAGGAGGGATTACTGTACCTGTGTCAGATGTGACCAAATTCGAAAGGGAAACAATGACTAAACATTACTTGTTTTCAATATATTTATTTGTGTTGGTTTACAATTTGTCATTACCTGCTGCTTACCGGCTGCTGAAAATGTCTTAGCCCAGCTAAATCTCTTAGTTTGAAAATTTGGCTCAACTGAATTTGTAATTGAATACCCCTGTGCTATAGCAATTTTTGGACACTCTCTCGTGGCCAGGGAATTCACAAAATGCACAGGATTTCCAAGGATAGAATAGTTTGAGCTGCATAATTCAATATGCTACATAATACTGAGTACCTGGAATGCAAGTGAGTAATACCTTTTCTTGAAAGGCTTTACATAAAAATAACAGCTTAAAAAAGCTGTGAATGAAGTATTATTCCAATAAAGATAATTCTTCATTATACCAGCACACTTTAAAAACTACCCATTTTTTAGACAAATTTAAACAAAAAAGATCTGAAGTAACTCATACCACTAATAGTCTTATTAAATTAATATGGTAGTAGTTTGAATTTTAGTTTTGCTCAACTATGATTCTATTACTACTAAAATGTTTTCAAAACGTGTTTTTGAAGTTTGTAAAAGATTTACCAAGACTTTATATATAGTAAGCTTTAAGTGATCCAAAAGAGCACGGTTTATTTCACATACAATATTTTCTTAAACAGCATGTATCATAGTTAATAGTAATAATCAAAGAACTAAAATGCAATGGCTTTTGAACAAGTGCACTTGCTCAAGAGGAATCTAGTTATAAAGTTTTTTTTTTTTTATAAGAAATTGATTTTTAATTGTGTGTTCTCCTCCTTCGCCAAAACCATCTATGGTACCGAAAATGGTATAGAATATATTTTTCAAACTATTGTATCGAAGTTGGGAATTTCATTATTGTGACAACCCCATGCAGTAACTGAATTTACATGCAACTTACTATCAGACCCCTACTAAGTAAGTACAAGGTGCTATTACTCTATACAATTGCAACCTCAATACTTTGCCTGTGGGAAAAAAATAGCCGCAGTCCAGAATAAATGGCCCAATTTCCATGGGAATTAAAATTGGGAATCAACATGACCAGCTATACAACCAATTGATTGTCTTACCTAAAAGGATGAAAGAAAGAATTAGGACTTTAACTTCTTATACTGTTAATATGGCACATCAAAATACACCTTAACATGTTTACCAGTTCTAGAAAAAAAGTGTAAATGTCTGATTGGACTCCGATCATTTGTATGCTTATAGTATGTGATATCCTAGGTTTAACTTTACAGATAGAAAGACATATAGATGTTTTACAAGAACTAGAATTAGTCCCTAAGCAGAATGTGCATAATGCAGTAACATACCAAGTAATAAATGCGAAAGCCACATGGCACAAACCTACTACAAAGGAATAAAGTTCACCATACAGGGTCTTCTAAAATAGCAAGAAAAATCCTTATCCGCTTTTCATCTATGAATCTTGGCATTTAACAGACAAATTGCCAAGGAATGTTCTACGATACTGCATTAGGATATGGCATCAAAATCTTTCAGGCCCAAAAAAAATAATAAAAAAATAAAAAAAGTGTTGCAAAGAGCATTAAATTTGACACTGCTCACTATAAATTCATAAAGCATATCGTTATTTTGTTTCTTAAGATGTAGTCAAATTACCATAATAGTGTTGATAGTAGTAGATACGTATATATCATCTAGTCTGCAAAGACTCTTGCCTGAAGGACTTCGGTAATAATCCACCATAGCTTGGGCTTGTTCATGTGTACGCATCTCTAGAAAGGCCTAATGAATTAACAAAAGAAAAAAAAGTAACAAAAAAGAGAGAGACAAATTACTTTACTATATTGAAAAGTAAAAGATTTAGAAAACTGTCAGTTGCACAAAGAAATTAACATCATTAGCTCAACAATGCTATGAACCTGCAGATTACAGATGGTTGACTTTAAGAATTGATTAGCTATAATACTAACCAATGTAACACATGACTGTGTCTACAGCATAAATAGAGTTGACCAAATAACTCCCCACAATACTACTAGCCAAACTGCCACAAAAAACGTTTCATTTTTACACAGGCTAGGGGGGACGTAATCAGAAAATATGCATGGAATTGGTCTTACTCTTGAACTTTCAAAATAACACCGAGCATGATCTTGAATATTACCAGTCTATCAATGAGAAATTATATTAGTAAAGCTGAGAAAATAAGACAATGCTAAATACACTGCTTACCTTGTATGCCAAAACCAAATGCTTTGTGACATTTCCAAAGGGCTTTGCAAGACTCATTAAATACTTCAGGTTACAAGCTCCCTTCTTATATTTTGCAACTACGACTTTTCCCGAAGACTAAGAAATAAAGACAAAAAAAAAAAATCACTTCAGGTATAACTTTTCCCTCCTTTTTATCTTAGGGGTCAGTAAGTGCAAGTTATGAGGCCAACAAGATGTTAGCTATTTTGTACATTTTCTTTATACAAAAGACCTGGGCTGTTCAAACAACAGTTCTGTTACAGGTATGACAATAACCATGCCATTAAGAAGCATTTGCCTCATTTTCCATTTCCTTTATTACTGCAAAAATCTGACATTAAATATTGCAATCAAAATGTAATATTAGATAAAGGGCTTCTGAGTGAACAACCAATGTGTATTTCCTAACTTAGTAGTATAAGAAAAAGCAAATGGTCAATAATGAAATCACTTAAACTGAAGGATTTTTTAACTACCACCACTGCCAGTTTTGATTATACTCAACATAAACCTCCTTTTTTTTGACCAGTACAATCAAGATGCCAGCACAATGATTCATCATGGAAAAAAATGCTATGATCAAAGAAAATTTCCCAATGAGATTGGCTTGTTGTATGTAAATTATATAATCCTAAGGTCATAAAAATTGCTACTACATAGTGGCACATTGAGACCCAGCAACTGCTGACCCCTAGACACACCAGAGTACCAAGACTGCTGATCTGCTCATCCCTGGGACTTTTGAATTTCCATCTTCCATAACTTTCAAAAGTCTTCTCATCCCTACAACATCCAAAGAAGAACGGAGAGCACCACAGGTGACTGCTGTATTCATCTCGGTTGATTTTTATCTTGAGTCTCCTGAAAGAGGCCGATTTGTATGCTGAAAGATTCTGTTATCAAGTGGATCCTCACTTCACATAATATTTCACTAATAAGCCCTAAATAAAAGGATTTTGCTGGATCATGTTTATCTAGTTGTTTGTGTTTACCTGTTCCTAGTTCAGGAACTCCCTTTTCATTTTTGTTCACCATACAATGTCCATGTGTTTGAAAGCTGATCTTACATTACGTATGGCCTTTAATAGATTCTGATCCCTTGCAGCCGACAGGTTTAGAAGGACCTCATCTTACTGTTAAATCATAAGACTTTGTTTATGTCATATACTGTATCTATATATTCTTATTTGCACACATCTCAGTTACTCTATAACAGGCTACTATGAAGACTATATATTCAAAGTCCTGACAAAAAACAAGACAACCCAAGCACATTAACTTACTTTTTTCGTAGCATGCACCTGACTTGACATTCCCCCGCCTCAAAAATGAAGGAAAAAAAAACAAAAAAAAACACACACGTTAAAAGGTTAAGAAAAACTGTTCTGACAGCAATATAATACTTTCCTATATTTTTAGGAAATTCCTTATAATCTTTCTAACAAAATTTCCATGATTAAAAACGCAATAAGCAACTTAACAAGCAAAAATTAATTCTATGTAGAATAACCAAAGTTCATTTTAGGAAAATAACTGTTCAGATATGAAAATCGGGCATGCAAATGCAAACATTTGATTAGCTTAAATACACTTTATGCTTTGCACAAAAAATAAAGTACTTAATAACCAAATCTTTTTATCACTATACTTTGTTATGTTAGTTAGTGAAACAGGTGAGTGAATAAATGATTTGTCACCATCAGTACTCAGGAGCTTTCATATCAAAAGAAAACTGAAGAATTTGAAAATCAGATTCTTGTTTGCCATTGACAGAAGTATATGACATAGGGGCTAAAATGTTGGGTCTTCACAAGACATTTCTAATGATTCAGTCTTTCTATTTAACTCACTGAGTGACCATTTCATGTGTTCCTTAAGAGGCATTAAATGCTCCTTTGTCTTCAGTAGTCAAAAACAAAAATAATGCAAATACCTTGAATTCAACAATGAGAAAAAAGTCTTCTACTATTAACTATCTGAGATTGTATTTTTATTTTACAGTATAATCAGAAGAATTTAGAAATGTCTATATAGGAAACTACAGTCACATGCAGTAAACAGTTGAATAGGACAGGACAAAGATTGTTTTCTGTTGTCAGAAAATTATTAGTTTGCTAATCTGATTTTCTCCAAAGAATCAAATATTCTGGTACATAAAAACCTATAAGTATTCTCTTATTTATAAAATTGATTTCTCTTACTTAGACCCTGAAGCGTAGTTACTCCAGACAGTGGCCGCCCCATGAGAAATGGATTAATTGGGGCCGGCCCAAGTATTCCAGCTGCTGGATTGGTGGTTTCAAACAGCATTGTATCTTGACTAAAAAAAAAAAAAAAAAAAGAGCTTAATAAATGTGACTGGATCTTACAAATAAATGAAAGACAATTACTCAAACCATATACAGCTGCCTTTACAAAATATGGCAAAAAAGTGGCAAAAAATTTTCTTAGGAAAGTAAAAACTATTAAGCTTTGCTTAAAACTCACTAGCATATTTATGAGGTAAACCGACACTTCATTTTCTTCCTGTTGAAAACTCTTAAGAAATGTAAATGTACAGAGAAAGGAAAAACTTTATACAGGTACTTTGAAAGTGTCTTTTTCAATTTACACAGAAAAAAATAATAAATCACATGACAACAGAAAATCATATGTATAAAAATCAATACCTGCTCTCAAGCTTCGCTTATAAGCAAGACAGGACATTAGCCTCAAACTCTAAGTAAACTCTAAGTACATAGCAAATTTCTTCGGAGAGTTTTGCATTTTATTTGGTGTGTAACGTACCTTACATATATTTTTTAAAGCATAGCTCAAATACCCAAACTTTCCTAAATGTTGAAATACATGCTACATGTAAAATTGAGTAAATGACTGGAAATAGTTACACCGTGTGCTAAAAATGGTTGGAAACACAAACCATGGAAATATTCTGTGAATACAATGTATTTCCATGGTTTCAAAACAAGAATAAAATATTGCCAAAAAAATTAATGTCACAACTTAACCAGTGAAAATAGTGCATGATGACAAAGCTATGAAAATGTCAGCAATGTTACATCAACAAGTAATAAGTGCTGAAAGGGCCTCTGCTCCAGTTACTACTGTATTACCATCGAAGCCTATTAAAAGCATCTCATGTATTATCCTACAATTCCACCTTAGTACATGTATCATATATATTTTTAACCAATGTGTTAGTTTTGTTAAACCACACAGTATATTTAGTAAAGACATTTTTATATCATTGCCTTCTATTTACTGATGTGTTATTTGGATAATTTGTGCTGCGGACATCAGTTTATTGTTGCACAAGCACGAAGAAAAAGAAAAGCAAAGAAGGGCAATAAACCACAAAAAGTAACCACAGTTCAGAAGCACAACAAGAAAAGGTTCTGTAGGACAAGAAAAGAGCTATAGCATAAAAGAGCTAAAAAGGGCCTGGGAAAGATAGTCTGGTTATTTAAGCAGTTTGCTCTAATAACCAGACTATCTGAGCAAAGTTTCTAAATTAGGATTGGAGAAATACACGCCAGAGAAAGTGCATGGGAAGGCAAGAAACATGACAAGGGTAGGAAAACTCAGGTGCATCTGCTTGTAGTGGAGAAAAGACAACAACAGTGAAGTTACGACTGGAGCATACTGTAAGTGATGCTGAAAAAAAAATCTGCAAATGAGAACTGTCAGGTTATAAGGGAGAAAATATCACAAGATGATTATTTTAACTATAAGGGAGTGGGTAAGTATTGGGATATTTGCTTTGCTTGAATAGTAGTCATATTATCTATCTGTTAAAACTTTAAACATTATAGAGGATCATTTATGAAGGAGCCAAGAATATTATAGAATATATGTCTCAAACTCATAGCTTCTGATTAAGCTAAGAAATAGCTATGGGATATATAAATAGTTAATGTAAAGATTGCTAGATATATCTGAAGTTAAACAAACAGTGGTTTTATTGGGTGGGTTTAACAAATACATTTTTGAAATAAAATATTCACAAAACTTGGTAAGCCATCATGATTTTTAACCTAATGCAGAGGTTGAGGGCCACTGCTACTTCATAATATCTGTTTAAATGTTGACAAATGCAGAACGATAAATAACTATGATATATGCTGTTGCTATTATTTTTGAATCAAGAGAAAATTTATAAATGACTATTCGGATATTGGTCAATCACACTTGTTCTTCACAATTTAAATATTCCTTTTTAAAAACAGGGCATGGTGCTTAAATCAGAATGTTGCTGAATTAATACTTATTTGCAGCCCACAGTGCAAGTGAGGTTTTATTTTCTGGGTAACATGTTAGAAGTGATTTCTGAAAGCTGAGACCTATGCAGAACTTTGCTATAGAGTGCTGACTAAAGTCCATCCCTTACTCTGGACAAAGCCCCTTAGCCACTATCAGCAATCTTTATAAAGATCTAATAACACGATCACTCAGACCATTACATGAGAAGACAGAAGTACCAAAAAAAGTGAACAATCAGTATAGACTGAAAAGTCTGGGCAGAAACAGGACAAACAGTTTATAGAAAAGTTTTCTAAAATGCAAAATATGTTTGTTTCACATGACAAAAATAAATTAGGGCAGGAAAAAAAAAACTTCTCTATTTCATTTTTTAGCTCACCATTCTGAAAACTGGATATACAAATGGATGCAGAATCATATTAATGCAAGTAAAGGCTACTATAAGAGACACAACATAAAAGTGCCAAAGAAGAGGCACAACCATGTACAGACAAATTTAATTTATAAAGAAAAATCACAAGGGGAAAATAATGTTAAAATGACATCATAAAAATGCAAAATACAGTTTAAAAACAATACCTTTGTAGAATAAATATCAATTAGTATAAATAAGATTACTCACATTCTATTGGGAACCCATTCTGGATACCTACAAAAATATACAAATGTTGTTAAGTATTCATTCAAAGGCTGAAGTAACATTTCTAATTGTAAGCAAAAAGCCAAAAATCAAGAAAATTCAAGACAAGAAACAGACATGTTACCGTTCAAGTTAAATGTCAGCATCTGAATTAATGTTACACAAAAGTTTGTTTGTTTCATATGTAAGTGTGACAATGCGGGTTCGCTCCAGGTTCCCATGCAGCTTCAGGGAGCTCTTGAACCCGACACAGTCGGAAATGTCACCGATGAGCTTGGCAGTGAGGCACAACAAATGGAGCAAGGGTATGGTGTAAAAGTGACAAGTGCTTTTATTAAAAACAACAACAACAAAACAGGTGTTCAAAATAAATACGTGCAGTGCTTCACAGTTTCAATAAATAATCCAGTAAAAACAGAATTGAAATAGTGGAGGTTAAAACAATAAATAAATCCTTTAAAACAAAGTTAAAACAATGGCATGAAGCAGTCCTTTAGAAACACAAAGCCCGGTGTCTTCTTTTACCTGGCGACTCCCCTGCTTCTCCCATCGGGCTTCGCAACAAGAGAGTCACCCTACCTGCAGCTGACCTTCTTCCCACTCGACTGATCTGGAGGCTTCTCGATCCCTGGCTTCGGTTGCGCTCCCTCCAGACCGAGACTTGGCTTTTCCCCCCAACGGCCAGGATGCTCACATTGGGGAATCCATCACCCAAGCCTCCCGACTCCCGCTGTCTACTACGGCGAGCCATCCTTCTGCTGGTCACTCCCCCTCTTCACAATGCTCAGCGGGAGCAACCACTACCAACTGCCCTAGGTGCTGGCCAAACACCCCGCTAGGGCTCACTGTCCAGCTGCCTACGAGCGCTCACTCGCTCTTTCTTCTCATTCACATACCGGCTTTCTTCACACTGCTTCCTGCTTTCTTCCTCTGCAACCTCCGTCTGTTTCTTTTTCTTTAATTTTTCCCACCCTACTAGCTGCCTCGCGCTTCTATATATTATGGGGACGTGAAACAGCTGTGGCAAATCAGCAGCTCCCGGGAACAATTATGGATGCGGACGACTCCTCACCTGTGCATCCATCCATCTATTTTCCAACCCGCTGAATCCGAACACAGGGTCACGGGGGTCTGCTGAAGCCAATCCCAGCCAACACAGGGCACAAGGCAGGGAACCAATCCTGGGCAGGGTGCCAAACCACCGCAGCTCACCTGTGCACTTAAGTGAAAATTGCCCGCATCAACAAATCACCCCGGGAACCAATCCGCCACACTTACCACACCGTCTCTCTAAGCCGCGAGTGCGTCGATTATTTATTTAAAACTGGCCCTTTTGACATGAGCTGTGGACCCGCTATACCACAGTAGGATAAATAAACCAAAACATATCAATGCAACTCTAGTTCACCTTATAAGAATGATATGTTTTCACTGTGAAAGACAACTGCTTGCATGAACTAAAACAAGAACTATTTATGTCAAGATCTATACTCAAGTGTAATGCCCAGTGGAGGCCAAGACTTGCTATCTTTAAGACTTGCCATAAATATGAAGAATGGAGCACAATTCTTTTGATCATATTAATTAGCACAAAATATTCCTGTGATAATTTTGAAAAGAAAGAAATGTTTTCTTACACATCCAATAGGATTTGCCGGGACTCTGCATGAAGTGTTCCATCAACATGGTTAATCCAGCCCTAAAAAAAATAAATAAATAATCAAACTTTTTTTCTGAGGTACTCTATGAACCACCTGTCTGAAAGCCAACAAACATCTTACTAAATTAGAAATTACAACACTATCTTATCAGTTGTAAGCATTACTACAGATTTAATAATTCTCAGAACCTCAATTGCTTTGTACAGATGATGGAAATGTTTTAAAGTTCTCAATACTGGGCACACAAATGTTTCAATTTAAATGTCCAGTTTTTATAGAGTTTGAAGCTTTCACGTTGAACATAATCCTTCTAATGTGAATCTGTCTCTCAAAAGATCAATATACTGATTTCAGCCAAGCCAATGTAAAAGCAATCAAGCTTTTAATGTCTGTAAATATATTCATCTATTGTATTTATTCTCTGAACCTGGTTTACCCACAACTAGAACTGGTGGTCTCACAAATCAACCTAAATGAATTTTCATTTGGATGCGAGATAAGAGTAGTAGTATTCTGAATTTATTTATGCAAAGCACACACAGCAAGTGAACAAGTCAAAAAATAATTCTAGTCCTAAAGTCAACTACAATAAATTATCTAAAAAAAAACAAAAAAAAAAAAAACACTTACATCTTGGTCTTACAAGCATTACAAGTTTAGAGTTCTGAATTTGAAAACTAGCCAAAAATGTCTAACACTTAATACTGTATGACAAAGTGACTGCCCTTCTTGTGTACCATTGGTACACAAAGATTTCATTACCTAAACACAGTTGAAAAATAGTTTTAGTAGTTAGAACTCAACGCACATATAAACACAGCATTGTCTTCTATAGTACTTCACACTATTTTATGTTTTTTTACTTATAAGCAATTATCCCACTTCTATAATACTTTTATTTATTGAATAATTGCATTACCCGGCCTTTTAAAATGAGTGTGGTTCAGGTGCCTAAATCAAAATCTATGGCCTGGACAAGCAACTGTCAGAGTAAAGTAGATAGATAGATAGATAGATAGATAGATAGATAGATAGATAGATACTTTATTAATCCCAATGGGAAATTCACATTCTTCAGCAGCAGCATACTGATACAATAAATAATATTAAATTAAAGAATGATAATAATACAGGTGAAAAAAACAGACAATAACTATGTATAATGTTAAATATTAACGTTTACCCCCCCTGGTGGAATTAAAGAGTCGCATAATTTGGGGGAGGAACGATCTCCTCAATCTGTCTGTGGAGCAGGACAGTGACAGCAGTCTGTCGCTGAAGCTGCTCTTCTGTCTGGAGATGACATTATTTAATGGATGCAGTGGATTCTCCATAATTGATAGGAGCCTGCTGAGCGCCCTTCGCTCTGCCACAGATGTTAAACTGTCCAGCTCCATGCCAACAATAGAGCCTGCCTTCCTCACCAGTTTGTCCAGGCGTGAGGCGTCTTTCCTCTTAATGCTGCCTCCCCAGCACACCACTGCGTAGAAGAGGGCGCTCGCCACAACTGTTTGATAGAACATCTGCAGCATCTTATTGCAGATGTTGAAGGAAGCCAGCCTTCTAAGGAAGTATAACCGGCTTTGTCCTTTCTTGCACAGCGCATCAGTATTGGCAGTCCAGTCTAATTTATCATCCAGCTGCACTCCCAGATATTTATAGGTCTGCACCATCTGCACACAGTCACCTTTGATGATCACTGGGTCTATGAGGGGTCTGGGCCTCCTAAAATCCACCACCAGCTCTTTGGTTTTGCTGGTGTTCAGGTGTAGGTGGTTTGAGTCGGACCATTTAACAAAGTCATTGATTAGGTCCCTATACTCCTCCTCCAGCCCATTCCTGATACAGCCCACGATAGCAGTGTCATCAGCGAACTTTTGCACATGGCAGGACTCCGAGTTGTATTGGAAGTCCGATGTATATAGGCTGAACAGGACCGGAGAAAGTACAGTCCCTTGTGGCGCTCCTGTGTTGCTGACCACAATGTCAGACGTGCAGTTCCCAAGACGCACATACTGAGGTCTGTCTTTAAGATAGTCCACGATCCATGCCACTAGGCATGAATCTAATCCCATCTCTGTCAGCTTGTCCCTAAGGAGCAGAGGTTGGATTGTGTTGAAGGCGCTAGAGAAGTCTAGAAACATAATTCTTACAGCACCACTGCCTCTGTCCAAGTGAGAGAGGGATCGGTGTAGCATATAGATGATGGCATCTTCCGCTCCCACCTTCTCCTGATATGCAAACTGCAGAGGGTCAAGGGCGTGTTGAACCTGTGGCCTAAGGTGGTGAAGCAGCAGCCTCTCCATGGTCTTCATCACATGTGATGTCAGAGCAACAGGCCGAAAGTCATTCAGCTCACTAGGACGTGATACCTTTGGGACTGGGGTGATACAAGATGTTTTCCAAAGCCTCGGGACTCTCCCCTGTTCCAGGCTCAGGTTGAAGATGCGCTGTAGAGGACCCCCCAGCTCCGATGCACAGACCTTCAGCAGTCGTGGCGATACTCCATCTGGACCCGCTGCTTTGCTGGCACGAAGTCTCCTCAGCTCTCTGCTCACTTGCGCTGTTGTTATTATGGGTGGGGATGTTTTTCCTATGCTGGTATCAGCAGAAGGATGTGTGGAGGGTGCAGTACTCCAAGGTGAGAGTGAGAGTGGGTTAGGGTGGTCAAACCTGTTAAAAAAGTTGTTCATTTGGTTTGCTCTCTTCACGTCTCTCTCAATGGTGGTACCCCGCTTCGAGCTGCAGCCAGTGATGATCTTCACCCATCCCACACTTCCTTCATGCTGTTATTCTGCAACTTCTGCTCCAGCTTTCTCCTGTACTGCTCCTTCGCCGCCCTGAGTTGGACTCGGAGTTCCTTCTGCACGCGCTTGAGCTCATGCTGATCACCGTCTTTAAAAGCCCTTTTCTTCTGATTCAAAAGGCCCTTGATGTCACTTGTAATCCATGGCTTGTTGTTAGCATAGCAGCGTACTGTTCTTACTGGAACTACAATGTCCATACAGAAGTTGATGTAGTCAGTAGTGCAGTCAACAACTTCCTCAATGTTCTCATTATGAGATCCCTGCAGGATATCCCAGTCTGTAGTTCCAAAAAGTTCTCTCAGAGTATTCTCAGCCTCCAGGGTCCACTTCCTGAATGATCATGTGGTTGTAGGTAGGACTCTAACTTTTGGTTTATAGTGAGGCTGAAGCTGAACCAGGTTATGATCTCCTTTCCCAAGCGCAGGTAGCGGGGTGGCGCTGTATGCGTCTTTAACGTTTGCATACAGTAAATCAATAGTCTTATTTCCCCGGGTGTTACAGTCCACATACTGGGAGAATGCAGGCAATGTTTTGTCCAGCGTCACATGGTTAAAGTCTCCAGCGATTAGCACAAGCGCCTCAGGGTGCTGCGTTTGTAACTTAGCAACAGCGGAATGGATGATGTCACTCGCTGACTCCACGTCTGCCCGAGGAGGAATGTGTACAATAACAACAATGACATGTCCAAACTCTCTGGGCAAATAGTAGGGACGTAAACTTACGGCCAACAGTTCGATATCCCTGCAGCAAGTGGAGATTTTGACGTTAACATGTCCAGAGTGACACCACCGTGTATTAACATAGAGAGCGAGTCCTCCTCCTTTGTGCTTACCACAGGTACTTGCATCTCTGTCCGCTCTAACTGTGTTAAACCCGGATAGCTCCACGTTGGCATCTGGGATGGTGTTATTTAGCCACGTTTCGCAGAAACACAACAAACTGCATTCTCTGTAGGTCCTGACATTTTTCACCAGCGCAGCCAGTTCGTCGATCTTATTTGAGATTGAGTTTACATTCCCCAGAATCACAGAAGGCACCGAAGGCTTGAAACGCCACTTTCTCGCAAGCCGCTTCTTTTTTAGCTTAGTACCGGCTCTGCTGCCACGATACCGCCTTCTTACCTCGTCGGGTAAATATGGAACCACACCGGCACTGGCATTTGTTCTCAGCGCCCGAAGTTGAGTACTTGAATAGGCGAGTCTCGGCGTGTTAAAATCCATGCCCACGTTGTAAAAGTAAGTGTGTCCAGGGAAGGAATCCACATAAAATAAAGTGGTAGGAGTGATCAATAAATAAAAATAGAAAAATAAAAGTAGAAAAGTACACATACATATACAGTCATACACAGAGCTGCTGAAAAGGCTGCCACTCACGGCGGCGCCGGATGCATGCAAAAGTAAAAGTCCCACTAATTATTAGTTTCATTATTTAATATAGAATGCTTCCTACATATTACCCCAATATCCATTCCATACCATTCTGGTATGTGGGTGCTGCACTACTAAAATATCTGTTCTTTTTCAACCGTTAGTCATTTTGTAAGAGCAGTGTTTAACACACAAAAACGCTTATCTGCTGGCAAATGCTGCAAACTTTTCCATCACCGTTACTGCTATATAATTATGTAAATTATGAAAAACACAGGGGATGTGCTTATTGTACAACATGTGCAATAAGAAAGGAGAAATGACACTGCTCATCGAAAGAATCACCAACAACAAATCATAACAAATTAATAATATATTGAATTAATTATTCTGAAAGTTGAATAAACCAGACTCTGCAGCTGCATGAATAAAAAAAGTGCCACTTCTGGTTAGCGGCAACAGCTCAAAAGTTGATAAAAATTTATGTTTTGTACGTAATACTTGTATGCTAAATTTGGTAGACCTAAATGAAAGCGTACTTGAGTTATTGTGTTTACAAACAAAGACACAACACAGACATAATTACAAAAATAGTATTTTTGGACTTGGGGAGGTCTAAAACATCGAGATTCATCAAAATCTTGAAATCAAATTTTTGGACAATTACAATACTTTCCCTATACTACTGAACTACTAGAAAACTACTGAACACTCAAACACAATAATATGAAAGAAGATTATTCATAACTAGAGACCAACAAAAATCCACTTTTCAGAACAATGGGGAAAAAAAATAATGAAATTTACGTTTTTGGTCCATTTTTTCCACAAACCTTTTTCATTAAAAATTTAATGCATTTTCTCGTCAAAGATGAAAACATTACTAGGGGATTCTGATAGGTTCAAATTAAAATTTTAATACTTACAAGTACCGAAAAGCTTGTGTTATTGCTTATCTATTACTCTAGGGTTAATTTATTCAATGTTGCATCTTTCAGTGATAAAGTTTATGTTTTCCTTAGCAACTTAATTACCAATCCACCCAATTATACCACTTCAAAAATTGTATTTGAAAAGTATTTTCTTGTTTAGCTGTAGTATCATGTTCCAGAAGCAAACAATCAGTGTGGTATTCAACATACTAAAAGACGCTCTGTTCCATTTTAACTAACTAGCCACTGATCTAATCAGAAATCTGAATTACCACCAAGTTCCCTTAAATTGAACAAAACAATCCTAAAAAGGTAACATTATTTAGACTATAAGGCGATTTTCAGAATCAATTATTTAACATTTAGGGATATACATTGGTACCAGTCAATAACAAAATAATTTTAGTGACTCAAAAAAATTGAGTTTGTTTAATTAACACCTTAGTAATTATGTGATTTTTTCAGTCCAAGCAGATCAGTGTGACATTGTGAACAACCACTTTTGAAAAGTGGCAGCACACTCAACAAAAACATGTTTTCTTACTTTGCAAGCACTATGATACATAAAAACACACACACACACACACACACACACACACACACACACAGAGGAGGACAATGTGGACATTGCCCTATTTTGCTAGTCTTTCTATTTCACCCAAGAGCCACCTTGACAGAGATGTAAGAGGCTAACTGTCTGTCCTCACCTACATTCCAGAGAGACACTAAATTGAATGGCTGACTGTTCAGTAGTGTTCACTTTATGACTTTCATTTGAGAAACAGATGTAAATCAAAGATGAGCAGACCAAACAGGAACTTACAAGCTTACGATAAATGTCCTTTTAACTTCAAGCAGTAAAGACAGTACCTGAAATTCATTTCAGCAGACTATACACATTTCCTCCACATCTAGATGCATGGGACTTTTCAATCATTTTGGGTATCAAAAGCACTCACTTTGGGCCTGCATGTTACTTGTGCTTGGAACTAAAAACTCAAATACCCCAGGGAACTGGTGTCAAAATCAATTTTACTGAGGACAAATAACACCACTTTATAAAACTGATGTGGGCCAAAGACTAGAGAATTTACAAGTTACAGGTCCTTATATGCAAACCTTACTGCAGCACGAATATTTTCCCAAAAAATAAATGATTTTAATAGACTCAAAAAAAAAAAAAAAAAAAAAGGACATTGTAACCTAACAATGTTACTTTAGATTTCAATTACAATGAATGGTTAACATTACTATAATATAGTAGTTCACAGATTTTAAATGGACTGCTAACCTAATTAAGCAAGCAGTTATTTCTTAGTTTTTGTGTTATGAGAACAATGCAGAAATTAAAAAAAACTAAGATTATCATCAAATTATTATTAGAATATACCAATCAATCATGAAACTTGAATTTTTATTCTGCTTTTCCACATTTTCTGGATATTTTCTTCAATACTTCCTAATAAGCATGTTAGAGGGTCTGACTTTGAAGTAGTTGCAGCATTTGGTATTTAGCATACTGACAGATGCAGGTTTTTGTTTTGTTTCTGTATGTGGTTTTAAAACATCATCCACCAGATGCTCACAGATTGGGGGGGGGGGGGATAACGGGGGACACAAACACATATTTACTTTTTCCAATTTCCAAAGAATATTGATTTTTCATATTACACTTAAAAAGGTAAACAAAATTTGTGAACAACATAGTGCACTAAATCGCAATGGGCTGGCCTAGAACTTAACAATCAAATAACTGGAGTACTGTGAACACATCTGAAATTAAAACAATATAGTTATATTCCTGTAAGTCTAAAATCTTGACATCTGCTTTCAAAAATCACACTTTTTAGTAATTTTATCAAATTTAAAGTAGGGAGCATCTCTCCACTGTGTGATGACTTCACTTCTACGCAAACTATATTCATCTATAAATACAAAAATGGCCTAAAGATAACAACCACCAACTACTGTCAATTTTTCTTTCCTTAAAAAGACTTACAAGTAACATTTGCCTCATCAAAATCTTATAGTCTACATTCTAAATGATCTTCCTTCTTTATATCCTTTTGTTTCTTAGATATTTTAGTGGTTTAGGAAAGCTGCCAACAGGCATGGGATGGAAATTAGTATTGAGCAAAAAAAATTCATGGATTTATGGCATGCACGACTTTAAGGCTTTCTGGCAATATTTGCTGAAAACACCTGCTGGATTACACTTTATCATAAGGGTGAAATTTCCTGGACAAAATATGACCCAAAAATTAAGGTTTTTCGAGACTGGAGTGGCAAAAATAGAGCGGAACCCCAAAGGTAACACTCATAGGTAATTCTTATAAATACAAAAAGCTGTGGAAGATAGGTCAGTCATGAAGCATGTGCAGCTTGAAAAAGTATGCAAAGTACAAGAGGTATAAAATGAGTGAGCTACCATCACCTTCATAAGACTGTCAAATCTTGGGCATAATAATGTTAAAATGATAATGTTTATAGCAGTGTGGCAAGTCACCTTCTTCTCACTTTTTCTTTCTGGGTCTATATGAGCAGCCAGTTTCAATTATAACCAAATGTTAGTAGCCGTGGTATGCACAGCTGGGCTGACACACGCAAGCTCACACTGGACACGCATTTTAATGGCATGTGTGAAATTAAATTATATATAATCTATACATGAAATACAAGTTAAAGGGAGTCTTTGAATTCTGAGAAAGCAGGCCACTTTAAAAATATCCAAAGGCCTGATCTAGCCTAAAGGCACCTGCCCTAGGAGTCTTGAAGATGACCTTTTTCCAAAATTAATCTGTAACTGAGCTCAATCTGAAAAAATAATCCTTACTTCAAAAGGGGAACTCCTATACTAGGAACAGGCACATTTTTCCTTGTAACATCGTAGAAGACAAGGCAAAAGGACCTAATATTCAAAGAGACTCAAGGAAAATGATGCCACATCATGGACACAGAGAGAATCAAGTATCAGTACAGATATCCAGCATGATTTCCCCAACCCCCCATTGAGATCTGATGTGTTTTCAAAGTGTTCCTTTAATTTTTTGAGCAGTTTATATATATGTATATATGGGTTCCTTACTGATAGGTTGGTTTTCCCCCACATTACACACACGCACATCTACATGCTTTGTCCCAGATATAGCCGGAAATAATGCTACCCATCCCACCTGCTGAACAAATCTTTTCAGAATACAGGCTTATTCATAGCAAATGCCATACTACAATTTCATAGTGAATTTCAAAGCACTCTGGAACAGACAATGTCAAGAATACAGTGGCACTGATATGATATGGCAGAAGGCATAATACTGGTTTGATAAAAATTCAATAAAACACTTCAGACATATTCAAATGAATAAATGATTAGGCATTTCAAAGTAGCAAGCTTCAAATCACTATTTTGCTAACATTAAACAAACTTTATAAACACTTCATACATGACAGAAACACACTGAAATATGTTTTTGTACTATAATTTGGCTTTAAGTGTAGGTTTAAAGTCATTACTGACAGGTGTCAATGTGATTTTAGCAGCTTAGCAAATGTCTGAGTAAGCTACTAGTAAATCTGGTGGAAAAGCAAGCATAAGAAACGAGACAAGAACCAAAACTGGACTGGGTGCCAGTAATGTGTAGGGTGTGTACATTCACATACACACACCTAGGCCAATGTAGTGTTGACACCTGATAATTACTTAAAAACACATGGTTTTGGGAAACAAATGTAATTTTAGAGAGACCATGACCATTCTAAGTGTTAACCCAGTCTCCTGGGGCCTCATGTATAACGGCGTGCGTAGAACTCATACTATAACATGGCGTAAGCACAAAAGCGGGAATGTGCGTACGCACAGAAAAATCCAGATGCAGGAATCTGTACGTACGCAAACTTTCACGTTCTTCCACTACATAAATCCCGATCAGCGTGAAAAGTAACGCACGTGCACGCGCCTTCTGTCCCGCCCCAATCCCTCCCAGAATTACGCCTCTTTGAATATGCAAATCGATATAAATAGCCTTCTGTGAAAAGACAATGGGAAAAGCATGGGAGAAAATATAAGAATTTCAGCGAATACCAAGTGGAGGCAAAGGAAAAACGTACTATTTGTTGGTTTAAACAGTGGGATAATCAACAAAAGAAAGTTGATCAAGTGACAGAGTGTCGGAGAAATAAAAAAAGAACAGTACCCGAAATAAAAAAGAAATCACATATCAAAGTCGCCGTGAAAAGGCGAGTCGTAGCCCACCGTCTGAGTGTCATATGAAAGCTTATTAGGGTACAGACAAAAAAAAGGCACACAGTGGGGGAAAAAAGCACGAAATGTCAACTTTAATCTCGAAATTTCCACTTTAATCACGTAGTTTATTTTGCCATTAAAGTAGAACATCATAAACTTCATCTTAAAATCGTTTACTAGTTTCTCAAATCCCATTGTAACTAAAGTGGCATGTTAAATGCTTTGTTCTGTATTTGATCTTTTATGTGCTCTGTGTGTGTGAATCACTACCTGCTTTTTAAACGGGCTTTCTCTTTCTCCGACAGGACACATAATCCATTACATTTGTGAAATTACAGCTCTCTGAATAATTAAAATACTGAGATGTATACGTGATATCTTTTTCATGATGATAGGAATGAAAGCATATCATTAAACATGGGAACACGGTGGCGCAGTGCTTGATCATGTCTCACGCAAGAGGCTTGCTGCGCCATGCGCGACCTTCAATTAAATAATTTATCACAGCAGTACTGTCTCTTTCAAACGTACTAACCTCCAATTCCTGTCCTTACTTTTCTTTCTCCAAAACCCCAATCGCCACACAATCAGCTATGTAATAGACGTGAAGCCATCTGTAAGCTTAGAACTTCGATTCTTCAAAACTTTTAAGGAACATTGAAATATCTTCGTAGTATGTGTTTAATTATTATATCCGTCTATCTTTCCAGTGTCGCGTCAGCACCAGCAAGAATACAATGCAATGCAGGAACAATTACTGAACTAGGTAGCTCTGCAGCACCGTGTCCTCACATGTTTAATTATTAACAATACAGATTACTTAAATGAAGTTAAAGTTTTATCTGTATAATATAACATATTTTGCTGCATTTCATCTTAAAAATGAATACCGTCATCATATGTAAATACGCGCTTTATAAAGTGGCGCAGGTTGTGCAATATTATAACTGTATCCCAAGTTTACAGTGAGGTGATTGTACTTATAAGTACTTATAAGTACAAACAGTTCTACAAGGAGACACTTGATGGACTGATTTAGTGCGTTTATAGTTCTTGGGATGAAACTGTTTCTAAACCGCGAAGTCCGTACAGGGAAGTCTCTAAAGCGTTTTGCTGTGGCTCAGGCAGCGTCTGCTTCATGTTGTGCACCGATAATTCTCTTTCCGATCAGGTGCTGCTGTGATTTCCCACTCAGATACAGTGATATAAATACTCCGAGTGGTGCAGTGAGAGTAATATGGAAAAAGATGATCTGCTGTGGCAACCCTTAACGGGAGCAGCTGAAAGAAGAAGAAAATGCAGTGAAAGTTACAACGCTAAAGCAGTTATGGTATTTGGAATACTATGGCTATTCCCTGGACCATTATATTGCCGCATGTTAATTACAATCAGATGCATTACACTAATACACAATATGCAGTTAATTTCAGTGCCAGTATAAAGCCGCACCAGGAATGTGGATCTAAGAAAGAAAGGGTGATCACACAGGAACAGTAGCACTGCTTTGACGCTGGGTGCCGCCAGTCTGCAAAACTGGGCGGATAAATTGCGTACGCCAAGGTATGAGGTACCGTGGAAATGTGCGTGGCTTTACACCAAGTTTAGGTTTTATACATCGCGATTTGAGCGTGGAAACGTTCGTATGCAACATTTCTGTGCGTACGCACCGTTTATACATGAGGCCCCTGGAGTGGTAACTCAGCTAATCACTATGCCAGTGTAGCTCAGAACCAAAAATAATTTAATCTATTTGTTTAGGACTAAACAATGATGTCTGCTGTTAAAGATGCTTTTTTCCCCATTCAGTACTGTAGGTCTTCAGTCCAGGTGATGTGGTTTACCAGAAAGACAAAAGTGAATTCAGGCTGTGACTGCAAGAAAGACTATGAAGAAAGTTACAGACAAAGAAAAGTGCGCTACAGAAGCAACTCCCAAACACCAAGAGACCATCAGTAAAGTGCTTCACCTTCTTAGCTCTATGAAGGCAATTTGAAAAAGGCTTTAAAGCCATTTGTAGGTATCAATGTTCCATTGCAAAAAGATATATACAGTTATGGTAGTGCTAAAGAGTAGTTTTTCTACTATCCAAAATAACTTGATGCTGAAAGCATTTTTCATAATTTAAAAACATTTGAGAAAAATTAGAAACCATTTAGAATCTAAGAAAGTTCTGAAATCTCAAATCAGAAGTAAGTTAAGAATGAGCAAAACTGACAGAAAAAATGTAAAAAACAAAAAGTCTTTTATTAGTTCAGATGATGAAAGTGGTAGTGTTAAGACACATGTAATACTTTGCGTTTTCAGACTTTTGCCATGTGCTACAAGTCTGAATTGATATCAAAACAGACTGCATAAGTGTTGGGATGCCATGAAAGGGTTTAATGTAATAAAGCATGTGGTCTAGTCAAAAAGAAGATGAACAAATACTGATTTTTAATAAGAGTGGCAAGCAGCAAAATACTGCTGACTTCGGCTTCATATTTAAAGTAAGGGCAGCGAAATGCATTTATTCAAAAAAGAATTCAGCATTCATACAAGCAGGGAGAGAACACTAATTTTAACAAGGCTTCATTTTGGAAGAATAAACCTATTTTCAATGCATGTTCATAGTTAAAAATTATAATGGTTGAACAGAAAAAACAGAAAAGAAAAAAGTCTTGATCAACTTAGTAGAGAAAGATGTAAAAAGAATGAACACAACACACAATTCAAGCTTTGGGGAAAAAGAAAATTAAAATAACACATTTGCAAAAGAACCATCCACAAACAACAACAACAGAAATGAAACAGTAACTCCAACATTGTTCTAAGAATTTATGGGTTTTCAGGTGGATTTGCTGCAACTTAATCAGTAGCATCTAAACAAAAAATTAGCTAGTAATGAACATGTACAAAAATAAGCCGATATTTTTATGTTACAAAGCAAAACTTGCTGAAAACGGCATACATCTCTAATAAGGGAGTGAAAAAAACTCAACTCTGCAAACTAAAATTTGATAATTCACTCAGCAAAAAAAATGAATTAGGTTAGTCAGAAGATCAAACTTTGACCCAAAGCAATTTCAAAAAACAGAAAAATTGATGTTTCATAAAAGAGAATGAGAGAGAGAGAGAGAGAGAGAGAAAAAGAGGGAGAGAACTCACCTTAGTGGAATGAACATCAACATCACAAAGGGAGCAAACATGTGGAAATGAACTGGGCATTTTTCCATGGTAATCCTCAATTTTTCTGGGGGATGGATAACCTTTTCTCCTGTCCATCTTTGAAAGCAGAGGCCCCGAAGAAGGGCGAGTATATTTAGACTCAAAGAAACTAGAGGAAGAATCAGAATTACGAAGACTGCTGTTGCAAAGGACTCTGCTCTCATAATCTAGTCTCTTATGGCTACCAGTATATTCTTCTGATGATTTGCCAAAATTATAATCAACTACATGACCAAAACTAGGGCCTTCATCAAAGGCACCACCAACTCTTGAGCTTTTAGGATCTTCCCAACTATCACTTAAACTTTGATAAGGACGCTCTTCTGGCAAAGACATATCAACTCTGGGATTGTTAGCCATAGTGATCCTTCCAGATTTTTGCGCTTTGATCTGCATGAGGAGGCGTGGCAGCATTTCCACACTGGGCTTGTCATCAAGAATGTTGGCCAGTTCATCTACGTCTTCAGCAGACAAACCAAGATTTGTTAAAAGTTTCATTGCTTTATTTAAGTTTCCATGTGGTTGTGAAGCATAGGCACTGCGGCCACTACTTCCAACAAGAGAAGGTGTCAGGCTTTGAGATGGACCAGCAGATGCTGGATAGAGACTTCGAGATCCTTGCATGCTTAAGGACCCTGGATTCAAATTTGTCAACCTTGCACTGCTCTGGCTGGAAGAATGAGACCTGACAGATGAACTCAAAGACGGAACGGCACCAAACAGGCCGAATCCAGAATTGCGTAAAGGAATATCCCGTGACATTGCAAGATGATGCTTAAATCAGTGATACAAAGGTTATGTTTAGAATAAAAAGACTAGAGAGTTTGTCCAAAAGTGTGTAATGCAAGTCAGCAGAGAATGAGAAAGAACAAAAACAGCAATTGCAGTATTCCTCTTCTTAGTTTTCTTAAAAATTCTCTGTAGAAACATAATCAGCAATAATTAGAATTGCTAGCAAAGCACATTTTCACTCGATGTGATAAGAAAACAAATGGGTTAAAAACTTGACAAAAGCGAACAATGAGGCAAGGTGGATCATTTAATTTCCAGAAAATTGGTTTCTGCTGGACTGTAAGTTTTTTTTTTCTACAATATCTTGCAGTAAAATATGAAACCCTGAAATAATTTTCCCTATCCCAGGAGGTTAAAGTTTATAAACGGGCAACAGCAATGCAAGAAGAATTGTGCAGGCCAAAATCAGGCTTGCTCATAATTTAAGCAAGTATTCCAAAAGAATCATATGCAAGCTAAAAAGAAAACTAAGAATGATGCTCCCTAAACTTCTGATTTAAATGTATTTTAAAATGATAAGCTCACAAGATGCATGTGAGGAAAAGGAGATGGATGTTAAAGAAAATAGAACCAAACAGTGACTGAAGAACATAGCCTTGCTATAAAGCAGAAACGGAAAAGAGAAGCTGGGAATAACATCCATCAATATGGTGTTGTCACACTTGTACATCTGTGCAATATGTGTAACCTGACATGAATATACACTCGGAGAATACGGACTGAAGAACTGATGGGAGTCTATGACGGACTGGTCAACATGAGAAGACATCTCTATTGACGGCAACTTACTGCACCTGGGAGTGGCAATTCCCCTGCCAATTGTGCCCCTGGGTCTACCTTTCTCGAACTGATCTGCTCTTCCACCAGCGTGCACATGGGAGGGGGAATGTCACAGATGGACAAATGGATGGAAGGACAGCATCATAGTCGGATCGAATGTCAGCCATGACTGACAGAGATAAATAAAAATGGCTTTTTACACATTTGCATCAGCAAATTCCAAAAATGGTGCAAAGCAATAAGTGTCAGTTCCAAAGTAGGAGTGCAATCATTTTAAGACAAGTAGAGAAACGTAATTTTTAATAAGATGTCAAGAGGAAAAAACTGCAAGCAAGACAGACAGATGTTAACCGTTAGATGAATAATTACAACTGAAAGACGGGTCAGCTTACAAAAGATACTGATCAATGATGATGTAAACTAAAACCCCGAAACATTTGCATAAAAAGATTTTGGCACAGTGGTTACACGTAAATATAACGACTCGTACTACTGTAAACTTAAGGTGTCATTCCATGCAACCGAATAATTTTGGGCTATGAGACGAGATCTCTGCTGCAAAAAGGTTTACGCTACATGATGAGCCAAGAAACAGATGAGCTACGGCTAGGATTAGTGAAATTAACAACAATTCAAACCAGAAACAAAAATAACATTTCTCACTGAACACGTCCTCTGCATTTACTGGGGAGTGAGTTTGGTTTGATTTGACCGAACACACTCAAGACTAAACCACTGCAGTCAAAATGAATGGAAATATTTAAGCGTTAACTGTGATTTCTAACGTGATCATAAGCAGCACAAGCCCTGGCGCAACCGTCGACTACCAAGCATTTTGGCGATTTCATTGCTAAAAGGGACTAAATGTTATCTTTCGCAAGCTTGTATGATAAAGTGTGACAGCTTTAAAATATGCATAATATGGCTACTAAACAAAACCAAACGGCGATCCGCAATAACGCACTGGAGAATGCGTTCCCACCTCACCTCTGAAGAATGCCCACGTACATAGTATAAAGGGAGATTCGCCACAGGACGTAAACAATCCTTGAATAAGGCGCTCCACTGTTACTTTACACTAAACAAATCCGACCTCCAAACAAGCAACGCAGACCTCACCAGGCCAATAGAAAAAACCAACGAGATGCGCGACTCCTCGCGGAGCCTCCAATGAAGCCACGCCAACTAGGTAGCATTCTGCAGCGCCGCCTTGTGTTAGAGGGGCGGATTTAATAATCCGCTAAAGATGCTATCGCTCTGAATTTGACTATATTTAATCATTTTTAGTCAACTATTTTGCCAGTCTTTGAAGATATTGGCGAAATTAAATAAGTTACTTAAACGGTCAGATCTCCAAACCCAAAACCCAACCGAATCCTAAACGAAGCCAGTGCCTACAGATACGATGCTGATAATTCTACTATTTATGGTATACTTTTATAACATTACTATAATGCCGTCATTGTATAGATTGATATTTTGTGATACTAATAAAGTTGAGTATTTCTATTTATTGCCTTTTTAATGTTTTAAGTCTTGGATTTCAGCGGCTAAGCATTTAACTATATTCTGCATTGTGTGTAAGTGTACATGACAAAATGTTTATAAGAAAAACCCTGGACCCTAATTAAGAAGTATACATATTTTGTATAATTATGGCCACAAGCTAACACTTTTAAAAAAGACAAATGATTACGATTCTGTAGATCTTATTTAGATAATAATTTGCACATTTGTTAAAGGATAATAATGTATCATGATCAATTATTTTAAGAATTGTACTTCTAAACCAAGTAAAATTATCATTAATTACTCCACTTTTTAGCTCTAAAATAGTATACATTGTTACTTCGACATACCACCTGTCACCGAGAGAAAAATAATGGGATTATCTTTCATCCATCCATTATTCCAGCTGCTTAATCCACTATAGGTCTATGGGGGCTAATCCGAAAAATGCTGGGGGCAATGCAAGAATCAACCCTGTGTGGGGTGCCAATCCATCACAGAACACACACACTCACTTATTCTAGCGTAATTAAGTGCCAACAAGTAATTTAACACACACATTTTTTTAGGATATAGAAGAAAACCCATCGAGATAGTATCCAGACTGGGACTGCGGAACAGTGATATAGAAACACTAACTAATGTGAGGCTGTGCCATCCAATGTATTGTTAATTGTTGAATGAATGTGCTGCTTGAATATGTTTTAGCCACTTAAGTAGTACTTAGTCAAAGAGAGGTTTCTTAAAATTGAAAAAATGGAGAACATACATTTACATCATTTAGCAGACGCTCTTATCCAGAGCGACTTACAACAGTTTTTGTTAGTTTTTTTCGCATACCCCTTGGGGTCAGAGCGCAGGGTCAGCCATTGTACAGCGCCCCCTGGAGCAATTACAGGTTAAGGGCCTTGCTCAAGGGCCCAGCAGAGTAAAATCTCTTTTGGCACTGACGGGGATTCGAACCGGCAACCTTCGGGATACCAGCGCAGATCCTTAGCCTCAGAGCCACCACTCCGCCCCAACATATTCTGCTTCTTATTTTAAGTGAAACAAAAGAACTCTAATTGAAAACTCTTAATGACATCAGGATAGTTTTGAGACTAATATTTGGTTTTTAAATTATTATATGGTCACTTAAAAAGACTGCTGCATATTTACTTGCATGTGAAAAAAATTCTCAGAGTGACTGTTTATTGAAAACATATTTGATAATAAAATTTGGGCTGTCAGCATTTTGCTTTACTGCTTGTATATTTCCTATCATATGAAAGGGATGAAACAGAAGCTGAAAACAGATCAATTAACATGCACTTCTTGAATTTTTCTTTAGAATATTAAAGTGCAAATGTATTCCATCATTTGGATATTTCTCTTGTGAGGATTCAAACAAACATCAATGTCTGCTAATCTCCTTAAAGTACAATCATAACGTGAAATTCTTAAACTGAATGTAGTTGTGGTGGGGCAGAGCCTGTGTCAGCAGCATTAAGCACAAGGCAGAAATTAAAAGTGGATCATGGGGTAGTCCATCACTGGGCCCTTTCACATTTACACTGAGCCGGTTTGTAACTGCCAATGAACCTGGCACATTTGTCTCTGGGGAAACCTTAAATAAACCACACTACTCCTACGGTAACTCATGCGGACATGGGGAGAATGTGCAAACTCGACACACACAAGGACTAGGCATGTGATTTGAATTCAAGACAGCAGTGCTATATGAATGTATATTAAGAGTGTGAAATTATATGTTGGCCAAAATGAATTCCAGCAGGTTCATTTTAAAATGCAAAGGCAGAAATGATGGGAAATTACCATCTTGTCAGCACAACGAAACAAAGAACAAAACAGAAAAGCAGGAACGAAAGAAACGAGAGCACGAATGATACGATTTGATAGTACTATAGACTTAAGAAGCTAGGTTTATATGTGTTAAGACAGCACCTTTTATTACCGCGAACTATCAATTAAAAACAATACAACAGTACATGAATCCAACTAAAATACATGCCGATAACCCTGACAAGCCAATAGACTAGTAAAATAAACAAAATGGAGCAGACCGATTTGAAGAGAACATCAGTTGTATTAAGTAATTTTCCATACGTAACATGCCTGTTCCAGCAACATCAGATGCAAGGGATGAACAAATAGTACAGAGGACCGCAATCCATCAAAAGTCAGACTCGCACACTGCCAGGTTTTCAAAAAATGACAAAAGACGCGATTTTAACCTTCACTTGAACAGGAAATGTTCTAGTTTTCAATATGTTGCGATTTAAAACACTGGCCTGATCTCATGTATTCGTTTACCACGCTGTAAAGAATCTAAACTGTAGTGCCTCCGTTTGATGAAAACGGCTTGCTTTATGCGCACGCGCAACACATACAGTGCAACGTTACGAAGAGTCGGCGGAGGGCACAGTACATATCAGTGACAAAGCCTGCAAGGGCAAAATATGAAATGCTGCATTCGGTCTGTCCAGAAAAAAGAGTTTGCACCCAAAAGGCAAGATCGCGTTAACGTTGCATAAAGAAAATTACTTCATTTTGCATTTGGTGTTTTTGTTTCCATTACAGGAACACACGGAGTTTGCGTGAATAACATAATGAACAATATCAGCGACCAATCGACGCGAGTCAATATTTTACATCTGCAAATTGTACTTAACGGACACGTGTATTTAAAGCCGGAACAGATATTTCCATTGTCAGTATAGTTTAACCAAAATCTGCTGGAAGCCTTAGCCACGGTCTATGGGTGACTGCGGCTCTCGAACTGCGGAAAATACCAGCGTGTTATGTAAAATCAAATATTTCAGTTACATGCTTTATTTATGCATAACGGGAGATGTGAAATGCACAAGAAAAAAAAGAAAAGAAAAAAAAAAAACTCGACCTCTTCATTGATACTAAAAAACTTAACCTCTTCTTAGAAATCATGGTGAGATATTGTGACCTACTTACCCTCAGGCCCCATATGGAAACTAACAATCAAACCCTAGAAACAATTAAAGTTTTACCGCTTCGCTTGCTGAGAGAAAGATTACAATCCTGGCAGTCGGTATTCAATCCTAGGATAAACAAACCTCAAAGACAATGAACAACAAAACGTCAATGACGCTCATCTATCAAGAAACAACTCCTACAATTTAGTTAGCTATAAATATCTAGCGCGCCATCTGCTGGCCGGTGTTCGCACAGACGCTCGTGGAAATAAATCAACTAGTGCAGGGGTGTTGAACGTCACTGCAGGTTTTCATTCTAACCCTTTTCCTAACCAATGATCAGTTTTCACTGCTAATTAACTTCTGTGATGTTGTCCCTAAATGTTGTTCTAGGTGCAAAAGCGCTCATTGGATAATCAGCCATAATCTGATGACTAACATCTCCTTTCTTCATGGTTTACTGCGCAGACTGGAATAAACCCAAAGTGAGCAAATTCTTTGGAAACTGTCTCAAATGGTGGCCTCTTAACTTAAAAGCACTCACAGAAATTGAAAAAGGTCAGTTGTGGTTTTAACACATCAATTGTTCTGTTTTCTAAAAATGTTTACTACCCTTGACATTTTGTTAAAGGGAACCTTACATTAAAACCTTTTTTTGATTTATTCATGTTAAACAAAAAACATTTTTTTGTCCATTGCATCCTAAAAAATTAAGCTAGAATTTTAGAAGTCTTTTAAAAACAAGTATAGAATTTAAGATGACTTTAGGAAATTAGTGTTGTGGTAATAATCAAGCCTTGACACGTAAAAAGGTTTTGTGTTAGCTTTCCGTATAATTGGATTTGTTGAGGAAAGGTCTTTACAGACAAGAGTCCAAAGCAGAACTGAGGTTATGGTACAGAATAGGTGGGTTTAAAGTCTGAAGGGGGGAAATTATGTCATCTGGGGTTGGAACCGGAAGTGAAGTCATAGGACCCAGGCAGAATTTCCCATAGATATATATAGATAGACTCCGCATTCACTGTGTTGCCCAGTCGACACGATACGTCAGCGCATCCTCCATATTGCTAGTGGCAAAAGTGGCATTTAAATTAATACAGGTAGACGTGGAATCCGGATTTTCTGATGAAAAAACAATAACATTTAAAACAGTATCGTTTACATACAACAGATTTTGGCGAATCGTTTAAATGTAATTATTTATATCCATTTATACACGAATAATGGCAATTATTAAATAATAATAACAATTATTATTATTAAATAATTCCTCCCATATAAGTAACATTTCTCGGACTGCCTTCTTCCATCTCCGAAACATTTTTAGACTTTGTCCTGTTCTTACCCAACAGAGTACTGAAGTATTGGTTAATGCCCTAGTCACCTCACATATAGATTACTGTAATGCTATTCTATCTGGCATCCCACAAAAACTTATCCATCGCTTACAACTTCTTCAAAATTCTGCTGCCAGGATAATAACCTGCTGTTCTAAATCCACTGAACACATTACACCTGTTCTCTCTCAACTTCACTGGCTCCCTGTTCACTACAGAATACAATACTAAATACTGCTCTTAACATTTAAAGCTCTCCACAAGCTTGCTCCCCACTACCTCACTGATCTCCTCCAGACTTACACTCCCTCTCGCTCACTCAGATCCTCATCTGCAGCTCTACTTTCTATACCACACATCAAACTCTGTTCTATGGGAGCTCGAGCGTCTCTCCTAGTGCTCCTCAACTCTGGAATTCTCTTCCCTTTCATGTATACGTCAGCTCAATTCAATAACACATTTTAAAACTACCCTCAAAACTTATCTTTTCAAACTGGCATATCAATTGTGAATTTTGCACTGTTACTGCCTGTTATCTTTCTTTGTCTTTCTTTTAACAGTGAAATGATACACTTAATGACAAAAGTAAATAATTTTATTGTATACCAATTAGCTTAATAATTTCTGAAAACATTTCACTCATTCCTCTCTCAATCTCTCTCTCACACACACACACACACACACACACACACACAATGTGGTTACTTAAATATATACAGGATAGGATTTAAAATCCATGAAGCAGAACTGTCTTCCATAGCTTTTACCGTGTGTTGCCACTCTGTAATTTGAGAGATTTCAGTCTGGCAATACGGTGCAGCCTTAGTTTGTAGAAAACAGACACAACTAAAGACATGAGCATAAAATGATGGTTGTCAATTTCAAACTGTGCTCCTTGAGAAAAAACACATCATCTGATCCAATCTCAGTCCGAACAAACTGATTGATCAAAGATACACTGACGGCTTGTCCTAATGTCGACTGTTGGATAACATGCTCAGCTATTTTGACCACCTTGACTGTACCCTCAGAAGGAATCATCAAACCTCCTTTGTTTTTAATGTGAGCAAGTGGTAGCTTTGATCATATGATGCCAGTATAGCATCTGTTATCAAACTAGAACGGCACATGTCACAGGACAGCTTTCTCAAAATCCCGTCTAAGGGCTACCTCCCACTGCTTCCTGAGGTGGATTTCTTTGGGAAACCTTCAAAGTTTGAGAAATGTTAACAGCTAACAACAATCTACATAGTTAGTGACCGAATACGTTTAGGCAAAACGTTGTTTGGAGGCTCACTTGAGCACATAAATGTATAGCTTTGCTAGCTTAGCCTGTCGTAGCTAAAGTTAAGATTATAAAATGGGATTTTCTAATGGCCAAATATAAACAAAACAGTTGTTCAGTTTTACCTATGAAATGTAATCCCCCAAGATCTGGTTTGGAGCGTACAGCGTTTTGTACAAGCCCAAGCAGCACATGCGTGAGGCATCTTTATCCATTACTTCACTCTACAGTAATGCCACTCGCAATATGGTGGCGACATTGACGTACGATGCTGCTGGTCATGTGGCGTATAGTAAATCTGTCTATGGAATTTCTTGCATTTGGTCTGCATGGATGAAAGAGAAAGATTTACTGCACGCTGCCACCTCCTGGTACTACCAGGAATTACCTTCTATTGAGCCGTTTAGCTGCCTCCTGTGCACACGTGTGCAACAGTGTTTAAAAACAATTTTGGATTCTTCACTTCTTTCACGGGTGGCATGGTGGTCAGAGTGCCCAACATATCCAGAGTCCTGGGTTTGAATCCAGTTTTCCTCCCACTTCACAAGGCATACTTGTACATCTTAAATTAATTTGCAGTTCTAGATTGGCCCTGTGTGAGGATATCAAAATACAGCCGAGACTGGAAGATTATCCAGTTTGGAAATCCAAGTTTTGCCTCTGTGCAATTTGCAGATGATGAGCTCTTCATGACCTCATTAGACTGTGATTTCCAGGCGACTGGATTGGCTTGTATCCAAATGTGTTGTTCATTGGGATGAAAATCAGCACCTCCAAAACTGAGATAATGGTCATCTCCCTAAAACCACGGTGCATTATTGCTGCCAGAGTTAGACAATCCAGTTGAGCTGGTTTGACCTTGTAGTTAGGATGACCCAAACACATGCAAAACATGCTGGAAGGGACTCTCTTATTTTAAATGACGGGGGAATGTCTAGAATTTCTTCAGAAAGAGCTTGAAAAAGTGGCACAGGACAGGATGGCCTGATTTGTTGATTATGACATGTGCTGCCAAAGCAACCTTAACCAGGAAAAACATGTGAAAAGTGATACAATGGCTTGCGTATGTTTTACGGCAACATTACCTCATTTGCTGAAAGTATCGTAGGTATTGCATATGTTAATAAGGTAGAGAACAGCTGCTCATATGTTTCCTAGTTTTTTCAGAAATGCCATACATACTAAGTGATCCACATCAGCATACTGTAAATAATTATGGTTGAGTATTTGTCAACTTAATAGTTTTCCCAGATTCTGATTAGTCATGTCACCTAACCAGACAATGAAGCTTATAGTAAAGGCATAATGGACTGCACAGTCAGTCAGGTCAGGTTGGGAAGCATGCACTGGTACTTACAGCGCATTGCAGCACCCACCACACAACCGCAATAAAAGGACAACATGATGTTCTGGTGAGCTGTACACAATACAAAAAATGCAAAACAAAAAACTTCTTAAGTAATGGACAGAAATTGAACCCAAATTATCAGCAGTTTCCTGCTGAAAGGCATGTGTGCTAACTCAGCTGATACTGTATATCTGTTCCAAGATTCATTTTATCTATACGTTTTGATGTTGTTGGGTTTAACCACTGATGTGAGTGGCTAGACATTTCAGTGATACACTATTTACACTTCCTTGCTTAGAAGTACAGTTAGGTCCATAAGTATTTGGACATTGATGCAATTTTTGTAATTTTGTCTATGTATACAAGTACAATGGATTTGAAATTAAGAAATCAAGACGTGACAGATGTATACATTTTCAGCTTTAATTTATGGAGTTTAATAAAGATATTGCATTAAGCTTTCAGAAATTACAGCCATTTTTCACAGAGTCCCTCCATTTTCATAGGCTGAAAAGTAATTGGACATGTGACTGACAAGCAGTTCCATGGCCAGGTGTGGTCCATTCTGTCGTTATTCCATTGCAAATTAAGTAGATAAAAGGTTTGGAGTTGATTCAAAGGACTGAATTTGCATTTGGTAGTTGTTCACTGGAATGCAACATGAGGTCCAAAGAGGTGTCAATGAAAGTGAAGAAGGCCATCATTAGGCTGAGGGAAAAAAAAACAAACCTATCAGAAAGATAGTAAAAACTTTAGGAGTGCTCAGATCAACAATTTGGTACATTATTAAAAAGAAGGAATGCACTAGTGAGCTCAATAATACCAAAAGACCTGGGAGACCACGGAAGAAAACTAAAGTGGATGATCTTTCCTTGGAGAAGAAAACCCCCTTCACAACATCTAGCCAGGTCAAGAGCACTGTTGCAGAGGTAGGTGTATCACTGTCAAAGTCTACAATCAAGAGATTATAAACACAGAGGGTTTACAGTACCTCTAGATGCAAACCACTGGTAGCACTGAAGGACAGGAAGGCCAGATTAGACTTTGCCAGAAAACATCTTAAAAAGCCTGCCCATTTCTGGAATAAGGTTCTTTGGAGAGATGAAACCAAGGTCAACTTGTACCAGAATGATGGGAAAAGTATGGAGAAAGAAAGTAACAGCTCATGATCTGAAACATACCACATCATCTGTCAAACATGGCTGAGGCAGTGTTATGGTATGGGCATGTATGGCTGCCAATGGAGCTGGGCCACTGGTGTTTATTGATGATCTGACTGCTGACAGAGGTAGCATGATAAATTCTGAGGTGTATAGGGATATAGTCTCTGCTCAGATTCAACCAAATGCTGCAAAACTGATTGGAAGAAGCTTCATAGTGAACATTGATAATGACCCAAAACATACTGTGAAAGCAACCCAAGAGTTTCTCAAAGTAAAAAAAAGGGATATTCTTCAATGGCCAAGACAATCACCTGATCTCAACCCAATAGAGCATGCTTTTTAGTTACCGAAGACAGAAAGACCAACAAACAAGCATCAAGGCCTAGTAAATCATCTCAAGGGAAGAAACTGATGTCCTTGGGTTCCAGACTTTTATTAACTGCAAAGGATTTTCATCCAAGTATTAAAACAATACATATATTTTATATTACTTTGTCCAATTACTTTTGAGCCTCTGAGAATAGAGGGACTGTATGGAAGTAATTCTGAAAGCTTAATGCAATACCTTTGTTAAACTCCTTAAATTAAAGCTGATTATACTTCTGTCACATGTTGACTGCTTAATTTCAAATCCATTGTGGTGGTATACCAAGAGACAATAACAAGAATTGCATCAATGTCCAAATATTTATGGACCTAACTGCATGTAAGATAAAAATAACATTAACACACAGAACTAATGTATTTATTTATAACTTAATTTATGGCATGGCATTTATCTTGTCCCACCCTCCAAAGCTGCATGTATTATCCCCACTGTCACTGTATACCCAATAACTGAATAATAACCACTGATCTGTCTCAGACCACACAAGCAAAGTTTAAATGGCAAAAATGACAAACCAAACTTTGATTAATCCACAGATTTTAATATGGAATGAATCAAAAGAAACTCCTGAGTAAATAGACCATATATGTGCATTAATATTCATATTATAAATTTATATCAATCAGTACCTGAGGCCAATATTCTAGGTGATTTAAAAAAAATCCAGGGTAAATAAGAAGAATAAGTATGATTCAAGATATCGGCCTTACATATACTGCACTGTTGCTGGCATATTAAAGAAATTGGTAATACTCATTGGATGGGCTTAGTTTATCATTATAATGCCATTCACCAAATCCTCAGAGCATTTAATTTCAGTGCTACTGTTCTATAGTCACTTGCACAGGTCAGCTTGGAAACAGGTAATACAGAAATTGTCAATTTCCAGTGCTACGGGACCTTTGAAGAACAAACAACCTAGACAAAACTGTTTATAGCAGCATTTCAGAAGCCTCTCTGAAAATACCAATCAACCTACTAGTTGTTACTTGCTGAAAATGTTTCACTGTAACAGGTAGAAAATCTGAATGCCTGAAAAAAACAAAACAAAAAACTCACAGCCTATAGTCAAATTCACTCTCCTGCAGATGTGTTACTACTCTACCACTGAGGTGTCCAACACTGAATTCCAAGGTTTAAGATTTAAAATTCAGTTCACAAAGAGCCCTTTGTGCAGATGTGCTGGAATATCACCCTCTTGTTAGCATCATATCTGACAATCATTTTTGATATCTCTGCATGCCTATTTTACTTGTGTTATATTTGACTAATGGTTAAATGTGTTTGATGATCAGAAACATTTTGTGTGACAAACATGCAAAAGAATAAGAAATCAGGAAGGGGGCAAATAGTTTTTCACACCACTGTATATAAAATACCCATCCCACATGCTTTAAACATATGTAAACTTATTAAAACACCTTTTGTAAACACATATGATATGTGGATGTCGGGCTAAGGATATGAGTAACATCTCTCTATGATAAAACATTTTAACGTCACGCAAGACAAGGCAGTGAGACAGAAAAACAGCTGCTGTACAGGCTTTTAAATGATCGACGCACAGCGTGACAAGCAGAACAGGCATCTTGGCAGAAGCAGCACAAAGCCATTAGCTGATCCGTCCACTTCTGCTTAGCGTGTGTTCAGCCCCCCCACAAAACCCGTGAGACGGTGACCTTTGCATGTCACGCCCTACTTACAATTTAAAACAAGTTCACCGATATCTAACCTAGCAGTAGTAGGAATGCTTTTGGCAAACAAACCTCAGGTGCTCCCAGCTCTTAAAACAACGACAAGCAGAACACGCAGCTTGCCAGCAGCAGCTGCTGAAAGCCAGCAGATGATCCAAGCACTTTTCCTTAGCGTGCGTTCAGTCCTATCCCCTACCAGAACGCACAGAGCAACAAGCAGAACAGGCACCTTGGCAGAAGCAGCACAAAGCCAGTAGCTGATCCGTCCACTTCTGCTTAGCGTGTGTTCAGCTCCCCCCCTTCACAAAGCGAGCGGCAGAGACGAGAGTGGCAGAAGGACAGCTGCTGTACAGGCTTTTAAGTGATTGACGCAAAGCGCGACAAGCACAACACACAGCTGGCCTGCAGCAGCAAGACACCAGCTGAACTGATCGCATCTCTTTAGCGTGCATCAGACCTCCCCTTCACAACGCGAGTAGCGTTATAAGTGCCGCGAGAAAAAGATTTAACCACGCCTGGGGCCGGAAATAAAGGACAAATATTGTTTTTACAAAAGTTTCAAAGTAAAAATGAAAATAATGGATATGTAACAATTCACATGAAAGTAACAATCTCTTTAAATTGTTTACCTGGAAAACCAAACCCGGTGAAGCAAGCAGGGGGCAGAGCCCCCTAGTAATAATAATAATATTAATAAATCCGTTATGTAGTGGGGGTGCGATAGCTGAAACGCGATATAGTGGGGGATTACTTTATATATTTACTTTCATTAAATTTCATCTGCCACAAATCTGCCCAAGCCTGTATGCTGTCCAAGTCCCTCTGCAATGCTTCAACAGATTCAAGATTATTTGTCAATCCTCCTACCTTGGTATCATCTCCAAACTGATAAATAAATAAATCATTTATATATATTAAAAACAGCAGTGGCCCTAAGCACTGAATCCTGAGACACATCACACATACCATCAGCCAATTCTGATAAGGCTCCTCACACCACCATCCAGTTTTGCACACATCTACACACTACAACCTGAATCCCACTAATTTTAGTTTGATGCCCGACCTCACATGGCACCTTACATAATGTTTTCTGAAAGATAAATATCATATGCACCACTTTGATCATATCCCTTTGTTGCTTCTTCACAGAATTCCAGCATGTTAGTTAAACACGACTTTCCTCATCTGGACCCATGCTGACCATTCAGTAAAACTCCTGTATTTGCCAAATGTTGCTCAATCTTATCTTAGCAATTCCTTCAATTAAATTACCTGTGATGCACATTAAGCTTACTAGCCTATAGTTACGTGGATCTGCCTGATCATCCATTTAATGTAACAGAATAATATTTGCCATTTCCCAATCCTTAGGAATTTCCCCAGCGTGAAGTAACTTTACTTTCTAAAAATATATGTACTCACTAACCTCCTTTAACACTTGTGAATAAATGTTATCAGGTCCTGGTGATTTGTTATATTTCAGCTAATCTAAATTAAGTAGTAAGTCTCCCTCTGATTTCTTAGTAGCTACTCCTTGTTACCACTGGAGGGGTTATCCATATGTGAAAATTTAAGGAAAATGCAAGTTTAGAGTATTTACTATTTCATTGTCGGTTTATTTTAATTCTACTTTACTGTTCCTGATACACTTCACTTTCTCCTTAAACTGTTCCTTTATAATGAAAACACTGAAAGAATCTGTTTGGGTCATCTTTTGCCTTATATGCAGTATTCCTCTGTAACTGCCTTTTAGTTTCCCTAATATCCTTTTTAATGGTTGCTCTCATACACCAGCGATTCACACTGGAGTTATTAGTCCTATACAGTTAATTTTTCCTGTGCAGCTTCCTTTTTGCCTCATTATTTAACCATTGAGGAGATTTTTTTTTTAACAATTTCTTTCTAAATCCATCCTGCATCATATGTAAAACGTTTTTAAACCTGTTCCTCTGCTTCTCGACTGTTTATATCCTTAAAAGCTTAACCCAATTTATTGCTCCAAAATTTACCTTAACCTGTTTAATACTGAGCTTACCAGTTTTAGCCTTTGCATCTGTACTCTTCCAAAAGACTGACAATTGTATTATATTATGGTCACTTGACATTAGTGGTTCAGTTTAATGCAGAACAAAACTTAGAATATGACCCAAGGAGAGTCTTTCATTATTTTAGTAGCAAAAGAACAGTCAAGGAGAAGATGAGGTGATGGGATCTAGGGTGAAGTGTATTAGGAATGGTACATCTTATGTGAAGGACCTAGGAGTCATATTGGACTCATCGCTATCTACATCAAGAGTGCAGAAGTGATCAAAAATGCTAATATGATAATAGGTTATATAGGATGGTGTGTTGAGTACAAGTCAAGAGAGGTTATGCTTAAGCTATGTAACACACTAGTGGTGTCTTAACTGAAGAACTGTGTACAGTTTTGGTCTCCATATTCCAAAAAGGAAAATAAAACAAAACAACAAGCACTAGCGAAAATCCAGAGATGTTTGGCTAGGCTATTTCTGGGACTGAAATGTACAAGCTACGTGGAAAGATTTGAGCTGGTGAACCTTTTCAATTTAAGTAGACAGGAATTCGGAAGTGATTTGTTCAAACTATTTATGAATGGAATTTGGATAGGGGTTCCATGCTACTATTTTAAAATGAATTTTTCAACAAGAAAACTGGGGGACACAGTTGGAAACCTTGGAAATTTGGCACAAATGTAAGAAAGTTTTTCTTCAAAGAGCCACAGACAGATAGTACACAGTTTTTACAGAAGCTCAAAAAAATCTAGAAATAACGTAACAGACCATAAGCCTTTCAAACACATGCAAGAATTAGAAAAAAAGGACTTCTGACTTGGCTAATAATAATACAGCAGTTACAGTGAAATTGTATTATAAAGGTGTAGTGCTGTAGGTGTGAAGTTGCCCCAGCTGGTTTGCTTGACATACTTCTGCTTAATATGTTGGCTGAAAGTTCTTAACGATATTGTATCATAGAGAGGATGTGTAGCATTGGTCATAATGGCCATCAGTTTTACATTTAAGAGATACTACCAGCTCAGCACACCACCGCATTGAAGATCACATTGACCATTGAAAGTTGTAGAATACACAGGGTGAGTCAAAAAAAATACCACATTTCAAACGTTTATTCTACAAAAACGCTGCAAGATAAAATAAATTTCATTACGACACAAGAAAGGGTATACAAAATAGATTTATTTCATTGTGTTTTTAAGGTGGTGGCCATCATTAGCGATACACTCTTCGAGATAATTTGTAAATGCTTGCATAACTCGTTTGGCCATGTCAATGGAATAGTGCCGAATTTGTGGCAAATACTGTCCTTGAGGGCTTCAGGGTTTTGAGGTCAGTGTATGTATAACTTCGAGTTGAGATATCCCCACAAGAAGAAATTGCACGGAGCAAGATCAGGCAAACGTGAAGGCCACTAGACATCGCTGCGCAGGGAGATCAGCTTCCCCGGAAACATCTCCTGAAAAATGTTGTGTTCAGAACCAGGCAGTTCTTAACTGTTCCAATCACTGAAAGCTCCAATCAGATCCCTATTTTCCCCTTGCTGCCTACTCCTTTTTCACACCACAATAGCTGTATCATCAGAGTACTTCAGAACGTGGCAAAAGTTCGACTTTAAGTCTACAGTACTGTGTATAATGTGAACAGGAATGGGGCCAGAACAGTTCCTTGTGAGGTCCCAGTGTTGCTCACCACCATTCCGAAGACACAGTTCCCCAGTTTAGCAAACTGCAGTCATCCAGTCAGGTAGTTATGAACCCAGGAGGTGAAGGTGAAATCCACAACCTTCCTCTCCAGTTTATCTTTAAGAACAGTGGTTGGACAGTGTTGAATGCACTCAAAAAAGTCATAAAATATAATCCTCACATAACCCCTTGGTTCATCCAAAAAGGAGTGAGTCTGGTGTAGAACGTAGAGGACTGCATCCTCAACACCAATGTGCTCCTGGTATGCAAACTGAACGGGATCCAGTGCAAGCTGGACTCGTGGTGTGTGGCGACACAGAAGCAGCTGCTCAACTGTCTTCATGAGTGAGGGCTACTGGCACAAGGCATGATATTTTCCACAGAGCTGGGACCTTTCCACCTTGAAGACTTAGGTTGAACAATGTCTGCAGAGGCTCAGCAAGTTGATCTAAACACTCCTTCAGTAGTCTGGGACACATGCCATCCGGACCAGCTGCCTTTCAAGGGTGTAGCCTCTTCAGGTGCATCCTCACCTCATCTGTTGTGAACAGCAGGGGAGTGGGACCCGATGTAGCAGAAAGGATGTCAGGGCTGCAGCAATGCTGAGAAGCAAAATCTGCCATGGTGGGAGAGGGAACAGGTGGCCCATTCTGTTCTGGACACTACGTCAAACCTGCTGTAAAATAGATTAAACTCATTGGCCTTGTCCTCACCACCTGCTGTTGCCTGGCTCCTCGTCTCTTTATAGCCAGTAATGGCCTTCATTCCAGTCCACACCCATTTGATGTTATTGTGTTGTAGTCTCGCCTCCATTTTTCCTTTATAGTCCATCTTTGCCTGCTTTAATCTCTTCTTCAGGTTTTGCTGTACCAGGTTAAGTTTCTCAATCACCAGCCTTGAAAGCCATTTTTTTGGTTTGGTTGAGAAGTTTATTGATGTTACTGGTAATCCATGGTTTATTGTTTGGAATGCACCAAACATTTTTTGCTGGTACAATATTCCTGCAGAAATGTATGTAGTCCGAAGTACAAACAGCCACCCTGTCAATGTCCATGTCTGTACCATTCTTCTGCAACTCCAGCAGTATATATTCCAATCTGTACACTCAAAGCATTCCCTAAGATAATCTTTGACCTCAGGTGTCCACTTCCTGAATGACAGGATAGTTACAGGCTGCCTAATTACACACGGTTTGTATACAAACCACAGGTATGTCAGATTATGATCTGATTTACCAAGTGATGGTAATACAGAAGCACTGTAAACCTCCTTAATGGTGGCCTGACACAAGTCCAGTGTTTTATTTTCCCCTGTTGGACAGTCAACATACTGTGTTAATCCAGTCAAGTTTGAGGAAATGTTGACACAACTGAAATCCTTGGGTCTGCAATCTCACAACAGTCTTGTGTGTGACGTCACATGCCACTTGTGAAGAAATATAAACAACAATGGTGACAATGTGAGAAAATTCCCTTGGTACATAAGGTCTCAGACTGACAGCTAACTCCTTCACAGTTATGTGTTTGGGGTTACACCATCCATTGTTTATAAATACTGTACTGCCAGTCCCACACCTCTTTCCTTTCTACTCATTTTTGTGTCTGTCTGCTCATACTGCAGTGAAGCCGAATTGATCCACACAGGAGTCGGGATTGTTGTTCCTCAGCCAAGCCTCTGTCAAACACATTAGACTGCACTCACAAAACATCCGGTGGTTCTTTACAAATGCCTCCAGCTCCTCACACTTATCAAGCAAAGAGTTGACATTCCCCATGAGAATCGATGAAGGAAAAGGCTTGAATCTCCATCGCTTAGCCTTTCTTTGCTCTGGCTTAATGGCCACGGTATGGCTTCTAAGGCTCCAAAGGAATATGGTGTATGACACCGTGTGCGGTCCATCGTAATGAAAGAAGGTTCACCCTCCTGTAAACTATTTTACTAGATGTACTAGAAGCTAGCTGATCCTTCCTACAAACCATTTAACTAGGTATTTTTGTGCTGGGAGATACAAGGACATGCTGCCTCTTAATACTACTGTTCGTGTGGCCTTTCAATCCTTTCTGCTGAGTCCTTTGTTTGCATAACACCCCTCTCAGTGCAGAACATGTACGTTAGCATAATAATATCCCAAATGATATCACCAAGTTTCAATCAAAGCATTTTTGAAATTTTAGGGTACTCAGCATTTCTATTGTTGTGATGTTTTTACCTCTAAATATTGATATCTCAACATGTCTTTTAATAGTGGATAGCTGCCTGTCCTAGATAACCATCCTGCCAAACTTCAGCTTTTTAAATTAACATGTGATCAAGTCAGTCAGTCATTCAAAACCATTTCCAGCCATCAAACTCCACCTTCTTACTATCCCGGTGGTAACAGTTTGTTGTCTAATAAGAGGCTTATTGCTGGGAATAAAATGAATCAGGCTGCGTAGTCAGATCTTCCCAGTGATGCCAGTAGGTTACACTTAAAAGTAATCTTTAACATTTGAATAGAAAATATGCAGCTTTTTATTTCCTTGAGTGGAACATGCCACAAACTAATGGAAACTTGGAGATTCTTACAAGGTCACTGGTTGAAGTAGTAGTATTTACAGTGCATCCGGAAAGTATTCACAGCGCATCACTTTTTCCACATTTTGTTATGTTACAGCCTTATTCCAAGATGGATTAAATTCATTTTTTCCCCTCAGAATTCTGTACACAACACCCCATAATGACAACGTGAAAAAAGTTTACGCGAGGTTTTTGCAAATTTATTAAAAATAAAAAAACTGAGAAATCACATGTCCATAAGTATTCACAGCCTTTGCTCAATACTTTGTCGATGCCCCTTTTGCAGCAATTACAGCCTCAAGTCTTTTTGAATATGATGCCACAAGCTTGGCACACCTATCCTTGGCCAGTTCCGCCCATTCCTCTTTGCAGCACCTCTCAAGCTCCATCAGGTTGGATGGGGAGCGTCAGTGCACAGCCATTTTAAGATCTCTCCAGAGATGTTCAATTGGATTCAAGTCTGGGCTCTGGCTGGGCCACTCAAGGACATTCACAGAGTTGTCCTGAAGCCACTCCTTTGATATCTTGGCTGTGTGCTTAGGGTCGTTGTCCTGCTGAAAGATGAACCGTCGCCCCAGTCTGAGGTCAAGAGCGCTCTGGAGCAGGTTTTCATCCAGGATGTCTCTGTACATTGCTGCAGTCATCTTTCCCTTTATCCTGACTAGTCTCTCAGTCCCTGCCGCTGAAAAACATCCCCACAGTATGATGCTGCCACCACCACGCTTCACTGTAGGGATAGTGCCAGGTTTCCTCCAAACATGACGCCTGGCATTCACACCAAAGAGTTCAATCTTTGTCTCATCAGACCAGAGAATTTTCTCTCTCATGGTCTGAGAGTCCTTCACGTGCCTTTTGGCAAACTCCAGGCGGGCTGCCATGTGCCTTTTACTAAGGAGTGGTTCTGTCTGGCCACTCTACCATACAGGCCTGATTGGTGGATTGCTGCAGAGATGGTTGTCCTTCTGGAAGGTTCTCCTCTCTCCACAGAGGACCTCTGGATCTCTGACAGAGTGACCATCGGGTTCTTGGTCACCTCCCTGACTAAGGCCCTTTTCCCCCGATCGCTCAGTTTAGATGGCCGGCCAGCTCTAGGAAGAGTCCTGGTGGTTTCGAACTTCTTCCACTTATGGATGATGGAGGCCACTGTGCTCATTGGGACCTTCAAAGCAGCAGAAATTTTTCTGTAACCTTCCCCAGATATGTGCCTCGAGACAATCCTGTCTCGGAGGTCTACAGACAATTCCTTTGACTTCATGCTTGGTTTGTGCTCGGACATGAACTGTCAACTGTGGGACCTTATATAGACAGGTGTGTGCCTTTCCAAATCATGTCCAGTCAACTGAATTTATCACAGGTGGACTCCAATTAAGCTGCAGAAACATCTCAAGGATGATCAGGTGAAACAGGATGCACCTGAGCTCAATTTTGAGCTTCACGTCAAAGGCTGTGAATACTTATGTACATGTGCTCCCTCAATTTTTTTATATTTTAATAAATTTGCAAAAACCTCAACCTCAAGTAAACTTTTTTCACGTTGTCATTATGGGGTGTTGTGTGTAGAATTCTGAGGGAAAAAATTGAATTTAATCCATTTTGGAACAAGGCTGTAACAACAAAATGTGGAAAAAGTGATGCGCTGTGAATACTTTCTAGATGCACTGTATGTATGTATGTATATATATATATATATATATATATATATATATATATGTGTGTGTGTGTGTATGTGTGTTGGCATGTCTTTTTTTGTTTCCAGTCTGTGGAGATGATTCACACTTCTTTCCTCCATCAAGATAGAAACACTGTGTAAACAGTAAAATCTTTTGTTATTACTTCACAGGGTCTGACAGGTTTTCTTACTCTTGGATTGTCTTTTAAGGTTTGTTTTGATTGGTGCTGGTTTATGTGGCTAATTCTTTTGCATTTGGCCTGCACTGCCTTCCCTAACATGGACAAGGCATGTGACCGGCTAGACTTGAAGATTGTTTTTTGCCACTCTGTACCAGCAATTAACACATGTGTACTGGTGACCCACACCAGACCAACAGAGCCTCAACTGCAATGAACTATACACTTTGTGACTGACATACGGTCAAATGGCTTGTCTCAAATGGAGCTGTACCATAAGTCTGTGCCTGACTGCAAATAGTTGTATCTGGTATGTTATTATTATATGTATATGGTATATATGTATACAATATTGAATAAGTACAATGCTACTGTAATATTCTGGTTTTCGAAATTACTATAAAAAACTAAAAAAAAAAAAACCAAAAAAAAACCCATAAAAACACCATGTTTAGATGCCTCTGTGGCAGAGCGACAGGCGCTCAGCAGGCTCCTGTCAATTATGGAGAATCCACTGCATCCACTAAACAGTGTCATCTCCAGACAGAAGAGCAGCTTCAGCGACAGACTGCTGTCACTGTCCTGCTCCACTGACAGACTGAGATCATCGTTCCTCCCCCAAACTATGCGACTCTTCAATTCCACCCGGGGGGGGTAAACGTTAACATTATACAAAGTTATTGTCTATTTTCACCTGCATTATTATCAATCTTTAATTTAATATTTTTTTTGTATCAGTATGCTGCTGCTGGAGTATGTGAATTTCCCCTTGGGATTAATAAAGTATCTATCCATCTATCTATCTACACATCTGCACCATGGTGGGATTTCTCACACCAAGAGTTTCCATAGCATTTGTTCCCACTAATATGAATGTAATGTGGCCATAAAGACTAGTCTGTGTAAACTGAAACCACTTATGACAAATATGAACAAACAAGTTAACCAATGTTGCTTGAGGAATTTCTTTGCAGAAAAACCTGCTACTCTGTATGCTTGGTATGAATTCTTAATCTTGGCACATGTTCATATTTATTTTATTAAATAACTCAACCACTATTTTGAAAATAACTTACCGGTTTTAATTGTGAAATACGTATAAAATAAAAAGACAAATGTAACATTCATCAACAGCACTAAAATAATACTATATGTAGGTTAAAGTCAAAATCAATAAATAACTTGCCCAAGTACTTTGTTATTATGTATATTTAATACTTCGAAATGATGACAATATAGAATTTTAAATTCACACATATAAAGAAATGAGACTGATTTACATTTTCTTTGTTAACACTATGAAAATTCTGAAGGCAGTTAAACTATTTTATGAAAAGATTTGGATCATACAATATATTTTCAAAGAAAAAATGAAAATATAGCCAAGACAATGCCATAATTTTTCACAAATTTCTTGTTCAATTTTCTGCAGTAGGACAGCTGCTTTCCTTGTCAATCTTGTTCTGGGAGAATACAAAAGAGAACAAACGGCATTCAATGAAGCTAATGAAGACCTAGACGACAGCTGTCAGAATTAGATACCTGTAAGCACACAAAAATGACTCTGGTAGACCTTTTTGTGAACATAAACAATTACTTTTCTGAAACAAAATATATCCCAGGATATAATGTTTACTGAATTATTAAATCAGTTAATGAAAAAAAAATGCTTTAATATAGTAGATTCATAGAATGCATTCATTCAAATAAACCACAACCTTTATTTTGCATGATGCCTCAAACAGTATGAACCATTATAAAGGTACAGGATGCACCATTATAAGGTATTTAATGGTGCAAAGATTATAATACAGTAGCAAGCACAAAAGTAACCTACTCAAATCTACTGCTGTATAATGTTTACAACAAGCATACTTTACCTTTAGCTTTTGATAGTGGGGCTGGGTTTTACAGTGTGCAAGCTTTGACTGCTCTGTACAATAGAAGAGATTGCACAACTTGCAAAAGTAGCCAGTAGCAGGAACCATGAACTCTAATCCTGCAATTTTAAAACAAATCCAAAATTTTAAAAAGATAGTAGAAACTATTCACAATCATTTTGCCAAGAAAACATCTGGATTGGGAGGTAAGAGGAGGGTTTGGGTGGGGACAGTATTTGGGAGGGGGTGAGTTGACTCGTGAAATAAAAATTTAAGCAAATGGTTGAGATTTAAAAAAAACTATGCGCACACACACACAGAATGAAAAATGAATGTTACAAATCAGGTACCAAAGACACGACTTACCATAACAGGTGTTGGGTTGATATGGTTCTAAAGGAGTTTGTTTTACGGGGGACTTTTTAATATCCTCTGCCTCCTGTTTTTTTACAACATTTCTGAAAAGGACAGGATAGTAAATATTAAAGTAGACAGAAGTCAAACCCTTTTTCATGAAAACAGCCTGGAAACATAATGAATATGGAGTTAAAGAAACTCTGTACAATTTAGGCAGCCCTGTCTTAGGATTTAGACAGGTGGTTCCAATAGTGTGCAGCATGAACAAAAATCCATACCACCAATTAAAAATTTTGATGGTTTCAGCATATACAAGTGTAATGCATATGTATATACTTTTAAGACTGAACCTTTTTTCAAAAAAAAAAAAAAAAAAAATTAAATGTCCACATAAGTATGCCTTTTATCTGCTCAAATGTCCATCAACACTGCTACTCAAATTGTTTTAATATCCGTTATATATATATCTCTAGCTTGAACCAAAGAAAGAACAGGTTCTCTATCTCTCTTGCTTATCCTGCTGTCAAGTAAACACAGCATTAGCCACAGCTTTTCCTGTTCCCTCACCTCACTGTTCTAAACAGACGTCTTTAAACATACATGTATATCTTGTCAAATCTGTTTGATCCAATGTAGAATCACAAGGCGCCTGAGCTAGTATCAACTGAACAATCAAGCATAGACATCCCTCTGAGTAATATTGATCTTAAAGATTCTGGCTTTGATTACCCTTTAGAGATGGGGAAAAAGAGGCAGCTTTTATTCCCCTGAGCCCAACTGAAGTGTAATGAGGAGCTGGTGGCCACCTGGTGGTGCAGCTTCATGAAAAAAAAGCCACCTGAGGCCATGAAAATCATCACCATTGTAGGGCGACAGCACACAGTATAAGCCTTGTCAAAATCCCTTTGACTGATAACATACATATCCATATTCCTGCCATTTTAAATCTATTTCTCATAATGAAATCTCTCATAGCAATGTAAAATCCAGTAATGCATCTACGCCGTTAACTGGGGTATTATTGTATTAGCATTGGTGTGAGTACAAAATTATAGATATATCCACAGTTACCTAACAATACACTACTCTAGAAATATGTTACTATTGACGAGTAGCTTGCTGGCAGTGTGATCTGTTCATGACATCACAAATCAGTTTGCTGTGTTTTTTTACTATTTAGTTGTACAAATTAATAATATTCTTTTCCTTACCCCTTAGTAATCATCTTCTCATCCAGCTGTAACTCAATCTGTTTGTCTTGGCCTACTGTTACATTAAACTTTGCATCCTTTTTAAGGGACATTTTTACAACTGCCTATGGGAGAAAAAAAAAAAGGCATTAAAAAAAGCTTTAGGCACAATACTATTACAAAGTTACATGTATCAAAGACAGTGGGCAAATATTTTATAAATACATAAATATATTGTTATCACTCTTTAATTTAATAGTGTTCTTTAGGTGAATTTCCCCTTGGGATTAATAAAGTATCTATCTATATCTCTCTTTTTATATATATATATATTTATATATATATATATATATATATATATATATATATTATATATATATATATATAAAAATACAGGTGTGCGCGTCGGTAATATGTCTTTAATTTTCTCTGACAGTAATACTGGCTTGTATGTGGCTGTAATATGAGTCACTGTATTGTGTACCTTTAATTTCCTCTCTCAGTAATACTGGTTTGTATTTCTGTAAGACACCTGTAACTTTCTCTGACAGTAATATCACGCGCCGCACAGTGCACCGCGCATGCACACTTCACCAGAAGACACACACACGGACACCTGGACGCACACAGGGATTTTATTAAAGAGGATATTATATTATATAATATATATATATATATATATATGCGCACATTCACACAAAAAACACCTGATTCTAACTTCTTTACGGGATTGAAATGGTGATAAATGTAGGGGCTTACTTAATTTACTTTGCAATTGTGTTAATTTAGATTAAGAGAGTGGATACACCATGTCAATTTTATGTGTCATTTGTTCAAGTATGTTACACCTTTACTTGGAGGCAATACTTGCATGATGACCTAATGTTTGCCTGTTCAAATATGTTGATAAAGTCAAACATTTCCATGTAGTGTACTTACTTTTTCATATACTGTATGTAATTAGATTTCTGGAGAGATGGATGAGTGAAAAGTTAATCAGCTTTATTTAGATGTAACCATAATAAAGTAATGAAAATTTATCATAGAGGGGTCCTAATAAACTAAACAAAAAGTCTCAATTTATTAAAAAAAAGTGCAGCTATGGATAAGTTACTTGCTTCAACATCACTTTGATAGAATATGGCACAAGCTGTAATTTTTCTGACTACATGTAACTTGAAAAGTGCATTATTAGCCATTCTGACAACAATGTGAAAATATGACATGTCTAAGTACATTCCTTGAAGTTGAATCAACATGACTGTGGACTCAATAACTAAGTCTTTTAACAAATTGTTGCACTAAGTGTTATATAATGCATGTACTACAGACAAACTGTTGCTAAAACAAAGTTGAACAATAACAAATCTTATTCTGTATCTTGCAGAATGTATTTTTTGACTTGTATGTCTGCAATGATTGTCATTAATGCTTTATTAAGAGGCATGAGTGGCAAATCTGTTGGCAGCATTGTTATATTTTAGATCCTGCTCAAAGTTTAAGGTGGCACCCATTTTTGTGACTGTTGAAAACTGCAGTAGTCTTGTATTAGTGTACTTAACCTGATATGGCATACACCTTTCCCAAAACAACAAACTGCAGAAAAACATAAGGAAGAGAAAATGAGAGCCCAATCAATGCATGTTAATTATTACAAAATTCGAGTGATGAGGAGAGAACAAGTGAAAATGTGCATACTTGTCTTTTTTTGGGCAATAAAAATGTGATTCAGAGGTAGTCTGTGAAGTAATGTTTTTCTACTTCTTGTGTTATTGTGTTAAAGGTCCTCCTTTGTAAGAACTGCAACCTGAGGATTTTTCTGCTTTGAAAACTCTCTGTTCAAGGAGTATAAAAGAAACTATTGAGCAATGATGGCCGAACAGATTGTAGATTTTTTTTCTAAAAGACTAGGGGGCTTTGCCCCCTGCTTGCTTCACTCGCCAACCCCCGTTTTTGTTTTTTCGGATACACACTTTTAAGATTTTTTTTTCTTTGAACTGTTGCTATTTCATTAGTTTCACTTTTATTTCTGAACTTCTGTAAAAACAATATTTGGAATCTTTCGAGTCCCAATGTGCTGAATCTTTTTAATGAGGCCAGTGAGACATGTGTTTAATGACTTTGTACCATAATTCTGCATAGGTTTCTCTGTTTGGAATTTCAGCACAGACAAAACGATCTACATCAACAGCAGTTAATTTTTTTTGCAAAGTAACCAATAAATGAATGTGAGGTAAACTCCGTTTTTGAAATTCTCTTGACTTAAACTTCAAAGCCTTACAATATTTACATACTTCTGACATATCACCTATGTCCATATATTCGATCTCTATTCGCCTTTTCGTTATTTCTCCGAGTAATAATTTCTCTTTCTTTGCGCTAATGCGATGTTTCTTTGTTTTGACACTGTCGTTTTTTTCTGCTTTCATATTCTGTATCTTGCTCTGCATGTGTTTCGTGCCTATGTTTTTTTTTTTTTTTTTTTGAGGCTTCTGAATTCCAGTTTTCATTATCTCTAACCTGCTCTGCATGTGTTTGGCCCCCTTGTTTTTTTAACCTCTTTATGACGTTTTACTTTGTTTTCTACTCTATCTTTTATTTCTTACCTCACTTTATCCTGCTTTTGTTTCAATGACACCTGGTCCGTGGTGATTATTTTCCCTTTTTCGAGTAATAATTTCCATTTGTTTTCGCTACTGCGATCTTTCTTTTTTTTATACTTTCTAATTTTACTACTTTCATATTCTTTAACTTTCTCCACACGTGTATCGTGGCAAGGTTTTTTTTTTTTTTTTTTTTGAGCCTTTCAAATTCCATTGCTTTCATAATCTCTAACCTGCTCTGCATGTGTATAGCACCAATGTCCGGATTGGATGTGCTTTTTTATCAATTCCACTTGTTCCGGGCTGGTAATTACTTTCCTTATTTTCTGAATTTGCACCTAGATTATTCTTTTTCTTTTTTGTCTCTCCAACGCTTTTGAGTCTCTTTTCTCCGCACTGCTTTCTTCTTCACTTAGTCGTCTACGTTTCATCTATAACGTATTGTTCTTATACACTTTATATGCGCTGAAAGCCCTGGATCTGTGTGTGATCAAAGCCAAAACACAACTGAGTGTTATTTGGTTGTAAGTAGGGCGTGTCTTGCAAGAATCTCATGTTCTACATCATCGCGAGACAGTCCTGGGTCAATCTCTTGCCACAAAGTCTCATGTTTAAGGTCCCCACGAGACGTTCCGTGGCCAATCTCTTTAGTCTTGTGGATCTGTAATGAATTATTATTATTATTATTAAGATCACATCTCGACGCCCTACTGTTTCTCTGCAGGATTTTTTTTTTTTTTTAATAATAGAGAGAGATGTAATATGTGTACAAAAGAATATTGCAACTTAATACAAAGTCAAGAAACTAGATTCAGGTGGTGATGGAGGTAGCCGATAGGATAATTCAGATTCTTAGGTAAAATTACCTTATTCCCCCTTTTCCATAGACCTTCCAGGTCATTGATTTTTAGGCTTATCTTTCAAGAAAACAAGTTCATTTTGTATTGTTTTGTGGCAGAGTGATGAGAGTCATTATCTTTTCTTCTGTTGCCAAGCAGAACAGTCAGAGAGCCAATGTATCCTGCTAAATCTTTGGTTCAACATTTGGATGGTAGTTATTGAAATATTTGCTGGATAAATGTTCACTGACCAACATTTTATAAACCTGCATAACTTTCTTTTATGATGACTAAAACATTGAACAACATAATGCTCTGTGCTCCACCACCCTACCAACGTGCCAATATGTAGAAAAATCAACCCAGCTACAAAAACACACCATTATTGTTTATAATTGTTAAAACAGCAAGATGCAACTTAAATCAACAACTGTTACACAGTGTATTCAACAATTTGGACATCTTCATATTTTTTGTTATAAAACAAATTACAGTAGATCTCATTTGGCTTTTCTGATCAACACAAAAAAAGTGCTTAATGAAAAAGTGACAACAGAACTCTGGAAAGTGGTCTAAATTAATTACAAATATAAAGCACAAAATAACAACTGAGCCAAAAAAAATTAGATGTTGAACAAGAGTTCCGTAGGATACATCCTAGTAATGTCTTATGGTATGTACAAAGTAATTGTCCAATTTAAAAAGAAAAAAAATAATCCAAAAATATTTTTACTAGCCATGTGCGCCCAACTACGTTGTGCGTGTTAAAGTTGTCTGTGAAGGGCTCACTGTTTAAACGCGGCTGCCAGTTGTGAACTGGGCCCTTTGTCGCACAGCATTATGATTTTTTATAAGGAAAACTAAATTACAAAACAAAACCCTTGGACATTGATTCGATAGGAATGGCCTACTTGGAATCACTGTCCAAATAGTAATTATGTGGTGGTGTAGGAGCATTTCTGCTTCTCTCCGTTCACAGTCCGTCTCGTTTTCACAACGCTGTCGTTTCCTCTCATGATCTCTTCTCAACCTTTCTCCAATCTCACAGGTTGCTTTGTGGCAATCCAAAGAGTAAGGCAATATACATGGAGCAATGGTTATAAAAGGGGGACACATAGGTATCCAGGCTCTTTAAAGCATAAATAGGGATCACTTCATTGACATGTGAGCAAGCCAGGGTACAACTGTGAGACGCGCAACACTCGCCGGCTACAACGTAATAGTAATAATTTCCGGAACGTGCTGTTACATTGTCATTTATTTTACCCACTGTCTTTCTTTCATTCATATGTTACGTAGGCACGTACCTTTTATCTTCGGCAATCTCATTCTCTAACCAGGCCTCATTAGCTAACCAGCGTAACACTGTCCACCACCCCTTTCGTTATTCTGGCACATTGTTGACATCCGTGAGTAACAACAACGTACTAAACTGGAAGGTGGTCTACGCATGCGTGGAATTCGCGGACAAACAAAGATCAAGATCCAAATGAAGATTATATATAAAGATTAGTTAATTTAAAGCACAACAATTTGTTTAGTTTGAATGTCTGTGTTTTGAGGTGTGACTGGAGTACTACAGTCTTCAGTAGTATAAGCCTGGAGGAGATTCTTAATGCAATGCCTATGTTTTAGCTGTCTCTCTACTGCCATCTAGTGCTTCTTCTTCCAATTCATTCACGGACAAACAAAGGTCAAGATCCAAATGAAGATTATATATAGAGATTTGTAAACATGGATGATGAATTTTAATAAAAAAGCGCAGCTAAAGTAAATTTTATAAACTGCAAATACAATGAAACAGAGTAGAAGTGTGATCAGATCTAAAATTAAAACCATTGTTTTGATACAGTTTATAGCTTACGTAAAAATATCACATTAATAGAAATTATATATATATTATATATATACACACACACACACACACACAGTATATACATATATACACACAGTATAAATACAAACAAACCCCTGAAGGTGTTACACTAGAGAACTGTGACCTGTACTCTGCCATGCAAATGATCATACTGTGTGGAATGTCTGAACATACTCTTTTGACCTAGAGGCACAATTGGTTTCAGTCTTCTGCCAGTGGCTCGTTATGGGAGGCACACCATCCAATCCAGTCTACACAAGCTTGATCAGGAGATATCTAGCAAGCATGCTGGTCAGGGGAGTTGACAAACAACCTCTCGAGCACATGGAGTTGCATGGACAAGATGTGTTCTTCAGCAAGTCAACACCCACCCACATTTCCCATTTCATACAGCAAACAGGATCAGGATGATGTCCTATCCACAAAAAACAAATGCAAATAAGCACTGAAGCTAATAGTACCAAACACCATGTTGCCTGATTTGGGCAGACATGTACATAACCATCGCTTATTCCCACACTGAAATCTGCATTCATCACCAAAGATACCTGATGCATTCCTCTCTCCAGTCAGCCTGCAGAGTCGATGCACGACAAAGATGGTGGGGGAGCCTGCAACTTCAAGAACACTATTGTATATAGTTCAACAGGACATTTCTGATGTGACACTAGCCGCATTTCTATTAAACTCCTTAATGAGCACTTTGAAATTGTGAAACAAAAAAACAGTAATGGAAGCGTGAATTTCAAAAAAACATTCAAAATTCGTAAAAAAGTTTATACACTCGCTTGAGATGGTTTTTCAGTTGATTCGACAAAGGAATAATTCACAAAACTGCAATGGAAACACTTTTGCATTTAGGTCACACGACATGAATACAGCAGCATTATAAGTACTACCAGGTGGCCCAACACAAATGTATCTGATCATTAATCAGTCATCAACGACCGCCTGCAGAACAAGTGACATCCAGCCTTTCCTGTTAACATAATCCAGATACCAGTCACTTGGTGCACGAGTAGGGATATGTGAACTGTTGACTGCACCATAAACCTGAGGTATTTTGTGTGCCTCAAAATCTGTCATGCCTCTTCCACATCAGGTAAAACGATGTATTGCCTCATTTGTGTGGAGCATATGGCCTGACACACCTGATATACACGTGTGAACGGTGGTTTTGCTCACACCAAAAGTCTTGCCAACAACCTTGTACTCTGTGCAGGTAACCAGTTTATAAAGAGTGATGGCTATGAGCTTCACAGTCGGGAGTGGCTTGCTCCGCTATGGCAAGGGACACAAGAGAGCCTATTACAACGCATAATTCCATGAATGTTGAGCTGCTCATCCTAAAACTTTGTACCCTTAACACCTTAGTAAAATCACTGTGGATGATTTCAAAGAAATCCCTAAAATGTGACCTCTTGCAAGTATAGGGAGTTCGCCCTCCCCTTTACTGTATTCACTCACTCTTGTTACCTCCAATTACAAACTAACATCTTTGCTGTACTCTGAATTATAATGGTGTGCTCCACTAACCTTTGGACTTTGATCACATCATTATCTGCCTTCTATCTTTATCATAAATTTTCTACTAGTATACTGTACTATGTTCAAATTGTCAGGAAGAAAGAAAGCAACACAATGTATATTATTAATATCTATGAAATATACATGCAGAACCCTTTGATTTCAAATACTTATTAAAATAATCATTTGTATCCCATATATAAGTATACCAGAGCTTTTTACTTACAGTCCCAACATCAGCAGACAAATTTCCTCTAGCTTGCTGTCTTTCCAAAATATTTTCAGTCTGTTCTTCAAATTTATTCTTCAGATTTTCTTCAATCTGTGTAGTATTGCATACCTGGTTTTCAATAGGTTTTACAGAAAAAATACCATTCTCAACTTTTTCCTTCAAAAATAAAAACAAATAATTTTTAAAATGTACATTTTTTTTCTTTTTTAAATTCAAAAAGTTCATTCAAAATTATGAAAAAAAACTTCATTTAATATTTTTCCAAAGTTATTATCTGTATTAGTATAAGGACAGAGAGTTTGTGGCAAGAGTAACCGACTAAAATGAAGAGCAGCATTGTTAAACCTCCATTCAGAGCACAGACAGCTTAAAGGCAGGGTAAACCTGGGAACATATGCTATGAAGTTATTGGAATTGGCTTTGTACTTCCTAGCCTCCAGATGTAAATGTAAATAGTGAAACAAATGGATATGCTTGTTTGTAATCAGATTTGGCAATGTAGTACATTCAGTGCATTTGTAAAGAATTCAGATCCCTTTACTTAATTCACATTTGGCTATTTTGCACCCTTATGTAAATATCTTTCACCTTATCAAGCAAAACTCAATATTCCAGAATAACATGGCAAACATTTTTTTTGTAAAACATTCACCAATTAAAAAGACAAATGAACGCTAAATTTGATTCAGTATAAAACATGCATGTTTCATCCATTATGTCCGCTGTATTTAAAAACTTAATATACATTTACTATCATGTGTTAATGTGTGCCATTTTGGGGAAAATGTTGGCTAGTTTATATTAAAATTACTGCTAATAAAGGGTCATCACTGAAAAATAATGGATATAACTGGGTCCAAGGTCACAAAGGTTAAGAACCAATTGCTCTACTGGATTAGCTAAAGTCAGCCTTTCAATCTGCTGAACATCTCTGAAGAGACCAGAAAACAGCTGTCCACCGATGGTCTCCATCCATCCTGATAGAGTTTAGGAGGATCTCCAGAGAAGAATGGCAGTAAATCCCTAAATCCAGGTGTGCAAATTTTGTGTCAAACCCAAGACAACTTCAGGCTTCACTAAGCACTGACTAAAAGGTCTGAAGACTTGTGTAAATATGACCATTTCAGGGTTTTGTTTTTAATACATTTGCAATCATTCTGGGTGAATAGATTGCTGCTTGATTAGAAGGAAAAAAAATCTAAGGCTACCACATAAGAACATGTGAATAAAAAGCGAAGAGGTATGAATATTTTCTGAATGAAGAGTTGTGGCATGGTTTCTATTTGTCTTGTAATAAAGTATATATGACAATACGTTATCCAAAAATCTTAGGGTATTTTGGAAAATTGAGATGCATAAATATATACATATACATACACATACATATATATATATATACATATATATATATATATATATACATATATATATACATACACACATACATACATACATATATATATATATATATATATATATATATATATATATATATATATATATATATATATATATACACATACATACATATACATACATATATATATACATATACATACATATATATATACACATATACACATATATACATATACATACATATATATATACACATATACACATATATACATATACACATATACATATACACATATATACATATACACATATATACATATACACATATATACATATACACATACACACATATACACATACATATACACATATACATATATACATTCATATACACATATACACATACATATACACATATACACATATATACATACACATATACATATACACATATATATATACACATACACATATATATACACACACACATACACATATATATACACACACACACATATATATATACACACACATATATATATACACACACATATATATATATACACACACATATATATATACACACACATATATATATACACACACATATATATATATATATGTGTATGTATTACAGTAATCCCTCCTCCATCACGGGGGTTGCGTTCCAGAGCCACCCGCGAAATAAGAAAATCCGCGAAGTAGAAATCATATGTTTATATGGTTATTTTTATATTGTCATGCTTGGGTCACAGATTTGCGCAGAAACACAGGAGGTTGTAGAGAGACAGGAACGTTATTCAAACACTGCAAACAAACATTTGTCTCTTTTTCAAAAGTTTAAACTGTGCTCCATGACAAGACAGAGATGACAGTTCTGTCTCACAATTAAAAGAATGCAAACATATCTTCCTCTTCAAAGGAGTGCGTGTCAGGAGCACAGAATGTCACATAGATAGAGAAAACAATCTCTAGCAAACAAATCAATAGGGCTGTTTGGCTTTTAAGTATGCGAAGCACCGTGGCACAAAGCTGTTGAAGGCGGCAGCTCACACCCCCTCCGTCAGGAGAAGGGAGAGAGAGAGAGAGAGAGAGAGAGAGAGAGAGAGAGATAGAGAGAGACAGAGTTTGTTTTTCAGTCAAAAATCAATACGTGCCCTTTGAGCTTTTAAGTATGCGAAGCACCGTGCAGCATGTCGTTTCAGGAAGCAGCTGCACAAAAGATAGCAACGTGAAGATAATCTTTCAGCATTTTTAGACGAGCGTCCGTATCGTCTAGGTGTGCGAACAGCCCCCCTGCTCAATCCCCATACGTCAGGATCAGAGAAAGTCAGCGCAAGAGAGAGAGAAAAGTAAGCAATCTAGCTTCTCAGCCATCTGCCAATAGCGTCCCTTGTATGAAATCAACTGGGCAAACCAACTGAGGAAGCATGTACCAGAAATTAAATGACCCATTGTCCGCAGAAATCCGTGAACCAGCAAAAAATCCGCAATATATATTTAAATATGCTTACATATAAAATTCGCGATGGAGTGAAGCAGCGAAAGGCGAAGTGCGATATAGCGAGGGATCACTGTATATATATATATATATATATATACACACACACACACACAATACTGTATTTGTATTTTTTTTTTCAAGACCAGGGGCTAATATTAGTTCACTGCAACTCCTTACTCTTCAATACACTCGATTCAATTTCACATGACTAAAACATTCCTACCACTGATCGATTCTTGGTTTTCCTCGTGACTGGCCTTGGCTTTTGTTGATGGTAAATGCAAAAGACAATTTCAGAGGAAACTGTACCCTTTACAATTAAAACTGTTAATCAGTAAGTATAATGAGTTTTTACTATTATTGTTATTATTTTACTATTATTATTATACATTTAAGTCATTCACTCAAACATTATTCTTCTTGTTTTTGGTCAGTTTCAATTTGTATTGTTTTTTGCCCTAGCCATAGACAGACAATCATGAATCATATTGCACTTTAACTTCTTACAGTGATGTCATTTAGAGGCTGCAAATTTAGGTGGTGCTGAATGAACTGAATGTTTTAATGCTGGTGATGTTTTCTGTAGAGGTTGAAGTGGAACAAAACAACAACTAATGCTATGGTTTTGATACTTCTTAAAACGACTGCCAGCCCACTTCAAACAACTGGTTTTCTTCCCATAAATGTATTGTAGTGACATCTTTGTTGGTAGAGAAAAGACGAAATAGGAGTCTGAAATGTAAATATTTAAGAGGAAGAACTTTCTATAAAGGAGTGAGGTTATAAATATGAGAGAATCAAGGATAGTACAGAAACAAAAAATCATTATCTATCTATAGTCACTACCTGCTTGTGTTGAACAGAAGGAAACCGGATTTCCTGTATTTCTTCCTCCCTGGAAACCCAAGCTTTATTGCTAAACACATCTTACTTCAGCTTAGTCGAACCTTTCTCCTTCCATATCCAACTTATGCCTCATATCATTCATACAGTGGTTTAAGTGAAACCATATAGGATGCACTCTATGTTTTCAAAGTCTTGTTGCCTCTCACAATGCGTTATAAATTTCACATGACTAGTTTAGCAGTCCCCCTTTGGAGATCGGTATGCACTTATATTAGTATCAGGATTAATAATAAAAATAATAATAATAATAAATTCATTTTATTTAAAAGGCACCTTTCAAGACACCTTACAAAAAAGTCAAAGAAACATACCAAAACAAAGAATTAAATAAATACTAAAAGAACAAATAAAAAGAAAATAATGCAATGAAAAATAACATCCAATTAAAAACCATTATGTATTTATGATCATAAAAGTACTAAACTGTATAAATCAAAGGATAAAGATCAAGGGGAGGAGGTCATTTTTAAAAAGACAAGATTTAAGTCTGGATTTCGAGATGGGAAGGGAATCAGTGCTGCAGATATCTTGAGGAAGGCAGTTCCAAAGACAAGGAGCAACAAACTTAAAGGATCTAGACCCCATGGTAGATAAATAAGCAGAGGGCATAGCTAAGAGATTTAAATAAGAACATCTAAGAGTATGAGTAGGTGTATAAATATGTAGTAGATCTGAAAGATATGAAGGTACCATGCTATGAAGAACTTTGAATATTAAAAGCAGAATCTTGAAATGAATATGGTTTATAACTGGGAGACAGCAGTTCACAAAGAATCAAGATAATGTGTTCTGTGAAGTGGTTCCAGTAATAACTTTAGCAGCAGAACTCTGGACCAACTGAAGCCTATTCAGAAACACATGAGGGAGGCAAGCCAATATAGAATTACAGTAATCAATATGTGATGTTACCAGAGCACGTACAAGAATAGCAGTATTATTAGGTGTGAGTGATGGACAGAGAAGATTTATATTGCAAAAATGAAAATATGCAGACCAGGTAATTTTGTTAATATGAGCTTTGAACGATAAGAGTGCTGTCGCGGATGACACCAAAGCTCTTAACCTGAGGGGAAGGAAAAACTATAGAACCATTAATTGTCAAGGAAAAACTAAGTTTGGTGAGAGATAGATTTAGTGCCAATGAGGAGAACATCCATTTTATCATTATTAAGTTTGAGAAAATTACAAGAGAACCAAGTTTTTATTTCAGAGAGGCAGTCAGAAAGGATAAAGGGAGGAAGGGCAGAATTGGGCTTGGTAGATAAATATAGCTGGGTGTCATCAGCATAGCAATGAAACTGAACACCAAATTTATTAAAGATATTGCCAAGTGGTAGAAGACAGATGATAAATAAAAGTGGGCCCAAAACAGGGCCTTGGGGAACAGCACTAGTGACTGGGGTAGGCCGAGATGTAAAATTCCTGACTTGAACAAACTGTGTATATCCAGACAGATAGGATGCAAACCAAATGTAAGAAATATCACCTTCCAATCTAACAAACAAAATACTACGGGGGACTGTATGAAATGCTGCACTCGCGTCAAGCACCACCAAAATGGTGAGCGGCCCAGAGCTGGCACATTATTAGTATACACTTTAGTATATTTCAGATTACATGACTCTTTATAACCAGTAACAACCAGAAGAAAAATCAATGGCCACTTTACACTTTGGTTCTGAATATCCACAGCAAAATTACACAAACCTAATAAGAATACATATGAACTCAAAACACATAGTTTATTTTAAACTGCATTCAGTGTTTTCCAGGACCCGTACTAACCCTGTAGTACATGATATCTAGCACCCATTTATGTCAGGGGATGGGAGTCCTTTAGAGATTACAGCTTGTTTATTTTAGCACAGAAGAACCCACAGAAGAGCATAGGGGCTTGAAATTGGAGCATATTACTGTACCAAGAAAAGGATTCAGTGAGTTAGAATAGGCCTCTCACTACAACATTATTATTGACAAATATCAAGAAAACAAACAAAAACACATCCACTAATTTTCTTTTTTCTATATCACCACCAAATTTCAATCAAATTCTTCAAGGCATTTTTGAGATTTTGGGGTATTCACCTTTTCTGTTGTCAAGGGATGGGGGAGGGGGTTGTTACCCCTAAATGTCAATAATGAAATTTCTTAGTGGACACCTACTGACCTAGATGTACCATCCTACCAAATTTCAGCTTATTAACTAAGCATTAGTGTTTTTGCTGATGGAGTCTGTCGACTTTACATTATATGTAATATACAAACTGAATATTAGATGGATAGATTCGGTGTGGGAAGGAGTTTTGCTGTTGCCATTGCAAGAAAGATCAAGGAAATTGTGGTCTGAAAATGAGTAATGTGAAAAAAAGGCCAAAAATGCAGCTGGGATTCAAAACAAAGGGTGTGAGGCTTTGGGAACCTTTCTTCTCAAAACAGGTTGTAAAATCTACTATGGCTTGTTCGAAAATAAACAGGAAAACACTTAGGACAAAGGATAACTGAACCTAATTAGTAGGTATATTGAACCTGGTTTGTCGGTGTATGGACTTTAGTGAAGAAATAAAATGAACAATGCATTTCCAGCTACTTTATGTGACCATTTTGTGCCTTTCTTACACCTGATGCAATATGGGTCTGTTGACTTGAGCTAAGCAGGTTAAAAAATGGATGAATGGAAAATGCTTTTTATAGTTTGTTGCTTTGGGGACTCTACAGAGTTTTCAATGTGTTAAATCATTTAATAAAAGTTAATAACATCAGTGTTTTGATTTCATTTGTCTACAGAACAACAGAGACAGTATGACATCTTGACAATGTTATGTGAATTCAATCATCCAAGATTTAGACTTAGGAGCTAATTAACAACTCAAATCTATACGTGGCTGTGAATTTACAGGAATGTATTGACCTCTTTTTGGGGTTTCTATTCAGGCATGGATGTAAAGGCAGTGCATTCCTGCAAGTACTTGGGGGTTCACATCAATGACAGGTTGGACTAGACTCAAAACATAGAGGAGCAGAAAAAGTAAGAGCAGAGCATGCTCTTTTTTCTTAGGAGACTATGTTCCTTTAATATAGGTAATGACATCCTTCAGATCATCTGCGACTCTGTGATGGTCAGTGCGATTTTCTGTCCTGTGGTGTGCTGGGCTGACATTACTTCAAGAGATGCTCACCACTTCAACAATCCAATTAAAAAGGGACAGGCTCAGTAATACAACACACTCTGGATGAACACATCCTTTGTCTGACACGGAGTACTTTCAGCCAACAAATTATTCCGCAGAAGTGTGTCAAGAAACGCTACCTTAATACCAACAGCAATATATCTGCATTTTGCCTCTGACTGCCAATTTGTAAGTAGTTTTTTTTTTTTTTAGTCATCCTGGTGTGTTCAGACTATAAAGTGTGTGTAAAGATGTATTTATCTATTCATTAATTTACTGAGCTTCTGTAAAGCGCCAAATTTCCCCTTGGTACAAATAAAGTTCTATCTATCCAGAGATGCTTTCAGTCTTGTAACAAATGCTTGCTGGGATAGGAATTAACTATGCATGCCTCTAAGCTGTAGAAGTTTAAGAAATTAATGAATGGAAAGACATTTGTTAAAAATTAATCATGCAGTTTTTAATTACAAAAAATATTCTAAGCTTACGAAGGTAAACACGCATATAAAATCACCAACTAGACACTAGCTTTGGCAATTTCATCATTTACAACTTCGATTTTTACCTTAACATCTGTGGAGTCCTTTCTGAGACCCAAGAGGCTGTCATCAGGTTCCTGGATATCATTTTGTGACCTTTTAAAAGATTCATTCACTTTTTCAGCGTTGAAGTTGTCAGAAACAGTCTCTGGTGGCTCAATACCCTCACTTTTATTAAAATCACACATTTTTTTTGCTGGTACATCTTTTAAAGTTTCTGAATAGTTAGGATCTTCTAATGATGCCTCAATATGATCACTGGACCGCTTATGGCACATTTTTCCTTCACTGTGCCAGCTATCATTTGACCCATCCTCTAATTCCATCTCTACTTCCTCTATTTGTTCTTCATTTTCCACATTAAATCCAAAACCTTCCTCTCTTTGTACGCAAGGAAATTCCAAAAATGTGTTTTGCTCATCTGCCAACTCTTCATTTTGAAAGATATTTTGATTTGAAGGCTCTTCAAATGAAATGTTGCCCACTACTGTTCCAAGCCCTTTACCTAGAGACACAAGAACCTCATTACTTTTTGTTATCTTTACCTTATTATTTTGCCGATCTCAAACCAACACAACTTAAAGATTTAACATTACTTTGTCTACCATTAACTCACCTATTCCTGAATCATCCCCCATAAGGTTATGAGCATATTCAGGTTCAGTGTTTCCAGTGGATCCAGCATCACGTTGCTGAGTTGATTGATGTGTGTATCCTTGTCGCCTAAATCAATAGTCATATTTCAAATTATGACACATTTAACATATGAAAGTTAATTTATGTAAAAATACTTCAATGAACAAATATGATAAAGCACTTATTAGGGTGGCATTGGGTGTCTGGCCTCTTTCTACAGCCAAACAGTTGTCCTTTTGATGGGTTCTTCTCAATAGAGCTTTTTGTCTTTTGAGTGTATGTGCACACTAACAGTCTGGTGTAAATTTTAGAACTGCCTGAACGCTAGTTTATCAATTAATGTAATTTTCATTTTATTTATTTATTTAACATATTGGATTGAGAGGATTAAGATAATGGATGAATGAACATTTATTTCCCTTTAGCTTTTTATTTTTGAATCATTCTGAAAACATGGTGTAATGAAGTATGGCTCTCTTTTCTTAAGAAAAACATTGGTATTACACACATTTGCTCTTGTACTGTGCTTGGCAAAATTCAGAAATGTGTGGCTCTTCCCTGATAGATCATAAAGAGAATTTGCTTATAAAATGTCAAATTTTTTGAACGAAAAGTAATGATTAGCTTTTATTATTCTGAGTATCTAACATCTTTAGCATATAAAAAAAAAGACTAAAAATTGTACACATTTATTAGAAAAAATACATGATATCTTGATTTGATTCATTATAATTCAATGCAAAATGAAGACAAGTATTATATGCAGGGTTATTAAACAACAAGAGAGTAACACAGCTGCAAAGTTATCAGCTTCCCATTTTCTGCCATGCAGAATATACAGAAATTAAGCACAAAACTAAACAGAATTTATCAAAGTAGTAAACAAAATATTAAAACTTTGAAAAAACCATGACCCATCGTAAGAAGTTGTTGGCAAAAGTGTACAAGTGTTGATAGCATTCAATAATTAATCAGCTTATTTTTTTGTAACTATATTAGCAGTGATTGACACAAAAACTGTCACTAAAAAGAAATCTATAAAGCAATCTTTTACTTAATAATAGAATATAGTGAGTTGGACAAAGGTTATGCATTAGGTCATCCTCCAAATGACTGACAATGTAAATCTTTTATTGATTTTTGCAGAGATAGGCTTAGATTTGCTGTCAAACTGTTCTGTGAAAAGTTAGTTTAAAAATGATAGATGTAAGCTATTTGTATGTCTTTCCAACTACAGATGATATGGCATTTCATTTTGCATCTTTAACTTACCAGAACGTAAGTCTTTCAGGATCCTTGCATATAGTTATATTAACCTTTTTGCCTCTGACCAAAAGATTGTTACTTCTGTAGAACTTTATCATTTTCTCAGCCTCGGCACTGTTCTTCACTTCTACAAATGCCTGAAAATCATTAAGGAAATATGAGTAATAACTTTTGACAGAACACAGGTCCCTCCAAAATATTTGGGAAAAAACACATTTTTTTCCTTAATTTAAAACTCTGCTTCACAGTTTAAAATTGCAAATCAAACAATTCAGACATGATTCAAGTGCACAATGTATAAAAAGTGTTGTAATTTCTACATGGTGTGACTGAAATGTATGGAAATACCCTTAAAGTCAGCAATTTTTACTTTAATCACGTCTGATTTGGAACTTAAACTGTGGAGCAGAGGGATAAATCAAGGAAAATTGTGTCTTTGTCCCAAATGCTTTGGTTGGCACTATACTTTATTATAAGTGCTAAAACAAATACAATTTAGCCAAAAAAACATTTTCACCTAAAATCTATATTTTACATGGGCATATAATGCAAATTTTTAAGTTCACATTTGTTTCATTACCTTGAGAAATATGTCTAGATAACAATCAATACTGTGTATAAACCTATACACATTTCCGATATAAAAATCACAATCTAATCATTGGTTCAGATAATTACCCTAGCTGCATATTATGTACGCTGGCATTAACCGGTCTTGTGAAGAGACATCATCATTTAATAAGACAACTATTCTTTTTTTTTTTCTAGATTCTGATAAATGATGAACAGATCTGTTATATTTTGACTTGCATCTTCCAAATCCAGTTCACTTTAAAACATACATTTTAAATGCATATGTTTAGCAATTGTATCACTATACAAAAAGAAAAATAAAGGGCAAGGTTTAAAAGTTGAAATACTATGGTTTTATAGTATTTTTTTCCACCTGAAATATCATGAGTTTGTAAAACACTAGAAACCTGTTTATTTCTAAACTACCTTAAAATGCAGACAAGCTCAAACTACTATACTGAAATAGTTCACAACTTTATTATTTTAAGACAATAAAAAAACAATCCAACTATATTTTAACTGATCCAAACATAACCCATTTCAACTACTGATCCAAATACATTCAACTCCAGAAATAGACACCTTTCATGAAAAACTGCAAACATTAATATATTAAAAAGACCACACATGCAATGAATATTTTATGCTTAAACAATTGGATAAACGTCGTGCTTTTATTGTCAAACAGATTTCTGAAACAAAATGTTTTCCTTCACCATCACAAATTTTCATATTAAGGCAGATTCCAAAAATATTGGTACCACAAATGTTAGGGGGGCTCCACTAAATACTTTTGTAGTAGTTAACAAGTCTGGAGACTACTTGTGGAGGGATTTTGGACCACTCTTCCACACAACATTTACAACTAATAGAGATTCTTGGGTTTTCTTTTGTGAACTGCTCTCTTCAATTGAGACCACAGATTTTTCAGTTGGGTTCAAATCTGGAACCTGAGAGGGTCACTGCAAAACCTTAATTCTGGGCTTCTCCAACCAATTATTTGTTGATTCTGATGTGTGCTTCAGATCCTTTTCTTGATGGAAGATCCAACCATGTCCCAGTTTCAGCCTTTTCGCAGAGGCAACCAAATTTTTCTGCTGAAAGGTTGTGATATGTAATAGACTTCATTATGCCATGGACCTTAACAAGAACTCCTGGACCACTGGCAGCAAAACATCCCAAAAGCATCAAAGAGTCACCACCATATTTTACCATGGGTATATGAGAGCACTGCTTTGTATACAGTGACCTTTTTTCAAGAAACATGGAGATGGTGTGCATGGCCAAAAAGCTTACTTTTTGTGTCTTCTGACCACAACACACAATTCAAGCTGTACCTCCAATGTTGCTTGGCAAAGGACTCAGGAGAGGCTTCTTTTGTGCCACTCATCCATAAAGCTTCTAGTCATGGAGGTGTTGTCTCACAGTTGACTTTGAAACTGTTAATCCCCAAGATTCAACTAAACTTTGCAGTTGTGAAACTGTGATTTTTGGGCTACTCTTTGCCTCTCTTACCATCCTCCCCACTGTGCATGGGGACAATATGCAGATATGCCCCCTCCCCTGGAAATTTTCAACAGTTCCATGCTTTTTAAACTTCTTTATTATAGCTCTAATTGAATACCTATTTTTTTGTAGCCATTCCCAATGTTATGTAGCTCAACAACTTTTTTCCTCATCAGAGTTGAGATGTTTTACCCATGTTGATGGAAGACAAAAGGATTTTACCCATGTGTTGTCTCATATTTATACCCCAGTGAAAAAGGAAATTGCCTTAGACAAAAGTTTCTAGACACTAAAAGCAACATCAAGAAACATTTTTTCCCCCAAAGATGGAAATTTATTTGGTCTTATTTACAGTATTGTTCAAGGGTGCCAATAATTTTGCCACATGACAAGAAACTATTCTGAAGACAAAACAACACTTTTGCAGGAATGGTTTTATTAAATAGTCAACAATTTCTCAAAATATTTGAGGAGTATTAGAATCGTTGTATATATATTGCCTATATGACATCAATGTTTTTGTCTACTTTTTTAGGGGTGCCAGTATTTCTGGAGTTGACTGTAATAGGTGACAATAGAAGAAAAACTCATATTTACTTAAAAAAACAGCCAAATAAGATATTAGAACTGTCAGGTACAATTCTTCCTAATTTTACTTGTAAGGAAATCTAAATGATCATTTCTACTGAAAAAGACAGTACAGGATTAAATACCAAACAAGACGACACTAGATTTACTATTATTGTAAGCATGCTATTCCTTGGGCTTACTATGTTAGTAATTTGAAGTAATTGACAGAAAATTGCCTGAGCCCACCTTCGCCAGAACAGTGTTGTGGGGAGTTAAATCCTAACCTAGGAGAACCTAGTGTAAGGAAGGCACCAATTCTATACATGTCAGTTCACTGATTGCATATTTATGAACTACTCTCTATTCAACTGTTAAATCCTGGACATGTTTGAACTAGGAGGATTTTTTAAGCTAATGAACTTGTAAAATTCACACTTGTATTCATTTTGCCATGGGACTCAAGAAGTGCAAGACAGATTTGACTGTTAAAAAAGAAAAAACAATCTATACATGACAGATATACTGCAGCAACACATTTCTGCTTTAAATTATATGAGATCACAGGTTTTGACTATTTTGTGAACTTTACAGTATGCAGCTAGGACTGATCAAACAAGAAACAAACTGCAATTCCCCCACAGCTGAAGCAGTGGCAGCATAAACCTAGCAAAGACTAATACCTATAAATAAATGGGTATTTTTACATTATCCACAGATTATTCCCATGGTAACAATGATGACATTTTGAATTTTATGTGTGGTGCTTCTTTCAGATTAAATTTCCAGGTTACCCACCTCATTTTTATTTCTTTGATATATTTGGCAGTCCACAAGCCCAGCTCTTCTGACTAAATTCCAGAGATCAGAATTTGAATAACCTTGTGGTGGAAGATCTCTGATATACAGCATAGAATCAAAAAACTCCTTCAAAATTAAAGATAAAATATTTTTATCAATATATCCTTTTCCTAGACAAGCTCTTATTCATATAGCACACTTCAAATAAACAATAGATATGCAGGGCATTATTAATAGGTAACAATGCATAAATAACTAGTATCAAAGCATTCAAATGAAACATTATGAAACACAAAATTCTGGATTAGTACAATAAAACAAACAGGAATGATGCACATAGTGCTGTAAGACAATGAATAAAAAGTGTTTATAATATAAAGTTATATCATAAGGACCTGGACAAAGAATTTAAACTGAAAAGGAAGTTTGAGAATGCTAGTGTGGGTTAAAAGCCTTCATGAACAGATCATTTTTATGTAGCCTCTGAAATGAACAAATGAAGTCAATGGATATACTGTAATTACTTCGGTATAGTAATTACAAAGACTGGATATAACAGAGATGAAGGATCTTTCACTCATACTTTAACGACTAAAGCTTCAACATCATAACATATACCCAAAAAATTGCCATTACCCCTCCGAAATTGTATTTCCCAATGACCAATAACAAAAGCCAAGATCAGTCACTAGGAAAATTAAGAAGTGATCTACGGCAGAATTGTTTACTAATGGGTAATTGTATGGCGCATTTTCATGAGTAAGGAGTGCCACCGAGTTAATTAATCTTTTTTTTTTTTTTTATTTAAAAAACAGAAGTATTCTGTTATTTACATAGTACTTCTAATAAAACTGATTAACCCAGCGGTTCTCAAATGTTTTCTATCATGCCCCGCTTTGGAAGCAGTGGACCTTTCATACATACATTTCAAATATATAAATAAACAAAATGGGCCAGATTTTGTTTTATTAAATTGAAATAACATGACTGGCAACTGCAAGTTTCCTTTCAGCTTTCTTTCAATAGCTTCCTTTGTGTAAGTAAAAATGCAGGGCAGCCTTTGTAGACTTATCAAAACAAATGTGTGTCTCTTGTCACTAAATTGCTTGATTATAGTGTTTTTTCAAAAATACTGAGCAAGAAAGAATTGTTTTAAAGTTGAACTGCAACCACCTTTGCTAGGAGGATAAACAGTACAACTAGTATAAAAATAAAAAATAAACAAGAATAATGAAATAAACACCACAAAATAATAACTTGAACAGTTTAGTTACTTGGCAAGAAAAGAAAATGTCATTTTGTGAGAACTCAGATCTTATTACCTTATTAGTGACTGCAGTGAGCCTATTTTTCATAGAACATCTTTTCAAAACAGGGTTGCAAACCTGAAATCACCACTCTCAATTCATGTTCAATGTTGAGCTTAGACCTGTGCTTTGATTTCAGTGAGGCAACAGCTGAAAATCCAATCTCACAAATATAGGATGTGGCAAAAGGAAGCAGAATCCTCACAGCCTTCTGTCCTAAGAGTGGGTACTCCCTCTGCACAACATGCTAGAGTTCACTCAGTTTCTAAGTTGTAAACCTGAATCAGAGTTGTGACAAATTGGTCAAAACCTCTGGCAGCTCAGGGCTAATCTTCCTTGCTTCTCTGTGTAAAAAGTGCACCAACTTCAGCTAACACGTGGGATGTGCCACAACAAAAAGGAATAAATTATTAAAAATTGATGTATACCCCTTACTGCCTCACAACAAATGGGTTTTGCAAGTTTAGATTTGCAGTTTGATGTATTATTTTTAGTTCTCCACTTTCTCTGAGATAAATGGTTATTTCCAAACACTAGGCCTGCTTCAATTTTTAAACTGCTTTTGATCTAAACCCTTCAAAATTTTGTAACTGTACAAGATTACAGATCAAACAGTTACATTCTAATCTGCCTGAAGCTACCATTTTTACAGAAGGTGAAATTATATTTATACTCAAAAATATCTGCTACTCCTTCTACAATTATCTGTTTCAAATCAAAGTCTCCAGTAAAATTATGTTTTGTAATGACCATCAACAAAAATCAAGTCATAAGAGCAGTGTTTCCCAAACTCGGTCCTGGGGACCCCCTGTGGCTGCAGGTTTTTGTTCCAACCAGCTTCTGTTTTTAATTGAACTCGTGGGCTAATTAAGTGAACTGATATTTCCCAAGTTCTGTGTTTAGGGAACAATATAGAAATTAGAAAACTAATTTTGCTAAAAAAAAAAAATATTAAAATGTACCAAGCAGTTATATAGGAATAATGTATTTTTTTTCTTTTTAACAGTATTTTCATCTTGATTTTCATTCTACTTTTCTAGGTCTTCTAATTGTTTAATTAATCTATTATTTACTAATTAGTCGGTCTGATGCTAAAGTAGTTGCAGCCTTTGATTATTCAGTGTTGTTTGCCTGGGTGTCTGATCTGCTTGTTTTAAATTGTCATTATTAAGATACAATGAAGGGGGAAAAACTGCACAGAGAAAGGGCCAAGTATAATGATATCAACAAAAGAGAGTTAAGCATTTAAATCTATAGCAAAAGCATAAATATTTCTAAATGTCTTATTAATGTAAAAATCATGCTGCTGTGCTTTTCTGAATGTCAAATAAAAGAAAGAAAAAAACATACCAGCTAATTAAATGAGATCAGTGCTATCAGGTGTTGTCACTGATTAGGAATCCAGTTGGAACAAAAACCTGCAGCCACAGGGGGTCCCCAGGACCGAGTTTGGGAAACACTGCATTAGAGAAAGCTCAAAGTGATGTACAGCAGGAATGTTTTACTCATGGGCAATTATATGTAGCAGGTTCAAGAGTTAGAAGCTCAAGTGAGCTAGTAAGATTAACTCTACAAATACTGTATACAGTACTTCTTATACATCAGAAGGACTATTACAATAGGACCCTCAGCCTGATGAAAGTTACAAATTTTGTAATGGCTTCTGTAAGCTGGACAAGGTCTTCTGATTCGATGCTGACACCATGGAGCTGTAACAGGCCCATAGTTTCAGGAGATTTTACTAGACAAAGATACTGCAGGACAAGGAACGAGTAACTTAATACACCTGAAAATAAATAATGGGGGTCAATTAAGGAAATTAACCACGAAAAGGCAAATAATCTTGTTTTTGCTGACTGGTAGTTTTAACACTAGAATCCCTGAAGCCTACGAAACTATTTGTAATGCCCGGCTACCTTAAATTCCCTCATACGACCTCATCAGTGTTTTAGTTTTGCAAATGTGTCAATCAGCACAAGCAGAAAAGCAGCCTGCTGTCCCATCACCCAACGAGGCAGCTAAAGGCAAGATGCAAAATTCTCACAGCTGAAGCTTCTTTACCAAGGAGTTAGGTGTCTTGAATTGTATAGGGTAAATAATATAGTTATTTGGAATGTATACATTTCATTTGTGTTCTGTGTCTACAACGACCTGTGTACATGTAGGATGACAGGAAATGTGAGGCAAAAAATATTGAACACATAACTAAAACAAACCTTTTTCGTGTTATAGTAATAATGACAAAATGCTGACATAAAGTGTATAATGTGTGAAGACTGAAGTCCAAATATCCAATAAACACTTTCACAAAAGGTATAACAAAACAAGTGCGCTTTTATTCAACAATATAACTCAAGAAAAAAACTGTTCAATTTACATGTTGCTGTCAATGTGTAAAAACCTAAGTCCAAATATCAATCAAAACAAAGTAGATATGTCCAATTGGCTGGTGCAGTAGTAAGAACTGCTGCCGCATAATCAAGAGATCACAGGTTCGATCCTGGGTTCTCCCCTCATTTACGATTTTGAGTAATGAGATGCTGTTATCATTACTAATAAAAATATACATTTGATTTGAGTCTGTAACAACCAATATAAATTTTTGCTACTTGTAAAAGGTACTTCAGGGATTCTTCGAGCTGTCAAAGAATCTAAGTACTATTAGTGTGGTATAGGCAATTACAATCAATTTGTCCTTCTCAACTTTAAGCCCATCTGGGAGAACACCAAACACAGCTGGGTTAGGAGTGACTGTGACACCAAGGCTGTCTGGTAGGCATTCAAAGATTCTTGATGTTAATTTGATGCACCTCCAAAACATGTGGCCCAGTGAGCCTGGAGCTAGACTGCAACGTTCAGAGGTTGAATCTTGCCCTGGATACATTTTGGACAATTTTAAACAATGTACAAGTGATTGATAAAAGATTTCAAGTTGGATGATTGAATGCTTTGTGCAGAACTATGAGATATTAAGTAAAAGATCCACTGTATCCTAGGATTTTTGAAAGGGATAGATTTGAATATGTTTTTTATATGTTATTGAGATGCTGTATGAGTCTTCATTTCTGTTCCAGAAGAAATACTGATCAGTTGTGGTTAGGTGGTGTGGAAAATTGGGTCGGTTCCATTTAGCAAAGTTTCTATTTTGAAAGTAGTGAAAAAAATTGTGTTGATGGGGAGAATACATTTAAATGTCTCTGGGCCACCAATATCTGACCACCCAGCACATTGACCAGCAGATGACCACTTCTTGATACTTGAACTGAAGGACCAATTAATTTGTGGTGAACAGGGTTCAAGAAAGACCACCAAGGGTTCTGAGCAAACATGGCTGCAATGGTGTCTAAGAATAAAATCCTTTGGTGTAGTGAAAGGAACAGCAGAGAAGTTTACTCTAGATTGAGAAAGAAAAGAAATGAGGGAGTGACATCAATAGGGAGGATCAATGAAAGCGTTAAAGACCAATACTTGCAGAAGATATAGATGGGACAAATTCAAAACATGTGGAGAAAGCTACCATGGAAATTTAGAGAACAGAACTGGCAACAAAGGTCAGTATCATACAGTAATGCTCTCATGGTGTACAATACAGGCAATGCATGTTTTAAAATTGAAACTGTTGATCAGGGTTTTGGAAGTGGAGATAAAAAACCAAAAACACATAGCAGTATTCCATGGCAGATGGAGAGGGACAGGGCAACTACATGGGTTTCTTCGGAACATGAAAATCATAATGCATTTAGATATAAACAAAACTTGTTTTTTTATTTAATAACATATCAATGAAAGTCGATGAACAAAAAAAATAAAATAAAAAAGTACCTGAATACTGTCTTTTCCTTGCAAAAGTGATAATTGCACAACTTGTCCACGAATAGAAGGCTTTTTGTATTTGTAGTAATTTATCATAGCTGTGGCTTCATCTTGTGTACTCATTTCTAAAAATGCCTAATGTAGAGAAAAATAAGTATACATACAATTAATAGAAAATATATTTACATAAATATAAAATAAAAAATTATTACATTGATCAATGCATTTTGTTTTTTAATAATAATACATGAGATTTGTGGAAAATTGCACATTAATACACGCAGATGAAAAGGCAACCAAAATGATATATGTGCTAGTAATGCATGCAAAGGGTGATTTAATAAGTGTAAAAATTATTGCATTTGCTTCTATCAACAAATGCTAAAGAAAAGAGATTTGCTACGGAGTGGAGACAGGGAATGAATAAATAAATTGTGTGGCCAAAGACCACCATGCCACTTTTTGCTGTCAGTAATCTTTCCAAGTACTCCATTATTCATTTTCCAAACCCACTTCTCCAATACAGATTTAATGCCATGCTGAGCATTCTCATTCCCGATTCTCTTGATTCACTAACACAATGTCTAACTTGTATCTCGGAATGGATGAATAGTAACTTTCTCAAATTAAATAAAGAGAAAACTGAAATCTTACTGATTGGCAATAATGGATACAATAAGGCTATTAGAAATAAACTTGATGCTTTAGGATTAAAAGTCAAAACGGAGGTAAAAAGCTTAGGGGTAACTGTTGACAGTAATCTAAATTTTAAATCACATATTAATCAGATCACTAGGACAGCATTTTTTCACTTAAGAAACATAGCAAAAGTTAGACCTCTTATATCATTGAAAGATGCTGAGAAATTAGTTCACGCGTTTTATTTCAGTCGACTAGATTACTGTAACGCACTCCTCTCAGGACTACCCAAAAAAGACATAAATCATTTGCAACTAGTGCAGAATGCAGCTGCTAGAATCCTTACCAGGAAAGGAAAATCCGAGCACATCTCTCCAGTTTTGATGTCATTACACTGTCATTCAGGATTGACTTTAAAATTCTGCTTATAGTTTATAAAGCCTTAAATAATCTCGCCCCATCTTACAGTGGGGCAAAAAAGTATTTAGTCAGCCACCAATTGTGCAAGTTCTCCCACTTAAAAAGATGAGAGAGGCCTGTAATTTTCACCACAGGTATACCTCAACTATGAGAGACAAAATGAGAAGAAAAAAAAAAAAAATCACATTGTCTGATTTTTGAAGAATTTATTTGCAAATTATGGTGGAAAAAAAGTATTTGGTCACCTATAAACAAGCAAGATTTCTGGCTCTCACAGACTTGTAATTTCTTCTGTAAGAGGCTCCTCTGTCCTCCACTCGTTACCTGTATTAACTATTTATTAACTACTATTTTCATGAAGTGTGGGAAACAGAGTTTCGTTTCAAAAATGTAAATAAGTGTGTGTCTGATCTGCGGTGCAAGCATGTCAGTCCGTAAAAGATGTAACGTGGAGCATTATTTCATCAAGGTCCACAGCAACCTTTCACTGGACTTTCCTGCAGGTAGCAGTCTACAAAAAGAGAAGATAAAGGAGCTGAAAACAATGCTTCAAAGACAACAGTTTCTGTTCAACAAACATACGAAGAAGGCCAATGCAGCGACAGAGGCCTCATTTAAAGTGGTGCACATCTTAAAGCATAAAAAAACCATCACCGATGGCAGGATTGTAAAGGAGGCTATGACCACGGTGGCTGCAATGTTATTCAGGGACCAAAAAAGTAAGACAGAAATTTTGTCTGCTATTGCTGATGTACAACTTGTTGCAAATACTGTGGCAAGGAGAAAGTCTGCGCCGTCTGTGGATGTGGTAAAACAGCTGGAATCGGACATGCAGAGGTACAAATGGTTTTCAATTCAGTGTGAGGAGTCTATCAACTCCAGTGATACAGCCCAGCTGGCTGTTTTCATTCAAATGGTGTTTGGTGACTTTTCCACCCAAGAACAGTTTTTGACCTTAGTTCCACTGAAAACGATATTTACAATGCAGTGAAGGACTACTTTGTAGAAAAAAAGATTCCTGTCGGAAAGCTGGCGTCCGTGACAACTGACGGAGCACCAGCTATGACAGGTTGTCACTCAGGATTTATTGTGCACTGCAAAGCGGACCCGGACGTTCCCAAGTTTCTGAACTATCATTTTATCATTCACCCACAGGTTATATGTGCAAAAGTTATGGAATTTGATCATGTCATGGTGCCTGTTGTTAAGATCATCAACTCCATTCAAGCAAAGACAAAGCAACTTCGGAGCTTCAAGCTCTTCCTGGAGGAATGCTCTGTAAAGTATGGGGATCTCCTCCTCCACACTGAAGTCAGATGGTTAAGTCGGGGTAAGATACTGAAGCGCTTTCTTTCCTTGCTGGGTGAAATCAAGGCTTTTATGGAAACGAGGGAGGAAGATACCACCCTATTATCTGATGCAGAGTGGCTACTTGATCTTGGTTTCCTGACAGAAGTAACTGAGAAAATTAATCACTTAAACCTATAGTTACAAGGCAAAGATAAAAACATATCTGATATGATCAGTGCTGTTAAGGCATTCAGTGCAAAACTGTCACTGTACATCCAGCAAGTGAAAAAACAAAAGGTTTCAGCACTTCCCCTCTGTCTGAAAGATGTTGTAAAGTCACATAGGTCCAGCCAGTGTTTTAAATGTTTCCAAGTATCGTGACCTCCTTTCAAGGCTTAGACAGGAGTTTACAGACAGATTCAGTGACTTTGAGAAACTTGAACCCTGTGTGACATTTATGACCAATCCCTTCATGCATTTGGACATTAGTGAGATTTCAAGGCAGATGGCTGAACTTTTTTGTGTTGATACTGTAGAAATGGAAATTAAGGTTATAAACTTTCAAAATAATGTGTAGTTAAAGTCTCAACAGCACTATCAGTATTTCTAGACCTTAGTAGAGCCAGATAACTATAAGAATCTTCACCAAGGAGCTCTGAAAATGTCGTCTTTGTTTGGGTATACACACCTCTGTGAGTCTGAATGTCATGAAATCAAAGTTCAGAACAAGACTGACAGATGAACATTTAAATGCCTCCATATGAGTGAACCAAAGTGGCTACACTCCACCATACACCTCTCTTGTTGACTCCATGCAGTGCCAGCCATCTCACGAACTAAAAAAGGCTGAATACATATCACACATTCAACTGAACATGTAAATACTCTTGTTACATGTCACTGTTTAATTTCACAAAATGACAAATGAGTAAGTAATATCTGTGTATTTATAATTGCATTGTTTTGACAGCATTCATGTTTTAATTCAATAAGTGTGAGATGCACTAGAAAATGCATACAGACATACAAAATGCACTTGCAGGTGAACTAAATATTTTTTGTACTGTTGTAATAAAAAATGTGAGTTGTGGACACCAACATTGTGTAAAAGTTCCACAAAAGTTCAAAATAAGCTATGAGAACAAATGTTAGAAAACATGAGTAGCTCTTTGCCATTTTCATTTTGTAAAAGTAGCTCTGATTGAGGGAAAAAAGGTTGGAGACCCCTGCATTACATCAATTCCACAGATGAAAACAAGAACATAAAACCTCCAAATTTTTCTTCTCAACTGAATTTCTGAAGGGATCGAAAGATGGTAATCCCACGTCAGACCCAGGGGGTGCCAGTGTACACTAACCCTTTCTCTTTCTTTCTTTCTTTCTTTCTTTCTTTCTTTCTTTCTTTCTTTCTTTCTTTCTTTCTTTCTTTCTTTCTTTCTTTCTTTCTTTCTTTCTTTCTTTCTTTCTTTCTTTCTTTCTCACTTCTCGGTTACTTCTAATTTGACAGGTTAGTTGCAAAGGATTCAACATTACTTCTCTCTGACAGACAGCATGTCTTTTTTTTTTTTTAAATTGATTTTATTAAAATCAAATAACATTCCATACAAATAACTCAGGTTTTACAAAAAAAAGGTTTGAAACAAATCGATCCCCACCTCTGAGAAAGAGAGCTAGGCTAGCAGAGTAAAACTTTAAGATAGTAAAAATAAGTAAATAGATAAATTAATGAATGAATAAAGATAAATGAAGTAAAAGATGGAAGAGAACCTACTTTCTCAATTTAAATGCTTATTCTAAAATGTTATTGATTAGATCCTGCCAGGTTTTGAAAAAGTTTTGTACAGATCCTCTTAGTGTGAATTTGATTTTTTCCAGTTTCAAACAGTATATAACACCAGTTACCTACTGACTTAGAATAGGAGAGTTAGGATTCTTCCAGTTGAGCAGGATAAGATCTACGTGTCAATAGTGCAGTAAAGGCAATTACAATTTGTTTGTCCTTCTCCACTTTATGCCCATCTGGGAGTACCCCAAACACAGCTATTAGTGGATTAGGAGGGATTGTGACACCAAGGCTGTCTGAAAGGCATTTAAAGATTTTGGTCCAGAATGATGTTATTTTGGTGCATGCCCAAAACATGTGGCCCAGTGAGGCTGGAACTTGACTGCAGCGTTCGCAGGTTGGATCTTACTCTGGAAACATTCTGGACAATTTTACACACGAGAGATGCACTCGATATATAATTTTGAGTTGAATAAATCTATGCTTTGCGCATATGGAGCTCGAGTGAATTCTGTGCATTGCTACTTTCCACTCCTTTCTGAGATGTTGAGTGAGGGATCCTTTTCCCACTGTACTCTTGGATCTTTGAAAGGGAGGGACTGTAAAACGGTTTTATATATTACGGAGATGCTGTCTGAGTCCTCAAGTCCGATCAATATTTTTTCCGGTGTAGAGGTAGGTGGGAGGTGAGGAAAATTGGGCAAGTTCTGTTTAACAAAGTTTCTAATATGAAGGTGGTGAAAGAAATGTGTTGCTGGAAACTTAAGAGTGTAATTGTTCGTAGGATGGAAAGACGGTGTCCATGTAGTGTCCATGTACAGATCTCTAAGTGATTTAATCCCTAATGTTTTCCAGACATTAAAAACTGCATATGTTTGAGACGGTTCTTGTACAGAGGTGCCACAGATAAAAGCTTCTCTATCTTAAAATACTTCCTACATGGGTTCCATACTCTGAGTGAGCGAAGCACAATTGGGCTGATAGTATATTGGCGATAACTTTTACTTACTGGGGTGCAAAAAAAGGAATATAAAGAAATACTGCAGGATTTTGTTTCTATTGTGGACCAAGCCTGTGTATGTTCATCTATTTGAGTCCATGTTTTTATAGATAGATAGTATTTGCTACCCAGTAATAAAACTGAAAGTTAGGTAGAGCCATGCCGCCTTAGGTCTTTGTAGGGCCGCCCTTAGGATATGTGGATGTTTTGAATTCCAAATAAATGAGGTTATGGTTGAATCTAATTTCTTAAAAAAAAGATCTACTAATGTATATTGGAATGTTTTGAAATAAAAAGAGAACCTTAGGAAGGATATTTATCTGAAAAATGTTAATCCTTTCAGCTAAAGTGATATGAACAGTTGACCATCTATGCAAGTCTTGCTTAATTTTTTCCATACAGACGGCAGAATTTTATTTATAAAGAGCTTTATGTTTACTTGTGATGTTCACCCCATGGTATTTAAACTGATCTGCGATGATAAAAGGGAAGGTGTCCAATCTAATATTGTATGCTTGGGAATTCACTTGGAAGAACACACTTTTATTCAAATTGATTCTGAGACCAGAAATCTTTTGAAACTCTATTAGTGTTGTTAGGACCGCAGGCACAGTATTTTGTGGATCTGATATATACAGTACCATATCATCTGCAAATAGAGAAACTTTCTGTTCCAGTCCTTCTCTGATAATCCCCTTTATCTCATAAGCATTTCGAAAGTGAACTGCCAGTGGCTCAATGGCGATTGCAAAAGGCAGTGGTGACAAGGGGCATCCTTGTCTGGTACCACATTGTACTTTCAAGTATTCTGAATTAATGGTGTTAATACAAACTGAAGCTTCTGGATTGGTATACAGTAGTCTGATCCATGCACAAATGTTCGTACCAAAACCGAATTTCTCCAATGTAATGAAAAGGTAGTTCCATTCGACCATATCAAATGCTTTTTCTGTATCCAATGATATCATCATCTCTGGGGTGTTTGACTTTGTGGGAGAATATATTTCATCAAACAGGCATAGAAGATTGGAAGCTAAGTGTCTGACTTTAGTAAATCCAGGTTGGTCTTGTGATCTTACCGAAGGCAGCACTTTCTCCATCCTTCTAGCTAGGACTTGAGAGTATCTTAACATCATTATTCAGAAGTGAAATTGGTCTGTATGATGCACATTGTAATAAGTCCTAATTTTGTTTAGGAAAAACGGTAATTAATGCTTGGCAAAAAGTTTGAGGTAGAATTTTATTTTCTCTAGCTTCTGTAAATGTTGCTAATAGAAGTGGAGCTAGCCAAGTTGAGAATTTCTTATAAAATTTGGCAGGGTAGCCATCGGGGCCTGCTCCTTTCCCAGTCTGAAGTGAGCTTATAGCATCTAGTAATTCTGATAGTGCCAAAGGTTTATCCGATTCCTCTGCACTAAGAGTATCTATTTGTGGTATCTGTAATGCATCCAGAAATGCACTAAATTGTGTCTTGTCTTCTTTAAACTCAGTAGAATATAAGGATTTATAGTAGTCTCTAAATGTGTGCATTATATTTTTATGGTCAATGATATCGTCTCCATTTGTGTTGGTGATTGCTGGGATTGCATTGTGGACTTCTTGCTTGTGGATTTGCTGACCTAAGATCATATTAGCTTTCTCTCCATGTTCATAATAATGATGTCTTGATTTAAATAGGAGTTGTTCAGTTTCTATAGTTGTTAAGAGGCTGAGTTCTGAGTGCAGAGCCTGCCTTTTCCTATGAAGTGCCTCACTTGGACACCTGGCATGTCCTTGGTCTATGCTAGTAATTTTGCCGATTAGCTCTGACACCTTCTTGTTTTCCAAGTTATTTCTGTGGGAAAGATACGAAATAATCTGTCCTCTTAAGAAGGCCTTCAGGGTTTCCCAGGGTATTCCTGCAGAAACCTCTGAGGATGTATATATTGGATTTGCTTGGATATAAATTCTGTACAGTTCTTGTCTGCTAATAAAAGTGGTTTAAGACGCCATCAAATGAGCATGTGGTGCATAGTGATTTTAGCTCCAAAATCAAAGGGACATGGTCGGAAGTAACAATAACGTCATACTTACAAGATTTAATTGTAGGCAAGAAATTATCTACAAAGAAATGATTCTTGAGTAGCAATGGTGCACTAGTGAGTAGAAGGAATATGCTCGAGTTTGGGTTTAGAAATCTCCAGGCATCTTTGACTGTTAAACACTCCATCCAAAATGTATTTTTTTTAATGTGTTACTTTCCTCATGTACCTTATAGTAGTAGCTGAGAGAAAATGTAATCTCTTGCTTTTATGCTGAATGGAGAAAAAGAAGTTTAGGACATAACATAAGGGATAAGTGTTGTAGAACAGCAAATGGTGTGAAAAATGTACTTGCAAAAGAAAAATAAATCTCAGATTATTCATGTTGTATGATCCATGTGTCTATTGTCTTCCAATTCAAAAAGTCCTTCCCAAGAAGTTTTAGGCATCCTTTTTATGGACATAGCGATACTTCAGGAAGTAACTAACAATATTTTAACAAAAAAGTATGGATTTTGTGTATTTTGAGCATAATGCTTGGAAAACAGACGTGGATTATACGACAGGAGTAATGTGAATCCCCCTTGTCTTATGGCAAGTGGGAATCTGAGAGATGTGCAAATGTAAACATTCCAGTAGGTTGTCAATTCTAATAAACAGTCTTTCAGCATTTGTAATATGTGCAAATCAAACTGGCAAAGCTTTTAAACTCTACAAAAAAGTAAACAAAGTCGGATAAGCCTATGGCAAGTCAATATGGGGTAGTTAATTTTTATAAGCATCTATTTAACAATTAGAAACTTGCGCTCATGCTACAGTTAAGGTAGAGTGGCAAAATTCAGATGTCTCAAAACAAGGAAAAAAACTTATTTAACCAGTTTAAATGCTAAATTAAAATTAGTTAATGTGAAATCATCATACACTAATTTTTCCTTTTTTTTTTTTTCTTGGAAAACCTTACAATTAAATACCAAGTCATTAGTGTTTGCGATGCGCACATTCAGAAGGCTTTTTTAAATGGGGGAAAGCTGTCTAAAATCATGATCACATTTATTGATCAAATTAACTATTCTAAAAATAGATACAGTACTGTGCAAAAGTTTTAGGCAGGTGTGAAAAAATGCTGTAAACAAAGAATGCTTTCAGAAATATAAATAATGATGGTTTATTGTTATCAATTTACAAAATGCAAAGTGAGCAAACAAAAGAAAAAACCTAAATCAAATCAATATTTGCCGTTACTACCTTTTGCCTTCAAACCAGCATCAATTCTTATAGGTACACTTGCACAAAGTCAGGGATTTTGTAGGATTATAGTCAGGTGTATGATCAACCAATTATACCAAACAGGTGCTAATGATCATCAATGTCATATATAGGTTGAAACACAGTCATTAACTGAAACAGAAACAGCTGTGTAGGAGGCTTAAAACTGGGTGAGGAACAGCCAAAACTCTGCTACCAAGGTGAGGTTGTGGAAGACAGTTTCATGTCATGGCAAGACTGAGCACAGCAACAAGACACAAGGTAGTTATACTGCATCAGCAAGGTCTCTCCCAGACAAAGATTTCAAAGCAGACTGGGGTTTCAAGATGTGCTGTTCAAGCTCTTTTGAAGAAGCACAAAGAAACGGGCAATGTTGAGGATCGTAGACACAGTGGTTGGCCAAGGAAACTTAGTGCAGCAGATGAAAGACACATCAAGCTTATTACCCTTCAAAATCGGAAGATGTCCAGCAGTGCCATCAGCTCAGAACTGGAAGAAACCAGTGGGACCAATGTTCCCTCTAATTTTTTATAGGCTATGTGCGCAAAAAATATCATCCGTGCGCATTTTAAAACAAGACTAAATTTTTGTGCGCTACAGAATGTTTGTTGGAGTTCAGTTCAAGTTACAAAAACACGATGTTATTTCAGTTATCAATACCAAACAAGTTTCATTGTTAAATGCTATACCTATTAATAATGTGTAATTATATTTTACAGGTAGCATTTCGAATGTGGCACCAATGTCCATCAATTTTGCTAATTCTGCAAATTGATCATTCTGAAATGCAAATTTCGTCATCTCTGGAAAGCTGTTAATCAGATTGCTTTTGATTTTTTCTGCAACAAGGAATTTAAAGTCATTGTATTGTTGAATAATGACACTTTCCTCCTGAAGAAATTGTTTGTACTTTAAACAAAGAGATCGGATATGTTCAATTCCAAAGTCAAAGTCGCATTGTGCTATTGCTGTACAGTCAAAAGCAGACCATTCCTCAATTTCATTTTCAGGAAATCTTTCACCCAGATGCAAACATAGGATGTTGATGAAGGTTAATATGGAATTAGTATCCACGGAAACTTCTTTTCCAGACACCTTGTCAAGAAGACTGTTAACTTTATCACTCCATTTAACCTTCTCACCAAGGTACTGCATTCGAAGTTTGTTCAGTTTACCCTGTGCAAGATGATAAGCTTCCAATGGCGTCAAACCACGTTTTTGAAATGCCATAGTTAAAGAAGCCATTTCTGATAAGACATCATTCAAAATGTCCAATGTTATATGAAATTGTTCACTCTTCAGCTTCTTATAGCAGTACTTTGATATAGGATCATTATCTTTGGATTCTTCAAAATATTTTAATAGGGGATCATAATTTCGAATAATTGCTTGAAGTGCAAAGTGTCTGGATAACCAGCGCACTTCATTCAGAGGCCTGAAAGCAATTGATTCACATTCAGAAGCATCTGCTATTTCCTGAAATTTGTATCTTTTAGTAGAAGCCATTCAGACTTAAAAGCTATTGCAGCTCTCTTGCGTTTTGCACCTTTCATCGCTTGTGGTTTCGACATTTAAAAAATTATATCTAGCTACAAAGTACCAGGCTGAACACCAAGATTCCACGAAATAAACAATACAACGGAAGTCAAAGAATCAAAAGTTAGCGCGTTTCGTACAAAGATGTTATAGGCTGATGCAGGCAGCAAGATACCGCATAGCGCCGACCGTAGCCTGCTACGCAAGACTCTACGTCAGTCAACTCTGATTGGTCGTAGCTGCACACAAGTGACGCCACACCCCTGATTTAAAATTTATAGCGCTTCGATAAATGGGATAAATGGGAAATCAGAACAGCTGGCCTTCTGCAACATTTCACTTTAATGCCAAAAATCATTTTAGGCAAAAATTACATTTTTGTGCGCGCTATTTTAATTTGTGTGCGCGGGTTCAGAAAGTCGTGTGCGCGCGCACACACGCACAGCTTAGAGGGAACAGTGAGTGGGACCCAGGTACACCCATCTACTGTCCGGAGAAGTCTGGCCAGAAGTGGTCTTCATGGAAGAGCTGCAGCCAAAAAGCCATACCTCTGACGTGGAAACAAGGCCAAGCGACTCAAATATGCACGAAAAACATAGGAACTGGGGGTGCAGAAAAATGGCAGCAGGTGCTCTGGACTGATGAGTCAAAATTTGAAATATTTGGCTGTAGCAGAAGGCAGTTTGTTTGTCGAAGGGCTGAAGAGCGGTACAATAATGAGTGTCTGCAGGCAACAGTGAAGCATGGTGGAGGTTCCTTGAACGTTTGGGGCTGCATTTCTGCAAATGGAGTTGGAGATTTGGTCAGGATTAATGGTGTTCTCAATGCTGAGAAATACAGGCAGATACTTATCAATCATACAATACCATCAGGGAGGCGTATGATTGGCCCAAAATTTATTCTGCAGCAGGACAACGACCCCAAACATACAGCCAAAGTCATTAAGAACTATCTTCAGCGTAAAGAAGAACAAGAAGTCCTGGAAGTTGGAAGTATGGCTCCCACAGAGCCCTGATCTCAACATCATCGAGTGTGTCTGGGATTACATGAAGAGACGGAAGGATGTGAGGAAACCTACATCCACAGAAGATCTGTGGTTAGTTCTCCAAGATGTTTGGAACAACCCACCAGCCGAGTTCCTTCAAAAACTGTGTGCAAGTATACCTAGAAAAATTGATGCTCTTTTGAAGGCAAAGGGTGGTCACACCAAATATTGATTTGATTTAGATTTCTCTTTTGTTCATTCACTGCATTTTGTTGTTTGATGAAAATAAATGATTAACACTTCCATTTTTGAAAGCATTCTTTGTTTAAGGCATTTTTTCACACCTGCCTAAAACTTTTGCACAGTACTGTATATTTTATAGGATTCACCTAAATTAATTTACATCTACTTAAGATATTCGATATTCTTGGTTAATCTGAATAGCTACTTACCCGATCTCTTTTCCGGAACACAGCACACTTGTTTATTGTTCCAAAAGGAGCAGCTAGCTTCTCCAAATCTTTCTGGAGATCTTTTGCTTTAATTAAGCCATTTATTTCAATTACTTTGCTGGTTGTCTGCTGAGAGAAAGTGATAAGAGGGAAGTAAAAAAGAAAATGCTTATAGCCTTAGATTAAAGTAAATACACGCAAAGAATATTTGGCAGTTTGTAATACTGTATTATACCCTGGAGTAACTATTGAGGAGACATAAAATACTGTATGTGTAAGCTAGCAATTATTTGCACAGAGCAAGACATATTACCAACACAATCTAAATATTCTTCAACAAGTAATATTGCATGAGATACTAGTGATTTATTAGTATTAACAAATACATACAGAACTACTGATTTTGTAATTTTTCTGTGGAGTAATGTATGGACAGGAAATATTAACAGGCCAGATGCTCGGCACTTTTCCTCCATGCACTCATGTTTCTCTTACATTCTGATGACAAACATATTAGGATAAGTCACGATTTTAGAATACCCATGACTTGGAGAGCAGAGGAAGATTTACGAGGAAACAAAAGTGAAAAAGTACTGGGATTCCAGAGATGTCCAGGACCTCTTAATCAATCCTTTGGATCCCCATAAAGCGTCAAATTCTCCATTTTAGGTGAGGTCACCAAAAATATATTGTAAAAACAAAAATAGGGTTATTGTCCATCACTAGATCCTAATTCACATGCACTTCACTTTTACTCAGAAATAAAAGACAATAAAGGGAAACCTCACCGGTACATTCCGCTTTGTATCAGATATGAAACTTAGACTCCCCTATGAAGGATTTAGCAGTTGAGTCATCTAAGACTGGGAACTGACATTAACATTTTTAACTCTTTACCAATCCTTATATTTAAGGGGTACGCTACTATACAGTAACTACAGAACAGTTAACACAAATTTGCTTTGGCAAGTAATATTCTTGTAATTAAAAATTAAAAACATTTAATACACGAATCTAAGCAAGTACCAGAGATAAGAAAACTCTTTCCATATGGAACACAAAGGATATCCTAAATTCTGTTTACTTTAATTCCATTCTTTTATAAACCATTCAACTCTCAGTTCCTTGTAATATTTGCTTCATTTCATATTTACTTAATTGTTATGTGGAGTTACCTAATAAAGTATGACAAGATAATATACTTTGCTGCATTTCCAGGGACAAAGGTATGAGTTCTCTATAACTATCTGCAAGCAGTCAGCAAATATATTCACTATGTCCTCAGATAATGCAATAAATATTTATATTAGGATTATTAGACTTTCAAGGTTGCTGACTGCAAGATTCAGCATGTTGCCAAAGAACTGGAATCCCTAGAGATGCTTTCATCTGGTAAGGAGCTGTTGAATCCGTATCTCAGGGATCAGGAAGCTTGCCTCTTACAGACTATGTCCAGGGTCGATTCTGCTACCTCTGCCACACGTCATGTTGCTCACACCCTAGGCAGAGTCAGCTTCACACTATCTCCTGCTCTAGACGATTACAATGGAACGTGGGAACACTGACAACAGGAGCAGGGGCTCAAGCCCAGGTCATCTCCACTTCCTGAATCTAGCATCACCACTCACAAACGATTCAACTCTCTAAGCTCCTCTGCTGTTCCTGCAGACAGTGGTAAAGTGGTTGTTATAGGAGACTCAATTGTGCACCAACTGAACTTAAGGCTACCTGACTGCAAAACTTTTGTGTCATGTTTCCTGGGCGTAGAAATTAAAGATGTAGAAAGAAGAGCTCCAAAAGTCCTTGAGAAGCACAAGAGCAGGACTATTGGAACAATTCTAATCCATGCTGGCGTCAAAGACATTCAAAACTGCAAGTTAGAAGTCCTGAACACCAACTTCACATCTGTCATCTAGGTCAAGAAGGAGAGAACCCTGAATACAAGAATTGTATGAGGTCCACTTCCAATGCTCTGTAGATCAGAACAAACCTACAGTCGACTCCTGGCCATGGATGGATGGATGGATGGATGGATGGATGGATGGATAGATAAACTTTGTCTTGTAACTTTGTCCGACATCCTGTAAAGCATTTTGAGCTATACTGTTTGTACGAAAATAGGCTATATAAATAAATGTTGCAGTTGTCATCTGGCTACATGAATTTGGCCATTTATGAGTAAGAATGAGTTTGTGTGTAAGTTTGCCAGTAATGGAATAGGGTTATATTGACATGATGGGTTCTAATGAAATCCAAATAGGCTGCAGTTTCCTGAAACCGATACTATGGTAGGCAAATCCAGAAAACTGACTGATACCTTCATGACTAAATATGATTTTAGTTATCTTACTACAAAAAAGTGCTTGCTTCATTCAGAAGTAGGATGCTAATTAAAATAAACTATTTTAAAATCTGGCAAACTAAAACAATTCAGTAAATTCGCCAAACAAATGAGTAATACACAAAGACACTTGAAGCAGCCATGCATCAATATTTAAATATGATCTTACTACTGGGCAAACCTCATTACCTTTGATGACGTTTGCAATTTTTCACATTTTCTGTAAAAAGGACAATTTTAACAATACCCACGAATCACCGATATGAAGATAAATCAAATTCCAGTATAAATAGTAATAATTATTTATATTTGTATTTGTTTATAAACCACAGGTTAGTAAAATACTGGCTCTGATTAATAATATATATGACTACATACGAATGGCGGATATAAACTAAATTCTATAAATTTCATCAAATATGTTGGTCTCCACAATGCTGAATAGGTCAAATATAGTGAGTTAATAACTTTGGTAAATGTGCTGCAGTAATTAAAGGATTGATGTTAATATAATTTACACTATAACAAAAACAATACAATTACTTACCATGGCTGATTCTAGAGGTCTGTTATCTCTTGCGTGGGGTCTGTCATCTCTTGTGTATATATCCTCTGTGGACAGAGAAAGTCACTTACAAATGTTCTAAAATATAAAACTTTAAAGCTATAAGCTCATATTAACATTCTCCCAAAAGTGGGACTCGAAAAAATGATTGTGACATACAATAAACTGACTGGAATTTAGTACCAAAGGAGTTAAAAGATGAGATTAACATAATAAATGCTTTGGAATGCTTAAACAATGCTAAATATTGTGCTATGTATCCTGTTAACATACTTTGGGGGAAAAAAAAACAAACTTGCTTAACAGCAACTTTACATCTTACATTAATAAATTTGCATTAATTAGGTTATTTCAGATAAGAAAAATAGACAAATTAGGATATCAGTCAAAAACAACTTTCATCTCCGTTTATTTTTACAAGTAAAAGTGAATATAAGAATGAACACAGCCAAATGCATGCCAAATACTAAAAACATGATCAGTTTTCGGAAAATTAATACTTACAAACACATGAACTTTAACAATTTTGTACAATACAGCAGGACAAGTTAAGGCACTTCAAATTAGTTTTTGTATAGACTTCACAGTTCAAGATAATTTTTAACAAATTAACCTACAACATTTTTGAGCTACATACATAATTGGATCCCAAATTCACTGTCAACTTCAACATTCCAGTCATTATCTGTTGTGCCATGAGCAGTGGAGACTAGGCTAACACTCAGTGCCTGGCTTGTCAGTCTTTAGTAACAGTGAAGATTGTTAAACCCACTAAGTCCACATTACACAAAGGTCAAAAAAACTACCCCCCAAGTTGGGCAAATGTTTAAAGCAGTCAACATTATACCATTTTGATATAAGATTTCGGGGGTACATTATTTATTTATGTTTTTAAATTTTGAATGCCCAGAACTGAAACTGTAATTTTTCAATTCTAAAGGACAAAATGTACCTTTCTGTCACGAAAGGAAAACTGAGTAGTGTAATGCAGACTTTGTAATAGGATACAAACAGAAGAAGAAAAATTATTTTTGAACATAACTAGGAATTAATTTAAATTACTCGAGCGAAATATTAGTCATCACATTTTTGTTCATTAAATGTTTGTAGCAGTAGGTCATATTCAAAAGTAACAGCAAAAACAGAATGCAACTGCATGTGTTAGCAGACTATATTGTATAAATGCTTTTTAAACAGTATTTTACAATATTATGTACTAAAAAAAAAAAAAAATTGGTTCAAATTGACCTTGGACTACATAATAGCTTTCATAGACAGCAGACTCTAATTCAAATGATATGAAAATGGCAATGATTGCTGTCCTATTGCTAGCTGCTGATTGCAGAGGATCCTTGACTAACTTTAGCTCCAATTTCTTAAACAACAGTTTTGAAAGAAATACTTAATGCAGACCTTCCATGATGAATAAAAAATTTGGACGGCGTTTTCCCTCGCCCGGACGTGGGTCACCGGGGCCCCCCTCTGGAGCCAGGCCTGGAGGTGGGGCTCGATGGCGAGCACCTGGTGGCCAGGCTTGCACCCATGGGGCTCAGCCGGGCACAGCCCGAAGAGGCAACGTGGGTCCCCCTTCCCATGGGATCACCACCTATGGGAGGGGCCAAGGAGGTCGGGTGCAGTGTGAGTTGGGTGGTGGCCAAAGGCGGGGACCTTGGCGGTCCGATCCTCGGCTACAGAAACTGGCTCTTGCGACGTGGAATGTCACCTCTCTGAAGGGGAAGGAGCCTTAGCTAGTGCATGAGGTCGAGAGGTTCTGGCTAGATATAGTTGGGCTTACCTCAACGCACAGCTTGGACACTGGAACCAACCTCCTTGAGAGGGGCTGGACTCCCTACCACTCTGGAGTTGGCCCTGGTGAGAGGCGCTGAGCGGGTGTGGGCATACTTATTGCCCCCCTATTTGGAGCCTGTACATTGGGGTTTACCCTGGTGGATGAGAGGGTAGCCTCCCTCCGCCTTCAGGTTGGGGGGACGGGTCCTGAATGTTGTTTGTGCGTATACACCGAACAACAGTTTGGAGTACCCACCCTTTTGAGTCCCTGGAGGGGGTGCTAGAGGGCATACCTTCTGGGGACTCCCTCGTTCTGCTGGGAGACTTCAATGCTCACGTGGGCAATGACAGTGAGACCTGGAAGGGCGTGATTGGGAGGAATGGCCCCCCTGATCTGAACCCGAGCGGTGTTTTGTTATTGGACTTCTGTGCTCATCACGGATTGTCCATAACGAACACCATGTTCAAGCATAGGGGAGTTCATATGTGCACTTGGCACCAGCACACCCTAGGGCTCAGGTCGATGATCGACTTTGTGGTCGTGTCATCGGACTTGCGGCCACATGTCTTGGACACTCGGGTGAAGAGAGGGGCGGAGCCGTCAACTGATCACCACCTGGTGGTGAGTTGGCTTCGATGGTGGGGGAGGATGCTGGTTAGGCTTGGTAGGCCCAAACGTGTTGTGAGGGTCTGCTGGGAACGTCTGGCAGAGCCCCCTGTCAAAAGTAGTTTCAGCTCCCACCTCCGGCAGAACTCCGACCACGTCCCGAAGGAGGTGAGGGACATTGAGTCCGAATGGGCCATGTTCAGTGCCTCTATTGTTGAGGCGGCTGACCGGAGCTGTGGCCGTAAGGTGGTCGGTGCCTGTCGTGGCAGCAATCCCTGAACCTGTTGGTGGACACTGGCGGTGAGGGATGCCGTCAAGCTGAAGAAGGAGTCCTACCGGACCTTTTTGTCCTGTGGGACTCTGGAGGCAGCTAATAGGTACCAGCAGGCCAAGCAGAATGCGGCTTCAGTGGTTGCTGAGGCAAAAACTCGGGCATGGGAGGAGTTTGGGGAAGCCATGGAGAACGACTTTCAGACGGCTTCATGGAGATTCTGGTCCACCGTCCAGCGTCTCAGGAGGAGGAAGCAGTGCAGTGTCAACACTGTATATGGTGGGGATGGTGCGCTGCGGACCTCGACTCGGGACGTTGTGGGTACTTCAAAGACCTCCTCAATCCCACTAACATGCCTTCCAATGAGGAAGCAGAGCCTGGGGACTCGGAAGTGGGCTCCCCCATCTCTGGTACTGAGGTCACCGAGGTGGTCAAAAAACTCCTTGGTGGCAGGGCCCCAGGGGTGGATGAGATATGCCCGGAGTTCTTCAAGGCTCTGGATGTTGTAGGACTGTCTTGGTTGACACATCTCTGCAACATCGCATGGATATCGGGAACAGTGCCTCTGGATTGCCAGACCGGGGTGGTGGTCCCCCTCTTTAAGAAGGGGGACCGGAGGGTGTGTTCCAACTACAGAGGGATCACACTCCTCAGCCTCCCTGGAAAAGTCTATTCGGGGGTTCTGGAGAGGAGGGTCCGTCGGATAGTCTAACCTCGGATTCAGGAGGAACAGTGTGGTTTTCGTCCTGGTCGCAGAACAGTGGACCAGCTCTACACCCTTAGCAGAGTCCTGGAGGGTGCATGGGAGTTTGCCCAACCAGTCTACATCTGTTTTGTGGACTTGGAAAAGGTGTTCGACAGTGTCCCTCGGGGAATCCTGTGAGGGGGGCTCCGGGAGTATGGGATACCGGACCCCCTGATAAGGGCTGTTCGGTTCCCGTTACAACCGGTGTCAGAGCTTGGTCTGCATTGCCCGCAGTAAGTCGAACCGGTTTCCAGTGAGAGTTGGACTCCGCCAGGGCTGCCCTTTGTCACCGATTCGGTTCATAACTTTTATGGACAAAATTTCTAGGCGCAGCCAGGGTGTTGAGGGGGTTCAGTTTGGTGGACTCAGGATTGGGCCACTGCTTTTTGCAGATGATGTTGTCCTGCTTGCTTCATCAGGCCGTGATCTTCAGCTCTCTCTGGATTGGTTCACAGCTGAGTGTGAAGCAGCTGGGATGGGAATCAACACATCCAAATCCGAGACCATGGTCCTCAGCCGGAAAAGGGTGGAGTGCCCCCTCAGGGTGGCAGGCGAGATCCTGCCCCAAGTGGAGGAGTTCAAGTATCTTGGGGTCTTGTTCATGAGTGAGGGAAGAATGGAGCGTGAAATCGACAGGTGGATCAGTGCGACGTCCGCAGTGATGCAGGCTCTGCATCGGTCTGTCGTGGTGAAAAAGGAGCTGAGCCGTAAAGCAAAGCTCTCAATTTACCAGTCAATCTATGTTCCTACCCTCACCTATGGTCATGAGCTATGGGTAGTTACCAAAAGAACGAGATTGCTAATACAAGCGGCTGAAATGAGTTTCCTCCGCAGTTTGTCTGGGCTTTCCCTTAAAGATAGGGTGAGAAGCTCAGTCATCCGGGAGGGGCTCAGAGTACAGCCGCTGCTCCTCTGCATCGAGAGGAGTCAGATGAGGTAGCTCGGGCATCTGATCAGGATGCCTCCTGGACGCCTCCCTGGTAAGGTGTTCTGGGCACGTCCAACTGGGAGGAGGCCCCGGGGAAGACCCAGGACACGCTGGAGGGACTATGTCTCCCGGTTGGCCTGGGAACACCTCGGGATTCTCCCGGAGGTGGTAGAAAAAGTGGCCGGGGAGAGGGAAGTCTGGACATCTCTGCTCAAGCTGCTGCCCCCGCGACCCGACCTTGGATAAGCGGAAGATGATAGATGGATGAATACTTAATGCAAAGTTAAAACCGTAGTTGTAATCTCAAGGTAAAATTACTGGCTGCTTTAGACCATGACAGAGAGCAGGTGTGGAACTTTGCCGATAAATTTGTTTTAGATAAATACTAAATCATTATAATGATGATACAGCCATAGTGTTGTTTTCATTGTAAAAACCAAATACATAATTGTTATCTGTATGCTTAAAGAGAGTGATGCTTACATAATTCCTTTCGTCTCACGTTCATTTTTTAAACTTTTGCGGGTAATGCAGCAGAAGTGAGCAGGTATACCAGCAGCTTCCTAAGTACGCTCCCCAGTGTTTGACTAATTTGTACTGGGGATCTGCTTTGATGTTGGACAAGTAAAAGACAAAATACATACACATTTAAGTCCCATAGAATATTTCTGTTTTAAGATAGACTAGTTCATAAACTTGGGAATGCTTTTTTCAATGTAAGATTTTGAAATTTCAAAAATTTGTACCACAGGCTCTATTTGAGAGGTTTAAAAGAAAACTGAAATTTCCTTACATATTTTCATGAATTTCAACAAAATCACTCCACTGGGAGCAGAGTTGTTCCATTCAGAGAGAGAGAAACAGACCAATAGATATGGCAATCACAATAGGTGCTTTTCGCATTTAATATGAAAAGCACTTAAGAAAGAAAACTCAAAAACTGAAGAATTGAAAATGATTCGCTCAGCTAATGATAATAGACAAACAAGTTAGTACGAAAAAAATAGTAATGTATAATGAATATTGCACTTTACCAGTCCGCCAGTTGTGATGTGGCCTAGCATGAGAATATTCCATAAATTCTTCTTCATATGGCGATCCCATGTTGCCAGATACTGAGTTTGTAGATCGCACATGCTGTGGCTTTTGCCTATAGTCATATTCATGAAAAAAGTATAAAATTAGTCCGGCCAGAATGCTACTTTATAAAAGTTAATTCTAAAAATTGTCATAAGCTAGTGTAGTGCTTCAGGTAAATACAGTAAAACGTGTAGGACACAGATTTTTGTTTTAAAGAAGACAACAAAAAATGTTTATATAAATAAAATAAAAAAAGAAAAAAAAAAAAAAAAAGAAAAAAAAGAAAAAAGATTAATGGCTAAACTGCAGAATTATGAAACAAGCAGCAGAAAAAAAAGTTATGAACCAGGGAGTTCTGCAAGTTTTGAAGCAGTGAGTTACATCAGAACAGTAGCCAATCAATGGACAGAGCTTGGTGGGAATATTAAGAAACTGCTATAAATATTTGTTTTCTCCTTCTATGTCACTCATCAATAGACACTTTTTCTAGCACAGCTATGTTTTTGTGAAGCCAAGTAAATCTTTAATAGTCTGTGTAATAAATTAAAATGGATTATGCAAAACAAGCCATCTGTAGGTGCTGCCTCAGAGTATGGATGTTTGTATAAATAATAAACTGGGGGTGTGTAGATAAATGGTTGTTTGGCTAGGGGAGGATTTCTACATAGTGTTTATACCATAGGAATAAGTGAATACCAGTATTATTCAAGGTATTTTTACCACAAACTGTTATTGCAATTCACTTTTACAAAGAAGTTTATCAGCAAATCACTTTATCAGGGTAGCTTACTGTTTTGTGATTAGTGCATAGACTCTGGCCCACCATAATGCTGAATTGAATTAAGCAGGTTTGACAATTTATTTGTTAGCCTAAAACACATTCTAAGTAAATTTATTCTGAATTGGAATTATGGCTCAGCTTGGTTTCAATAAATAATCTTACATTTCCAGTTCCTGAAAGATGAAATGGAGTAAAAAAAATTCTATCATATTCATTTAGGAGTAAGCATTGTTTTTCTATCATTTTAATAAAAAAAGTTTTTGCCTAAGCATGCATTTTTTTTTCAGGAATCACTTTGTTTTAAAATGTTTCTGCTGTTAATGATTCAAGCAGTTATTTTCACAACTTATTTTTTCAATGGCTTATTAATTTTCACTACATAAAACAGTATGCCAATCTTTAAAATATTCTCCTTTATCCACTACAATCTGTCACTGATGGAGCAAGACTTTTCTTATAAGTAAACAAATGGTATATTCTCTTCTCAGAAATGACAGGAGAGTAAGTTAAGAAAATGTACTGATAAGGTTCAAGTTAATGTGCATGCCTATTTTCAGGGAAACAGGTTATATTATATATAATAAAAAAATTTAAAAAGTACAATTTTTTCAAAGGGTGTTGCTAGTAATTATAATTTAACCTGTTTAAACATTAAAGGAAAACATGTTCTTGTGGAAACATACAGTACAGTTAATATCTTTTATTACATTCATGTTTTTACTAGGAGAACTAAAACTGTATATCAGTGCTCCCCAAAACCTTTCTATGACTTTTTCTATGATTTTTAAACAAAAATTTCTACGACTTTTTATGCAGCTCAAAAAAAAAAAATTGAAGGTAAACATTATTAAAAATTAAAATAACCAATGAAAAATTGCATTCAAGGACTTTGGTTTTGATTATATTTATATTAATCCTCCAAAACAAAAACATACAAAGAATTAACACAAGGATTAAAAAAAAATAAGTAAGCACACCTGGAACATAGTAACACAATACATACAAAATACAAAAAGTTATTCATTATATTAATTCTATAAGGCATTTTATCTTCCTTTAGATCTAAATACAAGGGTCATCTGCCCCTGATTGTCTTCAACTGTTTCATTATTAATAGAGAAGTCTTTATCAACTTGTGCCTGACCATGTGATAGAATAAACCTGCTGAAGGTTAGCTTTAAAAAAAAAAAAATAATAATACAGGTCAAATCCTATTACAGTGAATACCGAAGTAATTAAATTTTCAGAATAAGAAACTTTTTGTTGGCCCGGACACATGTACATACAAAATCATGTTTAACAGATTTTGTTTTAACAAAATGTAAACTTCAGTATAACAAATGTTTTTTTGAACAGAAATGACAACCAAAGATGACAATGCGATGCCAAAAGTACTTAATGCCGCAGCTACAATTGTACAAATATACAGGTATATCCATATTTGAAGGCAGTGCTCCACCAAGCGTTCACATGGGTAGTTTGTGTACAGATACTGTACTGCTCGAGTTTCATAGAGCGATGAACAAAAAAAAGTGAGAAATGGCATCAGTCTACGTAAGAAAAACTGATCATGGAATGAAGAAAGAAGTGATGAAAGCATTCCAAAAAGAAAAAAAAATTTAGAGCTAACGTCTCATTTTCAAATACAACAGTGCCGTTTTTTTTATACAGATATTGTGAAGCTTGGGTCACAGAGTTAGTGACATGAGAGACACAATGGTTCAGGTTTCCAAGGCAAATACAGGTACTTTATTACTGTATAGAGAAAGAAGGTATAAGTCTCAAGACTTCATTCAAAATCGGGGCTGTTACTTCAGCACTCAAGCACACAAGATAGCAAATGTGACAACGTTTATTCTGCTTTAGCTCCTATCTTCAGATTAGAAGAACACCAGCGGCTCAAAATCACCACTGTGGCAGATCAGGAGAGTGTAAGGATGAGCAGGTAAAAGCCCAGTGTAAAATGTTCTAAACATTGAGCGACAAACATGTTACGCAGTACGCCTGATCCTGCAGAGGACAACCAATTACTTTGCCCTTGGTATACTGTTTCCAGGAGCTACAAAACAGCTACATAGCTGCACTTGCATTGTTGCTGTTAGAGATGGTGAATCATTGGCGACCAAGGTCACAATAGTATATGTATATTCCCCACATTCGTTATAACTAGATTTCCATTATAACAATAGTTTTATAGTCCCATGAATTTCATTACAATGGGATTCCACATATACTCAAAGGAATCTGCTTTAACACTAGAATTACCAGAGTCTACGAAAAAACTCGTAGATCCGGCCCACCTTAAAACCGTTCTCACCTCTCTTTTGTCTTCTAAATGTGCTGATTAAGATGAGCAGCAAGTAGCTGGCTGTTCCATCCCCCACCGTCGCAGAACGTTCACTAAGTTTTCCCAGCTCATGCCTTATTTGATTATAATTATCTGGGAGTGAGTAAACTGCTGGAGTTTTAGAATGGAAATAATAGATAGTTATTTGGAATACACGCATTTCATGTGTGTTCCGTTTCTACAGTAATCTGTGTAAACACATTGCTAAAACAGAAACAGTTTCATATTTTAGTAATAAATGTTACAAAATGTAGGCATAAACTATAGAATATGTGAAGCCTGAAGTCCAAACATCAAATAAACACTTTCACAAAAGGTTCAAGGAGAATACAACAGCTTCCGTGGCTTAACGCTATGGTTAGCTGACTTGGAGCTCAGCTGCCCTACCGTGCTACAGAGACCTGAGTTCGATTCCCAGCTTTGAAGAAAGTGTTTTTTTTTTTTCCTCAAACGGACATTAAATTTATAAAATTGGTATGCACTGTAAATCGTTAACTTTAAAATGTCGATCGCGGTTATTTCTGTTGATTAATTCATGCTTTTTTACTTAGAGTCAGAACAGGAGCTTTTTCAGCTTATTCAGCTTCTGATCTGACTCAAATAGCGCCAGTATAACTTCACATCCGATTGGACGCTGTTCGTTTTCAAATAATATTGCATTACTTCGACGATGTTTTCTGATTGGTACTATTCGCGTCATAAAATGATTTCTTCAAAACGTCACATATATTTGTCTCTTTCTTTTTTTAAAATGTGCGTTGTAGCACTCAGCAACTGGCCACCTGCATGTTCTTGCGCACACTGAATAAGACAGCGCTATATGCAATCATCAGATTCAAATGTTAACAGTTATATAGCACGGAATGGAAATCAGCAGTTCTTAGCATTCCACCACGCAAGCTGTCATATCAACCGCCTACTGTAACTTGCTTTCTGTTTTCTTCGGTTATAGTCTTGAATAAATGTGCACTTGTTTTGTTATACTTTTACATCAACATATGTTCCTGTGTTTGAGCTACATGGGCATACTCAAAAAATACACGTGTAATGCCACGAAAAGTGCATGCAGACACTTCAGTTCGCAAGCATTGGTACGACAATGCAGTCACAAGTACACTGCAGAGCTTTAGCGCGTCTTTATGTGAAAACAGCAGTATCAGATGGGGAGTGTCTGATGACTGCATATAGCGCTGAAGTTACTGCTCTTTACTATGCTTTCCTCTGCATGTCCTGGAGTACAAAAGAAACAGCATACAGCAACACGTGGGGACTGTCAATATTGGGGGAAAAAAACACGCGGTCGTATGTATCGTGATACACTGCAGAACTATAGCGAGTCTTTATGTGAAAACAGCAGTGTCAGATGGGGTAGGAAAGGATCCTGAACGCGACTGAGACAATGAAAAGTGAATTTAAAAAAAAAATAAAGCTAACCTTTACAAATATCATAAATTACACCGGCTGTTACAGACTGAAATCAAATGTATCTTTTTATTCTAAAATAGTGAAAATAAGAACACTTCTCAAAAGGGAGTTGTGCAGGATCGAACTCATGACCTTCTGATTCCCAATCAGCGACTGATACTGTTGCGCCTCGGAAGCAGTGATAGCTAATGCGTGTCAATGTCACACACTAAGGCGGCTTTTTTTTTGTACCTTTTGTGAAAGTGTTTCTTTGATATTTGGACTTCAGGCTTCATACATTATATAGTTTATGCCTACATTTTGTCATTTGCTACTAGAATATATAAAACGTTTGTGTTTTAACAATGCGTTTACACAGATTGCTGTAGAAATGCAACACATATGAAATGCGTGTGTTCCAAATAACAATCTATTATTTCTACTCTAAAACTCCACTTCACTCCCAGATAATCAATCAAGGCATGAGCTGGGAAAAGCTTGTTTACGTTCTAAGTCGTTGGGGGGATGGAATAGCCGGCTGCTGGCAGCTTCTCTATCAGTACATTTAGATGACAAAAGACGCTGGCGGAGAGGCGAGAACGGTTTTAAGAAGCGATTTAAGGTGGGCCGGATCTACGAGTTTTTTCGTAGGCTCTGGTAATTCTAGTGTTAAGGAATTTACTAAGTTCTCTTATTCTTCACTGGATGCATGAAAGACGGCACTAATGTATGCCTAGATTCTTTGAATTCCGTAAGCCACTGACAGATGTACTTTCATATTTTTTTAGACCTTATTTAAAAAAAAAAAAAAAAAAAATATCAATATCATGAAAAACCCTGCTGTTGATTATTTCTGCTTACTGGGCTACCATCCATAATTCAACTCATGAAAACAAATTTACAACAAGATATTTTTCATGAAGCACAGAACATTAACTGTGAATGTGAAAACACATGCTCAGTGTGGCATACCTAGTGACTCAATCCAACAGGTCTGAGTACATGACAGTCAACAATCAATCAATGAGCATTCATAAAGAAATAAAATGCATATAAAGCAGTGACGACTAATAAGGAAAGCAAGTGTTTTGAACACTGCAAACAAAAGCCTTGTTTGTCTGCTTGATGTGTCAAGTTAGGCAGAATGAAAAATAGAAAAAGGGCAAGGATTGTGGCTGTGCTTGCCGTACCCTTAAACCCTTCACATGGGAACTGGCTCAGTCAGGGAGCATGTTATTGGCTGTCAGAAAATGGAAATAGCTTGTAATACTTCCGAAATACAAAACTTTGATGAAAAGTCATCACACAGTCATCCAATGTGACAGCCCAAATGATTTCCAATCTTGTAAACTGACATACTCCGGCAACAATATCAGTAATTGTAGTTATCAGGTTTAATCTCTCAAGACTAAAAGTCATGTAATACGACATTGGCTTTAGGTGATAATATGCTCATTTCTATTATCTCGTCAGAAAAAGACATGTCAACACCACTACACTTTTCCAAAACTTATCATTATAACAAAAAATTCCTAATCTTTTGAAGGACCTGCAAAAAATATTTCTGAATTCAAAATCTTTTCTAGGTTTTCTATTACCATTAACCTGGTAAACCACATATGCAAAAATACATATATCAACATACAGTACATGTGAGCACATCAATGAGTGTTTTAATTGCAAATTATTATAACTGTAGCTGTAATAATGTGTATAGCATGGTGGATTGAAGTTATAATAGACCTATGCTTTATAAAGACATGATTGGTATAATACGCATACTTGATGCCAGATTGGTCAATACTTTAATCTCTGAAACAAAGGGTGCTTAAAAAAGGTTCAATAGGGAGGTTAGAAATGAAGTTTTAATGACTTCAGATACACTGAAAACATTAGACCAAAGACATGGCATTACAGTTACATAACTTACCATCGGTCCAATGTAGGATGTCCAGGATCCTCTTCATCATATCTTTGACCTGCCTACAAAAATAAAACAGGATAAATAAAAGTTGGAATTTCATGCAGCCTTCTGGTAAACAACACTGTAGTTTAAGCTCTGGACTTGTCTTGAAACAGCACAAAAATTCTCTGCAATTTCAATTTATGTAACTGATGGACATTACAATACCTCCCCATGTTTATACTATATAAAGCAAACAGCTTTTCATAACAGAGTTAACAGGATTTTAGTAATTTAAGCTAGCGCACTCACTAAATACATTTCCTGCAGGAAAAATTTTGGTTCTAAATCAAAAGTTCACGGACTAAATCCTCTGTTGCAAGCAACTTTGCACACCTGCACCAAAACAAAGAAACACATCTTAGTAAAGCACAGGTGCACTGCAAGTTCCCAGGAGGGTTTCGGAAGTTTGGGTCTTCCTCTGTACAAATGTGGAATAAGCACAACATTTGGCAGAGATAGGATCAATAGTGTGGATATGCACTATAGACAAAGTCACAGAAACGCATTCAGCTTTATACAATTTGTTTGTATTTAACAATGCTACTTTTCTGTGATCTTACAATAACCTGTTCTAGTTTTTCATTCCTGCTGTTGGGGGAAAAAAAAAAAACACGAAATTTAAGAAATTAAAAGTTTATTTCTATACCCTTTCCAAGCATACTTTTTGACACTGTGTAGCAGTAAGTAAAACAATCAAAAATGTAAAAATTCTGTATGCAACTCAACCTAGACTTCACTTCTTCCATTGTTGAAGAAAAAAACTTGAATGTAATATTGTGAATGAGATGAAACAGTCTACCTTTGAGAAACAGTTGGGTAATCTGCCATTAACCAGAAAATAAATGTCAACAACTCATCAAAATATTTCAAGGCAAAAGAAGTGTTTTAAGTATTCAAATTAAGCTTCAAATACTAATCGATGTTGGAACAAAAAACTAGCCAAAAATTTCCATTGCTAAAACAAACTTATTCTGGACTACCAGAGTTAAGGCTAGGATTTGGAAAGTTTATTTAGCCTGAAGAGCCTGAATGCATTGGCATCGATACATTTGTGATACACTTTAATAAAAGCTAATCAATAAAGATGTTATGAGATATTAAGATGCACATATAAGCAGAGAACTGAAACTTTCCAGTAATATATACATATCAATCACCTCTCCATGAATTATTAGTTTTCCCTAGGAATCTGCATGTTTAGTTTGTCAAATCTACGTCATGAATCAACCCCCATATGTAGACTGATGCCAACCTTTGTCAACCAGATGGTTTATGTTTTTCACCAATTGGAAGATAGATTACCACTCCTCTGTACATGAAATCATGGCAGATTAAAAAGTATAAAAGGTCGATAGTGTTTGTCACCCAAGAGCAATTTCTTGTTGATGTAATGTAGAATCTGTGGGTACATTTTTCAATTCTGCTATTTCTAAGAGGACATCACTGCTTAATATTTTCAACTAAAAGAGAGCGCTAGACAGAATATATGTAGTTATGAAGAGCAAGGATATTATTGATGTCTGACTCGTGTTACTATAAGAAGGAGCATGCTTCTGCTTGTGGGGGGTTAGTGGCCCAATATAGATGTTATTAACAGGCTAACTAAATTGAACTTTCAGTGGCGAAGCACATCAGTAATGGCTTTTACTTAGAATGAAAGTCTGATAATATTTATATTAATCCATAAAGCCTTTTATTTATAAGGAAATGACACCTAATCGTCCTTTTTTAACTGGCTCTTGATTTACCTTTAGCATGGACACAAATCAGTTGTACTTTTAGGTAGAAGAAATGGGGTGCATTTTAATTAGCTATGTTTTTGAATTTTTCCTTTTATTCCATATGTTATATTGCCACATCAGGTTCAGTTGACGTACACAGCACTGAGTGTAGGAGTAGCAGCTGACAGCAGTACATGTGCAGCCGTGCAAACCAGTACAGCTGGAGTGGGAGTGAGATAAAAGAAAAAAATGACAACAGAAAATGTTGACGAAAACTTAAAAAAAAAAAAAAAAAAAAATCAGTGATACTGAAGAAGACACCCTAACGGACACAGCCCAAGGCTCAAAAAACGAGGACATAATTAACAAGAAGGGTCAGAGGAATTCAGTAGTGTGGAGATATTTCGGCTATTTAAAGTCCAACAAGTCCCAGACCCAAGCAAGTGCTGTTGGTCCCCCTAAAACAACCAGTGTGATACCTGCACAACAACAACAGACCACTTTCTTCAGCACCAAGCCTTACACAAAAAAAAAAAAAACAAAACAAAAAAAAAAAACCACAGACCCAGTGCTACTACAAATGCAATAGCCTACTTTATTGTAAAACACATGATGCCAGTAAGTACAGTCAAAAATGTCAGATTTAAGCAGGTGATTAAAGTAATTGACCCTCATTAACAACTCCCTGGCCGCAAACATTTCTCTCAAAAGACAGTTCCCTAGCTATACACCGAGTGTAGAGAGACAGTGGAAAGGGAGTGGCAAAGTGTGTTATACTTCACTACCACATCAGATTTATGGTCAAGTCACACATCTGAACCATATATGAGCCCCACTACCCACCTCATTGACTAAGATTGGAATGTGAAATGCAGAGGTCTTCAAACTGCCTAGTTACCTGAAGACCATACAGACATACTGGACATGCAAGTACTTCTGTCAGTCCTGTATCCTAGGGACTGAATGAAGACAAACAACTGTGCATCACAACAAAAAGTGGGACGAATATAGTGAAGGCCACATCAATAAACAACTATATACAGCTGCATTGCTTTGGGCATTTACTTCACTCAGCTATCAGTGTAAATTGGTGAGCAGAAATATATACAAAAATAATATATTTTTTTTTGTCTCTGAAAAGACCACAAGTGAGTGAATGTGTCAATTTTGTTTATGTTCTCTTTTGTTTACATCTGAAAAATGCTTGAATTTGTACCGAGGATATATACAGAATGTTTTTTGCTTATTTATTTGAGGGCTTGTTGCCCAATCATTTAAAACAGTTCGAATCTATACAAAAGAAAAGATACAGTATAGAGGTAGTTTTTTGAAATTTTATTTTGTATTAATACCTACTTTATTTGGAACTGACCAAAGAATTTACTTTGTGTTCTGCTGCAAAACTTGAAAGCTTTAAGATTTTAGAATATTTTATTTATTTGAAGTTGACCAACAAAAAACTATTGAAAGCTTTTGACAGGTCAGAATTAACAGTTTTTTTATTTTGTATTACATATTTTATCTATTTCTACTGGATAAAAACCAAGATCCAGGCCTTTAATGACCTCTTGGACACAGCCATCAGCAGTATGTTTGTCTGCAGGGAGAGTGTCGACTAAGTTGAGAGGTTTACTTACCTCAGCAGCAGCATTCATGTGTCTGGTGACTCTTCCTATGAAGTCAGTGGATGCATTGGGAGAGCATGGGGTGGAAGCGGTTGGGTAATGAGGTTGCTGTAAAGGAGTGTGTGGTACTCCCCATATCTTTGCAAAATTACGACAGTCCAAGTCTTCACAGTTCTGATGCTTCTAGTTTTCCTATATGGTTATGAGACATGGACTCTTATCCAGTGATCTGAGACAAAGACTGGACTCCTTCAGTACTGTGTCTCTTCAGAGAATCCTTGGGCATGGCTGGTTTGACATTGTGAGGCACATTACCTGCATGGTGAAGGAGTGTCAGTTACGGCACTACAGCCATGTGGCGTGTTTCCCTGAAGGTAATCCGGCTCACAGTGCCTCATTGCTGAGGGCCCAAGTGGTTTCATCAGGCCAAGGGGACACCCACATAACACCTGGCTGTGGCAGATAGATGGTCATTTGGGGTTCAGACTGGACCATGTGTCTGTTTTGGAGGGTGCCAACCTGGATTCCGAGCTCTTTTGTTATGTGGTGGGTGCGGCAATGTGCTGTACAGTGCATGCTCCCTAACCTGACCTAACCTATTTTATTTATTTGGAATTGACCAAAGAATTTAGTTGTGCATTTTGTTTGTTTTCTCCTGTAACACTTGAAGCTTTTGACTGGTCAGAATTAAGATTTTAGGTTATTATATATACAGTATTTTGCACACTATAAGGTGCACTTAAAAGCCTTTAATTTTCTCAAAAATCCACGGTGCGCCTTTAAATTCGGTGCGCCTTATGTGTGCACTGAGTTCCAAAATCTGTAAAAATGTTGTGCATTTTAGTAAGTGCTCCGCTTGATTGACTGTCGGACCATTTCCTGCCGACATAGGGACGTAGTAATACGTACACTACGAACGCTGGCAGCGATAAACCAATTGCAGAACATTACGTAAAGCCACGTACACTTACCTCCGCCACGCCTACGGCAGGTAGGTATATTGTACTACTGGTGCACTGCGAAACCACATTTGTTTGGCTAAGGACCCTGAAAATGGCATCAGAGAAGAGACGTGCTTACGATGCACAATTTTAACTACAGGCTATCAGTTACACGGTTGTAAATGGGAATAGAGCAGCAGCGAGAGAATTTAAAATCAATGAATCTATGGTTCGGAAGTGGAGGAAGCAGGAGAATGAATTGCGCCAAGTTAAAAAGACAAGAGTTTCCGCGGGAACAAGGCGAGGTGGCCAGAGTTGGAAGACCAACTTGAACAATGGATTCTTGAACAAAGAGCAGCCGGGAGAAGCGTCTCTACAGTCACCATTCGACTGAAGGCAATAACGATAGCACAAGACATGAAGCTCGAACACTTTCAAGGAGGTCCGTCTTGGTGCTTTCGTTTTATGAAAAGGCGCCATCTCGCCATTTGCGCACAAACTACCGTGGCACAGCAACTGCCAGCGGATTACAAAGAAAAGCTGACCATCTTCCGCACCTACTGCAGCAACAAGATTACCGACAAAAAAATCCAGCCTAACCACATCACCAACATGGACGAGGTCCCTCTCACTTTTGACATCCCCGTGAACCATACTGTGGAGAAAAAGGGGACCAGCACGGTATCCATACGCACCACGGGGCATGAGAAGTCGGCTTTCACTGTTGTTCTTGGTTGCCATGGTAATGGACAGAAACTACCACCTATGGTCATTTTTAAGAGGAAGACGCTGCCAAAAGAAAAAAGTTTCCAGTCGGAGTCATCGTTAAGGCCAATCCAAAGGGCTGGATGGACGAGGAGAAAATGAGAGAGTGGCTGAGAGAGGTGTATGTGAAGAGACCGGGCGGGTTTTTCCATGCATCACCGTCTTTGTTGATCTGCGACTCCATGTGTGCCCATATCACCGCTACTGTGAAAAAACAAGTGAAGCAAATGAATACGGAGCTTGCCATCATTCCGGGAGGATTAACAAAAGAACTCCAACTGCTGGACATCGGTGTAAACAGGGCGTTCAAAGTGAAGATGCGAGCGTCATGGGAGCGATGGATGAGAGACGGCGAACACACCTTTACTAAGACTGGGAGGCAGCCCCAGGTGAGTTACGCCACCATATGTGAATGGATTGTGGATGCCTGGGCTAAGGTGTCTGCTTCGACTGTTGTCCGAGCTTACGCGAAAGCTGGAATCAATGCTGAACAGCCACCCGCAACGAGACTGACTCCGACAATGACGAGAGGAAACCCGGCATGTTTGATGGCGAACTTGCCCATCTGTTCAATTCAGATACAGAAGGTGAGGACTTCGATGGATTTGTGACAACAGACTGATCAAAAAACAATGTGAGTGTATTTTTAAATACGTAGTAGAATAAGGTTTAACTAAACTCATTGTTTTGCTTCTGTTACCTTGTTTTTGCATGCGCCGAATAATACGGTGCGCCTTATGTATGGCTTAAGTACAGAAATAAGCCCCGCAATTGAGAGTGCGCCTTTCAATCCAGTGCGCCTTATGGTGCGCAAAATACTGTACCTATTTTATTTACTTGAAATACAGTGGCATAATGCTCTACAGTACATCTGTCATGTTCAACTTCTGACAGAAAATAATGTTTAAGCCAAAACTAACCTTATAATATCTTCACATCTTACTCTGGAACAAAAAGGAACCTTTAAGCGTGACAGAAATAATGATTTGATTTATATCGTGATACAGATTGATATTGACTGATATGAAAGAAATTGCTGTGGTAAGATTTTTTTTCTAAATTGCCCAGCCCTAGGTACAACCAGGTGAGGTTTCTGGGGGTAAGGACACAAAAAATGAAAGCCAAAAGATTATAAATACACTGCTTTGGAATTAACCACCCTTCTTGTTTCATGGATAATAAAACTAGCATAACCCTAGCATAAGGGTCATGAACAAACACTGTGGTGTAAGATTGCAGGAGGATGGACTGAGATTCTTCAATTGGCCAAACCCAAATTCAAGTAAATAATTTTATTACAATGTCAAACATGTCTCGAGTTTCAATAAATTTTTCTAGTTACTAAGCTACCTCATGAACTTACCAATAACTTTCAGAGTTAATCACACAAGACCATGCCTACCAAAAAATCTCACAAAATAAAAAAAATAAAACATTCAATCAGATTAACTTCCCAGGTTGGCGAACAAAGTCAAAAATTAATGGACAAAGCACTTAAAACACCTACAAGCATGGTGGTGCAATAACCATGCAAGTGAACTAGTTTTCACAGACTACAGCAGTGACTGTGAAGTTAAGCTTGTTTGATCCAAAAAAAAGCTTTTTTCTCATTTCATAAGTTTTTACATTATAACATCTTCATCTAAAACAAGGAGAAATTCCCCAGCTACCACCAGCTTCAGCCATACATTTTCCACTTGGCACACCAATCTGTAACCTTTTCTAACTTTGTCTTTTTATTTTGACCCAAGGTAATCCTTTTAATTAAAATACTTTGTACCGTATCCAAATATTTCCCAAAGTTCCCTTTCTCAAGTAGGTGCCACAGTGTGTAATAAGACTATACTGTTAGTATCATTCTGATATACAAGGCATCTAGTATGCCTGGCATCTGTCCAGAGGTTTGCAGTTTATAGACTCAGACAATACTTCTGCCATTCTTCTTTTCTTTTACATTAATTAGACCACCGGTATTCAACTTCAGTCCTGGCACCTCTTGTGGCTGCAGCTTTATGGCCTAACAGTTTCACTATCAGCAAGTCATTTCCTACATTTAACTTATAAGCAATAAGCAGGTTATATATGACCATTATCACATGCACAAAGAACAGTGAAATTATTACTTGCATGTGCTTATTAACATGAAAATAATAATCTTAGTATCAATATGTTACAAGCTGGATAGCCTGCCTGGCAGACCTAAACTAGGAAATCCAAGAACTTGCCCTTATAACTCTGGCAATGGAATATCTTTGATTCTAAATTTAGGCAAGTGTTAGAAGGGGCAACAGATTATAAGGGCAGTTTGGCAGCATTTTAAACCATGATACTATTCATTTCAATACTGACCTCAGGCAATTCATCGTAAATTTAATGGCAAACAGTTTAGATAAGATTCAGCTATGTATAATAATAATAATAATAATAATAATAATATATACACATTATAGACAGAGCAAGGCCAAAAAATAGCAGCACTAGTTTTTTTCAAGTGAATATCAGACAGGGATCTGAGAACTGAAAAGTTGGACCCAGAGCAGCCAGTTCAATTCAGACCCAGAAGCAGTAGTCTGGAATGACAGCAAGAAATGTAATCCAAGTTATTTGGTTATTGGTTTAATAAATGTAAAAACAGGCAATCACTTAACCAAAGTACTTAATCCGATCCAATTAGAACATTAACATCTCTTTATTATAAAAAAAAAAATCTTGCGACGATACAAGACTTTTTTCCTGCAACAAGACATGATCTTTTGAAGAGCAACACTTCCCGTGAGATGGACAAGTCATGTCATACTTACAACCTTTGGAAGCAAGTCCTGTGATACACATGCAGAGCAGGTTAGAGATAATGGAAGTAGGAAAATTCGAAAAAATGAGTAAAGATCAGCACAAACAAACTGAAAATATTACTTGGTGAAATAATGGAACAGTGAAAAGAGATTGAATATTCAGGTGCTGAACAGGCTTTTAAAACATTCGAAGCACCACACGAAATGAAGATCATGCGGCAAGGAAGCAGCAGCAATCCAGCCGCTGATCGAGCAAAGAGGAGGTAAAAAAAAAAAAAAAAAAATCAACTATTGCTTGTTTCCCAATGTATTACCGTTTAAGAGGGGTTTCGGAGGAGCGACCTTGTCTCCTTGGTGTGAGCTCAGCCCCCGTCTTCACAACTTCGCATAGTGTTGACGGGTGGGTGGGGAGGGGGGTGGGTTTTGGAAGGGGCATGCAACCAAAGTTCAGACCACACGGCATGGCAGCAGCTGCAAGCCAACAGCTGATCGAGCAAAGAGGAGGTAAAAAAACAACTGTTACTTGTTTCCTAATGTATCACTGTTTAAGAGGGGTTTCGGAGGAGTGGCCGCATCTCCTTGGGGTGCGTTTAGCCCCCATCTTTACAATAGCACGAAGTGCTGGTGATTAGGGGGGGGAAGGGGTTGGTGAGTGAAGCGAGCAGCGTGGCGAAGCCCCCTATTTTACAAAAAAAACAACATTCCCACATTTGCATTTTCAATTTTATTCTGGCCTTCTGTTTAATCGAGAAAGATTTTATCATATTAGCTTTACATTTAGTTAAGTTTCAAATTTGTACTTAAGAAAAAAAGTAACATTGACATTTTTTCGATCAATCCTGTTTTGCCTCAGCGGATGCAAGGCAGGAACAATCCCTGGACAGGGCGAGAGCCCATGTCAGGGTAAACACACACACACACCCACCAGGGGCCTATTTAACATTGTCAATCCACCTAACATGCATGTCTTTGGGCTGTGAGAACAGAAAGAAGCACAATACAAGTTTAACAATACAAAATTAAGTAGAAATATTATATTTTATTACACTAGACGCTGTTACTAATACAATTAAAGTACATGTAAATGCACTAAACTTGCAAAATAATATTTTTATTAAAAAATATGCTGAGACTTGTTTTTCAGTAAGAAAAACTGCTTTATATGAAAGTTTCCATCTTCAAATCAGGCATAGCTATTAAGCATTTTGCATAGTGACCATTTAACTTTCTTTTTTATGTATATTGGATATACTGCACCCTTCATTTTAATTAGCAGAAAAAACAAAACTGACAGAACCTGTGACAAAATGCTCCGACAGTGATGCTTTACACTTATTCCTTCATTATGCCAACAATGGGCTTTATGTTTCATAAGTACTAATGAGTGGTAAACAGTAAAATGTTAAACTCGACTATAAGTCTTCAGTGAACTCCCATCTATATAAACCTGCTAGTAGCAGATAACAACTCATGCCTCTTTGAAAACTTTCCTACAATGTCCTATATTTGGCACCAATTGTAGCTAAATCACTGTGCTTCAGATTTGCATCTTTTTGATGTTTTACAAACATCTTTCCCTTGGTCTGTGTGTGTGCTTTTTAAATGTTTAAATGGGCTGCTCGTATTGCCATTGTACTGTTCATTCTTCATTTGCATTTGTAAAAAGCAGCAGCATACAACATGTTGCTCATTTCAGTACATGAAAGTGGAAAGTGTGTTAGTACACTCTATGCCTTTCAAGAACCTTGCTACCATATCTTACAGAAAAAAATAGTAATCAATATGTTTTAATGGTACTCAATACCAAATGAGTAGAATTTGGGTATCAAACTATCAATTACTTTGATATTGATCTGCACATGCCTAATAATTATTAGTGTTGCACAACGTGCTTAGAATGTGGATACTTGACGTGAACACAGGATATGATGGCACGGACTGAAAAATGGAGAAAGAGAAAGAAAATAGTGAAGGGTTAAGCAAACAGATGGGCCAGAGAAAACAACAAAGTGTGAAACATTTGTGCTCATTTCAAGCTGGGAAAAAAAAAAAAAAAAACACTCTGTATAGTGCGTCTATTGTACAACCGAACTAGCCTATTACAACAGCACAACTTCAATGCTTCAGCATCTCAATATGAAGCATCCAGTCCTCAGAGTGGACACAAGGTAACTATTCTCAATTCTGACCATGCTGATATGCTCACCTTTCTTCACTGCAATCACCACATGCTCCTTTAAAAGACTTATGCACACAAGACACACTCCATATCTATCTTATCCAGGGGATATGATCCTGCTTGAACTCTCCCTGTCTCTTTGTTTTTGGCAGTAAACGCTTATGTCACTCCTGAGCTGGAATTAGGTTAAATCTTGTAGTTCTGAAAGTTTAAGTTGCACATCTTAAAAGCAATTTTTACGTGTTATTATTATTACTATTGAATTATGCCTTAGATTTAGGCTGTATGTATACTTTTTTTGGAAGTAATTTGTAATTGATATATTATTTTTGTATTTATTTGTTTTTGTGGTTCAGAGAATGTCGTCATTAAAACCCAGATTGTAATATGGCAGTTAAATGCACTAAATGGGTTTAGTTTTGATATTTAAGCAATAAAAATGTTAGTTTTTCTAAAAAGGATATCAATTAGCTGTTAATTTTAAGAAAGATGTCTTATTTTCTTTTTGTATATTTATTAATTGCACTTGAAAAACAAAATTTTTTTTATCTGATTACACAATTAATCGATGGAATAATCAGTAGTATACTTAACTAATCGACTGCTGTGCCCTACCTATGACCAATCTTTACCAACATTCGTTTCTGCCTCAAACATCCAACCAGGATGCAGCATGGTGTATTTGGAAAGACTGCAAAGGCAATACAGTATTAAGACTAATGGGTCACATTATGAAAATTGTTCCCGACTCAGTCCTTGTAACTGCAAAAATTCTGATAGATTGCAGGCAATACTTTGGAGAAAGGCCTGATTATCTTGTGTTATACAGTTGCCTTTTCTTCAATTTTTTATTCTGTTATATGCCCACTGAAGAATTCTTATTGTTTTTAATCTTTGGTATAAAACATACCCTTGCACTACATGAAGTATACTTCACCTCACTGTGCTTAAGCCATCTTCACATCTACAACATTTTTCTATTTTGTTTCTTTTAGAGCTTGCAGTGACATCTACAAGATTTTTCTATTTTGTTTCTTTTAGAGCTTGCAGTGTTTGCATTCTGCATTTCTAAAACTACTTTATTACTCATGTTGCTGAAATACTTACTCCCAAAAGTATAAAAAATTGATTAAAACAGCAAATAAAAAAAAATACACTCAAAATGTAATGCTTTCACCGAGTAATATATTAGCTAAAAAATGCAAACTCTAAGATGAAAATCTTTAAGGGAAAGGCAGATCCACAAACTTAATAATACCATGTCTGACGTTGAAACACGATATAAGTGTTCCAAAAACAAATGGGTCAGAAAAATTGAATACTTCCAATGATTACACAAGGTCATACATTTCAGGTAATATCAAAAATTGAGTTCTTCAACACCTGTGTGTTTAAATTACAAAATCATTGATTGTTTGGAACCATGGGCAAAATTATAAAAGAATGTATGTTTTTGTGAACCAAGAGTATTGTTTGGAATCATCCTCAACAATGTACTTTCTCAAGTCACTTTATATAGCCTACAGAAGCCAGTTGTCAGGCAGTGTGAATTTGTATCATGATTTCTGCACTGTGCCAGTTAAAAGTAATGGCAAGAACATATTATTGTTTATTAAGCACCTATATTAACTCACTAACTGGCAAACAAAGTTTAAAAGCATTACAGGGTATACATATTAAACTATAAGATCTACTCTGTTAAACTAATGAAGTCCATAATTTTGCAGCGAGTTGAACACTTTTTTTTTCTTTTTTTAAACACTAAACTAAGTACTAGATACATAGTATTGATTCTTTACTCTGAACAGACAAGAAGGAAAATGAAATAAGAGTGAAAAAAGCAGAATTTTTTGTCACAAACCAAAATATCCAAACAGAGAAGTCCAGATGCGTTAAAGTACTTACGTGACTAGGGGTGTCTAACTGCTATTAGGAAAAAAAAAAACTGATTGCATTTATTTAAATAATAAACACTGCAAAATTGTAGTATTTTAACAAAAAACTTCTAATTGAAATGTCTGAACTTAATAATTTTCAAAAAAAAATTAATCAAGAACCTTGAGAATTACTAAAAGCCTCATAAGACTTTTTACTTACTCAGATGTTAGTCCAGAAATATCACAGCTTTTCTATCATAGAATACAACGGCCACTTACCTGGATTGGCACAAAGGATCACAAGTATGTAGCTTAAAATAAATATTACATAAACAACAAATAAAAACAAAATGCCTACCTGGTATGAAGGTTCTTCCACGTAGGATCTTTCACGATCAGAACCAGGGTCTGTCCATTCACATTCTGGACTGTAATAATCACGGGAATACTTTGGATAATAATGATTACTGCCTTCTTCCATTGTTGCTTCAAAGTCATGTCTTACTCTAGATCTGGTGTACTCTTCTTTTCCCCTTCCATACTTGTAATCAATTACACGACCGTAACTAGATGTCGTAGAGTTAGGGTCACGAGTCCTGTTGCGATTTGTTTCCTCCCAAGTATCTTGTGATACCCTGTATGGACGGTCATTTCTTGGGCTTGGAGATGCATGTTCTGCTTCAGTTCGATGTGACCTGAGCTCCATGATGAGCTCTGGAAGAGAGTCCACATTAAGTAAATCCTCTGGAACACGAGCTAAAGCATTTAAATCTTCAGCAGAGAGACCAAAGCTATTTAAAATATCCATGGCATTGGCTACGGTTCTGTCTTGGACAGAATGATCATGAGACTCCACTGCAAAGCGAGACTCATTTGCACGAGGTAAGCCAGTAAAAGAAGTATAATCTGACGTATGTGGACTTGAATCTTCAGAATACGAAGTCTGGGCATCTCGCCTATTAAAACCAGGTGCTGACTGATGATCAAATCTTTGTGGTCTAGGTCTGCTAGGAGGAGATATTGATGGACGTGAACTGTAAGTGTTAGAACGTGCGTTAAACCCATCATAAATCTCTCTTTGCACCCGGTCAACAGATTTATTCCAGTATGACATCCTTTTGAAACAAATTAACTACTGTTTATAATTAAAACAGTAAAGATATGCAATCCAAAAGTCAATAACAGGATCACCAGATGAAGAGCAAAAAAATAAAAAGAATATCATACAAAACAACCAAATATAAATTGCAGAGTTCCTCTTCTGAGCCGATATCAACCTGGCCTGCAAAAACACAATCGAATAGAATTAAATGCGTCTTCAGCATCCATACAGTAGTCTCCAAAAAAGGTTCAAATTTAATTAGTGGGTTGTGATTCAGTGTTTCCAACAAGTTATGAGAATGATGGTGAGGGGGGAAAAAAGAAAAAAGTGAAAAATTACCTTGCCAAAGAAGTGTATTTGCTTTGCCAAAGATTATTTCCCAAGTCCCAAAACTATTTACCCTTGTACCTTTTTAATAGTTTACCTGCCAATATACAGGATAAGCTTAAATTTCAAATATAGTCTTATATTTACCCAAACAATTACTAAAGCTAATTTGTCACACCCTGCAATATCAGTTTTAGTACACAGACTTGTATCACCTCTCAAAAGAAAACACTATATCCAATAAAAGCACAGTTTTACCAGATTTCCTTATTCTGTAGAACAAAACATTTGGAAAGTATAAATCTTGGATTTAAGGTGGCAGATACACACTGTAAAAAAATGGTATGCTATAGGCAGTATACTGTATATTACAGCAAAGGAAGACAATTTCTTTTCAACTGGAATCAATATGAATTAAGATCCTGTTCATTTACCATTGATGTAATCATACAAAAGTCGAATGCAGGACATTACACCAATAATTAAAATAGTCAAGTCAGTCATCTTCCAACCATTCTTGAAAAAATTTCTGCACTGAACATGGCCGAGTATCAGTTTGCTTCAAAGAGCACAGAATTTTCATGCAATTTTATTGTGAGCAGAAGTTCCATACATTAGATGAAATTTACTCTTCTTTATTTGATCAGCCTACAGTTCAGACAGTGTTTCCTTTGGAATCCTTGTGGATCCTCAAAAATGCAATAATAGTTTATAATAAAGAGATTATTAAATTCCTATTAAGAGTGAATGAAACTGATTTTTTTGTGTAATAACCAAAGTATCAACAATAGTGATACATGATGATAATGATGGAAGAATCTCTGTATTTGTAGATAAAGCTTAAAATTATTTAATTGGGATTAGATTTGAGAGGGTTGCTGCTTTGTGTGGCGAGTGTGGTGTGGGTGTGCATGTATGTGCAGGCAGTAAAAGGACAAGCAGACAACAACAGGTATCTGATATACATAGAATCAGTACTTTGGGAAACATATTTGTATCACTTCCAATTTTCAGAACTGATATGCACCAATAAATAGATTTTTGATAACACTAGTGCCAATACAGAAAACTAGGTCTGTAAGCAAGGAAATGACTCATATGCATTATAAACTTTAAAAAAGTATTCCTGCAATTTTAAAAATTGTCTTCAGATTTTTTCTGAATGTTTGCTAGCAGACTGCTAGGGCGGATTAGGAAGGGTACAGTGCAGTGTTAGTTTATTTTCCTGTATTTTGAAATCACGGTTTTAAAAGCACCAACAATATCTTAGATGAATAGACTTCATAATCTAAAATAACATTATGGTTGCAAGGCTGAAGGATAAGATGTTTCCAAATAGTAAGTAGGCATACATCATGGTAGTAACAAATTTTTTTTTCCCTAAGGCATATAAAACTTTTGCACTGCAACTGAAGCATTAAGTCATTTGGTGACTGAAAAACAAATTGTACCCAGACATTCTATACCACCTATTAGTATACAGTGATCCCTCGCTATATCGCGCTTCGCCTTTCGCGGCTTCACTCCATCGCGGATTTTATATGTAAGCATATTTAAATATATATCGCGGATTTTTCGCTGCTTCGCGGGTTTCTGCGGACAATGGGTCTTTTAATTTCTGGTACATGCTTCCTCAGTTGGTTTGCCCAGTTGATTTCATACAAGGGACGCTATTGGCAGATGGCTGAGAAGCTACCCAACTTACTTTTCTCTGTCTCTCTTGCGCTGAGTTTCTCTGATCCTGATGTAGGGGGATTGAGCAGGGGGGCTGTTCGCAAACCTAGACGATACGGACGCTCATCTAAAAATGCTGAAAGATTATCTTCACGTTGCTACCTTCTGTGCAAGCTGCTTCCTGAAGCGACATGCTGCAAGGAGCTTCGCATACTTAAAAGCTCAAAGGGCACGTATTGATTTTTCAGTTTGTTTTTCTGTGGCTCTCTCTCTCTATCTCTCTCTGCTCCTGACAGAGGGGGTGTGAGCTGCCGCCTTCAACAGCTTTGTACCGGCGGTGCTTCGCATACTAAAAGCCAAAAAGCCCTATTGATTTTTTTTTTTGACTGCTTGCTTTGCACTCCTTTGAAAAGGAAGATATGTTTGCATTCTTTTAATTGTGAGACTGAACTGTCATCTCTGTCTTGTCATGGAGCACAGTTTAAACTTTTGAAAAAGAGACAAATGTTTGTTTGCAGTGTTTGAATAACGTTCCTGTCTCTCTACAACCTCCTGTGTTTCTGCGCAAATCTGTGACCCAAGCATGACATTCTAAAAATAACCATATAAACATATGGTTTCTACTTCGCGGATTTTCCTATTTCGCGGGTGGCTCTGGAATGCAACCCCCGCGATGGAGGAGGGATTACTGTATACTGTATTATAACTGTAAATGGAGTGTAAGGGCAAGGGAGAAATCCAGCTAATAATGGCATTTAAGTACAATGGTGAAAAAAAAAAAAAATCCTAGTACACTCACACCTTCATGTTTAAATGTTGAAGTTATTATTAAATGGATAATACAAATAACAAAATTAAATTTACTGTGATAAATTATTAACCCTTTTGAAGGATCATCAAGAATTCCATAACTAGTTAACACCATAATAATGCTCAGCCGAACAGGATTTTTTAAATTTTTTTTTATTGACAACACTAAAGACATCTTTTTCTGATACTACTATTGACTAAATTATTTTATTACAAAAGGTTCCCTGTCAAAAGCATGCGAGACAAAAACATGCAGTTAATGGGATTTAATTGACTGGACTGGACACTTACAAAAGCAATGAAAATGTTAACCTAAACAATGAAATGTTATTAGATTTACATTTTATGTCCAATGGTTTTAAAGTGCTTGTAAATGTATTCTCTACAGAAATAAGAGGCATCTATTTTAAGACACCTCTGGCTTAATCACTGCCTACAAGTAATACTGGCATATGAATGAGAGGGACTTTTAAACCTTTTCAGATGCATTGAGCATAATGGGGCAGTACATAGTGTACAGTACAGTTAATGCATTTATTTACATGGTTTTGCATTTTCTCTCCATTTAACGTCTGTCTTGCATTGTGTTTTATTTTTCTACATTTTCTTTATATCAGTTATATTTTTTTAAAGCAGTAAAGCAGGATTATATATCATAATTGAAATGTCTGTGTGTACTACATTATGCAGAGCTGTGAAGTCTTGAAAGAAGCTTCCTATACTCCTGACTCCAGGAGATGTTATTGTTCTGAATGCTTGGTAATTATTCATTTATAGAAATGTGAACCACAACACACACTCTCAAGTCATACAGTATGTGAAAAACGATGGAGCTAGCAAATGAAGATTAACATTAGAGGTGTACATCAGGACTAGTACATGAGATTCAACCTAAGTTTTGTTTATAAGATCTTTGAATGCTCATGCAAGTAAGAACTGACATTGAGGCATGCAAGATGAAAATTTCCCTAGAAGTTACAATTAAACTTGCAGTAAAAATGTAGCTGCTTTGAGTATAAAAACAATACATTATAAAATGCCTAGTTTACATATTGAAACCCAATCAGATTGCAGTTGTATGTATGATGCTCCCACCCACTAAGTGTCAAATATTCAAAGCATATTGAGAAAATGGATCAGACAGATTGAAAACGGCAGTGAAAACAGATCAGTGTCACGCAGTAAACAAGACAGGGAAGTCAGACAATGAGACTGGGGTTTTGCTGTTTTTAGCTCCAGACAGAAAAAGCTGAACTATCCAAGCTTTGTTTATTACTTCCCAGCCAAACAACATTGTGCTTTAGAGAGCATGATGTGCTCCCTGTTAATATTAAACAATGAGAAAAATAAATCAATTCTGTAGAACTTGAATGTG